>NC_090936.1:810728056-811978056 GCF_040938575.1 Ambystoma mexicanum | reverse complement strand
ATGAACATACAATGTCATGAAAAACAGAATCTGTCATCAAAATATCCACAGTAAAAATGTGCCTGCCTGTGAAATCTGTCAAAATATGGGCGCAGTACCAGCGGCCGCCTGTATAACAGCTGTCAGTAGTTTCCATCAGAAGTTTAAACTTGAGCAATTGAAATCAAATGTCTGGAAATTAAGTGACCTGTTATTAAGAGGAACCTAGGTTGTTGTAACTATTTAATTTTCATGGTTTAGAAGCGGGAATAAGTGTTCTAGCTGCTTGTTTGAAAATTGCAAGTTTTGTTTTAAACCAAGAAAAACGTAATAAAATGTCATTGAATTTAAGCTGAACTCAAAGCCACCAAATCAGTTCCACAGTTTCCCCCAACAAAAGGCATCTTCCTTCTGCTTCCCACCAAGGCCAGGAAATCACACCTTTGTGAGAATTAGATCAGGGGAGGAGATCTTGGGCTGCAGCAGAAGGGGACAATGGATTTTCTCTGGCTGAAAGGATGTGCAGATTGTGAAGTGTCAGAAATGGCCTCTCCCAGAAGGAAGAGGGTGGATTGCTTCAGAGCTGCCAGGAGGAAAAGGAGGCGGGGACAGACAACCATTTGTGGATTCACAAGCACGGAAAGCATATTTTTAAAAAGACTGATAAATGACTGTGCACATTTGTAAAAAATTATAGAATTAACAGCATTGTTAATGTGATTTTTGGGTGCACATTTTAAGAGATGCCAGAACTCTGTGCGATGTTCTGGGAAGGCACAGTGAAAATTGTGGTTTTTCAGCAAATGTATTTATGTCAGAACCATGAAACTTCACACGCATAGGCCCATATACAATGCGCACATGTGTACAAAGTTTGGATAAATTAGATATTGTGTCCTGGACAAAAAGTGTGAAATTCTGTCAAATCCAGACACAAGATCCTACAGCGACAGGGCTTGGAAGAGTATTTGCTCCACAAAATATGTGATCTATGTATGTTATTGTTATAAAGATTGCACACATGTAAATAGGTATTATACCAAAAGTAGATTTTATGTTCAAAAGGCAAAGGGGAGGATGTTCTGCTTCATAAAACCACATTATCATGGTGACACCCTGTTTTCTCCTCCAATCAAGGGAGAGAGAAGACTCTAGCCAATAGCCTACCTCGGGGGGGCGCTTAGGATAATTCAGCATACACACCCCTTTATCAAATGCATAAACAGAGACAGCTGAGGACTTAGAAAAACAGACAGATCCACCCACCATCCCGATCTTGGCAAAGCACCCTGAAGGAGATCCATCCATACTCCGTGTTCCAGACTCCAGAAACTTTCCAAGCAGAATGGTGCATTGCATAGCTGAACCACTTTCAGCTGGGCCTAAACTTCCAGAACCCATCCCACAAACTTACGGTGGAAACAAAAGAAACAACCAGGCTGTGCTGTAACTGCTTTTCTGCCAAATACTTATCTTCATAACAAAAAAGGGCCGATTAAACCCAATCCATTGCCGCACTGTGCCGTGACCAGAGAGCCATTGCAGATCCAGTCCAGGCATGCTGTGCCATGCAGACCAGAGCACCTTGATGTCCAGTTCTACCGTGCGGTGTCCAGAGCGCCTTGCTGATCGCTGAACCAGTCCAGTCCGGTGTGCCCAGCAGTCTGAACCCTGACCAGAATCCCTGACGGTTCCATTCAAACCTATCTAGTGAGTATCCATAGTATAGGACTTTTACTAGCCTATGTACTATCCATAGTCAATCCCTATCTCAAATCCATCCTCTCTTATATCCAGAACTGCATTGTTAGAATTCTTTTTGAATTGCCTGAACTCTCTATTTTATCCCTATTATCTTCATTCTGTAAAAGTATTGTTAAATATTCTTGCGCTGATATATTTAATCTGAAGACGGCAAGCTCCTCGGAAGGCAGTCGCCCTGATCGGAGGCGCCCTGGTCTAGTGTCTGTGCTTCCATGTAGTATTTGCTTCTTCATAGTCATTCCATAGTGTAAAGAAATCCTGTTTGTCTTTTAAAAGCACTTCTCTGTTTTCCCCATTATTTCGCCTATCTCAGAAAAACGACCTCCACTAAAACGTCCATAACTTCTTCAATTATTATGCTAGAAACAAATTTAAATGTCTGCTTGTAGCTAACATTCTCAGCTTTCTAGAGAATTAATATTCAAAGGTATGTACACTATCACAATAACTCAATTTTTACTCAGAAGTCAACAATGGCAAATATATACATTTCTAAAGTGGTACCACCAATATTATCAGACCTCTTTAAAGTGCATCAACTATACTGTTAAAATGTGACACAGATCCATAAAAAAGGGAACCAGTAATTGAGAGAGGAGGGAAAGCAAGATGGTTGAAACAATAGGCAGAATACTGAGTCAGTTACCTAAAAACAGTTCTGTGTGGAGATCCTCCCACCTGGGCAACCTGTAAAATAAAGATATAGCACCAGCCCAGTCCATATATTGCTCAATAGTCTTATTTCCTCCTATAATGTTTTTACCCCCACAATGTACCTGGTGGCGCAGAGTTCTTCGAAGAAGCATCGATGGATCCTTCTTGAGTGACCCCCTTTCAAGCAGGAGTCACGGATCGTCAAGAGGCGTCGAAGAACGTGAACTTGGCGTTGACGGCATCAATGAGAAGTTCGAGGGTGCCGAGACCACGGCGTCGATCCAGGCAGTGCTCGTCTGCGACGTCCTGCGAGGAGAAGGTGTGTGGGGCACCTCAGTGTTTGATAGTTCTGGACCGCAAAGAGTTTCAGAAGAACTGTGGCCCAGCAAGGGCATTGAGTCGTCAAAGTCTTTGTGGACTTCAGGTGGTGGGAAACCCACTGGCGGATTCTCCTCGGCGCGTCGGCGGCCTTGACTCTCTCCGGCAGGATAAAACGGTCGTCGGTGCAGACAAGGGAGTCCTTCGATTCAAATGTGCTTAGGCAAAGGAGCGGGCGGCTCCGGTCGTCGGCGGCACGGCGTTAAGCGGTCCCCTCTTCTGGGGCAACACAACTTCGATGGGCCTCCAGCGGTTACACAAACCTGCAAACCCTGGTCCACGGCAATGGACTTCGACGGCAGTGAAGTCTGGGTGCTTCACTTCGATCTCCTCGGCGGTCCCGTCTCCGGTCAGCAGCCTTTCAAGGGTCTGATTTCCAGGGAGCTTTGGCGAAGGTCAGCAGTGCTCGATGGTCCCTCGGAGCATGGGAAGAGGGCGCCTTACCAGGTCCTCTCTCGGATCAGTCTTCAACAAATTCGGCAGCTTTCAGATCACGTCGAAGCAAATGCAACGGCAAGTCTTCTTCATCCAGCTGGGCATCGAGGATCATCAGTTCCAGTTACTCTTCACAGACACAGCTTCTGAACAATTTCCAGTGGTGAGAGGTCCCCAGATATACTATCCTGTCTCTCATCCACACTGATGGGTCACACTCAGCAGCCAATTATACAGAAGGGCATTCATGCAGTCAGTCAGCCAATCAGGCACACAGTGCATTCAGGCCATCCTCCTCCCTCTCAGACACACACAACAAGGAATGTGGATTGGGACAAGTACCCAGCCATTGAACACTACATACTGCATTCAGGCCAGTTTCGGGCAGGGCTGTCTCAGTATTTGTCTTCCATACCAGAAACCAGACAGCCACAACAAGAAGTGCATATTGGTCACACACTCCATTCACCCATGTCCCACGCACAGGGTGTACCCACAACATACAGTCACTGGGAAGGTTCCAGCCAGTCTGGACTGGACTTCACAACAACACCATATATGGAACTTCCACTCAACAGTCAGTCAGGGGGAAGGGACAGAGTCAGGGCTTCCCAGGACTTTGGGAAAACAAGGTAACAGGCAATAGAAAGCAAGAGGCAACAGGGGCCATCTTGTTTTCTAACAGGAATCAACTGATTCCAATGGCACGGCCTGGGTATCCTAAAATGGAGGAAACTCAGAGCACCTGTCAAATTCAGCATTGAGCTGCCACCAGCCCATACCCTGCTCTGTGGGCCACCCACAGGTGCCCAAAAACATACACTAGGGCACAGGGTTGTACCCCCACCCATGGGTGTCATAAAGGTATCCCATGGGTCTGTAAACCAAACCAAAAACAGGAAGAGCTGCACTGCCAGAAGTCCCACATGGACTCCTGGGCAGAAAACAATACAGAACACAAATGAAAAAGGACTACAGGACAAGGACAGGGAGGCCCTGTCCCTCCAATGCATTTCAGACATCACAGATCGCCATTACCGTGCTCGTAAAAGTTTGCCGCACATTTTCATTTTGGCAAAATCTATCATGTGTAAAACAGCTTTCAATTGCACCCGACCTCAACTTTAAGTTTTCTCATTGCTTATTACTCAAATCGTTGCTAGTGTTTGTCTGCAACCATACAAAGCGGCTCCCATTAGAATTTAAACAATTTCAGTGAATTAAACCAGATTTAGTGTTTTACCCAGTCCATTCAAAGACAACTTTAAACCATTTTGAAAGTTTGCCAATCAATTCTGTCTCTCTCTTGTGTTTGCTGGGGAGAAATTGGGATTGACATTGTATTTGAATTCTGCATTCCTGAAACCTGTTCTCTCTCCTCCTATATCTCTACATTGCATATTGGAGGTTTGAGGGGTGTGCAGGGGGGAACAGTAATCACATTGCCATTTGATCTGAATATACACCCAAAAGTATTATTTCTGTGCTGCATTGTTTTTGCTCATCATTACTCCTTGCGATTAAAGAGATTGCTTAGTGTGACATCACCCCACTGGTGATTATTGTATACCCATTAAAAATAGTGTGATTATATTGTGAAATACATAAATAAATATTTTAACTTTGCAAACCAGCTTTATTCCTGGTTCTGTGTGACCGGGGGGTGGAGGGGGTTCAAAGAGAGGGGCATGATATAAGTGGTACATCGTTCAGAATAAAATAACTTTTAGACACAAATAAAGAAATAAGGATTTCAGTCGTGCATTACACGCTAGGCATTGACTTAGGTGAAGTGCCAGATTGAAATCACTTACAGTGCACTGCTAAGACTAACACCCAGGACATGAAAGATGACATCACTGATGACATCACATGTCTGGCTCGCTCTGTTTTCTCTTACTGACATATCTAGGCCACATGGTTTTCTTCAGTAACAGTCATTCGAAAATTCAAAAAGGTACTATATTTGTATTCTTATACTTCAAGTATGTTGTTACAGTAATTCCCTTAGGGTCCATTCACATCATATGAAACATATACATAGAGGAAGACACAGGCTTGAAAGGCAGCAATCCTTTCTGTGCATGAAGATAATCAGTAGGGTTATCAGCACTTTCTGATAGTTGTGTTGTTTTTTTAAATTAATGTACTTTCCCTGTGGTAGTGCAAGTTATGGTTGCTTAGCTTACCACAACTTGGGAATTTCAGGGGGTTTTCGGTTTAACTTCGAACCATAACGTCCCTTTATCAAAGTTTTTATCACTGAATTTCATCGGTTTTTAGTAGCACAACTTAACTATAACATTGCTTTAGCAAAACATTTTTCACTGAATATAAATATAAATAATGGAAATGTGCCAAATGTTTACTAAGACTCCCTTACCTTACATTAATGTAACATAGAAAATACTAAACCCCCTACCCCGCTAGTGATTTTGCCTTCAACAGACCGTGTGCATATCCGCAGACGCACGTGGTCACCATCAGCACTATCCAAAAACTTAGAGGGTATCTTCCATTAGTGTATCATACAATAAAAACACACAAACATATTCAAAAAGCACCACATAAATAGATTACATTTAATAATAAATGAAGTGAAACTATTCATGTAAGACACCAACCATCCACTGAAGTCACATTTCCAATATAATGGAATATACCAAAACAAAATAAATATGCCTCCAACTGAATTACCCCATAGAAACTGCACAGCAAGAAGCAAGAGCATACTTACACACCAGTAACAGCAAAAGTTTGTAAAAAAAAGTAGTAAGTACACTACATGTATTTCATATACTTATACATTTTTTGTATTCTGTACACTAAAACTAATATATATATATATTTTTAACACAGAAATGTCCAGTACTTTGGAATGGCTGGAAGAGAATTTCTCACAAGATGAAATGATTGAAGAGAGTGATAATAATGGTAGACACAACATTTCTCTATATAAGCCAATTAATAACCTTTACTTTATATGTACTTAACACATTTTTTAACAGACCAGACAACCAATAAGACTAATATACCAAAAGAGATAATAGAAGATCCTCTCAAACGAATGTAACTGAAAATTGATTTATTACTACAACACTTCAATCAACTAAAAGAGTGTGTTGTAGACCACATTAAAGAAAACATTAACAACCTGATTCATGGAATTCTTTGTGTAAAAAACGCAGATTTGTGCCCCTGTCTGCCTGAAAATCCCTGTTTGAAGTATAGGGATTTTCAGGCAGAAAGGCGCACAAATCTGCGTTTTTCACGCAAATAATTCCATGAATCAGGCTGTTTATGCCACTGTCCCACATGTACCTTTTCCCCCTCTCCATGTCCCAGCCAAATATACCCAAACCCACCCCACCAAGAAAAAGGGTACGATGAAACTTCCACCCCTTCCTCCCCTCCCATACATCATGTCCAAACCCCTAATTCCCCTGCATTTGTTTCAGTTTCTGCTTCCCCCTCTCTTTCCTAATTTTTCTACTGTTAAACAATAATACAATTTTAAATGTGTTCTTAGTACATGCCTGTGTCTTATTTTTTTTTAAAAAAGGCAGTTCAGGGTGTCCGCGGAGAGCGTGGCTGTCCGGGGTGTTCTCAATCACCCAACATGGGGTGTCCTAAGGACATAGTGCCTGTTTGTACTGTCCATAATTAAAATGGAGGTGTCCTTAGAACACACAAGATGTCCACCTGTTGGCAATCACTGAAAATAGGGGTGTCCTAATAACACCCCCGCTGTTCGTAATGTCTGCAACCAGAATGAATATATCTGTAGAACACATATCCCGTCCACCTGTCCGCAAAGTTTTGACACACATTTATTTTATTCAGGGAGTTCAACATTGTTCGTAGAACACCCGCGTACATGCGGATTACACACTTGGGTCCTACGAACATCGTGCCTCTCCGCAACTGTCCGCCGCACGTGTGTCACACTTTTAATTAGTTCGGGGACCCGAACACTGTCCGCAGAACACCCGCACTTATGCGCACAACCGGCACTGCGCATTTGGTGTCCTGCAGACAGCCGTCCCATTTGCAAACCTGTCCGCGACATCATCATGTGACCGCACCCATGCTGAGCATCTGTCCTTATTTCTGGACAATGTCCGGGTCCCTGGACATTAAAAAAAGTGCTTATTGAGCAATCCAAGGTGTTTTACAGTATAGGTTCACCATTGCACATGTCCCAGACAATGTCCCAACCAATCTACATACATTTTGGAACTTTTTGAGCCCGTGCTTAGTGCTCAAAGTGTTCGGGGATGGCACGGGTGTCTGCCAAGCGCGCCCTAGCACCCCTATAAAATGCCACACCCCAGAGCTGATCCTCATTCTGCTTTTGGATTTCCAAGATTTGCAACAGGATAATTGTGCAAGTTGCTGTTCCTAGTTCCTAGTTCCTGGTTATTAACCTTCCAGATGGCATCCCAAATTGCTTCTGCTGCTACTGCCTCGGCATCAGCACCCCCATCCCCTCCACCACCACCACCACATCCCCAAGGGCCTGCAGAGGGGAACAGGCGTGAGGATGCAGAGGAGACAGATGAAGAGGATGAAGAGGATGAGGTAGTGGAAGTCCCTACTACTAGCACTCATCGTGAGTCTTGGGTGTGGCGGTTATTTACCACCGTTGATGGAAAGTCAAAAGCTCAAGTGAACAAGGTGATCTGCATTCAGTGCCACATGGAGTCGTGGCAAGCCTGGTTCATATAGCTTTGGTACTACATCAATGAAGCGACACCTAAAGTCATTCCACGGTGGAGCTATTCGTAAGGTTGTACCTTGCGATAAATGTAGTAGGTTGAGTTCCTCTGCAGTATCCTCCGTTTCCACTCCTGTCACCACAAAAACACTCTTGTGGGACAGTGCATCCCTCCAGCTGCCTCACAGGCCATTCATGATGCTGCTCACTCTTACCTTTCGAGGGTCGCAATATTGTGCATGTACTGTGACGCAGTACTCTGCAGAGGGGAGAACCTTCAGACTGCTTTCGAGACTGCGGTCACGCAGCATGAGAAGGTCTGCTACCTACCTCAATAAGGCCCACCCTACATCTTCCTCTCTCCACCTGCCCTTTCTTATCCCCGTGGTTGGTGTCCCTTCCTTACCCTCCTTTCCCCTCCTTTCCTTGTGTGTCGTGTTTAGAAAACCCCAAAAAATATAAAACAAAAAAAGGCTCTTTTCAGAGCCGCCTTTCACAGTTTAAAAACAGAAGTGACAAATAAAAAGTGCAAGGTCCTGTGCATTTTTTAAAAGTCCACGGACATCTAAAATCTGTGCAGTGCTGCCCTGCCACAACCATTGCACTTTTCTCTGGGAGGAAGTGGCGGCTCTAAAAAGAGCCTTTTTATGGTGTTTTTTGTGTTCTGAAAACTTCAAATGGTCAACACCTACTGCAAAATGGATTGTTCTAATTCCAAAAAAGGTCTCAATGCATTTTGTATATTTTGAAGAAAAATCTGATTGCTGGCATAAGTAAGATGTACTCCATCTCTGCGAAAAATGTGTGTGCGACATAGCAACATCTCTCAAAAAGGCATAAACAACCTTCTTAACATTGCACTTTGCTTTCTCCATTTGTGGACCAAATGAAAAAGAACGCAGACACATTTGTCTCTGCACAAATATGGGAAAACATTTTTCTGGAGTTTGGATATATGTCCATGACTTTCCCAAGTCCTTCTTTCATTGTAAATTGCAAAAAGATTCCAGACACATGTCCTAAACTGGTTCCTCCACAATGAATAATAATAATGTCTGGATGACACTGTGTCACCAAAGAAGCACAGAGAGGTACCAAATGCACCCACTTTCATTCCACACACTCCATTCCAGTGCACTTCCACATGAGTGAATCCAAGATGTGCAGCCACTCCACAGCGATCTGCAAGCACCTCCAACCAATTTATCCATGAATCTCCCAAAATCCAAACAATCTGCTTACTGAAACACACAGCCATAGCTATCTGCTCTTGTATCAGGAAAAAGACCTACTGACAAACTCTCTCCTTACACAACACACCCAGTAAACCTTATTGACCAATCCCTTGCTCTGCTCAGTTTCATTTGCATGCCACTCAACCCCAAAATCCCTGTATGTAATATGCCCACTGACAAATCAAAAAATCTGAGCGTGGGGGATGAAAAATTAAATAGTGTGCCCCATTTCCCCTTTGAGGGTGGCTCTGAAAAGAGCCTTTTTTGCAGATGCTTCAGAAACACCTTTTATTTTCTATTTTTTGGGTTTTTTCTTTTTCTTATTTTCCTCCAAAAATCTTCACATTAGCTTCTCCAAAGTAACCCTTACATTCCAAAACAGCACAGCATTTCCCATAAAAGATAAAGAAATGTCATCTTCCTTAAAGTAATCAACATTACCAGACTCAATGTTGTCATTGTTGCAAATCAGCATGCCCGATCTAGTCATAAAAACAAAAATGCCTCGGTTCACTAAGCACCTAGCAACATTTTGCTGGGGACAAAAAAACAGACCTATTGTCCCATATTGCCCTAGGTGTCAACACAGAAAAATAACCTTGGCATTTGGAAGGACTTTCTTTATTGCCTGAACCAAATTTTGCACATCTTGCAACAAAGTAGGGCCACTAACATAGCCCAAAAGCACAGCACCACAGTGTAGGACAACTACATGTGGACTATGAAACCTAGCCACATCCTGACAAACTGCTAGAATTGCCTGCACATTCAAATCAGGCACGGTGCTCCACACCACATCCACTCCTTTTGTGTCAAAATGGTTAGCCACATTCCTAGATTTTGCATACTGCTCCAAACCATTCACAAACATATCTCCAACCACCAATACCCTGATTTTCTGCACCTCTGCCATCTTCACTACACACAGCCTCTCTCAATACGAAGCAGAACCTCAACACTTGATTGGCTAATCCTCAAAATACACTCACACTTCATGCTCGTAAACCCCGGATGTAGCCTGTCCTATCTGCGAACAGCCACACTGTCCACGGAGCACGTAATTAACACAAGGGGCAGCCCTTCTACCCTTTCCACTGCACTCACCATTTCCTCATTGGCGATTGTTAAGCAGTCACACAATCATCCACCAATCACATCCAAGAACTCTACATCTAACTCTGTCATCACAGATCAGCACTGTACTATTGATCACTCTCAGTACAATTCGGCTGTCACTGCAAAGGACCTACAGCAACAACTAATATAAAACTTCCCAAGATTTCCACTTGCAGGTTCAAGCACATCTACATGCAAGAACGCAGACTACAGGTATGAATATTTTCTACACAGTACATGTAGACCTCTTCTAGAAATACAATACATCCGGGAGCATATCTCAGTGGCAACATGCACACCTTGAAAGCAAGAAAACACAAAGCAACACAGATTCGATCCCTGGGTCTGCGCTTAGAAAACCTCTGGTTGTTTAAGCGTGTTATAAATACGCAACTAAGACAAAAAAATGATGCAACTAAAAAACAAACAATTCCTGTATCAGAGCCTCGATGCCCGCGGGCTGTCTAAGTGCTTTAAAAATATAAAACAAAATAAATAAAAATATTAACAGATCAAATGCCACTGACCCTGTATAAACTGCAAAATTAACGTACTGTCATTTTTCCCATCTGCTATGATGAAGTGTCACTTCCAAATCGTTCAGCTCTCCAAATGTTTCTTTACACACACACACACCCATCTATAGAAATATTCTTTCATATTATAAGATGTGAAAAATAACAGCATAATTATGAAAAAGACTCTCCAGTGTGTTATACAATTACATGAGGCCAAGATGAATACATACACACAGACAATATCATTAGAAAGGCTAGCAGATCAAACAACACCACTGTGTCTATGTCGAATCCTTCTGCTTTATTACCCGCACCTTCACAAATACATACATTGAATGCTTTTATGTACAATCTCTGCCATTTACCCTGTAAAAATAGCACAAAATGCATATGAATATTTCTTCTATCTCGTAACATCCATTAACATAACATTAAAAAAAGTGTCCTCTATACATTTACTAATATACTCTTAATAAAATATACAGGATGAACATAGGCAAAGAAAGGTGCAAAACCATGTCTACATTAACAAAAGTGCTATAAACACACATATGCACTAACTTCTTTCTTTTACACTTTCAGTGAACAACAGTCTCCTGAGAAGCAGCAGCGTCTGAAGTATAAGAAACCTGCTCTTTCCATACAAAAAAGTAAGTACAAAACTAACATAATCTTCTAACTGTTACTCAAACACGCTAGCATTTTTGTGTTGTAGAAGAAACAAATATATTAACCCTTTACCATAAGATGTAGTATTAGTGCTTTCCCTTGCCAGCTCCATACTTTCTATTGTCATCTGAAGCCCAGTATAGTAACACACAAATACAAGAATAGACAGCCCAACTTGATGTACCTGCCCATTGCACAATCACACACCTCCACAATCATACTTACCATCATACTCAGACGCTCATGCACAACTCACATATACGCTGCACAACAACCCAACCAAAACTTTCTTTTTTTTCCAACAGACCCCAAAGAATGCCTACCAAAAAGCAACTCTGTAGAAAGCAACGCAGAAGTAGAGCAAATCAAAATAAAAGTGTACAAAATAATCATCCACCTCTAGCAGATTTTGTACAAACAGTTCAAACAAAACAGCTAAAATAGTCATTAAGCTAAACAAAACAAGCTTCAACTACAGAAACTTTCCCTCCTCTATCAAAATGTAAAACCAAACAGAAAGTGATTAACAAGACTTCAACTACCACTACTGCTAACACTAGACCTATAAATCTTGATGTAGTAGCAAGTAAGCATACCAAAAAATAATGTTTTACAAAAAATGTTCCGCCACAGAGTACTTCAGAACGTTTTAAAAACAGGAGAGAAATCATGGACAACCCTTAAAACTTACCGTAAAAAAAATAATCCTAGAAGCTCTCGTAGACAGTGCAATCCTTCTCAAAAGGAAGTTATTTATTTTAGTTTTAAACAGGATGCAACCACTAACAAAACTTACTACTAAACTACAAAAAAGACTTCTTAATAAATGGAATGTCACCAAAAATAGCTTCTTAAACATCTGTGGAGGTGAATGGAGTCACACCACAACCACAGAAGCATATTTTAATGAAGAAGCATATAAAAAAAAAAACAATTGCCATACATAGCAGTGGACAAGGGTATGAAAAACTTAATAACACCATTATGGAACAAGAAACTCTGCTCACAAAAATATCCCTAGAAGAATCACCTCCCCAATCTACTGAACCAAAACTTCCAGTCTACAAATGGCTGTGCACATCAATGTGTAACATTGCCAGAAAATCTTTAAACACTTTACGCGAGTTCCTCAATCAGTATGTAAAGAGCAAAGACAAATTCAAAATGAAACTACTACAAAATACGGATGCCTGTCCAGTGCGCAAATACACAGGCCTACAAGGACATTCATTAGCCTGCATTTCAGGACCTATTTGCAAAAGCACCTTCCATCATATCAAAATGATATCAACACATCATTCAACTATAAGACATCTAGTCCAAAAATTCTACTATGCTAAAAGTCCTGCTATAGCACTAGCCAACTTAAATAACAATCTTCTACATGGTACAGCCAAACAATGACTCGAAGAAACAGACCATATCCAGAGAAAATATTTTGGAATTGAAAGCCACTTACAAAATGAAATAGATGTACAACAAACTAGCAACTACTGTACAAATAGCAACCTTCTATTAAACACATACAAAAAAGAAAAACTAAAGTTTAAAAGTACCTCCGCTGAAGATTCGAAATGGTTCCAATTAGCTCTCTACCTTATAGCAGAAAACAAATACGACAGTACTGACCCCTTAATACTTGGCAATTACTGCACTGCAAAAGTTGACAACAACCAATCGCCTTCACGTGCTACCACAAATAACTTGGAATTATTCTCACTACCAAAACCCCTGCAACAACTAAATTTATATGAGAGCATCATAATTAAAAAAACAGTGCAACCATTTCAAGCAATAATACGCCTCCAACCAAAAACAGCTAAATTACCTCCCTCTGAATTAGTCAAAGGCATTTGTGGCAAAGTTTTTTATTTACCATTAGATCTCAGAGAAAATGTATGCACTCTAGGAGTCCAACAGCCAATAGATCAATCTTTAATTGTCTTAGTAAATGGCGTACCTACAAAAGACAAAACAAATTGGCAACAATTTGTGGACTTACATAAAGTTAGACAAGCCCTGCAATATCTAAAAACAACAATGAATACTACAAAGAAATTAATATTGAAGAAAACCTGAGAGAAACCATTGCAATAATTCAAGAGTCACGAGAAACTGGTCAATTTGAACTTCTAAATCCTACTACAAAATCCAATATTTTAGAGCATTATACAATTCATCCTTTTCACTCTAAAGACGCTATAGATGATGCACTTGAAATGTACCAAATGCGACAAGCCAAAGGATCTCCAATCACCATATGGGAAAAAACAGAATATGGGAAAAAAGTACAGAAGCACAGGCCTTTCCGCTACTCTTTCCTACTGGAAAAGCAGGAAGGTACGATGATAGACCCACACAGATAACAGCATCAGACTATCGCTCTCTACGAATGTATTCTGGTGACCTCAGATTCAGACAAAACGTGGAATACATATTACACCTTCTCTTTGAAAGTGAACTAGGAACTCTAGGCTACAGAGTTGCACACACATTAAAATCAGGTACCCATTTTAAAAATATGTCAGCTATGCAATTATTACAAAAAGTGCAAGAAAAAGATGAGGTTTTACAGTCAAGTATTACAAATCTTTTAGCAAACATGCGTGGTACAAAAGAATACTGGTTCCGACGTCACAGATATGTAAGTACGCTATATGATAAGAAACCATGGCCCACCCACTTGGTTTGTAACATTAAGTTGTGCAGAATATGCATGAGGAGATTTACACTACTTCCTACGCATAGCAAACAAAAGTTAAACAAACATAGATATAAAAACACCAGGAGAACTCTGCTCTCTAGATCCTGTAAATGTATCAAGATATTTCCATCATCGCTTCATTACTATTCTACACTTTGTTTGCAATAATGGATTATGGATTAAAGATGCTCGTAAATTTGGTGAGGACAGTGATGCCACTGTTTTGCAGTTCATCCAAAAATATGTCACTTGTGAAATTCCTTCACAAACAACACATAGTGAACTTCATGCACACATTTTACAATTTCAAAGACACAAATGTGGGAAATATTGCCATCGCAAATATTCAAAAAAGGGAAATACTACACCAAATGCTGCTTTGGTTTCCCTAGACCAGTTTCAGCAACAGGTCAAATAACAACTACATGTCTTCGGTCAGACATAGTGTCGAAGGTAAGTCACCAAGGAACACATTTTACATAAAAAGAACAGAAGACCAACTACAACAGACGCAACCACGTTGTAAATTTCTCTGGCAGTTCAGGATCCTCGAGCGGCAGCACACCAAGTTCGCCCGGGGTCAGCTGGAACACCGGACCACCACCACAACATCCTTTTTTTCAGAGAGGGGGCCAATGGGGCCGACCAAAGAGATGCCCACAACAGACGGGCCAATAAATGAGGACGCGCCAATGGTACTCCAACCAGCCATAGCATCCATTGCCATCTTCAATTTATCCTCCAGAACTCTAGTCCAAGCAGAACAAACACTACTTGAAAGAGGATTATCTTTTGTCCCGGCCACTAAGGCTGATCCATTTACTACAGAGGCTGAACTTAGAAAATTCTTCCGTACCTTGAGACTCAAATATTGTTTCGATGTATACCTACCAGAAAAACAGGACTCTGAAAACATCATCACCCAAGGACCAGAGACACCGCGAGACAACAAGACAGGCTTCCAACCTAAGTCAACCTTCTTTTCTCCCCCACATACCATCCCGGGCCAGTTCGACACTTTTGAAAAAATCGTGATGAAGACCATCAGCAATGGCCTGACACAAAAAAACTTCTATCAAGACAATTTAAACAGAGATGAAAGAGAGTCCTTAAGGGACCTCAACCAGGACACCACCATAACAATCAAACCAGCTGACAAGGGTGGAGGCATCATGATCATGAACACCGGCGATTACAACCATGAGTGCCAGCGTCTCCTAAATGACACCACCTCATACAAGAAATTGAACAGGGACCCTACACAGCGTCTACAAGAGGAAATTGATAACCTGACCAAACATGCCGAAGAAGAAGGGTGGATCTGCCAGGACGAATGGGCATTTTTGAACAAAACACACCCCAGGATTCTGGCCTTTTATATACAGCCTAAAATACATAAACATGCTACTAAACCACCAGGCAGACCTATTGTCTCTGAATGTGACTCCTTACTCGAACCCCTCTCATTATACATGGATTTTTTTATGAAACCTTTTGTTGGGAAAATGGCTTCCTACATTAAAGACAGTACAGAAACCATCAAGATCTTGGACGCAGTACATCTAACCACCGACTCCATCTCGTCACTATGGATGTAGAGGCTTTATACACCTCCATCCCACAGCTAGAAGGATTACAAGCACTAGCCACCTGCCTCGAAAGAAGAACCGACACAACCACCATACCCACCAACTTCCTCCTGGAATGCATCTGCATTGCCATGGGAGAAAACTTTTTCCTGTTCGAATAACAAATGTATCAGCAGATAAAAGGCGTCAGCATGGGGGCAACTTTTGCACCAGACGTTGCCAACCTCTACATGGCCCAGTACGAAGAAGATAACATCTACCACAACAACAATCCCCACAGATCGCACATCAAGATCTAGCGTCGATACATCGACGACGTGCTATTGATCTGGGAAGCCAGTAAAGAATCACTACTGGCGTTTCACCAATGGCTCAACACACAGAACACCAACATCAAGTTCACCATCGACTGGGACTACTAAGCCATCAATTTTCTTGATTTACACATCTATCAATCTGGAGAAATGTTGAAAACAGAACTCTTTAGAAAACCGACCTATAGAAACACTCTGCTACATTTCACGAGTTACCACCCACAAGGGTTGAAGTAAAATCTCCCCTACGGCCAAATCCTCTGTATCCGCAGGAACTGCACCGACAAAGATAAATTCATTCTACATGCTCAGCAACTCCAAACACGTCTAGGACAGAGGGGCTATCCTAAAAAATCCATCAGGACGGCCAAGAAAAGGGCAGCAAACACCGACCGCTCCGTCTGTCTAACAGCAAAAGAAAAAGATCCCATCAACAGGACCGTCTGCGTGACGTCAACCCAGTCAGCAACCTCATCAAGAGTACTATTAACAAACACTGGCATTTGATCAACAACGAGGGCATCATAGCCAAGAAACTATTGTTCGCCTTCAAAAAGAACAAGAACCTAAGAGACACCCTTGTACATACGTTTCTGGAACCCACAAAAACACCATCAACCCTGTGGAACATCCCACCAGTTGTAGGACACTTCAGCTGCGGACACTGTGTCGCGTGCCGGTACACCACCAACAGCAAAACCTTCACCCATAAGGATTTCAATTGGAAGATGAACAGTCATACCAACTGCGAGAGCAGATTTGTAGTCTACGCCATCAAATGCCCATGAAACATGGTATATATCGGCAAGTCTATCAGACCCGTAAAACAAAGGATTAACGAACATAGGTCCTGTAACAAGAACCAAGTGCAAGACAAACCGCTGGTTGAACATTTCAACAAAAAAGGACATACCCACGAACAATTCTCCTGGACCGTGCTACAACAGCCACAACAACGTGGAGGGGATATCAATCTGGCCCTCACCAAACTGGAACAAAAATGGGTGCATAAATTGGACGCTGTACGTAACAGTTTAAACATAACCGTAGAATGGAAACACTTTTGAGACACTCCTGCCACCCAACACACATGTCAAATAGCCTTCCTTTACACTAACATGATGTGTTATTCCGACTAAATTGAAAATGTATGCATGAATAGAACTTGCTCTCTCACAAATGTATTCAATTTTTTTGCCACCAGGGGACGGAAATTGTGGTTTGACATTGATATTTCACTGTAAAAATGCATGGGCTAATAGCTCCCACGTCAAAAACTCTTTTGATTAAACAAATTGTGGATGAAAATGCAGTGAATAGAACTTGCTTCCTCACTCAATTGTTCCACTCTTGCAACCAGGAGACTAAAATTGTGTGTTGACACTGTTTTTTCAATGTAAAAATGCATGGGCCAATAGCTCCTACGTCAAAAAACACTTTTGCTTCAACAACTTGTGGACAGACACTAGGGCGCCTGGGCCACAATGGCCAATTGACCCAGGCACCTTACATCCATCCAGCGCACCCCAACGCGCCTTTTTAAAAAAACATTAACCATGCTTTTTAAATCATCCGGCATGGTTCATAGCTTTTCACCCCTAGGGGACTACCTCTCCCATGATGCCCTGCTGCACCAGTAGTCCATACTTCTGAGTACACTCCTCCCCCCACCCTCCCACCTTCCAAGTGACGCACGATTGGGTAAGACACTGACCATGAGGCAATTGGTTCGCTCAGCCGCCTCCCACACCAACCGCGCATCCCCATTGGCTAAACGTCAGCATCTAGGAACGTTTATAGACACGGAAGCCGGTCTCCCTCGCACAGCAGCACTGTGAGCTGAGGACCCCACAAGCACAGAAGCACCAGACGCATTGCGGTAAGTTGATAGGGTCCTTAACCTGTGTCCCTCTATTCTATGTCGCAACGCCTGCATTTAGGAGCGACTTTCACGTACAGTCTTTGTATAATTAACCACGTGCTTTCGCCCACTTTCAACTGCAATCAGGCACTATCTACTAGCTTTGATTAGCATTTTATGGCACTCCTATTCCAAGGCACCTCTATAGTTGTTTGTAGACCCCACCTCCAGCACCAAAATTGTGCACATGCAGCGTGCATTTTGTTCCATAGACCAGAACGCACAGTTTTCACGTTGCACCAAGCATAGGATTGGATGCTTTCAGAACCAGATATTTTAACATGGACCACACTGTTTCACTCATGCGTCACCATAGCACTCCTGGTGGTCTACCAGGCATTCTGCACAGGCCCGCATCACTGTTTCACATCTCAAGTTACGATCTCCACACCAGAGAGCATACACTACACCTGGAGCCATACCCAGTTGTGGAACCACGCCACTCCACTTACCTCCATGGATACTTCACAGCCGACTGGAACTATTTGCCGAGTTCCACACAGAACACCTCTTCACTCTATGGGCACTTATGGACTACTACCACGGCAAATAGGGGGTATAGACCCCTGGCAGGATTCCCTCACCACTACCGAATCCACCACTAGTAGACCTCTTTGAGGATCATTTGGTCATGATCCCCCCTTATTTTCCTCTCAGATTTGGGACCCACCCTGGCCCATTCCTGTCTGCGGGACCCTGAGAGACGTCGGCCTTCAGGACACTTCGGCCCACTCTTAAAGTGCAACTTTGCACTAGCAATCCAGCAATTATATGAGGATTGTCCACAGCATCCTACTGCTATTGCAGCAGCAGGTAAGCTGTTTTTTGATACACCACATAATGTATCACCACGGCACCACTCGGCCAGTATTGAATACTATTATGAACCAGTCAATTATTCTCTGTGATCCTGACAGCTTCTTTTAAACCTACAGATTCTACGGACAACACCACAACTGGTGTCCCTCTTGACGAAGGCCAGCATATAGACAGGCTTCAATCAAGCCTATTTTGGCCGAAACACACCTGTGTCGATCCCCGTGACACAACTGTACCATCCCCCTCGTGTATGTTTTGTAAAGACTGTTGTGTACACCCTGTGTGAACAAATCCTGGGACCATCTTAAGTCTCAGGCGCACTTCCCTTGCATAGTAGGTTTCCTCTACCTCATCTGTCTTTGGAATGTGCCTCCTTATGGAGTTTTGACCTCAATACCTCTGAGGTTGACACTAACCGTGTTACCATCGTTCACAATCACTCTTGTCCATTTGTTTTCTCAAAACGTTCGTGCTTATCGAAAGTACTGTAAAGTAAATTGTAAAATCAACACAAAATGCTCTGTGTCATTGTAAAATAAACATACACACACAGAACAACTTCATGGCTTGTAGGATCTTTTCATCCTGATTATTTTCTTCTTGTACATGTACCCACCTGGGTAAATCAGGACTCCTCCAGGCGCCCTATATTTTTTTACTCAAATCATATGAGGACATAGAAACAATAGCCAACAATTATCCCAACATCCAAGACATTTTGAAAATCAATTTATTAGACACATACTACCCAAACATGAGTACCACTTTCGAAACCATGTGTCTCTACCACGTAGCCCAAAACTTCACATACAAAAATAATGTTAAACCAGATTAAAAGAAAGGTAGATACAGAGTGGTAAATTGTGAAGACAGCTTAGTGAAACTTACCAAACGCACCTTAATTAATCATATCAAATTGTCATTAAAAACTCCTCAACATAAAGAACTGTATCACATGTCCCTGCTACAACTTTGCAAACCATGGAGAAAAGAAGAAGAGTTACTGGATACATATGACTCCTATGAAGACGCTTCCAAAGCAAATGAAAGCACTATAACAGACGTAAACTATACACTGTACCAAACAATGTTGCACAGTGAACAGCAACACGAAGAAGAACTCCAGGCCCAACTACAAGTTGACACTCCTGACAGTAGTCAACCCTCTGTAACAGGAAGCCAAGAACCACGTGGACAGCCACTAATAGCAAACGAGTCAGAATTAGCCATGACAGAAGTTGAAAACACCATGTGTCAGTATGAACAAGCTACAGAAGACTTTGCTGTACTGAAATCACAACTGAACAATGAGCAGCGTAGCATTTTCCAAGAAATCACAAAACAAATTGAACATGATGTGGAACATGAAAATAAAAACTGTACCTGCCAAGACTACAAACCTATACTTCTATACGTGAGTGGTGAAGCTGGTTCAGGCAAAACATTCTTAATCAAAATCATCAGCAAGTTCCTTCAACAATTGACAAACAACAAACTGTCAGCTGTTGTAACTGCCCCCACAGGTTTAGCTGCCTACAACCTAGGCGGTGTCACTTTACACCAATTGTTACTCCTTCCAGTAGAACACCAAAACCAATTAGACTATTACAAACTTTCCACAGAAGGTCCAATGGAACTACGCAGAGTTTTCAAACAAATGAAAATGTTACTAATAGATGAGGTGAGCATGTTCTCCAACCTAATGTTGGCTTTGATTCCCCTCAGATTACAAGAGGTCCTCAAAACAGACTACAACCAGCTCTTTGGAGGAAAACACATTATTGTTTTCGTAGATCGTCTTCAATTGACACCAGTGAAAGGTGAACCTATTTGTAAAACCTTAGGGCACAAACTGTGCCGTAAAACTCTTGGCAGCATAGGAAATGTCAACATTTGGCAACATTTCCAATACAGAGAATTAACTGAAAACATGCACCAGTCTGCAGAACTCACCTACGCCAACATTTTAGAGTTGGTGTACTATCTGAAGAAGCACATTCAATATTAAAAACCACGCACATCCATACACTCGATGGCCATAACTGATGTTTTACTGATGTCATGTAACAATTAGCACACAAAAAAGTGAATTGTATGTCCTTGATGCCAACTCCTGCAAGCTGTTCCAAATTCAATGAAACAATGTTGAAAAAAGAAATGCAACCAATAATTGAAATTTGCTCCACAGATAAACTGGACGTACATGGTATGACACTATCCATATGTCAACAAGCCACAACAAGACAAATACCCTAGAAAACTATCTGCAACACAGCTGGTTTGGAGAAAATAATAAAATTATCTTTAAACTGTAGAGTAATGTGTAAACGTAACATTGATGTGGTGCAAGGACTAGTTAATGGAGCACCTGGTACAGTTGTTGGCTGTCAAACATACCCACGTGACAACAACAACATTTAATTTGTCAATATTCTCTTTGACAAACTATCAGAAGTTAAAAGGATAGGACGCTCAACAGCCCGCTTCCTTCTTTTCAAAGACATGTATGTACGCACAGAACAATTTTCATTAAACTCTAGTATACGCAGTGACCATTCACAAATCACAAGGTCTTACCCTAGATAAAGCATTAATAGATATTGGTAGCACAGTTTTTAAAGAAGGCACGAGCTATGTAGCACTATCACACTTACGTACAATTGACGGGTTATTTCTAATCAACTTTGATGCAAGTAAAGTAAATGCTGATATTCATTGCATTCTATAATACAATAGGCTGTGTTCACTCCACACCCCCATCTGAAAACCTATCCTGTTCCACAACAAGCAAACCGTTGTAAAAGAAAACTACTTCAAACTGAAACGATACAGGATATCACTACAATTCCTCCAAAGAAAAAAAAAATAAACTAATACTTCATCAAGTACCACAATCAAACAAGCATCTAGTGGTGACAGTAACTCAACTACTTCTTCAAAGAAGCAACACACACTCCAAACAAATTACTTCCACACAAAACTATCAGGTTCATACAAATTTTCAAATGTAACTGCTGTAAATTGCTGCACAAATGTAGCAATAAATATTCTATTCCCATTGGCATAATTATTGAGAACATTTACTTACACAGTACAGACCAATTGTGTTTGCAAATATTAGTCCTTCATAGAAATACACATGGAGTATAGGTGGGCACTACGGAAATGTGTACTGTAGAAGGGTTCAATTTCTGTAGATAAGAATATCAAAATATTCTTATCAAATATCAAAATAAACGTAAAGTTGCTTTATCCTGGAGCCACTAGTTTGAAAAAGGTCCTTTGGCATCCGGACCTCACGATATAGAAACAAAAGAAAAAATAAGGTATCTGCACCTTATTTAAAACTGGTGCTCACAGTTGACCCTTGTCAGGGTTGCACGAATAGTTCAGTTTCCTAATAAACTGTTTTTCAATTTTCAAACAAATAGTCATAAAACACTGTTTCAATTCCCATATCTCGTTTTTACTCTTTTTTAGTGAGGCATCCCATGAATACGTGGGTCTTATTAGTGAGTTAGTACATATGCCTATGCATTTCAGTCTATGACCATCTTCAGGGCTGTACTAATATCTGATTTCATAACACTGTACAATTATGCCAAGTAGGACAACACAACACATTTCAATTGAAAAATATAAAAATGTTTAACAAATACCCCAAGTAGATCCGGAATAATTGATAATAAAGAAAAGAAAGAAAAACAGGAGTAAATATTATGATACTGTTGTTCAAAATGGTCAATCAATGATTCTGCCCTATTATCATTAACATTCTGTACCTTTACAATTTACACCAGTTATATTTGAAAATTTGAATGGACCAGATAGTTCTGTGTCCAAGTCATTTCTTCGGAGTGTGTTTTGCTTCTTTGAAGAAGTACCTCAGTTACTTTGAGTAGTAGATTCTTCTTTGGTTGTAGTAATTGATGAAGTATTAGCTTCTTTTACTCTCTTTGGAGGATTTGCAGTGAGATCCTGTTGCATGTGTGTTTGAAGTACTTTTCTTTTACAGTGTTATGCTTTTTGTGGAACAGGATCATTTTTTAGATCGGGTGTATAGTGAACGTAGTCTATTGTATTCTAAAATGCAAGGAATATCAGCATTTACTTTATTTGCATCAAAGTTGATTAGAAATAGACCATCAAGTGTACATAAGCGTGATAGTGCTACGTAGCTCATGCAGTCTTTAAAGACTCTGTTCCCAATGTCTATCAATGCTTTATCTAGGGTAAGACCTTGTGATTTGTGAATGGTGATTGCGTATGCTAGAGTTAGAGAAAATTGTTCTCTGCATACATACATGTCTTTGAAAAGAAGGAATCGAGCTGTTGAGCGTCCTATCCTTTTTACTTCTGATAGTTTGTCGAAGAGAATATTTACAAACTGAATGTTGTCGTCACGTGGGTATGTTCGAAAGCCAACAACTGTACCAAGTGCTCCATTAACTAGTCCTTGCTCACCGTCAAGGTTACATTTAAGCATTACTCTACAATTTAAAGATCATTTTAATACCAGCTGTGTTGGAGATAGAGTTTTCTAAGGTATTTAGACTTGTTGTGGATTGTTGACACATGGGTAGTGTCATGCCATGTATGTCCACTTTGTCTGTGGAGCAAATTTCAATTATTGGTTGCATTTCTTTTTTCAACATTGTTTCATTGAATTTGGAACAGCTTGCAAGAGTTGGCATCAAGGACATACAATTGACATTTTTTGTGTGCTATTTGTTCCATGACATCAGTAGCATATGAGTTATGGCCATAGAGTGCATGGATGTGCCGGGTTTTTAATATTGCTTGTGCTTCTTGAGATAGTACAGCAACTCTAATACTTTTAAAATGTTGGCGTAGGTGAGTTCTGCAGACTGGTGCATGTTTTCTGTTCATTCTCTGTATTGGAAATGTTGCCAAAGGTTAACATTTCCTATGCTGCCAACAGTTTTACGGCAGAGTTTGTGTCCTGAGGTTTTAAAAATAGGTTCACCTTTCACTGGTGTCAATTGAAGATGATCTGTGAAAACAATGTGTTTTCCTCCAAAGAGCTCTTCATAGTTTGTTTTGAGGACTTCTTGTAATCTGAGGTGAATCAAAGCCGATATTAGGTTGGAGACCATGCTCACTTCATCTATTTTTAGCATTTTCATTTGTTTTAACACTCTGCGTAGTTCCATTGCAGCTTCTGTAGAGAGTTTGTAATATTATAATTTGTTTTGTTGTTATGCTGGAAGGAGATGTAATCGGTGTAAAGTGACACCGCCTATGTTGTAGGCAGCTAGACCTGTGGGGGAAATTACAACAGCTGACAGTTTGTTGTTTGTCAATTGTTGAAGGAACGTGCTGATGATTTTTATTAAGAATGTTTTGCCTGAACCAGCTTGACCATTGACGTATAGTAGTATAGGTTTGTAATTTTGGCAGGTACAGTCTTTATTTTCATGTTGTACACCATGTGCAATTTCTTTTGTTACTTCTTGAAAAATGCTGCGCTACTCATTGTTCAGTTTTGTTTGTAGTGCAGTTAAGTCTTCAGTATCTTCTTCATAGTAAGACATGGTGTTTTCTACTTCTGTCATAGCTAATTCTGCCTCATTTGCTATTAGTGGCTGTCCCAGTGGTTCTTGGCTTCCTGTTTCAGAAGGTTGACTACTGTCGGGAATGTCCTTATCTAGTTGGGCCTGGAGTTCTTCTTCGTGTTGCTGATCATTGTGCAGCATTGTTTTGTACTGTGTAAAGTTTACATCGGTTATATTGCTTTCATTGGCTTTGAATGTGTCTTCATAGTAGTCATAGATATCTAGTAACTCTTCTTCTTTTCTCCATGGTTTAAAAAGTTGTAGCAGGGTCATGTAATATAGTTCTTTATGTTGAGAAGTTTTTAATGACAATTATATATGATTAATTAAGCTTTGTTTGGTAAGTTTCACTAAGCTGCCTTCACAATTTGTCACTCTGTTTCTACCTTATTTTTCATCGGGTTTTATATTATTTTTGTATGTGAGGTTTTGGGCTATGTGGTATAGACACGTGGTTTCCAAAGTGGTACTCCTGTTTGGGTAGTATGTGTCAGGTAAAAAAAAAATCAAAATGTCTTGGCTGTTAGGATCATTTTTGGCTATTGTTTCTATGTCGTGGTATGATTTGAGAACTCTTTTTCTAGATATAGCAGGACCAAGATTTAACCATACTATATTTTCAGATTTTCCATAAAAAGCAGTACCGGTTAAATTATCTGCAGCTTCATAGCAGCCACATTCTCTATCAGAGAGCATTTTTATGCCTAAGCTGTACAATTTCTGAGACAGTGTTTTGTCCGATGATAGGTCATCCCAGAGGTCTTGAAGCTCTTTTTTTCTGCTTTGGTTAAGTAGGCTGTAACATATCGTACAACTGCAGTGGAATTGTCTGCAATGTACTGCACATCCATGTTTGCATTCCATAAAAGGGCAATGATTGCATTGTAATCAATGATATATTTTGCTTCTTCTGTTCTTTTTATGTAATATGTGTTCTTAGGTGATTTACCTTTGACACTATGTCTAACTGAAGACATGAAGTTGTTCACTTAACCTGTTGCTGTAACTGGTCTAGGGAAACTAAAGTGGCATTTGCTGTAGTATTTCCCTTTGTTTTAGTGTTTGCGACGACAATATTTCCCACATTTGTGTCTTTGAAATTGTACAATTTGTGCATGAAGATCACTATTTGTTGCTTCTGATGGAATTTCACAAGTGACATATTTTCGATAAACTGTAAAACAGTGGCATCACTGTCTTGACCATATTTAGGAGAATCTTTAATCCATAAAAGCATGTGGATATGTGGTGCTCCTCTGGCTTGATATTCTTTTCTCCAAAAGAAGTGTTGCACTTCTCTGAGGGGATGAACAGTTTTATTACAAATAAAGTGTAGCATAGCAATTAACCAATGATGGAAATATCTTGAAACATTAACAGGATCTAGAGAGCAAAGTTCTCCAGGTGTTAGTATATATATATATATGTTTGTTTTGTTTTTGTCCGATATGCGTAGGAAATCATGTAAATCTTCCCATGCATATTCTGCACAACTTAATGTAACAAGCCAAGTGGGTGGGCCAAGGTTTCTCATCATACAACATACATCTCCGTGACATTAGAACCAGTACTTTTTAGTACCACGCATGTTTGCTAACAGATTTGTAATGCTTGATTGTAAACCCTTGCCCTTTTTGTAGTAATTGAGTAGCTGACATATTTTGAAAGTGGGTAACTGATTTCTCTGTAGCATAGAGTTGCTAGTTCACTTTCAAAGAGTAGGTGGAATATGTATTCCACATTTTGTGTAAATCTGGGATATTCAGAATACATTCGTAACGAGTGGTATTCTGATGCTGTTATCTGAATGGGTCTATCATCGTACCTTCCTCCTTTCCCAGTAGGAAATAGTAGAGGAAAAGCATGTGCTTCTATACTTTTTTCCCATATGCTGATTGGTGATCCTTTGGTTTGTCACATTTGGTGCGTTTCTAGTGTATCATCTATGGTGTCTTTAGAGTGTAATGGATTAATTGTATAATGGTCTAAAATATTGGATTCTTTAGCAGGATCTAGAAGTTCAAATTGACCAGCTTCTGGTGACTCTTGAATTATTTCAGTGATTTCCCTCAAGTTTTCTTCAATATTCATTTCTTTGTAGTATTCATTATTGTCTTTTAGATATGGCAAAGCTTCTCTAACTTTATGTAAGTGTATGAGTTGTTGCCAAATGTATTTGTCTTTTGTAGGTACACCATTTACTAAGACAATTAAAGATTGCTCTATTGGACTTTGCACTCCCAGAGTGTGCACATTTTCTTTCAGATCTAATGGTAAATTAACTACTTTGTCACGAATGCCTTTCACTAATTCCGAGGGAGGGAATTTTGCTGTTTTTGGTTGAAGGCATATTATTGCTTGAAATGGGTACACTGTTTGAATTATGATGCTCTCATATAAATTGAGTTGTTGCAGGGGTTTTGGTTGTGGGAATAGTTCCAAGTTATTTGTGATAGCAGTGAAGGAGTTTGGTTGTTGTCAAGTTTTGTAGTGCAGTAAGTGCAAAGTATTAAGGCGTCAGTTATTTCGTATTTGTTTTCTGCTATAACGTAGAGAGCTAATTCAAACCATTTGGAATCTTCATTGTCTTCTATTTTGTATGTTACGTCTACAGTTTTTGTGTTACTTTTATAAAAAGTTCTGCGGCAACGCACACACATATGGTTTGGTACTTCAGCGGATGTACTTTTAAATTTTAGTATTTCTTTTTTGTATGTGTGTAGTAGAAGGTTGCCATCTGTACAATTGTTGCTAGTCTGTTGTAAAGCTATTGCATTTTGTAAGTGGCTTTCACTTCCAAAATATTTTCTCTGGATATGCTCTATTTCAGCGAGTAGGTCTTTGGCTGTACCATGTAGAAGATTGTTATTTAAATTGGCTAGTGCTAAAGCAGGACTTTTAGCATAGTACAGTTTATAGACTAGATTTCTTATAGTTGAATGATGTGTTGATATTTTGATATGATGGAAGGTGCTTTTGCAAATAGGTCCAGAAAAGCAAGCTAATGAATGTCCTTGTATTTGCGCACTGGACAGGTATCTATATTTTGTATTAGTTTCATTTAGATTTTGTCTTTGCCTTTCACATGCTGATTGAGGAACTGGCGTAAAGATTTGAAAGATTTTTTGTCAATGTTACACATTGACGTGCACGTTCTGGTTCAGTTGAAGGGAGAGGTGATACTGAGTTTTCTGGGGATATTTTTGTAAGCAGTATTTCTTGTTCCATTACGGTATTATTAAGTTTTTATACGCTCATCCACCGCTATGTATGGCAATTGTTTTTGTTTGCTTTTGTTGGTATGCTTCTTCTTTGAAATATGGTTCTATGCTCGTGGTGTGACTCCATTCACCTCCACAGATATTTAAGAAGTTATTTTTGTTGACATTCCGTTTATAGAGAAGTCTTTTTTTTATTTAGTAGTTAGTTTTGTTAGTGGTTTCATTCTGTTTAACACTAAAATAAATAACTTCCTTTTGAGAAGGATTGCACTGTCTATGAGAGCTTTTAACATTAATTTTCTATGGTTGGTTTAAAGGGTTGTGCATGATTTCTCTCCTGTTAGCAGTAGTAGCTGAATTCTTGTTAATCACTTTCTGTTTCGTTTTACATTTTGAAAGAGAAGGGAAATTGTTTGTACTGGAAGCTTGTTTGTTTCGCTTAATGATGCTATTAGATCTTTTGTTTGAACTTTTTGTACAAATACTGCTAGAGATGGATGCTTATTTTGGACACTTATTTTCATTTGCTCTACTTCTTCGTTGCTTTCTATGGACTTGCTTTTTGGTAGGCATTCTTTGGGGTCTGTTGAAAAAAAAGAAGGTATGGGTTGGGCTGTTCTGCAATGTATGTGTGCTGTGTGCATGAGTGTCTGAGTATGATGTTAAAGATGCATGTGGTGGTGTGTCATTGTGCATTGGACAGCTACAACTAGTTGGGAAGGCTATTCTTGTATTTCTGTGTTAGTATCCCGGGGTTCAGATGACAGTAGAAAGTAAGCTAGTGGTGAGGAGAAGCACTAATAGTAAATCTAATGGTATAGAATGAAAACAGTTCTTTGTTCTGCAATATTTACATTCTAGGGGCTGAGTTATGTCATTTGTGTGCCGAAAACGGGGATTTGTGCGCCATTCTGCCTGCAAATCCCAGTTTAACAAATGGGGATTTGTGGGCAGAATGGTGCACAAATCTCATGAATCAACCCCACAGTGTGTTTGAGTAACAGTAAGAATATTATGGTAATATTGTACTTACTTTTTTTGTTTGGAATGAGCAGGTTTCTTCTGAGTTGTTGTTTGTACTTCATATGCTGCTTCTTTTCAGGAGAGTGGTCTTCAATGCAATTGTAAAAGAAAGAAGTTGGTAATTTTGTGTGTTTATAGCACTGATGTTAATTTAGACGTTGATTTTTATGTTTTTGTGGTAGTATTCTTGTTTGATAACTGAACATAGTGTGTGCATGCAGTTTCCTTTGACTTTGTGCAGCCTTTATATTTTACCTACAATATGTCAGTTCAACATGGTTTGAAAATGAGTAGAATACTAAGTATATAAACTCACTTGGTTTCTTAAGGCTGTGTCATTGCATGTTAGGAGAAGGAAGAAATAATGATGTTCTTGTTTTGCAATTTTTGTATGGTAAATGGCAGAAACTGTATAGAAAAGCATAGAATGTATGCGTTTGTGAAGGTGTGGGTAATAAAGCAGAAGGATGTGATGTACAGGGAGTGGTGTTGTTTCAGCTGTGAGCTTTTCAATGATAGTGTCTATCTGTGTGAGTGTATAAATCAATCAATCAATCAATCTGTGTAAATCAATCAATCCATCAATCAATAAAGATTCATGAACTTAACCTGGTTGTGTGTAATTTTATAATACACTACTAAGTGTTTTTCTACAATTATACTGTTATTTCTCCCATCTTTCCATATTATAATGTTTTAGATAGGTGTGTGTGTAAAAAAAGAATTTAGATAGCAGACAGGTTTGGAAGTGACAGTTAATTATAGCAGATGGGAAAAATAATAGTAAGTTCATTTTATAGGTTATACAGGTTAAGTGGCAGTTACTCTGTTTATATGCATTTATAAGAGTTGTACATGTACTCTGCATACAATATGAATACCTGTGGTTTGTATTAATGCATGTGGATATGCATGCAGCTGCAAGTAGAAATCTTGGAGACTTGTACAGTAGTTTTTGTTGTAGGTGCTTTCCAATGATATGAGACTTGTACTCAGAGTGATCAACAGTACATTTGAAGTGTTGAACTCTGATGATGGAGTTAGATGTAGAGGTCTTGGATGTGATTGGTGGATGGTTGTGCGACTGCTTAGCTGTATCCAATGAGGGAATGGCACAGAGAGTGAAGTGGAAATGGTAGAAGGGCTATCTAAGAGTTACGCGGTCCGCGGACACTGCGGCTGTCTGCGGACATGGCGTGGCACATCTGGGGTTTTCCAGCAAATCCAGCAAGGAAAGCGGACTGTAGGGATTACCCAATCAGGTGTTGAGATTGTGGATTTGTGTTGAAAGAGACTGTGTGTAATGAAGATGGCAGAGGTGGAGAAAGTCAGGGTGTTGGTGCCTGGAGATATGTGGTTTACAGCAGTATGCTCAATGCAGGCATGTGGCAAACAATTTTGATGTTAAAGGAGTGGAGGTGGTTTGGAGCACTGTGCCTGATTGCAATGTACAGGGAATTGTACGAGTTTGTGAAGATATGGGCAGGATGAACAGTCCCCATGTGGTAGTTTTGCACTGTAGTGCTTTCCATTTGGGCTATGTCAGTGCCCCTACTTTGTTGGCATATTTGGAACACTTGGTTCAAGCAGTAATGAACATCCTTCCAAATGCCAAACTTATTTTTTCTGGATTAGTACCTAGGGCAATATGGGACAATAGTTCTGTTTTTTGTCTTGAGCAAAACATTGCTAGGTATGCAATCAACCGAGGCATGTGTGCTTTCATGCTTAGAGCTGGTATGTTCTTCTGTAATAATGAGAATATTGATTCCAGTAATGCTGTTTATTTTAAAGAAGATGGCATTTCTTTCTCTTTTATGGGAAATGCCATGCTGTTCTGGAATGTAAGGGTTGCTTTGGAGAAGGTTATGTAAAGATTAAAGTAAAGTAAGAAAAAAAGAAAAAACAAAAATACAAAATAACAGGTGTCTGCCAAGCATCTGCAAAAAAAACAAAAAATGGCTCTTTTCAGAGCCAACCTCAAAGGGGAAATGGGGCACACTATTTAAATTTACATTCACCATGCTCAGATTTTCGATATGTCCGTGGACTTGGCGGTAGTCTGCGGCCATCGCGTATTACATACAGGGATTTTGGGGTGGAGAGGCATGTGAATGAGAATGAGTAGAGTAAGGGATTGGTCAATACAGTTTACTGGGTGTGTTGTGTATAGAGAGAGTTTGTCAGAAAGTATTTTTTCTCAGCGAAGAACAGATAGCTATGGCTCTGTGTTTCAGAAAACAGATTATCTGGATTTTGGGAGACTCATGGATACATTGTTTGGAGGTGCTGCAGAACGCTGTGGAGTAGCTGCAGATCTTGGATTCCCTTATGTGGAAGTGAATTGTCATGGAGTGTGTGGAATGAAGTGGCTTGACTTGGTACCTCTCTGTGCTACTTTGGAGACACAGCATCATCCAGACATAATTATAATTCATTGTGGAGGGAACAGTTTAGGACATGTGTCTGGAATTTCATTGCAATTTGCAATGAAAGAAGGACTTGGGAAGGTCATGGACATGTTTCCAAATTCTCAAGTCATTTTTTCTCGTATTGCACAAAGACAAATGTGTCTGCATTCTTCTTCATTTGGTCCACAAATGGAGAAAGCGAGGCGCAATGTCAATAGGCTGTTTGTGCCTTTTTAAGAGATGTTGGCATGTCCTCTTTTCACAATGAAAATATTATGTTTCGTAGCACATACATTTTTCGCAGAGATGGGGCCTCATTACACGTTAGGCGGTAAGGGTTTACCAGTACCGGTAAGGGCACCGGTACCGGTAAACCCTTACTGCCTTACGACGAGTTCCCTTTGCGGGACCCGACCTTAACGGCTGGTTTTACCAGCCGATAAATTAGGGTGCCGCAAAGGGACCTTGGAGCAAATTACGGTACGGCAATTTGCGGTACCGTAATTAGCACCTTCCCCATTCCCATTATGCCCTATGGGGGCAAAAATGGGAATGGGGAAGTGCCTTGGTGAATGGGGAATTACCGCCCCCGCTCACCTTGGAGTAGTGCGGTAATTCCGCCATCCACCAAGGCAGACATGGTAAAATACCGGAGGCAACCATGGCGCTAATAGCGCCATGGTTACCGCCTACCGTGTAATGAGGCCCATGGAGTCCATGTTACTTATGCTGGCAATCAGATTTTTCTGAGAAATTTACAAAATGCATTGTGACCTTTATTGGGATTACAGCCATCCATTTTGCAGTAGGTGTTGACCATTTGAAGTTTTTCAAACACAAACAAACACCACCAAAAGGCTCTTTTCAGAGCCACCACTTCCTCCCAGAGAAAAGTGCAATGGTTATGATAGGGCAGCACCCCAAAATTTTAGATGTCCGCCAACTGTACGTGGACTTCTACAAAATGCACAGGACCCTGCTCCATTTATTTGCCACTTTTATTTTTAAACTGTGAAAGGCAGCTCTGAAAAGAGCCTTTTCTATGGTGAGGGGTTTGCTGTTTTATATATATATATTTTTTTTTTTTACACACAACACACTAGGAGTGGAGGGGAAAGGAGGGTAAGGAAGGGACACCAACCACGGGGATATGAATGGGCAGGTGGAGAGAGGAAGATGTAGGGTGAGCCTTATTTAGGTAGGTAGCAGACCTTCTCATGCTCCGTGAACGCAGCCTCGAAAGCACTCCCAAGACTCTCCTCCACCTGCAGAGTAGTGCGTCGCAGTACATACACAATATTGTGACCCTGAAAAGGTAAGGGTCAACAGCATCATGGATGGCCTGTGAGGCAGCTGGAGGGATGCGCTGTCCCACAGGAGTGTCTCTTGTGGTGACAGGAGCAGGATGTTGTAGAGGAACTCAACCTACTACGTTTATCATAAGGTACAACCTTGCGAACGACCCCACCGTGGAACGACCTTAGGTGTCGCTTCATGGATGTCGTACCAAAGCTGTACGGACCAGCCCTCCCACGACTCAGCACCATTTTGCACTGGTTGCAGATGACCTTTTTTGCACATGCTTGTGGTACATCACCATGAATGGTAAACAAATGCCACACCCAAGACTCACGGTGAGTGCTGGTAGTAGGGACTTCCACTACCTCACCCTCTTCATCCTCATCCTCCTCCCCTACATCCTCACGCCTGTTCCCCTCTGCAGGCCCTTGGCGAGGTGTTGGTAGTGGAGGGGCTGGGGTGGTGCTGAGGCACTAGTAGCACCAGCTGGAGCAGCAGCAAGCATAGATGCCATCAGGTCTGATGGGAAGCAGCAAGAGCAGCAAAATCAGGAAGATTAGCAAAAGCTAATATAGACAATGTTGTCTGGTAGCCAGAAGCACAATGAGGATGAGCTCTGGGGTGTGGCCTTTTATAGGGTTGCCACGCAGACAGATCGAACCCCCCAAAAAGGCTCAAAAAGTTCTAAAAAGTATGTAGAAAGCCAGAGTCATTGTCTGGGACATGTGCAATGGTGAATGTTTACTGTAAAATACTTTGGATTGTCTAGAAAGTACTTTTAAAATGTTCGGGGACCTGGACAGTGGACCTGGACAGTGTCCACAAATCAGGACACACGCTCAGCGTGGGTGCGGTCACATGATGACGTCGCAAACACGTCCGTGAATGGGAACGGTCACAATGCTTATGTTTATACAGGAGTAGCTTATTATACTGCAAAGATCTTCATAATAGAATGCTATTTATATCAATGCATTGCTTAATGCACTGCATAGCTCATGACATCTATGCCAATGATCCTTGACACTTTTTTGTCAACATTATAATAAGAATCCCTTGTACAGACTTTTCATGAAAAGTGCATGCACATGTGATGTCATCAGTGATGTCATCAATGACATTTGTGATGTCATCTTTGATGTCCTGGGTCTTAGTCTTAGCAATGCACGGTGGTGGCGTGAGTTATGGTTGCTTAGCTTACCATAACTGAAAAATTTCAGGGGTTTTTCGGTTTTACTTGGAACCATAAGTCCCTTTAACAAAGTTTTTTTCACTGAATTATATATATATTTTCAATGAAAACACTTTCATGTACTGGGAGTATGGTTGCTTAGCTTACCATAACTGGTGAATTTCTGTGGTTTTTCAGTTTTTTCAGTTTTACCTGTAACCATAATGTTTCTTTAGCAAAGTTTTTTCAGTGAATTTCATGGATTTTTACCAGTGCATCCTAATTTGCTACTTCTTACAAATGTCATACGTACCCCAATATAGCAACATTTTTGTCCAATTTAGAAAGTTTCACCTTATAACTCTGCCATTCCCCCTCTTCTAGCATAATTTTTAACATTTCTATACATTTTTTGCAACTTTCTCCAATGTTTTTGTGTTTCTTTGATGTTCGCGAATGCCTGACGTCATTGCGAAATTCTGGACAATTTCACGTGAACATGCACGGCATGATAACATGTCCCTGAAAGTTTCAGCAATTCGCAAATGGGTCCATGCTTCGCAAACAGTTCAGAACTGCATTTTTGCAGCTCATCTAGGAACAATGAAACTCAACATTTACCCTTGCACAGCTCCAACACCAATTGTTACTCATTATCCATTAACAATCTAGCACACAGCACATACTTGGAAGAACATTAACAAAACTGCTATTTATCTTAAAAATGGCATCAGCTATTGCCATCCCTACTCCCCAAGAGCCACCACCACCACAGCTGGAGGACCGACACAATGAAAGAAGCGCAATACTTCAAAAGACAGATGAGGTAGAGGAAGTGTTTAACTCTAGCACCCAGAGAGAATTATGTGTGTGGCAGTTATTTTCTACTGTTGGCAATGTACCAAAGGTGAAAGCTATCAAAGTGAAATTTACTGAGTGCAACATTATACTCAGTCGCAGAGAACCTTGGGAGTACTCCTACGGGACCATCTCCATGCACCGCCACACCAAATCCAACCATTACAATACTCTCCGAAAGTCTGTTCCTTTCTTAAGAAGTAGGAGGCTGTCTTCTTCAACCAATAGTGTAACCACACAGCCTACTTCATGTGGGACACAAAATCCCACCAACTACCTTGAAAGCGATTAAAGAGGCTTTTGATCCATATCTTTCAAAGACAACAGTACTCTGTATATACTGCAACACACCACTCAGCAGGGGGAGACATTTTGAAGTGCTTTTGAAGCTGTAATCAAGGAGCATGAGAAACACTGCCCCCTACCTTAGATTTAACACATGTGCAACATATTCCCCTGTCCACCCACCCCTGCATATCCGTGGTTGGTGCCACTTCCCTCATTTCCCTCCCCTCCTTACTTTCTGGCCTCGCCGCAAAAATAAATAAATAAATAAAACATTAAAAATGGTTCCTTTAGAAATCACCTTTCACAGATAAAAAATACAACTAAAAAAATTAAGATTATATACTCCATCTACTTTACATTTTTCACTAAAGTAATTACATTCAATAATATTCTCCAACATTCCCATTAGCATTTTCTACTATGCTTATGGAAATAATGGACAACTGTATACTAGAGAAAAAGGAAAAAGCACTCTCTAGTATACAATGAACACCATAATCCATTGACCTTTATGAATATCCACAGTCTCTGCATTCCCCTGACTAACCCATGCCTTATTAGAAAACCCGGATTGCACATGCACACCATCACACAAGACAGCCCCTTCTACTCTATTTACTATTTTGTTTGCAGCACTCCCTCATTGCCTGCTTTAAACCATTCACACATATATCCAACAATCACTTAAAAAAACTATACATATAGTCTATCAACATATTAAACTTCCACACACCAACTGCCACTTAACAATGTTCTACAAATCCTTTGCATCTGCATTTGACATACTTATACCAAACATTTTTATATAGGGCTCCTATAAATGCACATATGCATTGTGGAGTGACAGAAGTGCATAAAGAAAAGGGGCAGTACGGATGGACAAGTGCTCATGGAAGACCAGGAGGGAAATGCCAAGGGATGCCAAGGTGGGTGGCCACCAGCTAACTGCTCGTGTAGACGAGACACAAGAATTGAATACGTTTTCATAAGTGAAAATGTTTCATAATATTACATATATACAGTATATACGTTATTAATAATTCCTCTTTTAACATATAGGAAACATTAGAAACCTCCTTTAATAAACATATTTTTGCAACACATACTTATGTGAGTCGTCATCAGCAGAGCATACCCCAATAGACAAATCAGAGTAGACATTTGTCCTTGCTGAAGGCAGAATAGTTATATCACTATTTATTTAACTTGCGTTTCGACAACTTCAAAAAAGTAAAACACTGGACAGATTTCCAAAAGCATCCTTTCAGGTACTTGCTGACGCTCCTCGCACAACTTTGCTGCAATCCTGTACTGAATCCGCAGGCAGATTTTTTTCCCATTTAAACCTACGTCTTCGACCATGCCGCATGCCTGCAACTTTGCTGCAATCATTGGACGCGTTTGCAAACATGTCATCATGACGCATTTGAGCGCATGGTCATGTGACTCTGTCTAAAAAGTCAGTGATGACCTCAGACATTTGCGAACATCAGCAAATACAAAAAGTGGAAAAAGTTGCAAAAAAGTGTACAGAAGTGTTAAAAATGATGCTAGAAGGTTGGGAATGACAGAGTTTTAGGGTGAAACTTTCTAACAATGAGCCCCTGTGGTAAAGCCTAATTCTTAAGGTACTCAAGCATGATCGCACCATGCAACTCTGTGCGGATAAGGCGTTTCCTTAATTGTGATACTTCATCCCATTTATCATTACTTTTGCTCATTATCCCATCACTTGTGTCTGATAGAACTGATAGCGAGTCTAACAATTTTTTGACATAATCCTCGCTATACGCGAAGCATTTCTCAGAGGTCACAGCCATGAGGCCAAAATAACTTGGTTGCCTATACTATTACCAAAAAGGAAGTCGGCAATAAAGTCTGTACTATCTGCTGAACCCAAATGTAACACAATGCCTTTGAGACCTCGCTAGGCCTCTCAAATATTTATCTAAAAAAAGGCTAAGCAAGCCCCTACATTACCACCTCACTCCATGGTCACGGGCAGACCACATCTATTCATACAAAAAGGATAAAGGTTTATGCATTAATACCACATATTTCTCATCTATATTGATCAGGTGCAGCAGAACAGACATCACCATTTTTCACCATCTGGGTTTTCTAAAAGTGAAACCATATAGTAAAAACACTGACAAGAACGCTCTTCTACATCATACGAGTCATCATGCAAAGCACATCAAAACCAATCTTCCTTTTGGACAATTTCTGAGGCTCAGGAGAAATAGTAGTATCAAACAGAATGATTGCGACAGTGCTAATGTTTTAACCAATAAGCTCTTAGGTAAAGGCTATCCGGCTACATTGATAAAGCAATCATCAAAGCGAGCTTATAATAACAATCGGGAAGCACTGCCTGAGAAAAAGAAAAGAGATGAGAAGGTAACTGGCATAGTATTTGTGAATACCTTCACCAATCTATCCTATAAAATCAAAGGGATTATAAAGAAAGCTTGGAAAAAGGTGTATAACGAGAAATCTACTCTGCCTCCACTGGTTGCCTTCAGGAAGAGTCCGAATATAAGAAATATATTGGTCAGAAACAACATATCGGTAAAACAGACATCCAAAATCAGACAAACCACTCTATGGGGTCTACCTGCGTTTAAGGGACTTTTCCAATGTGGACAATGTTTGATGTGTGGCTTCACTAAAGAAACAAAACAGATCCATTTAAATGCTACTCACACCTGGGAGTTGGGTGAAATGACAAATTCTAACACTGAAAATGTGATTTATTTAATAACATGTCCGTGTGGTCTACAGTATATTGGAAAAACTAACAGGAAATGTTGTACACGCATGACTGAACACCATAGCTGTATAAAGAACAACCAGGTAATAGCAGCCCCTATGGTGAAACATTTCATGGAAATGAAACACACATGTGAAGACTTTGAATGGGTGATTTTGAAAAAGATTCATGGTACCTGTAAGCTGGATATTGATCGAAAATTGTCCAACTTTGAACAGAATTTTTTTTTTAAATGCCAGAGCCATATTGTAGGTCTCAGTGAGGGGATTGAGTGGCATCATGTCAACTTATGAACAGCATGACAATATGTATGTTCTAATACCCTACTTTTGAGAAAATGCCATTTGTCTTTTTATATCTTTAACAGTATGATGTGAAAACTGTTATCTCATAATAACATCGCTTGTGGGGTTTGAGATGGGTTGTTTATGTAAATTCTACAATCAGGAAGGCGTGCGATCTGGCAATATACTGTAGATGACTACCATCTAGCTCTGATTATAAATACCTCAAGGGGTGGATATGAAGTGTACTATTTTGTAAATTATCTGTAATTGCTATATTGCTTTACTCTGAGTACATTTGGGGTGTCAACTTTTTAACTGCATGTAACCCCTTTCTGTCATCTGATATTTTAAGTCCTGTAGTGTGGTGGTTGATGTATGTATACACAGCATCTTGTACTTTTTTTGTTGTGATGCGATGGTGCCGGCGTTTGTTTTTTTTTACCATTCTAAAATGGCGCCCATTTATGGTTGGTGTCAGTGTAGCGTGAGTCCATCATCTAAGTTGTTGGGACTGAGGCAGGGCATTTTAAATCAAGTCTGCGAGCGAGCACAGCATTGCACTTTCAAATGTGAAGATACACTTTGTGTGCTTTCGGTTTTGGCAGAGAGGTAAATACTTTTTCGATAATTGGAAAACTCTGCGGTAGCCGGCTACTAATTTGCTATGTATGTCTGTACTACGGTGTAGCTCCGTACACGAAGCTGTGACATTAAATGCCTACGGCTTGATTTTCGAGCATTTTGGCCATACTGAGACGGACTAAACGTTGTTTTTCCCTACGCTCTTGTTTTTCAGCCTAAACCATACAGGTGATAGTGACTGACTAGGATTAAAGAGGTCCACACCTGGACAATAGATCGATTGAATCTTTTTGAATCCTTTAGTGGATAGATGCTTCAGAGGTACTCCACTGAGTGTGTGGTAGCAATGGTCATTGGGTAAACATGGTGCATGAATCAGTTTATGAAGAAAGTGGAGATTTCTAACTCAGTATGGCTTTGGTTTTGTTTCCTTGATTGTTTTTTTTATGTCTGTTCAGATATCTCTGAACCTGTGGGCTATTAAGTAGCATTGTGGATTGAAAGACCTGACTTTATTAATGAAGTACGGTGAAGTACAGTGCAACCTTTTGTGGACTTTGACACACTCCCTACTAAAGTGCTATTTGGAGGTAATGTAGGCTGTTTGATATATAGGATTGGTCGAGGGTGACCTTTACCTAGTCCTCAGCACACAACTTTTGGGTGATGTTAGGGGATATTATAGCTACAGAAGAGCTGTATCTCACTATAGTTGATTGTGGTGTTGTTCTTGTCCTTTATAGGTGATATCTTCATTGAATTCGGAACATTCATTTACCCTGGTTACATGGTGGGGAAAATAATATTTTAAAGACAAGATTCCCCTGAAGAAAGTTTGTGCATTCAAAGCAAAGAAGAACTGAATCATGTTGGGATATGTGTTGAAAAATTACACTTTTAGAGTGTTTAATTATGTATGTCAATGTCATTAGTGTCTGTGGAATTGTTAGATGTGGTTATTTTTATGTAATTTAGACTAATAGATACACAATATACCCACCATGTAGGTGAACACTTGGGTCCTATTTGTATGCATTTTTTAGGAGTATTTTCATATCTGTGAATAAACTTTGTCAATTGCTACTATGTGCAAAACCATGTATGTTTAGGGAAGACAAATCTCTGCTGATGGGCCATTTTTGGAGTTATCTAATTCAGGTGTGTACCCTTGCAACAATGTTTATGTTCACAGAACAATTATTGATCTATTTTATTTTTTCACTGTTTCTGCAACCTCCTATCCACCCTACCCAACACCCCTCCCTAATGTCTGTGACTATTCTTTTATCTTGGTATTATTTTTCAATATTTATATATATTGCTAACCTTTTTCAATTAACCTGTTTTCTGATTATCTGATGCAATATGCATGTACAGTGTCATTTGCTTTTGGTTTGATAGAAGTTGCCCTGATTTGAGAAAGGCACTTTGTAGTGCTGAAACCGTGTCATCCAAAGGGCACTACAGTACTGTAGCAGTTTCAAAACTCATGTGTTTGCCCAAAAGGCACCACCACATCAGGGGTTTTTTCAAATTTTGTGTTTCATTATCTGAAGTTTAAGATAAAGTTGTTGTAGCACAATGAATCCGTTTGGCACATTTTTTTGTGTGTGAGGAAACAAATCAAACTACTGTTTCAAATAAGAGGTAGAGGTCATTGCCTTTTTCTTTTCCCACACTTTTGCGACACCTCAGCATTCAACCTGGAATTTGGGCGCAGGTCCAAAGAATGTTGGCACAACAAAACCCCAACTATTCCCACTGTTTAAAAGCTATATCACAGAAAAAGGAAACGTAGTACAAGGTGGATGTGCTTTCTAATTAATAATTAAAATTAAACCCCAGGTAGGATTATCATTATACAGATTTCTTTCCTGCAATGTGGGATCGTTGAATGCCTTGTATATAAACATTGAAATGCAGAATTACAAGTCCTTCGTTGATGTCTGCCATGGTAAATAATGTAATTGAAATCTATTCCTTAAATGTACATTGTACTGAGGTGTTGTGAGGGTGAATCAGATTCCTTGAAAATAATGAGTTAGTTCGGCGCGCTGTCCCAGAATTCCAAGAGCAACAAAAATCCCAAGTCTTTACAATTGTTTGCAATAAACACAACACAACGGGGAATCAAACAGGGCCTTTGCCCAAGCAAAAAACCCATAGTTTGTCATAGATAATGCACAACATTTTAGATTTAAATCAGTCCAAGAATTAAGGAAACCAAATGTTCTCTAAGCCCAACACTTATTAATGGTCTCAGAGAAATCGAAGTACATTGTTTTAAACCTTTTCTTAGAACTGCTTCACCTTTTGATATTCAAGAAGGAGATGGGTTTGAAACAGACAATTCTATTCTGTATATTGATGGATTCACAAGAGTTAAATCAAACAATGCTAATTTGTGTGTCTACATTCACAAAATACATTGGGAAGTCATTGAGTACAATGTCTAGAATAGTAATTCGTATGTGTTTGTCTAATTAGGGATCTTAGATTGATTATGAAAAATAAATTGAAATTATAATTATAATTACATTTTTAGTGAGACGAGAACAGGCAGGTTTTGTTTTCCTTTCTGTATTCAAGCTAGCTGCTTTCATGTGTAGTATTGAGGGGGGCTTTCCCACTTTTGTAAGTTAGGGGCCTACCTTTAATTCCTTGATTTATTATTTTAAATAAGAGAAACATATTAAGATTAAAACTGTGTGTTTCTTGTCCCAGACTATGGGGTAGGATTGTTGCACTGGGAGGAGGATTATACTATTGCCATTTCTCTGTAAAGTGGACCACTAAACAGTAAATCAATGTATTCCACTACATCAACTCTAACCTTTCTGCATGCCTTCACAAGATAAAAGGTTATTTTTCCATTGCTTTTTACTATTTGTTTGCATTCTTTGGGAATTTTCTATGTGTCATTTAGGATCAGTCAGTGTAAGGTCGTAAAATGTCCTTATACTTTTTGGTGAATAGAGCATATGACTGTTGATGAATCAGAGTGCCATTCACATACGTAACTTACTCCATTTTCCATGCAATACCTATTAAATAAATAGGCTTTGTGAATTTTGCCTACGTGTATTCAAGCGCATATACTTTAAAATTACATTGAATTCACTTGTCAGTTGAACGTGTCTAAACTATTCTGACTAGTCTCCATCATAGAACAAATGTTTGCTTGTGATGAGGCAGGAACAGAAGTTGTGACATCTTCAAACATGAGAACAGTGTAGCTTGTAATTATTTATTCAAGAATCTACTTAGGTGTACAAATAATAGCTTTTTCAGGTATACCAATGTCCATTTATTTTATGTATGATTTTACTGTTTTGTTTTTGTGTTGATATTTATTATCCACTTTGGTTTGATTTTGGATTGTTTATTGTGAATTGATTTGTTCAATTGTTTGAGGTGTAGGCTTGTACCAGACTGTGTCGCAATGTAATTTGTGCATATTTCTTTTTCCTGGCACATCCAAGTGAGTTCCTAAGTGAGCTGTTGAGCTGCACTGAATGACTGAAGGACTTGGCTGTGTCTTTGCTTCTACGTTTTGTTGGAGGACCTATGCGCAAGAGCAAGGTCCACTTTGAAGTTTGAAGCGAAACGCTGTTTTTGGACCTACCCTCCAGACTACCATAACCAGAACCCATTGCGTGTGTGTATTCCCGCCCCCAAGCCTCCAGGAGACTTACATTTACACCGGATGTTGCGCATCCAGTGCGCGCATCCAAGTGAGTTCCTAAGTGAGCTGTTGAGCTGCGGTGAGCTGCACTGAAGGACTGAAGGACTTGGCTGTGTCTTTGCTTCTACATTGTGTTGGAGGACATATGCGCAAGAGGAAGGTCCGCTTTGAAGTTTGAAACGAAACACTGTTTTTGGACGTAAGCTCCAGACTACCATAACCAGAGTAATTGACTTGAACTTTTATGTTGAACAACTGTTCTGAAGTGGGCTGGGCTGACATAAGTGGGCTGGGCTGCACCCTTCTGAAGTGGGCTTGGCTGACATAAGTGGGCAGAGTTGCTCCTTTCTTAGTCCGTGTGTATATTGATTCACAGCATTTTTACGCCCACTGACTGTGTTCTTCCTTCGTTTTCTTTTCAATCCCAGACACATTGCGTGTGTGTATTCCCACCCCCAAGCCTCCAGGAAATGTACATTTACACCACATGTTGCTCATCCAGTGCGCGCATCCAAGTGAGTTCCTAAGTGAGCTGTTGAGCTGTTTGGCTGAGTGGGTGAACGTGAGCAGAGGCTCTGTGCGGAGTCCATGTGCATGATCAATACTGGCATGTAAATTGTACTTATTTACTCACTAGTAATTTATTTTACTTCTGGATTGTACCTAATTGTATCAAATACTTAAGTACAAAATTTGCACTCACCAATTGCTAATACCTGTTATAAGTGCTGCTTGACAAAACTGGTCAAGCAAATTAGCGGAGTACCCGGAAGTTAGCAGGGGTGTTTTGTGCGACGAGAAATAATATGGCCATAACATTTTTTTTTCAAAAGTATGAATGCACATAGCAGACTTTATTCGCTAAAATCGCATATGCCAAATGTTGCCAGGATGACCAATAACATTGATAAGCAAATCCACGTAACACACAAGGCGATCACTCTTAATCTTTCGCCTGTAGCACAATGTGCTAGTGGTACTTTTACGTTCCAACCACACAGTCTTTTGGCGCCGAAGGCCACCAATATATGCAATCCCATTAATGAAAATGCCCCTATTGTGACAGTATATCAAAGGAACGTGGGCTTGATAAACAAGCCGGGCATGTCGTCTAGTGTGGGAGGGATGACAAATGTTTTATCTGATGATACTATGTTGGCTTCCCCATGTCCCATATCAAGGAACAGATGGGGGCTGCAGGTAACAAACTCGCACTACTCAGCCTCTCCAGAACAAATGGGGGAGAATCCTGAGGTATCGATATATGCGAGCCAATGTGAATCTCCTATATCCATTCAGAGCTCAAAACTTAGTCATAAAAGTTTAAGTTCAAATGATTCCTCTTTTCAAGCCCAATCTGTTTCTTGTCCAGCCCACCCCGCGGTGTCCCACCCCTCAACCAAGAGAGGAGACTTCAGAGTCACATACACCGATGATTCAAATGGTGTTAACCGTCATTAACACCACTTCATTGACCCTTTTTAAGTTGTTTGAAACTCAAAAATGTCTAAACAAGCGTCCCAAGTGGAACATATAGCGGCCTGGCTTCAAAATAAACATAACTGGCCGAACCACGCTAAATTGTCTCCATTAGATGGTGGTGGGGCGGGGTTGATCAACATCCATGGTAGTGATGTAACTGAGCCACCAGGTATTAAAAATACACCAGTGGTGTTAGTGAACGCTGTGGGGTGCCACACGGGGGTGCCTATGATTGCAGATATAATTTGACCGATAATGGAGCTGTCTAAAGCATTGAGCGGCCTCCCAATAAATTCATCATGGTCCAGTGTATTTGATTCACCACCCAAATGTGGCAATGTGCGTATACAACCTGTTCAACAGCTGATGTACAGCTGATGTACGACTGTACACGAAGTATAAGTAACGGTCGCATTGGCTGAAAAAAGGGTGAAAAGAACAAGAAAGTGCAGTAAAAAAAATAAAAAAACATGCCTTTGTTGATCCAGAATCTTCATTAAACTCCTTTTTTAAAACATTGACTTCAACTAAAACAAAAACTGTTGGGTATAACAAATTGTGGTGAGCCTACACTTGACCAAGCTAGTACCCCAGGTCCACGGCCAGAATCAGAGGTGGGTTAGGGTGTTAAATCTCCTCCAGGAAACGCCCCACTAAATGATCTTCTCCGTGAACTTAAGAAAATTAATAATCCAGTTGCGCACCCACCAGTGGTGCTTCCCACCTCGAATTCTCGAAGTGGATTGGCAATGAACTTGGCAGCCAAGGAGGCACCAATATCAGGAGAGAGTAATTCTGATAGACCAGCGATGTTAGCAGAGTTGCACAAAGCGGTTGATCTCTATCTGGCTGAACGTGTGCAGTGTGTGAATGATGAACGCGAGCAGCATGGTCAAAGAGCACAGTGAAAATCTGTCACAAGGGCGAGATCGGTGGAGTGTCCTCCTAAAGGAATGAGTAGAGATGCCTCAGCGAAAGGATGCCTCGGGTGCCTCTACTGTTCCAAGCTTTTTGGCCAATGCAAACATAAATCAGGGCCCTCAGGTCTACACAATGCAAACAAGATGTGAGGCATCTCGGTATTCATTGAATTTACAATCTGACTGCAACTTACTAATTCTAAAATGCCAAGAGGGGCCGTAAAACACCTATAATTTAAACCGACAAAGTGTGCTCAATGTTTTTGGTGATCTGGTTGAACTTGAAGACGTTGGGTCCCGAGATATTGCACAGGTCGAATTTCTTTTAGACACAGTTACCTCAATTGTAAGATTATGGATCCCATCTGGGGTAGTACTTAATGCGATCTGGCAGGTAAAAATTAAGTTGTTCGGGATGGGGTTCTTAATTGCGCAGGACCCAGAGCGTCTAGCACTCAGGGTGAAGATGTCTAGTCCTGCTCAAGATAACCTTTATGTGAGTTCCCAACATGAGAGGCGCTCTGATGTAGCAGGGATTCTAACCGTATAACCATCAATAGATTCTGAGCCACTATCTTTCAGAGTGGCGTTTTAGAACACTCGAGGGCATTCCCACCTGAAAGAATACATTAAGAATTTTCTATAGAAATTTGATGTAATTGTGCTGCAAGAGACCTGGTACACCGAAGTCCCGATATGGGATAACTATGATGTGGTATTATTAGCTGAAAGGGCTGGCCTGAAAGGTCACCTGTCGTCGGTATTATTGGTGGCTATAAAGTTGAGTCAGGGCTTGTCTATTGAAGCTTGGGAACATGTGAGCTCTTATATTCAACTGGTGAATATAACATGCCCACATCACACAATTGTACTTGATGATATATATCGCAACCCCATGGGCTTGACAGATTCAGGGTTTTATACAGGATTGACAAAACTTTTAGACCTTATTGCAGTAATGGTCGAGATCACTGATACTTTAATAGTTGGTGATCTAAACCTAGATTGCATAAATACAACATCGAAAAAGAAGACAAAGAATGTGTCAACTTGGGTCAATTTAAGGAGGACTAGAAATGTTTGCATTCTCAATGGAGTACTGGAAGGCGATATCTCACCGCAAGACACCTGGCATAGAGAAGAGTGCATAAGCACAATTGACTACATCTATGTTGACCAAAGGTTACTTCACAAAACTCGTACATTCGAAGTAATACCTCAGATGCATAGTGATCATAATCTGCTAGCTTTGCACATTCAGTGGACGGGAGTCAAACTAACCCGCCCATGGATGTCCCAACAGGTTATTGTTAATACAGCTAAAAACGAGACTGAAATGGACACAAGCTAATTTGGTTTAACTCTCAAGGCAAATTAGTCGATATAGTAATTCTCCCGCCTTGATCCAATACATCCAATTTTTGCAACCCTTAAAAAACACTATTATACCTCTGCAGGTTCGTAAGAACCATATTCATGCGTTTGATGTTGAAATTAAACATCGAAAGGCAGCGTACCGCAGGGAAAGAAGAGCGATAATGGCCAGCAATAAAAGTAATATCTTGCAGGCTTTGAGATCGGCCAAATGTAGATATCTCAATTGGATCAGAGGCCGTCGGTCACTGATCTTTCAACGTGACAGTGAACACATGTTGATAGCCATGGCTAGGAAAAACTCAGCAGAGATTTGGGGGCTCTTGAACTATCAAGCTGATTGGAAACAAGCCAACGTGCAGGCAAGTGGGGTACAGGAACAACATTGGGTAGACCACTATACAGCGTTATATGAGGATCGAACATTCAACCCAACAGATTACATAAAAAGAACCACATCAACAAGGCTAATTGAGTGCTCTGTAGAGACCCTCAAAGATGTGATCAAAAAATTGAGCTCCTCTAGAGCAGCAGGTCCCAACGGTCTCCACAATGCCCTGTTCAAAGAATATCCACATTATTGGGCAAGAACCCTGATGAACATTTTTACACAAATCATGGTAAGACGTAGTTTACCGGACTCATGGAAAACCTCCATTATAGTCCCCATATTCAAAAAGGAGACCGTACTATTTCGCAAAACTACCGACCAATCGCGTTATTGGATGCACTAGGCAAGTTATTCGCCAAATTAATTTTGCGCGATTATAATGCGTGTGCAAAGTCGGTTCAGTTGAGAGACCCACAATAGACAGGGTTTGCTGCGGGCCTAGGAACAAATGTCAATCTCCTCTCTCTCAATGCAATAAAATCACACTGTCATACAACCAAACAATCAGTCTTTCTTGCCTTTGTTGATTTACACGCGGCATTTGATTTGATCTCCCGTGTTCAACTTATGGCTAAATTAAAGAGAGATGGCTGTCCACCTGTATTACAGGACATCATTAATGTTTCCATTCAAACACCACAATCCAGATTCGTCTTACCTTGGATGGGCTATTATCTGCTCCAATCAAGACAGCCCATGGCCTCAAACAAGGCTGCCTATTTGCCTCAGCAATTTTCTATTATTTTATGTACGATCTGCAAAACATTTTCGGACATATCTTGTCTGATTCACCAATGTTAAATGCGAAAACTATAACAAATCTAAAATATGCAGATGATATTGTCCTCATCTCGAAAACACCAGTGGGACCCCAAAAATTGCTTGTGGAATTCAACTCGTATTTAGAGTTGAACCAGCTAACAATGAATACAAAAAAAACTCAAATAGTGACGTATTCAGCCTATAAGAACCATAGAAACAAGTATTTATAGTCTATCAATCAGACCAAACTTGAGATAGTTGGTCAATACACTAACCTTGGACTGATCGTTGAGGGCGGGATCAACCCAAGGGGCAGATGGCAAGCATGGAAGAGAAATTAAACACAGCTATAACATAAGCAAAAATTATACTTTTTCGTTATGGTAAGTTCACAATCAAACCAGCAACTCTTTACTGCAATCTTAAAGCGATCCCCACAATTCTATATGGTACTGAAACACTTCCAATCTGGAAAATACCAAATTTGGGAAAATTTGAAGGAAAGTATTGGCGAACAGTTTTGCATTTGCTTCAGTGTGGGCCTGGCTCGTGGTTACGCTATGAGCTTGGACACATTTCGCTTCATGCTTTCTATCTTTGGCGTCTTTGTGCCCTTTTTCAAAAATGTCTTGTGGCAACTGAGCCAACTAATATGCTGAATATGATTGCGACTTATATGATTTCCTCATGATTTCCTCATGTACTAAATTTGCCAAACAATGGGTAGATAAAATCTATGCAATTCTAGCGGATGCCAGTATATCGATTGACATGCTGATCACAAATCCGGAAAAGGCAAAAACCCTAATCTATAGATGCGACTGGATAGCCACAAGAACGCAATGTCTAAGATATCGCCAGCAGTGTCAATATAGATTCTGGCCAAAACATCTGAAAGCGACAGAAGTGTACTTGCTGAAATCTCCATCTGTGGCTTTTAGAGCAGCATTCTTAAGAGTCCGCTTTGACCTATGGGCAACTAGGCAAGTTCAGGCAAGAAGGAAATTAATATCTAGCTCTTTGAGTTTCTGTAGATTTTGTGAAAACCAGAATGCAGTTGAATCACTTGAACATCTCCTTTGCCAGTGTCCAAAGTTAAATAATGTAAGAAAAACTCACTTTGTAAACGCTGTCTCAATGTTAGAACAGGTCGATCAAGATCTCCGTTGGTTGTATCTGATATGTTCAGGTAAGAACATAACACAATGGGCGACTGTAAATTTTCTGCAATCTCTGAATTTAGATGGTATTAACTCAGATGTTCAGATAACATAAAGAAAACAGTTGGAGTAATTTAAAGTGTCTGATTAGCTAATGTGTGTTCTCATCATTTGTGCACTTTTTACTCTTTTATCTTTACTTTTCTTGTCTTCCTGTGCTTGGACTTAGAAAATTGTGATTTGAATTGATAAATTTTTGTTTATGATTATTTTGGTATTGTTAATATGGATATTGCGCGTTTGTACATGACATTTTAAATAGACAGTTTCTATAGGAATATTTTTTTGAAAATCATGTTTGTTAATTTTGGATTTATAATTACGTTTTTATGAGTGTTGTATTATATTGAAAGCTGTTTAAGGTTTAGCTAATACAATTAAAAAAATATATATATGTTTTTGGTTGTAGCAACACTTTTTTGAACTAACAATCTCCTGGCAGTGAAGTGGACTCATAAGACCTGCCTCAACTTTCCCTTAATGATTTATGAATGTTTGATACATGTGTGTCTTTATTTTTCACACAAGGTACATGGTGTGAGCAAATTAGTTCATCAATGCAGTGATTTGGACTTTTTGTGATAAACATAAAAACATAATTTATTTTAGAAATAAACAAGGAGGAGATTATTACTTTCTCTTAGATTTGTCTTAAATTATAATAAGTGTCATATAAATAAATCGTGTTGGCAGCACTATTTTACACAATAAGTATTACCCCATGGGAACATTTTTACATGACATTAAAAATAAACATCTCCAGTTTTTGCATACGTTCCTGTTCATCTGATGAGACAATATGATTTTCTGAATATTGTTTTCCACTTCCGAAGCACATATTATGCCATTCCCAAGATTGTTTGATGATAATGAACAGTTTGGAAGCAGGTGGTGATGGCCAGCATTCAGCGATATCTAGTATGGTAGTGGGAGCACTATTTCATACCATGGCTACTGACCTGTAGGAATATAAAAAAGAAGAAACTGCAGGCACAGGGTGGTGTACATAGACTGGTAATCAGAAGGAATTAAAATGAAGATGCAATTCTCAATGGATTTGAATGTAAAATGTATGTTTTGTAGTGCTCGCAAATCCTCATTTCATCACAAGCCTGAGACTGACTATTTGTCACTGCAAGATCTTCTGGCATCCTCTAAGCACTTGTTTAATTACAAGCAATGCATGATTGCCTGGAGGTTGCTGTTTGTAAAGAACACTTACGTCATGAGGGTTCCATTTACTGTGCACTTTATTGGGAAGTACAGAACTGCAACTGGTAATTCTGATGTATTTTCTTTACTGTGATCATGTCACTGTCAAACACGTAGCCGCTACCCGTAAGGAGAAAGGGGGAGGGGAGGCAGGGAAAGGGGAGTACAGAATGTGGGGGAAGTGGAGTTCATTCACAGTAGGATCAAATACACTCTCCTGAGTATTTCACACATTGTTATATTGCAGACATTGGGCCTCATTACGAGTTTGGAGGTAGCCATGCCCTTAATAAGGACATGGGGGCATGGCTACGTCCAGGTATGTGTCCCGCAAAAGGTGACTTACCGGTCCATACCGACCTTGGAGGGCCCGGTAAATTCCTTTCGCGGGACCCAGACCCGGTATGTCCCCATTCCCATTTGAGCCCCCATAGGGCTCAATGGTAATGGGGAGGATGCTAACAACAGGGTTGTTGCTGCCATCCGGTACTGTTCACGTTTGCCGCTCTGCACGCTTGGTCTGACCAGGCGTTCCAGAGCGGCACCCGCGAACATACTCGGAATGTTGCAGTGAGGTAACAATGGCACCGGTAGCACTACCAGCGCCGTTGTTGCCTTACCGCAACACTCCAAATGAGGCCCATTGTTAGTCTGGTTCACTTGTGTCAATCACCATTACACATTTTGTTCGATGTTAATACTTATTGGGAAGCTAGCGAGAACACGACTGTTTTGAAGGACTATCTAAATGTAAGGCAGTCCCGTTGCTATTGCTGTTTCATTTCAGTCAGTAGTGAATGCTATAAAGTGAGACCTCGGGTGAAAATGAGCCTGGTTCCATGCTTTCTGTGTTGTGTGTTTGCTGAGCATCAAAGCCGTTTTGCAGCTGTGGATCTTAAAGTTCTTGGTGGATTTTATGGCGTGAGGTGGCTCCACAGGTACAGTACTTCTCATTGACTGTTCTGATATTGCTCGATGCGCATTGTACCATTGGCAGCAATACAATACCATGCATCTGAGCTAGACACCATTTTCCACCATCACCAATATGCCTAAAAGAAAATGAAGAGCACCTCTCCACGTCTAGCACAAGAAGAATGTTGCACTGCACATGCAGATGGTTTGAGCCATTTTCAACATTTCAAAATATATACTGTCCTGCAGTGCAGGCAATCAATGCCATCCACAAGCTGGTACCCAGTGCAAAGTCATGTAGCATGCTGAGTTTACATTTATATAAGTTCAATGAGCTTTGTTCAAATATTTCCCAAGTGCTCTTGTTTAAATGTTAACAGTTATGACCTAAACGCTATTCACATGGTTACAGAACACAATAATATGGACACGTGTACAAAATATAATTTTAGATCTTAACCAAGGAACTAATACAAAAGGAGCAGTCACATGAGGTAAGAAGGTCTGCACTGTGCTCTTATCTACTTCTCTTACCTTCCTAAATACAAATTGACCACCTGCCAGTGGTGTCAAGTGGCTGTTAATATTCAAGGCCACTGATGATCACTCTCGGCACCAGTTTGATGCTGTGGCAACAGGCTTAGCATCGATGTTCCAGCTAGTCCACACACCTGTTCCCCAAACTAAGTCACTGTGATCGATGGAATGCCTACTGACTACCACACCCACAGTGTCATATTAAGAAATATCAATTGTGGTGCAACAGTTCATGCAGGGAGGCCAAACAGGCCATAGTGCACCATCGGATTCATAGCTCCCTGTGGATAGGCAGCACCTGAAATCTCTGAGAGGAGCGTACAGGGTCCTGTTGAGAAAGAAAAACATTGGCTGGCTAATAAGTGGATGGCACTACTCGAGGCAGCCCAAAGTGTTGATTCTAGGGGCTTCTGGGCCCCTATTTCACGTAGGAAGCGATATGTCACTTCAGGCTTGCGTTCCCCCTGTGGTTTGGAGGTAGCATGTTGCAGCCCTGTATAAGAATGTGGAAGTGACAGTCCCAAACAAGGGACCTAATTGTGTGACCACAAGGAGGGTTTCAGGGGTGGAGGGAATGCGATTGCCGTTCTCCCAAAAGGATGTTGAGGATGGACTAAAGGTGCAAAAAGCGGGGAAAGCGGTGGGACCAGACAGAATCCCAGGGGACTTGTTGAGAGAAGAACCGCTAATATGGGCACCGGTCCCGGCATTGGTCTTTAACAATATCCTGGTCCAGGCAAAGGTCCCAGACACCTGGAAGACAGCAGAGATCATCCCCATTTACAAAATGTGAGGAAGGGAAAGTCCTTTGAACTATTGCCGGATCTCCCTTTTGGATATAACGGGGAAGATATTTGCTCTCTTGAAAAATCTGCAGGAATTGGGAGAAAGGGAGTCAGTCCTTAGCCATCTCCAAGCAGGCTTTAAATCAGGCATGAGTACGGTTGATCAGGGTTTTTGGCTCCATTGGTTAGTCCAAAAAACACTTGTCTTTATCTAAAACAAAACTGTAGGCAGTATTTGGTGATCTAAGAACTGCACTTGAAAGTGTTCCAAGGAAGTCCTTGTCGGAGGTATAAGTGGCTAAGAACATACCAGATGCTCTGATAACCCTAGTTCAACTGTTATACTCTGGTAATTAAGCTACTGTTTGATGCACTTTGGCTGGTGATACTATGTTACCATTCCCGGTAGTGAGAGGTGTCTGTGAAGGATGTCTGCTGGCTCTTCTTTTGTTTTCTATCTACATTAACACTATAATTGAGGAATTATGCCTTAACAACTTTGATGATCCATGTTTGGAGAAGGATACATTTCCAACTTTGTTTTTTGCGGATGATGCAATTCTTCTCTCCGCCACTCATTTGGGTATAAAATAATAATTGTCTTGTTTTCAAAAGAAGTGTGTGGAGTTAGGTTTAGAATTAAATTTAGGAAAAACAAAGGTCATGGTCTTCTGTCACAAAAACTCATGAAACAAACCCTTGTCTGTTACAGTGGGAGGAATAAAATTAGAGGAAGTCTCATTGTATGATTATTTGGGAATTTGATTTGCTTCGTACAGTGTTTGGGCTCTATGTGGATAGGGCTGTCGGGGGTTTGGGCAAAAACTGGGGCTCACTGTAGATGTTTTTCTTCACACAGGGGGGTGGCGCAGTTAGGCCACTGTTGGAAATGTAAAAAGCTCAAAGAAAAGCTGACACACTTTATGGGGAAGCAACAGGTGTATCGAGGGGAAAGACTATTACTATAATTTTTAAAAAAGCTTTTAAAATGTATTTTGTTTTTGCCCGAAGGAGCCCCAACAGCCTTGGTGTCAGGGATGGCACTCTGTCAAGAGTGGCACCGGGCATCCAGGTAGGTTTTGGGTGGCAGTGCTGATGTAAGGTGACAGATAAGCACACGGAGCAGGAAGCTCATCAAGAAAGAAGAATAGGTAACAGTAGCTGTGAACAAAAAGGGGCAGAGAACACAAAGGTACAAACAAACTGGATTCCCTCTTGGGGTGTATGCAGAAAATGGGAAAGAGTGTTCCACGGACCTTTGGAAACTCCAGCCTTCTGCACAGATTGCTATTACAGTAGCCCACTCTGTATGCTCATGGTTGGGAACATTAGCTGTGGGTGTCTGTACAGAAACAGTATAACTGAAATGGATAACTTAAGGGAGAACCAAAGACTCAAGGAAGAGAAGGACAGGGATCAAGAACAAGGAAGAGAGTAAGGGAGCAGTAGCCAGGAAACTGGGGGACTGCAAACAGGGAACCAGGGCTGGAGTAACGGATGGCACAAGGTGCAGGCAAACCGTTGAGGACTGCAGAGAGCTGTAGTAGGCTGCAAGGCAGGGAGTCCAGAGGAGCTGGACAGAGAGCTTTAGTAGGCTGCAGACAGAGAGCCCAGAGGAGCAGGGCAGCAAGGCAGGGAGCCCAGAGGAGCAGGACAGAGAGTTGTAGTAGGCTGCAGGCAGTAAGCCCAGAGGAGCAGGGCAGCAAGGAGCGAGCCCAGCGGAGCAGGGCAGCGAGGCAGGGAGTCCAGAGGAGCAGGACCGAGAGCTGTAGTAGGCTGCAGACAGAGAGCCCAGAGGAGCAGGGCAGCGAGACAGGGAGCCCAGAGGACCAGGGCTGCAGGCAGAGGAGTGTAGCAGGCTGCAAGACAGGGAGCCCAGAGGAGCAGGGCAGCGAGGAGTGCTGGAATCAGAAGCAGGATGATACGGCAACAGGAACAGCATTGGCATTGGCTCAAGGCAAAAAGGTGCTGGGAGGACTCTTGATGCAAGAGACAGAGCTCCTGCAGGCAGTTGCTTAAGTACAGCCCTGTCCTGTACTGAGGCAGGCTAATTGGCAGCACCTGGAGCAGCACATCTGAAGGTAATCTGCCTCCTCCCTCTCTGGTCCTGAGAAGGTGGAAGCAGCACTGATTGCTAGGGCTTCTGGGGATTGTGGTTCCAATACTGAAGAATGGGAATAGCCAGGAATTAATAACTGTAGCAGGTGCATTATGGTACATGTAGTTAGCTGAATTAAATATGAAAGTACCAAAGTCGTGCAAATGGAAATTAAGGACCAAAGTGTGAATAGGGGTTGTTCAAAGAGTATTATGATGATAAATGAGTTCCAAATAGTCCATGATGGTTGCCAATGTGTGCGCCAGTGGCACAGGCATGACAGTATGTCGCTCTCCATGCCCCTCTCCAGGCCCCCTGAAGACTGACCAACAAGAAGAGCAAGTCCAAGGTCTGTCACACCGTGAGAGAGTCTTAAGGCACATCATGGAGATCCAAAAACTGTTTAAGGCTGCAAGGCGAGAGTTTTTAAAGGAGGAAACTTTACCATTGTTCAGAACCTTTGGCATTGAATCCAGAAAAGACAAAGTCTTAGGGGCACAAAACACAGCAGTGCATTCATGAACTGAGGAACTGTGAGTATCTGCTGCAGGCTCCATGGCATATATTGCTTTGAAAGTAGTGGTCTTCCTTAGGGCTGGCAATGGTACAGTGCTGAAAGGTGGAAGCAGAGATACAGCTGAATTGGTTGCTCTAGGAAGGTCTTCCAAATCTTCAGATGTATTGGTAGTCAGCGTGATCTTTATATTTGAAGACAAATCAGGCAAGACAGGAATTTCATTGCAAAGTGTAAACAGGGGTGTCTCGTTGTTCACAAATGGATCTTCCATGGTGTTCAGATACCTGGACTGGTTCTTGAAAGTTGTCTCATTAGATATGATAGAAACTATCACCACTACAGAATAGTTTGAGGGATGTAGATCAGGAAGAGAAGGTGCTGTGGGATCAGGTTGGGTAGCAGAAGCAGAGGATTCAGCCGCAGCGAGCATAGCTGCGGAGGAAGCAGAATTCGGGGCATCGAGAGCATCAGAAGTAGCAATGGCAACATCAAGATTTGCAGCAGGGACTTCAGGAGTCACAAATGTTGTACGGTCACCATGAGTTGCAGGGAGTTCAGAAGCCACAGCAGCAGGGAGAACAGGAATAGCAGTAGGAAGTTCAGGTGCTGTAGCAGCTGGGAGTATAGGTGACACAGGAGCACCAGCAGGCAGGGACGCAACTGAGGCTAATGGAGTAGTGTCTGGTAGTTTTGGTGCTGCAGAAGCACCAGCAGGAACAACCTGAGATGTAGCCTTAATAGGAGAACTTTTAACTGGCTTTGCAACACGTACTGTCCTTGCAGGCAGAGAGGAAGGGGGTGCTTCTACTGTAGTAAGAGTGATATGAGATGCTGCATCAGTAGCAGATTCAGGAGTACTAGCAGGAGGAGCAGCTGAGATTGGGCTTGCAGATTCTGTAACAGGTAACATGGCTGATGATGGATCAGGAAAGGGTAGGCTTTCTGATGGCTGGCCTTCAAAGTCTTGTGCGCTCAAGTTGATAGATGGGTCTGGGGTATTGACTGTTGACAAAGCTGGATTCCAGACAGGCACTTGGTATAGTTCAAGATCTGACTCATGGCCTGATGCACAAAAGTCCATAGAAGCAGAGTACATCTCTGACTTGGTCACTTCAGTAGAGGCTGTAAGTGTGAGTAAAGGACCTCCATCAAGGGTAAGAACGGGACAATCCTTTGACTCAGCAGGATCTCCAGTCAGATGAGTTCACTTGATTTGTGGTGTAATGGCAGTGTGAGCGATTCAGCCCACCGGAGGAGTTAATTCTTGACTACCTGAACAACAGCCTGAGTTACTGTGGCGAGTAAGTGAATGAGCTGTGTCAGGCTTTAGATGGTATGCATATGCCAAGTTCAGATCTTCCATCTGCTCTGTATAAGTCTGTATCCTTGTTCTGTGTTACCATTCCAGGATTTATCATGTCACTCTCTAAAGACAGAATGTCTGGTGTTTGGCATAGTGTCAGATGGTCTGGTAAACTGTGTCCCTTTGCTAGATTCTTATAATGCAAATAGACAAATTCATCATAGAGGTCTTTGGTTTGTCTTTTAAGGCACAAGAGCTGTTCTTGTAAATGGTATGTTCCATTTACCAGTTCTACAACTTCAACTTCAGAATCTGGTGTAGCAGAAAAGCCAGGTGTTGCAATGTGAAGACTGACTTTGGTGTTATCGTGGTTAGTAGTTACTGGGGGAGCATTAAGACAACCGCTGGTCAGTATTGGTCTTTTGTACCCAAGACCAGCTGCACTAACCTCAGGATACTGAATGCCTTGTCCTGTTAAATGAGTATTATCAGCAGTCTGGGGAGGTTGTGTAGTTTGCCAGGCTGATCTTGAGCATATCACTTTGGCAACAACATACTCTGGTTGAGAGTTTGCCACAATGAGTGCAATATCTTTAGCTGTAGCAGTGTTAAGACGTTGGTCCTGAGACAGGGCCGCCTGGAATAAAGGAATACAAGGTTTGTGTACAGGCTGAATGTTGAATGCAGTGTCAGATGAAATTCCAGAAAGCGCATGAGTGTTTCCCACTGTTTGGGCTAACAAAATCTGCAAGAATTCATTATCTTGCTGTAGTTCTTCTACAGATAGGGACTGCGGATCATAGTTACAAATGTCATAGTAGTTCAACATAGAAGGGTCAGAGAGCCAGTGAGTATAGTACTGTGCTTGCAAACCTTTGTTTACTAGGGCTAGTCTGTCTTTTAAATTAGGGTTTTTGTTTGCTGTCCTTAGGAAAACTTTGGATTTTTGCAAAGGTTTCTTGAACCGAAAGGAAAGCATCTTTGGTCTGTGTGTGCCTTTCCTGCCTATGGGACAAGATTTTTTTGGCTCTTGCATTCTGTCAGGGATGGCACTCTGTCAAGAGTGGCACCGGGTACCCAGATAGGTTTTGGGTGGCTGTGCTGATGTAAGATGACAGATAAGAACACACAGCAGGAAGCTCAACAAGAAAGACGAATAGATAACAGTAGCTGTGAACAAAAAGGGGGAGAGAATACAAAGGTACAAACAAACTGGATTCCCTCTTGGGGTGTATGCAGAAAATGGGAAAGAGTGTTCCACGGACCTTTGGAAACTCCAGCCTTCTGCACAGATTGCTATTACAGGAGCGCACACTGTATGCTCATGGCTGGGAACAACAGCTGTGGGTGTCTGTACAGAAACAGTATAACTGAAATGGATAACTTAAGGGAGAACCAAAAACTCAAGGAAGAGAAGGACACGGATCAAGAACAGGGGGTTGCAAACAAGGAAGAGAGTAAGGGAGCAGTAGCCAGGAAACAGGGGGACTGCAAACAAGGAAGCAGGGCTGGAGTAACGGATGGCACAAGGTGCAGGCAAACTGTTGAGGACTGCATAGAGCGTTAGTCGGCTGCGGACAGAGAGCCCAGAGGAGCAGGGCAGCGAGGCAGGGAGCCCAGTGGAGCAGGACAGAGAGCTGTAGTAGGCTGCAGACAGAGAGCCCAGAGGAGCAGGGCAGCAAGGAGCAAGCCCAGCGGAGCAGGGCAGCAAGGCAGGGAGTCTAGAGGAGCAGGACTGAGAGCTGTAGTAGACAGCAGACAGAGAGCCCAGAGGAGCAGGGCAGCGAGGCAGGGAGCCCAGAGGACCAGGGCTGCAGGCAGAGGCGTGTAGCAGGCTGCAAGGCAGGGAGCCCAGAGGAACAGGGCAGAGAGGAGCGCTGGAATCAGAAGTAGGGTGATACAGCAACAGGAACAGCATTCAGATCATGGCTCAAGGCAAAAAGGTGCTGGTAGGACTCTTGATGCAAGAGACTGAGCTCCTGCAGGCAGCTGCTTAAATACAGCCCTGCACTGAGGCAGGCTAATTGGCAGCACCTGGAGCAGTACACCTGAAGGTAATCTGCCTCCTACCTCTCTGGTCCTGAGAAGGTGGAAGCAGCACTGATTGCTAGGGCTTCTGGGGATTGTGGTTCCAATACTGAAGAATGGGAATAGCCAGGAATTGATAACTGTAGCAAAGTGTATTATGGTACATGTAGTTAGCTGAATTAAATAAGAAAGTACCAAAGTCGTGCAAATGGAAATTAAGGACCAAAGTGTAAATAGGGGTTGTTCAAAGAGTATTATGATGATAAATGAGTTCCAAATAGTCCATGATGGTTGCCAATGTGTGCGCCAGTGGCACAGGCATGACACTTGGTCCACATGGCGTGTAATCTGTGCTCCTTGGAAGAGGAGTTTGGTATGAGACCCGCTTTTTATTAGTTCCGAAACTGGGGAAATCCAGCATTGGGTACATTTCATGGGTATTACCCAAATTGACCTTTTACAATCGACCTTTTGCACAATTGACCTAATTATAGTGGTCCTAATTGACCTTCTGCACAATTGACCTTTATATTACTTGAGTTATTTTATATATGTATTGGGTTGGTTTTGGATTATAAATAATATAAGGGGATTGGGTGGGGGGATGCAGGGGGTTTTGGATTGGGTAGGGGTTGCGGGGGGTTCCTCCCGCATATATGTCCTAATTGACCTTCTAAATTAGGTCAATTCTCCCGAGGTCAATTCTCCAGAGGTCAATTGTGAAAAATTCAATTAGTATACAATCCATTTAATGATGCCCTTACTCAGGTGATGGAGCTGGAAGGGGGATGTGTCTCCCGTGGTTTACTCACATTAAGAACTCTCTATGGCAGCCCGAGATCTTAAAAATTACTGGCTAAACCCTTCACTGATGACTAAATCTGCGAAACAAGAGTTGAAACAGAATATTGGGTACAAAGCCTACTTGGATATAATTAGCCCAAATTATGCCTGAGCTTTGTACATCGAATTTAGATTGGGTTATTTGAGGGTACGGGAACACACAAGTAAATGAAAAGAGCCAACAGGGAGCAATGACCTGTTATGTGGTGCAATCAAAGAAGATACGATGCACATGTTGTTCATATGTAAAGGGTTGAAAGACCAAAGGATAAAGTATCTCAAACCGCTGCTTGTTTTGCAGAATGCACGCACCTTAAGTGGTGCCAATCAATTTGTAAGACAATCTGATGATTTAGTAATAGTTTATTTTGTGGCTAATTATATCCACCATGCCTGGTTAAGGAAACATGCACTGACAGCCCTTTAGAATTAATAGTAGAACTCTTGTTATGGTTTTATGTTATCGGGCTATCTTAAAATTGTCAAAACAGACTTCTTTTACATTCCGAGGTTGTGATATGGGGGACATTTTATGCTAGCTAAGTAGTCTTAAAAGTTTTTCGATTGTGATTTTTAATAGCTAAGAGGATAACAAACTGATGATCTTGAATGTGCTCCTTTAGTTTAATGTTCAATCATGCAGAAATAGGAAGAGGAATCCAAACTGTGGAATTTGTGATTTATTGGAAAAGGATGTGTTTGTAACTGATGTTGCTGTGCTTTCCTGATGACTTCACAGTCGAATAAAGGATTATTATTTCATTCATATTAAGAAATGTCTATTAAAAGAAAAGTAAAAGGAATAATATCAATAAAAATAGTATGCCCTAATAATGTTTTGAAATAGGTGAATAGTTTCTTGGGTGCATAGCCTACGGCCTACGGCCATGCACCCAAGAGTATAGGAACTGGCCACAACCACCACAGCATAATATGGCCATGCACCCAAGAATCTAACCAGTGGCCACAAACCACACACATAACCCAGGTGCCTGGATAATTTATTGCTGGTATAGCCATATGACACTGCAGTAGTTGTGCTACTGCCTACATTCTTCTGTGCAGAGCATATCTGTAACCTATGCAAACATCCTCAAAGCACTTACAGTCCACTCACCTACCCTAATGAAGCCTCCCTGCATTTACAAGACAATCCGCCCAGCAGTCCTGTCTGTGGACTTCTGTTGTGTCTCGGACTGCTATGCCCTGCATGGTCTTCTTCCACCGAAACAAATACATCATATCAACCATCTATCACTCCCCCACCCTTCCCACCCCTCCTTTAAACACCAAATGCCCATAAACATGTTTCCCAGCTTTCCTCCAGCCAATCAGCGGGCACGGCGTCTGTCTGCAGACATTACACGGCCCTCCTGACCAATCGGAGTCCTGTTCGCTCTGCGAACAAGGAAGTGGGTCCGCAATGCTAGATATCACTAACTGTGTGGCACTTACATTTTTCCTGTTTTAAATAAAAGTACTGGATGGATTTACACCAAATATACAAAAGCACGCTTTCAGGGCCAAGCTGCCGCTCCTGCTGCACATTTGGTGAAAATCCATCCAACGGTTTGGGCTGTAGACGTGAGCAAAGTTTATTTCCATTCAGTCTATGGAGAAAAGAAAATGTGGGACCTCCCTATAACTTTGCCCCCCCCTTCACGAAACCTCACCAAACTCACCAAATTCAAAGCGGCCCATATACTGTTTTGCAAAGTTTGGTGAGGATTTGTCCAGGGGAGCAAAGTTATGAACCTCCCACAAATTGCTCTTCCTATGGGTTTAGCAACTTAACCATAACTACACGCCCGCTACCGCAGGCCGTGCAATTTCACAGCCACGGTAGTGGCCATGTAGTTATGGTTAAGTTGCTGTTTCCATAGGAAGAGCACTTTTTGGGGGGCTTATAACTCCACTCACCCTGGACGAATCCTCAACAAACTTTGCAAAAACAGTATATGGGCCGCTCTGAATTTGGTGAGTTTGGTGAGGTATATGGCCCACTCTATATTTTTTTGCAAAGTTTGGTGAGGGTTGGTCCATGGGGGTAAAGTTATAGGGGGTGTCCAAAAATTTATTTTTTTCCCATAGACTGAATGGGGGAAAAACTTTGCGCACGGCTACAGATCAAACCGCTGGATGGATTTTCACCAAATTTGCAGCAGGAGCAGTGGTTTGGTCCCGAAAGCGTGCTTTTGTAAATTTGGTGAAAATCCGTCCAGTAGTTTTTTTTTAAATGATCAAAAAGTAGGTCTCAAAAAATTTGTGATATCTATGTCCGCTCCACAGACACACTTCCCTGTTCGCTCTGTGGGCAGGACACCGATTGGGTAATCGGGCGTGTCATGTCCACGGACATGTGATGCGTTCGCTCATTGGATGGTGAAGGACGTCAAGTTCATCAGATTGTTCCGATGCGCCCTCCATATTTGGTCCGTGTTTTGGTGTCCGCGGACATCACTGCAAAAACATATAAAAAAACACAACATTGCACTTGTTAAACTTATCAAATACTGTCTGGGGAGGTGAGGGTTGATGAGGATGGGACGGGATGTGGCAGCAAGAAGCAAAAAGTGGTGTTCTTTTGTCACGAAAGTCATACGGTATATTTGGAGGTTGGGTGGGCAACTGTCCCATAATTTGTGGGATGGTCCCGCAATTGGCACCTGTGTTCCACAGTTTGCCGAGTGGCTCTGCGCGACGTGGGTTGTCCCGACTTGCTCTATTGAAGCACAATTTGTGATCTAACAGAGTAAGTTAGGAGTCACAATTAGTCATGCTGGGGGTTGGGGCCGAGCGGGTAGGAGGTCATATGCATACATTTCCCGCAAATGGGAATAACAGTGGCTAGCAAGTGGCAGCTATTCTGTAAATACGAGTCGTATTGTATTGCATTGCAACCGCAGCTACTGATGTGACAGGCTTGTAGGCCGGTCATGTCAGTAGCTTCGGGTGCAATGCATTGATTCTGCCAGGTGAATGACGCCGTGACATCATCACCACCTTTTGTCCCGCAAAGGGATGTGACAAAGTTGGCCACCCTATTTGGAGGTATTTCTCAATATATTGTGCGTAAAATACTGGTGAAGGAGTAATGTGTCTGTGTTACAATGTATGTACAATAATATTGGAGTCAGATTGGTGCCCCCTAGAGTTTAGCATCTGAGGCAGCCACCTGCAGTGTTTTATGGTAACAGCGGCCGTGCACGTTTATGACAATACGAGTTCTCATGGGTGTGTTGAGCCGTGTTGTTGCAAAGTGAGAATGTATTTAGATTCTGAATGAAGGTCAGCAACTTTGATTTTTTGGTTGCAAGCTAAGGGAGCCCAGGCATGGGACAAAAAGTAGAAGGGTCAATTGTTTTTTGACCTTGAGAGAAAGGGATTTTTTCATGAAGAGTCAGTGAGAGGAGGTTTGTAATAAAGAACATTTGATAAGGTTATGCATTCCAAAAGTGTGTACGGAACATATGAATTCAGTTCATGAAGATTCTCTGATGCAAGCGGATTGAGCATTACGGACTGATTTTCGCAAATACAATGGAGACAGTGAATATTATGTAAGTTTGCTTTTGACGACTATATACTGGAACGAGCTTTAACCTATTATTATCTGAAGATTAATTTTGGCAATGTAACAAGTGCTATTTTTCTGTGTGGTTGTCTTTTTTATGTGGTTATGGGAAGTGCAAAATGTGATCGTATGTCCGCTATAACTAGATTCAACCAAGTTCAACGCCAATATTTCTTTAAAATTTCATGTATGACTATATGGAATTGTCTATCACTTTCTAGGTTTTTTTGTCTTTTTTGAGATTGTTTGATGTGTGTGCTAATCGTTAGTTTAAACTCTATGCCGAATTAAGAAAATAATACATCTATTGCAATAAAGTGTAATAAAGGTTGGGTATTGATACTTATTTTCTGTTATGTTTTCCAAATAGCTACATGCTACCTTATTGCGATTGCCATGGATTACAGATGCCAACTGATGGGTTCTTCATTCGTCAGGTGCACGTAGTCGTCAATGGCTGGATTGGACGATCGGTCAGGGCCCATGTGTCCGTACGCTGCACTAGCGATTAGGAGTAACATAACATCTTTTGTGGTGGTCTAGGCGTAAGTTGATGCAGACATCCTGGAATTCACTGTGGGACCCAAGCGGTTCCTTCATCAAAAACTAACACTTTGTGTATGGAAAAAGAAAAACGTGTGTCTCACAATTAACATTTTCGATCACAAGCAAAGAAAAAAATTTGCAATTTGATTGAATAGGGGAACAGTCGGATGTTCTCGGAGAGTTTATTGTGAAATAAAAGTACTTTACACATTGTATACTGTTATTGTTTTCTTTTAAAGTGCAGTTTAATAATTTGAATTGTGACGTGGTATGTTGTTAGTCATTGTGTGTTGATTTTTGGGTTCTGCATCACATCACGTAGGTGGTTATGGGGGCATTTGGCTACGCTGAAGAGGAACATCACCGTAAAAGGTGTTCATTATCACTAGGGTTGGTTATGTGAGGGTCAGGGGCGGGGCATATGATTTAGTGACGTCCGGCCAGTTTACCTTAGGCTGATGCAGCAATGGTTAACAATAGCAAAAGATGGACGCGCCCTGTTGCCAGATTTCATACATTTCTCAAAGAGGAGAAATGCGGTAAGCTGATGTGGAAATGTTTGCGATAAATCAACATATGTACAAAAATACATGGTCAAACCCTCAGGACAATAATATTTTGTGAGCATTGCACTTGTGAAACTTATGCAATAATGTTTGGAGAGGTGAGGGGTGATGATCATGGTTGGAACATTTCAGACATAATTTCGAATGACTTTACAAAGTTTGTTGGAATTTTGTACACAGCTTATATGACAAATGTTTTGTGTATTATTTTGACAGTTTTGAAAAAATAAAACGTGGGTGCATTTACAGCAAATTTGCGTAAGGCTCATTGGCAAGGATCGAGAAGCATGTTTTTTTTAGTGCCAGAGGGGTAGGTTGTAGTCATGGGCAGTGGCCCGAATGTCGGGGTCATGGTATAAGGTCATGATCTGGACAATGTGGCTACTGGCCATGACCAAAAGGGACAAAACATAGTATTAAAGTGGTCATGTCCACTTGGGACTGGCTTTGTCGTAAAGTTATTCGCAATTAGGATAGATTTGAAAGGGACGAAAAATGTGCTTATGTTAACATGGTTAGAGGATTTTTTTTCGCCTTTTGGAGGCTGCCATGGAAAGGGAAGATGGGCCCTGTATGGAACTGGCGCTTTCCCTTTCCATGGTGGCCATCTTGGAAAAGGATTTTATTTCTAAACCGGAACGCCGCGTCCCGATATAGGACGAGAAATCCTATTTTTTAGTAGCACGGGTTACCGCTTTGGAAACCTAGGCTGGTAATGACATTCATCCCCCATTTTAGGGGCTGAAATGGGGGGTTGTGGTCCAGAGATCTTGTTATACACCCTCGCTTCGCTTGGGCTGATTACTAGGGCTACTGGGCCATTATCCACCGTTCCAGTCACTGAACGGTACAATATTCACATTACTATAACAAAAAATGAAAAATGGAAATGTTGGAAAATCTTATTGCGTCTATGTATTTTACTGAGAAATACAAAGTAGATGGAGTCTATGCGTTTTTTTTTTACTTCTATTTTTAACTGTGAAAGGAGGAAAATTTATTTTGTTTTTGGATGGATTTTTTTGGGCAGGAGAGCTAAGACTGAAAGGTGGGGACGGAAATGAGGAAAGAGGCACCAAACACTTATATGGAGGGGCAGATGGAAAAGGGGGAAATGTTGTGCGTGTGTTATTTCTAAGGTAGGGGGCAGTAGGGTGGCCAAGTGTCCCCGATTTCGCAGGATTTGCGTCAGACAACCTGCCTCCAGCACAGCCACGCTGCAAACTGAAGTGGCCATCTGCTCAGCACGGTGCTGCCGCGTGCTGCTTTTTTTCTCTGGGCGCCTCTGCAGCCCTCGCTCCTTTTGAGCCTACAGGTCGAGCTGTAAAGCTCGGACACTTGCCTCAATTCAAATGCTAATGCTTTGTTCGTGAGGTCGTAATGGTCTTGTTTGCAGTTAAAAAATGTGACCATCACCTCCCCAGCATTTGTATTTAAATTAAGCCAGGAATTAAGAGCCATTAAAAAAAAAGAAAAAAATCATAAAGAGCCGGCCCAAACGTGAATGAAGTGACGTCATCACCGCCTTGTGGTCAAGTGTCCCGCGACAGACTATCAAAGAGTTGGCCAGCCTAGGAGGCAGTGTTTCTCATGCTGCTTGATTACAGCAGTGGTGGTGTCTCTTGGGGAGGAGGGATGGCATTAGCTGATGTCATTTTAATGTAAATAGCCGTTTTGCCAAAAGTATGTACTGAGTACTAGATTGTTAATGGATGAGTACGAATAGGTATTGGAGCCGTGCTAGGGAAATGTTGAAGTTGCAAGTTCCTACATCAGTAGAAAATGTAGTTCCAAACTGTCCATGAAGCACAGATGTTATTGTGAAGTGCTTATGGGTTCTCGAACACGTCATCATGCTGTGCACAATCATATGGTCATGTGGCATTCTAAGGAAGGTGTGCAATGAAGTCAGAGGTCCGTAGACATTATGGTTAAGTTGCGCTACTAAAAACCTATGAAATTCAGTAAAAAAAAACTTTGTTAAAGGGACGTTATGGTTAAATTGTGCTACTAAAAACCTATGAAATTCAATAAAAAACTTTGTTAAAGGGACGTTATGGTTCAAAGTAAAACCAAAAAACCCCTGAAATTCGCTAGTTATGGTAAGCTAAGCAATCATAACTCGCGCCACCACCGTGCAGATCTATACAGATCAATGTTACCTGAGGAACAACTCCTTTGTAGTGTGTGGAGAAGCCTTATGGTTGCTTGTCTCTTCCTACAGATAAAGGATGTGGGACATTGTTTGAATGATGTCCATAGGATTTATAGAGCGTAGGCTTCTGATCATATGAGATGGCATCAAATTTATGTAATGATCTTACCCACTACCCTGAATATTCATGACAAGTTTTAAGTGCCTGTCTAGTAAGTGAGTGGAGTAAAGATTATCCATGTGTAAGTGAATTTGATGAATGGCTGGAATAAAAAAAGGAAAACATATGTCAAGAGGTTCAAACTTGGCAATGTGGCATGCGCCCATCCTACTGACCAAATGCATTGTGGACAGGGCATACATATGCAAGTGATTTGACCTCTGTTGACACATCCTTCTCACACAGGTGTATCAGCTGTGTATCTGAGATATTTGTTGGGTAAAGAAAGTACAAAAGGTGTATCAGGAAATTCCAGATTTGGGGAGAAATTAAACAATATGTTCAAATGTTGCACTTACATACAGTAGGGTGGGCATCCTTCCAGGAAGTAGTTCTGAGTCATACATAAGATTTTGAATTTTATTTTGTACACTGTGACATAAGGTCAAGGATAATCTCTGCAGCTCTATAATGAGCCCTAAAGCATTGAGTTGATGAGGTTCTTTGGAAGGCCCAGACATGTGTTTTCACATACATCTAGCCTAGCTTGAACCAGGGCTTGAGATTACTTGATTATCTGACTAATTCTGAGGTATGAGAGATTTCTTGTTAAGAACATTCGGGTGTTAGTGTGTGTTCCTGGTGAATGAGTTTATTTGTGGTATAAATGATACGTTTCCGTTGAATAGAAGCCCCAAAATGTTCAGCCTGGTGAGTTGGATTTAAGAGACATCAGCTGTTAGGGCATACCAAGAGATATCACCACTGGAAAAATAAGCTGTGCAGTTAGAAAGAAGCTATGTCCCTAAACTCGGTTTTGAATGTGTTGAAATACATGCTGTTCACAATCATCCAATCCTTGATTATAATTTAGCAGTCATATATAAGGCCATTAGGATTTTGGTCATGTGACAAAGTCAGATCTCTGTCTTATGTCTCAAGGGCAGGAGTGGAGCCAACCAGAGTATTTCCAGAGCTGTTTGTTACCTGGAGGCGGAACAAATAATAAATGTGTCTTAAGTGCACGCACTCATATATCAAAAGGGTTCTGCTCCGAGGTCCTTCAATGGACTAAACATGTAGAAGGCTAGTGTAATTAACAGCACTTGTTATCCATGAGTCCACACCAAATTGTCAACAGAAGACTTACTCTGTGCTTTTTGACAAAATTATTTATTTAGTCTTGTTGGTCTTGTTGGATCGACCAGTGTTTCTATCTCTGGTGCAGCTTGCCAAGTGTGTCCACACTTTGGACGTAGCAGAGGATTTAGCATGGTCCTTTCTTCATGTCTTTGTGTCCGGCTGAGACACAGAAGCGAGTGGTGTGCGGAGAGCGCAGCTGTAAAAGCGGTGTTCAGCGGCAGGTCCTCTACTGGACGCATGCTGCACTGTATTTTCTGTACTTTCTAGTCCAGTACCAATCCGATTTTGGTGGGACCTGGGAAGTCTGAGGTGAGACTCCCCTTTTAGGCAGGGGGCCTTACCTGCATTTGGAGCTTTGTTCTACAGCCGGCAGTAAGGTTTGAAAGGGCTCAGTGACTGCGCAGTTACCTGTATTGGGTCCATTTGATCTGAGATCCTAGCTCCTAATTAGGGTGTGTGCCAGAAAAAGTATTATTTACGCAGTGCCCATTTGCAGGACCATCCCTGCGCCACTGAAATTGACATGGTGGAAATTGTGGACCTCTCTCATCTAAATGGTGCGAACAGTTGGGTGCGCTGTTAGTGGAAGATCGTCTGCTGGCAACCCCAGTACATTCCATCTTTTTGGGTGCAACACCTCAGGCTCCCCTCCCTAGATTATACTTTATCCACAACCTGTATAAAGAGGAAGTTCACAGCATATTTCCCAGAACATGAGAGGACCTGTTTGGGAGAATTAAGGGCCAGATCTTCCGTAATAGCTCTGCTCCGGGCCCTAAGGAAGGCTTGATATGATATGACATTTATAACGCATATATTCTATACACAAGTGTTTCAAGGCGCAATGAGGCAAGGGCAGGGGAACAGAGGGAACACAAACAACGATCCTACTAGGCTAGATCTGATTCAATCACGCAAGTGCATAGAAAGGGGGAAGGGGAAGTGCAGTACAAGGGATAATAGAATAAATAACAATAAGAAAAGTACAGCCAGCAGCTGGCAAGTGCAGGGGTAAAGGGTAAGTGCAGGCATCAAGTGTCCAGTGCTGGTAAAGGGACTGCAGGGACACAGAAAAACAGTCCCCAAGTGCAGGGTTGCAAGGAAGGCAGTGCAGGTGTGCAACTGACGGGGGAGGGGTTCTGGGCCCGAGATCAGAGGGTGGCCAGGTAGCCAGTGCAGTGTCAGTTTCAGCCAGGAAACTAGCAGGGGAGAGGAGGAGAGAAAGCAGAAGCAAAGAGAACGGTTTTGAGGTGCTTCCGGAACCATAGATGGTTCTCCTCAAGTTTTAGGGGGGAAGAAAGGCTGTTCCAGTGGGAGGCACCAGCTGAAGTAAGAGATCTACCATCAACTTGTTGCTTGGAGAAGCGACTGACCCTGAGGGAGTTGGAGGCGGAAGAGCAAAGAGCTCGAGAAGGAAGATATTTAGGAAGAGAGAGTTGAATGTATTGAGGCCCCAGCCCCCAAAAGGACTTGTCGTCAATGCAAATGGTTTTGAACTTAATCCTTGCAACCACTGGGAGCCAGTGCAGAGATTTCAGTCCTGGAGAGATACGATCCCTGGGCTTGAGGGCAAGGACAAGTCTCGCAGTCCTGTTCTGGATGAGTTGCAGAGGGCGGAGGGTGGAAGCAGGTAGATTTAGGAAAAGTCTGTTGCAATAGTCCAGCCTAGATAGAATCAGGGCTCTGGAGACAGTGAGCTTCTGGGGGAAGGAGAGGAAAGAAAGAATACCTCTGGGGAGGTTCAGCTGGTAGTGTGACTTCTTATAGACGTCAGAGATGTGAGGGGAGAAGGAGAGTGTGGAGTCGAAGATGACCCTGAGGTTTTTTGCCTCACAGGTGGGAGGAGGAAGAGGGCCAAGAGAGGCCGGCCAGAGAGTGACAGGAAAGGAGGGTGTGGGTGTGCCGATGAGGAGAATCTCAGTATAACTGGCATTACGGCCATTAAGGCAGAGATCATTGGCTGAACACCACTCCTGGATGGCGGACAGACATTCACAAATGAGAGAGTGAGAAGAGGTGGCTGAGGGTAACCTAAAAATGAGCTGAGTGTCATCTGCATAGCACTGGAAGTTGGGGCAGAGCAGGGCAATGCGGTAGGCAAGAAGTGCCAGGTATTGGTTGAACAGCCAGGGAGAGAGGTTAGACTCCTGGGGGACACCACAGGTAGAGAGAGAGATAGAGGAGAGGAAGGACCCAAATTGAACCTGGGAGGGTCGATCAGAGAGAAAAGAAGTCAGCCACGCCAGGGCCTGACCGGTGATCCCCAGGTTATCACAGAGACGGTTGAGCAGGATGGCATGGTTGACCATGTTGAAGGCAGAAGAGAGATCAAGTAAGGTGAGGCACAAGGGGTGTTGGAATCAAGGTTATAGAGCAGGTCTTTTTGGATGTTCAGGAGAGCAGTTTACGTGCTCCTGGCAGCTCTGAAGCCAGACCGATGATCATGGAGACAACCAACAGATTCAGTATGAAGATTCAGCTGGGAGATGGCCAGTTTTTCCAAGAGTCTTCCCAGGAAAGGAGTAATTAAGACTGGGCGATAGTTAGCCAGACAGGATGGGTCGGCAGAGGGTTTCTTAAGAAGGGGTTGCACAAAGGAGTGCTCCAGAGGGGAAGGGAAGACTCCAGTGGTGAAAGAGTGGTTGCAGAAGTCGGCCACACTAGGGGACAGGAGTCAATGTGGTCCTTGATAGTTTTGGAGGAACAGGGGTGCACCTGTTTTGACAAGACTTTCATAGATCAGACTTGTCTAGAGACCTCGTCTGGGGAGAAAAGGGGAAAGGCTGAGAAGGGGGGAGGAGAGGAGGCCGAAGAAAGGCCAGAGGAAGAGCAGGGAGTAGAGGAAGGAAGGGAAGATGGGGAGACAAAGGACATGATGTTCTGAGTTTTAGAGATGACATGAGAAGCCAGTGCTGTGCAGAGGGCCTGGGAAGGGATGGGAGAGGTAGAGATTGTGGCAGGATTGGCCAGTTCCTTGCAGATTTTAAAGTGTTCAGCCGAGTTGTTGGATGCTGCAGAGACGTGGGTTTGGATGTGGGCTCTCTTCTTAGTGCGGACAGAGAGCCGTTATTGCCTTTGGAGCTGATGGCATTCCAGTTTGTCAGAGGATGTGCATGAAGCACGCCATTTCCTCTCCGCCACCATGCACTTGCGTTTAAGGGTGACAAGGCCTGAGTTGTACCAGGAGTTGCACTTGGCTTTGGGCTTCAGACGGATCCTCATGACAGGGGCTTCTGAAAAGCAAGCTCCAAAGTGGATTGGAGGGTGGAGATTTGATTGTACAGGATTGTTTGGATGAAACATTATTGGGAAATGGCAGTTCGCCAAATGCAAAGCCCTCTTCAGGGCACTTCTGCTCTTTTTACCATACAGGTTGCCCCTCCTTTGATGAGAATGCTGGCAATCCTTTGTCACCTCAGCCTCCGGTTGTGAATATTGTCCACCCCCTCGCCCCCCAATCTCCTGTAGATCTCAATTCCCGCACATTGGCTCCCTTTTGTGTAAACTTGTGTCTAAAGTCATTTCAGTCTATTAAGGAGGAAGTTAAACCCCACTTCACCCAGTTAAACGAGTTACAAGTCAAGATTTATATTAGCCTCCAAAATACAGACAATCTTGTCGATATTCTAAGAAATTCAGGGGCAGACAAAAAAGAGCCCAAACTATTTCTCAATTACTTGGTTGATACTCCACCTCCCATAGAACTCATGGAGGAATTCTCTAGACGTGCTGGTTTACTGTGCGGTTTGGAAGATGATTATATTCCACCCAGCATTGGAAATACCACCTTTTTTTAAGAAAGCCAGCGAGTTGTTAGAGTGCACCATAAAGGGAAGAAAAAACCTAAGGATAAGAAAACCAAGAATATGAAATCTAAAAGGATTAATAAGAGTTCATCGATTCATTTTATTCAGGCTTTAAACATTTGTCCAGAGGAAACTGCGGTGGCTGGCCCGAGTTGTTCGAGACCTCTAGTAATAGAACCATCGCTCCAATTTCTTTGAAGATGAATACGTTGGGACGAAGGAAGGCAAAATGAAAAGTTTTAGGAAAGTTGCTAGAGGTGAATGAGAAATGTGAATGAGAAATTACTGATTTAGCGGTCCCTGGCATGAGTTATTCAGAGACCTCTAGTGTTAGAACCATCACTCCAATTTATCTGAAGAATAAGAAGGCAAAACTAAAAGTAATGGAAACGTGATTCTTAAATGAATGATTCAGCGATAATTGATCTGGTAGAGAACCCTCATTCTCCTTCCCAAATGATAATTGATTTAATCAATCAAGATTTGGGAACTGCCGTCAGGTGGATTGTCATACGCAGTCGTGTTATATTACAAATGAGGAATTAAGGAGGAATCAATGTACTGTCAAGGGGGCAAAGCAGAATGTGTCAATTAAGTGTAGGAGTGATGGTCTTAAAAGGGGAGGAGTGGGTTGTGATAGTTTGGATGATCATAGGGCAGTGCATTGGGGGTCGATGCAGTAGGCAAAGTACTTAATAATTTTTTTTATTGATATACTTATAGCCAAAATTGACTTTGTATAACATGACATTTCATTATACATTACATGATAAAATATTTCAAATCACTTAAATCACTTAATACCAATTTAACATAATTCTTATACAAAACATTTTAAAATATCAACAATTTTCATATAAAAGGACACTATAAAATAAATCAGGTTGATATTGTTTCCTAATACAAATTTCCCCCATACCTCAGTAATAAAATTCATATCAATTTTGTTACAATAGGATTTAACGTAATTATGACGTAGAGACTGCAAGCTCTCACAATCAATTATGAGACGTTGGAGCGATTCAATCACATTTTCACCACATAGTCAGCAATAACGTCTTTCACGACTGATGCCGAACCATGCACCATTAGTCTCCAGTGCTTCTGAGAAATAAAATGTCCTTAAGAGGTATGTCCGAAAGGTTCTCATACTTGGGTAAGCTGTGATGTACTTAGGTAAAAACGTATGAGTGGCCCTCATAGAACAATATGCTTCACTGTGTGCCTTGGCCATTAAAGCAGTCATGTATGTGACATAACCATAGGCTCTTATAGTCACTTTTAGCCTAGCATTTAGCCCAGTCTTGGTGGCAGATGTTAAATAACCCTCGGACCATTGCATATGGAGTATTTTTAATGAGAAAGTTATCCCAGGAAGCAACCTGCCCTCTAATCCCAGAAGTGCATGGACATAGGGTTCAATGATTGTCTCAGTTGTAAGAGTGCATAAATCATGATAGAACAGTACAGAATGACGTATATATGCTTCGTTTACAACATTTATCTCAAATTCAAGATATATGTACTCAATGGATATACTCTGATGCAGTCGCAAGAGTTTACGTAGCATCTTTGCTTCAAAGCCGACTAAGCATTTTCCATAATTATGGCCCCAGATTGCTACAGAATACAATAAAATGGCTCTCACTTTTGCAGTATACGATGTTAGTATTGCCAGGACAGAATATCCCACATTTTTCCCAAAGTACTTAATGTGTCTGACTTTATAATGGAAATAGGTTGAGGGAACACAGAGGAGACTTAAAGTGTGTACTGTAAGGGTGCAGAAGTAAGACTCTAACACAGAGGGGTCATGGTGATTATTAGAAACTTTTATTCAAGTGCAAAAAGGAAAAGAAAGCCCTATCTTGCCCTTACTATAAGTGGGGTGTCCCTGCCTCAACTGAAATAACTAATGTCAGAATGTCCAAACCAAAAGCCCCAATGTCCAATGTCAGAATCCTAACTCTGTCCCTCACATCTAATTTTAAGCTAAAAATTAAAGTGTGGTCTTTCCCGCCGAAAGGGAGTAGTACCCTTCCCCTGGACAAAAGACAGTTCTGCAATCCTCAGACCTAGAAGCATTTCGTAATATCTCCCTTCCCTGACCCTGTTTAGGCTTCTCATAATGTTCAACAACTGTTGGGGGAAATTCTGCCCCCTGGTTGGCCCTTCCAGGCTTCTTTTCTGTGCTGGGGTCCCTGAACCCGATTGGCCAACCTGGTTCCTTTTCACCAGGGACAACTGCACACACAAAAGGAGTTTGGATGTGTTTTCAACCCGGTGTGGGTCCCTGACCCTGGTTGGCAGACCTGGTTTCCTCCCACCAGATACTATGATGAGGAAGAACAGCCTGGATTCACTCCTAAACTGTGGTAGGTCCCTGACCCTGGTTGGCAGACCTGGTTTCCTCTCAGCTGGTACTGTGATGAAGAAGAACAGCCTGGATTCACTCCTAAGCTGTGGTGGGTCCCTCTCCCTGGTTGGCAGGAATCCGAGTGATTTGCCCCCGGCTGAAAGTACCTCGGGCAAATCGTTCGCATGAGAAAGGTGCGAACTACCGAAAGTTTGCACCTTTCTCAATGCGAACACACATACATTCTCACACCCACACAACATACCCACCCATAACACACACCCCCCACCCACAGCCTCAGCACACCCCCACCCACACCCCAACATAAACAAACACCACTTACCTTCATCTTCACGCTGGTTCCCTGCAGCGCCAGTTCCCTTTCACTTCCGTGATCGGGAACCGGCACTGCAAGTTCCTTTTCTTTTCTTTTTTTTTGTAATGAAAGGCTGCAAGGGTGTCCCCCGCAGCCCCTGCTCACTATACCATAAAGTATAGTGAGCAGGCGATGCGTGGGATACCCCCGCAGCCCCTGTTTTTTTTCAATGCTACCACCAAAGGTTCAAACTTTTGGTGTTCGAACCTCTGGTGGTAGCATTTTTAGAACTGTTGGTCAATGCAACCATTTTTTTAGGTAATTTCAACCTACACTGGTTGGCAGACCTGGTTTCCTCTCACCAGGTACTGTGATGAAGAAGAACAGCCTGGATGCACCCCCAAGCTGTGGTGGGTCCCTGACCCTGATTGCAGACCTGGTTTCCTCCCACCAGGTACTGCGATGAAAAAGAGTGACTTGGATGCTCCTCCAAGCTCTGGGGTACATACACACTTGGTTTACTCGCCAGCCAAGCGCTGTCTACTATCTATCAGTTTCACAGTTCTCTTTATATGGGTGCAGGTCCCAAACTCACACTTCTGACATTAGTTTCCCAATTTGTAGGCTTGGTTCACTCTCCTGCCAAGCCTTAGAATAGACAAATGTCCAATCAACCGTTTCTCCCAGTTTCAGGGTCCCAGACCCTCTTTTCCCAGCCTCTCCGGCAGCTCTGCATTCTTCTTCTTCTTCGAGGCAGCACGTTTCCTTCACTGTACTCTCTCTGGTTCTCGACTGTCACTCCGCGTTGGCTCTCCAATCTTTGCAGCGTTCCTGACAGTGCAGTTTCTTCCCTGTGCATTCCCCGGGTCTCAGGGATTCCCAGAGTTTCAGCCCGTTGTGAGAAGTCAAGAATGAAAGTCAGACACAAGGTTGCCATATTTTTGGTTAAAGACTATTATTGAAAACAAAAGGGTTGCGTAAAAAGGCCTCTCTGACCCTGCTCTAACAGGAATTTCCTTACCTAAAACTAAGGATCTGTCTTTGTCAGGATGTCAAACTAAAAACTGTCCTTGTTTTCAAAAGTTCGATTTTGACCCTCACACAATAAACCAAACTATAAGGTGAAAAGGGAATATCTTTAAGCTTAGGTGATCGCAAAAAGAGTTCATAAAGGAACATTGAACAGCTCCAACATAAACGTTCTGTATGGTAAAATAACTTTGGCTCCAGGGGGTGGTTTCCTTCCCCTGGGTTCTGCCTCAATGTAAATGATTCTTCAATACAAAAGTTCTCCTAGGTCATAACGCATTGGCTCAGAGGCTGGTTCCCTTCCCCTGGATTCTGCCTCTATGCAAATGATTCTTCGACACAAATGATCAAAAAGACTTGTATCTTGAGGGTGATACCCTTACCCTGGATTCTTCCTTAATACAAACTATTCTTGGTCTAACTGTTCTTTGTGTCTTTCTTGGCCCACAACAACACTGTTATTATCCAAGCTGCTTAACCTTGTGGTTCGACTTCTTTCTTCCTTCACAGTTCTATATCCTTTCTTGTGACTTTCTATAGATTTGTAATTGCATGGTATACTTCCCTGCTAGGACTTCTTATGTGCTGGTGTTTTCCTAGTATAGTCTCCTGCCAGGGATTTTGATACTTCATGCATGCTTATAATTGCCTGGTATTATCCACCGCAAGGAATTCTCATGCATTTGTGATTGCCTGGTAAACTCTTCTGCCATGGCTTTTGTAATTCACACACACTTGTAACTGCCTGGTTTACTCAGCTACCACGACTTCTTGTATTGACAGTTGGTTCCTCTTTTACTTCCACAGTTCCGTATACCCCTTGTGGTATATTACATCTCCTTGATACATCATTTGATTTGGGGTCCCCTTATATTTGCATTCCCTATATATATTGCTGGGGTCTTTATCTACATTTCACTTTCTTGGTTTTCAATCAGTCTCTTTATTGTCTCTGTTTCTGAGGCTTTAATTGCTATATTTTGTACTTGGTGTGGTCGCCGAAACACCCCTCGGTCCCCACTATGCCTGGGCTGACTCACCGGCTCTGTGTGGCTGTCTCAATCCCGTTTGTGCTTTTGTGGCAAAACTTTGCCACCTGCTTTCCACTATGGACTGCTCTTGCGTCGTTCGGGTCTCTCTCAAAGATTCGCTTCAGCACACCTATCTACATCAGGTCCCAGAAGGTGAAATGCTGCTTTCTTCAGTTGCAGAATGCCCAGGAGTTTTCCTCTGGCTCCTGGCATGTCTGCAGCATGTCCTGTCCTTGCAGTGGTTCTCTGCTTCCTCGCTGGTGAGCCGTCAGCTCCGCCACAGCGGTTCGTGCTTTCAAGCTCCACAAGCCTGCTGGAGAGCTGCAATGACTTCTTGCGAAAAAATAATATGCTCATTGAGCTTGAGGCTCCGTTTGTTCTGCATTGTTCTTTCCTTCTTCCTTGTCCTAGAATTTGGGTGATTATGGGAAAAGGAGTCCATTGATGTTGATTGATACAAATTACTTGGAAAAGTACTTTCAACAGTTCCGAAATTAGTCAGTTCTATATGGTGTGTAATTAGAACTGGAAAAGGTAGTATTGGAGTTTTTACATTTTAGACCAGGTTTGGAAGTTTGGCCTATAGGGTTTTTGAAAGGGTGTCTCTATTTTCCCTAAACGGGAGTATAGATGTATTTCAATAGGCCACTGGGGTATTGGGCATCAAGGCGTCTTCATAGGCAAATGGGGGATACCCTGTCTCATCCAATGAAGCCATGACATCTCCCCAGAGGTTGCGAACACACCGCCAACAACACATGGCCTACCGTCCCGCGTTCCCACAGGTGTCCCAATGAAAACGGTACCTCACATGTGTGGGTGCACCTACCTGGGCGCCAAGTGGAAAGCCTAAAACACAGGTAACCCCAAGTCTGTTTCGACACCTGAATTGGACACTTTCTCCAGACAAGCACAACTTACAGATATGGGCCTCGGCTGTCCAAGCCACCAAGGAAAACAGGGAACCCCATGCATTTCCGAAAAGAGGACACCCTTGGGAATCCGCAGAGGTATGATTTGCGCAATTCGGCCCAGAATTTATTACCCAGACACCCCTGCAAATTCCGAAATGTGGGGAAAAAAACACATTTTCCGCACATTTCACTCGGCGTACCCATTGAAACACACCGCCAACACCACATGGCCTACCGTCCCGCGTTCCAACAGGTGTCCCGATGAAAACGGTACCTCACATGTGCGCGTGCACCTACCTGGGCGCCAAGGGGAAAGCCTAAAACACAGGTAACCCCAAGTCTGTTTCGACACCTGAATTTGACACTTTCTCCAGACAAGCACAACATACAGATACGGACCTCGGGTGTCCATGTCATATAGGAAAACAGGGAACCCTATGCATTTCCGAAAAGAGGACACCCTTGGGAATCTGCAGAGGTATGATTTGCGCAATTCGGCCCAGAATTTATTACCCAGACACCCCTGCAAATTCCGAAATGTGGGGAAAAAACACATTTTCCGCACATTTCACTCGGCGTACCCATTGAAACACACCGCCAACACCACATGGCCTACCGTCCCGCGTTCCAACAGGTGTCCCGATGAAAACGGTACCTCACATGTGCGCGTGCACCTACCTGGGCGCCAAGGGGAAAGCATAAAACACAGGTAACCCCAAGTCTGTTTCGACACCTGAATTGGACACATTCTCCAGACAAGCACAACTTACAGATATGGGCCTCGGCTGTCCAAGCCACCAAGGAAAACAGGGAAACCCATGCATTTCCGAAAAGAGGACACCCGTGGGAATCCGCAGAGGTATGATTTGCGCAAATCGGCCCAGAATTCAATACCCAGACACCCCCGCAAAGTCCGAAATGTGGGGGAAAAAACGCATTTTCCGCACATTTCACCCGGCACACCCATCAAAACACCCCACCAACAACACATGGCCTACCGTCCCAGCTTCCCACAGGTGTCCCGATGAAAACGGTACCTCACATGTGTGGATGCACCTACCTGGGCGCCAAGGGGAAAGCCTAAAACACAGGTAACCCCAAGTCTGTTTCGACACCTGAATTTGACACTTCCTCCAGACAAGCACAACATACAGATATGGCCCTCGGGTGTCCAAGCCACCAAGGAAAACAGGCAACCCCATGCATTTCCGAAAAGAAGACACCCGTGGGAATCCGCAGAGGTATGATTTGCTCAAATCAGCCCAGGATTTATTACCAAGACACCCCCGCAAAGTCCGAAATGTGGGGGAAAAAAACGCATTTTCCGCACATTTCACTCGGCGCACACATCGAACACACCGCCAACAACACATGGCGTACCGTCCCGCGTTCCCACAGGTGTCCTGATGAGAACGGTACCTCACATGTGTGGGTGCACCTACCTGGGCGCCAAGGGTAAAGCCTAAAACACAGGTAACCCCAAGTCTGTTTCGATACCTGAATTTGGCACTTTCTCCAGACAAGCACAACATACAGATATGGGCCTTGGGTGTCCAAGCCAGCAAGGAAAACAGGGAACCCCATACATTTCCGAAAAGAGGACACCGTGGGAATCCGCACAGTTATGATTTCTGCAAATCGCCCAGAATGTATTACCCAGAAACCCTTGCAAAGTCCGAAATGTGGGGGGAAAACGCATTTTCTGCACATTTCACTAGGTGCACCCATCGAAACACGCCGCCAACAACACATGGCCTACCGTCCCGCGTTCCCACAGGTGTCCTGATGAAAACGGTACCTCACATGTGTGTGTGCACCTACCTGGGTGCCAACGGGAAAGCCTAAAACACAGGTAACCTCAAGTCTGTTTCGACACCTGAATTTGACACTTTCTCCAGACAAGCACAACTTACAGATATGGGCCTCGGCTGTCGAAGCCACCAAGGAAAACAGGGAACCCCATGCATTTCCGAAAAGAGGACACCCATGGGAATCCACAGAGGTATGATTTGAGCAAATCAGCCCAGAATTTATTACCCAGACACCCCCGCAAAGTCTGAAATGTGGGGAAATAAACGCATTTTCCGCACATTTCACTCGGCGCACCCATCGAAACACGCCGCCAACAACACATGGCCTACCGTTCCGCGTTCCAACAGGTGTTCCGATGAAAACGGTACCTCACATGTGCGCGTGCACCTACCTGGGCGCCAAGGGGAAAGCCTAAAACACAGGTAACCCCAAGTCTGTTTCGACACCTGAATTTGACACTTTCTCCAGACAAGCACAACATACAGATACGGACCTCGGGTGTCCATGTCATCAAGGAAAACAGGGAACCCTATGCATTTCCGAAAAGAGGACACCCTTGGGAATCCACAGAGGTATGATTTGCGCAATTCGGCCCAGAATTTATTACCCAGACACCCCTGCAAATTCTGAAATGTGGGGAAAAAAACACATTTTCCGCACATTTCACTCGGCGTACCCATTGAAACACACCTCCAACACCACATGGCCTACCGTCCCGCGTTCCAACAGGTGTCCCGATGAAAACGGTAACTCACATGTGCGCGTGCACCTACCTGGGCGCCAAGGGGAAAGCCTAAAACACAGGTAACCCCAAGTCTGTTTCGACACCTGAATTGGACACTTTCTCCAGACAAGCACAACTTACAGATATGGGCCTCGGCTGTCCAAGCCACCAAGGAAAACAGGGAACCCCATGCATTTCCGAAAAGAGGACACCCTTGGGAATCCGCAGAGGTATGATTTGCGCAATTCGGCCCAGAATTTATTACCCAGACACCCCTGCAAATTCCGAAATGTGGGGAAAAAAACGCATTTTCCGCACATTTCACTCGGCGCACCCATAGAATCACGCCGTCAACAACACATGTCCTACCGTCCCGCGTTCCCACAGGTGTCCCAATGAAAACGGTACCTCACATGTGTGGGTGCACCTACCTGGGTGCCAAGCGGAAAGCCTAAAACACAGGTAACCCCAAGTCTGTTTCGACACCTGAATTTGACACTTTCTCTAGACAAGCACAACATACAGATATGGGCCTCAGTGTCCAACTAGCCACCAAGGAAAACAGGGAACCCCATGAATTTCCAAAAAGAGGAAACCCATGGGAATCCGCAGAGGTATGATTTGCACAAATCTGCCCAGAATGTATTACCCAGAAACCCGCACAAAGTCAGAAATGTGGAGAAAAAAATGCATTTTCAGCACATTTCACTCGACGCACCCATCGAAACATGCCGCCAACAACCCATTGGCTACCGTCCCGTGTTCCCACAGGTGTCCCGATGAAAACGGTACTTAACATGTGTGGGTGCACCTACCTGGGCGCCAAGGGGAAAGCCTAAAACACAGGTAACCCCAAGTCTGTTTCGACACCTGTATTTGACACTTTCTCCAGACAAGCACAACATACAGATATGGGCCTCGGGTGTCCAAGCCACCAAAGAAAACAGGGAACGCCATGCATTTCCAAAAAGAGGACACCCGTGGGAATCCGTAGAGGTATGATTTGCGCAAATCGCCCCAGAATTCAATACCCAGACACCCCCGCAAAGTCCGAAATGTGGGGGAAAAAACGCATTTTCCGCACATTTCACCCGGCACACCCATCAAAACACCCCGCCAACAAAACATGGCCTACCGTCCCGCGTTCCCACAGGTGTCCCGATGAAAACAGCACCTCACATGTGTGGATGCACCTACCTAGGCGCCAAGGGGAAAGCCTAAAACACAGGTAACCCCAAGTCTGTTTCGACACCTGAATTTGACACTTCCTCCAGACAAGCACAACATACAGATATGGCCCTCGGGTGTCCAAGCCACCAAGGAAAACAGGGAACCCCATGAATTTCCGAAAAGAAGACACCCGTGGGAATCTGTAGAAGTATGATTTGCTCAAATCGGCCCAGGATTTATTACCAAGACACCCCCGCAAAGTCTGAAATGTGGGGAAAAAAACGCATTTTCCGCACATTTCACTCGGCGCACCGATCAAACACACCGCCAACAACACATGGCATACCGTCCCGCGTTCCCACAGGTGTCCTGATGAAAACGGTACCTCACATGTGTGGGTGCACCTACCTGGGCGCCAAGGGGAAAGCCTAAAACACAGGTAACCCCAAGTCTGTTTCGACACCTGTATTTGACACTTTCTCCAGACAAGCACAACATACAGATATGGGCCTCGGGTGTCCAAGCCACCAAAGAAAACAGGGAACGCCATGCATTTCCAAAAAGAGGACACCCGTGGGAATCCGCAGAGGTATGATTAGCGCTAATCGGCCCAGAATTCAATACCCAGACACCCCCGCAAAGTCCGAAATGTGGGGGAAAAAACGCATTTTCCGCACATTTCACCCGGCACACCCATCAAAACACCCCGCCAACAACACATGGCCTACAGTCCCACGTTCCCACAGGTGTCCCGATGAAAACGGTACCTCACATGTGTGGATGCACCTACCTGGGCGCCAAGGGGAAAGCCTAAAACACAGGTAACCCCAAGTCTGTTTCGACACCTGAATTTGACACTTCCTCCAGACAAGCACAACATACAGATATGGCCCTCGGGTGTCCAACCCACCAAGGAAAACAGGGAACCCCATGAATTTCCGAAAAGAAGACACCCGTGGGAATCTGTAGAAGTATGATTTGCTCAAATCGGCCCAGGATTTATTACCAAGACACCCCCGCAAAGTCTGAAATGTGGGAAAAAAAACGCATTTTCCGCACATTTCACTCGGCGCACCCATCAAACACACCGCCAACAACACATGGCATACCGTCCCGCGTTCCCACAGGTGTCCTGATGAAAACGGTACCTCACATGTGTGGGTGCACCTACCTGGGCGCCAAGGGGAAAGCCTAAAACACAGGTAACCCCAAGTCTGTTTCGATACCTGAATTTGGCACTTTCTCCAGACAAGCACAACATACAGATGTTTGTTTGTTTGTTTGTTTATTTGGTATAGCGCAGAAGCCAAACCCGCGAGGGTAACTGGGCGCAGGCAGTACAAGGATACTTGAGAACTTAGTTGCAATACAAGAAAAGGTTATACAGATATGGGCCTCGGGTGTCCAAGCCACCAAGGAAAACAGGGAACCCCATACATTTCCGAAAAGAGGACACCGTGGGAATCCGCACAGTTATGATTTCTGCAAATCGCCCAGAATGTATTACCCAGAAACCCTTGCAAAGTCTGAAATGTGGGGGGGGAAACGCATTTTCTGCACATTTCACTAGCTGCACCCATCGAAACACGCCGCCAACAACACATGGCCTACCGTCCCGCGTTCCCACAGGTGTCCTGATGAAAACGGTACATCACATGTGTGGGTGCACCTACCTGGGCGCCAAGGGGAAAGCCTAAAACACAGGTAACCCCAAGTCTGTTTCGACACCTGAATTTGACACTTTCTCCAGACAAGCACAACATACAGATACGGACCTCGGGTGTCCATGTCATCAAGGAAAACAGGGAACCCTATGCATTTCCGAAAAGAGGACACCCTTGGGAATCCGCAGAGGTATGATTTGCGCAATTCGGCCCAGAATTTATTACCCAGACACCCCTGCAAATTCCGAAATGTGGGGAAAAAAACGCATTTTCCGCACATTTCACTTGGCGCACCCATAGAATCACGCCGTCAACAACACATGGCCTACCGTCCCGCGTTCCCACAGGTGTCCCAATGAAAACGGTACCTCACATGTGTGGGTGCACCTACCTGGGTGCCAAGCGGAAAGCCTAAAACACAGGTAACCCCAAGTCTGTTTCGACACCTGAATTTGACTCTTTCTCCAGACAAGCACAACATACAGATATGGGCCTCGGGTGTCCAAGCCACCAAAGAAAACAGGGAACCCCATGCATTTCCAAAAAGAGGACACCCGTGGGAATCCGCAGAGGTATAATTTGCTCAAATCTGCCCAGAATGTATTACCCAGACACCCGCGCAAAGTCCGAAATGTGGGGGAAAAAACGCATTTTCAGCACATTTCACTCAACGCACCCATCGAAACATGCCGCCAACAACCCATGGGCTACCCTCCCGTGTTCCCACAGGTGTCCCGATGAAAACGGTACTTAACATGTGTGGGTGCACCTACCTGGGCGCCAAGGGGAAAGCCTAAAACACAGGTAACCTCAAGTCTGTTTCGACACCTGTATTTGACACTTTCTCCAGACAAGCACAACATACAGATATGGGCCTCGGGTGTCCAAGCCACCAAAGAAAACAGGGAACGCCATGCATTTCCAAAAAGAGGACACCCGTGGGAATCCGTAGAGGTATGATTTGCGCAAATCGCCCCAGAATTCAATACCCAGACACCCCCGCAAAGTCCGAAATGTGGGGGAAAAAACGCATTTTCCGCACATTTCACCCGGCACACCCATCAAAACACCCCGCCAACAAAACATGGCCTACCGTCCCGCGTTCCCACAGGTGTCCCGATGAAAACGGCACCTCACATGTGTGGATGCACCTACCTAGGCGCCAAGGGGAAAGCCTAAAACACAGGTAACCCCAAGTCTGTTTCGACACCTGAATTTGACACTTCCTCCAGACAAGCACAACATACAGATATGGCCCTCGGGTGTCCAAGCCACCAAGGAAAACAGGGAACCCCATGAATTTCCGAAAAGAAGACACCCGTGGGAATCTGTAGAAGTATGATTTGCTCAAATCGGCCCAGGATTTATTACCAAGACACCCCCGCAAAGTCTGAAATGTGGGGAAAAAAACGCATTTTCCGCACATTTCACTCGGCGCACCGATCAAACACACCGCCAACAACACATGGCATACCGTCCCGCGTTCCCACAGGTGTCCTGATGAAAACGGTACCTCACATGTGTGGGTGCACCTACCTGGGCGCCAAGGGGAAAGCCTAAAACACAGGTAACCCCAAGTCTGTTTCGACACCTGTATTTGACACTTTCTCCAGACAAGCACAACATACAGATATGGGCCTCGGGTGTCCAAGCCACCAAAGAAAACAGGGAACGCCATGCATTTCCAAAAAGAGGACACCCGTGGGAATCCGCAGAGGTATGATTAGCGCTAATCGGCCCAGAATTCAATACCCAGACACCCCCGCAAAGTCCGAAATGTGGGGGAAAAAACGCATTTTCCGCACATTTCACCCGGCACACCCATCAAAACACCCCGCCAACAACACATGGCCTACAGTCCCACGTTCCCACAGGTGTCCCGATGAAAACGGTACCTCACATGTGTGGATGCACCTACCTGGGCGCCAAGGGGAAAGCCTAAAACACAGGTAACCCCAAGTCTGTTTCGACACCTGAATTTGACACTTCCTCCAGACAAGCACAACATACAGATATGGCCCTCGGGTGTCCAACCCACCAAGGAAAACAGGGAACCCCATGAATTTCCGAAAAGAAGACACCCGTGGGAATCTGTAGAAGTATGATTTGCTCAAATCGGCCCAGGATTTATTACCAAGACACCCCCGCAAAGTCTGAAATGTGGGAAAAAAAACGCATTTTCCGCACATTTCACTCGGCGCACCCATCAAACACACCGCCAACAACACATGGCATACCGTCCCGCGTTCCCACAGGTGTCCTGATGAAAACGGTACCTCACATGTGTGGGTGCACCTACCTGGGCGCCAAGGGGAAAGCCTAAAACACAGGTAACCCCAAGTCTGTTTCGATACCTGAATTTGGCACTTTCTCCAGACAAGCACAACATACAGATGTTTGTTTGTTTGTTTGTTTATTTGGTATAGCGCAGAAGCCAAACCCGCGAGGGTAACTGGGCGCAGGCAGTACAAGGATACTTGAGAACTTAGTTGCAATACAAGAAAAGGTTATACAGATATGGGCCTCGGGTGTCCAAGCCACCAAGGAAAACAGGGAACCCCATACATTTCCGAAAAGAGGACACCGTGGGAATCCGCACAGTTATGATTTCTGCAAATCGCCCAGAATGTATTACCCAGAAACCCTTGCAAAGTCTGAAATGTGGGGGGGGAAACGCATTTTCTGCACATTTCACTAGCTGCACCCATCGAAACACGCCGCCAACAACACATGGCCTACCGTCCCGCGTTCCCACAGGTGTCCTGATGAAAACGGTACATCACATGTGTGGGTGCACCTACCTGGGCGCCAAGGGGAAAGCCTAAAACACAGGTAACCCCAAGTCTGTTTCGACACCTGAATTTGACACTTTCTCCAGACAAGCACAACATACAGATACGGACCTCGGGTGTCCATGTCATCAAGGAAAACAGGGAACCCTATGCATTTCCGAAAAGAGGACACCCTTGGGAATCCGCAGAGGTATGATTTGCGCAATTCGGCCCAGAATTTATTACCCAGACACCCCTGCAAATTCCGAAATGTGGGGAAAAAAACGCATTTTCCGCACATTTCACTTGGCGCACCCATAGAATCACGCCGTCAACAACACATGGCCAACCGTCCCGCGTTCCCACAGGTGTCCCAATGAAAACGGTACCTCACATGTGTGGGTGCACCTACCTGGGTGCCAAGCGGAAAGCCTAAAACACAGGTAACCCCAAGTCTGTTTCGACACCTGAATTTGACTCTTTCTCCAGACAAGCACAACATACAGATATGGGCCTCGGGTGTCCAAGCCACCAAAGAAAACAGGGAACCCCATGCATTTCCAAAAAGAGGACACCCGTGGGAATCCGCAGAGGTATAATTTGCTCAAATCTGCCCAGAATGTATTACCCAGACACCCGCGCAAAGTCCGAAATGTGGGGGAAAAAACGCATTTTCAGCACATTTCACTCAACGCACCCATCGAAACATGCCGCCAACAACCCATGGGCTACCCTCCCGTGTTCCCACAGGTGTCCCGATGAAAACGGTACTTAACATGTGTGGGTGCACCTACCTGGGCGCCAAGGGGAAAGCCTAAAACACAGGTAACCTCAAGTCTGTTTCGACACCTGTATTTGACACTTTCTCCAGACAAGCACAACATACAGATATGGGCCTCGGGTGTCCAAGCCACCAAAGAAAACAGGGAACGCCATGCATTTCCAAAAAGAGGACACCCGTGGGAATCCGCAGAGGTATGATTTGCGTAAATCGGCCCAGAATTCAGTACCCAGACACCCCCGCAAAGTCCGAAATGTGGGGGAAAAAACGCATTTTCCGCACATTTCACCCGGCACACCCATCAGAACACCCCACCAACAACACATGGCCTACCGTCCCGCGTTCCCACAGGTGTCCCGATGAAAACGGTACCTCACATGTGTGGATGCACCTACCTGGGCGCCAAGGGGAAAGCCTAAAACACAGGTAACCCCAAGTCTGTTTCGACACCTGAATTTGACACTTCCTCCAGACAAGCACAACATACAGATATGGCCCTCGGGTGTCCAAGCCACCAAGGAAAACAGGGAACCCAATGAATTTCCGAAAATAAGACACCCGTAGGAATCTGTAGAAGTATGATTTGCTCAAATCGGCCCAGGATTTATTACCAAGACACCCCCGCAAAGTCTGAAATGTGGGGAAAAAAACGCATTTTCCGCACATTTCACTCGGCGCACCCATCGAAACACGCCGCCAACAACACATGGCATACCGTCCCGTGTTCCCACAGGTGTCCCGATGAAAACGGTACTTCACATGTGTGGATGCACCTACCTGGGCGCCAAGGGGAAAGCCGAAAACACAGGTAACCTCAAGTCTGTTTCGACACCTGAATTTGACACTTTCTCCAGACAAGCACAACATACAGATATGGGCCTCGGGTGTCCAAGCCACCAAAGAAAACAGGGAACCCCATGCATTTCCAAAAAGAGGACACCGGTGGGAATCCGCAGAGGTATGATTTGCGCAAATCGGCCCAGAATTCATTACCCATACACCCCCGCAAAGTCCGAAATGTGGGTGAAAAAATGCATTTTCCGCACATTTCAATTGGCGCACCCATCAAAACACCCCGCCAACAACACTTGGCCTACCGTCCCACATTCCCACAGGTGTCCCGATGAAAATGGTACCTCACATGTGTGGGTGCACCTACCTGGGCGCCAAGGGGAAAGCTTAAAACACAGGTAACCCCAAGTCTGTTTCGACACCTGAATTTCACACTTTCTCCAGACAAGCACAACATACAGATATGGCCCTCGGGTGTCCAAGCCACCAAGGAAAACAGGCAACCCCATGCATTTCCGAAAAGAAGACACCCGTGGGAATCCGCAGAGGTATGATTTGCTCAAATCAGCCCAGGATTTATTACCAAGACACACCCGCAAAATCCGAAATGTGGGGAAAAAAACGCATTTTCCGCACATTTCACTCGGCGCACCCATCTAACACACCGCCAACAACACATGGCGTACCGTCCCGCGTTCCCACAGGTGTCCTGATGAGAATGGTACCTCACATGTGTGGGTGCACCTACCTGGGCGCCAAGGGTAAAGCCTAAAAAAGAGGTAACCCCAAGTCTGTTTCGATACCTGAATTTGGCACTTTCTCCAGACAAGCACAACATACAGATATGGGCCTTGGGTGTCCAAGCCACCAAGGAAAACAGGGAACCCCATACATTTCCGAAAAGAGGACACTGTGGGAATCCGCAGAGTTATGATTTCTGCAAATCGCCCAGAATGTATTACCCAGAAACACTTGCAAAGTCTGAAATGTGGGGGGGAAAACGCATTTTCTGCACATTTCACTAGGTGCACCCATCGAAACACGCCGCCAACAAAATATGGCCTACCGTCCCGCGTTCCCACAGGTGTCCTGATGAAAACGGTACCTCACATGTGTGGGTGCACCTACCTGGGTGCCAACGGGAAAGCCTAAAACACAGGTATCCTCAAGTCTGTTTCGGTACCTGAATTTGACACTTTCTCCAGACAAGCACAACTTACAGATATGGGCCTCGGCTGTCCAAGCCACCAAGGAAAACAGGGAACCCCATGCATTTCCGAAAAGAGGACACCCGTGGGAATCCACAGAGGTATGATTTGCGCAAATCGGCCCGTAATTTATTACCCAGACAACCCCGCAAAGTCTGAAATGTGGGGAAATAAACGCATTTTCCGAACATTTCACTCGGCGCACCCATCGAAACTGCCGCCAACAACACATGGCCTACCGTTCCGCGTTCCAACAGGTGTCCCGATGAAAACGGTACCTCACATGTGCGCGTGCACCTACCTGGGCGCCAAGGGGAAAGCCTAAAACACAGGTAACCCCAAGTCTGTTTCGACACCTGAATTTGACACTTTCTCCAGACAAGCACAACATACAGATACGGACCTCGGGTGTCCATGTCATCAAGGAAAACAGGGAACCCTATGCATTTCCGAAAAGAGGACACCCTTGGGAATCCACGGAGGTATGATTTGCGCAATTCGGCCCAGAATGTATTACCCAGACACCCCTGCAAATTCCGAAATGTGGGGAAAAAAACACATTTTCCGCACATTTCACTCGGCGTACCCATTGAAACACACCTCCAACACCACATGGCCTACCGTCCCGCGTTCCAACAGGTGTCCCGATGAAAACGGTAACTCACATGTGCGCGTGCACCTACCTGGTCGCCAAGGGGAAAGCCTAAAACACAGGTAACCCCAAGTCTGTTTCGACACCTGAATTGGACACTTTCTCCAGACAAGCACAACTTACAGATATGGGCCTCGGCTGTCAAAGCCACCAAGGAAAACAGGGAACCCCATGCATTTCCGAAAAGAGGACACCCTTGGGAATCCGCAGAGGTATGATTTGCGTAAATCGGCCCAGAATTCAATACCCAGACACCCCCGCAAAGTCCGAAATGTGGGGGAAAAAACGCATTTTCCGCACATTTCACCCGGCACACCCATCAAAACACCCCACCAACAACACATGGCCTACCGTCCCGCATTCCCACAGGTGTCCCGATGAAAACGGTACCTCACATGTGTGGATGCACCTACCTGGGTGCCAAGGGGAAAGCCTAAAACACAGGTAACCCCAAGTCTGTTTCGACACCTGAATTTGACACTTCCTCCAGACAAGCACAACATACAGATATGGCCCTCGGGTGTCCAAGCCACCAAGGAAAACAGGGAACCCAATGAATTTCCGAAAATAAGACCCCCGTGGGAATCTGCAGAAGTATGATTTGCTCAAATCGGCCCAGGATTTATTACCAAGACACCCCCGCAAAGTCTGAAATGTGGGGAAAAAAACGCATTTTCCGCACATTTCACTCGGCGCACCCATCGAAACACGCCGCCAACAACACATGGCATACCGTCCCGTGTTCCCACAGGTGTCCCGATGAAAACGGTACTTCACATGTGTGGATGCACCTACCTGGGCGCCAAGGGGAAAGCCGAAAACACAGGTAACCTCAAGTCTGTTTCGACACCTGAATTTGACACTTTCTCCAGACAAGCACAACATACAGATATGGGCCTCGGGTGTCCAAGCCACCAAAGAAAACAGGGAACCCCATGCATTTCCAAAAAGAGGACACCCGTGGGAATCCGCAGAGGTATGATTTGCGCAAATCGGCCCAGAATTCATTACCCAGACACCCCCGCAAAGTCCGAAATGTGGGTGAAAAAATGCATTTTCCGCACATTTCAATTGGCGCACCCATCAAAACACCCCGCCAACAACACTTGGCCTACCGTCCCACATTCCCACAGGTGTCCCGATGAAAATGGTACCTCACATGTGTGGGTGCACCTACCTGGGCGCCAAGGGGAAAGCTTAAAACACAGGTAACCCCAAGTCTGTTTCGACACCTGAATTTGACACTTTCTCCAGACAAGCACAACATACAGATATGGCCCTCGGGTGTCCAAGCCACCAAGGAAAACAGGCAACCCCATGCATTTCCGAAAAGAAGACACCCGTGGGAATCCGCAGAGGTATGATTTGCTCAAATCAGCCCAGGATTTATTACCAAGACACACCCGCAAAATCCGAAATGTGGGGAAAAAAACACATTTTCTGCACATTTCACTCGGCGCACCCATCGAACACACCGCCAACAACACATGGCGTACCGTCCCGCGTTCCCACAGGTGTCCTGATGAGAATGGTACCTCACATGTGTGGGTGCACCTACCTGGGCGCCAAGGGTAAAGCCTAAAACAGAGGTAACCCCAAGTCTGTTTCGATACCTGAATTTGGCACTTTCTCCAGACAAGCAAAACATACAGATATGGGCCTTGGGGGTCCAAGCCACCAAGGAAAACAGGGAACCCCATACATTTCCGAAAAGAGGACACTGTGGGAATCCGCACAGTTATGATTTCTGCAAATCGCCCAGAATGTATTACCCAGAAACCCTTGCAAAGTCCGAAATGTGGGGGGGAAAACGCATTTTCTGCACATTTCACTAGGTGCACCCATCGAAACACGCCGCCAACAACATATGGCCTACCGTCCCGCGTTCCCACAGGTGTCCTGATGAAAACGGTACCTCACATGTGTGGGTGCACCTACCTGGGTGCCAACGGGAAAGCCTAAAACACAGGTATCCTCAAGTCTGTTTCGACACCTGAATTTGACACTTTCTCCAGACAAGCACAACATACAGATACGGACCTCGGGTGTCCATGTCATCAAGGAAAACAGGGAACCCTATGCATTTCTGAAAAGAGGACACCCTTGGGAATCCACAGAGGTACGATTTGCGCAATTCGGCCCAGAATTTATTACACAGACACCCCTGCAAATTCGGAAATGTGGGGAAAAAAACGCATTTTCCGCACATTTCACTCGGCGCACCCATAGAATCACGCCGTCAACAACACATGGCCTACCGTCCCGCGTTCCCACAGGTGTCCCAATGAAAACGGTACCTCACATGTGTGGGTGCACCTACCTGGGTGCCAAGCGGAAAGCCTAAAACACAGGTAACCCCAAGTCTGTTTCGACACCTGAATTTGACACTTTCTCCAGACAAGCACAACATACAGATATGGGCCTCAGTGTCCAACTAGCCACCAAGGAAAACAGGGAACCCCATGAATTTCCAAAAAGAGGAAACCCGTGGGAATCCGTAGAGGTATGATTTGCACAAATCTGCCCAGAATGTATTACCCAGACACCCGCACAAAGTCCGAAATGTGGAGAAAAAAACGCATTTTCAGCACATTTCACTCGACGCACCCATCGAAACATGCCGCCAACAACTCATTGGCTACCGTCCCGTGTTCCCACAGGTGTCCCGATGAAAACGGTACTTAACATGTGTGGGTGCACCTTCCTGGGCACCAAGGGGAAAGCCTAAAACACAGGTAACCTCAAGTCTGTTTCGACACCTGTATTTGACACTTTCTCCAGACAAGCACAACATACAGATATGGGCCTCGGGTGTCCAAGCCACCAAAGAAAACAGGGAACGCCATGCATTTCCAAAAAGAGGACACCCGTGGGAATCCGTAGAGGTATGATTTGCGCAAATCGGCCCAGAATTCAATACCCAGACACCCCTGCAAAGTCCGAAATGTGGGGGAAAAAACGCATTTTCCGCACATTTCGCCCGGCACACCCATCAAAACACCCCGCCAACAACACATGGCCTACCGTCCCGCGTTCCCACAGGCGTCCCGATTAAAATGGTACCACACATGTGTGGATGCACCTACCTGGGCGCCAAGGGGAAAGCCTAAAACACAGGTAACCCCAAGTCTGTTTCGACACCTGAATTTGACACTTCCTCCAGACAAGCACAACATACAGATATGGCCCTCGGGTGTCCAAGCCACCAAGGAAAACAGGGAACCCCATGTATTTCCGAAAAGAAGACACCCATGGGAATCTGTAGAAGTATGATTTGCTCAAATGGGCCCAGGATTTATTACCAAGACACCCCCGCAAAGTCTGAAATGTGGGGAAAAAAACGCATTTTCCGCACATTTCACTCGGCGCACCCATCAAACACACCGCCAACAACACATGGCATACCGTCCCGCGTTCCCACAGGTGTCCTGATGAAAACGGTACCTCACATGTGTGGGTGCACCTACCTGGGCGCCAAGGGGAAAGCCTAAAACACAGGTAACCCCAAGTCTGTTTCGACACCTGTATTTGACACTTTCTCCAGACAAGCACAACATACAGATATGGGCCTCGGGTGTCCAAGCCACCAAAGAAAACAGGGAACGCCATGCATTTCCAAAAAGAGGACACCCGTGGGAATCCACAGAGGTATGATTTGCGCAAATCGGCCCAGAATTCAATACCCAGACACCCCCGCAAAGTCCGAAATGTGGGGGAAAAAATGCATTTTCCGCACATTTCACCCGGCACACCCATCAAAACACCCCGCCAACAACACATGGCCTACCGTCCCGCGTTCCCACAGGTGTCCCGATGAAAACGGTACCTCACATGTGTGGATGCACCTACCTGGGCGCCAAGGGGAAAGCCTAAAACACAGGTAACCCCAAGTCTGTTTCGACACCTGAATTTGACACTTCCTCCAGACAAGCACAACATACAGATATGGCCCTCGGGTGTCCAAGCCACCAAGGAAAACAGGGAACCCCATGAATTTCCGAAAAGAAGACACCCAAGTGGATCTGTAGAAGTATGATTTGGTCAAATCGGCCCAGGATTTATTACCAAGACACCCCCGCAAAGACTGAAATGTGGGGAAAAAAACGCATTTTCCGCACATTTCACTCGGCGCACCCATCAAACACACCGCCAACAACACATGGCATACCGTCCCGCGTTCCCACAGGTGTCCTGATGAAAACGGTACCTCACATGTGTGGGTGCACCTACCTGGGCGCCAAGGGGAAAGCCTAAAACACAGGTGACCCCAAGTCTGTTTCGATACCTGAATTTGGCACTTTCTCCAGACAAGCACAACATACAGATATGAGCCTCGGGTGTCCAAGCCACCAAGGAAAACAGGGAACCCCATACATTTCCGAAAAGAGGACACCGTGGCAATCCGCACAGTTATGATTTCTGCAAATCGCCCAGAATGTATTACCCAGAAACCCTTGCAAAGTCTGAAATGTGGGGGGGAAAACGCATTTTCTGCACATTTCACTAGCTGCACCCATCGAAACACGCCGCCAACAACACATGGCCTACCGTCCCGCATTCCCACAGGTGTCCTGGTGAAAACGGTACCTCACATGTGTGGGTGCACCTACCTGGGTGCCAAGGGGAAAGCCTAAAACACAGGTAACCTCAAGTCTGTTTCGACACCTGAATTTGACACTTTCTCCAGACAAGCACAACTTACAGATATGGGCCTCGGCTGTCCAAGCCACCAAGGAAAACAGGGAACCCCATGCATTTCCGAAAAGAGGACACCCGTGGGAATCCACAGAGGTATGATTTGCGCAAATCGGCCCAGAATTTATTACCCAGACACCCCCGCAAAGTCTGAAATGTGGGGAAATAAACGCATTTTCAGCACATTTCACTCGGCGCACCCATCGAAACATGCCGCCAACAACACATGGCCTACCGTCCCGCGTTCCAACAGGTGTCCCGATGAAAACGGTACCTCACATGTGTGGGTGCACCTACCTGGATGCCAAGGGGAAAGCCTAAAACACAGGTAACCCCAAGTCTGTTTCGACACCTGAATTGGACACTTTCTCCAGACAAGCACAACTTACAGATATGGGCCTCGGCTGTCCAAGCCACCAAGGAAAACAGGGAACCCCATGCATTTCCGACAAGAGGACACCCTTGGGAATCCGCAGAGGTATGATTTGCGCAATTCGGCCCAGAATTTATTACCCAGACACCCCTGCAAATTCCAAAATGTGGGGAAAAAAACGCATTTTCCGCACATTTCACTCGGCGCACCCATAGAATCACGCCGTCAACAACACATGGCCTACCGTCCCGCGTTCCCACAGGTGCCCCAATGAAAACGGTACCTCACATGTGTGGGTGCACCTACCTGGGTGCCAAGCGGAAAGCCTAAAACACAGGTAACCCCAAGTCTGTTTCGACACCTGAATTTGACACTTTCTCCAGACAAGAACAACATACAGATATGGGCCTCAGTGTCCAACAAGCCACCAAGGAAAACAGGGAACCCCATGAATTTCCAAAAAGAGGAAACCCGTGGGAATCCGCAGAGGTATGATTTGCACAAATCTGCCCAGAATGTATTACCCAGACACCCGCGCAAAGTCCGAAATGTGGAGAAAAAACGCATTTTCAGCACATTTCACTCGACGCACCCATCGAAACATGCCGGCAACAACCCATGGTCTACCGTCCCGTGTTCCCACAGGTGTCCCGATGAAAACGGTACTTAACATGTGTGGGTGCACCTACCTGGGAGCCAAAGGGAAAGCCTAAAACACTGGTAACCTCAAGTCTGTTTCGACACCTGTATTTGACACTTTCTCCAGACAAGCACAACATACAGATATGGGCCTCGGGTGTCCAAGCCACCAAAGAAAACAGGGAACGCCATGCATTTCCAAAAAGAGGACACCCGTGGGAATCCGCAGAGGTATGATGTGCGCAAATCGGCCCAGAATTCAATACCCAGACACCCCCGCAAAGTCCAAAATGTGGGGGACAAAACGCATTTTCCGCACATTTCACCCAGCACACCCATCAAAACACCCTGCCAACAACACATGGCCTACCGTCCCGCGTTCCCAGAGGTGTCCCGATGAAAACGGTACCTCACATGTGTGGATGCACCTACCTGGGCGCCAAGGGGAAAGCCTAAAACACAGGTAACCACAAGTCTGTTTCGACACCTGAATTTGACACTTTCTCCAGACAAGCACAACATACAGATATGGGCCTCAGTGTCCAACAAGCCACCAAGGAAAACAGGGAACCCCATGAATTTCCAAAAAGAGGAAACCCGTGGGAATCCGCAGAGGTATTATTTGCACAAATCTGCCCAGAATGTATTACCCAGACACCCGCGCAAATTCCGAAATGTGGAGAAAAAACGCATTTTCAGCACATTTCACTCGATGCACCCATCGAAACATGCCGCCAACAACCCATGGGCTACCGTCCCGTGTTCCCACAGGTGTCCCGATGAAAACGGTACCTCACATGTGTGGGTGCACCTACCTGGGCGCCAAGGGGAAAGCCTAAAACACAGGTAAACCCAAGTCTGTTTCGACACCTGAATTTGACACTTTCTCCAGACAAGCACAACGTACAGATATGGGCCTCAGGTGTCCAAGCCACCAAGGAAAACAGGGAACCCCATGCATTTCCGAAAAGAGGACACCCGTGGGAATCCACAGAGGTATGATTTGCGCAAATCGGCCCATAATTTATTACCCAGACACCCCTGCAAAGTCTGAAATATGGGGAAATAAACGCATTTTCCGCACATTTCACTCGGCGCACCCATCGAAACAGGCCGCCAACAACACATGGCCTACCGTCCCGCGTTCCAACAGGTGTCCCGATGAAAACGGTACCTCACATGTGCGCGTGCACCTACCTGGGCGCCAAGAGGAAAGCCTAAAACACAGGTAACCCCAAGTCTGTTTCGACACCTGAATTTGACACTTTCTCCAGACAAGCACAACATACAGATACGGACCTCGGGTGTCCATGTCATCAAGGAAAACAGGGAACCCTATGCATTTCCAAAAAGAGGACACCCTTGGGAATCCGCAGAGGTATGATTTGCGCAATTTGGCCCAGAATTTATTACCCAGACACCCCTGCAAATTCCGAAATGTGGGGAAAAAAACACATTTTCCGCACATTTCACTCGGCGTACCCATTGAAACACACCTCCAACACCACATGGCCTACCGTCCCGCGTTTCAACAGGTGTCCCGATGAAAACGGTAACTCACATGTGCGCGTGCACCTACCTGGGCGCCAAGGGGAAAGCCTAAAACACAGGTAACCCCAAGTCTGTTTCGACACCTGAATTGGACACTTTCTCCAGAAAAGCACAACTTACAGATATGGGCCTCGGCTGTCCAAGCCACCAAGGAAAACAGGGAACCCCATACATTTCCGAAAAGAGGACACCGTGGGAATCCGCACAGTTATGATTTCTGCAAATCGCCCAGAATGTATTACCCAGAAACCCTTGCAAAGTCCGAAATGTGGGGGGAAAACGCATTTTCTGCACATTTCACTAGGTGCACCCATCGAAACACGCTGCCAACAACACATGGCCTACCGTCCCGCGTTCCCACAGGTGTCCTGATGAAAACGGTACCTCACATGTGTGTGTGCACCTACCTGGGTGCCAACGGGAAAGCCTAAAACACAGGTAACCTCAAGTCTGTTTCGACACCTGAATTTGACACTTTCTCCAGACAAGCACAACTTACAGATATGGGCCTCGGCTGTCGAAGCCACCAAGGAAAACAGGGAACCCCATGCATTTCCGAAAAGAGGACACCCGTGGGAATCCACAGAGGTATGATTTGAGCAAATCAGCCCAGAATTTATTACCCAGACACCCCCGCAAAGTCTGAAATGTGGGGAAATAAACGCATTTTCCGCACATTTCACTCGGCGCACCCATCGAAACACGCCGCCAACAACACATGGCCTACCGTTCCGCGTTCCCACAGGTGTCCTGATGAAAACGGTACCTCACATGTGTGTGTGCACCTACCTGGGTGCCAACGGGAAAGCCTAAAACACAGGTAACCTCAAGTCTGTTTCGACACCTGAATTTGACACTTTCTCCAGACAAGCACAACTTACAGATATGGGCCTCGGCTGTCGAAGCCACCAAGGAAAACAGGGAACCCCATGCATTTCCGAAAAGAGGACACCCGTGGGAATCCACAGAGGTATGATTTGCGCAATTCGGCCCAGAATTTATTACCCAGACACCCCTGCAAATTCTGAAATGTGGGGAAAAAAACACATTTTCCGCACATTTCACTCGGCGTACCCATTGAAACACACCTCCAACACCACATGGCCTACCGTCCCGCGTTCCAACAGGTGTCCCGATGAAAACGGTAACTCACATGTGCGCGTGCACCTACCTGGGCGCCAAGGGGAAAGCCTAAAACACAGGTAACCCCAAGTCTGTTTCAACACCTGAATTGGACACTTTCTCCAGACAAGCACAACTTACAGATATGGGCCTCGGCTGTCCAAGCCACAAAGGAAAACAGGGAACCCCATGCATTTCCGAAAAGAGGACACCCTTGGGAATCCGCAGAGGTATGATTTGCGCAATTCGGCCCAGAATTTATTACCCAGACACCCCTGCAAATTCCGAAATGTGGGGAAAAAAACGCATTTTCCGCACATTTCACTCGGCGCACCCATAGAATCACGCCGTCAACAACACATGGCCTACCGTCCCGCGTTCCCACAGGTGTCCCAATGAAAACGGTACCTCACATGTGTGGGTGCACCTACCTGGGTGCCAAGCGGAAAGCCTAAAACACAGGTAACCTTAAGTCTGTTTCGACACCTGAATTTGACACTTTCTCTAGACAAGCACAACATACAGATATGGGCCTCAGTGTCCAACTAGCCACCAAGGAAAACAGGGAACCCCATGAATTTCCAAAAAGAGGAAACCCATGGGAATCCGCAGAGGTATGATTTGCACAAATCTGCCCAGAATGTATTACCCAGAAACCCGCACAAAGTCAGAAATGTGGAGAAAAAAACGCATTTTCAGCACATTTCACTCGACGCACCCATCGAAACATGCCGCCAACAACCCATTGGCTACCGTCCCGTGTTCCCATAGGTGTCCCGATGAAAACGGTACTTAACATGTGTGGGTGCACCTACCTGGGCGCCAAGGGGAAAGCCTAAAACACAGGTAACCTCAAGTCTGTTTCGACACCTGTATTTGACACTTTCTCCAGACAAGCACAACATACAGATATGGGCCTCGGGTGTCCAAGCCACCAAAGAAAACAGGGAACGCCATGCATTTCCAAAAAGAGGACACCCGTGGGAATCCGTAGAGGTATGATTTGCGCAAATCGGCCCAGAATTCAATACCCAGACACCCCCGCAAAGTCCGAAATGTGGGGGAAAAAACGCATTTTCCGCACATTTCACCCGGCACACCCATCAAAACACCCCGCCAACAAAACATGGCCTACCGTCCCGCGTTCCCACAGGTGTCCCCATGAAAACAGCACCTCACATGTGTGGATGCACCTACCTAGGCGCCAAGGGGAAAGCCTAAAACACAGGTAACCCCAAGTCTGTTTCGACACCTGAATTTGACACTTCCTCCAGACAAGCACAACATACAGATATGGCCCTCGGGTGTCCAAGCCACCAAGGAAAACAGGGAACCCCATGAATTTCCGAAAAGAAGACACCCGTGGGAATCTGTAGAAGTATGATTTGCTCAAATCGGCCCAGGATTTATTACCAAGACACCCCCGCAAAGTCTGAAATGTGGGGAAAAAAACGCATTTTCCGCACATTTCACTCGGCGCACCGATCAAACACACCGCCAACAACACATGGCATACCGTCCCGCGTTCCCACAGGTGTCCTGATGAAAACGGTACCTCACATGTGTGGGTGCACCTACCTGGGCGCCAAGGGGAAAGCCTAAAACACAGGTAACCCCAAGTCTGTTTCGACACCTGTATTTGACACTTTCTCCAGACAAGCACAACATACAGATATGGGCCTCGGGTGTCCAAGCCACCAAAGAAAACAGGGAACGCCATGCATTTCCAAAAAGAGGACACCCGTGGGAATCCGCAGAGGTATGATTAGCGCTAATCGGCCCAGAATTCAATACCCAGACACCCCCGCAAAGTCCGAAATGTGGGGGAAAAAACGCATTTTCCGCACATTTCACCCGGCACACCCATCAAAACACCCCGCCAACAACACATGGCCTACAGTCCCACGTTCCCACAGGTGTCCCGATGAAAACGGTACCTCACATGTGTGGATGCACCTACCTGGGCGCCAAGGGGAAAGCCTAAAACACAGGTAACCCCAAGTCTGTTTCGACACCTGAATTTGACACTTCCTCCAGACAAGCACAACATACAGATATGGCCCTCGGGTGTCCAAGCCACCAAGGAAAACAGGCAACCCCATGCATTTCCGAAAAGAAGACACCCGTGGGAATCCGCAGAGGTATGATTTGCTCAAATCAGCCCAGGATTTATTACCAAGACACCCCCGCAAAGTCCGAAATGTGGGGGAAAAAAACGCATTTTCCGCACATTTCACTCGGCGCACCCATCAAACACACCGCCAACAACACATGGCATACCGTCCCGCGTTCCCACAGGTGTCCTGATGAAAACGGTACCTCACATGTGTGGGTGCACCTACCTGGGCGCCAAGGGGAAAGCCTAAAACACAGGTAACCCCAAGTCTGTTTCGATACCTGAATTTGGCACTTTCTCCAGACAAGCACAACATACAGATATGGGCCTCGGGTGTCCAAGCCACCAAGGAAAACAGGGAACCCCATACATTTCCGAAAAGAGGACACCGTGGGAATCCGCACAGTTATGATTTCTGCAAATCGCCCAGAATGTATTACCCAGACACCCCTGCAAATTCTGAAATGTGGGGAAAAAAACACATTTTCCGCACATTTCACTCGGCGTACCCATTGAAACACACCTCCAACACCACATGGCCTACCGTCCCGCGTTCCAACAGGTGTCCCGATGAAAACGGTAACTCACATGTGCGCGTGCACCTACCTGGGCGCCAAGGGGAAAGCCTAAAACACAGGTAACCCCAAGTCTGTTTCAACACCTGAATTGGACACTTTCTCCAGACAAGCACAACTTACAGATATGGGCCTCGGCTGTCCAAGCCACAAAGGAAAACAGGGAACCCCATGCATTTCCGAAAAGAGGACACCCTTGGGAATCCGCAGAGGTATGATTTGCGCAATTCGGCCCAGAATTTATTACCCAGACACCCCTGCAAATTCCGAAATGTGGGGAAAAAAACGCATTTTCCGCACATTTCACTCGGCGCACCCATAGAATCACGCCGTCAACAACACATGGCCTACCGTCCCGCGTTCCCACAGGTGTCCCAATGAAAACGGTACCTCACATGTGTGGATGCACCTACCTGGGTGCCAAGCGGAAAGCCTAAAACACAGGTAACCTTAAGTCTGTTTCGACACCTGAATTTGACACTTTCTCTAGACAAGCACAACATACAGATATGGGCCTCAGTGTCCAACTAGCCACCAAGGAAAACAGGGAACCCCATGAATTTCCAAAAAGAGGAAACCCATGGGAATCCGCAGAGGTATGATTTGCACAAATCTGCCCAGAATGTATTACCCAGAAACCCGCACAAAGTCAGAAATGTGGAGAAAAAAACGCATTTTCAGCACATTTCACTCGACGCACCCATCGAAACATGCCGCCAACAACCCATTGGCTACCGTCCCGTGTTCCCATAGGTGTCCCGATGAAAACGGTACTTAACATGTGTGGGTGCACCTACCTGGGCGCCAAGGGGAAAGCCTAAAACACAGGTAACCTCAAGTCTGTTTCGACACCTGTATTTGACACTTTCTCCAGACAAGCACAACATACAGATATGGGCCTCGGGTGTCCAAGCCACCAAAGAAAACAGGGAACGCCATGCATTTCCAAAAAGAGGACACCCGTGGGAATCCGTAGAGGTATGATTTGCGCAAATCGGCCCAGAATTCAATACCCAGACACCCCCGCAAAGTCCGAAATGTGGGGGAAAAAACGCATTTTCCGCACATTTCACCCGGCACACCCATCAAAACACCCCGCCAACAAAACATGGCCTACCGTCCCGCGTTCCCACAGGTGTCCCCATGAAAACAGCACCTCACATGTGTGGATGCACCTACCTAGGCGCCAAGGGGAAAGCCTAAAACACAGGTAACCCCAAGTCTGTTTCGACACCTGAATTTGACACTTCCTCCAGACAAGCACAACATACAGATATGGCCCTCGGGTGTCCAAGCCACCAAGGAAAACAGGGAACCCCATGAATTTCCGAAAAGAAGACACCCGTGGGAATCTGTAGAAGTATGATTTGCTCAAATCGGCCCAGGATTTATTACCAAGACACCCCCGCAAAGTCTGAAATGTGGGGAAAAAAACGCATTTTCCGCACATTTCACTCGGCGCACCGATCAAACACACCGCCAACAACACATGGCATACCGTCCCGCGTTCCCACAGGTGTCCTGATGAAAACGGTACCTCACATGTGTGGGTGCACCTACCTGGGCGCCAAGGGGAAAGCCTAAAACACAGGTAACCCCAAGTCTGTTTCGACACCTGTATTTGACACTTTCTCCAGACAAGCACAACATACAGATATGGGCCTCGGGTGTCCAAGCCACCAAAGAAAACAGGGAACGCCATGCATTTCCAAAAAGAGGACACCCGTGGGAATCCGCAGAGGTATGATTAGCGCTAATCGGCCCAGAATTCAATACCCAGACACCCCCGCAAAGTCCGAAATGTGGGGGAAAAAACGCATTTTCCGCACATTTCACCCGGCACACCCATCAAAACACCCCGCCAACAACACATGGCCTACAGTCCCACGTTCCCACAGGTGTCCCGATGAAAACGGTACCTCACATGTGTGGATGCACCTACCTGGGCGCCAAGGGGAAAGCCTAAAACACAGGTAACCCCAAGTCTGTTTCGACACCTGAATTTGACACTTCCTCCAGACAAGCACAACATACAGATATGGCCCTCGGGTGTCCAAGCCACCAAGGAAAACAGGCAACCCCATGCATTTCCGAAAAGAAGACACCCGTGGGAATCCGCAGAGGTATGATTTGCTCAAATCAGCCCAGGATTTATTACCAAGACACCCCCGCAAAGTCCGAAATGTGGGGGAAAAAAACGCATTTTCCGCACATTTCACTCGGCGCACCCATCAAACACACCGCCAACAACACATGGCATACCGTCCCGCGTTCCCACAGGTGTCCTGATGAAAACGGTACCTCACATGTGTGGGTGCACCTACCTGGGCGCCAAGGGGAAAGCCTAAAACACAGGTAACCCCAAGTCTGTTTCGATACCTGAATTTGGCACTTTCTCCAGACAAGCACAACATACAGATATGGGCCTCGGGTGTCCAAGCCACCAAGGAAAACAGGGAACCCCATACATTTCCGAAAAGAGGACACCGTGGGAATCCGCACAGTTATGATTTCTGCAAATCGCCCAGAATGTATTACCCAGAAACCCTTGCAAAGTCTGAAATGTGGGGGGGGGAACGCATTTTCTGCACATTTCACTAGCTGCACCCATCGAAACACGCCGCCAACAACACATGGCCTACCGTCCCGCGTTCCCACAGGTGTCCTGATGAAAACGGTACATCACATGTGTGGGTGCACCTACCTGGGCGCCAAGGGGAAAGCCTAAAACACAGGTAACCCCAAGTCTGTTTCGACACCTGAATTTGACACTTTCTCCAGACAAGCACAACATACAGATACGGACCTCGGGTGTCCATGTCATCAAGGAAAACAGGGAACCCTATGCATTTCCGAAAAGAGGACACCCTTGGGAATCCGCAGAGGTATGATTTGCGCAATTCGGCCCAGAATTTATTACCCAGACACCCCTGCAAATTCCGAAATGTGGGGAAAAAAACGCATTTTCCGCACATTTCACTTGGCGCACCCATAGAATCACGCCGTCAACAACACATGGCCTACCGTCCCGCGTTCCCACAGGTGTCCCAATGAAAACGGTACCTCACATGTGTGGGTGCACCTACCTGGGTGCCAAGCGGAAAGCCTAAAACACAGGTAACCCCAAGTCTGTTTCGACACCTGAATTTGACTCTTTCTCCAGAAAAGCACAACATACAGATATGGGCCTCGGGTGTCCAAGCCACCAAAGAAAACAGGGAACCCCATGCATTTCCAAAAAGAGGACACCCGTGGGAATCCGCAGAGGTATAATTTGCTCAAATCTGCCCAGAATGTATTACCCAGACACCCGCGCAAAGTCCGAAATGTGGGGGAAAAAACGCATTTTCAGCACATTTCACTCAACGCACCCATCGAAACATGCCGCCAACAACCCATGGGCTACCCTCCCGTGTTCCCACAGGTGTCCCGATGAAAACGGTACTTAACATGTGTGGGTGCACCTACCTGGGCGCCAAGGGGAAAGCCTAAAACACAGGTAACCTCAAGTCTGTTTCGACACCTGTATTTGACACTTTCTCCAGACAAGCACAACATACAGATATGGGCCTCGGGTGTCCAAGCCACCAAAGAAAACAGGGAACGCCATGCATTTCCAAAAAGAGGACACCCGTGGGAATCCGCAGAGGTATGATTTGCGTAAATCGGCCCAGAATTCAATACCCAGACACCCCCGCAAAGTCCGAAATGTGGGGGAAAAACGCATTTTCCGCACATTTCACCCGGCACACCCATCAAAACACCCCACCAACAACACATGGCCTACCGTCCCGCGTTCCCACAGGTGTCCCGATGAAAACGGTACCTCACATGTGTGGATGCACCTACCTGGGCGCCAAGGGGAAAGCCTAAAACACAGGTAACCCCAAGTCTGTTTCGACACCTGAATTTGACACTTCCTCCAGACAAGCACAACATACAGATATGGCCCTCGGGTGTCCAAGCCACCAAGGAAAACAGGGAACCCAATGAATTTCCGAAAATAAGACACCCGTAGGAATCTGTAGAAGTATGATTTGCTCAAATCGGCCCAGGATTTATTACCAAGACACCCCCGCAAAGTCTGAAATGTGGGGAAAAAAACGCATTTTCCGCACATTTCACTCGGCGCACCCATCGAAACACGCCGCCAACAACACATGGCATACCGTCCCGTGTTCCCACAGGTGTCCCGATGAAAACGGTACTTCACATGTGTGGATGCACCTACCTGGGCGCCAAGGGGAAAGCCGAAAACATAGGTAACCTCAAGTCTGTTTCGACACCTGAATTTGACACTTTCTCCAGACAAGCACAACATACAGATATGGGCCTCGGGTGTCCAAGCCACCAAAGAAAACAGGGAACCCCATGCATTTCCAAAAAGAGGACACCCGTGGGAATCCGCAGAGGTATGATTTGCGCAAATCGGCCCAGAATTCATTACCCATACACCCCCGCAAAGTCCGAAATGTGGGTGAAAAAATGCATTTTCCGCACATTTCAATTGGCGCACCCATCAAAACACCCCGCCAACAACACTTGGCCTACCGTCCCACATTCCCACAGGTGTCCCGATGAAAATGGTACCTCACATGTGTGGGTGCACCTACCTGGGCGCCAAGGGGAAAGCTTAAAACACAGGTAACCCCAAGTCTGTTTCGACACCTGAATTTCACACTTTCTCCAGACAAGCACAACATACAGATATGGCCCTCGGGTGTCCAAGCCAGCAAGGAAAACAGGCAACCCCATGCATTTCCGAAAAGAAGACACCCGTGGGAATCCGCAGAGGTATGATTTGCTCAAATCAGCCCAGGATTTATTACCAAGACACACCCGCAAAATCCGAAATGTGGGGAAAAAAACGCATTTTCCGCACATTTCACTCGGCGCACCCATCTAACACACCGCCAACAACACATGGCGTACCGTCCCGCGTTCCCACAGGTGTCCTGATGAGAATGGTACCTCACATGTGTGGGTGCACCTACCTGGGCGCCAAGGGTAAAGCCTAAAAAAGAGGTAACCCCAAGTCTGTTTCGATACCTGAATTTGGCACTTTCTCCAGACAAGCACAACATACAGATATGGGCCTTGGGTGTCCAAGCCACCAAGGAAAACAGGGAACCCCATACATTTCCGAAAAGAGGACACTGTGGGAATCCGCAGAGTTATGATTTCTGCAAATCGCCCAGAATGTATTACCCAGAAACACTTGCAAAGTCCGAAATGTGGGGGGGAAAACGCATTTTCTGCACATTTCACTAGGTGCACCCATCGAAACACGCCGCCAACAAAATATGGCCTACCGTCCCGCGTTCCCACAGGTGTCCTGATGAAAACGGTACCTCACATGTGTGGGTGCACCTACCTGGGTGCCAACGGGAAAGCCTAAAACACAGGTATCCTCAAGTCTGTTTCGACACCTGAATTTGACACTTTCTCCAGACAAGCACAACTTACAGATATGGGCCTCGGCTGTCCAAGCCACCAAGGAAAACAGGGAACCCCATGCATTTCCGAAAAGAGGACACCCGTGGGAATCCACAGAGGTATGATTTGCGCAAATCGGCCCGTAATTTATTACCCAGACAACCCCGCAAAGTCTGAAATGTGGGGAAATAAACGCATTTTCCGAACATTTCACTCGGCGCACCCATCGAAACTGCCGCCAACAACACATGGCCTACCGTTCCGCGTTCCAACAGGTGTCCCGATGAAAACGGTACCTCACATGTGCGCGTGCACCTACCTGGGCGCCAAGGGGAAAGCCTAAAACACAGGTAACCCCAAGTCTGTTTCGACACCTGAATTTGACACTTTCTCCAGACAAGCACAACATACAGATACGGACCTCAGGTGTCCATGTCATCAAGGAAAACAGGGAACCCTATGCATTTCCGAAAAGAGGACACCCTTGGGAATCCACGGAGGTATGATTTGCGCAATTCGGCCCAGAATGTATTACCCAGACACCCCTGCAAATTCCGAAATGTGGGGAAAAAAACACATTTTCCGCACATTTCACTCGGCGTACCCATTGAAACACACCTCCAACACCACATGGCCTACCGTCCCGCGTTCCAACAGGTGTCCCGATGAAAACGGTAACTCACATGTGCGCGTGCACCTACCTGGTCGCCAAGGGGAAAGCCTAAAACACAGGTAACCCCAAGTCTGTTTCGACACCTGAATTGGACACTTTCTCCAGACAAGCACAACTTACAGATATGGGCCTCGGCTGTCAAAGCCACCAAGGAAAACAGGGAACCCCATGCATTTCCGAAAAGAGGACACCCTTGGGAATCCGCAGAGGTATGATTTGCGTAAATCGGCCCAGAATTCAATACCCAGACACCCCCGCAAAGTCCGAAATGTGGGGGAAAAAACGCATTTTCCGCACATTTCACCCGGCACACCCATCAAAACACCCCACCAACAACACATGGCCTACCGTCCCGCATTCCCACAGGTGTCCCGATGAAAACGGTACCTCACATGTGTGGATGCACCTACCTGGGTGCCAAGGGGAAAGCCTAAAACACAGGTAACCCCAAGTCTGTTTCGACACCTGAATTTGACACTTCCTCCAGACAAGCACAACATACAGATATGGCCCTCGGGTGTCCAAGCCACCAAGGAAAACAGGGAACCCAATGAATTTCCGAAAATAAGACCCCCGTGGGAATCTGCAGAAGTATGATTTGCTCAAATCGGCCCAGGATTTATTACCAAGACACCCCCGCAAAGTCTGAAATGTGGGGAAAAAAACGCATTTTCCGCACATTTCACTCGGCGCACCCATCGAAACACGCCGCCAACAACACATGGCATACCGTCCCGTGTTCCCACAGGTGTCCCGATGAAAACGGTACTTCACATGTGTGGATGCACCTACCTGGGCGCCAAGGGGAAAGCCGAAAACACAGGTAACCTCAAGTCTGTTTCGACACCTGAATTTGACACTTTCTCCAGACAAGCACAACATACAGATATGGGCCTCGGGTGTCCAAGCCACCAAAGAAAACAGGGAACCCCATGCATTTCCAAAAAGAGGACACCCGTGGGAATCCGCAGAGGTATGATTTGCGCAAATCGGCCCAGAATTCATTACCCAGACACCCCCGCAAAGTCCGAAATGTGGGTGAAAAAAACGCATTTTCCGCACATTTCAATTGGCGCACCCATCAAAACACCCCGCCAACAACACTTGGCCTACCGTCCCACATTCCCACAGGTGTCCCGATGAAAATGGTACCTCACATGTGTGGGTGCACCTACCTGGGCGCCAAGGGGAAAGCTTAAAACACAGGTAACCCCAAGTCTGTTTCGACACCTGAATTTGACACTTTCTCCAGACAAGCACAACATACAGATATGGCCCTCGGGTGTCCAAGCCACCAAGGAAAACAGGCAACCCCATGCATTTCCGAAAAGAAGACACCCGTGGGAATCCGCAGAGGTATGATTTGCTCAAATCAGCCCAGGATTTATTACCAAGACACACCCGCAAAATCCGAAATGTGGGGAAAAAAACGCATTTTCCGCACATTTCACTCGGCGCACCCATCGAACACACCGCCAACAACACATGGCGTACCGTCCCGCGTTCCCACAGGTGTCCTGATGAGAATGGTACCTCACATGTGTGGGTGCACCTACCTGGGCGCCAAGGGTAAAGCCTAAAAAAGAGGTAACCCCAAGTCTGTTTCGATACCTGAATTTGGCACTTTCTCCAGACAAGCACAACATACAGATATGGGCCTTGGGTGTCCAAGCCACCAAGGAAAACAGGGAACCCCATACATTTCCGAAAAGAGGACACTGTGGGAATCCGCAGAGTTATGATTTCTGCAAATCGCCCAGAATGTATTACCCAGAAACCCTTGCAAAGTCCGAAATGTGGGGGGGGAAACGCATTTTCTGCACATTTCACTAGGTGCACCCATCGAAACACGCCGCCAACAAAATATGGCCTACCGTCCCGCGTTCCCACAGGTGTCCTGATGAAAACGGTACCTCACATGTGTGGGTGCACCTACCTGGGTGCCAACGGGAAAGCCTAAAACACAGGTATCCTCAAGTCTGTTTCGACACCTGAATTTGACACTTTCTCCAGACAAGCACAACTTACAGATATGGGCCTCGGCTGTCCAAGCCACCAAGGAAAACAGGGAACCCCATGCATTTCCGAAAAGAGGACACCCGTGGGAATCCACAGAGGTATGATTTGCGCAAATCGGCCCGTAATTTATTACCCAGACAACCCCGCAAAGTCTGAAAAGTGGGGAAATAAACGCATTTTCCGCACATTTCACTCGGCGCACCCATCGAAACTGCCGCCAACAACACATGGCCTACCGTTCCGCGTTCCAACAGGTGTCCCGATGAAAACGGTACCTCACATGTGCGCGTGCACCTACCTGGGCGCCAAGGGGAAAGCCTAAAACACAGGTAACCCCAAGTCTGTTTCGACACCTGAATTTGACACTTTCTCCAGACAAGCACAACATACAGATACGGACCTCGGGTGTCCATGTCATCAAGGAAAACAGGGAACCCTATGCATTTCCGAAAAGAGGACACCCTTGGGAATCCACGGAGGTATGATTTGCGCAATTCGGCCCAGAATTTATTACCCAGACACCCCTGCAAATTCCGAAATGTGTGGAAAAAAACACATTTTCCGCACATTTCACTCGGCGTACGCATTGAAACACACCTCCAACACAACATGGCCTACCGTCCCGCGTTCCAACAGGTGTCCCGATGAAAACCGTAACTCACATGTGCGCGTGCACCTACCTGGGCGCCAAGGGGAAAGCCTAAAACACAGGTAACCCCAAGTCTGTTTCGACACCTGAATTGGACACTTTCTCCAGACAAGCACAACTTACAAATATGGGCCTCGGCTGTCCAAGCCACCAAGGAAAACAGGGAACCCCATGCATTTCCGAAAAGAGGACACCCTTGGGAATCCGCAGAGGTATGATTTGCGCAGTTCGGCCCAGAATTTATTACCCAGACACCCCTGCAAATTCCGAAATGTGGGGAAAAAAACGCATTTTCCGCACATTTCACTCGGCGCACCCATAGAATCACGCCGTCAACAACACATGGCCTACTGTCCCGCGTTCCCACCGGTGTCCCAATGAAAACGGTACCTCACATGTGTGGGTGCACCTACCTGGGTGCCAAGCGGAAAGCCTAAAACACAGGTAACCCCAGGTCTGTTTCGACACCTGAATTGGACACTTTCTCCAGACAAGCACAACTTACAGATATGAGCCTCGGCTGTCCAAGCCACCAAGAAAAACAGGGAACCCCATGAATTTCCAAAAAGAGGAAACCCGTGGGAATCCGCAGAGGTATGATTTTCACAAATCTGCCCAGAATGTATTACCCAGACACCCGCGCAAAGTCCGAAATGTGGAGAAAAAACGCATTTTCAGCACATTTCACTCGACTCACCCATCGAAACATGCCGCCAACAACCCATGGGCTACCGTCCCGTGTTCCCACAGGTGTCCCGATGAAAACGGTACTTAACATGTGTGGGTGCACCTACCTGGGCGCCAAGGGGAAAGCCTAAAACACTGGTAACCTCAAGTCTGTTTCGACACCTGTATTTGACACTTTCTCCAGACAAGCACAACATACAGATATGGGCCTCGGGTGTCCAAGCCACCAAAGAAAACAGGGAACGCCATGCATTTCCAAAAAGTGGACACCCGTGGGAATCCGCAGAGGTATGATTTGCGCAAATCGGCCCAGAATTCAATACCCAGACACCCCCGCAAAGTCCGAAATGTGGGGGACAAAACGCATTTTCCGCACATTTCACCCAGCACACCCATCAAAACACCCCGCCAACAACACATGGCATACCGTCCCGCGTTCCCACAGGTGTCCCGATGAAAACGGTACCTCACATGTGTGGATGCACCTACCTGGGCGCCAAGGGGAAAGCCTAAAACACAGGTAACCACAAGTCTGTTTCGACACCTGAATTTAACACTTTCTGCAGACAAGCACAACATACAGATATGGGCCTCAGTGTCCAACAAGCCACCAAGGAAAACAGGGAACACCATGAATTTCCAAAAAGAGGAAACCCGTGGGAATCCGCAGATGTATGATTTGCACAAATCTTCCCAGAATGTATTACCCAGACACCCGCGCAAATTCCGAAATGTGGAGAAAAAACGCATTTTCAGCACATTTCACTCGATGCACCCATCGAAACATGCCGCCAACAACCCATGGGCTACCGTCCCGTGTTTCCACAGGTGTCCCGATGAAAACGGTACTTAACATGTGTGGGTGCACCTACCTGGGCGCCAAGGGGAAAGCCTAAAACAAAGGTAACCTCAAGTCTGTTTCGACACCTGTATTTGACACTTTCTCCAGACAAGCACAACATACAGATATGGGCCTCGGGTGTCCAAGCCACCAAAGAAAACAGGGAACACCATGCATTTCCAAAAAGAGGACACCCGTGGGAATCCGCAGAGGTATGATTTGCGCAAATCGGCCCAGAATTCAATACCCAGACACCCCCGCAAAGTCCGAAATGTGGGGGACAAAACGCATTTTCCGCACATTTCACCCAGCACACCCATCAAAACACCCCGCCAACAACTCATGGCCTACCGTCCCGCGTTCCCACAGGTGTCCCGATGAAAACGGTACCTCACATGTGTGGATGCAGCTACCTGGGCGCCAAGGGGAAAGCCTAAAACACAGGTAACCACAAGTCTGTTTCGACACCTGAATTTGACACTTCCTCCAGACAAGCACAACATACAGATATGGCCCTCGGGTGTCCAAGCCACCAAGGAAAACAGGGAACCCCATGAATTTCCGAAAAGAAGACACCCGTGGGAATCTGTAGAAGTATGATTTGCTCAAATCGGCCCAGGATTTATTACCAAGACACCCCCGCAAAGTCTGAAATGTGGGGAAAAAAACGCATTTTCCGCACATTTCACTCGGCGCACCCATCAAACACACCGCCAACAACACATGGCATACTGTCCCGCGTTCCCACAGGTGTCCTGATGAAAACGGTACCTCACATGTGTGGGTGCACCTACCTGGGCGCCAAGGGGAAAACCTAAAACACAGGTAACCCAAAGTCTGTTTCGACACCTGAATTTGACACTTTCTCCAGACAAGCACAACGTACAGATATGGGCCTCGGGTGTCCAAGCCACCAAGGAAAACAGGGAACCCTATGCATTTCCGAAAAGAGGACACCCGTGGGAATCCACAGAGGTATGATTTGTGCAAATCGGCCCATAATTTATTACCCAGACACCCCTGCAAAGTCTGAAATGTGGGGAAATAAACGCATTTTCCGCACATTTCACTCGGCGCACCCATCGAAACAGGCCGCCAACAACACATGGCCTACCGTCCCGCGTTCCAATAGGTGTCCCGATGAAAACGGTACCTCACATGTGCGCGTGCACCTACCTGGGCGCCAAGAGGAAAGCCTAAAACACAGGTAACCCCAAGTCTGTTTCGACACCTGAATTTGACACTTTCTCCAGACAAGCACAACATACAGATACGGACCTCGGGTGTCCATGTCATCAAGGAAAACAGGGAACCCTATGCATTTCCGAAAAGAGGACACCCTTGGGAATCCACAGAGATATGATTTGCGCAATTCGGCCCAGAATTTATTACCCAGACACCCCTGCAAATTCCGAAATGTGGGGAAAAAAACACATTTTCCGCACATTTCACTCAGCGTACCCATTGAAACACACCTCCAACACCACATGGCCTACCGTCCCGCGTTCCAACAGGTGTCCCGATGAAAACGGTAACTCACATGTGCGCGTGCACCTACCTGGGCGCCAAGGGGAAAGCCTAAAACACAGGTAACTCCAAGTCTGTTTCGACACCTGAATTGGACACTTTCTCCAGACAAGCACAACGTACAGATATGGGCCTCGGCTGTCCAAGCCACCAAGGAAAACAGGGAACCCCATGCATTTCCGAAAAGAGGACACCCTTGGGAATCCGCAGAGGTATGATTTGCGCAATTCGGCCCAGAATTTGTTACCCAGACACCCCTGCAAATTCCGAAATGTGGGGGAAAAAACACATTTTTCGCACATTTCACCCGGCACACCCATCAAAACACCCCACCAACAACACATGGCCTACCGTCCCGCGTTTCCACAGGTGTCCCGATGAAAACGGTACCTCACATGTGTGGATGCACCTACCTGGGCGCCAAGGGGTAAGCCTAAAACACAGGTAACCCCAAGTCTGTTTCGACACCTGAATTTGACACTTCCTTCAGACAAGCACAACATACAGATATGGCCCTCGGGTGTCCAAGCCACCAAGGAAAACAGGGAACCCCATGAATTTCCGAAAAGAAGACACCCGTGGGAATCTGTAGAAGTATGATTTGCTCAAATCGGCCCAGGATTTATTACCAAGACACCCCCGCAAAGTCTGAAATATGGGGAAAAAAACGCATTTTCCGCACATTTCACTCGGCGCACCCATCAAACACACCGCCAACAACACATGGCATACCGTCCCGCGTTCTCACAGGTGTCCTGATGAAAACGGTACCTCACATGTGTGGGTGCACCTACCTGGGCTCCAAGGGGAAAGCCTAAAACACAGGTAACCCCAAGTCTGTTTCGATACCTGAATTTGGCACTTTCTCCAGACAAGCACAACAAACAGATATGGGCCTCGGGTGTCCAAGCCACCAAGGAAAACAGGGAACCCCATACATTTCCGAAAAGAGGACACCGTGGGAATCCACACAGTTATGATTTCTGCAAATCGCCCAGAATGTATTACCCAGAAACCCTTGCAAAGTCCGAAATGTGGGGGGGAAAACGCATTTTCAGCACATTTCACTAGGTGCACCCATCGAAACACGCCGCCAACAACACATGGCCTACCGTCCCGCGTTCCCACAGGTGTCCTGATGAAAACGGTACCTCACATGTGTGGGTGCACCTACCTGGGTGCCAAGGGGAAAGCCTAAAACACAGGTAACCTCAAGTCTGTTTCGACACCTGAATTTGACACTTTCTCCAGACAAGCACAACTTACAGCTATGGGCCTCGGCTGTCCAAGCCACCAAGGAAAACAGGGAACCCCATGCATTTCCGAAAAGAGGACACCCGTGGGAATCCACAGAGGTATGATTTGCGCAAATCGGCCCAGAATTTATTACCCAGACACCCCCGCAAAGTCTGAAATGTGGGGAAATAAACGCATTTTCCGCACATTTCACTCGGCGCACCCATCGAAACACGCCGCCAACAACACATGGCCTACTGTCCCGCGTTCCAACAGGTGTCCCGATGAAAACGGTACCTCACATGTGTGCGTGCACCTACCTGGGCGCCAAGGGGAAAGCCTAAAACACAGGTAACCCCAAGTCTGTTTCGACACCTGAATTTGACACTTTCTCCAGACAAGCACAACATACAGATACGGACTTCGGGTGTCCATGTCATCAAGTAAAACAGGGAACCCTATGCATTTCCTAAAAGAGGACACCCTTGGGAATCCGCAGAGGTATGATTTGCGCAATTCAGCCCATAATTTATTACCCAGACACCACTGTGAGGAAATGTGGGGAAAAAAACACATTTTCCGCACATTTCACTCGGCGTACCCATTGAAACACACCTCCAACACCACATGGCCTACCGTCCCGCGTTCCCACAGGTGTCCCGATGAAAACGGTACCTCACATGTGTGGATGCAGCTACCTGGGCGCCAAGGGGAAAGCCTAAAACACAGGTAACCACAAGTCTGTTTCGACACCTGAATTTGACACTTCCTCCAGACAAGCACAACATACAGATATGGCCCTCGGGTGTCCAAGCCACCAAGGAAAACAGGGAACCCCATGAATTTCCGAAAAGAAGACACCCGTGGGAATCTGTAGAAGTATGATTTGCTCAAATCGGCCCAGGATTTATTACCAAGACACCCCCGCAAAGTCTGAAATGTGGGGAAAAAAACGCATTTTCCGCACATTTCACTCGGCGCACCCATCAAACACACCGCCAACAACACATGGCATACTGTCCCGCGTTCCCACAGGTGTCCTGATGAAAACGGTACCTCACATGTGTGGGTGCACCTACCTGGGCGCCAAGGGGAAAACCTAAAACACAGGTAACCCCAAGTCTGTTTCGACACCTGAATTTGACACTTTCTCCAGACAAGCACAACGTACAGATATGGGCCTCGGGTGTCCAAGCCACCAAGGAAAACAGGGAACCCTATGCATTTCCGAAAAGAGGACACCCGTGGGAATCCACAGAGGTATGATTTGCGCACATCGGCCCATAATTTATTACCCAGACACCCCTGCAAAGTCTGAAATGTGGGGAAATAAACGCATTTTCCGCACATTTCACTCGGCGCACCCATCGAAATAGGCCGCCAACACCACATGGCCTACCGTCCCGCGTTCCAACAGGTGTCCCGATGAAAACGGTAACTCACATGTGCGCGTGCACCTACCTGGGCGCCAAGGGGAAAGCCTAAAACACAGGTAACTCCAAGTCTGTTTCGACACCTGAATTGGACACTTTCTCCAGACAAGCACAACGTACAGATATGGGCCTCGGCTGTCCAAGCCACCAAGGAAAACAGGGAACCCCATGCATTTCCGAAAAGAGGACACCCTTGGGAATCCGCAGAGGTATGATTTGCGCAATTCGGCCCAGAATTTGTTACCCAGACACCCCTGCAAATTCCGAAATGTGGGGGAAAAAACACATTTTACGCACATTTCACCCGGCACACCCATCAAAACACTCCACCAACAACACATGGCCTACCGTCCCGCGTTTCCACAGGTGTCCCGATGAAAACGGTACCTCACATGTGTGGATGCACCTACCTGGGCGCCAAGGGGTAAGCCTAAAACACAGGTAACCCCAAGTCTGTTTCGACACCTGAATTTGACACTTCCTTCAGACAAGCACAACATACAGATATGGCCCTCGGGTGTCCAAGCCACCAAGGAAAACAGGGAACCCCATGAATTTCCGAAAAGAAGACACCCGTGGGAATCTGTAGAAGTATGATTTGCTCAAATCGGCCCAGGATTTATTACCAAGACACCCCCGCAAAGTCTGAAATGTGGGGAAAAAAACGCATTTTCCGCACATTTCACTCGGCGCACCCATCAAACACACCGCCAACAACACATGGCATACCGTCCCGCGTTCTCACAGGTGTCCTGATGAAAACGGTACCTCACATGTGTGGGTGCACCTACCTGGGCTCCAAGGGGAAAGCCTAAAACACAGGTAACCCCAAGTCTGTTTCGATACCTGAATTTGGCACTTTCTCCAGACAAGCACAACAAACAGATATGGGCCTCGGGTGTCCAAGCCACCAAGGAAAACAGGGAACCCCATACATTTCCAAAAAGAGGACACCGTGGGAATCCACACAGTTATGATTTCTGCAAATCGCCCAGAATGTATTACCCAGAAACCCTTGCAAAGTCCGAAATGTGGGGGGGAAAACGCATTTTCAGCACATTTCACTAGGTGCACCCATTGAAACACGCCGCCAACAACACATGGCCTACCGTCCCGCGTTCCCACAGGTGTCCTGATGAAAACGGTACCTCACAAGTGTGGGTGCACCTACCTGGGTGCCAAGGGGAAAGCCTAAAACACAGGTAACCTCAAGTCTGTTTCGACACCTGAATTTGACACTTTCTCCAGACAAGCACAACTTACAGATATGGGCCTCGGCTGTCCAAGCCACCAAGGAAAACAGGGAACCCCATGCATTTCCGAAAAGAGGACACCCGTGGGAATCCACAGAGGTATGATTTGCGCAAATCGGCCCAGAATTTATTACCCAGACACCCCCGCAAAGTCTGAAATGTGGGGAAATAAACGCATTTTCCGCACATTTTACTCGGCGCACCCATCGAAACACGCCGCCAACAACACATGGCCTACTGTCCCGCGTTCCAACAGGTGTCCCGATGAAAACGGTACCTCACATGTGCGCGTGCACCTACCTGGGCGCCAAGGGGAAAGCCTAAAACACAGGTAACCCCAAGTCTGTTTCGACACCTGAATTTGACACTTTCTCCAGACAAGCACAACATACAGATACGGACTTCGGGTGTCCATGTCATCAAGTAAAACAGGGAACCCTATGCATTTCCTAAAAGAGGACACCCTTGGGAATCCGCAGAGGTATGATTTGCGCAATTCAGCCCATAATTTATTACCCAGACACCACTGTGAGGAAATGTGGGGAAAAAAACACATTTTCCGCACATTTCACTCAGCGTACCCATTGAAACACACCTCCAACACCACATGGCCTACCGTCCCGCGTTCCAACAGGTGTCCTGATGAAAACGGTAACTCACATATGCGCATGCACCTACCTGGGCGCCAAGGGGAAAGCCTAAAACACAGATAACCCCAAGTCTGTTTCGACACCTGAATTGAACACTTTCTCCAGACAAGCACAACTTACAGATATGGGCCTCGGCTGTCCAAGCCACCAAGGAAAACAGGGAACCCCATGCATTTCCGAAAAGAGGACACCCTTGGGAATCCGCAGAGGTATGATTTGCGCAATTCGGCCCAGAATTTATTACCCAGACACCCCTGCAAATTCCGAAATGTGGGGAAAAAAACGCATTTTCCGCACATTTCACTCGGCGCACCCATAGAATCACGCCGTCAACAACACATGGCCTACCGTCCCGCATTCCCACAGGTGTCCCAATGAAAACGGTACCTCACATGTGTGGGTGCACCTACCTGGGTGCCAAGCGGAAAGCCTAAAACACAGGTAACCCCAAGTCTGTTTCGACACCTGAATTTGACACTTTCTCCAGACAAGCACAACATACAGATATGGGCCTCAGTGTCCAACAAGCCACCAAAGAAAACAGGGAACGCCATGCATTTCCAAAAAGAGGACACCCGTGGGAATCCGCAGAGGTATGATTTGCGCAAATCGGCCCAGAATTCAATACCCAGACACCCCCGCAAAGTCCAAAATGTGGGGGAAAAAACACATTTTCCGCACATTTCACCCGGCACACCCATCAAAATACCCCGCCAACAACACATGGCCTACCGTCCCGCGTTCCCACAGGTGTCCCGATGAAAACGGTACCTCACATGTGTGGATGCATCTACCTGGGCGCCAAGGGGAAAGCCTAAAACACAGGTAACCCCAAGTCTGTTTCGACACCTGAATTTGACACTTCCTCCAGACAAGCACAACATACAGATATGGCTCTCGGGTGTCCAAGCCACCAAGGAAAACAGGGAACCCCATGAATTTCCGAAAAGAAGACACCCGTGGGAATCTGTAGAAGTATGATTTGCTCAAATCGGCCCAGGATTTATTACCAAGACACCCCCGCAAAGTCTGAAATGTGGGGAAAAAAACGCATTTTCCGCACATTTCACTCGGCGCACCCATCAAACACACTGCCAACAACACATGGCATACCGTCCCGCGTTCCCACAGGTGTCCTGATGAAAACGGTACCTCACATGTGTGGGTGCACCTACCTGGGCGCCAAGCGGAAAGCCTAAAACACAGGTAACCCCAAGTCTGTTTCGACACCTGAATTTGACACTTTCTCCAGACAAGCACGACGTACAGATATGGGCCTCGGGTGTCCAAGCCACCAAGGAAAACAGGGAACCCCATACATTTCCGAAAAGAGGACACCGTGGGAATACGCAGAGGTATGATTTGCGCAAATCGGCCCAGAATGTATTACCCAGACACCCGCGCAAAGTCCGAAATGTGGGGAAAAAAACGCATTTTCCGCACATTTCACTCGGCGCACCCATCGAAACACGCCGCCAACAACACATGGGCTACCGTCCCGTGTTCCCACAGGTGTCCCGATGAAAACGGTACTTCACATGTGTGGGTGCACCTACCTGGGCGCCAAGGGGAAAGCCGAAAACACAGGTAACCTCAAGTCTGTTTCGACACCTGAATTTGACACTTTCTCCAGACAAGCACAACATACAGATATGGGCCTCGGGTGTCCAAGCAACCAAAGAAAACAGGGAACCCCATGCATTTCCAAAAAGAGGACACCCGTGGGAATCCGCAGAGGTCTGATTTGTGGAAATCGGCCCAGAATTCATTACCCAGACACCCCCGCAAAGTCCGAAATGTGGGTGAAAAAATGCATTTTCCGCACATTTCAATTGGCGCACCCATCAAAACACCCCACCAACAACACTTGGCCTACCGTCCCACATTCCCACAGGTGTCCCGATGAAAATGGTACCTCACATGTGTGGGTGCACCTACCTGGGCGCCAAGGGGAAAGCCTAAAACACAGGTAACCCCAAGTCTGTTTCGACACCTGAATTTGACACCATCTCCAGACAAGCACAACATACAGATATGGCTCTCGGGTGTCCAAGCCACCAAGGAAAACAGGGAACCCCATGAATTTCCGAAAAGAAGACACCCGTGGGAATCTGTAGAAGTATGATTTGCTCAAATCGGCCCAGGATTTATTACAAAGACACCCCCGCAAAGTCTGAAATGTGGGGAAAAAAACGCATTTTCCGCACATTTCACTTGGCGCACCCATCAAACACACCGCCAACAACACATGGCATACCGTCCCGCGTTTCCACAGGTGTCCTGATGAAAACGGTACCTCACGTGTCGGTGCACCTACCTGGGCGCCAAGGGGAAAGCCGAAAACACAGGTAACCTCAAGTCTGTTTCGACACCTGAATTTGACACTTTCTCCAGACAAGCACAACTTACAGATATGGGCCTCGGCTGTCCAAGCCACCAAGGAAAACAGGGAACCCCATGCATTTCCGAAAAGAGGACAACCGTGGGAATCCACAAAGGTATGATTTGCGCAAATCGGCCCAGAATTTATTACCCAGACACCCCCACAAAGTCTGAAATGTGGGGAAATAAACGCATTTTCCGCACATTTCACTCGGCGCACCCATCGAAACACGCCGCCAACAACACATGGCCTACCGTTCCGCGTTCCAACAGGTGTCCCGATGAAAACGGTACCTCACATGTGCGCGTGCACCTACCTGGGCGCCAAGGGGAAAGCCTAAAACACAGGTAACCCCAAGTCTGTTTCGACACCTGAATTTGACACCATCTCCAGACAAGCACAACATACAGATATGGCTCTCGGGTGTCCAAGCCACCAAGGAAAACAGGGAACCCCATGAATTTCCGAAAAGAAGACACCCGTGGGAATCTGTAGAAGTATGATTTGCTCAAATCGGCCCAGGATTTTTTACCAAGACACCCCCGCAAAGTCTGAAATGTGGGGAAAAAAACGCATTTTCCGCACATTTCACTCGGCGCACCCATCAAACACACCGCCAACAACACATGGCATATCGTCCCGCGTTCCCACAGGTGTCCCGATGAAAACAGTACCTCACATGTGTGGGTGCACCTACCTGGGCGCCAAGGGGAAATCCTAAAACACAGGTAACCCCAAGTCTGTTTCGATACCTGAATTTGGCACTTTCTCCAGACAAGCACAACATACAGATATGGGCCTCGGGTGTCCAAGCCACCAAGGAAAACAGGGAACCCCATACATTTCTGAAAAGAGGACACCGTGGGAATCCGCAGAGGTATGATTTCTGCAAATCGCCCAGAATGTATTACCCAGAAACCCTTGCAAAGTCTGAAATGTGGGGGGGAAAACGCATTTTCTGCACATTTCACTAGCTGCACCCATCGAAAAACGCCGCCAACAACACATGGCCTACCGTCCCGCGTTCCCACAGGTGTCCTGATGAAAACGGTACCTCACATGTGTGGGTGCACCTACCTGGGTGCCAAGGGGAAAGCCTAAAACACAGGTAACCTCAAGTCTGTTTCGACACCTGAATTTGACACTTTCTCCAGACAAGCACAACTTACAGATATGGGCCTCTGCTGTCCAAGCCACCAAGGAAAACAGGGAACCCCATGCATTTCCGAAAAGAGGACACCCGTGGGAATCCACAGAGGTATGATTTGCGCAAATCGGCCCAGAATTTATTACCCAGACACCCCCGCAAAGTCTGAAATGTGGGGAAATAAACGCATTTTCCGCACATTTCACTCGGCGCACCCATCGAAACACGCCGCCAACAACACATGGCCTACCGTCCCGCGTTCCAACTGGTGTCCCGATGAAAACGGTACCTCACATGTGTGCGTGCACCTACCTGGGCGCCAAGGGGAAAGCCTAAAACACAGGTAACCCCAAGTCTGTTTCGACACCTGAATTTGACACTTTCTCCAGACAAGCACAACATACAGATACGGACCTCGGGTGTCCATGTCATCAAGGAAAACAGGGAACCCTATGCATTTCCGAAAAGAGGACACCCTTGGGAATCCGCAGAGGTATGATTTGCGCAATTCGGCCCAGAATTTATTACCCAGACACCCCTGCAAATTCCGAAATGTGGGGAAAAAAACACATTTTCCGCACATTTCACTCGGCGTACCCATTGAAACACACCTCCAACACAACATGGCCTACCGTCCCGCGTTCCAACAGGTGTCCCGATGAAAACCGTAACTCACATGTGCGCGTGCACCTACCTGGGCGCCAAGGGGAAAGACTAAAACACAGGTAACCCCAAGTCTGTTTCGACACCTGAATTGGACACTTTCTCCAGACAAGCACAACTTACAAATATGGGCCTCGGCTGTCCAAGCCACCAAGGAAAACAGGGAACCCCATGCATTTCCGAAAAGAGGACACCCTTGGGAATCCGCAGAGGTATGATTTGCGCAATTCGGCCCAGAATTTATTACCCAGACACCCCTGCAAATTCCGAAATGTGGGGAAAAAAACGCATTTTCCGCACATTTCACTCGGCGCACCCATAGAATCACGACGTCAACAACACATGGCCTACCGTCCCGCGTTCCCACCGGTGTCCCAATGAAAACGGTACCTCACATGTGTGGGTGCACCTACCTGGGTGCCAAGCGGAAAGCCTAAAACACAGGTAACCCCAGGTCTGTTTCGACACCTGAATTGGACACTTTCTCCAGACAAGCACAACTTACAGATATGGGCCTCGGCTGTCCAAGCCACCAAGGAAAACAGGGAACCCCATGAATTTCCAAAAAGAGGAAACCCGTGGGAATCCGCAGAGGTATGATTTGCACAAATCTGCCCAGAATGTATTACCCAGACACCCGCGCAAAGTCCGAAATGTGGAGAAAAAACGCATTTTCAGCACATTTCACTCGACGCACCCATCGAAACATGCCGCCAACAACCCATGGGCTACCGTCCCGTGTTCCCACAGGTGTCCCGATGAAAACGGTACTTAACATGTGTGGGTGCACCTACCTGGGCGCCAAGGGGAAAGCCTAAAACACTGGTAACCTCAAGTCTGTTTCGACACCTGTATTTGACACTTTCTCCAGACAAGCACAACATACAGATATGGTCCTCGGGTGTCCAAGCCACCAAAGAAAACAGGGAACGCCATGCATTTCCAAAAAGTGGACACCCGTGGGAATCCGCAGAGGTATGATTTGCGCAAATCGGGCCAGAATTCAATACCCAGACACCCCCGCAAAGTCCGAAATGTGGGGGACAAAACGCATTTTCCGCACATTTCACCCAGCACACCCATCAAAACACCCCGCCAACAACACATGGCATACTGTCCCGCGTTCCCACAGGTGTCCCGATGAAAACGGTACCTCACATGTGTGGATGCACCTACCTGGGCGCCAAGGGGAAAGCCTAAAACACAGGTAACCACAAGTCTGTTTCGACACCTGAATTTGACACTTTCTCCAGACAAGCACAACATACAGATATGGGCCTCAGTGTCCAACAAGCCACCAAGGAAAACAGGGAACACCATGAATTTCCAAAAAGAGGAAACCCGTGGGAATCCGCAGATGTATGAATTGCACAAATCTTCCCAGAATGTATTACCCAGACACCCGCGCAAATTCCGAAATGTGGAGAAAAAAGGCATTTTCAGCACATTTCACTCGATGCACCCATCGAAACATGCCGCCAACAACCCATGGGCTACCGTCCCGTGTTTCCACAGGTGTCCCGATGAAAACGGTACTTAACATGTGTGGGTGCACCTACCTGGGCGCCAAGGGGAAAGCCTAAAACAAAGGTAACCTCAAGTCTGTTTCGACACCTGTATTTGACACTTTCTCCAGACAAGCACAACATACAGATATGGGCCTCGGGTGTCCAAGCCACCAAAGAAAACAGGGAACACCATGCATTTCCAAAAAGAGGACACCCGTGGGAATCCGCAGAGGTATGATTTGCGCAAATCGGCCCAGAATTCAATACCCAGACACCCCCGCAAAGTCCGAAATGTGGGGGACAAAATGCATTTTCCGCACATTTCACCCAGCACACCCATCAAAACACCCCGCCAACAACTCATGGCCTACCGTCCCGCGTTCCCACAGGTGTCCCGATGAAAACGGTACCTCACATGTGTGGATGCAGCTACCTGGGCGCCAAGGGGAAAGCCTAAAACACAGGTAACCACAAGTCTGTTTCGACACCTGAATTTGACACTTCCTCCAGACAAGCACAACATACAGATATGGCCCTCGGGTGTCCAAGCCACCAAGGAAAACAGGGAACCCCATGAATTTCCGAAAAGAAGACACCCGTGGGAATCTGTAGAAGTATGATTTGCTCAAATCGGCCCAGGATTTATTACCAAGACACCCCCGCAAAGTCTGAAATGTGGGGAAAAAAACGCATTTTCCGCACATTTCACTCGGCGCACCCATCAAACACACCGCCAACAACACATGGCATACTGTCCCGCGTTCCCACAGGTGTCCTGATGAAAACGGTACCTCACATGTGTGGGTGCACCTACCTGGGCGCCAAGGGGAAAACCTAAAACACAGGTAACCCCAAGTCTGTTTCGACACCTGAATTTGACACTTTCTCCAGACAAGCACAACGTACAGATATGGGCCTCGGGTGTCCAAGCCACCAAGGAAAACAGGGAACCCTATGCATTTCCGAAAAGAGGACACCCGTGGGAATCCACAGAGGTATGATTTGCGCAAATCGGCCCATAATTTATTACCCAGACACCCCTGCAAAGTCTGAAATGTGGGGAAATAAACGCATTTTCCGCACATTTCACTCAGCGCACCCATCGAAACAGGCCGCCAACAACACATGGCCTACCGTCCCGCGTTCCAATAGGTGTCCGGATGAAAACGGTACCTCACATGTGCGCGTGCACCTACCTGGGCGCCAAGAGGAAAGCCTAAAACACAGGTAACCCCAAGTCTGTTTCGACACCTGAATTTGACACTTTCTCCAGACAAGCACAACATACAGATACGGACCTCGGGTGTCCATGTCATCAAGGAAAACAGGGAACCCTATGCATTTCCGAAAAGAGGACACCCTTGGGAATCCGCAGAGGTATGATTTGCGCAATTCGGCCCAGAATTTATTACCCAGACACCCCTGCAAATTCCGAAATGTGGGGAAAAAAACACATTTTCCGCACATTTCACTCAGCGTAACCATTGAAACACACCTCCAACACCACATGGCCTACCGTCCCGCGTTCCAACAGGTGTCCCGATGAAAACGGTAACTCACATGTGCGCGTGCACCTACCTGGGCGCCAAGGGGAAAGCCTAAAACACAGGTAACTCCAAGTCTGTTTCGACACCTGAATTGGACACTTTCTCCAGACAAGCACAACGTACAGATATGGGCCTCGGCTGTCCAAGCCACCAAGGAAAACAGGGAACCCCATGCATTTCCGAAAAGAGGACACCCTTGGGAATCCGCAGAGGTATGATTTGCGCAATTCGGCCCAGAATTTGTTACCCAGACACCCCTGCAAATTCCGAAATGTGGGGGAAAAAACACATTTTTCGCACATTTCACCCGGCACACCCATCAAAACACCCCACCAACAACACATGGCCTACTGTCCTGCGTTTCCACAGGTGTCCCGATGAAAACGGTACCTCACATGTGTGGATGCACCTACCTGGGCGCCAAGGGGTAAGCCTAAAACACAGGTAACCCCAAGTCTGTTTCGACACCTGAATTTGACACTTCCTTCAGACAAGCACAACATACAGATATGGCCCTCGGGTGTCCAGGCCACCAAGGAAAACAGGGAACCCCATGAATTTCCGAAAAGAAGACACCCGTGGGAATCTGTAGAAGTATGATTTGCTAAAATCGGCCCAGGATTTATTACCAAGACACCCCCGCAAAGTCTGAAATGTGGGGAAAAAAACGCATTTTCCGCACATTTCACTCGGCGCACCCATCAAACACACCGCCAACAACACATGGCATACCGTCCCGCGTTCTCACAGGTGTCCTGATGAAAACGGTACCTCACATGTGTGGATGCACCTACCTGGGCGCCAAGGGGAAAGCCTAAAACACAGGTAACCACAAGTCTGTTTCGACACCTGAATTTGACACTTTCTCCAGACAAGCACAACATACAGATATGGGCCTCAGTGTCCAACAAGCCACCAAGGAAAACAGGGAACACCATGAATTTCCAAAAAGAGGAAACCCGTGGGAATCCGCAGATGTATGAATTGCACAAATCTTCCCAGAATGTATTACCCAGACACCCGCGCAAATTCCGAAATGTGGAGAAAAAAGGCATTTTCAGCACATTTCACTCGATGCACCCATCGAAACATGCCGCCAACAACCCATGGGCTACCGTCCCGTGTTTCCACAGGTGTCCCGATGAAAACGGTACTTAACATGTGTGGGTGCACCTACCTGGGCGCCAAGGGGAAAGCCTAAAACAAAGGTAACCTCAAGTCTGTTTCGACACCTGTATTTGACACTTTCTCCAGACAAGCACAACATACAGATATGGGCCTCGGGTGTCCAAGCCACCAAAGAAAACAGGGAACACCATGCATTTCCAAAAAGAGGACACCCGTGGGAATCCGCAGAGGTATGATTTGCGCAAATCGGCCCAGAATTCAATACCCAGACACCCCCGCAAAGTCCGAAATGTGGGGGACAAAATGCATTTTCCGCACATTTCACCCAGCACACCCATCAAAACACCCCGCCAACAACTCATGGCCTACCGTCCCGCGTTCCCACAGGTGTCCCGATGAAAACGGTACCTCACATGTGTGGATGCAGCTACCTGGGCGCCAAGGGGAAAGCCTAAAACACAGGTAACCACAAGTCTGTTTCGACACCTGAATTTGACACTTCCTCCAGACAAGCACAACATACAGATATGGCCCTCGGGTGTCCAAGCCACCAAGGAAAACAGGGAACCCCATGAATTTCCGAAAAGAAGACACCCGTGGGAATCTGTAGAAGTATGATTTGCTCAAATCGGCCCAGGATTTATTACCAAGACACCCCCGCAAAGTCTGAAATGTGGGGAAAAAAACGCATTTTCCGCACATTTCACTCGGCGCACCCATCAAACACACCGCCAACAACACATGGCATACTGTCCCGCGTTCCCACAGGTGTCCTGATGAAAACGGTACCTCACATGTGTGGGTGCACCTACCTGGGCGCCAAGGGGAAAACCTAAAACACAGGTAACCCCAAGTCTGTTTCGACACCTGAATTTGACACTTTCTCCAGACAAGCACAACGTACAGATATGGGCCTCGGGTGTCCAAGCCACCAAGGAAAACAGGGAACCCTATGCATTTCCGAAAAGAGGACACCCGTGGGAATCCACAGAGGTATGATTTGCGCAAATCGGCCCATAATTTATTACCCAGACACCCCTGCAAAGTCTGAAATGTGGGGAAATAAACGCATTTTCCGCACATTTCACTCAGCGCACCCATCGAAACAGGCCGCCAACAACACATGGCCTACCGTCCCGCGTTCCAATAGGTGTCCGGATGAAAACGGTACCTCACATGTGCGCGTGCACCTACCTGGGCGCCAAGAGGAAAGCCTAAAACACAGGTAACCCCAAGTCTGTTTCGACACCTGAATTTGACACTTTCTCCAGACAAGCACAACATACAGATACGGACCTCGGGTGTCCATGTCATCAAGGAAAACAGGGAACCCTATGCATTTCCGAAAAGAGGACACCCTTGGGAATCCGCAGAGGTATGATTTGCGCAATTCGGCCCAGAATTTATTACCCAGACACCCCTGCAAATTCCGAAATGTGGGGAAAAAAACACATTTTCCGCACATTTCACTCAGCGTAACCATTGAAACACACCTCCAACACCACATGGCCTACCGTCCCGCGTTCCAACAGGTGTCCCGATGAAAACGGTAACTCACATGTGCGCGTGCACCTACCTGGGCGCCAAGGGGAAAGCCTAAAACACAGGTAACTCCAAGTCTGTTTCGACACCTGAATTGGACACTTTCTCCAGACAAGCACAACGTACAGATATGGGCCTCGGCTGTCCAAGCCACCAAGGAAAACAGGGAACCCCATGCATTTCCGAAAAGAGGACACCCTTGGGAATCCGCAGAGGTATGATTTGCGCAATTCGGCCCAGAATTTGTTACCCAGACACCCCTGCAAATTCCGAAATGTGGGGGAAAAAACACATTTTTCGCACATTTCACCCGGCACACCCATCAAAACACCCCACCAACAACACATGGCCTACTGTCCTGCGTTTCCACAGGTGTCCCGATGAAAACGGTACCTCACATGTGTGGATGCACCTACCTGGGCGCCAAGGGGTAAGCCTAAAACACAGGTAACCCCAAGTCTGTTTCGACACCTGAATTTGACACTTCCTTCAGACAAGCACAACATACAGATATGGCCCTCGGGTGTCCAGGCCACCAAGGAAAACAGGGAACCCCATGAATTTCCGAAAAGAAGACACCCGTGGGAATCTGTAGAAGTATGATTTGCTAAAATCGGCCCAGGATTTATTACCAAGACACCCCCGCAAAGTCTGAAATGTGGGGAAAAAAACGCATTTTCCGCACATTTCACTCGGCGCACCCATCAAACACACCGCCAACAACACATGGCATACCGTCCCGCGTTCTCACAGGTGTCCTGATGAAAACGGTACCTCACATGTGTGGGTGCACCTACCTGGGCTCCAAGGGGAAAGCCTAAAACACAGGTAACCCCAAGTCTGTTTCGATACCTGAATTTGGCACTTTCTCCAGACAAGCACAACAAACAGATATGGGCCTCGGGTGTCCAAGCCACCAAGGAAAACAGGGAACCCCATACATTTCCAAAAAGAGGACACCGTGGGAATCCACACAGTTATGATTTCTGCAAATCGCCCAGAATGTATTACCCAGAAACCCTTGCAAAGTCCGAAATGTGGGGGGGAAAACGCATTTTCAGCACATTTCACTAGGTGCACCCATTGAAACACGCCGCCAACAACACATGGCCTACCGTCCCGCGTTCCCACAGGTGTCCTGATGAAAACGGTACCTCACAAGTGTGGGTGCACCTACCTGGGTGCCAAGGGGAAAGCCTAAAACACAGGTAACCTCAAGTCTGTTTCGACACCTGAATTTGACACTTTCTCCAGACAAGCACAACTTACAGATATGGGCCTCGGCTGTCCAAGCCACCAAGGAAAACAGGGAACCCCATGCATTTCCGAAAAGAGGACACCCGTGGGAATCCACAGAGGTATGATTTGCGCAAATCGGCCCAGAATTTATTACCCAGACACCCCCGCAAAGTCTGAAATGTGGGGAAATAAACGCATTTTCCGCACATTTCACTCGGCGCACCCCTTCGAAACACGCCGCCAACAACACATGGCCTACTGTCCCGCGTTCCAACAGGTGTCCCGATGAAAACGGTACCTCACATGTGCGCGTGCACCTACCTGGGCGCCAAGGGGAAAGCCTAAAACACAGGTAACCCCAAGTCTGTTTCGACACCTGAATTTGACACTTTCTCCAGACAAGCACAACATACAGATACGGACTTCGGGTGTCCATGTCATCAAGTAAAACAGGGAACCCTATGCATTTCCTAAAAGAGGACACCCTTGGGAATCCGCAGAGGTATGATTTGCGCAATTCAGCCCATAATTTATTACCCAGACACCACTGTGAGGAAATGTGGGGAAAAAAACACATTTTCCGCACATTTCACTCAGCATACCCATTGAAACACACCTCCAACACCACATGGCCTACCGTCCCGCGTTCCAACAGGTGTCCTGATGAAAACGGTAACTCACATGTGCGCATGCACCTACCTGGGCGCCAAGGGGAAAGCCTAAAACACAGATAACCCCAAGTCTATTTCGACACCTGAATTGAACACTTTCTCCAGACAAGCACAACTTACAGATATGGCTCTCGGGTGTCCAAGCCACCAAGGAAAACAGGGAACCCCATGTATTTCCGAAAAGAAGACACCCGTGGGAATCTGTAGAAGTATGATTTGCGCAATTCGGCCCAGAATTTATTACCCAGACACCCCTGCAAATTCCGACATGTGGGGAAAAAAACGCATTTTCCGCACATTTCACTCGGCGCACCCATAGAATCACGCCGTCAACAACACATGGCCTACCGTCCCGCATTCCCACAGGTGTCCCAATGAAAACGGTACTTCACATGTGTGGGTGCACCTACCTGGGTGCCAAGCGGAAAGCCTAAAACACAGGTAACCCCAAGTCTGTTTCGACACCAGAATTTGACACTTCCTCCAGACAAGCACAACATACAGATATGGCTCTCGGGTGTCCAAGCCACCAAGGAAAACAGGGAACCCCATGAATTTCCGAAAAGAAGACACCCGTGGGAATCTGTAGAAGTATGATTTGCTCAAATCGGCCCAGGATTTATTACCAAGACACCCCCGCAAAGTCTGAAATGTGGGGAAAAAAACGCATTTTCCGCACATTTCACTCGGCGCACCCATCAAACACACTGCCAACAACACATGGCATACCGTCCCGCGTTCCCACAGGTGTCCTGATGAAAACGGTACCTCACATGTGTGGGTGCACCTACCTGGGTGCCAAGCGGAAAGCCTAAAACACAGGTAACCCCAAGTCTGTTTCGACACCAGAATTTGACACTTCCTCCAGACAAGCACAACATACAGATATGGCTCTCGGGTGTCCAAGCCACCAAGGAAAACAGGGAACCCCATGAATTTCCGAAAAGAAGACACCCGTGGGAATCTGTAGAAGTATGATTTGCTCAAATCGGCCCAGGATTTATTACCAAGACACCCCCGCAAAGTCTGAAATGTGGGGAAAAAAACGCATTTTCCGCACATTTCACTCGGCGCACCCATCAAACACACTGCCAACAACACATGGCATACCGTCCCGCGTTCCCACAGGTGTCCTGATGAAAACGGTACCTCACATGTGTGGGTGCACCTACCTGGGCGCCAAGCGGAAAGCCTAAAACACAGGTAACCCCAAGTCTGTTTCGACACCTGAATTTGACACTTTCTCCAGACAAGCACAACGTACAGATATGGGCCTCGGGTGTCCAAGCCACCAAGGAAAACAGGGAATCCCATACATTTCCGAAAAGAGGACACCGTGGGAATACGCAGAGGTATGATTTGCGCAAATCGGCCCAGAATGTATTACCCAGACACCCGCGCAAAGTCCGAAATGTGGGGAAAAAAACGCATTTTCCGCACATTTCACTCGGCGCACCCATCGAAACACGCCGCCAACAACACATGGGCTACCGTCCCGTGTTCCCACAGGTGTCCCGATGAAAACGGTACTTCACATGTGTGGGTGCACCTACCTGGGCGCCAAGGGGAAAGCCGAAAACACAGGTAACCTCAAGTCTGTTTCGACACCTGAATTTGACACTTTCTCCAGACAAGCACAACATACAGATATGGGCCTCGGGTGTCCAAGCAACCAAAGAAAACAGGGAACCCCATGCATTTCCAAAAAGAGGACACCCGTGGGAATCCGCAGAGGTCTGATTTGTGGAAATCGGCCCAGAATTCATTACCCAGACACCCCCGCAAAGTCCGAAATGTGGGTGAAAAAATGCATTTTCCGCACATTTCAATTGGCGCACCCATCAAAACACCCCACCAACAACACTTGGCCTACCGTCCCACATTCCCACAGGTGTCCCGATGAAAATGGTACCTCACATGTGTGGGTGCACCTACCTGGGCGCCAAGGGGAAAGCCTAAAACACAGGTAACCCCAAGTCTGTTTCGACACCTGAATTTGACACCATCTCCAGACAAGCACAACATACAGATATGGCTCTCGGGTGTCCAAGCCACCAAGGAAAACAGGGAACCCCATGTATTTCCGAAAAGAAGACACCCGTGGGAATCTGTAGAAGTATGATTTGCTCAAATCGGCCCAGGATTTATTACAAAGACACCCCCGCAAAGTCTGAAATGTGGGGAAAAAAACGCATTTTCCGCACATTTCACTTGGCACACCCATCAAACACACCGCCAACAACACATGGCATACCGTCCCGCGTTTCCACAGGTGTCCTGATGAAAACGGTACCTCACGTGTGTGGGTGCACCTACCTGGGCGCCAAGGGGAAAGCCGAAAACACAGGTAACCTCAAGTCTGTTTCGACACCTGAATTTGACACTTTCTCCAGACAAGCACAACTTACAGATATGGGCCTCGGCTGTCCAAGCCACCAAGGAAAACAGGGAACCCCATGCATTTCCGAAAAGAGGACACCCGTGGGAATCCACAAAGGTATGATTTGCGCAAATCGGCCCAGAATTTATTACCCAGACACCCCCACAAAGTCTGAAATGTGGGGAAATAAACGCATTTTCCGCACATTTCACTCGGCGCACCCATCGAAACACGCCGCCAACAACACATGGCCTACCGTTCCGCGTTCCAACAGGTGTCCCGATGAAAACGGTACCTCACATGTGCGCGTGCACCTACCTGGGCGCCAAGGGGAAAGCCTAAAACACAGATAACCCCAAGTCTATTTCGACACCTGAATTTGACACTTTCTCCAGACAAGCACAACATACAGATACGGACCTCGGGTGTCCGTGTCATCAAGGAAAACAGGGAACCCTATGCATTTCCGAAAAGAGGACACCCTTGGGAATCCACAGAGGTATGATTTGCGCAATTCGGCCCAGAATTTATTACCCAGACACCCCTGCAAATTCCGAAATGTGGGGAAAAAAACACATTTTCCGCACATTTCACTCGGCGTACCCATTGAAACACACCTCCAACACCACATGGCCTACCGTCCCGCGTTCCAACAGGTGTCCCGATGAAAATGGTAACTCACATGTGCGCGTGCACCTACCTGGGCGCCAAGGGGAAAGCCTAAAACACAGGTAACCCCAAGTCTGTTTCGACACCTGAATTGGACACTTTCTCCAGACAAGAACAACTTACAGATATGGGCCTCGGCTGTCCAGCCACCAAGGAAAACAGGGAACCCCATGCATTTCCGAAAAGAGGACACCCTTGGGAATCCGCAGAGGTATGATTTGCGCAATTCGGCCCAGAATTTATGACCCAGACACCCCTGCAAATTCCGAAATGTGGGGAAAAAAACACATTTTCCGCACATTTCACTCGGCGCACCCATAGAATCACGCGGTCAACAACACATGGCCTACCGTCCCGCGTTCCCACAGGTGTCCCAATGAAAACGGTACCTCACATGTGTGGGTGCACCTACCTGGGTGCCAAGCGGAAAGCCTAAAACACAGGTAACCCCAAGTCTGTTTCGACACCTGAATTTGACACTTTCTCCAGACAAGCACAACATACAGATATGGGCCTCAGTGTCCAACAAGCCACCAAGGAAAACAGGGAACCCCATGAATTTCCAAAAAGAGGAACCCGTGGGAATCCGCAGAGGTATGATTTGCACAAATCTGCCCAGAATGTATTACAGAGACACCCGCGCAAAGTCAGAAATGTGGAGGAAAAAACGCATTTTCAGCACATTTCACTCGACGCACCCATCGAAACATGCCGCCAACAACCCATGGGCTACCGTCCCGTGTTCCCACAGGTGTCCCGATGAAAATGGTACTTAACATGTGTGGGTGCACCTACCTGGGCGCCAAGGGGAAAGCCTAAAACACTGGTAACCTCAAGTCTGTTTCGACACCTGTATTTGACACTTTCTCCAGACAAGCACAACATACAGATATGGGCCTCGGGTGTCCAAGCCACCAAAGAAAAGAGGGAACGCCATGCATTTCCAAAAAGAGGACACCCGTGGGAATCCGCAGAGGTATGATTTGCGCAAATCGGCCCAGAATTCAATACCCAGACACTCCCGCAAAGTCCAAAATGTGGGGGACAAAACGCATTTTCCGCACATTTCACCCAGCACACCCATCAAAACACCCCGCCAACAACACATGGCCTACCGTCCCACGTTCCCACAGGTGTCCCGATGAAAACGGTACCTCACATGTGTGGATGCACCTACCTGGGCGCCAAGGGGAAAGCCTAAAACACAGGTAACCACAAGTCTGTTTCGACACCTGAATTTGACACTTTCTCCAGACAAGCACAACATACAGATATGGGCCTCAGTGTCCAACAAGCCACCAAGGAAAATAGGGAACCCCATGAATTTCCAAAAAGAGGAAACCCGTGGGAATCCGCAGAGGTATGATTTGCACAAATCTGCCCAGAATGTATTACCCAGACACCCGCGCAAATTCCGAAATGTGGAGAAAAAACGCATTTTCAGCACATTTCACTCGATGCACCCATCGAAACATGCCGCCAACAACCCATGGGCTACCGTCCCGTGTTCCCACAGGTGTCCCGATGAAAACGGTACTTAACATGTGTGGGTGCACCTACCTGGGCGCCAAGGGGAAAGCCTAAAACAAAGGTAACCTCAAGTCTGTTTCGACACCTGTATTTGAAACTTTCTCCAGACAAGCACAACATACAGATATGGGCCTCGGGTGTCCAAGCCACCAAAGAAAACAGGGAACGCCATGCATTTCCAAAAAGAGGAAACCCGTGGGAATCCGCAGAGGTATGATTTGCGCAAATCGGCCCAGAATTCAATACCCAGACACCCCCGCAAAATCCGAAATGTGGGGGACAAAACGCATTTTCCGCACATTTCACCCAGCACACCCATCGAAACACCCCGCCAACAACACATGGCCTACCGTCCCGCGTTCCCACAGGTGTCCCGATGAAAACGGTACCTCACATGTGTGGATGCACCTACCTGGGCGCCAAGGGGAAAGCCTAAAACACAGGTAACCACAAGTCTGTTTCGACACCTGAATTTGACACTTCCTCCAGACAAGCACAACATACAGATATGGCCCTCGGGTGTCCAAGCCCCCAAGGAAAACAGGGAACCCCATGACTTTCCGAAAAGAAGACACCCGTGGGAATCTGTAGAAGTATGATTTGCTCAAATCGGCCCAGGATTTATTACCAAGACACCCCCGCAAAGTCTGAAATGTGGGGAAAAAAACGCATTTTCCGCACATTTCACTCGGCGCACCCATCAAACACACCGCCAACAACACATGGCATACCGTCCCGCGTTCCCACAGGTGTCCTGATGAAAACGGTACCTCACATGTGTGGGTGCACCTACCTGGGCGCCAAGGGGAAAGCCTAAAACACAGGTAACCCCAAGTCTGTTTCGACAACTGAATTTGACACTTTCTCCAGACAAGCACAACGTACAGATATGGGCCTCGGGTGTCCAAGCCACCAAGGAAAACAGGGAACCCTATGCATTTCCGAAAAGAGGATACCCTTGGGAATCCGCAGAGGTATGATTTGCGCAATTTGGCCCAGAATTTATTACCCAGACACCCCTGCAAATTCTGAAATGTGGGGAAAAAAACACATTTTCCGCACATTTCACTCGGCGTACCCATTGAAACACACCTACAACACCACATGGCCTACCGTCCTGCGTTCCAACAGGTGTCCCGATGAAAACGGTAACTCACATGTGCGCGTGCACCTACCTGGGCGCCAAGGGGAAAGCCTAAAACACAGGTAACCCCAAGTCTGTTTCGACACCTGAATTTGACACTTTCTCCAGACAAGCACAACATACAGATATGGGCCTCGGGTGTCCAAGCAACCAAAGAAAACAGGGAACCCCATGCATTTCCAAAAAGAGGACACCCGTGGGAATCCGCAGAGGTATGATTTGTGGAAATCGGCCCAGAATTCATTACCCAGACACCCCCGCAAAGTCCGAAATGTGGGTGAAAAAATGCATTTTCCGCACATTTCAATTGGCGCACCCATCAAAACACCCCAACAACAACACTTGGCCTACCGTCCCACATTCCCACAGGTGTCCCGATGAAAATTGTACCTCACATGTGTGGGTGCACCTACCTGGGCGCCAAGGGGAAAGCTTAAAACACAGGTACCCCCAAGTATGTTTCGACACCTGAATTTGACACTTTCTCCAGACAAGCACAACTTACAGATATGGGCCTCGGCTGTCCAAGCCACCAAGGAAAACAGGGAACCCCATGCATTTCCGAAAAGAGGACACCCGTGGGAATCCACAAAGGTATGATTTGCGCAAATCGGCCCAGAATTTATTACCCAGACACCCCCACAAAGTCTGAAATGTGGGGAAATAAACCCATTTTCCGCACATTTCACTCGGCGCACCCATCGAAACACGCTGCCAACAACACATGGCCTACCGTTCCACGTTCCAACAGGTGTCCCGATGAAAACGGTACCTCACATGTGCGCGTGCACCTACCTGGGCGCCAAGGGGAAAGCCTAAAACACAGGTAACCCCAAGTCTGTTTCGACACCTGAATTTGACACTTTCTCCAGACAAGCACAACATACAGATACAGACCTCGGGTGTTCATGTCATCAAGGAAAACAGGGAACCCTATGCATTTCCGAAAAAAGGACACCCTTGGGTATCCACAGAGGTATGATTTGCGCAATTCGGCCCAGAATTTATTACCCAGACACCCCTGCAAATTCCGAAATGTGGGGAAAAAAACACATTTTCCGCACATTTCACTCGGCGTACCCATTGAAACACACCTCCAACACCACATGGCCTACCGTCCCGCGTTCCAACAGGTGTCCCGATGAAAACGGTAACTCACATGTGCGCGTGCACCTACCTGGGCGCCAAGGGGAAAGCCTAAAACACAGGTAACCCCAAGTCTGTTTCGACACCTGAATTGGACACTTTCTCCAGACAAGCACAACTTACAGATATGGGTCTCGGCTGTCCAAGCCACCAAGGAAAACAGGGAACCCCATGCATTTCCGAAAAGAGGACACCCTTGGAAATCCGCAGAGGTATGATTTGCGCAATTCGGCCCACAATTTATTACCCAGACACCCCTGCAAATTCCGAAATGTGGGGAAAAAAACACATTTTCCGCACATTTCACTCGGCGTACCCATTGAAACACACCTCCAACACCACATGGCCTACCGTCGCGCGTTCCAACAGGTGTCCCGATGAAAACGGTAACTCACATGTGCGCGTGCACCTACCTGGGCGCCAAGGGGAAAGCCTAAAACACAGGTAACCCCAAGTCTGTTTCGACACCTGAATTGGACACTTTCTCCAGACAAGCACAACTTACAGATATGGGTCTCGGCTGTCCAAGCCACCAAGGAAAACAGGGAACCCTATGCATTTCCAAAAAGAGGACACCCGTGGGAATCCACAGAGGTATGATTTGCGCAAATCGGCCCAGAATTCAATACCCAGACACCCCCGCAAAGTCCAAAATGTGGGGGACAAAACGCATTTTCCGCACATTTCACCCAGCACACCCATCAAAACACCCCGCCAACAACACATGGCCTACCGTCCCGCGTTCCCACGTGTCGCGATGAAAACGGTACCTCACATTTGTGGATGCACCTACCTGGGCGCCAAGGGGAAAGCCTAAAACACAGGTAACCACAAGTCTGTTTCGACACCTGAATTTGACACTTTCTCCAGACAAGCACAACATACAGATATGGGCCTCAGTGTCCAACAAGCCACCAAGGAAAACAGGGAACCCAATGAATTTCCAAAAAGAGGAAACCCGTGGGAATCCGCAGAGGTATGATTTGCACAAATCTGCCCAGAATGTATTACCCAGACACCCGCGCAAATTCCGAAATGTGGAGAAAAAAATGCATTTTCAGCACATTTCACTCGACGCACCCATCGAAACATGCCGCCAACAACCCATGGGCTACCGTTCCGTGTTCCCACAGGTGTCCCGATGAAAACGGTACTTAACATGTGTGGGTGCACCTCCCTGGGCGCCAAGGGGAAAGCCTAAAACACTGGTAACCTCAAGTCTGTTTCGACACCTGTATTTGACACTTTCTCCAGACAAGCACAACATACAGATATGGGCCTCGAGTGTCCAAGCCACCAAAGAAAACAGGGAACGCCATGCATTTCCAAAAAGAGGACACCCGTGGGAATCCGCAGAGGTATGATTTGCGCAAATCGGCCCAGAATTCAATACACAGACACCCCCGCAAAGTCCAAAATGTGGGGGACATAACGCATTTTCCGCACATTTCACCCAGCACACCCATCAAAACACCCCGCCAACAACACATGGCCTACCGTCCCGCGTTCCCACAGGTGTCCCGATGAAAACGGTACCTCACATGTGTGGATGCACCTACCTGGGCGCCAAGGGGAAAGCCTAAAACACAGGTAACCACAAGTCTGTTTCGACACCTGAATTTGACACTTTCTCCAGACAAGCACAACATACAGATATGGGCCTCAGTGTCCAACAAGCCACCAAGGAAAACAGGGAACCCCATGAATTTCCAAAAAGAGGAAACCCGTGGGAATCCGCAGAGGTATGATTTGCACAAATCTGCCCAGAATGTATTACCCAGACACCCCCGCAAATTCCGAAATGTGGAGAAAAAACGCATTTTCAGCACATTTCACTCGATGCATCCATCGAAACATGCCGCCAACAACCCATGGGCTACCGTCCCGTGTTCCCACAGGTGTCCCGATGAAAACGGTACTTAACATGTGTGGGTGCACCTACCTGGGCGCCAAGGGGAAAGCCTAAAACAAAGGTAACCTCAAGTCTGTTTCGACACCTGTATTTGACACTTTCTCCAGACAAGCTCAACATACAGATATGGGCCTCGGGTGTCCAAGCCACCAAAGAAAACAGGGAACGCCATGCATTTCCAAAAAGAGGACACCCGTGGGAATCCGCAGAGGTATGATTTGCGCAAATCGGCCCAGAATTCAATACCCAGACACCCCCGCAAAGTCCGAAATGTGGGGGACAAAACGCATTTTCCGCACATTTCACCCAGCACACCCATCAAAACACCCCGCCAACAACACATGGCCTACCGTCCCGCGTTCCCACAGGTGTCCCGATGAAAACGGTACCTCACATGTGTGGATGCACCTACCTGGGCGCCAAGGGGAAAGCCTAAAACACAGGTAACCACAAGTCTGTTTCGACACCTGAATTTGACACTTCCTCCAGACAAGCACAACATACAGATATGGCCCTCGGGTGTCCAAGCCACCAAGGAAAACAGGGAACCCCATGAATTTCCGAAAAGAAGACACCCGTGGGAATCTGTAGAAGTATGATTTGCTCAAATCGGCCCAGGATTTATTACCAAGACACCCCCGCAAAGTCTGAAATGTGGGGAAAAAAACGCATTTTCCGCACATTTCACTCGACGCACCATTCAAACACACCGCCAACAACCCATGGGCTACCGTCCCGTGTTCCCACAGGTGTCCCGATGAAAACGGTACTTAACATGTGTGGGTGCACCTACCTGGGCGCCAAGGGGAAAGCCGAAAACACAGGTAACCTCAATTCTGTTTCGACACCTGAATTTGACACTTTCTCCAGACAAGCACAACATACAGATATGGGCCTCGGGTGTCCAAGCAACCAAAGAAAACAGGGAACCCCATGCATTTCCAAAAAGAGGACACCCGTGGGAATCCGCAGAGGTATGATTTGTGGAAATCGGCCCAGAATTCATTACCCAGACACCCCCGCAAAGTCCGAAATGTGGGTGAAAAAATGCATTTTCCGCACATTTCAATTGGCGCACCCATCAAAACACCCCACCAACAACACTTGGCCTACCGTCCCACATTCCCACAGGTGTCCCGATGAAAATGGTACCTCACATGTGTGGGTGCACCTACCTGGGCGCCAAGGGGAAAGCCTAAAACACAGGTAACCCCAAGTCTGTTTCGACACCTGAATTTGACACTTCCTCCAGACAAGCACAACATACAGATATGGCTCTCGGGTGTCCAAGCCACCAAGGAAAACAGGGAACCCCATGAATTTCCGACAAGAAGACACCCGTGGGAATCTGTAGAAGTATGATTTGCTCAAATCGGCCCAGGATTTATTACCCAGACACCCCCGCAAAGTCTGAAATGTGGGGAAAAAAACGCATTTTCCGCACATTTCACTCGGCGCACCCTCAAACACACTGCCAACAACACATGGCATACCGTCCCGCGTTCCCACAGGTGTCCTGATGAAAACGGTACCTCACATGTGTGGATGCACCTACCTGGGCGCCAAGGGGAAAGCCTAAAACACAGGTAACCACAAGTCTGTTTCGACACCTGAATTTGACACTTTCTCCAGACAAGCACAACATACAGATATGGGCCTCAGTGTCCAACAAGCCACCAGGAAAACAGGGAACCCCCTGAATTTCCAAAAAGAGGAAACCCGTGGGAATCCGCAGAGGTATGATTTGCACAAATCTGCCCAGAATGTATTACCCAGACACCCGCGCAAATTCCGAAATGTGGAGAAAAAACGCATTTTCAGCACATTTCACTCGATGCATCCATCGAAACATGCCGCCAACAACCCATGGGCTACCGTCCCGTGTTCCCACAGGTGTCCCGATGAAAACGGTACTTAACATGTGTGGGTGCACCTACCTGGGCGCCAAGGGGAAAGCCTAAAACAAAGGTGACCTCTAGTCTGTTTCGACACCTGTATTTGACACTTTCTCCAGACAAGAACAACATACAGATATGGGCCTCGGGTGTCCAAGCCACCAAAGAAAACAGGGAACGCCATGCATTTCCAAAAAGAGGACACCCGTGGGAATCCGCAGAGGTATGATTTGCGCAAATCGGCCCAGAATTCAATACCCAGACACCCCCGCAAAGTCCGAAATGTGGGGGACAAAACGCATTTTCCGCACATTTCACCCAGCACACCCATCAAAACACCCCGCCAACAACACATGGCCTACCGTCCCGCGTTCCCACAGGTGTCCCGATGAAAACGGTACCTCACATGTGTGGATGCACCTACCTGGGCGCCAAGGGGAAAGCCTAAAACACAGGTAACCACAAGTCTGTTTCGACACCTGAATTTGACACTTCCTCCAGACAAGCACAACATACAGATATGGCCCTCGGGTGTCCAAGCCACCAAGGAAAACAGGGAACCCGATGAATTTCCGAAAAGAAGACACCCGTGGGAATCTGTAGAAGTATGATTTGCTCAAATCGGCCCAGAATTCATTACCCAGACACCCCCGCAAAGTCCGAAATGTGGGTGAAAAAATGCATTTTCCGCACATTTCAATTGGCGCACCCATCAAAACACCCCACCAACAACACTTGGCCTACCGTCCCACATTCCCACAGGTGTCCCGATGAAAATGGTACCTCACATGTGTGGGTGCACCTACCTGGGCGCCAAGGGGAAAGCTTAAAACACAGGTAACCCCAAGTCTGTTTCGACACCTGAATTTGACACTTTCTCCAGACAAGCACAACTTACAGATATGGGCCTCGGCTGTCCAAGCCACCAAGGAAAACAGGGAACCCCATGCATTTCCGAAAAGAGGACACCCGTGGGAATCCACAAAGGTATGATTTGCGCAAATCGGCCCAGAATTTAATACCCAGACACCCCCACAAAGTCTGAAATGTGGGGAAATAAACGCATTTTCCGCACATTTCACTCGGCGCACCCATCGAAACACGCCGCCAACAACACATGGCCTACCGTTCCGCGTTCCAACAGGTGTCCCGATGAAAACGGTACCTCACATGTGCGCGTGCACCTACCTGGGCGCCAAGGGGAAAGCCTAAAACACAGGTAACCCCAAGTCTGTTTCGACACCTGAATTTGACACTTTCTCCAGACAAGGACAACATACAGATACGGACCTCGGGTGTCCGTGTCATCAAGGAAAACAGGGAACCCTATGCATTTCCGAAAAGAGGACACCCTTGGGAATCCACAGAGGTATGATTTGCGCAATTCGGCCCAGAATTTATTACCCAGACACCCCTGCAAATTCCGAAAAGTGGGGAAAAAAACACATTTTCCGCACATTTCACTCGGCGTACCCATTGAAACACACCTCCAACACCACATGGCCTACCGTCCCGCGTTCCAACAGGTGTCCCGATGAAAACGGTAACTCACATGTGCGCGTGCACCTACCTGGGCGCCAAGGGGAAAGCCTAAAACACAGGTAACCCCAAGTCTGTTTCGACACCTGAATTGGACACTTTCTCCAGACAAGCACAACTTACAGATATGGGCCTCGGCTGTCCAAGCCACCAAGGAAAACAGGGAACCCCATGCATTTCCGAAAAGAGGACACCCTTGGGAATCCGCAGAGGTATGATTTGCGCAATTCGGCCCAGAATTTATTACCCAGACACCCCTGCAAATTCCGAAATGTGGGGAAAAAAACGCATTTTCCGCACATTTCACTCAGCGCACCCATAGAATCACGCGGTCAACAACACATGGCCTACCGTCCCGCGTTCCCACAGGTGTCCCAATGAAAACGGTACCTCACATGTGTGGGTGCACCTACCTGGGTGCCAAGCGGAAAGCCTAAAACACAGGTACCCCCAAGTCTGTTTCGACACCTGAATTTGACACTTTCTCCAGACAAGCACAACATACAGATATGGGCCTCAGTGTCCAACAAGCCACCAAGGAAAACAGGGAACCCCATGAATTTCCAAAAAGAGGAAACCCGTGGGAATCCGCAGAGGTATGATTTGCGCAAATCGGCCCAGAATTCAATACCCAGACACCCCCGCAAAGTCCAAAATGTGGGGGACATAACGCATTTTCCGCACATTTCACCCAGCACACCCATCAAAACACCCCGCCAACAACACATGGCCTACCGTCCCGCGTTCCCACAGGTGTCCCGATGAAAACGGTACATAACATGTGTGGGTGCACCTACCTGGGCGCCAAGGGGAAAGCCTAAAACACAGGAAACCTCAAGTCTGTTTCGACACCTGTATTTGACACTTCCTCCAGACAAGCACAACATACAGATATGGCTCTCGGGTGTCCAAGCCACCAAGGAAAACAGGGAACCCCATGAATTTCCGAAAAGAAGACACCCGTGGGAATCTGTAGAAGTATGATTTGCTCAAATCGGCCCAGGATTTATTACCAAGACACCCCCGAAAAGTCTGAAATGTGGGGAAAAAAACGCATTTTCCGCACATTTCACTCGGCGCACCCATCAAACACACCGCCAACAACACATGGCATACCGTCCCGCGTTCCCACAGGTGTCCTGATGAAAACGGTAACTCACATGTGGGGGTGCACCTACCTGGGCGCCAAGCGGAAAGCCTAAAACACAGGTAACCCCAAGTCTGTTTCGACACCTGAATTTGACACTTTCTCCAGACAAGCACAACGTACAGATATGGGCCTCGGGTGTCCATGCCACCAAGGAAAACAGGGAACCCCATACATTTCCAAAAAGAGGACACCCGTGGGAATCCGCAGAGGTATGATTTGCGCAAATCGGCCCAGAATTCAATACCCAGACACCCCCGCAAAGTCCAAAATGTGGGGGACAAAACGCATTTTCCGCACATTTCACCCAGCACACCCATCAAAACACCCCGCCAACAACACATGGCCTACCGTCCCGCGTTCCCACAGGTGTCCCGATGAAAACGGTACCTCACATGTGTGGATGCACCTACCTGGGCACCAAGGGGAAAGCCTAAAACACAGGTAACCACAAGTCTGTTTCGACACCTGAATTTGACACTTTCTCCAGACAAGCACAACATACAGATATGGGCCTCAGTGTCCAACAAGCCACCAGGGAAAACAGGGAACCCAATGAATTTCCAAAAAGAGGAAACCCGTGGGAATCCGCAGAGGTATGATTTGCACAAATCTGCCCAGAATGTATTACCCAGACACCCGCGCAAATTCCGAAATGTGGAGAAAAAACGCATTTTCAGCACATTTCACTCGATGCATCCATCGAAACATGCCGCCAACAACCCATGGGCTACTGTCCCGTGTTCCCACAGGTGTCCCGATGAAAACGGTACTTAACATGTGTGGGTGCACCTACCTGGGCGCCAAGGGGAAAGCCTAAAATAAAGGTAACCTCAAGTCTGTTTCGACACCTGTATTTGACACTTTCTCCAGACAAGCACAACATACAGATATGGGCCTCGGGTGTCCAAGCCACCAAAGAAAACAGGGAACGCCATGCATTTCCAAAAAGAGGACACCCGTGGGAATCCGCAGAGGTATGATTTGCGCAAATCGGCCCAGAATTCAATACCCAGACACCCCCGCAAAGTCCGAAATGTGGGGGACAAAACGCATTTTCCGCACATTTCACCCAGCACACCCATCAAAACACCCCGCCAACAACACATGGCCTACCGTCCCGCGTTCCCACAGGTGTCCGATGAAAACGCTACCTCACATGTGTGGATGCACCGACCTGGGCGCCAAGGGGAAAGCCTAAAACACAGGTTACCACAAGTCTGTTTCGACACCTGAATTTGACACTTCCTCCAGACAATCACAACATACAGATATGGCCCTCGGGTGTCCAAGCCACCAAGGAAATCAGGGAACCCCATGAATTTCCGAAAAGAAGACACCCGTGGGAATCTGTAGAAGTATGATTTGCTCAAATCGGCCCAGGATTTATTACCAAGACACCCCCGCAAAGTCTGAAATGTGGGGAAAAAAACGCATTTTCCGCACATTTCACTCGGCGCACCCATCAAACACACCGCCAACAACACATGGCATACCGTCCCGCGTTCCCACAGGTGTCCTGATGAAAACAGTACCTCACATGTGTGGGTGCACCTACCTGGGCGCCAAGGGGAAAGCCTAAAACACAGGTAACCCCAAGTCTGTTTCGACACCTGAATTTGACACTTTCTCCAGACAAGCACAACGTACAGATATGGGCCTCGGGTGTCCAAGCCACCAAGGAAAACAGGGAACCCCATGCATTTCCGAAAAGAAGACACCAGTGGGAATCCACAGAGGTATGATTTGCGCAAATCGGCCCATAATTTATTACCCAGACACCCCTGCAAAGTCTGAAATGTGGGGAAATAAACGCATTTTCCGCACAATTCACTCGACGCACCCATCGAAACAGGCCGCCAACAACACATGGCCTACCGTCCCGCGTTCCAACAGGTGTCCCGATGAAAACGGTACCTCACATGTGCGCGTGCACCTACCTGGGCGCCAAGAGGAAAGCCTAAAACACAGGTAACCCCAAGTCTGTTTCGACACCTGAATTTGACACTTTCTCCAGACAAGCACAACATACAGATACGGACCTCGGGTGTCCATGTCATCAAGGAAAACAGGGAACCCTATGCATTTCCGAAAAGAGGACACCCTTGGGAATCCGCAGAGGTATGATTTGCGCAATCAGGACCAGAATTTATTACCCAGACACCCCTGCAAATTCCGAAATGTGGGGAAAAAAAACACATTTTCCGCATATTTCACTCGGCGTACCCATTGAAACACACCTCCAACACCACATGGCCTACCGTCCCGCGTTCCAACAGGTGTCCCGATGAAAACGGTAACTCACATGTGCGCGTGCACCTACCTGGGCGCCATGGGGAAAGCCTAAAACACAGGTAACCCCAAGTCTGTTTCGACACCTGAATTGGACACTTTCTCCAGACAAGCACAACTTACAGATATGGGCCTCGGCTGTCCAAGCCACCAAGGAAAACAGGGAACCCCATGCATTTCCGAAAAGAGGACACCCTTGGGAATCCGCAGAGGTATGATTTGCGCAATTCGGCCCAGAATTTGTTACCCAGACACCCCTGCAAATTCCGAAATGTGGGGAAAAAAACGCATTTTCCGCACATTTCACTCGGCGCACCCATAGAATCACGCCGTCAACAACACATGGCCTACCGTCCCGCGTTCCCACAGGTGTCCCAATGAAAACGGTACCTCACATGTGTGGGTGCACCTACCTGGGTGCCAAGCGGAAAGCCTAAAACACAGGTAACCACAAGTCTGTTTCGACACCTGAATTTGACACTTCCTCCAGACAATCACAACATACAGATATGGCCCTCGGGTGTCCAAGCCACCAAGGAAAACAGGGAACCCCATGAATTTCCGAAAAGAAGACACCCGTGGGAATCTGTAGAAGTATGATTTGCTCAAATCGGCCCAGGATTTATTACCAAGACACCCCCGCAAAGTCTGAAATGTGGGGAAAAAAACGCATTTTCCGCACATTTCACTGGGCGCACCCATCAAACACACCGCCAACAACACATGGCATACCGTCCCGCGTTCCCACAGGTGTCCTGATGAAAACAGTACCTCACATGTGTGGGTGCACCTACCTGGGCGCCAAGGGGAAAGCCTAAAACACAGGTAACCCCAAGTCTGTTTCGACACCTGAATTTGACACTTTCTCCAGACAAGCACAACGTACAGATATGGGCCTCGGGTGTCCAAGCCACCAAGGAAAACAGGGAACCCCATGCATTTCCGAAAAGAGGACACCCGTGGGAATCCACAGAGGTATGATTTGCGCAAATCGGCCCAGAATTTATTACCCAGACACCCCCGCAAAGTCTGAAATGTGGGGAAATAAACGCATTTTCCGCACATTTCACTCAGCGCACCCATCGAAACACGCCGCCAACAACACATGGCCTACTGTCCCGCGTTCCAACAGGTGTCCCGATGAAAACGGTACCTCACATGTGCGCGTGCACCTACCTGGGCGCAAAGGGGAAAGCCTAAAACACAGGTAACCCCAAGTCTGTTTCGACACCTGAATTTGACACTTTCTCCAGACAAGCACAACATACAGATACGGACCTCGGGTGTCCATGTCATCAAGGAAAACAGGGAACCCTTTGCATTTCCTAAAAGAGGACACCCTTGGGAATCCGCAGAGGTATGATTTGCGCAATTCGGCCCATAATTTATTGCCCAGACACCCCTGTGGGGAAATGTGGGGAAAAAAACACATTTTCCGCACATTTCACTCGGCGTACCCTTTGAAACACACCTCCAACACCACATGGCCTACCGTCCCGCGTTCCAACAGGTGTCCTGATGAAAACGGTAACTCACATGTGCGCGTGCACCTACCTGGGCGCCAAGGGGAAAGCCTAAAACACAGGTAACCCCAAGTCTGTTTCGACACCTGAATTGGACACTTTCTCCAGACAAGCACAACTTACAGATATGGGCCTTGGCTGTCCAAGCCACCAAGGAAAACAGGGAACCCCATGCATTTCCGAAAAGAGGACACCCTTGGGAATCCGCAGAGGTATGATTTGCGCAATTCGGCCCAGAATTTATTACCCAGACACCCCTGCAAATTCCGAAATGTGGGGAAAAAAACGCATTTTCCGCACATTTCAATTGGCGCACCCATCAAAACACCCCACCAACAACCCATGGGCTACCGTCCCGTGTTCCCACAGGTGTCCTGATGAAAACGGTACATAACATGTGTGGGTGCACCTACCTGGGCGCCAAGGGGAAAGCCTAAAACACAGGAAACCTCAAGTCTGTTTCGACACCTGTATTTGACACTTTCTCCAGACAAGCACAACATACAGATATGGGCCTCGGGTGTCCAAGCCACCAAAGAAAACAGGGAACACCATGCATTTCCAAAAAGAGGACACCCGTGGGAATCCGCAGAGGTATGATTTGCGCAAATCGGCCCAGAATTCCATACCCAGACACCCCCGCAAAGTCCAAAATGTGGGGGAAAAAACGCATTTTCCGCACATTTCACCCGGCACACCCATCAAAACACCCCGCCAACAACACATGGCCTACCGTCCCGCGTTCCCACAGGTGTCCCGATGAAAACGGTACCTCACATGTGTGGATGCATCTACCTGGGTGCCAAGGGGAAAGCCTAAAACACAGGTAACCCCAAGTCTGTTTCGACACCTGAATTTGACACTTCCTCCAGACAAGCACAACATACAGATATGGCTCTCGGGTGTCCAAGCCACCAAGGAAAACAGGGAACCCCATGAATTTCCGAAAAGAAGACACCCGTGGGAATCTGTAGAAGTATGATTTGCTCAAATCGGCCCAGGATTTATTACCAAGACACCCCCGAAAAGTCTGAAATGTGGGGAAAAAAACGCATTTTCCGCACATTTCACTCGGCGCACCCATCAAACACACCGCCAACAACACATGGCATACCGTCCCGCGTTCCCACAGGTGTCCTGATGAAAACGGTACCTCACATGTGTGGGTGCACCTACCTGGGCGCCAAGCGGAAAGCCTAAAACACAGGTAACCCCAAGTCTGTTTCGACACCTGAATTTGACACTTTCTCCAGACAAGCACAACGTACAGATATGGGCCTCGGGTGTCCAAGCCACCAAGGAAAACAGGGAACCCTATACATTTCCAAAAAGAGGACACCCGTGGGAATCCGCAGAGGTATGATTTGCGCAAATCGGCCCAGAATTCAATACCCAGACACCCCCGCAAAGTCCAAAATGTGGGGGACAAAACGCATTTTCCGCACATTTCACCCAGCACACCCATCAAAACACCCCGCCAACAACACATGGCCTACCGTCCCGCGTTCCCACAGGTGTCCCGATGAAAACGGTACCTCACATGTGTGGATGCACCTACCTGGGCACCAAGGGGAAAGCCTAAAACACAGGTAACCACAAGTCTGTTTCGACACCTGAATTTGACACTTTCTCCAGACAAGCACAACATACAGATATGGGCCTCAGTGTCCAACAAGCCACCAGGGAAAACAGGGAACCCAATGAATTTCCAAAAAGAGGAAACCCGTGGGAATCCGCAGAGGTATGATTTGCACAAATCTGCCCAGAATGTATTACCCAGACACCCGCGCAAATTCCGAAATGTGGAGAAAAAACGCATTTTCAGCACATTTCACTCGATGCATCCATCGAAACATGCCGCCAACAACCCATGGGCTACTGTCCCGTGTTCCCACAGGTGTCCCGATGAAAACGGTACTTAACATGTGTGGGTGCACCTACCTGGGCGCCAAGGGGAAAGCCTAAAACAAAGGTAACCTCAAGTCTGTTTCGACACCTGTATTTGACACTTTCTCCAGACAAGCACAACATACAGATATGGGCCTCGGGTGTCCAAGCCACCAAAGAAAACAGGGAACGCCATGCATTTCCAAAAAGAGGACACCCGTGGGAATCCGCAGAGGTATGATTTGCGCAAATCGGCCCAGAATTCAATACCCAGACACCCCTGCAAAGTCCGAAATGTGGGGGACAAAACGCATTTTCCGCACATTTCACCCAGCACACCCATCAAAACACCCCGCCAACAACACATGGCCTACCGTCCCGCGTTCCCACAGGTGTCCGATGAAAACGCTACCTCACATGTGTGGATGCACCTACCTGGGCGCCAAGGGGAAAGCCTAAAACACAGGTAACCACAAGTCTGTTTCGACACCTGAATTTGACACTTCCTCCAGACAATCACAACATACAGATATGGCCCTCGGGTGTCCAAGCCACCAAGGAAAACAGGGAACCCCATGAATTTCCGAAAAGAAGACACCCGTGGGAATCTGTAGAAGTATGATTTGCTCAAATCGGCCCAGGATTTATTACCAAGACACCCCCGCAAAGTCTGAAATGTGGGGAAAAAAACGCATTTTCCGCACATTTCACTCGGCGCACCCATCAAACACACCGCCAACAACACATGGCATACCGTCCCGCGTTCCCACAGGTGTCCTGATGAAAACAGTACCTCACATGTGTGGGTGCACCTACCTGGGCGCCAAGGGGAAAGCCTAAAACACAGGTAACCCCAAGTCTGTTTCGACACCTGAATTTGACACTTTCTCCAGACAAGCACAACGTACAGATATGGGCCTCGGGTGTCCAAGCCACCAAGGAAAACAGGGAACCCCATGCATTTCCGAAAAGAAGACACCAGTGGGAATCCACAGAGGTATGATTTGCGCAAATCGGCCCATAATTTATTACCCAGACACCCCTGCAAAGTCTGAAATGTGGGGAAATAAACGCATTTTCCGCACAATTCACTCGACGCACCCATCGAAACAGGCCGCCAACAACACATGGCCTACCGTCCCGCGTTCCAACAGGTGTCCCGATGAAAACGGTACCTCACATGTGCGCGTGCACCTACCTGGGCGCCAAGAGGAAAGCCTAAAACACAGGTAACCCCAAGTCTGTTTCGACACCTGAATTTGACACTTTCTCCAGACAAGCACAACATACAGATACGGACCTCGGGTGTCCATGTCATCAAGGAAAACAGGGAACCCTATGCATTTCCGAAAAGAGGACACCCTTGGGAATCCGCAGAGGTATGATTTGCGCAATCAGGACCAGAATTTATTACCCAGACACCCCTGCAAATTCCGAAATGTGGGGAAAAAAAACACATTTTCCGCATATTTCACTCGGCGTACCCATTGAAACACACCTCCAACACCACATGGCCTACCGTCCCGCGTTCCAACAGGTGTCCCGATGAAAACGGTAACTCACATGTGCGCGTGCACCTACCTGGGCGCCATGGGGAAAGCCTAAAACACAGGTAACCCCAAGTCTGTTTCGACACCTGAATTGGACACTTTCTCCAGACAAGCACAACTTACAGATATGGGCCTCGGCTGTCCAAGCCACCAAGGAAAACAGGGAACCCCATGCATTTCCGAAAAGAGGACACCCTTAGGAATCCGCAGAGGTATGATTTGCGCAATTCGGCCCAGAATTTGTTACCCAGACACCCCTGCAAATTCCGAAATGTGGGGAAAAAAACGCATTTTCCGCACATTTCACTCGGCGCACCCATAGAATCACGCCGTCAACAACACATGGCCTACCGTCCCGCGTTCCCACAGGTGTCCCAATGAAAACGGTACCTCACATGTGTGGGTGCACCTACCTGGGTGCCAAGCGGAAAGCCTAAAACACAGGTAACCACAAGTCTGTTTCGACACCTGAATTTGACACTTCCTCCAGACAATCACAACATACAGATATGGCCCTCGGGTGTCCAAGCCACCAAGGAAAACAGGGAACCCCATGAATTTCCGAAAAGAAGACACCCGTGGGAATCTGTAGAAGTATGATTTGCTCAAATCGGCCCAGGATTTATTACCAAGACACCCCCGCAAAGTCTGAAATGTGGGGAAAAAAACGCATTTTCCGCACATTTCACTGGGCGCACCCATCAAACACACCGCCAACAACACATGGCATACCGTCCCGCGTTCCCACAGGTGTCCTGATGAAAACAGTACCTCACATGTGTGGGTGCACCTACCTGGGCGCCAAGGGGAAAGCCTAAAACACAGGTAACCCCAAGTCTGTTTCGACACCTGAATTTGACACTTTCTCCAGACAAGCACAACGTACAGATATGGGCCTCGGGTGTCCAAGCCACCAGGGAAAACAGGGAACCCCATGCATTTCCGAAAAGAGGACACCCGTGGGAATCCACAGAGGTATGATTTGCGCAAATCGGCCCAGAATTTATTACCCAGACACCCCCGCAAAGTCTGAAATGTGGGGAAATAAACGCATTTTCCGCACATTTCACTCAGCGCACCCATCGAAACACGCCGCCAACAACACATGGCCTACTGTCCCGCGTTCCAACAGGTGTCCCGATGAAAACGGTACCTCACATGTGCGCGTGCACCTACCTGGGCGCAAAGGGGAAAGCCTAAAACACAGGTAACCCCAAGTCTGTTTTGACACCTGAATTTGACACTTTCTCCAGACAAGCACAACATACAGATACGGACCTCGGGTGTCCATGTCATCAAGGAAAACAGGGAACCCTTTGCATTTCCTAAAAGAGGACACCCTTGGGAATCCGCAGAGGTATGATTTGCGCAATTCGGCCCATAATTTATTGCCCAGACACCCCTGTGGGGAAATGTGGGGAAAAAAACACATTTTCCGCACATTTCACTCGGCGTACCCTTTGAAACACACCTCCAACACCACATGGCCTACCGTCCCGCGTTCCAACAGGTGTCCTGATGAAAACGGTAACTCACATGTGCGCGTGCACCTACCTGGGCGCCAAGGGGAAAGCCTAAAACACAGGTAACCCCAAGTCTGTTTCGACACCTGAATTGGACACTTTCTCCAGACAAGCACAACTTACAGATATGGGCCTTGGCTGTCCAAGCCACCAAGGAAAACAGGGAACCCCATGCATTTCCGAAAAGAGGACACCCTTGGGAATCCACAGAGGTATGATTTGCGCAATTCGGCCCAGAATTTATTACCCAGACACCCCTGCAAATTCCGAAATGTGGGGAAAAAAACGCATTTTCCGCACATTTCAATTGGCGCACCCATCAAAACACCCCACCAACAACCCATGGGCTACCGTCCCGTGTTCCCACAGGTGTCCCGATGAAAACGGTACATAACATGTGTGGGTGCACCTACCTGGGCGCCAAGGGGAAAGCCTAAAACACAGGAAACCTCAAGTCTGTTTCGACACCTGTATTTGACACTTTCTCCAGACAAGCACAACATACAGATATGGGCCTCGGGTGTCCAAGCCACCAAAGAAAACAGGGAACACCATGCATTTCCAAAAAGAGGACACCCGTGGGAATCCGCAGAGGTATAATTTGCGCAAATCGGCCCAGAATTCCATACCCAGACACCCCCGCAAAGTCCAAAATGTGGGGGAAAAAACGCATTTTCCTCACATTTCACCCGGCACACCCATCAAAACACCCCGCCAACAACACATGGCCTACCGTCCCGCGTTCCCACAGGTGTCCCGATGAAAACGGTACCTCACATGTGTGGATGCATCTACCTGGGTGCCAAGGGGAAAGCCTAAAACACAGGTAACCCCAAGTCTGTTTCGACACCTGAATTTGACACTTCCTCCAGACAAGCACAACATACAGATATGGCTCTCGGGTGTCCAAGCCACCAAGGAAAACAGGGAACCCCATGAATTTCCGAAAAGAAGACACCCGTGGGAATCTGTAGAAGTATGATTTGCTCAAATCGGCCCAGGATTTATTACCAAGACACCCCCGAAAAGTCTGAAATGTGGGGAAAAAAACGCATTTTCCGCACATTTCACTCGGCGCACCCATCAAACACACCGCCAACAACACATGGCATACCGTCCCGCGTTCCCACAGGTGTCCTGATGAAAACGGTACCTCACATGTGTGGGTGCACCTACCTGGGCGCCAAGCGGAAAGCCTAAAACACAGGTAACCCCAAGTCTGTTTCGACACCTGAATTTGACACTTTCTCCAGACAAGCACAACGTACAGATATGGGCCTCGGGTGTCCAAGCCACCAAGGAAAACAGGGAACCCCATACATTTCCAAAAAGAGGACACCCGTGGGAATCCGCAGAGGTATGATTTGCGCAAATCGGCCCAGAATTCAATACCCAGACACCCCCGCAAAGTCCAAAATGTGGGGGACAAAACGCATTTTCCGCACATTTCACCCAGCACACCCATCAAAACACCCCGCCAACAACACATGGCCTACCGCCCCGCGTTCCCACAGGTGTCCCGATGAAAACGGTACCTCACATGTGTGGATGCACCTACCTGGGCACCAAGGGGAAAGCCTAAAACACAGGTAACCACAAGTCTGTTTCGACACCTGAATTTGACACTTTCTCCAGACAAGCACAACATACAGATATGGGCCTCAGTGTCCAACAAGCCACCAGGGAAAACAGGGAACCCAATGAATTTCCAAAAAGAGGAAACCCGTGGGAATCCGCAGAGGTATGATTTGCACAAATCTGCCCAGAATGTATTACCCAGACACCCGCGCAAATTCCGAAATGTGGAGAAAAAACGCATTTTCAGCACATTTCACTCGATGCATCCATCGAAACATGCCGCCAACAACCCATGGGCTACTGTCCCGTGTTCCCACAGGTGTCCCGATGAAAACGGTACTTAACATGTGTGGGTGCACCTACCTGGGCGCCAAGGGGAAAGCCTAAAACAAAGGTAACCTCAAGTCTGTTTCGACACCTGTATTTGACACTTTCTCCAGACAAGCACAACATACAGATATGGGCCTCGGGTGTCCAAGCCACCAAAGAAAACAGGGAACGCCATGCATTTCCAAAAAGAGGACACCCGTGGGAATCCACAGAGGTATGATTTGCGCAAATCGGCCCAGAATTCAATACCCAGACACCCCCGCAAAGTCCGAAATGTGGGGGACAAAACGCATTTTCCGCACATTTCACCCAGCACACCCATCAAAACACCCCGCCAACAACACATGGCCTACCGTCCCGCGTTCCCACAGGTGTCCGATGAAAACGCTACCTCACATGTGTGGATGCACCGACCTGGGCGCCAAGGGGAAAGCCTAAAACACAGGTAACCACAAGTCTGTTTCGACACCTGAATTTGACACTTCCTCCAGACAATCACAACATACAGATATGGCCCTCGGGTGTCCAAGCCACCAAGGAAAACAGGGAACCCCATGAATTTCCGAAAAGAAGACACCCGTGGGAATCTGTAGAAGTATGATTTGCTCAAATCGGCCCAGGATTTATTACCAAGACACCCCCGCAAAGTCTGAAATGTGGGGAAAAAAACGCATTTTCCGCACATTTCACTCGGCGCACCCATCAAACACACCGCCAACAACACATGGCATACCGTCCCGCGTTCCCACAGGTGTCCTGATGAAAACAGTACCTCACATGTGTGGGTGCACCTACCTGGGCGCCAAGGGGAAAGCCTAAAACACAGGTAACCCCAAGTCTGTTTCGACACCTGAATTTGACACTTTCTCCAGACAAGCACAACGTACAGATATGGGCCTCGGGTGTCCAAGCCACCAAGGAAAACAGGGAACCCCATGCATTTCCGAAAAGAAGACACCAGTGGGAATCCACAGAGGTATGATTTGCGCAAATCGGCCCATAATTTATTACCCAGACACCCCTGCAAAGTCTGAAATGTGGGGAAATAAACGCATTTTCCGCACAATTCACTCGACGCACCCATCGAAACAGGCCGCCAACAACACATGGCCTACCGTCCCGCGTTCCAACAGGTGTCCCGATGAAAACGGTACCTCACATGTGCGCGTGCACCTACCTGGGCGCCAAGAGGAAAGCCTAAAACACAGGTAACCCCAAGTCTGTTTCGACACCTGAATTTGACACTTTCTCCAGACAAGCACAACATACAGATACGGACCTCGGGTGTCCATGTCATCAAGGAAAACAGGGAACCCTATGCATTTCCGAAAAGAGGACACCCTTGGGAATCCGCAGAGGTATGATTTGCGCAATCAGGACCAGAATTTATTACCCAGACACCCCTGCAAATTCCGAAATGTGGGGAAAAAAAACACATTTTCCGCATATTTCACTCGGCGTACCCATTGAAACACACCTCCAACACCACATGGCCTACCGTCCCGCGTTCCAACAGGTGTCCCGATGAAAACGGTAACTCACATGTGCGCGTGCACCTACCTGGGCGCCATGGGGAAAGCCTAAAACACAGGTAACCCCAAGTCTGTTTCGACACCTGAATTGGACACTTTCTCCAGACAAGCACAACTTACAGATATGGGCCTCGGCTGTCCAAGCCACCAAGGAAAACAGGGAACCCCATGCATTTCCGAAAAGAGGACACCCTTGGGAATCCGCAGAGGTATGATTTGCGCAATTCGGCCCAGAATTTGTTACCCAGACACCCCTGCAAATTCCGAAATGTGGGGAAAAAAACGCATTTTCCGCACATTTCACTCGGCGCACCCATAGAATCACGCCGTCAACAACACATGGCCTACCGTCCCGCGTTCCCACAGGTGTCCCAATGAAAACGGTACCTCACATGTGTGGGTGCACCTACCTGGGTGCCAAGCGGAAAGCCTAAAACACAGGTAACCCCAAGTCTGTTTCGACACCTGAATTTGACACTTTCTCCAGACAAGCACAACATACAGATATGGGCCTCGGGTGTCCAAGCCACCAAAGAAAACAGGGAACGCCATGCATTTCCAAAAAGAGGACACCCGTGTGAATCCGCAGAGGTATGATTTGCGCAAATCGGCCCAGAATTCAATACCCAGACACCCCCGCAAAGTCCAAAATGTGGGAAAAAAAAGGCATTTTCCGCACATTTCACCCGGCACACCCATCAAAACACCCCGCCAACAACACATGGCATACCGTCCCGCGTTCCCACAGGTGTCCTGATGAAAACGGTACCTCACATGTGTGGGTGCACCTACCTGGGCTCCAAGGGGAAAGCCTAAAACACAGGTAACCCCAAGTCTGTTTCGATACCTGAATTTGGCACTTTCTCCAGACAAGCACAACATACAGATATGGGCCTCGGGTGTCCAAGCCACCAAGGAAAACAGGGAACCCCATACATTTCCGAAAAGAGGACACCGTGGGAATCCTCACAGTTATGATTTCTGCAAATCGCACAGAATGTATTACCCAGAAACCCTTGCAAAGTCCAAAATGTGGGGGGGGAAACGCATTTTCTGCACATTTCACTAGGTGCACCCATCGAAACATGCCGCCAACAACACATGGCCTACCGTCCCGCGTTCCCACAGGTGTCCTGATGAAAACGGTACCTCACATGTGTGGGTGCACCTACCTGGGCTCCAAGGGGAAAGCCTAAAACACAGGTAACCCCAAGTCTGTTTCGATACCTGAATTTGGCACTTTCTCCAGACAAGCACAACGTACAGATATGGGCCTCGGGTGTCCAAGCCACCAAGGAAAACAGGGAACCCCATGCATTTCCGAAAAGAAGACACCAGTGGGAATCCACAGAGGTATGATTTGCGCAAATCGGCCCATAATTTATTACCCAGACACCCCTGCAAAGTCTGAAATGTGGGGAAATAAACGCATTTTCCGCACAATTCACTCGACGCACCCATCGAAACAGGCCGCCAACAACACATGGCCTACCGTCCCGCGTTCCAACAGGTGTCCCGATGAAAACGGTACCTCACATGTGCGCGTGCACCTACCTGGGCGCCAAGAGGAAAGCCTAAAACACAGGTAACCCCAAGTCTGTTTCGACACCTGAATTTGACACTTTCTCCAGACAAGCACAACATACAGATACGGACCTCGGGTGTCCATGTCATCAAGGAAAACAGGGAACCCTATGCATTTCCGAAAAGAGGACACCCTTGGGAATCCCCAGAGGTATGATTTGCGCAATCAGGACCAGAATTTATTACCCAGACACCCCTGCAAATTCCGAAATGTGGGGAAAAAAAACACATTTTCCGCATATTTCACTCGGCGTACCCATTGAAACACACCTCCAACACCACATGGCCTACCGTCCCGCGTTCCAACAGGTGTCCCGATGAAAACGGTAACTCACATGTGCGCGTGCACCTACCTGGGCGCCAAGGGGAAAGCCTAAAACACAGGTAACCCCAAGTCTGTTTCGACACCTGAATTGGACACTTTCTCCAGACAAGCACAACTTACAGATATGGGCCTCGGCTGTCCAAGCCACCAAGGAAAACAGGGAACCCCATGCATTTCCGAAAAGAGGACACCCTTGGGAATCCGCAGAGGTATGATTTGCGCAATTCGGCCCAGAATTTGTTACCCAGACACCCCTGCAAATTCCGAATTGTGGGGAAAAAAACGCATTTTCCGCACATTTCACTCGGCGCACCCATAGAATCACGCCGTCAACAACACATGGCCTACCGTCCCGCGTTCCCACAGGTGTCCCAATGAAAACGGTACCTCACATGTGTGGGTGCACCTACCTGGGTGCCAAGCGGAAAGCCTAAAACACAGGTAACCCCAAGTCTGTTTCGACACCTGAATTTGACACTTTCTCCAGACAAGCACAACATACAGATATGGGCCTCGGGTGTCCAAGCCACCAAAGAAAACAGGGAACGCCATGCATTTCCAAAAAGAGGACACCCGTGTGAATCCGCAGAGGTATGATTTGCGCAAATCGGCCCAGAATTCAATACCCAGACACCCCCGCAAAGTCCAAAATGTGGGAAAAAAAAAGGCATTTTCCGCACATTTCACCCGGCACACCCATCAAAACACCCCGCCAACAACACATGGCATACCGTCCCGCGTTCCCACAGGTGTCCTGATGAAAACGGTACCTCACATGTGTGGGTGCACCTACCTGGGCTCCAAGGGGAAAGCCTAAAACACAGGTAACCCCAAGTCTGTTTCGATACCTGAATTTGGCACTTTCTCCAGACAAGCACAACATACAGATATGGGCCTCGGGTGTCCAAGCCACCAAGGAAAACAGGGAACCCCATACATTTCCGAAAAGAGGACACCGTGGGAATCCTCACAGTTATGATTTCTGCAAATCGCACAGAATGTATTACCCAGAAACCCTTGCAAAGTCCAAAATGTGGGGGGGAAAACGCATTTTCTGCACATTTCACTAGGTGCACCCATCGAAACATGCCGCCAACAACACATGGCCTACCGTCCCGCGTTCCCACAGGTGTCCTGATGAAAACGGTACCTCACATGTGTGGGTGCACCTACCTGGGTGACAAGGGGAAAGCCTAAAACACAGGTAACCTCAAGTCTGTTTCGACACCTGAATTTGACACTTTCTCCAGACAAGCACAACTTACAGATATGGGCCTCGGCTGTCCAAGCCACCAAGGAAAACAGGGAACCCCATGCATTTCCGAAAAGAGGACACCCTTGGGAATCCGCAGAGGTATGATTTGCGCAATTCGGCCCAGAATTTATTACCCAGACACCCCTGCAAATTCCGAAATGTGGGGAAAAAAACGCATTTTCCGCACATTTCACTCAGCGCACCCATCGAAACATGCCGCCAACAACCCATGGGCTACCGTTCCGTGTTCCCACAGGTGTCCCGATGAAAACGGTACTTAACATGTGTGGGTGCACCTACCTGGGCGCCAAGGGGAAAGCCTAAAACACTGGTAACCTCAAGTCTGTTTCGACACCTGTATTTGACACTTTCTCCAGACAAGCACAACATACAGATATGGGCCTCGAGTGTCCAAGCCACCAAAGAAAACAGGGAACGCCATGCATTTCCAAAAAGAGGACACCCGTGGGAATCCGCAGAGGTATGATTTGCGCAAATCGGCCCAGAATTCAATACCCAGACACCCCCGCAAAGTCCAAAATGTGGGGGACATAACGCATTTTCCGCACATTTCACCCAGCACACCCATCAAAACACCCCGCCAACAACACATGGCCTACCGTCCCGCGTTCCCACAGGTGTCCCGATGAAAACGGTACCTCACATGTGTGGATGCACCTACCTGGGCGCCAAGGGGAAAGCCTAAAACACAGGTAACCACAAGTCTGTTTCGACACCTGAATTTGACACTTTCTCCAGACAAGCACAACATACAGATATGGGCCTCAGTGTCCAACAAGCCACCAAGGAAAACAGGGAACCCCATGAATTTCCAAAAAGAGGAAACCCGTGGGAATCCGCAGAGGTATGATTTGCACAAATCTGCCCAGAATGTATTACCCAGACACCCCCGCAAATTCCGAAATGTGGAGAAAAAACGCATTTTCAGCACATTTCACTCGATGCATCCATCGAAACATGCCGCCAACAACCCATGGGCTACCGTCCCGTGTTCCCACAGGTGTCCCGATGAAAACGGTACTTAACATGTGTGGGTGCACCTACCTGGGCGCCAAGGGGAAAGCCTAAAACAAAGGTAACCTCAAGTCTGTTTCGACACCTGTATTTGACACTTTCTCCAGACAAGCTCAACATACAGATATGGGCCTCGGGTGTCCAAGCCACCAAAGAAAACAGGGAACGCCATGCATTTCCAAAAAGAGGACACCCGTGGGAATCCGCAGAGGTATGATTTGCGCAAATCGGCCCAGAATTCAATACCCAGACACCCCCGCAAAGTCCGAAATGTGGGTGAAAAAATGCATTTTCCGCACATTTCAATTGGCGCACCCATCAAAACACCCCACCAACAACACTTGGCCTACCGTCCCACATTCCCACAGGTGTCCCGATGAAAATGGTACCTCACATGTGTGGGTGCACCTACCTGGGCGCCAAGGGGAAAGCCTAAAACACAGGTAACCCCAAGTCTGTTTCGACACCTGAATTTGACACTTCCTCCAGACAAGCACAACATACAGATATGGCTCTCGGGTGTCCAAGCCACCAAGGAAAACAGGGAACCCCATGAATTTCCGACAAGAAGACACCCGTAGGAATCTGTAGAAGTATGATTTGCTCAAATCGGCCCAGGATTTATTACCCAGACACCCCCGCAAAATCTGAAATGTGGGGAAAAAAACGCATTTTCCGCACATTTCACTCGGCGCACCCTCAAACACACTGCCAACAACACATGGCATACCGTCCCGCGTTCCCACAGGTGTCCTGATGAAAACGGTACCTCACATGTGTGGGTGCACCTACCTGGACGCCAAGCGGAAAGCCTAAAACACAGGTAACCCCAAGTCTGTTTCGACACCTGAATTTGACACTTTCTCCAGACAAGCACAACGTACAGATATGGGCCTCGGGTGTCCAAGCCACCAAGGAAAACAGGGAACCCCATACATTTCCGAAAAGAGGACACCGTGGGAATACGCAGAGGTATGATTTGCGCAAATCGGCCCAGAATGTATTACCCAGACACACGCCCAAAATCCGAAATGTGGGGAAAAAAACGCATTTTCCGCACATTTCACTCGGCGCACCCATCGAAACACGCCGCCAACAACACATGGGCTACCGTCCCGTGTTCCCACAGGTGTCCCTATGAAAACGGTACTTCACATGTGTGGGTGCACCTACCTGGGCGCCAAGGGGAAAGCCGAAAACACAGGTAACCTCAAGTCTGTTTCGACACCTGAATTTGACACTTTCTCCAGACAAGCACAACATACAGATATGGGCCTCGGGTGCCAAAGCCACCAAAGAAAACAGGGAACCCCATGCATTTCCAAAAAGAGGACACCCTTGGGAATCCGCAGAGGTATGATTTGCGGAAATCGGCCCAGAATTCATTACCCAGACACCCCCGCAAAGTCCGAAATGTGGGTGAAAAAATGCATTTTCCGCACATTTCAATTGGCGCAACCATCAAAACACCCCACCAACAACACTTGGCCTACCGTCCCACATTCCCACAGGTGTCCCGATGAAAATGGTACCTCACATGTGTGGGTGCACCTACCTGGGCGCCAAGGGGAAAGCCTAAAACACAGGTAACCTCAAGTCTGTTTCGACACCTGAATTTGACACTTTCTCCAGACAAGCACAACTTACAGATATGGGCCTCGGCTGTCCAAGCCACCAAGGAAAACAGGGAACCCCATGCATTTCCGAAAAGAGGACACCCGTGGGAATCCACAAAGGTATGATTTGCGCAAATCGGCCCAGAATTTATTACCCAGACACCCCCACAAAGTCTGAAATGTGGGGAAATAAACGCATTTTCCGCACATTTCACTCGGCGTACCCATTGAAACACACCTCCAACACCACATGGCCTACCGTCCCGCGTTCCAACAGGTGTCCCGATGAAAACGGTAACTCACATGTGCGCGTGCACCTACCTGGGCGCCAAGGGGAAATCCTAAAACACAGGAAACCCCAAGTCTGTTTCGACACCTGAATTGGACACTTTCTCCAGACAAGCACAACTTACAGATATGGGCCTCGGCTGTCCAAGCCACCAAGGAAAACAGGGAACCCCATGCATTTCCGAAAAGAGGACACCCTTGGGAATCCGCAGAGGTATGATTTGCGCAATTCGGCCCAGAATTTATTACCCAGACACCCCTGCAAATTCCGAAATGTGGGGAAAAAAACGCATTTTCCGCACATTTCACTCGGCGCACCCATAGAATCACGCGGTCAACAACACATGGCCTACCGTCCCGCGTTCCCACAGGTGTCCCAATGAAAACGGTACCTCACATGTGTGGGTGCACCTACCTGGGTGCCAAGCGGAAAGCCTAAAACACAGGTACCCCCAAGTCTGTTTCGACACCTGAATTTGACACTTTCTCCAGACAAGCACAACATACAGATATGGGCCTCAGTGTCCAACAAGCCACCAAGGAAAACAGGGAACCCCATGAATTTCCGAAAAGAGGACACCCTTGGGAATCCCCAGAGGTATGATTTGCGCAATCAGGACCAGAATTTATTACCCAGACACCCCTGCAAATTCCGAAATGTGGGGAAAAAAAACACATTTTCCGCATATTTCACTCGGCGTACCCATTGAAACACACCTCCAACACCACATGGCCTACCGTCCCGCGTTCCAACAGGTGTCCCGATGAAAACGGTAACTCACATGTGCGCGTGCACCTACCTGGGCGCCAAGGGGAAAGCCTAAAACACAGGTAACCCCAAGTCTGTTTCGACACCTGAATTGGACACTTTCTCCAGACAAGCACAACTTACAGATATGGGCCTCGGCTGTCCAAGCCACCAAGGAAAACAGGGAACCCCATGCATTTCCGAAAAGAGGACACCCTTGGGAATCCGCAGAGGTATGATTTGCGCAATTCGGCCCAGAATTTGTTACCCAGACACCCCTGCAAATTCCGAATTGTGGGGAAAAAAACGCATTTTCCGCACATTTCACTCGGCGCACCCATAGAATCACGCCGTCAACAACACATGGCCTACCGTCCCGCGTTCCCACAGGTGTCCCAATGAAAACGGTACCTCACATGTGTGGGTGCACCTACCTGGGTGCCAAGCGGAAAGCCTAAAACACAGGTAACCCCAAGTCTGTTTCGACACCTGAATTTGACACTTTCTCCAGACAAGCACAACATACAGATATGGGCCTCGGGTGTCCAAGCCACCAAAGAAAACAGGGAACGCCATGCATTTCCAAAAAGAGGACACCCGTGTGAATCCGCAGAGGTATGATTTGCGCAAATCGGCCCAGAATTCAATACCCAGACACCCCCGCAAAGTCCAAAATGTGGGAAAAAAAAAGGCATTTTCCGCACATTTCACCCGGCACACCCATCAAAACACCCCGCCAACAACACATGGCATACCGTCCCGCGTTCCCACAGGTGTCCTGATGAAAACGGTACCTCACATGTGTGGGTGCACCTACCTGGGCTCCAAGGGGAAAGCCTAAAACACAGGTAACCCCAAGTCTGTTTCGATACCTGAATTTGGCACTTTCTCCAGACAAGCACAACATACAGATATGGGCCTCGGGTGTCCAAGCCACCAAGGAAAACAGGGAACCCCATACATTTCCGAAAAGAGGACACCGTGGGAATCCTCACAGTTATGATTTCTGCAAATCGCACAGAATGTATTACCCAGAAACCCTTGCAAAGTCCAAAATGTGGGGGGGAAAACGCATTTTCTGCACATTTCACTAGGTGCACCCATCGAAACATGCCGCCAACAACACATGGCCTACCGTCCCGCGTTCCCACAGGTGTCCTGATGAAAACGGTACCTCACATGTGTGGGTGCACCTACCTGGGTGACAAGGGGAAAGCCTAAAACACAGGTAACCTCAAGTCTGTTTCGACACCTGAATTTGACACTTTCTCCAGACAAGCACAACTTACAGATATGGGCCTCGGCTGTCCAAGCCACCAAGGAAAACAGGGAACCCCATGCATTTCCGAAAAGAGGACACCCTTGGGAATCCGCAGAGGTATGATTTGCGCAATTCGGCCCAGAATTTATTACCCAGACACCCCTGCAAATTCCGAAATGTGGGGAAAAAAACGCATTTTCCGCACATTTCACTCAGCGCACCCATCGAAACATGCCGCCAACAACCCATGGGCTACCGTTCCGTGTTCCCACAGGTGTCCTGATGAAAACGGTACTTAACATGTGTGGGTGCACCTACCTGGGCGCCAAGGGGAAAGCCTAAAACACTGGTAACCTCAAGTCTGTTTCGACACCTGTATTTGACACTTTCTCCAGACAAGCACAACATACAGATATGGGCCTCGAGTGTCCAAGCCACCAAAGAAAACAGGGAACGCCATGCATTTCCAAAAAGAGGACACCCGTGGGAATCCGCAGAGGTATGATTTGCGCAAATCGGCCCAGAATTCAATACCCAGACACCCCCGCAAAGTCCAAAATGTGGGGGACATAACGCATTTTCCGCACATTTCACCCAGCACACCCATCAAAACACCCCGCCAACAACACATGGCCTACCGTCCCGCGTTCCCACAGGTGTCCCGATGAAAACGGTACCTCACATGTGTGGATGCACCTACCTGGGCGCCAAGGGGAAAGCCTAAAACACAGGTAACCACAAGTCTGTTTCGACACCTGAATTTGACACTTTCTCCAGACAAGCACAACATACAGATATGGGCCTCAGTGTCCAACAAGCCACCAAGGAAAACAGGGAACCCCATGAATTTCCAAAAAGAGGAAACCCGTGGGAATCCGCAGAGGTATGATTTGCACAAATCTGCCCAGAATGTATTACCCAGACACCCCCGCAAATTCCGAAATGTGGAGAAAAAACGCATTTTCAGCACATTTCACTCGATGCATCCATCGAAACATGCCGCCAACAACCCATGGGCTACCGTCCCGTGTTCCCACAGGTGTCCCGATGAAAACGGTACTTAACATGTGTGGGTGCACCTACCTGGGCGCCAAGGGGAAAGCCTAAAACAAAGGTAACCTCAAGTCTGTTTCGACACCTGTATTTGACACTTTCTCCAGACAAGCTCAACATACAGATATGGGCCTCGGGTGTCCAAGCCACCAAAGAAAACAGGGAACGCCATGCATTTCCAAAAAGAGGACACCCGTGGGAATCCGCAGAGGTATGATTTGCGCAAATCGGCCCAGAATTCAATACCCAGACACCCCCGCAAAGTCCGAAATGTGGGTGAAAAAATGCATTTTCCGCACATTTCAATTGGCGCACCCATCAAAACACCCCACCAACAACACTTGGCCTACCGTCCCACATTCCCACAGGTGTCCCGATGAAAATGGTACCTCACATGTGTGGGTGCACCTACCTGGGCGCCAAGGGGAAAGCCTAAAACACAGGTAACCCCAAGTCTGTTTCGACACCTGAATTTGACACTTCCTCCAGACAAGCACAACATACAGATATGGCTCTCGGGTGTCCAAGCCACCAAGGAAAACAGGGAACCCCATGAATTTCCGACAAGAAGACACCCGTAGGAATCTGTAGAAGTATGATTTGCTCAAATCGGCCCAGGATTTATTACCCAGACACCCCCGCAAAATCTGAAATGTGGGGAAAAAAACGCATTTTCCGCACATTTCACTCGGCGCACCCTCAAACACACTGCCAACAACACATGGCATACCGTCCCGCGTTCCCACAGGTGTCCTGATGAAAACGGTACCTCACATGTGTGGGTGCACCTACCTGGACGCCAAGCGGAAAGCCTAAAACACAGGTAACCCCAAGTCTGTTTCGACACCTGAATTTGACACTTTCTCCAGACAAGCACAACGTACAGATATGGGCCTCGGGTGTCCAAGCCACCAAGGAAAACAGGGAACCCCATACATTTCCGAAAAGAGGACACCGTGGGAATACGCAGAGGTATGATTTGCGCAAATCGGCCCAGAATGTATTACCCAGACACCCGCCCAAAATCCGAAATGTGGGGAAAAAAACGCATTTTCCGCACATTTCACTCGGCGCACCCATCGAAACACGCCGCCAACAACACATGGGCTACCGTCCCGTGTTCCCACAGGTGTCCCTATGAAAACGGTACTTCACATGTGTGGGTGCACCTACCTGGGCGCCAAGGGGAAAGCCGAAAACACAGGTAACCTCAAGTCTGTTTCGACACCTGAATTTGACACTTTCTCCAGACAAGCACAACATACAGATATGGGCCTCGGGTGCCAAAGCCACCAAAGAAAACAGGGAACCCCATGCATTTCCAAAAAGAGGACACCCTTGGGAATCCGCAGAGGTATGATTTGCGGAAATCGGCCCAGAATTCATTACCCAGACACCCCCGCAAAGTCCGAAATGTGGGTGAAAAAATGCATTTTCCGCACATTTCAATTGGCGCAACCATCAAAACACCCCACCAACAACACTTGGCCTACCGTCCCACATTCCCACAGGTGTCCCGATGAAAATGGTACCTCACATGTGTGGGTGCACCTACCTGGGCGCCAAGGGGAAAGCCTAAAACACAGGTAACCTCAAGTCTGTTTCGACACCTGAATTTGACACTTTCTCCAGACAAGCACAACTTACAGATATGGGCCTCGGCTGTCCAAGCCACCAAGGAAAACAGGGAACCCCATGCATTTCCGAAAAGAGGACACCCGTGGGAATCCACAAAGGTATGATTTGCGCAAATCGGCCCAGAATTTATTACCCAGACACCCCCACAAAGTCTGAAATGTGGGGAAATAAACGCATTTTCCGCACATTTCACTCGGCGTACCCATTGAAACACACCTCCAACACCACATGGCCTACCGTCCCGCGTTCCAACAGGTGTCCCGATGAAAACGGTAACTCACATGTGCGCGTGCACCTACCTGGGCGCCAAGGGGAAATCCTAAAACACAGGAAACCCCAAGTCTGTTTCGACACCTGAATTGGACACTTTCTCCAGACAAGCACAACTTACAGATATGGGCCTCGGCTGTCCAAGCCACCAAGGAAAACAGGGAACCCCATGCATTTCCGAAAAGAGGACACCCTTGGGAATCCGCAGAGGTATGATTTGCGCAATTCGGCCCAGAATTTATTACCCAGACACCCCTGCAAATTCCGAAATGTGGGGAAAAAAACGCATTTTCCGCACATTTCACTCGGCGCACCCATAGAATCACGCGGTCAACAACACATGGCCTACCGTCCCGCGTTCCCACAGGTGTCCCAATGAAAACGGTACCTCACATGTGTGGGTGCACCTACCTGGGTGCCAAGCGGAAAGCCTAAAACACAGGTACCCCCAAGTCTGTTTCGACACCTGAATTTGACACTTTCTCCAGACAAGCACAACATACAGATATGGGCCTCAGTGTCCAACAAGCCACCAAGGAAAACAGGGAACCCCATGAATTTCCAAAAAGAGGAAACCCGTGGGAATCCGCAGAGGTATGATTTGCACAAATCTGCCCAGAATGTATTACCCAGACACCCGCGCAAAGTCCGAAATGTGGAGAAAAAAACGCATTTTCAGCACATTTCACTCGACGCACCCATCGAAACATGCCGCCAACAACCCATGGGCTACCGTCCCGTGTTCCCACAGGTGTCCCGATGAAAACGGTACTTAACATGTGTGGGTGCACCTACCTGGGCGCCAAGGGGAAAGCCTAAAACACTGGTAACCTCAAGTCTGTTTCGACACCTGTATTTGACACTTTCTCCAGACAAGCACAACATACAGATATGGGCCTCGGGTGTCCAAGCCACCAAAGAAAACAGGGAACGCCATGCATTTCCAAAAAGAGGACACCCGTGGGAATCCGCAGAGGTATGATTTGCGCAAATCGGCCCAGAATTCAATACCCAGACACCCCCGCAAAGTCCAAAATGTGGGGGACAAAACGCATTTTCCGCACATTTCACCCAGCACACCCATCAAAACACCCCGCCAACAACACATGGCCTACCGTCCCGCGTTCCCACAGGTGTCCCGATGAAAACGGTACCTCACATGTGTGGATGCACCTACCTGGGCGCCAAGGGGAAAGCCTAAAACACAGGTAACCACAAGTCTGTTTCGACACCTGAATTTGACACTTTCTCCAGACAAGCACAACATACAGATATGGGCCTCAGTGTCCAACAAGCCACCAAGGAAAACAGGGAACCCCATGAATTTCCAAAAAGAGGAAACCCGTGGGAATCCGCAGAGGTATGATTTGCACAAATCTGCCCAGAATGTATTACCCAGACACCCCTGCAAAGTCTGAAATGTGGGGAAATAAACGCATTTTCCGCACAATTCACTCGACGCACCCATCGAAACAGGCCGCCAACAACACATGGCCTACCGTCCCGCGTTCCAACAGGTGTCCCGATGAAAACGGTACCTCACATGTGCGCGTGCACCTACCTGGGCGCCAAGAGGAAAGCCTAAAACACAGGTAACCCCAAGTCTGTTTCGACACCTGAATTTGACACTTTCTCCAGACAAGCACAACATACAGATACGGACCTCGGGTGTCCATGTCATCAAGGAAAACAGGGAACCCTATGCATTTCCGAAAAGAGGACACCCTTGGGAATCCGCAGAGGTATGATTTGCGCAATTAGGACCAGAATTTATTACCCAGACACCCCTGCAAATTCCGAAATGTGGGGGAAAAAAACACATTTTCCGCATATTTCACTCGGCATACCCATTGAAACACACCTCCAACACCACATGTCCTACCGTCCCGCGTTCCAACAGGTGTCCCGATGAAAACGGTAACTCACATGTGCGCGTGCACCTACCTGGGCGCCAAGGGGAAAGCCTAAAACACAGGTAACCCCAAGTCTGTTTCGACACCTGAATTGGACACTTTCTCCAGACAAGCACAACTTACAGATATGGGCCGCGGCTGTCCAAGCCACCAAGGAAAACAGGGAACCCCATGCATTTCCAAAAAGAGGACACCCTTGGGAATCCGCAGAGGTATGATTTGCGCAATTCGGCCCAGAATTTGTTACCCAGACACCCCTGCAAATTCCGAAATGTGGGGAAAAAAACTCATTTTCCGCACATTTCACTCGGCGCACCCATAGAATCACGCCGTCAACAACACATGGCCTACCGTCCCGCGTTCCCACAGGTGTCCCAATGAAAATGGTACCTCACATGTGTGGGTGCACCTACCTGGGTGCCAAGCGGAAAGCCTAAAACACAGGTAACCCCAAGTCTGTTTCGACACCTGAATTTGACACTTTCTCCAGACAAGCACAACATACAGATACGGACCTCGGGTGTCCATGTCATCAAGGAAAACAGGGAACCCTTTGCATTTCCTAAAATAGGACACCCTTGGGAATCCGCAGAGGTATGATTTGCGCAATTCGGCCCATAATTTATTGCCCAGACACCCCTGTGGGGAAATGTGGGGAAAAAAACACATTTTCCGCACATTTCACTTGGCGTACCCTTTGAAACACACCTCCAACACCACATGGCCTACCGTCCCGCGTTCCAACAGGTGTCCTGATGAAAACGGTAACTCACATGTGCGCGTGCACCTACCTGGGCGCCAAGGGGAAAGCCTAAAACACAGGTAACCCCAAGTCTGTTTCGACACCTGAATTGGACACTTTCTCCAGACAAGCACAACTTACAGATATGGGCCTTGGCTGTCCAAGCCACCAAGGAAAACAGGGAACCCCATGCATTTCCGAAAAGAGGACACCCTTGGGAATCCGCAGAGGTATGATTTGCGCAATTCGGCCCAGAATTTATTACCCAGACACCCCTGCAAATTCCGAAATGTGGGGAAAAAAACGCATTTTTCGCACATTTCAATTGGCGCACCCATCAAAACACCCCACCAACAACCCATGGGCTACCGTCCCGTGTTCCCACAGGTGTCCCGATGAAAACGGTACATAACATGTGTGGGTGCACCTACCTGGGCGCCAAGGGGAAAGCCTAAAACACAGGAAACCTCAAGTCTGTTTCGACACCTGTATTTGACACTTTCTCCAGACAAGCACAACATACAGATATGGGCCTCGGGTGTCCAAGCCACCAAAGAAAACAGGGAACACCATGCATTTCCAAAAAGAGGACACCCGTGGGAATCCGCAGAGGTATGATTTGCGCAAATCGGCCCAGAATTCCATACCCAGACACCCCCGCAAAGTCCAAAATGTGGGGGAAAAAACGCATTTTCCGCACATTTCACCCGGCACACCCATCAAAACACCCCGCCAACAACACATGGCCTACCGTCCCGCGTTCCCACAGGTGTCCCTATGAAAACGGTACCTCACATGTGTGGATGCATCTACCTGGGCGCCAAGGGGAAAGCCTAAAACACAGGTAACCCCAAGTCTGTTTCGACACCTGAATTTGACACTTTCTCCAGACAAGCACAACATACAGATATGGGCCTCGGGTGTCCAAGCCACCAAGGAAAACAGGGAACCCCATACATTTCCAAAAAGAGGACACCCGTGGGAATCCGCAGAGGTATGATTTGCGCAAATCGGCCCAGAATTCAATACCCAGACACCCCCGCAAAGTCCAAAATGTGGGGGACAAAACGCATTTTCCGCACATTTCACCCAGCACACCCATCAAAACACCCCGCCAACAACACATGGCCTACCGTCCCGCGTTCCCACAGGTGTCCCGATGAAAACGGTACCTCACATGTGTGGATGCACCTACCTGGGCACCAAGGGGAAAGCCTAAAACACAGGTAACCACAAGTCTGTTTCGACACCTGAATTTGACACTTTCTCCAGACAAGCACAACATACAGATATGGGCCTCAGTGTCCAACAAGCCACCAGGGAAAACAGGGAACCCAATGAATTTCCAAAAAGAGGAAACACGTGGGAATCCGCAGAGGTATGATTTGCACAAATCTGCCAGAATGTATTACCCAGACACCCGCGCAAATTCCGAAATGTGGAGAAAAAACGCATTTTCAGCACATTTCACTCGATGCATCCATCGAAACATGCCGCCAACAACCCATGGGCTACTGTCCCGTGTTCCCACAGGTGTCCCGATGAAAACGGTACTTAACATGTGTGGGTGCACCTACCTGGGCGCCAAGGGGAAAGCCTAAAACAAAGGTAACCTCAAGTCTGTTTCGACACCTGTATTTGACACTTTCTCCAGACAAGCACAACATACAGATATGGGCCTCGGGTGTCCAAGCCACCAAAGAAAACAGGGAACGCCATGCATTTCCAAAAAGAGGACACCCATGGGAATCCGCAGAGGTATGATTTGCGCAAATCGGCCCAGAATTCAATACCCAGACACCCCCGCAAAGTCCGAAATGTGGGGGACAAAACGCATTTTCCGCACATTTCACCCAGCACACCCATCAAAACACCCCGCCAACAACACATGGCCTACCGTCCCGCGTTCCCACAGGTGTCCGATGAAAACGCTACCTCACATGTGTGGATGCACCTACCTGGGCGCCAAGGGGAAAGCCTAAAACACAGGTAACCACAAGTCTGTTTCGACACCTGAATTTGACACTTCCTCCAGACAATCACAACATACAGATATGGCCCTCGGGTGTCCAAGCCACCAAGGAAAACAGGGAACCCCATGAATTTCCGAAAAGAAGACACCCGTGGGAATCTGTAGAAGTATGATTTGCTCAAATCGGCCCAGGATTTATTACCAAGACACCCCCGCAAAGTCTGAAATGTGGGGAAAAAAACGCATTTTCCGCACATTTCACTGGGCGCACCCATCAAACACACCGCCAACAACACATGGCATACCGTCCCGCGTTCCCACAGGTGTCCTGATGAAAACAGTACCTCACATGTGTGGGTGCACCTACCTGGGCGCCAAGGGGAAAGCCTAAAACACAGGTAACCCCAAGTCTGTTTCGACACCTGAATTTGACACTTTCTCCAGACAAGCACAACGTACAGATATGGGCCTCGGGTGTCCAAGCCACCAAGGAAAACAGGGAACCCCATGCATTTCCGAAAAGAGGACACCCGTGGGAATCCACAGAGGTATGATTTGCGCAAATCGGCCCAGAATTTATTACCCAGACACCCCCGCAAAGTCTGAAATGTGGGGAAATAAACGCATTTTCCGCACATTTCACTCAGCGCACCCATCGAAACACGCCGCCAACAACACATGGCCTACTGTCCCGCGTTCCAACAGGTGTCCCGATGAAAACGGTACCTCACATGTGCGCGTGCACCTACCTGGGCGCAAAGGGGAAAGCCTAAAACACAGGTAACCCCAAGTCTGTTTCGACACCTGAATTTGACACTTTCTCCAGACAAGCACAACATACAGATACGGACCTCGGGTGTCCATGTCATCAAGGAAAACAGGGAACCCTTTGCATTTCCTAAAAGAGGACACCCTTGGGAATCCGCAGAGGTATGATTTGCGCAATTCGGCCCATAATTTATTGCCCAGACACCCCTGTGGGGAAATGTGGGGAAAAAAACACATTTTCCGCACATTTCACTCGGCGTACCCTTTGAAACACACCTCCAACACCACATGGGCTACCGTCCCGCGTTCCAACAGGTGTCCTGATGAAAACGGTAACTCACATGTGCGCGTGCACCTACCTGGGCGCCAAGGGGAAAGCCTAAAACACAGGTAACCCCAAGTCTGTTTCGACACCTGAATTGGACACTTTCTCCAGACAAGCACAACTTACAGATATGGGCCTTGGCTGTCCAAGCCACCAAGGAAAACAGGGAACCCCATGCATTTCCGAAAAGAGGACACCCTTGGGAATCCGCAGAGGTATGATTTGCGCAATTCGGCCCAGAATTTATTACCCAGACACCCCTGCAAATTCCGAAATGTGGGGAAAAAAACGCATTTTCCGCACATTTCAATTGGCGCACCCATCAAAACACCCCACCAACAACCCATGGGCTACTGTCCCGTGTTCCCACAGGTGTCCCGATGAAAACGGTACATAACATGTGTGGGTGCACCTACCTGGGCGCCAAGGGGAAAGCCTAAAACACAGGAAACCTCAAGTCTGTTTCGACACCTGTATTTGACACTTTCTCCAGACAAGCACAACATACAGATATGGGCCTCGGGTGTCCAAGCCACCAAAGAAAACAGGGAACACCATGCATTTCCAAAAAGAGGACACCCGTGGGAATCCGCAGAGGTATGATTTGCGCAAATCGGACCAGAATTCCATACCCAGACACCCCCGCAAAGTCCAAAATGTGGGGGAAAAAACGCATTTTCCGCACATTTCACCCGGCACACCCATCAAAACACCCCGCCAACAACACATGGCCTACCGTCCCGCGTTCCCACAGGTGTCCCGATGAAAACGGTACCTCACATGTGTGGATGCATCTACCTGGGCGCCAAGGGGAAAGCCTAAAACACAGGTAACCCCAAGTCTGTTTCGACACCTGAATTTGACACTTCCTCCAGACAAGCACAACATACAGATATGGCTCTCGGGTGTCCAAGCCACCAAGGAAAACAGGGAACCCCATGAATTTCCGAAAAGAAGACACCCGTGGGAATCTGTAGAAGTATGATTTGCTCAAATCGGCCCAGGATTTATTACCAAGACACCCCCGAAAAGTCTGAAATGTGGGGAAAAAAACGCATTTTCCGCACATTTCACTCGGCGCACCCATCAAACACACCGCCAACAACACATGGCATACCGTCCCGCGTTCCCACAGGTGTCCTGATGAAAACAGTACCTCACATGTGTGGGTGCACCTACCTGGGCGCCAAGGGGAAAGCCTAAAACACAGGTAACCCCAAGTCTGTTTCGACACCTGAATTTGACACTTTCTCCAGACAAGCACAACGTACAGATATGGGCCTCGGGTGTCCAAGCCACCAAGGAAAACAGGGAACCCCATGCATTTCCGAAAAGAGGACACCCGTGGGAATCCACAGAGGTATGATTTGCGCAAATCGGCCCAGAATTTATTACCCAGACACCCCCGCAAAGTCTGAAATGTGGGGAAATAAACGCATTTTCCGCACATTTCACTCAGCGCACCCATCGAAACACGCCGCCAACAACACATGGCCTACTGTCCCGCGTTCCAACAGGTGTCCCGATGAAAACGGTACCTCACATGTGCGCGTGCACCTACCTGGGCGCAAAGGGGAAAGCCTAAAACACAGGTAACCCCAAGTCTGTTTCGACACCTGAATTTGACACTTTCTCCAGACAAGCACAACATACAGATACGGACCTCGGGTGTCCATGTCATCAAGGAAAACAGGGAACCCTTTGCATTTCCTAAAAGAGGACACCCTTGGGAATCCGCAGAGGTATGATTTGCGCAATTCGGCCCATAATTTATTGCCCAGACACCCCTGTGGGGAAATGTGGGGAAAAAAACACATTTTCCGCACATTTCACTCGGCGTACCCTTTGAAACACACCTCCAACACCACATGGGCTACCGTCCCGCGTTCCAACAGGTGTCCTGATGAAAACGGTAACTCACATGTGCGCGTGCACCTACCTGGGCGCCAAGGGGAAAGCCTAAAACACAGGTAACCCCAAGTCTGTTTCGACACCTGAATTGGACACTTTCTCCAGACAAGCACAACTTACAGATATGGGCCTTGGCTGTCCAAGCCACCAAGGAAAACAGGGAACCCCATGCATTTCCGAAAAGAGGACACCCTTGGGAATCCGCAGAGGTATGATTTGCGCAATTCGGCCCAGAATTTATTACCCAGACACCCCTGCAAATTCCGAAATGTGGGGAAAAAAACGCATTTTCCGCACATTTCAATTGGCGCACCCATCAAAACACCCCACCAACAACCCATGGGCTACCGTCCCGTGTTCCCACAGGTGTCCCGATGAAAACGGTACATAACATGTGTGGGTGCACCTACCTGGGCGCCAAGGGGAAAGCCTAAAACACAGGAAACCTCAAGTCTGTTTCGACACCTGTATTTGACACTTTCTCCAGACAAGCACAACATACAGATATGGGCCTCGGGTGTCCAAGCCACCAAAGAAAACAGGGAACACCATGCATTTCCAAAAAGAGGACACCCGTGGGAATCCGCAGAGGTATGATTTGCGCAAATCGGACCAGAATTCCATACCCAGACACCCCCGCAAAGTCCAAAATGTGGGGGAAAAAACGCATTTTCCGCACATTTCACCCGGCACACCCATGAAAACACCCCGCCAACAACACATGGCCTACCGTCCCGCGTTCCCACAGGTGTCCCGATGAAAACGGTACCTCACATGTGTGGATGCATCTACCTGGGCGCCAAGGGGAAAGCCTAAAACACAGGTAACCCCAAGTCTGTTTCGACACCTGAATTTGACACTTCCTCCAGACAAGCACAACATACAGATATGGCTCTCGGGTGTCCAAGCCACCAAGGAAAACAGGGAACCCCATGAATTTCCGAAAAGAAGACACCCGTGGGAATCTGTAGAAGTATGATTTGCTCAAATCGGCCCAGGATTTATTACCAAGACACCCCCGAAAAGTCTGAAATGTGGGGAAAAAAACGCATTTTCCGCACATTTCACTCGGCGCACCCATCAAACACACCGCCAACAACACATGGCATACCGTCCCGCGTTCCCACAGGTGTCCTGATGAAAACGGTACCTCACATGTGTGGGTGCACCTACCTGGGCGCCAAGCGGAAAGCCTAAAACACAGGTAACCCCAAGTCTGTTTCGACACCTGAATTTGACACTTTCTCCAGACAAGCACAACGTACAGATATGGGCCTCGGGTGTCCAAGCCACCAAGGAAAACAGGGAACCCCATACATTTCCAAAAAGAGGACACCCGTGGGAATCCGCAGAGGTATGATTTGCGCAAATCGGCCCAGAATTCAATACCCAGACACCCCCGCAAAGTCCAAAATGTGGGGGACAAAACGCATTTTCCGCACATTTCACCCAGCACACCCATCAAAACACCCCGCCAACAACACATGGCCTACCGTCCCGCGTTCCCACCGGTGTCCCGATGAAAACGGTACCTCACATGTGTGGATGCACCTACCTGGGCACCAAGGGGAAAGCCTAAAACACAGGTAACCACAAGTCTGTTTCGACACCTGAATTTGACACTTTCTCCAGACAAGCACAACATACAGATATGGGCCTCAGTGTCCAACAAGCCACCAGGGAAAACAGGGAACCCAATGAATTTCCAAAAAGAGGAAACACGTGGGAATCCGCAGAGGTATGATTTGCACAAATCTGCCCAGAATGTATTACCCAGACACCCGCGCAAATTCCGAAATGTGGAGAAAAAACGCATTTTCAGCACATTTCACTCGATGCATCCATCGAAACATGCCGCCAACAACCCATGGGCTACTGTCCCGTGTTCCCACAGGTGTCCCGATGAAAACGGTACTTAACATGTGTGGGTGCACCTACCTGGGCGCCAAGGGGAAAGCCTAAAACAAGGGTAACCTCAAGTCTGTTTCGACACCTGTATTTGACACTTTCTCCAGACAAGCACAACATACAGATATGGGCCTCGGGTGTCCAAGCCACCAAAGAAAACAGGGAACGCCATGCATTTCCAAAAAGAGGACACCCGTGGGAATCCGCAGAGGTATGATTTGCGCAAATCGGCCCAGAATTCAATACCCAGACACCCCCGCAAAGTCCGAAATGTGGGGGACAAAACGCATTTTCCGCACATTTCACCCAGCACACCCATCAAAACACCCCGCCAACAACACATGGCCTACCGTCCCGCGTTCCCACAGGTGTCCGATGAAAACGCTACCTCACATGTGTGGATGCACCTACCTGGGCGCCAAGGGGAAAGCCTAAAACACAGGTAACCACAAGTCTGTTTCGACACCTGAATTTGACACTTCCTCCAGACAATCACAACATACAGATATGGCCCTCGGGTGTCCAAGCCACCAAGGAAAACAGGGAACCCCATGAATTTCCGAAAAGAAGACACCCGTGGGAATCTGTAGAAGTATGATTTGCTCAAATCGGCCCAGGAATTATTACCAAGACACCCCCGCAAAGTCTGAAATGTGGGGAAAAAAACGCATTTTCCGCACATTTCACTCGGCGCACCCATCAAACACACCGCCAACAACACATGGCATACCGTCCCGCGTTCCCACAGGTGTCCTGATGAAAACAGTACCTCACATGTGTGGGTGCACCTACCTGGGCGCCAAGGGGAAAGCCTAAAACACAGGTAACCCCAAGTCTGTTTCGACACCTGAATTTGACACTTTCTCCAGACAAGCACAACGTACAGATATGGGCCTCGGGTGTCCAAGCCACCAAGGAAAACAGGGAACCCCATGCATTTCCGAAAAGAAGACACCAGTGGGAATCCACAGAGGTATGATTTGCGCAAATCGGCCCATAATTTATTACCCAGACACCCCTGCAAAGTCTGAAATGTGGGGAAATAAACGCATTTTCCGCACAATTCACTCGACGCACCCATCGAAACAGGCCGCCAACAACACATGGCCTACCGTCCCGCGTTCCAACAGGTGTCCCGATGAAAACGGTACCTCACATGTGCGCGTGCACCTACCTGGGCGCCAAGAGGAAAGCCTAAAACACAGGTAACCCCAAGTCTGTTTCGACACCTGAATTTGACACTTTCTCCAGACAAGCACAACATACAGATACGGACCTCGGGTGTCCATGTCATCAAGGAAAACAGGGAACCCTATGCATTTCCGAAAATAGGACACCCTTGGGAATCCGCAGAGGTATGATTTGCGCAATCAGGACCAGAATTTATTACCCAGACACCCCTGCAAATTCCGAAATGTGGGGAAAAAAAACAAATTTTCCGCATATTTCACTCGGCGTACCCATTGAAACACACCTCCAACACCACATGGCCTACCGTCCCGCGTTCCAACAGGTGTCCCGATGAAAACGGTAACTCACATGTGCGCGTGCACCTACCTGGGCGCCAAGGGGAAAGCCTAAAACACAGGTAACCCCAAGTCTGTTTCGACACCTGAATTGGACACTTTCTCCAGACAAGCACAACTTACAGATATGGGCCTCGGATGTCCAAGCCACCAAGGAAAACAGGGAACCCCATGCATTTCCGAAAAGAGGACACCCTTGGGAATCCGCAGAGGTATGATTTGCGCAATTCGGCCCAGAATTTGTTACCCAGACACCCCTGCAAATTCCGAAATGAGGGGAAAAAAACGCATTTTCCGCACATTTCACTCGGCGCACCCATAGAATCACGCCGTCAACAACACATGGCCTACCGTCCCGCATTCCCACAGGTGTCCCAATGAAAACGGTACCTCACATGTGTGGGTGCACCTACCTGGGTGCCAAGCGGAAAGCCTAAAACACAGGTAACCCCAAGTCTGTTTCGACACCTGAATTTGACACTTTCTCCAGACAAGCACAACATACAGATATGGGCCTCGGGTGTCCAAGCCACCAAAGAAAACAGGGAACGCCATGCATTTCCAAAAAGAGGACACCCGTGTGAATCCGCAGAGGTATGATTTGCGCAAATCGGCCCAGAATTCAATACCCAGACACCCCCGCAAAGTCCAAAATGTGGGAAAAAAAAGGCATTTTCCGCACATTTCACCCGGCACACCCATCAAAACACCCCGCCAACAACACATGGCATACCGTCCCGCGTTCCCACAGGTGTCCTGATGAAAACGGTACCTCACATGTGTGGGTGCACCTACCTGGGCTCCAAGGGGAAAGCCTAAAACACAGATAACCCCAAGTCTGTTTCGATACCTGAATTTGGCACTTTCTCCAGACAAGCACAACATACAGATATGGGCCTCGGATGTCCAAGCCACCAAGGAAAACAGGGAACCCCATACATTTCCGAAAAGAGGACACCGTGGGAATCCTCACAGTTATGATTTCTGCAAATCGCACAGAATGTATTACCCAGAAACCCTTGCAAAGTCCGAAATGTGGGGGGGAAAACGCATTTTCAGCACATTTCACTAGGTGCACCCATCGAAACATGCCGCCAACAACACATGGCCTACCGTCCCGCGTTCCCACAGGTGTCCTGATGAAAACGGTACCTCACATGTGTGGGTGCACCTACCTGGGCTCCAAGGGGAAAGCCTAAAACACAGGTAACCCCAAGTCTGTTTCGATACCTGAATTTGGCACTTTCTCCAGACAAGCACAACGTACAGATATGGGCCTCGGGTGTCCAAGCCACCAAGGAAAACAGGGAACCCCATGCATTTCCGAAAAGAAGACACCAGTGGGAATCCACAGAGGTATGATTTGCGCAAATCGGCCCATAATTTATTACCCAGACACCCCTGCAAAGTCTGAAATGTGGGGAAATAAACGCATTTTCCGCACAATTCACTCGACGCACCCATCGAAACAGGCCGCCAACAACACATGGCCTACCGTCCCGCGTTCCAACAGGTGTCCCGATGAAAACGGTACCTCACATGTGCGCGTGCACCTACCTGGGCGCCAAGAGGATAGCCTAAAACACAGGTAACCCCAAGTCTGTTTCGACACCTGAATTTGACACTTTCTCCAGACAAGCACAACATACAGATACGGACCTCGGGTGTCCATGTCATCAAGGAAAACAGGGAACCCTATGCATTTCCGAAAAGAGGACACCCTTGGGAATCCGCAGAGGTATGATTTGCGCAATCAGGACCAGAATTTATTACCCAGACACCCCTGCAAATTCCGAAATGTGGGGAAAAAAAACACATTTTCCGCATATTTCACTCGGCGTACACATTGAAACACACCTCCAACACCACATGGCCTACCGTCCCGCGTTCCAACAGGTGTCCCGATGAAAACGGTAACTCACATGTGCGCGTGCACCTACCTGGGCGCCAAGGGGAAAGCCTAAAACACAGGTAACCCCAAGTCTGTTTCGACACCTGAATTGGACACTTTCTCCAGACAAGCACAACTTACAGATATGGGCCTCGGCTGTCCAAGCCACCAAGGAAAACAGGGAACCCCATGCATTTCCGAAAAGAGGACACCCTTGGGAATCCGCAGAGGTATGATTTGCGCAATTCGGCCCAGAATTTGTTACCCAGACACCCCTGCAAATTCCGAAATGTGGGGAAAAAAACGCATTTTCCGCACATTTCACTCGGCGCACCCATAGAATCACGCCGTCAACAACACATGGCCTACCGTCCCGCGTTCCCACAGGTGTCCCAATGAAAACGGTACCTCACATGTGTGGGTGCACCTACCTGGGTGCCAAGCGGAAAGCCTAAAACACAGGTAACCCCAAGTCTGTTTCGACACCTGAATTTGACACTTTCTCCAGACAAGCACAACATACAGATATGGGCCTCGGGTGTCCAAGCCACCAAAGAAAACAGGGAACGCCATGCATTTCCAAAAAGAGGACACCCGTGTGAATCCGCAGAGGTATGATTTGCGCAAATCGGCCCAGAATTCAATACCCAGACACCCCCGCAAAGTCCAAAATGTGGGAAAAAAAAGGCATTTTCCGCACATTTCACCCGGCACACCCATCAAAACACCCCGCCAACAACACATGGCATACCGTCCCGCGTTCCCACAGGTGTCCTGATGAAAACGGTAACTCACATGTGTGGGTGCACCTACCTGGGCTCCAAGGGGAAAGCCTAAAACACAGGTAACCCCAAGTCTGTTTCGATACCTGAATTTGGCACTTTCTCCAGACAAGCACAACATACAGATATGGGCCTCGGGTGTCCAAGCCACCAAGGAAAACAGGGAACCCCATACATTTCCGAAAAGAGGACACCGTGGGAATCCTCACAGTTATGATTTCTGCAAATCGCACAGAATGTATTACCCAGAAACCCTTGCAAAGTCCAAAATGTGGGGGGGAAAACGCATTTTCTGCACATTTCACTAGGTGCACCCATCGAAACATGCCGCCAACAACACATGGCCTACCGTCCCGCGTTCCCACAGGTGTCCTGATGAAAACGGTACCTCACATGTGTGGGTGCACCTACCTGGGTGACAAGGGGAAAGCCTAAAACACAGGTAACCTCAAGTCTGTTTCGACACCTGAATTTGACACTTTCTCCAGACAAGCACAACTTACAGATATGGGCCTCGGCTGTCCAAGCCACCAAGGAAAACAGGGAACCCCATGCATTTCCGAAAAGAGGACACCCGTGGGAATCCACAGAGGTATGATTTGCGCAAATCGGCCCAGAATTTATTACCCAGACACCCCCGCAAAGTCTGAAATGTGGGGAAATAAACGCATTTTCCGCACATTTCACTCAGCGCACCCATCGAAACACGCAGCCAACAGCACATGGCCTACTGTCCCGCGTTCCAACAGGTGTCCCGATGAAAACGGTACCTCATATGTGCGCGTGCACCTACCTGGGCGCAAAGGGGAAAGCCTAAAACACAGGTAACCCCAAGTCTGTTTCGACACCTGAATTTGACACTTTCTCCAAACAAGCACAACATACAGATACGGACCTCGGGTGTCCATGTCATCAAGGAAAACAGGGAACCCTTTGCATTTCCTAAAAGAGGACACCCTTGGGAATCCGCAGAGGTATGATTTGCGCAATTCGGCCCAGAATTTATTACCCAGACACCCCTGCAAATTCCGAAATGTGGGGAAAAAAACGCATTTTCCGCACATTTCAATTGGCGCACCCATCAAAACACCCCACCAACAACCCATGGGCTACCGTCCCGTGTTCCCACAGGTGTCCCGATGAAAACGGTACATAACATGTGTGGGTGCACCTACCTGGGCGCCAAGGAGAAAGCCTAAAACACAGGTAACCTCAAGTCTGTTTCGACACCTGTATTTGACACTTTCTCCAGACAAGCACAACATACAGATATGGGCCTCGGGTGTCCAAGCCACCAAAGAAAACAGGGAACACCATGCATTTCCAAAAAGAGGACACCCGTGGGAATCCGCAGAGGTATGATTTGCGCAAATCGGCCCAGAATTCCATACCCAGACACCCCCGCAAAGTCCAAAATGTGGGGGAAAAAACGCATTTTCCGCACATTTCACCCGGCACACCCATCAAAACACCCCGCCAACAACACATGGCCTACCGTCCCGCGTTCCCACAGGTGTCCCGATGAAAACGGTACCTCACATGTGTGGATGCATCTACCTGGGCGCCAAGGGGAAAGCCTAAAACACAGGTAACCCCAAGTCTGTTTCGACACCTGAATTTGACGGCTCTCGGGTGTCCAAGCCACCAAGGAAAACAGGGAACCCCATGAATTTCCGAAAAGAAGACACCCGTGGGAATCTGTAGAAGTATGATTTGCTCAAATCGGCCCAGGATTTATTACCAAGACACCCCCGAAAAGTCTGAAATGTGGGGAAAAAAACGCATTTTCCGCACATTTCACTCGGCGCACCCACCAAACACACCGCCAACAACACATGGCATACCGTCCCGCGTTCCCACAAGTGTCCTGATGAAAACGGTACCTCACATGTGTGGGTGCACCTACCTGGGCGCCAAGCGGAAAGCCTAAAACACAGGTAACCCCAAGTCTGTTTCGACACCTGAATTTGACACTTTCTCCAGACAAGCACAACGTACAGATATGGGCCTCGGGTGTCCAAGCCACCAAGGAAAACAGGGAACCCCATACATTTCCGAAAAGAGGACACCGTGGGAATACGCAGAGGTATGATTTGGTCAAATCGGCCCAGAATGTATTACCCAGACACCCGCGCAAAGTCCGAAATGTGGGGAAAAAAACGCATTTTCCGCACATTTCACTCGGCGCACCCATCGAAACACGCCGCCAACAACACATGGGCTACCGTCCCGTGTTCCCACAGGTGTCCTGATGAAAACGGTACTTCACATGTGTGGGTGCACCTACCTGGGCGCCAAGGGGAAAGCCTAAAACAAAGGTAACCTCAAGTCTGTTTCGACACCTGTATATGACACTTTCTCCAGACAAGCACAACATACAGATATGGGCCTCGGGTGTCCAAGCAACCAAAGAAAACAGGGAAACCCATGCATTTCCAAAAAGAGGACACCCGTGGGAATCCGCAGAGGTATGATTTGTGTAAATCGGCCCAGAATTCATTACCCAGACACCCCCGCAAAGTCCGAAATGTGGGTGAAAAAATGCATTTTCCGCACATTTCAATTGGCGCACCCATCAAAACACCCCACCAACAACACTTGGCCTACCGTCCCACATTCCCACAGGTGTCCCGATGAAAATGGTACCTCACATGTGTGGGTGCACCTACCTGGGCGCCAAGGGGAAAGCCTAAAACACAGGTAACCCCAAGTCTGTTTCGACACCTGAATTTGACACTTCCTCCAGACAAGCACAACATACAGATATGGCTCTCGGGTGTCCAAGCCACCAAGGAAAACAGGGAACCCCATGAATTTCCGAAAAGAAGACACCCGTGGGAATCTGTAGAAGTATGATTTACTCAAATCGGCCCAGGATTTATTACAAAGACACCCCCGCAAAGTCTGAAATGTGGGGAAAAAAACGCATTTTCCACACATTTCACTCGGCGCACCCATCAAACACACCGCCAACAACACATGGCATACCGTCCCGCGTTCCCACAGGTGTCCTGATGAAAACGGTACCTCACATGTGTGGGTGCACCTACCTGGGCGCCAAGCGGAAAGCCTAAAACACAGGTAACCCCAAGTCTGTTTCGACACCTGAATTTGACACTTTCTCCAGACAAGCACAACGTACAGATATGGGCCTCGGGTGTCCAAGCCACCAAGGAAAACAGGGAACCCCATACATTTCCGAAAAGAGGACACCGTGGGAATACGCAGAGGTATGATTTGCCCAAATCGGCCCAGAATGTATTACCCAGACACCCGCGCAAAGTCCGAAATGTGGGGAAAAAAACGCATTTTCCGCACATTTCACTCGGCGCACCCATCGAAACACGCGCCAACAACACATGGGCTACCGTCCCGTGTTCCCACAGGTGTCCCGAGAAAACGGTACTTCACATGTGTGGGTGCACCTACCTGGGCGCCAAGGGGAAAGCCGAAAACACAGGTAACCCCAAGTCTGTTTCGACACCTGAATTTGACACTTTCTCCAGACAAGCACAACTTACAGATATGGGCCTCGGCTGTCCAAGCCACCAAGGAAAACAGGGAACCCCATGCATTTCCGAAAAGAGGACACCCGTGGGAATCCACAAAGGTATGATTTGCGCAAATCGGCCCGGAATTTATTACCCAGACACCCCCACAAAGTCTGAAATGTGGGGAAATAAACGCATTTTCCGCACATTTCACTCGGCGCACCCATCGAAACACGCCGCCAACAACACATGGCCTACCGTTCCGCGTTCCAACAGGTGTCCCGATGAAAACGGTACCTCACATGTGCGCGTGCACCTACCTGGGCGCCAAGGGGAAAGCCTAAAACACAGGTAACCCCAAGTCTGTTTCGACACCTGAATTGGACACTTTCTCCAGACAAGCACAACTTACAGATATGGGCCTCGGCTGTCCAAGCCACCAAGGAAAACAGGGAACCCCATGCATTTCCGAAAAGAGGACACCTTTGGGAATCCGCAGAGGTATGATTTGCGCAATTCGGCCCAGAATTTATTACCCAGACACCCCTGCAAATTCCGAAATGTGGGGAAAAAAACGCATTTTCCGCACATTTCACTCGGCGCACCCATAGAATCACGCGGTCAACAACACATGGCCTACCGTCCCGCGTTCCCACAGGTGTCCCAATGAAAACGGTACCTCACATGTGTGGGTGCACCTACCTGGGTGCCAAGCGGAAAGCCTAAAACACAGGTAACCCCAAGTCTGTTTCGACACCTGAATTTGACACTTTCTCCAGACAAGCACAACATACAGATATGGGCCTCAGTGTCCAACAAGCCACCAAGGAAAACAGGGAACCCCATGAATTTCCAAAAAGAGGAAACCCGTGGGAATCCGCAGAGGTATGATTTGCACAAATCTGCCCAGAATGTATTACCCAGACACCCGCGCAAAGTCCGAAATGTGGAGAAAAAAACGCATTTTCAGCACATTTCACTCGACGCACCCATCAAAACATTCCGCCAACAACCCAGGGGCTACCGTCCCGTGTTCCCACAGGTGTCCCGATGAAAACGGTACTTAATATGTGTGGGTGCACCTACCTGGGCGCCAAGGGGAAAGCCTAAAACACAGGTAACCTCAAGTCTGTTTCGACACCTGTATTTGACACTTTCTCCAGACAAGCACAACATACAGATATGGGCCTCGGGTGTCCAAGCCACCAAAGAAAACAGGGAACGCCATGCATTTACAAAAAGAGGACACCCGTGGGAATCCGCAGAGGTATGATTTGCGCAAATCGGCCCAGAATTCAATACCCAGACACCCCCGCAAAGTCCGAAATGTGGGGGAAAAAACGCATTTTCCGCACATTTCACCCGGCACACCCATCAAAACACCCCGCCAACAACACATGGCCTACCGTCCCACGTTCCCACAGGTGTCCCGATGAAAACGGTACCTCACGTGTGGATGCACCTACCTGGGCGCCAAGGGGAAAGCCTAAAACACAGGTAACCCCAAGTCTGTTTCGACACCTGAATTTGACACTTCCTCCAGACAAGCACAACATACAGATATGGCCCTCGGGTGTCCAAGCCACCAAGGAAAACAGGGAACCCCATGAATTTCCGAAAAGAAGACACCCGTGGGAATCTGTAGAAGTATGATTTGCTCAAATCGGCCCAGGATTTATTACCAAGACACCCCCGCAAAGTCTGAAATGTGGGGAAAAAAACGCATTTTCCGCACATTTCACTAGGCGCACCCATCAAACACACCGCCAACAACACATGGCATACCGTCCCGCTTTCCCACAGGTGTCCTGATGAAAACGGTACCTCACATGTGTGGGTGCACCTACCTGGGCGCCAAGGGGAAAGCCTAAAACACAGGTAACCCCAAGTCTGTTTTGATACCTGAATTTGGCACTTTCTCCAGACAAGCACAACATACAGATATGGGCCTCGGGTGTCCAAGCCACCAAGGAACACAGGGAACCCCATACATTTCCGAAAAGAGGACACCGTGGGAATCCGCACAGTTATGATTTCTGCAAATCGCCCAGAATGTATTACACAGAAACCCTTGCAAAGTCCGAAATGTGGGGGGGAAAACGCATTTTCTGCACATTTCACTAGCTGCACCCATCGAAACACGCCGCCAACAACACATGGCCTACCGTCCCGCGTTCCCACAGGTGTCCTGATGAAAACGGTACCTCACATGTGTGGGTGCACCTACCTGGGTGCCAAGGGGAAAGCCTAAAACACAGGTAACCTCAAGTCTGTTTCAACACCCGAATTTGGCACTTTCTCCAGACAATCACAACTTACAGATATGGGCCTCGGCTGTCCAAGCCACCAAGGAAAACAGGGAACCCCATGCATTTCCGAAAAGAGGACACCCTTGGGAATCCACAGAGGTATAATTTGCGCAAATCGGCCCAGAATTTATTACCCAGACACCCCCGCAAAGTCTGAAATGTGGGGAAATAAACGCATTTTCCACACATTTCACTCGGCGCACCCATCGAAACACGCCGCCAACAACACATGTCCTACCGTCCCGCGTTCCAACAGGTGTCCCGATGAAAACGGTACCTCACATGTGCGCGTGCACCTACCTGGGCGCCAAGGGGAAAGCCTAAAACACAGGTAACCCCAAGTCTGTTTCGACACCTGAATTGGACACTTTCTCCAGACAAGCACAACTTACAGATATGGGCCTCGGCTGTCCAAGCCACCAAGGAAAACAGGGAACCCCATGCATTTCCGAAAAGAGGATACCCTTGGGAATCCGCAGAGGTATGATTTGCGCAATTCGGCCCAGAATTTATTACCCAGACACCCCAGCAAATTCCGAAATGTGGGGAAAAAAACGCATTTTCCGCACATTTCACTCGGCGCACCCATAGAATCACGCCGTCAACAACACATGGCCTACCGTCCCGCGTTCCCACAGGTGTCCCAATGAAAACGGTACCTCACATGTGTGGGTGCACCTACCTGGGTGCCAAGCGGAAAGCCTAAAACACAGGTAACCCCAAGTCTGTTTCGACACCTGAATTTGACACTTTCTCCAGACAAGCACAACATACAGATATGGGCCTCAGTGTCCAACAAGCCACCAAGGAAAACAGGGAACCCCATGAATTTCCAAAAAGAGGAAACTCGTGGGAATCCGCAGAGGTATGATTTGCAGAAATCTGCCCAGAATGTATTACCCAGACACCCGCGCAAATTCCGAAATGTGGAGAAAAAACGCATTTTCAGCACATTTCACTCGATGCACCCATCGAAACATGCCGCCAACAACCCATGGGCTACCGTCCCGTGTTCCCACAGGTGTCCCGATGAAAACAATACTTAACATGTGTGGGTGCACCTACCTGGGCGCCAAGGGGAAAGCCTAAAACACAGGTAACCTCAAGTCTGTTTCGACACCTGTATTTGACACTTTCTCCAGACAAGCACAACATACAGATATGGGCCTCGGGTGTCCAAGCCACCAAAGAAAACAGGGAACGCCATGCATTTCCAAAAAGAGGACACCCGTGGGAATCCGCAGAGGTATGATTTGCGCAAATCGGCCCAGAATTCAATACCCAGACACCCCCGCAAAGTCCGAAATGTGGGGGACAAAACGCATTTTCCGCACATTTCACTCGGCACACCCATCAAAACACCCCGCCAACAACACATGGCCTACCGTGCCGCGTTCCCACAGGTGTCCCGATGAAAACGGTACCTCACATGTGTGGATGCACCTACCTGGGCGCCAAGGGGAAAGCCTAAAACACAGGTAAACCCAAGTCTGTTTCGACACCTGAATTTGGCACTTCCTTCAGACAAGCACAACATACAGATATGGCCTTCGGGTGTCCAAGCCACCAAAGAAAACAGGGAACCCCATGCATTTCCAAAAAGAGGACACCCGTGGGAATCCGCAGAGGTATGATTTGCGGAAATCGGCCCAGAATTCATTACCCAGACACCCCCGCAAAGTCCGAAATGTGGGTGAAAAAATGCATTTTCCGCACATTTCAATTGGCGCACCCATCAAAACACCCCACCAACAAAACTTGGCCTACCGTCCCACATTCCCAAGGGTGTCCTGCTGAAAACGGTACCTCACATGTGTGGGTGCATCTACCTGGGCGCCAAGCGGAAAGCCTAAAACACAGGTAACCCCAAGTCTGTTTCGACACCTGAATTGGACACTTTCTCCAGACAAGCACAACTTACAGATATGGGCCTCGGCTGTCCAAGCCACCACGGAAAACAGGGAACCCCATGCATTTCCGAAAAGAGGACACCCTTGGGAATCCGCAGAGGTATGATTTGCGCAATTCGGCCCAGAATTTATTACCCAGACACCCCTGCAAATTCCGAAATGTGGGGAAAAAAACGCATTTTCCACACATTTCACTCGGCGCACCCATAGAATCACGCCGTCAACAACACATGGGCTACCGTCCCATGTTCCCACAGGTGTCCCGATGAAAACAGTACTTCACATATGTGGGTGCACCTACCTGGGCGCCAAGGGGAAAGCCGAAAACACAGGTAACCTCAAGTCTGTTTCGACACCTGAATTTGACACTTTCTCCAGACAAGCACAACTTACAGATATGGGCCTCGGCTGTCCAAGCCACCAAGGAAAACAGGGAACCACATGCATTTCCGAAAAGAGGACACCCTTGGGAATCCGCAGAGGTATGATTTGCGCAATTCGGCCCAGAATTTATTACTCAGACACCCCAGCAAATTCCGAAATGTGGGGAAAAAAATGCATTTTCCGCACATTTCACTCGGCGCACCCATAGAATCACGCCGTCAACAACACATGGCCTACCGTCCCGCGTTCCCACAGGTGTCCCAATGAAAACGGTACCTCACATGTGTGGGTGCACCTACCTGGGTGCCAAGCGGAAAGCCTAAAACACAGGTAACCCCAAGTCTGTTTCGACACCTGAATTTGACACTTTCTCCAGACAAGCACAACATACAGATATGGGCCTCAGTGTCCAACAAGCCACCAAGGAAAACGGGGAACCCCATGAATTTCCAAAAAGAGGAAACCCGTGGGAATCCGCAGAGGTATGATTTGCAGAAATCTGCCCAGAATGTATTACCCAGACACCCGCGCAAATTCCGAAATGTGGAGAAAAAAACGCATTTTCAGCACATTTCACTCGATGCACCCATCGAAACATGCCGCCAACAACCCATGGGCTACCGTCCCGTGTTCCCACAGGTGTCCCGATGAAAACGATACTTAACATGTGTGGGTGCACATACCTGGGCGCCAAGGGGAAAGCCTAAAACACAGGTAACCTCAAGTCTGTTTCAACACCTGTATTTGACACTTTCTCCAGACAAGCACAACATACAGATATGGGCCTCGGGTGTCCAAGCCACCAAAGAAAACAGGGAACGCCATGCATTTCCAAAAAGAGGACACCCGTGGGAATCCGCAGAGGTATGATTTGCGCAAATCGGCCCAGAATTCAATACCCAGACACCCCCGCAAAGTCCGAAATGTGGGGGACAAAACGCATTTTCCGCACATTTCACCCAGCACACCCATCAAAACACCCTGCCAACAACACATGGCCTACCGTCCCGCGTTCCCACAGGTGTCCCGATGAAAACGGTACCTCACATGTGTGGATGCACCTACCTGGGCGCCAAGGGGAAAGCCTAAAACACAGGTAACCACAAGTCTGTTTCGACACCTGAATTTGACACTTCCTCCAGACAAGCACAACATACAGATATGGCCCTCGGGTGTCCAAGCCACCAAGGAAAACAGGGAACCCCATGAATTTCTGAAAAGAAAACACCCGTGGGAATCTGTAGAAGTATGATTTGCTCAAATCGGCCCAGGATTTATTACCAAGACACCCCCGCAAAGTCTGAAATGTGGGGAAAAAAACGCATTTTCCGCACATTTCACTCGGCGCACCATTCAAACACACCGCCAACAACCCATGGGCTACCGTCCCGTGTTCCCACAGGTGTCCCGATGAAAACGGTACTTAACATGTGTGGGTGCACCTACCTGGGCGCCAAGGGGAAAGCCGAAAACACAGGTTACCTCAATTCTGTTTCGACACCTGAATTTGACACTTTCTCCAGACAAGCACAACATACAGATATGGGCCTCGGGTGTCCAAGCAACCAAAGAAAACAGGGAACCCCATGCATTTCCAAAAAGAGGACACCTGTGGGAATCCGCAGAGGTATGATTTGTGGAAATCGGCCCAGAATTCATTACCCAGACACCCCCGCAAAGTCCGAAATGTGGGTGAAAAAATGCATTTTCCGCACATTTCAATTGGCGCACCCATCAAAACACCCCACCAACAACACTTGGCCTACCGTCCCACATTCCCACAGGTGTCCCGATGAAAATGGTACCTCACATGTGTGGGTGCACCTACCTGGGCGCCAAGGGGAAAGCCTGAAACACAGGTAACCCCAAGTCTGTTTCGACACCTGAATTTGACACTTCCTCCAGACAAGCACAACATACAGATATGGGCCTCGGGTGTCCAAGCCACCAAAGAAAACAGGTAACGCCATGCATTTCCAAAAAGAGGACACCCGTGTGAATCCGCAGAGGTATGATTTACGCAAATCGGCCCAGAATTCAATACCCAGACACCCCCGCAAAGTCCGAAATGTGGGGGAAAAAACGCATTTTCCGCACATTTCACCTGGCACACCCATCAAAACACCCCGCCAACAACACATGGCCTACCGTCCCGCATTCCCACAGGTGTCCCGATGAAAACGGTACCTCACATGTGTGGATGCACCTACCTGGGCGCCAAGGGGAAAGCCTAAAACACAGGTAACCCCAAGTCTGTTTCGACACCTGAATTTGACACTTCCTTCAGACAAGCACAACATACAGATATGGCCCTCGGGTGTCCAAGCCACCAAGGAAAACAGGGAACCCCATGAATTTCCGAAAAGAAGACACCCGTGGGAATCTGTAGAAGTATGATTTGCTCAAATCGGCCCAGGATTTATTACCAAGACACCCCCGCAAAGTCTGAAATGTGGGGAAAAAAACGCATTTTCCGCACATTTCACTCGGCGCACCCATCAAACACACCGCCAACAACACATGGCATACCGTCCCGCGTTCCCACAGGTGTCCTGATGAAAACGGTACCTCACATGTGTGGGTGCACCTACCTGGGCGCCAAGGGGAAAGCCTAAAACACAGGTAACCCCAAGTCTGTTTCGACACCTGAATTTGGCACTTACTCCAGACAAGCACAACATACAGATATGGGCCTCGGGTGTCCAAGCCACCAAGGAAAACAGGGAACCCCATACATTTCCGAAAAGAGGACACCGTGGGAATCCACACAGTTATGATTTCTGCAAATCGCCCAGAATGTATTACCCAGAAACCCTTGCAAAGTCCGAAATGTGGGGGGGGGGAAACGCATTTTCTGCACATTTCACTAGGTGCACCCATCGAAACACGCCGCCAACAACACATGGCCTACCGTCCCGCGTTCCCACAGGTGTCCTGATGAAAACGGTACCTCACATGTGTGGGTGCACCTACCTGGATGCCAAGGGGAAAGCCTAAAACACAGGTAACCTCAAGTCTGTTTCGACACCTGAATTTGACACTTTCTCCAGACAAGCACAACTTACAGATATGGGCCTCGGCTGTCCAAGCCACCAAGGAAAACAGGGAACCCTATGCATTTCCGAAAAGAGGACACCCTTGGGAATCCACAGAGGTATGATTTGCGCAATTCGGCCCATAATTTATTACCCAGACACCCCTGCAAATTCCGAAATGTGGGGAAAAAAACACATTTTCCGCACATTTCACTCGGCGTACCCATTGAAACACACCTCCAACACCACATGGCCTACCGTCCCGCGTTCCAACAGGTGTCCCGATGAAAACGGTAACTCACATGTGCACGTGCACCTACCTGGGCGCCAAGGGGAAAGCCTAAAACACAGGTAACCCCAAGTCTGTTTCGACACCTGAATTGGACACTTTCTCCAGACAAGCACAACTTACAGATATGGGCCTCGGCTGTCCAAGCCACCACGGAAAACAGGGAACCCCATGCATTTCCGAAAAGAGGACACCCTTGGGAATCCTCAGAGGTATGATTTGCGCAATTCGGCCCAGAATTTATTACCCAGACACCCCTGCAAATTCCGAAATGTGAGGAAAAAAACGCATTTTCCGCACATTTCACTCGGCGCACCCATAGAATCACGCCGTCAACAACACATGGGCTACCGTCCCATGTTCCCACAGGTGTCCCGATGAAAACGGTACTTCACATATGTGGGTGCACCTACCTGGGCACCAAGGGGAAAGCCGAAAACACAGGTAACCTCAAGTCTGTTTCGACACCTGAATTCGACACTTTCTCCAGACAAGAACAACATACAGATATGGGCCTCGGGTTTCCAAGCCACCAAAGAAAACAGGGAACCCCATGCATTTCCAAAAAGAGGACACCCGGGGGAATCCGCAGAGGTATGATTTGCGGAAATCGGCCAAGAATTCATTACCCAGACACCCCCGCAAAGTCCGAAATGTGGGTGAAAAAATGCATTTTCCGCACATTTCAATTGGCGCACCCATCAAAACACCCCACCAACAAAACTTGGCCTACCGTCCCACATTCCCAAGGGTGTCCTGATGAAAACGGTACCTCACATGTGTGGGTGCACCTACCTGGGCGCCAAGCAGAAAGCCTAAAACACAGGTAACCCCAAGTCTGTTTCGACACCTGAATTTGACACTTTCTTCAGACAAGCACAACGTACAGATTTGGGCCTCGGGTGTCCAAGCCACCAAGGAAAACAGGGAACCCCATACATTTCCGAAAAGAGGACACCGTCGGAAAACGCAGAGGTATGATTTGCGCAAATCGGCCCAGAATGTATTACCCAGACACCCGCGCAAAGTCCGAAATGTGGGGAAAAAAACGCATTTTCCGCACATTTCACTCGGCGCACCCATCGAAACACGCCGCCAACAACACATGGGCTACCGTCCCATGTTCCCACAGGTGTCCCGATGAAAACGGCACTTCACATATGTGGGTGCACCTACCTGGGCGCCAAGGGGAAAGCCGAAAACACAGGTAACCTCAAGTCTGTTTCGACACCTGAATTTGACACTTTCTCCAGACAAGCACAACACACAGATATGGGCCTCGGGTGTCCAAGCCACCAAAGAAAACAGGGAACCCCATGCATTTCCAAAAAGAGGACACCCGTGGGAATCCGCAGAGGTATGATTTGCGGAAATCGGCCCAGAATTCATTACCCAGACACCTCCGCAAAGTCCGAAATGTGGGTGAAAAAATGCATTTTCCGCACATTTCAATTGGCGCACCCATCAAAACACCCCACCAACAAAACTTGGCCTACCGTCCCACATTCCCACAGGTGTCCCGATGAAAATGGTACCTCACATGTGTGGGTGCACCTACCTGGGCGCCAAGGGGAAAGCTTAAAACACAGGTAACCCCAAGTCTGTTTCGACACCTGAATTTGACACTTTCTCCAGACAAGTGCAACTTACAGATATGGGCCTCGGGTGTCCATGTCATCAAGTAAAACAGGGAACCCCATGCATTTCCGAAAAGAGGACACCCTTGGGAATCCGCAGAGGTATGATTTGCGCAATTCGGCCCAGAATTTATTACCCAGACACCCCTGCTAATTCTGAAATGTGGGGAATAAAACACATTTTCCGCACATTTCACTCGGCGTACCCATTGAAACACACCTCCAACACCACATGGCCTACCGTCCCGCGTTCCAACAGGTGTCCCGATGAAAACGGTAACTCACATGTGCGCATGCACCTACCTGGGCGCCAAGGGGAAAGCCTAAAACACAGGTAACCCCAAGTCTGTTTCGACACCTGAATTGGACACTTTCTCCAGACAAGCACAACTTACAGATATGGGCCTCGGCTGTCCAAGCCACCAAGGAAAACAGGGAACCCCATGCATTTCCGAAAAGAGGACACCCTTGGGAATCCGCAGAGGTATGATTTGCGCAATTCGGCCCAGAATTTATTACCCAGACACCCCTGCAAATTCCGAAATGTGGGGAAAAAAACGCATTTTCCGCACATTTCACTTGGCGCACCCATAGAATCACGCCGTCAACAACACATGGCCTACCGTCCCACGTTCCCACAGGTGTCCCAATGAAAACGGTACCTCACATGTGTGGGTGCTCCTACCTGGGTGCCAAGCGGAAAGCCTAAAACACAGGTAACCCCAAGTCTGTTTCGACACCTGAATTTGACACTTTCTCCAGACAATCACAACATACAGATATGGGCCTCAGTGTCCAACAAGCCACCAAGGAAAACAGGGAACCCCATGAATTTCCAAAAAGAGGAAACCCGTGGGAATCCGCAGAGGTATGATTTGCACAAATCTGCCCAGAATGTATTACCCAGACACCCGCGCAAAGTCCGAAATGTGGAGAAAAAACGCATTTTCAGCACATTTCACTCGACGCACCCATCGAAACATGCCGCCAACAACCCATGGGCTACCGTCCCGTGTTCCCAGAGGTGGCCCGATGAAAACGGTACTTAACATGTGTGGATGCACCTACCTGGGCGCCAAGGGGAAAGCCTAAAACACAGGTAACCCCAAGTCTGTTTCGACACCTGAATTTGACACTTCCTCCAGACAAGCACAACATACAGATATGTCCCTCGGGTGTCCAAGCCACCAAGGAAAACAGGGAACCCCATGAATTTCCGAAAAGAAGACACCCGTGGGAATCTGTAGAAGTATGATTTGCTCAAATCGGCCCAGGATTTATTACCAAGACACCCCCGCAAAGTCTGAAATGTGGGGAAAAAAACACATTTTCCGCACATTTCACTCGGCGCACCCATCAAACACACCGCCAACAACACATGGCATACCGTCCCGCGTTCCCACAGGTGTCCTGATGAAAACGGTACCTCACATGTGTGGATGCACCTACCTGGGCGCCAAGGGGAAAGCCTAAAACACAGGTAACCCCAAGTCTGTTTCGACACCTGAATTTGACACTTTCTCCAGACAAGCACAACGTACAGATATGGGCCTCGGTTGTCCAAGCCACCATGGAAAACAGGGAACCCCATACATTTCCGAAAAGAGGACACCGTGGGAATACGCAGAGGTATGATTTGCGCGAATCGGCCCAGAATGTATTACCCAGACACCCGCGCAAAGTCCGAAATGTCGGGAAAAAAACGCATTTTCCGCACATTTCACTCGGCGCACCCATCGAAACACGCCGCCAACAACACATGGGCTACCGTCCCGTGCTCCCACAGGTGTCCCGATGAAAACGGTACTTCACATGTGTGGGTGCACCTACCTGGGCGCCAAGGGGAAAGCCGAAAACACAGGTAACCTCAAGTCTGTTTCGACACCTGAATTTGACACTTTCTCCAGACAAGCACAACATACAGATATGGGCCTCGGGTGTCCAAGCCACAGGGGAAAACAGGGAACCCCATGCATTTCCGAAAAGAAGACACCCGTGGGAATCCGCAGAGGTATGATTTGCTCAAATCAGCCCAGGATTTATTACCAAGACACCCCCGCAAAGTCCGAAATGTGGGGAAAAAAATGCATTTTCCGCACATTTCACTCGGCGCACCCATCAAACACACCGCCAACAACACATGGCATACCGTCCCGCGTTCCCACAGGTGTCCTGATGAGAACGGTACCTCACATGTGTGGGTGCACCTACCTGGGCACCAAGGGTAAAGCCTAAAACACAGGTAACCCCAAGTCTGTTTCGATACCTGAATTTGGCACTTTCTCCAGACAAGCACAACATACAGATATGGGCCTCGGGTGTCCAAGCCACCAAGGAAAACAGGGAACCCCATACATTTCCTAAAAGAGGACACCGTGGGAATCCGCACAGTTATGATTTCTGCAAATCGCCCAGAATGTATTACCCAGAAAGCCTTGCAAAGTCCGAAATGTGGTGGGGAAAACGCATTTTCTGCACATTTCACTAGGTGCACCCATCGAAACACGCCGCCAACAACACATGGCCTACCGTCCCGCGTTCCCACAGATGTCCTGATGAAAACGGTACCTCACATGTGTGGGTGCACCTACCTGGGTGCCCAGGGGAAAGCCTAAAACACAGGTAACCTCAAGTCTGTTTCGCCACCTGAATTTGACACTTTCTCCAGACAAGCACAACTTACAGATATGGGCCTCGGCTGTCCAAGCCACCAAGGAAAACAGGGAACCCCATGCATTTCCGAAAAGAGGACACCCGTGGGAATCCACAGAGGTATGGTTTGCGCAAATCGGCCCAGAATTTATTACCCAGACACCCCCGCAAAGTCTGAAATGTGGGGAAATAAATGTATTTTCCGCACATTTCACTCGGCGCACCCATCGAAACACGCCGCCAACAACAAATGGCCTACCGTCCCGCGTTACCACAGGTGCCCCGATGAAAATGGTACCTCACATGTGTGGGTGCACCTACCTGGGCGCCAAGGGGAAAGCGAAAACTAAGGAAACCCCAAGTCTGTTTCGACACCTGAATTTGAGACTTTCTCCAGACAAGCACAACATACAAATATGGGCCTCGGGTGTCCAAGCCACTAAGGAAAACAGGCGAAGTCCGAAATGTGCTGAAAAAACCCCAATTTTTTACTTTGTCGGGGGTTCTGGGTAAAACATTCTGGTCCGCTTCGCACATGTTGGACCTCTGTGGATTCCTACTGGTGCCCTCTTTTCAGAAATGCACGGGGTTCCCAGTTTTCCTTGGTGGCTTGGACACCCTATGCCCAAATCTGTAGGTTATCTCCCCAAACCCTTTTGTGGTTACCAGTGGGTTAGCCATTTCCCTTTGGGGCTAGATTGGTGAACCCACACATGTGAGGCACCGTTTTCGTTGGGACACCTGTGGGAACGCGGGAAGGTATGACATCTGTTGTTGGCGGCGTGTTTCAGTGGTTGGGCAAAGTGAAATGTCTGGAAATTGTGTTTTTTACCTCCAAATTTGGAATTTGCCAGAGGTTCTGGGAAGTAGATTCTGGGCTGATTTGCGCAAGGCAGACCTCTGAGGATTCCTACGGGTGTCCTCTTTTCGGAAATGCATGGGGTTCCCCATTTTCCCTGCTGGCTTCGACACCCTAGTTCCGAATCTGTAGGTTGCCCACATGAACAAAATGGGCTGCGCCGAAAGGCTTGGGGTTACCAGCGGGTTACCCTTTTCCTTTTGCGCCCCCAGAAGGTGCACCCACACATGTGAGGTACCGTTTTTGCCAGGACACCTGTGGGAACGCGAGAAGGTATGACATTGTTGGCAAAGTGTTTCAGTGAGTGGACACAGGGAAATGTCTCTGAAATTGGCTGGAAATGAAGACAATTCTCAGACATTTCGCTCTGGCCACCAACCGAAACACACCGCCAATTACACATTTCCTACCTTCCCGCATACCCACACATGTCCTGATGAAAACGGTACCTCACATGTGTGGGTGCACCTACCGGGGGCGCAAAAGGAAAATCGTAACCCACTGGTAACCCCAAGTCTTTCGCCACTGCCCATTTTGTTCATGTGGGCAACCTACAGATTTGGCCCTAAGTGTAAAAGCCAGCAAGGAAAACAGGGAACCCATGCATTTCCCAAAAGAGGACATGCGTGGGAATCCACAGAGGTCTGCCTTGCACAAATTGCCCCATTTTTTATTAGGCACAATCCCTGACAAAGTGTGATATTTGGCGGGGAAAAAACCTAATATTCACTTTGTCTGGGGTTCCATCCCCGTTCTATTTATTTTCAACCCCCATCCCCGTTCTATTTTTTTTTTTATTTTTGCCCCCCTTCCCTGGAGACAGATGATCAGCCATCTGCCCCCAGGGTTGTGCACATATGTGCCCCCATGCTTTGGGTGCCGGGGGGGGGGGCTGCTTACTTGAAGCAGCCCCCTCCCCCCCACATCACAAACGTTTCCATGGTGGTCTAGTGGGTTGCTGGTCACGGATCAGCGCTCTGCGCCGATCCATGACCAGCAATACCTCATGTAGATGGTGTCCTTGGGAAGGGGAGAACCTCCCCTTTCTAAGGACACCACTTTTTCCTATATTCCTGGTGGTCTAGTGGGCCCCAGGGCCCCAAGCCCCCTCTCACCTCCCCCTTCCCTCGACTTTTTTTAAATTTTTTTTTAATTTTTCACCCCTGGGGGCAGTGATCATCTGCCCCCAGAGGACTCCAGCACTGTGGCCCCATGCTTTGGGGCCACAGGGGAAGGGGGCCGCTTACCTAGTAAGCAGCCCCCCGCGTCACAAACAGATCTGTATTGATCCTGTGACATTGCTGCTCAAGGATCGCGCGCCCCGCGCCCGATTCGTGAGCAGAAATGCCACAGATTGGGTATCGTTGGAAAGGGGAGAATCTCCCCTTTCCAACGATACCCACCTCAATCTCTGGCTTGAAATACAGCCAGAGATTGACGCAGAGAAAGAAGGGTTCTTACCTTCTTTCTTCACTGCAGCAGCCGAAAATGGCTGCTGCAGTGATTTTACTTTCAGTTTCACGCCGACGTCCTTTACGCACGCCGACGTGAAACTGAAGGTAATACAGCCCCCTGGCAGTGAGGGGGGACCTCCCCCTCACATAGCCCGGGGGTTGGAATACAGTTTTGTGTGATCCCTGCTTTGTAGGGATCACACAAAACAAGGTGCCAAAAAGGACGAGCTATCTCATCCTTGGCACTGCGTATGCACTTCCAAGGACGAGATATCTCGTCCTTGCCACTAAAGAGGTTAAATGCACCTTTCCTTCCATCTTTATGGAACCTCCAAACTTTTTGCATTTAATTTTTAATCTGACCTGTACCTTTTGCAATACAGTGAAGCTTTAACCATATATATATATATATATATATATATATATATATATATATATATATATATATATATATATATATATATTATGGGGAAACTGATATGTCCTTCAGGCTGTCAGTACTGGGAAACCTTGTTTTCCTTAGTCGTGTTACTATGTTACTACTTTTGGTTACTTTTGTATCACTTGTGGTAACTTTTTATCATTGTGCACAGCAGCTTACACTGCAGTACAATAGGATGCATTTTTGTTTTGCCGTAGACCAACACTCAGAGGACCTTTGGTTAGTCTAGGTGTGCCAAAAGGATCGGCTGGTGGTAGCAGTGACTTTTTCGCAATTTTTGGGACTTTTTGTTTTAGCCTTTCCACGTTTACCGTGTTTGGCTACTAACTGTGTGTTTTTCACATGTCCTTTTGTCATCTTGCTCTTTAACCTTCTTCGTGGCCTCAGAGGCTAGGAAAATCCTTATAAGGACTTGCAGTGCCCGGGAAAGTAGAAGCTTTTGGGAGGCTACTGGAGGGCATTGTGTGTTTGCTGGCAGGATGTGGGCTGGGTCTGTCTGACCCCAATTCACAAGCTGGTTTCGGTTTGTCTGAGTGGTATGCATGAATGTTCCCGCCAGTGGTCCAGATTGAACCACTGCGGGGGTGTGTGTGTGAGCTAGTCCTGCATTTGGCTAGTGAGGGCAGCAGCTCTTACCTGGCTTCTTCAGAGATCCTAGAGAAACAAGATGGAGCCAAGTACCCTGTCCAGCTGTGAGACCTGCAAAGAAACCTGAAACCTGACTGAAGGAGGCCTGGCAACCAACATCTGCTGCTGTCTTGGAGGAGCCCTATCTTGCTCTTGATCTTTAGCAGTCCGGCGAAGGGGATGCAACCCTTGGAGTAGAGGGACCATCCATTCCCAATGCCTGCTCAGTGCCCTGACAAAAGAAGCCTTTGAAAGTGCTCTGGATCCATCCTGTGGCTGACCAGCTTTATTTTTAGGCTACCGTGCTACCGGCATCACCATACCAAGTTTCTGCCTGAAACTCAGAGGATCCTCAGCTGGCCCTACGAGACTACCTCCTGCGGAATGTTGGTATCCTAGCATCAAGGGAGCCTGAGATAAGAGGGAAAGTCTGACTGCGGCTGCTAAATCCTTTTGCATTTCCCAGTTGCGGTGACTACCCTCCGAAATAGCTTCCCTGACCCGAGTCCAGTCCTGAGAAGGGTGCTGCATCGAGGTTTGCTGCATTCTGCAATCCAGAGTCCTTGCAACAGTGAAAGACACCAACTGGAGTTCAGCTCGAACCTGCAACCCCTGTGAATCGAGGACTGCTACTTTTGGTGGGAAATGCAATGTTGGACACTCTTCCTTTGTTCTGCCAAATCTAGGGAAGAAACAGAGTATGGGGGGTAAGTTACAGAGCTTCTAACCTACCCCTGTACTCCCATTATAAGTCAATGGGCTTATAATAAAGCTTATTTATAACAATATTTGCTTTGCCAATGCTTGCTTGCACAAGACATCTGACCATTGGGGCTACTTTTGGACACTAGTCTAACTTGAACCCTAACCCTAAGAACCCTTCACTGGACCCCAGAGACCCTACCTGTATGTTTTTCTGCATCCTAACTTCTGTGGAACTTATAACCTGAATTATTGGGCAAAAGGCCCCAGGCAATTTAGGGCTGGACAATTTTAGTTAGGGTTCATCTCTGTGAACCATAAGTGCATAATACTCGTCTAATGTTTCCTTCGCAGGAGTTTCTGATGTGTATTATGCCCTATACCAAAGTGAATATATACATGGTTTTAGTTTGATAGTGTTCACTGATAAGTCTAGCTGCTAGTAGTCATTTTTCCATAGTGTGTTTTGGCCATAAATAAATAACTGCATTTTTATACAGTCTGTCTAAGTGTAATCTGTGACTCTCATTGTGTGACCTCATTGTGGACCCCTTACAAGCTCACCACCTCTAAAGAGCATGGCCTAGACCGGCTGTCACTGCTACCTACACTGGTTTGGCTACAGCTTCCCAGAGTTGTTCCTGTCACAATATAGGTTGGCCTTCTATACATCTGTTCACCAGGCCAGAGTATAGAAAATCAGTCCTAAAAACGACTTCCCGATTTGCCTCTTTTATTTCTACTGATGTTAGACCAATAGGAAGTCGGCAACTACTAGACCGTTCACTGTGTGCTCTCCATGCTTCCGTACTTCTTCCTCATCTCAATGGTTGTTAGCAGTATATCTTTCAACTCCTCCCTCTTTTTCCTCTTCTCAGTTTCCTCTACTTCATTGGTTTTATTTATTTATTTATTGTTTGCATGTTAGGCGCCTATACAAAAAGAAAATAGTTTTTCAAAGCGTCCAGAGGGTAGGGAGGGAGCAAGGGTGGGAAATACATTAAAAACACAATATTTAAGAGCAGAGGGGAAAAAAGGTAGAAGGGACGCACCTGCTATGTCTTGTGAGTATTCAGAACGTGCATTTTACAAATGTACATGGGATAGGAGGGTTGGGGTGGAGAGAGTAGGGGTGCAAGAGACGTGCAGGTGTTAAGGGGATACTGCATTCTCCCACAATATTTATCACTGGTCCCATAGGGGTTTTTTCTCCCATGAGATCCACCCACTGAATGCCACCCCCAGGGGGACTATCGGTAGTGGTCTCACCTCCCTGGTCTCATTGGAAGTGGTCCCCCTCCGGAAGCAGTGATGACATCCTGGGATTCGTCACAGTACCCAATGGTCTGAGGTCAGACTTCGAGAGTGTACACTGAAGTCAGAGAAGTGTCTGGGGTCAAAACTGTGAAGCAGTAGCTTCGTATAATAACCGATATAAGTATAGTTACTATTTCCCAAGGAGAATGATGTCATATTTTAACCAACAACCCATACTGTCTCTCTTCCATAACATCCCGACACTGAAAATGATTGTCTCTGGAGAAATAACATGGGTAGAACTCCAGATTGAAGACAGATTGGATGTTGCGATTATTGAATTTCTTCTCCTATGGTTTATAAATGCCTCTTTAAAGCCCTAGATGCTATCAGATCACAGGGGTATGACCTATGTCCTTTCAATGAAAATGTTATGATATGATATTTTATTTGTATTGCGCTCGTACACAAGTGTTTCAGAGCGCACATTTATTATTTAATTATTTATCATGCCCATAGTAAGTGGGCAGAGGGCAAGATTCAATCTTTGAAGGTTTCTTGTTTGGTAGGGGAACACTCAAGCAGAAAAGTAATAATGCCAGAAGATGTAGTGAGTGCTCCCTTTAAGAGTGCGGACTAGTCTTGGATCACAGGGGCTCTCTCTGCAACCTGGAGGAAGGCGTACTGGTTTTTAACATAATTTAATGGAATTGCCAGGGCTTTCTCCACCTCACACACATCTGTAATCCCATTGTTGAGTTGGGGGCGCAGAAAGTACTTTATTGCAAGAAACAATTCTGATGGGCACTGTTTCACTGGATTGGTATGTTATCTGCCAATAAAAGGCACTAAAAGGGAACATGGGCCGTACTAAAGGTGGCCTGGTGGTTGCTGCAAACTTTAGTTGGGCCTGGAAAGTAGAGATTTTATTATGTCTCCCCCTTGTTTGTAAATGTTGTTGTAAAAGCTTTATTCAATAAATAGAATCACAATACACAGTCCAAGATGTTGAACATTAGATTCTAAAATCAGGTTAAAAGAAGTAATTCCATTATAAAAATACCATAATACGTCGGTACCAATTCATGATAGGACACTAAAATGTTCAAACTACCTCAATTCCCCCTGCATGTCCATACTTCATCTAAAATTATCTTTCTGTGAGGATCAGGATCTTAAGCCATTAGACAAAAGAGTCTTATTTCTTCTTAACCAGGCTCTGTGAGTAAATTTGCAGACAAAATAGGCCACACTCAAGTCTGCTTGCACAACCGCATAGCGTCCCTGGCTGTGAAAACAGAATGTAAACTGAACAGAGGTTTCAAATACGTTGCTAGAAAAAACAAGAAAAAACAGTAACGGTGCACTCCTAATTTTAGACTTTAAGGTATAATGTTTTAGGATTAAGGTAGTAAATATAAATGAATTCTTAAGGTGCGGGGGAGGAACTGAGGTCTTGGCACAAGGCCCCTACACATAACAAGAAAAGAGGAGAAGATTCAACCTATGAATCCTCCCGTCCCCTGCACACTGTCTTGTGTTAGATAAACCAACTACTGTAATCTGTGAATTAAGTCTGGTAAGGTTTTATGCAGTAATAATGGCTTCCACACAAAAGTATTGTAAAACAATAGTGTATAAGTATATTTTCATAAAGTACAATTTCAAGGAGGGAGACAGTTGAGAAAAAAATGTAAAGAAGAAGCATCAACAGTGGTTCTCAGTGGCGACACGTTTCGAGGAGAAAGTCCTCTTCTTCATAGGCCTAAACAGACTGTAAAAGAAATTAAGTTGAACATGAGCGAAGTTCTGTTATACAATACTTATAACGTACTAAATTATTCATACATTGTTAAACAACTTTTTTGGGGGGTTTACAATAGCCCTAACAATTTCTTATATAGATTTTACACAAACAAAAGGGGGAATTGTATTTAACAATAGAATTGAGTAAATGATTTTCCTGTCACATATTATTTGTATTAACCATAATGGGAAAACGACTTAGCCCATTCTCAAACGGATGTGCTGAACAGTCAGGAGCAGTGGGCAGCGCCCGATCCTATGTGGAAGTGCCTCATAGATATCAAAAACAACCATATATTTAAATTAAAGCAATCGGTCTGAAGACCAGAAAGAACGGTAATTACCTAGTTGAGAAGTAGGTGAAACAACGTGATGGAAAAGACCCAGGTATAGCATTGGTGCAGGTTCTGGTTTAGCAGAATGAAAGGCAAAGCTGTATGACAGCAAAAGGCGGTTCCAATATTAAAGGTAAGTATAGCTTGCTGTTATGCTGTAACTGTGGAAAAATGTAATGTTGAAAGGGCCAATGTAAGGTGAGGTGAATAACATCTGGATTAAGCAAAGACAATGGACAGAATTAAGGGAGGGTATAAAGTAAACATGAATGTCAAATAACAATAAAGAGTCCAAAAGTGAGTGAGGGATAAAGGGCCAGAGTCACAAAAAGCGTGAGCCAAGTAGATGAAAAAAAAGGGGGGGATTAGTGAGGATTTGCATGAGATAGGCAAAAATAGCTTACCTATGAATATTCAAAAAGAGATATCCTCTTCAACTAAAGGTAAAGTGCAGTGATCTGCAGAGACCTTGACGTATCTCAGGAATCGGTAATAAATTGGAAAAACTGTAAAGGAAAATTAAAAAACACTGGTAAGAGTTGAAAAAGTGAAAGACTGAGAGTAAAGCAGTTATAAATACGAAAGGGTGCTAATAAGACAGCAACATACCCCAATAGTTATAATTCACACATCAAGGAAATGTTGTCAGCAAAATCGGGTTCACGTTTAGTGTATTCAGTGGTGAAGTACACAGGATGCTTACTTCCACACGAAAAACCTCGAATGAGCATCAGAGTGGAAGGAATTTAAACTAGCGTATAGGCTGGGGAAAGATAAAGAGCAGAGTTCAGAACATGTATAGAGTACTTTGTAGAGGGTCCCTAGCATAGAAAAAACCAGCGGGGGATCCTACCTGAAGCTGGGTTGTACAGAGCACAAGCAGATACTGAATGGTACGCATCGGCATCCGTCTCCACAGTAACGCTGGGTGCCATTTTGGAGAAGGTTAAAGGATGAAGAACATGTGACGTAACTTCTGTTTGTGATCTGACTAATTTAGGAGGAGAGATGAAGAGAGGACTAGCGACAACTCGCTAAATCTCAAGCGGAGGCCATATTGTAGTGGAACAAGAGTAAGTATACATAAATAGAGTTTGAATGGGTCGTGAAAGATTACGGAAGCCCCGTAGGTATACTAAGGGGGACCCCGACCCATAAGTCATGAAATAAATGACAATAAAGGGGAGAAAAAGGAGATTTAAAAAAAGGGGATAAAAAGTAAAGATAAAAAATAGCAATGAGACATGGCCCAAAAGCGGGCATGGCCTGATCTTAAAGTGGGTTGTCTTGGATACTAAGAGGCTACAACCACAATGGATGTGTACTTGTTACACTTACATATTTCGAAAATGATTGTTGTTCAAATCCTAATTACAAGCTTTATGGTAATTATCTAATATGAAGCGATAGGTTAGCCATAAAATTTTGATGGTATCTGATATGGGAAGGTGCAACAAAGGTTTGCAAGTCAGGGTGGTCTTACATTTTAGATACCCTCAATTGATACGACACCTGTATCTAATCAGCTGTTAATTGCATATTGAGGTATGGAAGCCTTCTTGTTCAGGTGCGCCGTCCTATTCCCAAAAAAACTCCAAACGCCGTTAGCACAAATCTCGCAGCAGCACAAATGCCTTGGGCTCATGTGGCTCATCCAGGATAAGCCACATTGATTTTTACATATTATGGAAGATGGAATCTCCATCCCCAAACTGATTCACATGGATATCCAAATACATTCTTACGCATCATTTACCCAATCTGGAGATATATTCTTCAATTATCTGTTGGCTGTAGTGGAGGCCGTTGGCGTGATTGACTCTACACAGGATCTAAAATTAGATATTTTATAGAATTTTCATATTGTTGTATACATTTTATGTGCAACTGTATTTATGATATTATTAAAATATGTTTATATAAACTTCACTGACCAAGCCTACCCCCTCCTTCCACACATTTGAGTCTACTGAATTTGTTTAAAAATACTTTATTCTCGTGTGACCATTTTATTCCTGTTTTCTGATCATATATGTTCCCCAGGTCCACATTGAAGGGGACACCCATTCCTTTCTTAGATTATGCTCTCTAGATGTCATTCTGGCTTTAGTTGTGGCATGAGAATCCAGCTCTCAATGTCATCAGTGGGCATTTCTTGGAATGCCTGATAGCTTAGAGGAGTCAGATGGAGCATAGCCCTCTTAGCCTTAATGATGTTGTTCACAGACCATCGATCCAATTAGCTGAGGGGTTGGTCATTAGGTCTCCGACAGGATTTACAGGTATTCTAAAGGTAGGGCCATTAAGGCGCAAAATAAGAGATTCATGGTCGCTCCAGGTATTAAGGCTGATAGCTAAGCCTTCTACCATCAAGGCCACTTCACTGCTTACAAAAACGTAATCAAGTGTGGCCGCAGAATTATTACTTCTCCAAGTATAATTGCCCAGAGAATCACTCTTTGAGCAACCATTTAATATCTTGAGTTCCCAGCTGCTAAAGAAATTCACCCAGCAGGAGCCCTCCCGATCAGGGGTGCTTTGTCTCATAATGGTTGTTGGCAGCAGATCTGTGTTCTCGGTTGTACCCACTCCCCCAGCAACATGACAGTTAAAGTCACCAGCAATAATAATACTCTTATCAGCTAGGCATAGCCCTGATCTTTCCTGAGTGGATTCCCATCACTAACATCCCGAATCAGATTTACTCCTCTTTTGAATGCCTTGTCTGCAGGCTCTCAATCTCTCCCAGCCACTCCCTTACTGTTGCTACTCTCTACCGGCACCCCGGGCAAATCACCTCTTTTCTCTCTGAGTGGGCTGACCTCTCCTCCTCCCTCCTGGCCTCTGGCCCGATGCACTCTGCAGGACACACACTTGATGTCTTGATCTCCCCTGGCCTCCCCCTCTCTATCCCTTTGATCACTCCTCTCTCCTGGAGTGACCACTGCCTTCTCTCCTGTCATCTCGCACTCTCTTCCTCCCAAGCCAGCCCCACCCCAACACTGCCACTTACTTTCTCTGAAATCCGACCTATGAAGCGTGTGCCAGCTGATGCTTTCAGTGCCATCTTCTCTTCCCCTCCTCCTCCTCTGGCTGACTCACACCCTGACACAACCCTATCCCTTCTCTACTCTTCTATCTCTGATACTCTTTATGCTGTTGCCCCTGTCATGAGGATCCACTTGAAGCCCAAAGCCAAGTGCAATTCCTGGTATGACTCTGACCTGTCTACAATTAAACAGAGGTACAGGGCAGCTGAGAGGAAATGGAGGGCCTCTTGTTCATCCTCTGACAAACTGGCCCTCCGCCTGCTCCAAAGGCAATACCGACTCTCTGTCCGCACTAAGAAGAGGGCCCACACTCAAGCCTGTGTCTCTGCGGCATCTAACAACTCTGCGCTGAACTCTTTAAAATCTACAAGGAGTTTCCCAACCCTGCAGCAGTCTCCACCCCTCCTCTTGCTTCCCAGGCTCTCTGCAATGCCCTTGCCCCGCACTTTATTTTAAAAATCCAGGACATTCTGTCCACCCTCTCCTCCCCTGCCCTCCCCATTCCCTCTCAGTATGTCCTTGCATTCCCCCCTTTAACCACCCCCTCCACCGTCCTTCTCTTCCTTTCCTATTTTCTCCCCTGATGTGGTCGCTAGACAAGTCCGATAAATGAAAGCCTCGTCAAAACAGGTTCATCCCTGTTCCTCTAAAACCATCAAGGACCGCATTGACACCCTCGCTCCAGCCCTTGATGATTTTTGCAACCACTCCTTTGCCTCAGGATCTTTCCCCTCCTCTCTGAAGCGCTCCCTTGTGCATCCTCTTCTCAAGAAACCCACAGCTGATCCTTCCTGTCCAGCTAACTATCACCCAATTTCCATTACCCCCTTTCTGGGCAAACTCCTGGAAAAGCTGCCCATCTCTCAGCTTAACCTTCATTCAGACTCTGTTGGCTGTCTCCATGACCACCAGTCTGGCTTCAGAGAAGCCAGAAGCACAGAAACTGCTCTCCTGAATATCCATGAAGATCTGCTCTCCAACCTGGACTCCAACATTCCCTCTGTCCTCATCCTTCTTGATCTCTCTTCTGCCTTTGACATGGTCAACCACACCATCCTGCTCAACCATCTCTGTGATAACCTGGGCATCTCTGATCAGGCCCTGGCCTGGCTGACCTCTTTCCTCTCTGACCGACCCTCCCAGGTCCAACTGGGGTCCTTCCTATCATCTATCTTCCTCTCTACCTGTGGGGTTCCCCAGTGGTCTACCCTCTCACCCTGGCTCTTCAACCAATACCTGGCAACTCTCGCCCACTGCATTGCCATTGTTTGCTCAAATTTCCAGTGCTACGCTGATGACACTCAACGCATTTTCCTTGGCCACCTCCTCTCCCTCCCTCATCTCCGACTGCCTTACTGCCATCCATGATTGATGTGCGGACAATGATCTTTGTCTGAATGCCATTAAGACGGAGATCCTCCTCATCGGCACACCATCTCCATCCTTCTCCCTCACCCTCGGCCTCCCTTGGCCCTCCTCCTACCCCTGCCTGCGAGGCTAAGAGCCACAGGGTCATCTTTGACTCCACACTTTCCCTCTCCGCCCATATCTCTGAGGTCTCTAAAAAGTCAAACTTCCTACTGTACCTTTCCTCTCCTTCCCCCAGAGGCTCACTGTCTCCCAAGCTCTGGTTCTCTCTAGGTTGGGCTATTGTAACAGCTTCTTTCTAAATCTACCTGCCTCTACCCTTCGCCCTCTGCAACTTATCCAGAACAGGACTGCAAGACTTGTCCTTGGCCTCAAGCCCTGGGATCGTATCTCTCCAGCACTGAAATCTCTCCATTGGCTCCCAGTGGATGCAAGGATTAAATTCAAAACCCTCTGCATTATCCACAAGGCTTTCTGGGGCCTGGGTCCAAAATACCTTCAGCTATCCCTCTGCAAATACCTCCCCTCTCGAGCTCTTCGCTCCTCTACCTCTAACTCTCTCCGGGTCAATCGTTTTTCAAATAAATGAGCTGGTTGTAGATCTCTATCTTCGGCTGGGGCCTGCATCTGGAACAGCCTCCCTGCCAGTCTAAAACTTGAGGAAAACCATCTATGGTTCCAGAAAAGAACCTCAAGACCTTCCTCATTGCTTCCGCCTTCGCTCCCCCTCTGCTGATCTGCTCTCTCTTGGCACTGTGTACCTGGCCACACTCTGTCCTCTGGGCCCAGGTACCTGCTCATCCTGCACTGCCTCCTGGCCACTCCTTGCACTGGGGACTGTATTTGTAGCCTTACAGCTCCCCCCATTTTTCTTCATTTTCTGCACTTATCAGACTTATCAGACTTACCCAGTCTGCTGCCTTAAACACAGGACTTGCCACTTGCTGGCTGCACTACCACTGTTTATTGCCCCCATGTTCTATTTATTTTTTATTTATTATTATTTATCTGCTCTCCTCTGCGCAATACAAATAAAATATCATATCATATATCATTTAGGCCATCAGCATAGCCGATGAATAAATCATGTAACTCTTCTTGTAATTGTTCTCACTTTACTGCCCCTGTGGGGTTACAAACATTAACCAGGAGTACTTTATTTCATGGTTCATTACCGGGAAGAATGAGTTCCACTGCTAGTATGAATTTAGATTGAGTTGACCTAATCTTGCAAGACTTCAAGGAGTGTATAACCCCAGTAACTAAGCCCCATACGGTCTACCCAAAGAGCCCTTCTTGCCAAGGGATTGGTGGGTGGTATAACCATCTATAGCAATAGGGGAGGTTAACAATGTTTCCTGCAAAAGAAAGAATGTATGGTTAATACTATAAGGTAATGAACCGGTGGATGAGAAAAAATTGGTAAAACCCCTAGTGCTCCAGGACATAAGTATCCAATCGCATTTTTTATATCAGCTGCTTCAGCATGGTCTGTATGTCTGACAGCTGGACTTTATCTTTGTCTGGAGGAAGCGGCTTTGTTGCAGACTTATTACTCAGAGCACTGTTCTTGATCGGCAGTAATAAATCCATTGACTCCGGGTCCACGTCAAGCTCAACCCCTGCAACCATCAGTGATTCACAATGTTTCCAGAGCAATTGTGCTGTGGGCAGGTATTTAAAGTGGATTGCCGAAACGTTAGGATTATTGCCTTTCAGTGGTTCAAAATCCTCGGTGAGCAGCACCCGTAGTTGTGGTATTGAATGGAGCCATACCAGGAAGGCCGACCTAGCTAACCATTTATTCCAGAATTTCTGGTTAAGATTTCTTATAATGCAGACCTTGCTTTCTGGACTGCTGCTCGGAGGGGGTGTAGTATCTATTAGCATCTCCTTTTGTGAGGGAACACTAAGCAAAATTCTCTTAGGTGGCCTGTTCGGAGTAGAGTAATTAGCCAAAGGCTGCAGTGAGTTCTCTGTCAGGTTAGATTCTTGATGTTCCATGCTGACATTTGAAACATCTCCTGTTTTATCTGGGATTATCCAGCTTGTAAGAGTGCCCATCCCATTACTCAAACACTTTTTAGTGCGACCAGCTTTTATACGTGCTCGCTTGGATTTCTTGACAGGGGGGTTAGTACCCGGATGTGAAGGTGCCACTTCGCAAGGGATGTTCAGAGCCGCAGCACATCTTGCGATGCAGTGTTGCTTCCTGGAAAAGAAGATGGCTGAGGTTTCAGAGATAGCTTCATTTGCAGCTATAGTGTGAGAGGCTAGTGCAGGATCTTGCTCCACCCCCGGTGATGAATTGGTTATATTGCTGGGCTGTAGCATATTTTCATGTATGCGCCCGCAAAGCTTTAATAGTATCTTCATAGCAAACTGGATGGAATTCATGAACGATTGTAGTCCAGAAAAAAATTGACATGTTGCTTAGCAAGGCTTCCAAGGTAATTGATTCCTCAATTTGAATAGCCCCCTCTGAGTCTATGATATGATATGGCATTTATACCGCGCCTATATCAAAAGGTTAGGTGATGCTGATAGTCGGGTTGAAGGCATCATTGGTGCAAAGCTCTCCTTCGCATGAACTTCTTGTGCACTCACAGTCGCTTTACCCCCTATGGGTAATGGGGGTTTTCTACTGAGGTCACCATGGTCTTTTGAATGGATAAGCAGTGGTCGAGTAGGGAATTATTATCAATGTTCTAAAAATTGAGGGAGCAATGTGATAAGCCCCCTCCTGCAGGGAGCGTTCCGCTACCTCCTGTAGAGGTAGCAGTTTTGCCACAGCTTTCTCACACAGGAAAAAAGCTGGTATAGTGCCTCTTTGTATTGGTGAAACCGTGCTGTTGGTTTTGGCTTAAGCTACTTTGGGACGTGCCATAGGGGGAGCATCCCGTTCCCCACCCACCCTTCCGTAAGTTGTAACATAGCTTCAAGGATTTACTGTAATGGGGCATTGTTGCTCACAGGAGGTGTAAGATTCTGAAGGGCGGCACACCTCTTTCTAAGCCTAACAGGCCAAACAACCGGGCTATGGCGAGGGAAGAAACCTGCGTCACACTCCCAGCTGTTGGCAAACAGCCGGAAATGTATCAGGCTATGACAGAATATTCACACTCCCAATGTTCCACGGCCGGGCTACCAAGGTGCTTGAGTCAGAGGCAGTCAAACAGTATATTTGCAGGATCGTGTAAACAACACTTAATAATGACGATACCTGTCACGCCAGTGGGACAGAAAAGCGCCAGATGACTGAAAACCGCTCCATCATGCGCTCACAATTTGTTGATGTTTCTGCTGCTTGCGAGCCGCCCAGAAGCATGTGAACACACATGGCGCACACTGTGCGCTCCGCGTGTGTTGGGGCTTTTAAGCCCAGCCCACAGTTAATTCACAGAAAGTGCAGACAGACTTCAAGGCAGGCACCAAGGTCCAACGGACATAGTAAGAAGTCTGTAACTGTGTATTCACAAGACAGAGACAGTTTGACCATTTTGACAACAGCTCATCAAATAAGGAGTGAAAGGAGACTATCTCAGTGTCATCAGTGTAAAGTTGATAGGAAAAGCCGTAAGAGGAGATCGGTGCACCAAGAGCGGAAGTATAGAAAGGAAAGAGAAGTGGGCCAAAGACAAACCATTGGGGAACTCCAACAGTAAGGGGTGAGTGGGGAGGTAAGGCTGTTCCAGGACAGCTGAAAGTGTCTGGGGCAAGGTATGAAGCAAACCAAGCAAAGGCCTTATCTCTCATGCCATGGAGAGATAATGTAGATAGAAGGTCAGAATGGTCAACCGTATCGAAGGCAGCAGAGAGGTAAAGAAGAAAAAGAGTAGATTAAAGGCTTGCATGCCGAGTGGAAAGGGTGACGTTGTTGACATTGAGGAGAGCTGTCTTGGTAGAATGCAGTGGTTGGAAGCCAGATTAAAGAGTGTCACAGAGGTTGTGAGTATCAAGGAACGCAATGAGTCAATTGAATACTACTTGCTTTAAGATTTTGGAATAGTGTGGTAGAAGAGACACAGGGTGATGGTTAGCAGGACAGTTAGGATACAAACTAGGTTTCCTAAATAGAGGGATGACAATAGCTAAGGAAAGTAAGATGTCGAGCAACACTTGGAGCAATGTGCTTCACAATGTCTGGGGGCAGTGGGGGCACAGGAAGGGTTAGCCTTGAGGAGTAGGGCAAGAATCTCATCAGATTGGTGGGGCAAAAAAAGACATAGTAGTGGGAGAGGAGTATAGGAGGAGTGGAGAAAAGTGAGCAGGAGAAGGCAATAGAAGGTCATTTGAAAGGGTATTGTGAATGGTATTCATTTTAGAAGCAAACTAGAGAGCAAGATAATTTGTGCAAAGAGTAAAGGAGATTCAGGTGGGTTTAAGAGTTGAGAGAGTTGAATTGAGATATTATTTGAGGCACCTAGGTTGGGAGGATTGAGACATTATGAGAGAGAGATAGAAGTCACATTTGGCAGAGTCGAGAGTTGAGGAATAGTTTTGGAGAGCAGTGAGATAGAGTTAGAGATCAAAGGAGTTTCCTGACTTTTGCAAAGTGTGAAGCTTTTTCCACATTGTTGTTTTCAGGGTGTGGATGAGAAGTGTAATCCAGGGCCGTGGTGAGGACAATTTAGGAGTGAGTGTAGTAAGAGGCTAGTGAGAGGAGAAGTGAGCATAAAGAGCAGTGTTAGAGGTATTAGAGGGTTTTTAAGTGAATGGACAGGTGAGTTCAGTGGAGGAGGAGAGAGAGTGGTGTAGGTCAGAGAGGTAGTCAGAGAGTCTGGAGGAGGGGAAACTTACACTAATAGTTGTAGTAAATTAAGAGTGTGAGGAAGAAGCAGGAGTGATGATTCAGGAAAAGATGAATGAGTGATGGGAGGTACAAGGCGCAGTGGAGATATTAAAGATGCAGAGTTGAGAGGAGATGAGAAGAAGGTCAAGGAAGTCTCCATGTGAATAGGTCGGCAGGGAATGGAGTGTGACTGGTTAAGTAGAAGAGAGTTAAAGTCAGTGCACAGAGCAGCAGAGAGAGAGAGGGCAGGATGAATTCACCAATGACAATGAGGTGGTGATCAGGAGGGAGAGAGTAAATTAGTTGGGAGATGTGGTCGAAGAATTGACCTATGGGACCAGGTGGCCTGTAGAAAGAGAGGATACATATATCATACAGTGAAGGTAGTCACGTTGTCAATTATGGGGTCACTTGACTATTGCAATGGAATATATCTTGGACAACCTGCATTTAAGATTCAACGCTTACAAACCCTTCAAAATTTGGAAGCTCGGCTGGCACCTGATGCCCCACGTCTTATTTAACCACAGGCTATGTATCCTATATGCGCCATTGGCTTCCTGTGATTTCCCATATTAAAATTAGGATTCTGTGTATTACCCATCTACATTCAGCCATTGATTCACCTCATCCGCTCATATGGCTTTCGCTGTTATTCCTGCAGAGAAGGCACGCAGATCCTGGGTCGCCTGGATCGGGATCAAGCTGCTGCAACTTCTGAACTGTGGTAGTGTCTGTCGGCAGTGGGAAACTGGATGAGTGCAAACTGGCTGAAGCTGAATGAGGACAAGACCAAAATCCTGGTGGTGGGATCTCCTTCTGATTCTGCTGTATGTTCTGGGTCTTTCTAGCCCCCTACTTTGGGTGATCTTCCTATTCCGGTGAAGATGGTCAGGAATTTAGGGATTCTTCTGTCATCTGACTTATCTATGTCATCCCAACTCAGTGCAGTCTGTAAGACTGGACATTTCCTTATCAGAGTGCTGAGCAGAGTTCTGCCTTTTCTACCCGAGCGTCTGCGACCACTGGTAGTGGCTTCTCCAGTCAAATCGACTATTGTAATGCACTCTATTTGGCTCAAACCCCTTGATTGATTCACCATTTACAATTGCTGCAAAATCTTGCAGCTAGGGTGGCCACTGCCTCCCCTTACGTAACCCATATAAGGCATGTGCTTCGGCTGCTGCACTGGCTCCCGGTGTCTTAGAAGGTTGAGTTTAAGGCCCTGTGCTTGGTACATCATGCTTATTTTAGGCAGGGACCGGAATGTTTGCAGGAAAAATCCCCCCCTACATTACAGGCAGGCTATTGCGCTCGGGTGATGCCAACTTAGTCGTTATCCCGAGCGTCTGCCTGGCCCGGGTGGGTGGGCGTACTTTCTCATACGCAGGCAGTGGAATGGACTTCCATCTAACCTTAGATGCTTGGTGAACCATCTCCAGTTTCGAAAGGTGCTGAAAACCTTTCTGTTTTAGGACCATGGCTCTGGCCGGTATCTCGTCTTTTTCCCATGCCAAGATGCCCTCGGGCAGAAGTGTGCATTATAATTGCTCCTAACATAACATAACCCACCAAGCAAACCTGATGCCCATTGGAGGGAGAGAGAGTCAGGAGAAACGCTGCAGACCTAGCTTTTGTCTGCAGACTGCAGGACTTTACGTAGCACAGTTTGGAGGAGAGAGGAATAATACCTATTTGGGATCACTGTAATTGTAATTGGTTATTTATAATGCGCTTAATACCCAGAGGTTTCTAAGCGCAGACCCGGGGTTTGAACCCGTGTTGCAACGCAACGTCTTGCTTCCAAGGTGAACACATTGCCCCTGAGCTATCCTCCCGAGCAGATCGCAAAGTGAGAATGAGGTTTTCCACATGAAATATACTGAGGTGATGTTACTCTTGACACATGATAGGAGAACACGATGATGTGTATGAGAAAGACACATGAGAAGACAAGAATATAAACGGAGTGGTGCACTAATAGGCCACGCTCACATCCTGAAGAAGGCTGGATCGAATAGGAGAAGTACAATGGCACAGTAATACCAGCTGAAACACATGTTGATCTCACATTTGAAAGACATATGTACACTGTAAATAGATAGGAGTGTGGTAAAGCACTCATTGATGTATATGGGGTTTAAGCCTAAATTGATGTATTAGGTGATAGGTACATTGGCATGGTTATGTAATATGTGAATAGTCATTGAATGTATTATTATAATCATGTGTTCTAGAATTAACTGTAATTGTCATGTAGCATTGTGGTGTTGCATGATATAGCATGCACAATGCATGGTGTCTAGTATGTATTAAGATGAAGTCATGGGCTGGTGACACAACTAACCAGCATTTTTAGGAATTAATTAATTAATTGATATATTTTTGAAATAAAAATTTATTTTTTCTAAATAATGTTGATGTGACTGTAGAATTTCATACAGGTGGTCTATCATACATGACAGGTCTCGTTCCATTCGTTAGATTTTCACTTGACTACTGCAATGGAATATATATTGGACAACCTGCTTTTTAGATTCAGCAGCTACAAACCCTTCAAAAATTGGCAGCTCGCTGTTACTGGATGCCCCACGTCTTTCTTATTTACATGCTACGTTACATCGGCTCCATTGGCTCCCTGTGAATTTAAATTTAAGATTCTGTGTTTTACCCATCATGCAATCCCTAATATAGGCACAAAGTATTTACAATAAAAAGTAAATCACTATCACCCTAGTAGGCGCCTACGTTCGGCCTCCCAACTGCATTATTAAAGATTCCTTGTTACCGGAGAGTGCATTTATGGGGATGTTTTTTTTCAATGTTGGTCCCCTCCCTCTGGAATTGTCTCTCCCCTCTACTACGTGGGATACCTGAGCATGCCGGTTTTATCAGCTCTGAAAACATATCTTTTTTAGATGTCCTTTTATCTGGCTTACCGGAAATCTGTTCTTAGCGGCTAAATGCCTTTGGGCCTTAGTTTGTGCTCTAAAAGTATTCGTACCATACCATACAATAGTTACCATACCACAGGAGGCAGTGATTGTGAATATAGTGTATTTGAAGGAGGGAGGATTAGAGAGAGATAGGAGAGTACAAAAGATAGGAGGTTTGGAGGATGAAAACAGTCCTACACTACCAATGCTGCCAGTGAGATGGTTCTGATGGGAGAGAGGGTCGGATTGGCCCCTCGGCCTTTCGCCCGTGGCCAGGACGAAATCATCCCTGGGGGTTGAGGGCCAGTTTCTGGCCATGCCTGGACCGGTTTGGAAGAAAACACATTTGAAAAAAAAATATATATATTCAATTTTTTTCAAAAAGCCTTTCATTCTTCTTAGGCCGATAAATGAGTACCAACGCAGGTTGGGTGATATTGTATGCATATTTGTTCTATAAAAAAGAGTTTAAGCATAAGTGCTATACAATAACATTATCATTTGGCCTTGGATGTCTGTTTGGAATCACAGTAATTTAGTGTCCTTAGGAACAGTGCTATTTGATGCCACTTCCTATTTTGTCAACGGGTGAATGGTCGTGTTTCATCGCTTCCCTGGATATCACTTTGGGGTGGGGTCAAATGACATCACTTTCGGTGATGTCTTCAGAGGTCAAGGGTTGTGAGGCAAGGGGAGGGCCACTTTTTTGAAGTGAGGGGTGGGCCACTTTTTTTTGGGTGACCGGGCCTATTTCTTGTCCCAGTCCGACCCTGATTGGAGAAGAGAGAAGTAGATGGGAAAGGAAGAGATAGCATGAGAAGTGCATGGTAAGGGGGAAGCTGAGAAGAAGCAATAAAGAGAACTTACAGACAAGTGTCATTACACAGAAAAGCAAAGGCTCATAGGCTAAGAGGCAAAGTGTCTAGTCAATGGCTGGTCTTCACCGTTCACAGTTCCTCCCTTAACTGGGAAACCCCTAGCTTAACACCCCTAGGGAGCACAGTAGGAATGACACCTGCTCACATCACCTGATCACCTAGTCCATTAGTGGTTAGTCTGATATTGTCCCTAGTGTTGCTGGGATGAGCGGTTTTCCTCCTGATTGGTGTTAGCAGAAGAACCTCTTGTGGCCCTCAGCTGGAGATTGAGCTGATCCAAGATGGCTGCAGGAAGATGGATAGATAAAGAGTAGATAATAGTTCTAGAATGTATCACAACCCTCCCACAAGTAGATGATGAGCTATATATCACTGGCATGGTGATATTTTTTGTTGAACTGTAGATATTCTTTGTTACTCAGCCATCACCCTTCAGTCCTTCCTCCTTATATTCTCTTATATAGTAGGTGATTTCTTGGGTTTGATCGTTCTTTAATTTCTTCTAAAGTATAAGATTATACAGTAGGGATTTTGATTACTCATCACAGACTGGCATGTCCACAATCTATCTTCAGTAGCCCCTGCCCTAGTCAATGTTCTGGATTCACTAGGGACTTGCTGTGCATCCCAAAGGCAACAAGCTTTATGTTGCCCACAGGTTATCTTGTCACCTACCCAGGAAACGCCTTTTAGTTTGAAACCAGGTACAAGTGTTCATTTTCCTCAGAATTAACATTAAAATAACTATTTACAATGCAGAGCTCAATGGGAAGCAGTGGAAGTCAGGGTTGCAATGTTGTTTTTAAAAATTATTTGCAGATTTTCTCCAGTTCAGTAGTCAGGCACCTTTGATGTGCCTGAATAATTCTGTGGCAAAAGGCACAGTCACTGTCACTGCATCAAAAACATTGCTTGTTCCCAACCAGGCAGGCAGAAACACTGCTGTGGACTGAGCTGGCTTATGACGCTTCTACTTTATCTTCAGCTACCAGTATGACTTTTTTGATGTTCCATGGATAGGATCACACAGTTGCTCTGGACCACACCTCATGTTGCACACTCAGGAAGTATTTGACACTGGTGGGGCTTCAAGGGGGTTCACTGGCTGCAACCCATTTGGGGTTACTTCAGATAGAGTATACAGGATTGCGTAATACTCTCTGCAAACCCGAAAAAGAGCCTAGAGGAACCTCGAACAAAAGGGCTTCCAAAATCAAGCCAACCTTTAACATAGATACAACTACGGAGTGCTCAACTTTTGGTGTTTAATTCTGAAAAGTCTGTTATTTTCTTTGACAAAAGTAGAGTTTGCTCATTTGTGTGGTGATCTCTAGCCTATTGCCTTTGCTTCCTGCCCAAGGATCCTTTGCCTTAACCCTGCCTGTGACCACACATTGAAGACCAGAATCGCCTGGACCTTACATATGTTCACCTACACACCATATCTAATAGAATAATGCCATGTCTACTCATATATAGACGACTGGCTAGTCAGGGCCAGATCACTGAAGGAGGCCAATTAAACTTTAGGATTCAGGTGGGCCACGTATTGGAATACTTTATTCCAACTCTTGGACATCACTTAGATCTACTAAGAGCCGTTCAGAATTTTCTGAGCAGAAGGAGTGCATCTGCATGGTGGTTCCAACACCTTCTTGGACTGATGACAACTTGCATTTCTTTTTGCCGCCATGCCAGTCTCAAAATTGTCGAGACTAGCTACACTTGGCGGCCTGAAGAGATGAGGAAAAAAAATAGAACAAGATATGCACACCAGACTCACTGAATGGAGACCTGCTTTGGGAGTAGGTGGAGCATAACATGATGATGGGGCCTCCCCTGACAAAGGAACCCCACTCAGTAGTGGTTACTACAGATTTGTCACTCAAGGGAGGGGGAGCAACTCTGGGGATCCACTCGGCTCATGGTCTTTGGTCAAAATGGCACATGTATCTCCATATGATGTTCCTGGAACTCAGAATTATCCAAACAGCACTTGGGTCATTCCTGCCAGTATTGCAAAAGAAGGTTGTGTTGAACCATAAGGACAGTACCACATCAATGTTTTACATCAGAAACAAAAGGGCTCCAGACCCCCCCCACTACGCAATGGAGAGTTGGGAGTGGGCCCTAGCGCAAGGAATGATGCTGCATGCCAGTCACCTCCCTGGGGACTCAAATATGGAGACAAACAGACAACAGAAAATTACACACAAACAATTACGAGTGGAGCTGCAACCCAACAAGGTATTGCACCTTTTTTGACATCGGAAGGTGGAATCTTTTTTGACAAGTGTCAATGCCAAGTGTCCACAATTCGCTTCTTGGGAAGGGTCTGGGCGACATGCCTCTGGGAGATGCACTTCAAATCTGCTGGAGCCAGAGTTGTTGCGCGCTCCTCTGATGCCTCTTATTCCGAGGGTACTCAACACGTTTCGGTTGTCAAAAGAGTGCAAACTGATCCTGATGGCCCTTTTCTGAACCTCCAGGGTTTATTTTTCAGATCTGATGTGGTTGGAGACTCAAGGTCCGCTACACCTGAAAAACGTCCAGGCAAAGGATCGCACAGCAATTGGGGGTCAGTGCTTTACATGGCTGCGGCAGTCTGGGTGCTGAAAAGCTGAATTCCGGAGATTTTAAGCTATTGGATGATAATCTTCAAGTAATCGAAGAAACTTGAAAAAGAATCAACCCACACTCAACATTACAGTAAGTGGGCGTGTTGTGCTTAATGTGTGTAGTTCGCTTCTCATTTTACATTAACATTTTCTGAATCAGAAGGGAAATTGTTCAGTGATGGGCCCTTCTTTTCCATTCATGTGGTTCTGTGTTCAATACTTGATATTTTCTTTTTTTAAATAAACATTTTGTACTGTAAACTTAAAATGTAATAGAACATGTGAAAACCACATCTCTTCACAAGCTTCAAAAGCTTGTGAAATGACAATGGAGGGGCGTGACTTATGATTACTTCACATCACAAAGTCAGCATCCCGTTGTGTACTCTCTATACATTCTAGTTTTGTGAAATAGATTCCCAGACAGGATCAGATTTCATTGCAGTTCGTACAAAATCCCACTTTCAAGTCTTTGTCATGCTAGTCTCTCTTCCCTGTCCATATCCTCCTGGCCTCCAGTTTGGTGATACTTTCCTAGTCTTCCATTTGTCTGTTGCCATCGCAGTTTTTCCTCTTACCCTTAATTGAGGCATTAAATGCCTAGATCCCCTCAAATTAGCTTCTACCAAATTTACCGCCATGCATTCTTTTGACATTGGTAAAGTCAATAAGTATTCCTCAGCAAATGTAGAGAGTTTTACTAGCCAAACCTGCCAGCCTCTGCAGCACAGGAAATAAAACACTCCGTTAACAAAGTCAGACCGATTGGCTTCTTCAATGCTCATTTATTTTTCCTTTACAATCTTTGATCAAAATACATCTACACGTTTCCAACACTCTAATGAAGTGGAGCATATATTTATATATTCACTCCATGGAGAACAGGTTTGGGTCCTTTAAATAATGGTACTGTTTTATTTCCGATAAAGATTACTAGAAAAGCTTACTTAAAGCAGTTTGCGTCATCCTCTCTTGTCAGGTATGTCACCTTCCTTTTCGTTGCGTAGACATAAACCTGCCACAAAAAAAGCCTCTGCGTATTCACAACCCAGGATATTTTCTACAGCACGTTGGCTTGATAACGCTCCAATTACACAAAAATGCGACAGCTGATTTCAATTTTTGGTAGCGCCCTGCTGCTTTACCCTGGATGCTTGATGGCTGTTTTCGATCTCCTTTCTATGGTTTCCCCAGTGTTTGAGTGAAATAGCTCTGCTGTCCTATTGCCCACGCACAGCTATTGCAGCTCAGCCACCGAGGCAATGTTTCATTGTGACAGAGTGATAGATTTAATAGTGCAGTGTCTAGACTGGTGCCTCTCCATAAATTAAACATGATTGCACAAAATCTTTCAGGTGTTTTCCATTTCATTAAATTAAAGTGGCACTTATGGTTCATACACCTGATTGACCAAAGTCTTCTGGCAGATATTAAAAGGAAACCGGAGAGGAGTGCAACTGTGAAAGCAAGCGCACTAGGACGGCAGCATTTGGAAGAATATATAAAGTAAGGCAATAGAATTCAGATTGAAAGCGCATATTCTCACAAAAAACACACATGCACGCACTCTCTCTCTCTCTCACTCTCAGGCTCACCAATGACTATGTAAGTAAGTAACTCCCATTTAAGTTAATTATCTTCAAATTAATGTGTGTGGATATTCTGAAAACATGGAGTGGATTTAGTTCTCGAGAACCGGAAGCATACTTTTTTGCCAACTTGAAATTTGTAGGTATCAAATTCTAGTTATTGCCAAGCACTGCACCTTTTTGAGGTCCAAATGTCAACAGCAGCTGCCTCTTATGACCAAAGTTGTACCGAATCCTATAATTAATATGATAGGGGAAAACAGGCAATTATACTTCCTGAACTGGCCAGTTCTAGTCTAGCCTAAATAATGCTTGGTCAAAGCTAGACAAAAGGCACTACTCCGGGTGCCTTTACTGGTGAATTATTTTGAACTGGTTATTATCTGAGAGTAGGGAGTACACGCTACCCAATAATTGTATTACAAAGGACTTATTTAGAGAGTGTGAAACGCATGCTATATATTGTAATCTAAGAAAGTATAATGCTAACCAAAATACAGTCTTTGAACAATTCAGTGACAAAAGCAAGACAAATAGGAACTGATCAAAAGTATACTCCAAATGCACGTTCAGTTGGCACACTCAAATAAAGGTGCCAATGACAAAATGATCATAGGATCTGCCTATGCTGAAATGAACAACGAAGGGTGCAGGCAAGCTTCTCACATACACACTTCCTCAAGGCACAACAACACAAAGGTGGTGATGGATAGTGTAACTAGAATTAGCACATAAGCAATCAGATAGAGGATTCGCATGTTAAAGATTAGAAACGGTGTGAGAAAAGGGGAAAAAGAAGAGATAAGAATTGAATTAGGAGAACACTTGATATGGTCCCATTCATGTGCGAGGATAAGCCAACACATTCAGCATTCCCTGTATGAATGAGTGTCAAGAGTCACGTGCAAACAAATCAGCGGTTTTAAGATTAAATAAAGATTCAGCTGATCTGAGATCAAATAAAGCAATGTGCAATTAAAATAATGAGACCAAAGGTTTGATGAAGAACGACTTTCTAAAGCGGGAAACAATGCTAATGCGTGTACAGAGTAATTAGTTGCTTGTTAGAAGGTGTGTGGAAGGGTGGGTGTGCGCCCGAAGCCTGCACTGCAATTAGGATGTGTTGGACGAAAGAATTCCCTGGCAGAGCAACATTGCAAGCACGTGCGTCGTACCTAACGCTTAAGTTGGGGTAAGGTTTTGGGAACTAATAAAAACTGTTTTCTCAGTCAATGGCCCTCATTACGATACTGGCGCTAAACCATGGCGCTATTAGCACCATGGTTGGTGCCGGTATCGTAACAAGTCCGCCAATGTTCAATGGGGAAGTACCACCCCATTCCAAGGTTGGCGGGCGGTAATTCCCCATTGAACATTGGCCCTTCCCCATTCCCATTTTTGCCCCATAGGGCTCAATGGGACTGGGGAAGGCGGTAAGTACGGTACCGCAAATTGCGGTACCGCACTTACCTCGAGAGTCCCTTTGCGGGTCCCTACTTTAACGGCTGGTCTAGACCAGCCGTTCAGGTCGGGTCCCGCAAAGGGACCTCGTAGTAAGGCGCTAAGTGTTTTACGGCGCCGCAGCCTTTTACGACGCCGTTAAGCACTTAGCGCCAGGGTCCTAATGAGGGCCATTATATGGAATGTGTTAGTTTCCGTAGAATGTCTATACTGTTTAAAGAGGAGTAGAAGGTGGGCTTCACATTGTGCATGTTCACTGTAATGTCCAGCACCATGAATGCCTCGCTGAGAGAATCCTAAAGAAACGCATATTTTACCTAAAGCTTATCATAGGCTCTTGACTCTCGAATGTACTCAGACGATACAGCAGTTATTTAGTCTGTGCATTGGTACATGCAGGTTTTATACTATAGCTGAAATACATGTAAATAACAATCTATGTGGTCGGGGTAGTTTGCAAAAAACAGTTTGAATTCAGCCAGAGGTAGTTTTACCATGCTCATTCCACTGTTTTCTGCACATATACATTTTCATCTCGTGTTAAACCAGACCTCCATTTAGAAGTGTTATGTCATGCACCTGCGGAAGAACATAGACAACAAGCATTGTCAATGCCAGCAGTTGTTGCATTTGTGTAGACAGGGGCATAAGCATTTTCAAGGGCAATGCTGTACCTATACACAAGCAAAACTGTTGGCTCAGCCAATGGTTGTTTTAACAGGACTTCCATGAAGGACATTCATACTGCTTATAAATAAAGTAGCTAAAAGTCAGATAACACTTAAAGACATGTATATTACACCAGTAGTCCATATACAGCTCCAATTAAGCCATAACACAGGCGGCACTTTGAGCACACAGTCCGATGTTACTGTTTGATAAAGCTATCTCAAAGAGATCCAAGTAAAAGGTGTTTTAGGTAGGGTGGTCAGCTGAAAGTAGGTGGGAATGGTTGCAGGGATTAGCATAGCATGGGGCAGTCAATGGTTGGGTAAATAACCAAACAACACCTACAAGCGCTGTGTCCTTCCTCTTATCCAGTGGCATCTCTAGGGTGGGGAGGCTTGCCTCCCCTACCAAATGTTGTGCCCCAGATTGTGCCCCCGATCCCCAGGAGGCAGATGTGGGCTCGGCTGCTGTGTTGCCTCTGTATGGAGAAAGCCAGCACAGAAGAGGAATGCTCTCCAAGCTCATGCCTCAGGCATGAGGCTCCTGCTCTGTCTGGTGCAGGGCAGCATGCCAGGTATGGGACTTGTGCTCGGGGCGGTAGGGGAGGCAGGGTGCTGGATATGGGGCTTGTGCTTTGGTCAGTAAGAGGGCAAGATGCCAGGTATGGGGCTTGTTGTCTGGGTGGTAGCGGAGCAGAATGTCAGGAATGGGACCTGTACTCTGGGAGGGGGCAGGATGCCCGTAATGGGGCTTGTGCTCAGTGTGATGGTGGGGCAGGTATGGGGCTTGTCTTCTGGGTGGTCGAGGAGAAGGTTGCCAAGCATGGGGCTTGCAATCATGGTGGTGGGGGCAGGATGCCAGTAGAGAGCTTGTTTTGTTGGTAGTGGGCAGGCAGGATGCCAGGTATGGGGCTTGTGCTCTGAGTCATAGGGGCCAAGATGCCAGGTATGAGGCTTGTGGTTTCAGTTGGTTGTGGTGGATCAGGATGCCAAGGTATGGGTCATGTGCTTTGGTGTGCCAGATGGTAGGTATGGGACGTGTGCTCTTTTTGGTGAGGAGCAGGATGCCAGGTAGGGGGCATGTGCTAAAGTGGTGGGGGGTACGATTCCATATATGGGGCTTGTGTTCTCGGTGGTGGGGGGCAGGATGCCAGGTATGGAACTTGTGCATTGAGGTGTGGGGGGCAGGATGCCAGGTATGAGGATTGTACACTGGTGTTGGAGAGGCAGTATGCCAGACATGGGGCTAGCAATCATGGTGGGGTGGCAGGATTCCAGGCGTGGGGCTTGTGCTCTGGGTGCTGCAGGCAGGATGCCAGGTATGGGGCTTGTGCTCTGGGTGTTGGGAGGAGGATGGGAGGTTGTGCCTTGCTGGTGGTGTTGGGCCACTTGAGTTTGGATATCTGGGACTCTACCTTACATATGGTGACTCTACCAACCTTATACTTGCTTTATTTGTGCATTTGAAGCTGTGCTTGGCATATTATTGCAGCCCCTGCAAGGCTATACATTACATATGGTGTCTGACCAGGCATACAATGGAACTATTTGTGTATTTGAGGCTACACGTGCATCAAAACATGTCATACTGGGGCAGGGTCTTGCAAGGATGTCATGGCACAGTTGGAACTGGCTTAGTGATGATTGTGATTAAGTAGAATTGTTTGAAACCGAAAAGTTATGCTTAACTGGCACGATGGCACATTGTGCTGAACATTGCAGTTTTTAAAAGAACCATGGTGAATTTAAACATTACGCCAGGCAGGTTGGCACTTTTATTACCAACTCCCTGCAATAGAGCATAGTGGGTCACCCTGCATTGACAGAAGTCAGCATCATTTGAGCAACACTGAGCTATATTTTGAAGTAACCTGGCATTTTGGTGGTAACACACTGCATGTTCTCCTGGCACAATATTAAAACTGATGTAATTTATACTGTCCTATGGTGCATAATTGGCATTGTGGTTACAGGTGACTCCCTCTCCCCAGAAGTATTAGAATATGTAATTATTCCGACAAAAATTGCTTGTAAATATCTTCTTATCCAACTTTCTCCAAACACTGTGCTGCAGACACGCACCATATTTTATCACGCTTTATTTTTCAAATGGTTTATATTTTTAAAAAATCTTCAAATCAGCCAATGTAGAGTATCAGTACTATCACATAGGAAAGCAAAAGACATACATTAAAACCTATATCCAAATCATAGATCTTGGCATCAGAGGGGGTGGGAAAGGTCGCTGGAATCTCTCAATATATGTATGAGCCTATTATATCACCTTAAATCTATAGTAACCAGGATCATCGGGACATTTAGCGACACTCTACAGACTGGTAATTTTAAAGGAGAGAAAAGGTGCAGAGAAGTTGTAGTCTATGGTACACATGTTGCCTAGCACTAGTACGAGAAGGTCTAATGGGAGATGTGCGCCGAGGATATCCCTAATCTTTGCCAGGATTTCCTTCATGCATATGTGTAGGGGTAAAATCCCAACAGGCAAGTGCTCCTAATTAGAAATTATTATTGACACCTATAGATTCAGGTGTTTTTCAGCTTTAACCAAATTCCACTCACTCAAATGAAAAGAAAGGAATCCAATGTTTGCATAAATTCTTTACACAAAACACCAGGTGACATCTGATAGATTACATCACATAAGAATGTTTGTGTATGTGTTTGTAAAGTGACATCCTTATGTCATCAGAAATGATGCCAACTTCATGGCCATCAGTTTCACCGCTCTAGGGGTTTAGTCAAGGCAAATTGCTCTAGTTTCAAGCTTGCTTTGCTTCCTTTCATCATCTTCAAAAATGAATGTGTCAGAAATAAATCAAAATAGGAGTCTCCCAGGTCAAAGTATAACCTCTTCAGTGCCCATAGCTACATTACATGTTTAATATGTGTTGTGCTCCCATATGTGGGTAATGGGTATAAGTCCTTAGGGCCAAGCATCGCGCAACATATCCCGTCTACTTGCAAAATAAGTAACCCTTGCGCTTACTTCAAAATCAACTTAATTAAAGGGTTCAGGTCCCCTGTGCATCTCAAACTACTCAGCATATTGTGTATATGTGGATTACTGGGCATTGCCACCAGGTGGGACCCATATTGCCCAAAACCCCCCAACAAATCTCGGACACCTCCAGAAACATCATGTGTAGTCTGTGTGGAGTCAGGTAGCACCTAGTGCATATCTTCTATGAGTTCTCTTTTATGTTCTTGCATCTAGAGTTTTTCTGCATTCTCCCCCATATCCAGCCCCACGTTTCTATGTGGATCGGGATACCGTGTTATGTTCCCCATTTAGTCATGTATGGGTAGATCGTAGACGTTTCCTCTGGGTATAGGAGTTTGTAGGATTGGGAGATTCTCGTATGATTGGCACAGGTGGGCAATGACGCTTCCAGCTCTTTAGGTGTCCTCATAGCTGCAGTTCTCACCACTCCATTTGAAATCCAGTGTCTTAATTGCATATATCGGAAGCATTCAGTTCAGTAGGCAAAATGGTGCTTTATATTGGGTAAACGTAAAGGAATCATGGGTATCATAGTCTACCCCATGGTTAAGGTTGTGTGTGTGTCCCAGAAGGATTTGAAGAACATCTCCATAATGGAGTGTTTAACTTCATCTGCCATAGTTCTATGCACTTGGGCATCCTTCAGACATGGGAAATAGCTGCGTGCTGTGGAGTTCCTAAGCTTGGCGGCAGGAATTCTTTTCGCTTTGTTACCCTTGGACTAGTAAAACCACTTGGTGTGAAGAAGGGAGGCGGCAGCCCGATTAGGTGGGTTTCCAATTGAGATGTGGGTAGTTTAAGGGCTCTCATTCTCTTCAGAGATCGCCTTTGATTTTGTTAGGTCTCTTTATGAGCCACTACTGTGGCTATGGTTTGTCTCTGTGATTCCTTTAATATAAGGAACAATACTAATATTGCTATTATTTCTCCACTATTAACTGCCTTTTCTGCATCCAACGTCAATGCCTCATTCACTTCTCCGTGATCATTTTCCTCATAAAGGTTTCTCAAATGTGGAGTGCAGTAGCTATGTCTCACAGGAGCAGGTCATTAAGATGCCAGTGCCTACGTACAGAGGAGAAGGGGCCAAAAGGTACAGGTCTGGTAAGACTGGGGCCTGGTTAGATAGGACCCTTTGCTCTATTTCAATCGCAAGGGTGTAATAGTGTGTAGGACACCACTAGTATGTCTTTTCGGGAAAAGTCCCAATGTACTGATTGATGGGTATAAGACCTCTCTCCTTGATGGAAAAATATCCAGGCTTCGATCAGGGGGACGTCCCCGTGCATCTTGGCTATTATCTGGAAGTTCGGTCCATCTTCCTGCAAACGGGGCAGATTTTTTTCAATAAGCATACAAAAGCACCCCCCATTATTATTTCCCCCTTATAGAAATACCTCAATTTAAGCAACATTTCCGTAAAGAACAAATCTTGGTTATCATTCAGTGCAGAAAGGGATATGGGTGAATAAGGCTGTCCCTGTTGTGTTTGGTTAATTATCAAAAGTCAGCCATCTGGCGCTCTTGTGACTAATTTATGGTATGGGATTCCCCTCACGATGAGAATGGTCATGCCTCTCTTCTTAGTGCCACTTGACACATGATATTGAACATTAAATTGCCTGTTGATAAGCCTCCTCTCGTCTTTCAGGAGTAGGTATGTTTCTTGAAAAAATACAACAGAAGCCCTCATTGTTTGAAGCCTTAAAAGGATCACTTTGCATTTGATGGGTGAATTGAGACCTCCGACATTGAGCCTCACCGCTCTCGACCCTCTGAAATCATCCCGCGTCATGCAGATCACAGGTAATCAGTATAAGACTCCATCACCATGTAACTCTCACCCAAGAGGTTCACCAAACTTTGGAAAAAATGGTTAATAGCATAGGAGTGTAAATACCGGTTCATAGAACATGCATACCAAAGTGAAATCAACTCAATTCATCTGATAGTGAAAAACCACCCAGAGTGGACCTATACATGTTAGTTGAAAAGTATTGGATAGTTCTTCCATCATCTTTTAAGGGCATAATCTCGAGCACCCCCTGGCCTGCCCCCTTTCATAAATCAAATCAAAATATAACCCAAATTCGTCCTTTCCTGCAGCGAGCGCCACGTGAAACTCCCAAGAGAACGAATGCTCCCTGCAACAAAAGAACCGTTTTTTTAATTTCCGCCAGATTTCTGGTAGCCAGTCCCATTGGAGTGTCTCTTGTCCCATGTTTCTTCAGGCCCCTCGGTTGTCCCCTCGGTTGTCCCCTCTCCCTCAGTTGTTGCTCTTCGTGTGGGCATTCTTCTGCATCTCATGACCGACATGTCGGTGTCTCCCCATCAATTATCCACAGCTGTGATGTGTTGTTGTCACTTGAACATAAAGAGAAGCTTACAGGGATGACACATGTATTTTTAATGCTGTTATCTTGGAGCCAAGTAGTAACCACATTTAGCTGTCACCTCTTGACCAATGTTGTCTGAAAGAGGTCCTGGAATATTGATGGGGCCAAGTGACCTTACTGATTTCATTATTCCTTCTTTGGTTTGGAAGAAATGAACACATGTTAAAATATCCGTGATAAGACCCATCCTCCATTGAAATGTGCTGTAACCTCTGAGTCTTGCCCAGAACCATCTCTCTATCTTGTGGGAGCTGAATAATCTGTCCAAAGAGGACCTGAACATATATTTCCAAATCCTGATCTCAAATTTTGATTGTTATCCCTCTCAGGCGGATGTTGTTCCGATGTGAACGGTTCTTTGTGTCTTTCTGTTTTTGCGATAATGAACTCCATTTCTTCTTCTAAGATGCCAACTCATTTTGCTGTTTCAGACTGTTGTTTGGCTAGTTTGGACAGAGTATTTCCACCTCATCTAAGTGCCTCTCGGTCACAAGGATATGTGTGTCATGCTCTCTAATGGATTTTGCCAGCCCTTCAGCGCTGTTCTTGATGTCTTCCTGAAGTCCTTCTTTCATCTCCTTCGGGAGGAGTTTTAGGTTATCCTTCGTGGCAAAACTCTCTGTTTTACCGTGGTCCACAGGAACCAGTGCCTTAGACCATAGTATGCACCTGTAAAAGTGACTTTATATCTCTGTGTTTAGGCTTCTTTGGGGTTTTGGACATTTCACATGCACAACTCAGTTTCCCGTCTCTAGAGTGTTTGTTTCCACTCTGCCGTGCACCACTTTGCAGTTTTCTGGATGGTTAGTGATATAGCGTTATCACCTAAGTCTCCCACTTCAATGTCTCTCAGATGGGCTCTTGGGCAAGGACAGTTCAGGGTCTAGCATGGAGGGACTCCCATCTTCTCATCTTTAACTAACCTAGGGTCTGTGAGGCCTATGGCCATGCCGCTCAAGATCTCGGGTGTGTACATCTCATGTGACTGGGGTAGAGCACGTGGCTATCCTGTGTCCTGGTCGGTCAATAGGAGATAGCGGTGTCAACCTAGTTGCTACAGCCACCATCGCTCATGATCTTACAACAGGGAACTCCAGGAGAGGAAAGACCTCACCACAGTCTGTTTGCTCCTGCAGGTGTTTTCATAGTTGTTCTTTATTTTAAAAAATATTTTTTTTTCCTTTTTAGAACCAATTTATTAAATTTTAACATGTTATCATTACAACACAGATTTCAGCAAAATTCACACATCCATGAAACAATAGCAGTAAGTATAACAACAAAAAAAAGGGGGGAGAGAAAGAAGAAAAGACAAATAAATAAATAAATAAAACCCACACCCTCACCCCAAAACAAACAAGAATAAATGACACAAAGCATTGAAGAAGTCCAAAATGCATATGCCAAGAGAGCTGTTGAAAACATCGAATTACAAAATATCCACATGGTAATATGAAACAACACAATCACAATAAAAAGAACAAATAAAAAGCATGCATGTTCACTTATCTGAATACAGGATACAAGATCCGATCTAATCCGCATCCAGAAAAGCCTTCCATATTTTGTCAAACAAATGTCTCTTCCTTTGAGTTGAATATATCACATTTTCAATATTGCATGTTCGATACATCTCCTCCAACCAACTGTTCAGTGAGGGGTAAGCAGCCGATTTCCAATTTCTTAAGGTTAGCTTCTTCGCCAGCATGGCACCACGTAAAATCCATGTTACCTGATGAACACTCAAGGAGCCTAATATAGTGGTTTCACCCAGGATAAAAGTTTCAAAATCAAAATCCAAATTTTCACCACTTGTTCATCGTTTCTGCAATGTCCTCCCAAAACTTCCTGACCTTCTGACACTCCCATAGCATATGTTCCATAGTACCACAAAAGTGACCACATCCCTAACAGTTGTCAATTGAAGGAAAGAAAGTTTTCATAGTTCTTCATGTGTTTGGTAAGCAGCTAAGGCGCTAATTTCTGGGTGGATCATCGGGGCAGGATATTAGATGGCATCTGCTCCCACCAGGGTTGTATACGAATTGTTCGTTTTACAACTGTTCGAATGACAATTGACCTTTTCACAATTGACCGAATTGTGAAGGTCAATTGTAACATATATGTGGGGGGAAACCCCCCACAACCCTCCACACAACGCCAAACCCCCCAAAACCCATATATATATATATATATATATATATATATATATATATATATATATATATATATATGAACAAAAAGAAAATGAAAGCGGGATGCCACTTCCTGGACGGCACTCTTCCTCAATCATAAAATCATCCAGATACGTCAAAAAGGATCTACATCACACGTCCTGTATTTGTTAAGCACAGTGGACAGGTTGCTCAGGAGGGAACAAAAACAACTATGCGTTTCACCCTAACGGGCTTCGTCTGGTTGTAAACATAAATGACAAGCTTCTCATTTAAACACTTGTGCATACGAGCAAAGAGTCCTTTGCTTTCCCTTAAGTTTACCTCCCAGACCTAATGCGTGTTTCTCTGAGTGACATCTTGGAATGGTAAAAAGTATATACATATATATATATTCTCATAGATGCAACTAAAGCCCAATACTTTCTTATTTTGCATCAAATGTGTTGCTTTCAAAGATATCACAACATACCAACCAAGATACTCATAGGCTAATACATTTTCCCCATTAATTATACATTATTCTGCAATATTTAGCGTTTTCTTGTGTTTTTTTCATTTTGACAACAAACATTGCATTCCCCAAATTGTCCATAATGATCAATTTTTTTAGCAAGATACTTTCTTATATTCTGCCCTTATTGCACTTTCCATGTATCTAAAGTGCCTCACGCTTTCAATAAAGTGCATTGCGCAAGATGACAATATGTATTTCCACAGCTTCTCAAAACATTTGTGCTGTTATAGGTCATGTGTTAACAAGATATCAAAAATATGAACAACATTTTTTGAGAAAAGATTACTTCCATTTAAGTTACCACATCGTAAAGTCTCAAGTACCATTACCAAAGTGCAGTGTGCATTATAGCTGCCGATGTTTTCAAATTTGTCAAAGTTTCTATTACCTTGAATAATGTGCATAGTGCATGATAACATCAATAAAATTACTTATGGCAACAAAATATCTGTCAATATTACAAGGAGTAAAAACAATCATTTCTCATCCTTAAAAATGGAATGCAGTATGCATCATAATAGTCAATATTTCACAGCCTCCACTGTTACTCAAATACTAGGTAAAGTGCATTATGCATAATGGCAGCAGATATTCTGTGTCATACAATTAACACATGCTACAAGTAAAGTGCTTAGTGCAACACAACAATCTTGCAAAGGTCTTCACTGATTATAAAAAAAAATCTTCTTGTCAGAATAAAGTGCTTAGTGCATTCAGTATATAACTTGACTAGGATGTTTATAAGTACCATGTGTGATAAAACACAATATTCATGCCATAGTTTTCCCTAGTTAATAAAAAGCCTCTTTTCCCAAAATAAAGTACTTAATGCTTTTACTATATATGGTCACTCCTTTCGGTCTTGCATCACCTCAATTTTCAGATGTAAAATACTCATGTAAAAAGATCAAAAACAACCAAAAACGACCAGACCAGAGCAGCCAAAAAAAGGGGGAGGAAAAAGACGACTAGGGGAAAGGGGAGAGAGGAAACAAAGGGAGTGGCGTATTTACCAAGTGTTTAAAAAGCCTGTAACAAGTTGAGAAAATGCAATCATGTTCCAACAAATGTGTATGTGATCATTTTAAAAAGCTTCCAACATGTTAAGAAATGTAAGGACTGTTATGTAAAACAGTGTGTTAAAAGAAAGTATATGACAAAGAAAAGCAGACCTACAGTGGCCTCATGTTCTTAGATAAAGCATTCATATTCGTATATCTCTTCTCTATTTTGCTGTATGTGTATCTTACAAATGGGCATATGACAGATAAATCAAAAAAATCAAAAAAGTCAAAAAAACACTTTTAGTTTCCCACAAATGTATAGAGCTCCTCGTCCATGTTGTGGCCACCTGGGTGTTTTGTTTGGTAATCGACAATATATTTACATTCAGTTTGTCTCAACCTCAGTTCTCGATTACCCCCTCTCGGATTTGGTAAGATTTTGTCTATGCCATAATATCTAAATGATGAGACATCTCCATTATGTTTTTCCTCAAAATGCTTGGCTAGGGGGTAAGTTGGATTTTTGTTTTTAATCGCACGAAGATGTTGCAAGATCCGCAGTTTTACTTCTAATTTCGTACTACCTATATACCATAGGTTACATCCACATGTTATCACATAAACCACATAAGTTGTTACACAGGTAATATGTTTCTTGAGAGTCACTTCCTTCTTAGTTCGAGGATGTATATAGTTCTTTAAAGACACCCCATATATTCAGTAAAAAAATTTGTTAAAGGGACATTATGGTTAAGTTGCGCTACTAAAAACCTATCAGATTCAGTAAAAAAACTTTGTTAAAGGGACGTTATTGTTCCAAGTAAAACCGAAAAACCCCTGAAATTCGCCAGTTATGGTAAGCTAAGCAACCATAACTCGGCCACCACCGTGCACTGCTAAGACTAACACCCAGGACATCAAAGATGACATCACAAATTTCCACACAAGTTACCACATCGTTTCTGTGACTTTTTTAACATTTTTTGGTGTTCGATTTGTCTTGCGGACGGCGCGCATGTCCGCGAACCGCGTACAAGCACCCCTATAAAAGACCACGCCCTAGAGCTCATTCTCATTGTGTTTATGGCTATTCCACAGAGCACACTGCATTTTGCTGCATACTTTGCAGATTTTGAGATTTCCATCTCCAAGCCGATGACATCCATGGCTCCACTATTGCCACCTGGTGCTACATCTGCCTCAGCTCCACCCCTACCCCCTCCACCACCACCATCTCTCCAAGGGCCTGAAGAGGGGAACAGGAGTGAGGATACAGAGGAGGAAGAAGAGGATGATGAGAATGAGGTAGAGGAAATCCCTACTACCCGCCCTCAGCGTGATTCTTGGGTGTGGCGGTTGTTTACCGTTCATGGGAATGGTCCTAAGGCTTGTGCAAACCGTGTCACCTGCAATGAGTGCAAAATGGTACTCAGTCACGGGAGGCATGGTTCGTACAGCTTTGGGACCACTACCATGAAGCGACACCTCAACTCATTCCACACTGGGGCCATTCGCCAGGTTGTACCTTTCGAAGAGCGTAGTAGGTTGATTGCCTCTACTTCATCCTCGATTTCTGATCTGAACAGCGTCTTCCTCAAGCTGCCTCACAGGCCATACAGAATTCTGATGACCCTTACCTTTCGAGGGTCACAGTTGTATGTATGTACTGTGACACAGTACTCTGCAGGGGGGAGCGACTTTGGAGTGCTTTTGAGACTATTGTCTTCCTCTCTCAGCTCGCCCTTTCTTATTGCTGTGGCTGGTGTCCCCCCTTCACCCTCCTTTCCCCTCCTCTCCTAGTGTGTCGTGTATAAAAAAAACCCAAAAAAATACAAAATAACAAAAATCAAAAAAAATAAGGCTCTTTTCAGAGCTGTCTTTCACAGTTAAAAAATAGAAGGGAAGATAAATAAAGCAGGGCCCTTTGTATTTCTTGAAAGTCCGCGGACAGTTCGCGAACATAAACAAATTTGGGGTACTACCCTATTGTAACCATTGCATTTTTCTCTGGGAGGAAGTGGTGGCTCTGAAAAGAGCCTTTGGGAGTTGTTTGTATGTCAAAAATTCTAAATACTTAACACCTACTTCAAAATGGATGCTGTATTTCTAAAAAAGGTCGCAATGCATTTTGTACATTTCTCAGAAAAATCTGATTGCCAACATAAGTAAGATGGACTCCATCTCTGTGAAAAATGTATGAACTACGAAACATAAAATTTTCATTGTGAAAATAGGACATGCCAAAATCTCTTAGGAAGGCACAAACAGCCTTATTAACATTACGCCTTGCTTTCTCCATTTGTGGACCACATGAGAAAGAACGAAGCCACATTTGTCAATCCGTGAAAAAATTACTTTGGAGTTTGGAAACATGTCCATGATCTTCTGAAGTCCTTCTTTCATTGCAAATTGCAAAGAAATTCTAGACACATGTCCTAAACTGTTCCCTCCACAATGAATTACAATTATGTCTGGATGTTCCTCTATCTTCAAAGTTGCACAGAGAGGTAGCAAGCCCAACCACTTCATTTCACACACTCCATGCCAGTGCACTTCCACATGTGCGAATCCAAGATCTATAGATACTCCACAGCTTTCTGCCTGCACCTTCAACCAATGTATCCACGAGTCTCCCAAAATACACACAATCTATTTTTTGAAACACTCAGCCATAGCTATCTGTTCTTCTCTGAGCAAAAATAATATCTGAGAAAACCTCTACTAGCACATCACACTCACTAAACTTTACTGACCAATCCCTTGCTACATTCAATCTCATTTGCATGCCTCCCCACCCCAAATTCCCCAGATGTAATACGCGGTGTCTTAGAACTACCGCCATGTCCGCGAACATATCGTAACATGGACAGCCCTTCTACCATTTCCACTTCACTCTCGGTGCCATTCCCTCATTGGGTGTAGCTAAGAAATCACATGACCATCCACCAATCAAATCCAAGACCTCTACATGTAACTACATCATCATAGATCAGCACTGCAAATCTACGGTGAATCTCTCGAAGTACAAGTCTCATACCATTGGCAAGCACAATCTATGAGAAATAGCATACAAGTCTCCAAGATTTCTACTTGCAGCTTCGTCCATATACATATGCATGAACACAAACTACAGGTATGCATATTTTCTATACAGTACATGAACACATTTTCTAACCGACATTTACCGTGTATAATCTGTAAAATGAATTTACGATCATTTTTTCATTGCCCTAAAATGAACTGTGACTTACAAACCTTTATACCGTTTAATTTCTTCATACACACACACACACGCAAATAATGTTAAACTAACATTTTTGAAATAAAATATATAGACTACATATAATCAAACAAAATTACATGCACACTCTATGATCAAATCTCAAACAATAATATTTGTACAAACACATAATTGGTTTTAATTTGTTTAATTTATATAATTTATTACATTAATATAGGACAAGCAGGCTATGACATTGACTCACTATTACGTGGAAAAGCAGGCTATGACATTGACTCACTATTACATGGAAAAGGTTAGTTACAGGAATAGCGGTATACAGTGGTACATTATGAATTTCACAAGCCATAGTAAAGATATTTTCTTTCCTACAGTTAGTCATAAGATAGTTTTAATGGTTTTGAGGAAGGCGCTGAGCATTTCAATTTAGACTATCTATGTCAAAATTAAAAACAGTGCCATATACAAACCAAATTACTAATTTCTTTCTTTTACAATTGCAGTGAAGACCATTCTCCTGAAAAGAAGCAGCCGAATTTGAAATACAAAGAACAACTAAGAAGCAAACTGCTCATTTTAGAAAAAAAGTAAGTAGAATGTTACCATAATATTTGAATTATTACTCAAACACACTGTAAGGTTAATTCATGCTATTTCTGTGTCTAAAAATAAAGACTCTGCACCATTCTGACCAAAAATCCCCCCGTCTTAAACAGTGATTTGCTGGCAGAATGGCCCACAAATTCCTATTTTTTTCGACACACAAATTACCCAACTCAGCTGCTAGAATTTAGATGTTGTAGAACAAACAACTGTTTTAATTGTATAGCTTTAGATATACTATTTATACTTCTCCACACCACTGGCTTACTTTTTTCTGTCATCTGAACCCCAGTTTAGTAACACATTAATTCAAGAATACCCATCCCTAGTGGTTGTACTTCCCAATGCACAATCACACACCATTACATACATATTTATCATCTTACTCAAACACTCATGCACACAACACACATTCATTGCAGAACACCCCAACCCATACCTTCTGTATTTTTTTCAACAGACCCTAAAGAATGCCTACCAAAAAGCAACTCCGTAGAAAGGAACGCAGAAGTAGAGCAAATGAAAAGAAAAGTCTCCAACATAAACATCCATCTATAGCAGATTTTGTAAAAAAAAAGTTGAAACACAACAGCCAATACAGTCATGTAGTGAAACAGAAGAAGCTTCTAGTACAAACTCTTTCCCTCCTCTATCAAAAAGTAAAACAACCCAAAAAACAATTAACAGAAAATCAACTATCACTACAAATAAAACTTCTTCTATAAATCTTGATATAGTACAAAGTAAGCATACCAATAAAAGTATTTTAGCCAAAATGTTCCATCACAAAGTCCTTCAAAATCTTATAAAAACAGGAGAGAAACCAGGTTCAACACTTCAAACCTATCGTAGGAAAGTAATCTTAGAAGCGTTGATAGACAGTGCAATTCTTCTCAAAAGAAAGTTATTTATTTTAGTGTTAAACAGAATGAAACCACTAACAAAACTAATAACTAAATTACAAAAAAGACTTCTCAATAAACGAAATGTCAACAGAAATAACTTCTTAAATATCTGTGGAGGTGAATGGAGTCACACTACAAGCACAGAACCATACTTTAATGAAGAAGCGTACAAACAAAAGAAAATAAATACAATTGCTATACGTAGCAGTGCTCGAGGTTATGAAAAAGTTAATAATACCATAATGGAACAAGAAGTACTCCTTACAAAAATATGCCCTGAAAACGTAGATTTACCCCTCCATTCAACTGAATCAGAACATCTAGTGTACAAATGGCCATGCACGTCAATGTGTAACATTCCCAAAAAAAGTTCAAGTCTTTACGCCAATTCCTCAATCAATATGTGAAAAGCAAAGACAAAATCAAAATTAAACTACTGCAAAATATGGATGCTTGTCCAGTACGCAAGTGCACAGGACTACAAGGACATTCATTGGCCTGCATTACAGGACCTACTTGCAAAACAACCTTCCATGATATCAAAAGGATATCAACACATCATGCAAGTATAAGAAATCTAGTTTATAAACTGTACTATGCTAAAAGTCCTGCTTTAGCACTAGCCAATTTAAATAACATTCTTCTACATGGTACAGCAAAAGACCTACTAGAAGAAATCGACTATATCCAGACAAAATATTTTGGAAGTAAAACCCACTTACAAGATGAATTAGCTGTAAACCAACTTTGTAACAATTCTGCACATGGCAACCTCTCACTACACACATACAAAAACGAAATACTAAAATTTGAAAGTACTTCAGCTGAAGTACCAAACCACGTGTGTGTATGTTGCCGCAGAACTTTTTATAAAAGTAACACAAAAACTGTAGACCTATCATACAAAATAGAACACAATGAAGATTCTAAATGGTTTGAATTAGCTCTCTACCTTATAGCAGAAAACAAATACGAAATAACTGACCCCATAATACTTTGCAGTTACTGCACTACAAAACTTGACAACAACCAAACTCCTTCACATGCTATCACAAATAACTTGGAATTATATCCACTACCAAAACCCCTTCAACAACTTAATTTATATGAGAGCATCATAATTCAAACAGTGCACCCATTTCAAGCAATAATACGCCTTCAACCAAAAACTGCAAAATTACCTCCCTCTGAATTAGTGAAAGGTATTAGTGGAAAAGTAGTGTATTTACCATTAGATCTAAAAGAAAATGTGCACACTCAATGAGTGCAACGTCCAATGCAACAATCTTTAATTATCTTGGTAAATGGAGTACCTACAAAAGACAAAAAAAATTGGCAACAACTGGTAGATTTACATAAAGTTAGACAAGCCCTGCAATATCTTAAAGAGAATAATGAATATTACAAAGAAATTAATATTGAAGAAAACTTGAAAGATACAACTGAAATAATTCAAGAGACACAAGAAGCTGGTCAATTTGAGCTCCTAGACCCTGCTGCAATATCAAACACTTTAGACCATTATACAATTCATCCATTGCACTCTAATGACACCATAAAAGATGCACTGTAAATGTACCAAATGCGTCAAACAAAAGGATCACCAATCAGCATATGGGAAAAAAGAATAGAAACACGTGCTTTTACTCTACTCTTTCCTACTGGCAAAGGAGGAAGATACGATGATAGACCTATTCAAATATCAGCATCAGAATATCGCTCATTACGAATGTATTCTGAAGATCCCAGATTTTGACAAAATGTGGAATACATATTCCACCTACTCTTTGAAAGTGAACTAGCAACTTTGTGTTACAGAGTTGCACACATATTAAAATCAGGATCACACTTTCAAAATATGACAGCTACACAGTTATTACAAAAAGTTCAACCTTAAAGATGAGGTTTTACAAGCAAATCTTACAAATCTATTAGCAAATATGCGTGGTACTAAAGAGTACTGGTTTCGACGTCATGGAGATGTACGTTGTCTGATCAGAAACCTTGGCCCACCCACTTGGGTTGTTACATTAAGTTGTGCAGAATATGCATGGGAAGATTTACATGCTTTCCTACGCATATCTAATGAAAACAAAACAAACATAGATATACTAACACCTGGAGAACTTTGTTCTCAGGATCCTGTTAATGTTTCAAGATATTTTCACCATCGCTTCGATGCTATGCTACATTTTATTTGTAATAAAACTGTTCCTCCCCTTGGAGAAGTGCAACACTTCTTTTGGAGAAAAGAATACCAAGCCAGAGGAGCACCACATGTCCACATGCTTTTATGGATTAAAGATGCTCCTAAATTTGGTCAAGACAGTGATGCCACTGTTTTACAGTTTATTGAAAAATATGTCACTTGTGAAATTCCATCAGAATCCACAAATAGTGATCTTCATGCAAAAACTTTACAATTCCAAAGACACAAATGTGGGAAATACTGTCGTCGCAAATAGACAAAGGCAAAAACAAAGGGAAATACTACACCAAATACCGATTTGGTTTCCCTAGACCAGTTACAAATACAGGTCAAGTGAACAACCTCATGTCTTCAGTTAGACATAGTGTTAAAGGTAAGTCACCTAAAAATACATATTGCATAAAAAGAAAAGAAGAAGAAAAATATATCAATGATTATAATGCAATCATTGCCCACTTATGGAATGCAAACATAGATGTGCAGTACATTGCAGACAATTCTACTGCAGTTGCACGATATATGTCACAGCATACTTAACTAAAGCAGAAAAGACAGAGCTCCAAGACCTCTGGAATGACCTGTCATCAGATAAAACAGTATCTCAGAAATTATACAGCTTGGGCATAAAAATGCTCACCCATAGAGAATGTGGATCTTATGAAGCAGCTGATTGTTTAACTGGTACTTCATTGTATGGTAAATCTGAAAATATAGTATGGCTAAGTCTTGGTCCAGCTAAATTTAGAAAAAGAGTTCTAAAATCATATGAAGATATAGAAACAATAGCCAAACATGATCCCAACAGCCAAGACATTTTAAAAAACAATTTATTGGACACATACTACCCAAACAGAAGTAATACTTTGGAAAACATGTGTCTATACCAAATAGCCCAAAACTACACATACAAAAATAATATGAAACCTGTTGAAATAAAAGGTAAATATAGAGTGGCAGACTGTGAAGGCAGCTTAGTTAAACCCACTAAACCAAATTTAATTAATCATATCAAATTGTCATTGAAGACTCCTCAACATAAAGAAGTATATTACATGTCCCTGCTACAACTCTTCAAACCATGGAGAAAAGAAGAACAATTACTAGATAACTATGACTCATATGAGGATGCTTTCAAAGCAAATGAAAGCACTATAACTGATGTAAACTTTACATAGTACAAAACAATGTTGCACAATGAACAGCGACATGAAGAAGAACTCCAAGCCCAACTAGATAAGGATACTCCTGACAGTAGTCAACCTTCTGTAACAGGAAGCCAAGAACCACTGGGAGAACCACTAATAACAAATGAGGCAGAATTAGCTATTATAGAAGTAGAAAACACCATGCGTCAGTATGAAGATAAGGAAGACGTAACTATACTACAATCAAAACTAAACAATGAGCAAAGTAGCATTTTTCAAGAAGTAACAAAACAAATTGCACATGGTGTAAAACATGAAAATAAAGAATGTTCCTGCCATAATTATAAACCTATACTACTGTACGTCAGTGGTGAAGCTGGTTCTGGCAAAACATTCCTAATCAAAATCATTAGTAAGTTCCTTTTAGCTGCCTACAACATAGGTGGTGTTACATTACACCGATTACTACTATTACCAGTAGAACACCAGAACAAATTAGACTATTACAAACTTTCTGCAGAAGCTGCAATGGAATTACGCAGAGTATTGAAACAAATGAAAATGCTACTAATAGATGAAGTGAGCATGGTCTCCAACCTGATGTTAGCTTTGATTCACCTCAGATTACAAGAAGTACTCAAAACAGACTATGAAGAGCTCTTTGCAGGAAAACACATTATTGTTTTTGGAGATCTGCTTCAATTAACACCAGTAAAAGGTGAACCTATTTTTAAAACATTAGGGCACAAACTCTGCCGTAAAACTGTTGGCAGCATTGGAAATGTCAACCTTTGGCAACATGTCCAATACAGAGAATTAACAGAAAACATGCACCAATCTGCAGATCTAACTTATGCCAACATTTTAAAAAGTTTGAGAGTTGGTATACTTTCTAAAGAAGCAGAAGCAACATTGAAAACCCGGCACATTAATGCACTTTATGGCGATAATGCATGTGCTACAGATGTTATGGAACAATTAGCCCACAAAAATGTCAATTGTAGGGCCTTAATGCCAACTCTTGCAAGCTGTCTCAAATTCAATGAAATAATGTTAAGTAAAGAAATGCAACCAATAATGGAAATTAGCACCACAGACAAACTAGATGTACATGGTATGACACTACCCATGTGTGACCAAGCCACAACAAGACTAAATAATTTAGAAAAATCAATCTCAAACACAGCAGGCTTAGAAAAGATGTTCAAATGATCCTTAAATTGCAGAGTAATGCTTAAACTTAACCTTTCAAAAATACCCACGTGACAACAAAATTCAGTTTGTCAATATACTCTTTGACAAACTTTCAGAAGTAAAACGGATAGGACGCTCAACAGCTAGATTACTTCTCTTCAAAGATATGTATGTACGCAGAGAACAATTTTCTATAATTCTTGCATACGCAGTCACGATTCAGAAATCACAAGGTCTTACCCTAGACAAAGCAATGATAGATATTGGTAACACAGTCTATAAAGAAGGCATGAGCTACGTAGCACCATCATGCTTACGTACACTTGACGGTCTATTTCTAATGAACTTTGATGCAAGTAAAGTAAACGCTGATATTCCTTGCATTTTAGAATATAATAGACTTCGCTCACTATACACTCCCCATCTAAACACATATTCTGTTCCACAAAAACTAAAACGTTGTAAAAGAAAACTAAATCAAACAGAAATGCAACAGGACGTCACTGCAAATCCTCCAAAGAGAGTAAAAGAAACTAATACTTCATCAAGTACCACAAACAAAAAGAATCAATTAGAGAAAGTAAACCAGGTACTTCTTTAAAGAAGGAAGACAAACTCCAAAAAAAGCAGTTAGATACAGAACTACCTGGACCATTTAAATTCTCAAATATAGTTGGTGTAAGTTGCTATGCAAATGTAGCAATGAATATTCTATTTCAATTACCACCAATTGTTGACAACATTTACTTACACAGTACAGACCCATTGTGTTTGCAAATGTTAGTACTTCACAGAAATGCAGCAAACAATCCTGACAACACATATAGTGTTTTTGGAATAAGAGGACAATTGGACTACTGTGCTGGAATGGTGAAATTCACGATAAACTCACAGGAAGATCCACAAGAATTTCTAATGTACTTACTACAAGTACTGGAAAACAAAAACATACCTATAAATGAAATCTTTCAGATTTCATACATGTGGAAACATACATGCACTCTATGCAACAATGTGACACAAGAAGAAATCCCCAATGAACGCTTCATATATATATCAATACCAAATTGTGAATCCATTCCATTTCAGCAACTTGTACAAAATGCAAACTATGGTAGATTATGCTCTACCTGCAATTCAGATAATCGCTCCACGTTAGTAATACAAACACATAGTAAATACGTAATACTAATGCTTCTACGTTACAATGCAGATGGTACCAAAAACAACTGCAAGCTGACTGGATTCACACATGGTCAAATATCACTTGGTAAGAAAACCTTCACAACAATAGGTATAATCTACCACGCAGGAGCCACAACCAATTCAGGGCACTACACTGCATATATAAAAAAGAAATGTGGATGGTTTGAATGTAATGATAGTACCATTACTCTAAAGCAAAGATTACCAGAAAATCTTACAAACGCTTATTTGATGTTCTTAAAACCAAAATTTGATAAATAAAATGTATTTAAACCTTTAAGTAAATTTGTGTTAAAAAATATAAACTGTTAGAATACTCCAAAAGCTATCTAACTGCTCAAAGATTCTACAACAACTAATCAGATAAATGAATACCACTAAATTAGACCACAAAATGCACAGTTAGAATACGCCAACTGATATCTAACTGTCCCAAAATTATATATTTGTGTTAAAATAATATAAACTGTTAGAATACTCCAAAAGCTATCTAACAGCTCAAAGATTCTACAACAACTAATCAGATAAATGAATACCACTAAATTAGGCCAAAAAATACACAGTTAGAATACGCCAATTGGTATCTAACTGCTCCAAAATTCTATAATATCAAAACAAATGAAGAATCTGTTACTGCTCCAAAAAAAATACAACAAAGCAAAGTATAAAGCATTAGCCAGAAACAACAAGTGAACACTGAAAACAAACAAACAAATAAACTGTAGCATAACAGAAAAAGTTTTTTTTTTAATCCAACATGGATTTTTTTTCTCCCACAGACCCAATCATTTTAGCAACAAATACAGAAACTGAGCAAATTGCACAGTACTCTGATTTGTACTCTACTAAATATGAGGGTCGAAAAAAAATAAAAGTATATTGCTTATACAATGTAATAAGTCATTACAAAATACTAATACTAACATGCTATTTTATCACAGAAATGAAGAAGAAAAACATGGACTCCCATTACTAGACCAAACAGTAAGTATACAATAATAAGGACAACCATAACAGCATATCACATCCATAGTATCTAATACCTTTGTTCCTTATACATTTGTTTTTCACCCAAAGTTATAAGCCAATATGAATGTGATATGCTGCGGTGGTTGTTGCCAGGGCATATGCCCTGGCAACAACCACCGCAGCATATCACATCCATAGAGTCAAACATTTCAACTATGATCTATGGGAAACTTTTAATGTCCATGATCAATGTGAGTGTTCTTAGAACACTTTGAACTTGCCAGCGAACAATACAGACACCGTTTTCAGGACACCCCCTATGAACATTTCAGAAAAACGCGATAGTTCTTAGAACACTTTCAACTTAACAACAAACAATACGGACAGTGTCCTAAGGACACCCCTACGAACATTCCAGAACACCGGGAGTGTTCTCAAAAACGTCTTCAGAACACCCCCATTTTGTTTATTTGCGAACTTTTCAGGACACCGCGGGTGTTCTTAGAACACATTCAACTTGACAGAGAACAATACGGACAACGTCCTCAGGACACCCCCTACGAACATTCCCCGGACACCGCGAGTGTTCTTAGAAGCGTCTTCAGAACACCACCATCTTGTTTATTTGCGAACATTTCAGGACACCGCGAGTGTTCTTAGGACACATTCAACTTGACAGAGAACAATACGGACAGCGTCCTCAGGACACCCCCTACGAACATTTCAGGACACCGGGAGTGTTCTTAGAAGCTTCTTCAGAACACCACCATCTTGTTTATTTGCGAACATTTCAGGACACCGCGAGTGTTCTTAGGACACATTCAACTTGACAGAGAACAATACGGACAGCGTCCTCAGGACACCCCCTACGAACACTCCCCGGACACCGGGAGTGTTCTTAGAAGCGTCTTCAGAACACCACCATCTTGTTTATTTGCGAACATTTCAGGACACCGCGAGTGTTCTTAGGACACATTCAACTTGACAGAGAACAATACGGACAGCGTCCTCAGGACACCCCCTACGAACATTCCAGGACACCGGGAGTGTTCTTAGAAGCGTCTTCAGAACACCACCATCTTGTTTATTTGCGAACATTTCAGGACACCGCAAGTGTTCTTAGGACACATTCAACTTGACAGAGAACAATACGGACAGCGTCCTCAGGACACCCCCTACGAACACTCCCCGGACACCGCGAGTGTTCTTAGAAGCGTCTTCAGAACACCCCCATTTTGTTTATTTGCGAACATTTCAGGACACCGCGAGTATTCTTAGGACACATTCAACTTGACAGAGAACAATACGGACAGCATACTCAGGACACCCCCTACAAACACTCCCCGGACACCGCGAGTGTTCTTAGAAGCGTCTTAAGAACACCCACATTTTGTTTATTTGCGAACATTTCAGGACACCGCGGGTGTTCTTAGAACACATTCAACTTGACAGAGAACAATACGGACAGCGTCCTCAGGACACCCCCTACGAACATTTCAGGACACCGGAGTGTTCTCAAAAACGTCTTCACAACAACCCCATTTTGTTTATTTGCGAACATTTCAGGACACCGCGGGTGTTCTTAGAACACATTCAACTTGACAGAGAACAATACGGACAGCGTCCTCAGGACACCCCCTACGAACACTCCCCGGACACCGCGAGTGTTCTTAGAACAGTTTCACTTTGCTTGCGAACAAAACGGACACATATCGAGTCCTTAGAACACCCCCTAGTCAGTTTATTTAGAACATTTCAGAACACCTGTGATGTCCGCAAACAAATCGAACACAAAAAGAACGTCTAACACATAAAAAACACAACTTTCATCCTATCTCATACACTCCCACCCTCCCCAAACACTCCTACACACCAACACACTCTACAAAATACACATTTTGAACAAAGTTTCACGGCGCTGTCCGCGGACGTCTGCGAATCCAAGACGGCGGGCGCTACCGAAAAATTTGACGCGCTTCACGCTCCATGCCATCCAATCAGCGAACACGTTGCATGTCCGCGAACATCACGCAAGACGATTGGCCAATCAGGACACTGTCCGCGGAGCGAACAGGGAAGTGTGTCCGCGAACCGAACACAGATATCACTAATTTTTTTTTACCTACTTTTTGGTCATTTAAAAAAAAACTACTGGACGGATTTTCACCAAATCTGCAAAAGCACGCTTTCGGGACCAAGCCGCTGCTCCTGGTCCAAATTTGGTGGAAATCCGTCCAGCGGTTTGGGCTGTAGGCACGAGCAAAACATTTTTCCCATTCAGTCTATGGGAAAAAAAAAGTTTTGGGACCCCCCCTATAACTTTGCCCCCTCTGGACGAATCCTCACCAAACTTTGCAAAAAAATTCAGAGTGACCCAAATACTTTTTTTGCAAAGTTTGGTGACGATCCGTCCAGGGAGAGCGAAGTTATAAGCCACCCAAAAAGTGCTCTTCCTATGGAAACAGCAACTTAACCATAACTACATGGCCACTACCGTGGCCATGTAATATATATATATATATTACCAAACCGATATATATATATATATATATATATATATATACGGTCAATTGTGACCCTTTAAATTCGGTCAACTGTTCATTCGAACAATTGTAAACGAACAATTTGGGTAATACACCCACCAGGACTAGACACAGTGAGAGCAAAGTAATTCCCGAGCTCTGTCCCTGCAATCCTTTCAGGACCAGCAGATGGGTGATCGGTGTGTTGGCCTAGTTAGGACCTCAAAGGGGTCCCGCTTTCTGTGCCAGCAGAGAGGTCTTCAGGGGGGGTCTCTAGTGGACCAGAAAGGAGAAACAGAGGCAACCCATGCACCAAGGTCCTTTCTCTCACTGTGGGTGGGTTATAAGTGAGGATGGTTACATTTTAGGGGCTTTTGGCAGTTTGAGGGCCTGGGTTTGCTCTGAGTTCACTGAGAAGGTGTCTGCATGCTCTGCCACGTGGCCACAACTCACCGAAATGTACTATTTTGACCTCTCCAGGTTCACTATAGGCTACTTCAGCCATGTCAGTTTGGGAAAACAGTCACATTGTCCATTTTTAGGAAGACCCCATACTTTTGCGTGTGGCCCCTTCTGTGCCCTCCTAAATTTGATTCCAGGAGATGTCGCTGCTTATATTCGATCTCTCCTTCATATCAGCACCCCATTGCAATAGTTTGGGCTTCTAGATAGCACTTTAGTGCAACCTAGTAGCCAAAACAACAAAGGGGAATTCACATTAAGGAAGTATTTATCTTGAGTGTAAGAGAGTAAGCAGTGTTTCTGAAAGCTCAATAAATACTGTATGTTCTGTAGTGCCTTGAGCTGTTTTGCATACGCGACACCACACTCTACCTGCTTTGGAGGTTCTCTAAATATGTGTCTCGTGTGTCGAATTTCTATGGCGAATTTCCTAATAAGAAACTCAATAGTGCCCTAGACAAAGGACTGTGTACCATACACCTTACGTTGTACTTCAATAACATTTCCCATGAACATATTCCTGCTAAAATCAAATTGCATAATCAACCTTCAACAATTTAGCCAACCAATCTGATACAGTCATATTTTCAATTTAATTAATTATATTCCTCAATATTCCATTTTCAAAAATATTGTTGGCCTTACTGGTCCCAAGGCTGTACACACTACCATAAAGCGGTGCAACGCTTCCTTTGATCAATCTACCTTACATAATCTGCACATGCGTAGCCTTTGCAGTATACCATACCACCACATACATTGTTGTTCATTTAGAGGTTTTTGAATCAGACCAACGTGTTCATTTCGCAAAATAAGCAGGCATAGAGTCACCAGAGCACGCATGCTCCAAACAGTCGTTACTTCATTGTAAATCCGCTCAGTAAGTAAAATGTGTAACATACTACCTTCATAATTTTAGCCCTCACCATACTGTGTGCCTCCTTTAGACCCACAACTGCCCCTAACAACTGTAGTCTATTATGTAACTAAAGGCAGTCCTCGAAAGATCCATCTTGAATTCTACTAATTATGCCTGCTATTTCCTGCTTCATCATAGGTGTGATGAATCTGGTGGAGACATCACTGATTTCCCAGCGGTGACCTCTTCCCATGTGTCAGGGGACAGCAGCCGTTACCTGATCCTGACCCTGGGGGTGGCTTTAAGAGGGAGGATCAAATTGGAGGAGAGATCATGGCTTCATTGGGTGAGACAGGTTATCCTCCATTTTGCTTGAAAACCACCCTCCCATATCCAAAACCCTCATAGGCTATTGTCAAACATCTACTCCTTCTTCTATGAAGAATAAGGAAAACTTTTCACTAAGCCTATAGACCAACCTTCCAACTTTGTTCTGCCTTTTAAAACTTTTGAAACCACCTTTTCCAGTTCCACGTATCAAGCATCCAGAATTGACTTGCCATTGAAAACCTTTGAAAATGTTTATCCAAGATCTTTGAGTCAATTGTCAACAATGGACTTCCTTTCCCAGAATTCTCAAAATACTGGGACAAGGAATAGTGATAGAGCGCTGGAGGCCATAAGCTCAGAGAGTGCTCTAGTTGTTGCTCTCATACACCAGTATCTGAAAATGTAAGCAGCAGAAGAAGAGAGTCATGGCCTGTTGCTGCAGCTACTGGAGGGAGAGAGCTTAAGCTCTCCACGAGGAACGAGAGACAGAAAGGCTGGGACCGGCATGGTGGAGCCAGTTGGATCACTGATGAACAAGAAGAAAGCTGCTACATTATCGAACAAAATACATATGCGACTCTTGGAGTATACCCTGTATAAACAGTAGTCCTGGTAGGAGAGTATACCAGGCAATTACAATCGTGTGAGAAAAATAATGTATGGCAGGAGAGTATACCAGGCAATTACAAATGTGTGAGAACAAGAAGCCATGGCAGGAGAGTACACCAGGCATTTAAAGCACTGTATTGGTAAGATCCAAAGAAGTTCTGAGAAGAAGTATTGGGACTGAGGAAAGGGATTGTGTTAACCAAGAGAGAAGGGGCAACACCACCTGGCATAAAAGTATACCAGGTGCACTGAAAGAGACAAAATAACAAAACAGACAGTTGTGTGTGCAAGTGTTGTTATAGGCCAAGAAAATCCCAAAGAACTGTTGTTTGAAAAACCTCAGAGGGGACAGAAGAATCCAGGGCAAGGGAACCACCCTCTGGAGCATGGAGCATGGTCCTTTATCCTTGAAGAGCATGTTGTGTTAGAGCCAATTATTCATTTTTTATGAACTCTTTTGTAAACAACCCAAGGTTAAAGACATTTCCATCTTCACCTTAGAGTTACGTGTATAGTGTAAGGGTCAGAATAGAACTTTGGACACCTGACAGTTTTGTTTGGACATTCTGACACAGACAAGTCCTTTGTTTTTGGTTAAGGTAGGGAAATTCCTCCTAGAGCAGGGTCACAGAGGCATTTTCCCAACCTCTTATTTTCAACAAAAGTCTTTAAACAAAATCATGACTAACTTGTGTCCGAGTTTCATTCCTGACTCCTCACATAGGCCATAGATTTAATCCTGTAGAAAGCCTCATTCTCAAAAACGAGTAGAGTGCTTGTCCCTTGGCCTCTGTTGCTAATGAAATCAGGTAAAAGTCCAACCATATATACATGAACGATGTGCAGAAAGGTAAGCCAAAGGCCATCCAACCAACAACATCCTTCGAACATCTTAAATTAGATGTCATTATCAAATGCCCAGATCTTAGACCCATATGTGACTACTGTGGCTATCTTTCACTTATAAGCTTCTGTGAGAGGGAGCATAGTGTAACTTCCTTGTAATTTATGGAATTTAGATCTATATGTAAAAGTAAAAATGTGTGGGTTTTTGGCTTCGCATATGTTCCCTATACAATTCCACACCGTTTCCACACTGCCTTTGTAGTATATAAAATCACTATTTGACAGCAGGCAGCTGTGCATGCTTCTAAGACACCATTTCAGTGGAGCTCCACTCAACATGCAGATAAAATGTAGCACTATCTACAAAAAAGAAAGCACTTCTTCAGCACGATGGTCTGCTTTTGTAGTGTATGCAATCGTGATTAATAAGCAGCAGCTGTGTTTTGCTCCTAAAATGTTTAAAGGGATTTGTGATTCCCCAGTCACTGCTTCCCTGCAGCACCTCTCACCTCACAGGTAAAGTGCAGCACTGTCTCCAAATCTAAAGTAATGACTAAATACCCGATCCATGGTGAGAGAAATATGGTAGTTAGTGTAAGTGACACTATTGTGTCTGCCTCCTTGTTATTCTACTGGATAGCTCAGTAAAGAAATGTTCAATATATTTGTAAATAGTTTTTATGTAAGTGCCAGAAATATCCAATATTGAAAAGGATAAAACATTCACTAGGTACTTTCTCCAATTATCCACTGTTCAACGCTATTAGAATCACAGGATGCTGATGAAGTCAGGAATACATTGAGTTCATGGTCTGTATTCAGCTCAGTACCTGTTGTTGTAATGTTGAACATCACTTTGGCTTCCATCTGCCACACCTGCAACACTTCAAATACATGTCCTGTTATCCTGGTGGTGCTCCTGCCAGTGCTCCTTCAGTGGGTAGCTACCATCATTGACACATACAGAGCGGAAGTGCTCTCTGATTCGGATCCCGACCAAGGGGAGAAGGGAGATGCAGCATCAGCAAACCTGACACAAGCACAGATAGTGAGGAGGTGAGCAGCCCCTGGATCAGACCCACATCATCTACCACCAGCTTGCTTATACCCCTGCCAGCGGTGGTGTAGACTGGGGGCTTGCCCCCTCCTCCAATGGAGGCAGCACCAATTTCCCCAGTCCCCAGTGGCAGCTAGCGGAATAGGGGTGGGTACCATCTGTGCAAAGTGTGTGGCAGCAACAGCGTGGTAGTTCTCCTCCATAAAACCACCAGTGGAACTGAGCCTCGGAAGCAGTTAACACTACCACCAAATTCCAGGAAACAAGGGGGAGGGTGTGGCAGCGGTTGCCAGTCAATTCGTCGAAAAAAATTGGTCGACCAGACAAATGGTCGAATCAAATTGGTCGAAAACCATTTCGTCGAATTTTTTTTTTTTCTATTTTAACCCTTTTTTTTTTTTTTTTTTGGGGGGGTCCCCCCCAACCCCCTTTTATTCTCTAAAAACCCATTTTTTAACAAAACGAAAACCCCAAAAATAAATATATAAATTAAAAAAAATTTTCGACGAAATGGTTTTCGACCAAATTGCGTCGACCAAATTGCAGTCGACCAGTTTTTTTTCGACGAGTTGACTGGACACCTGTGGCAGCCACTGCCCACACCATAGGAGGGCACCCTCCACCGATACTGCGCCCCTACCACAGTGCTAGAGCAGTAACAACACTATGGCTATGTCCAAAGAGGTCCTAGAAGCGTGCTTCAATGACTTCCAGAACAAGCTCACAGTGTCCTTCCAGAACCAGATCACGACACTCACCTCAGAAGTAAAACAAGCGAGCCAGGACTTGAAAAAAGATGTTGTGAGCCTGGAGTAGCGGACAGACACTACTGAGAGGGCGCTGATGGAGATAGTGGAGGCCAATAGAAAAACAGACGAAACCCTCAAGGACTTGGTCAGGATATCACACAATTTAGAGCTTCAGTGTGAAGACCTTCAATACCGGTCCTGGCAGTATAACATTCGTATACACAATCTACTGAAGGAGGTGGGGGACAAAGACCTTAAGGGGGCGATACAGCAGATATTTTCAGACCTCCTAGGGGACGGGACAGTGGAGGAAGTACTTATCGACCGAGTACACAGGACCGTCCCAGGGCACCGGGAACCAGGAGCGCAACCCACTGGTGGCATTAACAAGCTACCCCGAGAAGGAACATATTCTCAGATGGCCCACCAGGCCAAGCCCATTACCTACAATCACTGGTGATTACATTGCTGAGTCCAAAGCCCTTAATGACATTTACCTGGTCATCTAACCCTGGATGGCCCAGCATGAGTTGTGCCTCAATGATGACAAGACAGAGCTTCTCATCTTAGGTACGCAACAGAGACTAAACAAACTGAGTCCATTGTTCGGCTTCTTTAATATTGACGGAAATCTCATCAAAGTTTCCAAAGATACCAAAACTTTAGTTATCTACCATGACTCCTCTCTTACTCTCACTAGACAAACCAATGCAGTGGCCACTGCATCTGCTTACACCTGCAAATTGATCATAGCTTGTCGCCCATTCCTCACCACCCAGAACTGCATCACCTTGGCCAGGACCTTTGTTATGTCCAAACTGGACTTTTGCAATGCAATGTACCAAGGCACTAACTAGGGTAAACTCAACAATCTTCAGACTACCCAAAACAACGCCATTAGAGCTGCCCTCAATATCCTCCGATCTGCCCACATCTCAGAAACTAGGAAGAACCTCAATTGGCTCTCAGTCGCTCAAAGGATCTCTCTGAAAGCACTGGCCCTCACATACAAATGTGTAAACAATCAGACCCGATATATCTAGCCTCGCGATTTACTCAGCACATACCATCGCGAGTACTTAGATCTGCACAATCCCAAGGTCTCGTGATCCATAGATACAAGCTCCAAACTGTTGGCTGTGCCAGCTTCCCAGTCCTGGCAGCTAAGTTTTGGAACACCCTACCACTATCCATCAGAATTCTACCTTCATTCAGCCTATTCAAACACAAAGCTAAGCTCTGGCTAGCTACCTCACACTAACAACCACCCTCTTGTCTGTGCGGCCCTGCTGGGACTCTGTTCTGCTTTGCTCCCGCACTCTGCTGCTTTGCCGCTGTCTTGATTCTTGTAACATCAACTGTAAACTTTGTTACATCTGTTAGGACTATTGTGAATGTATATCATTGCTGTAACGTTCTGCTAAGATATGCGCCTGGTTGCCCTTGGGCCTTGTTTGCGCTATACAAATAAAATAAATACAAAATACAAATAAATAAATACAATGGGGCCGAAATCCGCCTATACCAGGACAAAGTCTAATCAACCTTTCAGAAGAGCAGGGAGATGGGCTTGTCATAAGGGCCCTATAGGGTAAAAAAATCAATTAAAAATGGACTTTATCCCTCTTTGGCCTCTTCTTCACCTGGGAAGGGAGACAGCACAGAATGACCACTTGTGATGAAGGATCCCATATTCTTCAGCTTAATGATGAGGACATGTGACCTAGATCATCTGGCAGTGCGGAGGCACCCATGAGGAGAAAGTCATGGGAAGGGTCCCAAGTGAGAAAACTGCGAAGAAAGAACCGGCAAGGAGCACAGGCCCCCGGGACATGCATCCCACAAATGAGCCACAACATGTGTCGGCATGATGATAAACAGTACGGACGGATGGTGGATGCCCACATTACAGAAGGCCACAGCATGGGGCTGTGGAGGCGAAGGTTCACCTTGACGGAACACACTTGGCATTGCACAAGGGGTTATAGTCTACCTTGCTAGTTTATCCTAGACTCAATGGGAAGCCAAATCTGAGGGTAACATGCCTGAAAAATCCTTATGAACTTCAGCCCACTCCAGGGAGTTGGGGAGTTCCGGGGGGGTGTTATGGGAATCTGGGTAAGGTGGGATTTTGGGGGGGATCAGATGGGCAAGATGAGTACAACAGGTAGGGGGAGGCAATGGGTGGGGGGCAATAGCAAACAAAACCAAACCGCTTTCAAATGCCTGATGCTAAATGTTAGGGGTTTAAATTCCCCCACAAATAGACAGAAAGTTGAGAGGAAAGAAAGGCAGGGCTGGTATCTGTTCCTGATTATGATAGCAACTATCTATGCCCCAAATTCAGGACAGGGTGGCTTTCTTAGAGCAGTGTTAGCTGACCTAGAGACGTTTGGGAAGGGGAAGATGCCTTTTATTTATTTATGTATTTTTTTTATTTATTTGACATTTTTAATGTGCTTATACAATAAGACAGTGTTTCAAAGCACCACAAGGCACAAGGGAATGGAACAAGGGAGAAAAATAAACAATAGAAAGAACAATGATTAAATATAAAGAAACAGCGGTTCTACTAAGCCTTGTAATATTCGGTGATTGCAAGTGCAGTGAAAAGAAAAGGGAAAAAAAGGGGGATGGGGTGAGGGTAAGTGCTATTAGGGTCCCCTATGAGAGGAAGGGCCTAAGGTGCCCATTGAGGGGGCAACAGGTAAGTGCATGGGGGAGACAACCCTGGGAAAGAAGGAGGTCTACCACCCAATGGGTAAGTGTGGGACAGAGATGAAACCACCCCCACAGGCGGCTATGGGCCCAGTGGGCAGTGCATGGGGGGTGCTGGGGACGATTGGGCAGAAGTCCAGGACCGTATTGGACTCTTGAGGGACCAGGCTGCCAATATCAGCAACAAAGGGGCTGGTTAGCATGGGAGTGGGAGAGGGAAGGAGGAGGAGAACAGAAAGATCTTGAGTAGTTTGCAGAACTTGAGGTGATCCAGTTCAAGACAGAGAGAGGGAGACTGTTCCATAGGAGGGAGCCAACTGAGGAGAGAGATCTGTAACCAGAAGATCAAAGGGATCCGGAAGGAGAGTATTTAGTAAGAGAGAGTTGCAGGTAGCATGGTCGCAGGCCCCAGACAGCCTTGAGGATAATGCAGAGGGTCTTGAATTTGATCCTTGCAGCAACCGGGAGCCAGTGGAAAGATTTTAGGGCTAGAGAGGTACAGTCCCATGGCTTGATGCCAAGGATAAGTCTTGCTGCCCAATTCCGGATTAGTTGGAAAAACAGGGCAAAGAAAGAGGCAGGTTAAGGAAGAGGCTGTTACAATAATCTAGCCTGGAGAGAACCAGAGCTCTAGAGATGTTGAGCTTCTGGGTAAAGGTGAGGAAAGAGAGAATGTCTCCAAGGAGGTGAATTTGAAAGTGGGCCTTCTTGGCAAGTTCCAAGATGTGAGGAGTAAAGGAGAGAGAAGAGTCGAAAATTACCCTAGATTTCTGGCCTCAGTAGAAGGAGAGGGAGGTGAGCCCATAGAGGGTGGCAGAGTGCTGGAGGGAAATGGGGAGCAGGTGTCCCGATAGGTAGAATCTCAGTTTTACTGGCATTAAGACAGAGATCATTGGAGGTGGACTACGACTGAGGAGGAAGAGGAAGTGGGGAGCTTGAAGAAGAGTTGTGTGTCATCAGCGTAACACTGGAAATGAGGAGAGAAGGCCCGAGATTAGGTGAGCAAGAGGCGCTAGGTAGATGTTGAAGAGCCAAGGCAAGAGGATATAGCCCTGGGGAACAACGCAAGTAGAGAGAGTGGTGTAGAAGGAGCCTAGGAGCACCTGGGAAGGGCGGTCAGTAAGGAAGGATGCCAACCAAACCAGTGTTCGGCCTGAGATACCAAGTGTATCTTGGAGCCGCTTTATGAGGATAGAATGGTTGACCTTGTCAAAGGCAAAAGCGAGGTCAAGGAGAATGAGAACAGCAGGAGAGTTAGAGTCAAGATTTGCAAGCAGTTCTTCATGTGTTGTCAGGAAAGCAGTTTCCATGCTTCTGGATGCAAGGGCTTCTAGTGGATCAGGTATTGACGAAAGAAATAGAATCTAAAATGAAAAACGTATTTGAATTCAATGCCTTACCAGATACCACAGAGTATAGCCTCTGGGACGCCTTCAAGGGGACCCTGTGGGGAGAGCTAATAGCAAGACGTGTGGCAAGGGCGATACAGGACTTTGCTCTCGAATGTGAGATGAACCGGGAACTTCAGGAAGTCATGCGCAAAATGGAAACGGATGCAGCGATGCAGCTTCGCAAAACATATAGGGGCCTTCGCGGAAAGCTCAAACTCCTCCAGACTAAAAGGGCAGAGAAGGAGCAGCTACACCTGTGGCAGAAATATTATGTGAAGGCCAATAGGCTACTACTACGCCTACTGAAGCAAAAGGTGGCATCACAGACCATTTGAGAGATAACAATCCCTGGGGGGTCCAAAGCCACCACCACACAGAAAATTACTGAACAATTTGTAGCATTCTACACTTCCTTATATACACCTAATTGCCCTGATCGAGCCTTGCAGGTCGCTTACCACCACTTGGTCCACTTACAGAAGATAACCTTAGGAGAATGAGAATAAATAGAGAAAGACATTACCGTTGAGGAAGTACTTCAGGCAATTAGGGAACTTCCACCCAACAAATCCCTGGCCCGGATGGTTACCAATCAATTTTTTACAAAACTTTCCAGAAGCAACTTGCCCCCAGACTAACTAGCTTTTCAACACATTCAGGAACTCGGATCGCAAAACCCCTACAATGGAAGAAGCAAAGATGGTCCTTTTCACGAAACCGGCCAAAGATCCCGTGCTCTGTGTGTCCTAGCAGCCTACTGCTTTAATTAATATAGATGCCAAGCTCTATGCAAAAGTCTTGGCGAACAGAATGGAAGATCTCCTGCCCAAGGTAATACAGCCAGACAAATCGGTCATAAGGAAGGCCACTTCGTCAGTCCCGTCAGTCCTCCTCTCGCTCGATGAAGAAAAAGCATTTGACCACGTGGAGAGGGCCTTCCTGTTCTGCACAATTGAGTTGATGGGGTTCCGAGTGTCATTCCTGCAAAAGGTGCCCGCCAACTATAGCAACCCGACAGTTGGCTGTCAATTAATGGACAGCTGTCCAAAACCATCCCGCTAAGAACAGGAACCAAGCAGGGCTTCCCTCTGTCCCCACTTCTCTAAGCCATCCACTTACAGCCAATCCTGAGTAAAAATCTGATCTCTGGTGGATATTCGAGGGGTCCCATTTGTGGGTGAGGTAATGGCGTTCACAGATGACATGCTTCTCGCCCTCACCGACCTGGAGCACTCAGTTGCTACCACAGCATGGCAGATAGAAACATTTGGGGCAGTGGCAAGACTGAAAGTCAACCACACAAAGTCGGAAAACCTGAACTTAGCATTCAGCAGGTGACTCTCAGTCATTGGTTAACGTCCCCCACTAAAAAGAGAAATATCTCACTACCAACCCTGGAGATAAGAAACTACAAACTCCTGGCAGAAGGAACCCCTAGACTACCCAAAGCATACATGGCCAGATGGGAACGATCAATGGGGGGCCTCATAGATATGGAGGAGGGGGAGCCGCTATGGAAGGACATCCCAAAGCTCACACGGGCGAACCAAACTAGGGAAATATGGTACAACGTATTGACCCAGTGGCACTACACACCTGCGCAGTTGCACTCCATTAGCGGGAGAGCTTCCCACGACTCTTGGCAGGCATTCAGGGGGTGGGGAGACGGGACCCATATCTTCTGGAACTGCCCGAGACTATCGAAATACAGGGCAGCAGTCAATGACAATATGAAGAAAGTGTTTGGCAATCAGATCAACAGAGGTATAAAAGAAAGCATATTGGGTTTGGGAGACTTTGTAGATAAGGCCTGGTCAAAGCCTCAGAGGAAGGCCTATGCAATACTAATTATAGCAGCACTCTTGGTGATAGCGCAACACTGGAAAGCGAAGGACCCCCCAATGAACAAGATGGTATGCCAAGGTGTGGCACTTCGTAGAACTAGAATGGCTGAGCCTACACAATCCAGGTGGACAGCGCCAGGTTCTCGGCTGAGTGGAGGATGGTCCTTGTCTTCCTGCACGATAACTACTGCAAGGCATACTGTCTGAAAAACTATGCATCTTGGGAATTAACCGACAAATCCACCCTAACTTGTCTGCCATACACTCTTGAAACCCCATCTGTGCCTGGGGGGAGGGGCAGGATGGGAGGGGTCTAGGGAGTGAAAGGAGGGGGTGAGTTGGGGGGTGAATTCATTGTCACTGTTATACTTCAACATGGTAATAAACAAACGTTAAAAAAATATAACAAAGAGCTCATCTGTGCAACGCAACCCCATTATCATGTATTCTTGTAGTCTATCAAGCATGTCTACCAGCGCATGCATTAGCTCATATTGGTAAATAACTAGATTGGCAAATGTTGAAGCATTTTTGGCAGCCATAGCGACTACTTTTGTTTGGCATTAAAAAGTAAGATGTTTTACATAAGGGTAAACTAACATTGTTGTTATTTGAAGATTGAGTGGTATGCCACTGATGCCTTTCTAAAGAAGTCCAGGGTGTCTAAGGATATTTAATACTCTACATAGGTGTATAGATGTTTCACTGTATTTAATTTTATTGAGTATGTCCATGACATTTTCTATGTAATGCTCCAGTTAGGGCACCAATGGATTCTCATGTGAATCAAACTCAGATATAAGGTCTGTAACCCTTTAATTTCTGCTCATGATTGGATGTCGTCCTGATAAACCAATTTAGGTTTTGTGTATTTTTGGCAGGAAATATACTATAGACAGCCTGGGGTACCTATCCATGAGACATTGCATCTCATCAGCATGCTAAGTCTGGCTACTTCAAGATTAAACAAAGTATTTCTGATTATACTGTCTGTAACGTGAGATTCTAATTAAAATGTGGGTAACAACCATGGGTACTAAGGTGGTCCTTTGTCTGTTTAATGTACTTAGTACAATTTGCTTAGGAAAACAACATTACCACACTTTCTGTAATTGTCATGGGAAGATCTTTGAATAATTGTATCAGTGGTTCCCTCTAGTTTTTAGAGATTAGGCATATTTGGTTCCTGCTGTATGTTGCAGGTCTTGAACACGATAAAAGTCAGAGGTTACTGCCTCAGCATCCTTGCAGTTCTCAATGGATGGATTGGGGACATATATGGACATACTTCTGAGTTCCCTGGAGGGAGCAACATCTGATTCCAAATCAGTAGTTGTTGATGATTTGTTTTATTAGAGGGGCATAAATCTTTCTCACAAACCTGAATGAATGATTAGAAGTACCCTGAAACAACCTACATGCATTTTGCAGCATGCATTTTGTTAAAGCAATAGTACAAACCCATACAATTTATCACCAGTTATGTAGGGTAAAACACACCATAAAACCAATCTTTGTATGTTAAAAGAGGAGGGGGTAAGTGGAGTTAGGAGAAATAGGAGAAAACTAGGCGTTGTGCTCAACTATTGGTGCTGGTCGAACCAGGTGGTACTGGTGTCTATGCGGGTGAGTTGTTTATGTGATTTGTGTCACACTCTGAGATCTATATTTCCAGATTGGAAGATTGAGTGGACAGGGGGGTGGGGGGATCTGGGGATTCAGGTGTTTTTAGCAGTGTGTAGAAGTGGTGCAGAATTTTGATTGAGTTGTGGTGTGCCCAGCCATTATGTCATAGCAGTGTATTGAGTAGGTGGGTATTTGTTGAGTCTGATGCTTCAAAGGCAAGATTGTTAATAGATTGGTTTATTTGTATAGATCAGTCAGGTTGGGTTTAGTTAGTGTATTTTAGGTTGTGATTATGTTATTGTTTCACATCAGAGACCCACATGTTCTAGTAGTGGCATCAGGGGTTTCAGAGTCCTCTGTGGTGTTCAATTCTTGGGTGTTTTTTTGTGTTCTCTGAAACATGCCTGAATGTGTTCAGTTACTTGTGTTTATTTTGGTGTCTCATTTGTTGACAAAGTGTTAGTTCACATGATCATGGTATTGATTGTAGATGTTCTTCTATATTTAGGGTTCTAAATCGATTTCTAGCTTGTTGCATTTAATAGCCAGGTTTGTATAATTTTCCGAAAATGTTAGATCTTCTTTCAACCTGATTTCTTTCTGGATCAAGTTCCATATTTTCACTATGAGGATGAAAAAGGCTGTACTTGTTTTTTCTGAGTGTCTTGATTCTATTAGTATGTCGCTGCAACCACTCGTCCTTTTTGGGTGGAAAGGGATCATTTTTGATTTCAGGAATTCAGCTCCGGGTACATGCAGTGCTCTGAGAGTGAATCAATTATTTTCTTCACTGGAAGCCATTGAAATCTTCTTGGTCCAGGGATGATTTGTTTCCTCTGATTTATTCTTATAAGGATTCTGCTGCTATGTTTTAGATGTGTTGCAGTTTCTTGATGAGGTATTTGCATTCCAAGGTACAGGCTACTTGCCTCGTCTATTCTTGCCAGAATCAGTGAGATTATGGCTAGAATTTTGTGGGGGAAGTTAAGGTAGGAGAAAATGCATCTGATTGATCCTAGGTAGTAGAAACATGTTCTTACAATTGAGCTGAACCGTTTTTAGATGTTCCTAGAAATTGAGTTGAACTGGGGGTCCAGTGTGAGTCCACTGTCCATGGGCATTCCCAGATTCTTAATTATTTTAGATGTTTCTGGTCTTCCCATTTCCTGGGGCCATGGGAGCGTGGTCTGCATTTCATTTTCATTTCATGTAGAGAACATTATTTTTGATTTGTTAGGATTTAGCTTTTTGTTGTAGGTCATCCAGAGGTTTGGCTTGTAGAGGCAGTTGTTAAGGTTGTTGCTAGAGTTAGTGCTGGCAGTCATCTTGAAAATTAGTTGACTGTCCTCTGCGCAGTTTTAGCATTTCAATCCATATGTTTCAATTAGTTTCATCAGAGGGGTCATGTATATGTTGAAGAGAAGTGATGAGAGAATGGATTCTTGTGGGTCTCTGCAGTTTATGCTTCTGGTTGTTGAGGTCAAATGAGGTAAGTATGTTGTTTTGGTTGTTTTGTGTGTCCTGGTCTGTGAGGAAGGATTATAGCCATGACAGTGCAGGGTTATTGATGTCAGATTCTTGTAGTTTCTTGATTAAGTTTGTGTGGCTGATAGTGTTGAAAATGGCTGATATTTCCAATAGAATGAGAGCTGATTGTGTGTCCTTGTCAGCATTCATTTTAGGTCATCCAATACGGATAGTAGAGCTCATTCTGTTCAACTCAGAGGTCTAAATCCAACTGAAGATTGGTCAATTAGTCTGCTTGATTCCAAGTGATTGAGATTCTTTTTGTATGCATAGTGCTTCAGTATTTTCGCAAGGTAAGCAGGCTTGATCTTGACCTGTAGTTCATTGGGTCAAGTGCTCTTCCCACTTTGTTCTTTGAGAGTGACTTAATGTAGGCAGCTCTGTAACCCTTTGGCACGATTCTTGTTTTCAGTGAAAAATTCATCAGCTTTTAGAAATAGATTTGTTGTTTCTTTGTTGAGTATTTTGTCCGGATGGAAAGGGTCATTGGGTGGTCTGGCCTTGTTACGCTAGTTTGTTAAAAGTTTCTTCAGAAATTCGTCTGAAGTCATTAAGTTCTGTTGTTATTGTAGGGTTTCCCATGCCTGGAGAACTGTTTGTTAAGTTGGAAGCAGTTGTTTCAATGGCCTGTTGGATTTTGATTATTTTCGTCCTGAAAGGATCTGAGACGGTGTTGCATAATCACTACGAGGGCTATGGGCATGTTGCTGCTTGAGATAAAAAATTTAATTTTTTTGATGATTTAGTACATTTCATCTGTGGGGTTTGCTGCCAATTGGATTCTGTCAGTGCAGTGAGCTTTCTTGGCCTTCAAAACAGCCCCTTCACATAGATGAATCTGTTGCTGGTATTTGATTTTGCTGGGCTGATTGTAGTGTTTTCTCTAGGCGTTCTTTAACTTTCAGTTAATTTTCTTCAGTGTTCTCAATTCTGGTGTGAACTATTTTGCAGCTTCTTTTTTTGCAATGGATTGAATGGTTTAGGATGCACCAGCCTATAAAGAGAGTTTGTCATCCAACAATGGAGTTTATTTTTGAACAAATCTAGCATCATTTGGTTCAGCTGGCAGGTGTCTGGTCTGGCATGTTCTATCAATTGTGTAAGCTTTTCTGGAGTAAGCTTTTTCAATTGTCTTTTGGTTGTGGTTGCTTGGTTTGAGATTGTGGGTGGTGTGCAAGTTGAAATGTTACTAGTAGCAAGGATCATATGGTGGTTGCCCCAGATGACTGGTACTGGGGGGTGGTAGTAGTAAGTCACTCTGTGCAAAATATTGCATCCAATGTGTGTCCTGGTAAGTGGCTGGCTCCACTGACCATTTGTTTCAGATGAAGGCTTGCAAGCTTAGCTGTCATTGACACGAATTGGGCAGTATCCCGGTGGTAATACCGCCAGGATACCACCCAACGCTAATATCACTACCGCAACTTGGTCTGGCACAACTTGCGCTGGAACACGAGTTGCGGGGGCTGTAAATCCCCATTCCCCATTGGGTCCACAGGACCCAATGGGGTTGGGAAACGCCATTACTGGCGGTTGCAATTGCACCGGCGGTAATAGCACCAAAATGACCGCAAACAGCCCAAAAATGGTAATGTTTACCTCCAACAAAAAGGTAAAAATGCCATTTTCCACCCAACTCATGATTTGGCCAGCCTTACAAGCTGCAGTAATACTGTTACCTCTGCATTTAAGGGCTCAGGCCAAACTCATTATCGGGCCCATTGACTTTGAAGTTGTTTTCTCTCTCAAAACAGATGTTACAATCTCCCAGTACTATCATATTGTTGTGTTTCACCAATAGGCTGGCTGTATCATCTGTATTGTTCACAGTGAAGTTCAGGTTCTATGTAGGTGGTCTGTGTATGAGTAGGAAAACTAGGTTTGCTTGTTTGTTGCATTTCAAAAGGACAGAGAGAGAGTTGCTGTCTTCAAGGTCTGTTGAATGTAGTGATGAGGCATTGATGTGTTATTTGTGGGCCATGCAAAGGTTTCCTCCGCCTCTTCCTTTTTGGTTAGCTTGTGGTGGTTTGAAATTGTTAGGCAGGGTTTTTATGGGCTATTACTTTATGGTCATTTGATAGCAATGTTTCTGTGAGAAAAAGGGCATCTGATCCACTTTCCCTCGGTAGTTCGAAGATTTCGGTTTTGTGCTTTGCTATTGAAGGTAGGTTGATCAAGCTGCAATGTAGTGTGTTTCCTTTTGGCAAGTAAGTACTTTGGGTGTAGTTCTCTGGTTGTAATGGGTGTGGTGGAGTTCTCTGATTGTTGATCTGTAGGTTGAGGGTTGTTGAAAGGTACAGGGTTGGGAGGAGGGTGGTACATTGGCTTCCTTGTTGACAATTTCCAAAAGGTTGCACGTGCAATCAATCTGTCCTGCATCGTTGCCTCTGGGGCCAACGGCGTGGTTTTTCCAGTCCCTTGCTATGACAGGGAGTGTTAACTGTGTTGGGCTCATTGGCAGTTGTGTCTAGGAATATCGTTTTCCACAGTGCTTTCTGAGTTGCAGAGTTGTGTTGGGTGGAGTGATCTATTTGGGTGAGGCAATATATCAAAAAGGTCATCTGCTGATCCCCAGCTGGTTGTGGAATTTGTGTCACTGCCCTGCTAGTTTACAGGTGGAAAGATATTCTGCAATGTAGGATGTCTTAGGTATTGTTTTTGTAAAAAGTTTTCTCTCATTCACTGGTCGTGTTGGTGGTTCTGCAGTGTTATGGGATTGAGATGGAATTTGTGGAGTTGGAACAAAGGCTTTCGTGTTCTGATTTCCCTCCTTTTCTATTTTTCTTTCTTGTGTCGAGGCATTGTTTTTGGTGTTGGGGTAGTTGTATTTATGTCTTTTAGTAAGGGGTGGTGTTGCTGAAGTCAAGAGATGGCAGACCCTTCTTTTTTGTATGTTATTTTCTTGTTTTTGAGGTATCCTGCATGCCTTCTTTTGGTAAGGGCAATATTGTCTCTCTGTTGCTTATTGACAGTATTTGCTTGGAAAGTCAACATTTTGGGTCTAGTGGTTGTACTATGGGGCGGTTTCTGAATAAAACAGCACCGTTTTGCGCTATGTCTGGGTAAAGATTTGGTATAGCAGTTTGGCTATGTGCTAATTGGTGCCGGTGGCAAATGTAAAAACAGCCCAGCTGGTATCTGGTAATAATATCCCTATATATATGGTTGCCGTATATAATGTCGCCGGGAAAAGGTGAAAAGGTAGTTGTGACATTATATAGATGACCATATAAATAGGGACAGGGGCAGCGGGGGTTGCGGGCGTGTCCCCCGCTCACCATGAAAAATAAAAAAGCGTTTGGGGGTTGCGGGGGTGTCCCCCGCATGTTCCATGTAATAATGTCCCCACATTTTTCGACTATTTTTTTGCATGGCGATATTTTTGAGGGGACATTATTACATACAACCGCCCAGCTATGTGTCTGTTAAGCAGACAGATTGGTGGCAGCATCCCAGTTGTGTGCTAGGCAAACAATTGTGGTAAATCTCTCTTTGTGCTTGGTATGGAGCTAATTGGGTATAACAGCCTAGCAATGCGTATGTAGAAATGTATCATGGGACTGCTTGTCTAGGTATTGGGTATGCAAGTAATTATGTTACAAGTAACCAGTCTGGCTATGTATTAAGTATGCGGATACATATGCTAAAAGAAGAACAGTATAGATAAGTGCTATGTGAGCCTGCTGTTAAGTTACGACAGCCTAACCATGTGCTAAGTATGCAGACACTTGAGTTGGAAACAGCACATCCGTGTGTTAGCTATGCACGTAACTGCATTAGAGGGAAAACGGCCTAGTATGTGCTAAGCATCAAGATAGATATGTCAAAAGATAAACAGCCTAGTTATGTGATAGGTGTGTATACAGTTATGTTACGATAGCCCAGCTGGTTGCTATGCACACAGAAAGTGAAGCTGGAAAACAGCTATGTATGCAGACACTTGGAGGAAAAGCTTGTCTATGGGTTAGGTATGCAGGTAATGATGTTAAAGGAAACACATGGCCTACTTATTAGATGATGGGCAGGTGGATAATTTAAAAAAGAAAAGCAGTCTAGCTATGCGATACGTATGCATACAGTTATGATAGCACAGCTCAGTGCTAGGTAGACAATGTAGAAAATGAAGCTCAGCCGAGATATGTGCTAGGTGTGCATCGGTATGGATACGGTTATGTTACAACAGGCCAGCAGAGCGCTAGGTATAAAGATATGTAGGTGGAACCGTCTGTCTATGTGTTGAGTATGCAGATAATTATATTAGATGGAAAACGGCCTAGCTATGTGCTGTTTTCGCAGATAGTTCGGTTTAGCCGACAAGTTGTGTGTGCAAGTCAATATACTGACAGGGTACAAGCTATGGGTTTCGTGTGTTACTTCGTTGCAGGGTGCCCCAATTTCAAATAGTCACTACGTGAAAGGGGTTCCCCATGAAAGTTGGGACAGTGTCCAAAGTGATGATATGAAGTAGTTACTATGTGGGGGTGTTGCAGGACTTAGTTGGGAAGTAACGAAGTAGGATGTGAGATGTGTTTTCTTTTCATTTGATATCTATGTACGTCTATGTACGAGAGGAATTAATGTGTCTGCAGGAGGGAAATTACACCATTGGTGTCCCGGGGGCCTGGGTGGGAGTGGTAAAACTTGGAAGAGAAAGTTGCAGTCGTTGTCCATTACCTGAGTGTCGTCAGATTTTCAGACCAGGTGTTCCTGCAAGGCTAGGACACCAGGCGAACAGGCAAACAGATGGCTGCCCTGGGTGTTATCCTTATGTGGAGGTGTTGTGAGTCATGTGACCTTTCTGAGCACAAATCCAGCTCTGTGAGGGCAGGCAGTGGAAGGGAAGCGGGGTGGAACTGGGGCAAACTAAATGTGAAGCCAAGGGCGGATTGTGCAATTTAGAACACCCTGAATTAAAACATTTCCCAAGAAAACTCACACTGTGCTGCTTATCCCTCCAAAGGCTGCACTGATGATTGGGCATCCCAGAGAATATACGCCAGTATCCCCGAGTAAGAACAGCACTTTTTCTTTGCCCACATAGTTAGTAGTGCAATTTTAAGGACACATCTCCATGATGGCTGCACCAATATCTATCATTAGCTCCGTTTAAGAAGACACTAATGCGCTTTACCCATAATGCCAGTAATACCACTGTAAGAAAACCTGCAAATGCTGGCTGTATAAATATGTGCCAGTATCCAACTTACGAATACCCTCATATTTGCTTTGCCCATATAGGCAAGTAATGCCATTGTAAGAAAAACAGTCCTTGCTGGTTGTGCCAATACATTTCTATATCCCCATGTAAGAACACATTTGTGTTTGCCTTGTGTCTGCCAGTGTCCCAATTTAAGAACAAACTCATGTTCCATTTGCACACAGAGCCAATAATGCCATTGTAAGAAAACATGCCCATGCTGGTTGAACCAAAATATTCCATCATACCCGGGCAAGGACGCCCTCATATTTGCTTTGCCTATATAGCATGTAATATTGTAAAATAAAATCCATGCCCATGCTGGCTGTGCCAATAACCCCATTTAAGCACACACTCAAGATGACTTTGTCTATATAGCCAAGAACACAATTGTTACAAAATGTGTGCATGCTGGCTCCGCCATTAAGTGTTAGTATTCCTCCTCGGTGCTAGCTTTAGGCAGCAAGCATGCCCTGCTACTTTCAGCTGCATTCATTCACAGGAGCCAGAGTCCACCTCAACTGCATGTATACATTGGCTCCCCTCCCTTCATGTACTCTGCACTAGCAGAAAAGTGCATACATTCACAGACCCAATCCCTAGCTTGCACGCACACAAACACTTTTTTTTACCCGCTTGTCACCGACCTTCCTAAGAAAGCTCCACATTTCATCTTGTACAGGTAGGTCAGTGCTCCTCTGGAAGGCCCAACCTACAAGCAGGATGGTCTGTCAATCAAACACCTCTCACAGAGTTCTTGTTCATGGCATGCACAGTGGAGTGCCCAGAGCTCAAGGATGAGCAGGAGTGCCCCATACAAGGTTTTGAGGCTGGAGTTCCTGAGCCAGCATGGCAAATGGGCCATGCAAGGCAGGGAAGCAAAACACACCCAGGCTTGCATGGCTGATTGGGCTACTCCACACTAGGGAAGACCACCTCCACCATAACACAGACAGCAAAGGGCACTTACTCAGCTGCAGAGTGCAGCTGTAGTACCGCTCAGGTTTGCACTGGCTGGTTTTACCTTCTGCATAACGGGTGGCAGGTTGCCGATTATAGGCTTGCCACCACTGCCTCAAATAAAGTTCTCCTAACAATTGTGTAAACAAGGTCTCATGTTCATCTTCTGGGGATAGGGATATGATTAGTATTCAGATGAATAACAAATATATTCATATAATACCCACCCAGAGCCAGTGTTGAAAAGTTGTTTTAATAGACAAAGTTGCAAACATGTTAAACTGAAATCTGTCTTTTTAGTATGTACGGCCATTATTTAACTTCTCTTATTTTCATTTACAGAATGTGTTTTTTGGCGCATAAAAAGTAAATACTTGGACAAAAACATTGAACTGTCAGTGAAATGTGCCTTTGTATACATCCACGGGTTTAACCGTCACAGTGCAATGCACAGATCTGCAGCAGGAACACTGTCCCAATGACCAGCCATACTTGAGTTGGAATTTAGTGGATTGCAGGTGGCATTCAGCAAGTACATTACCACTCCCTCCCCCAGCACCACTGTGCTCACCCCATTCCCCCCTCCCACCGCTACAGGCAGACACATTAGAAGACTTATCTATTTTACAGGGTTGGGGACCTGTAAGCTAGAACAGTTATTACAAAGTAAACCTTCGAAAGGCCATTTTCCTTTTGTGATTATTCAAAATATTCTTCTTGCTCACTGTTACTCCTTCTCTTGTCTCCATTTGTGCATTTAAAGGATCACACACAGCATGTCCCTGGTAAGGCAACTTCAAAGTGGTCTCTCTCATAAATGTGTGTATGGGTCTCCACTTGTCGAAGGAGAATGTAGGCAAGTTTGAGTGACAAAATGACCTCCTATTCCACCGAAGCCTAATATTTCTTTTTTCAGCTGGAATTCGCCGAATACTTATTAAAAACCGAATTTAGGTACAGGGCTGCCGAAGACCTCGATAGGAAAGATAATTCACATACATCCCTTCCCGGTTTTGAGTGGCCTAAGTGATATTTGGAGACACCTTTCACAGAAACAAACAGTGTTACACAAAGTTACTTTTCACTCTACTTACCTCATTGGGTGCTGCCAAGCCATCTGAACACAATTATAGTTCCTGCCATACTGGCAGGGTGTCTATGGGAAAAACAGAAATTCCCTAAACGTTCTCTACATAAACCATTCCACAATGTTACATGTATATATACAAAGACAGACACGTAAGCAGCTTTTAGCTCTGGGGTCTAATAATTCTGAACTGCAGGCAAGATGTATGAAGATTTGGACAGATTGAAGTTGGCTAGATCTTCTATTGCAAAAAACCAAGCACTGCCCTTTATTAGGGACTGCTGCAGTGTTACCACACAGTACTGGACACCAGCCCATTTGTCATCACCATTAGCACCCCTATAGAATCTGGGATATTGCTGGCAGTGAGTGGGAATATTTGTAAAAACTCATATGAACAATAAAGACATGTTTTTAAAGGTGGTTATTGTAGTAAAGATTAAGGGCCTTATTACGAGTTGGTTGGAAATGGTAAATAATGCTTTGTTTGGAAATGGTTCTGTTATCATTTCCCGGGAACAATAACCAAGGATAAAAATGAAGTGATAACTATTTTTACCTTGCTGTGAAATCTTGAGTTTGAAGGGAAGCGCCCCCAATTCAGCACGATCCTCCCCGCAATGAGAGACAATAAGGGACTCTCCCGTAGTGGGAATAAGACCAAGACAGAGTGCGGGTGAGCGTAAGTGGGAGTTTATCCAAGGATAAGGCATGCAAAGAACTCTGCAACCTACGAGAGCGCTCTGTCTGACAATAGCAAAGACAGGCGTATTTCTAATACAGAAAACGTCATCAACACCTAAACACTATAGGGGGCACAAGTTAATTGGGATTGGGTATCGTCGACTAACTATAGGTGTTGCTGCAGCATGGTTGGTCTTGGCAAGACGACGTCACTGGTCAGCCTCGTGGGTTGGGTTGGGCCTGGCAGGCCGGCTTGAGGTCATCCGTGCGGTGTTGGTGCGCTGGGGCAGCCTGTGACAATGATGAATACCTTTCCTGTCTTAGTTGCCCTAGGCCATGCACACTGCAGTTATTCAGAAAATGACATTTATGTTCACTAATAAATTGTTCCGTAGCTTATCTTATAAAATAAACGCAACACATGAGGAATGCACCTCGTGAGAGGTCTGGTGGTTATCGGTTGGGGTGAGATTTACCTGTGTCCTATTGACCGGTACTTTAGGTCGTAGGACGGGGCTCTGGGGCCTGGGCCGAATGATACATGTCTGTCTGCTGCGTTAGAAGTTATTATATAGATGGGTCTCTGTGTCTTGTCTCAATGATGGGGGTCGTCCTTACACGGGGTCAGGATTCTTGGGGGGTTCGTGGGATTTATGAAAGGGTGCTGGTAGATCAGTGGGTTCATCTGTGGGTTTATTACCGTGCTGTAAATAACACAGGTGGCAGGCTATGGCCTTGGTTGCGGCGCCGGGGCCTCTGAAGTAACGCCAGCTTGGTTGGGGGAGGTGAGGGAGCGCGGCACAAGTCTTAGCTTTTTTATCTTGCAGGCTTGGTAGGGTGGGAGAGGGAATGGCCTTGCATATCCACAAAGGTATTTTCCTCGTGCGTTGCTGATCAGTAAATGCAGAAGTTTTATACTGTTCTGCCTTATTTTGACGTTATTTAGACACACATATATATTTCAATTTCATTACACATTTCTTTAAGACAGTCGATTCCAGTACCTTTTCATTGCCTAACATTACATTCATTACATTGTGTGCGTATTGTATGTACATTTAGACGTTATACGAGGGATATCTAGGTTATGGCCTACAGAGATTGATGCTTGCCACTTTGGGTGGTTCAGTAAACATATATGAGTTCCAGTTTCTACATACTATGGAAAAAACACTTTTACAGATAGAGGTTATACGTTTGGTCAACATCTTTCTCCGTGGTTATAGCAGCATTAGTCCAGACCTGGAGGGATATCATATAACGTTACATTTTTATGGCTTATTCACATTTTAAAACAGAGGTAGTTCATTAGTACCAATACTTGAATTGTTTTCTACCTTCTTCAGATAGTGATGCTTCAGCTTTTTTCCTCGCTACCCCGGCCTTGCGGTCCGGGTCATACGGGGTGCAATATCACATTGTTACTAATATAATGTTGCCGTGTTGGCATCTCGGGTTTAGCTCATCTCCGACTTTCTCATGGGAACGCGCTCGCAGCGGATCTGCCAGTGCTGCTGAGGCGACAGAGATGCATGAAAGGCCCTCCAAAGGTGGGGGCCTCGTTACAGTGTGCTAAACTCACGCCGTGTTTGCTAGACAAGATGGCATCTAGGCCTGACTCGATTTTTGGTAAATGCAAAGACGAGGTGCGTGTGGGCAATGTCGTCGGCGGGCGAATCCTCCTCCACCTGGGCCCGGGTGGCATGAGGGGGCGTCCACCGAGTCATGGTCCTCACCTGGGGAGGAAGCTGTAGGTGAGGAGGGCCTCGCGGCCAGTCCTCCCCTACATTTCCCCCCTTTCGTTACTTAAAGTAACGAATTTCTTTAGCTCTTCCAATCTCCTACATTCTTGTTCCTCTAACACTGCACCATCCCATGCAGGGGTTCCTTTTATAGGCATCCATGCTCTGCACACCCCCCTTAAACTCTCACCTCTCCTAGCATACTCATCTGGTGTACATGTTAAATATACACAGTCGCCAGTTTCTTCCAGATCTACCCAGACCTCCTCATACCATTCCAGTTCTACGTCTCGTGGTTCTTTGATAGTAGTGTGCCATAGTTTATCTACTATGTACTTATCACGGCACATAGGCACTAACTGGTACTTGGGGGTGTTGTCTGCTCCTGTCTGCACATGTACTTCTTGTGTTGTTTTAATTGTACCACCAGAGTTGCCCATTGTCACCACCATCATTGCACCGTTAGGAACTGCATTAGCACAACATCGGAGGCCCACCTGGCACAGGCAAAATATCACAAGGATGATCACCACTATTGGTATCAGGAACTTTATTGTCACTCCAAGCCATGAGGGAACCCACGAGAAGATATTGTCGAACCACGAGCTATCTTCAGCTCCACCTTCCATTTTCATCTTCTCGCCCAGGTTATGTACTGCTTCAATAACGTGGGACAGGGACCCATTTTCTGCGTCTTCAGAAGGTACGAACGTGCAGCACGCACTTCCTATTTTTCGGCAAACACCTCCATCGATAGCTGTTAACAGGTCTAGAACATACCTGTTCTGCATGGTCATTAGTCGCAGAGCTCGTAGTTCCACCTTTATTATGTTGAACCCTTCTTCAGTGTCATTGGCCAACTGGATCAGTTCCCACCGTGTGATCTGGAGCCATTTTGCATTTGCTCTTGCTTGGACACTGGACACTAGCGAAGCAAAGAATGTTTCCACGGAGCTGAACAGGCGATACTTGTCTGGAATCTGTGCCAATAAGTCAGATGATGCTTGTGATATGTAGTTCGAGACTCGCTTGTTTCTTGAGAGCTCTTCTTCCTTCCCCCCGGAGGACAGGACATAAAGGTGCGCTTGTGTAGTTGGAGAAGCTGCATTCTGGTTCAAGCCTCCTTTCATCATGTTACTTCTGTCAATATGGCTTTCTGGAATCACCATTAGTGTCGAGTGCAAGGTGGCCATTGAGCAGCTACCACTCCATGATTGGGGAAGGTGCAGGTACGCCTGGTTTCCGCATACCCAGTAGGTGTCCATTAATGCTGCTGTCCCTTTTTTCATATCTGGGATGGTGAGAGTTTTGTTACAGTTCGTGTTCGTTCCCATTGCCATTTTTCCTTCTCCCTTGAAACATAGTTCGTTTTGTATTTCACTTTGTAGCTTGAAGGGTTTCTCCATCGCTGTTACCCATGTTAGTTTAGGGATGTGTTCTTTCCATATTGGCAAGCACGTTCTTTCCATCCACCGCAACTTGTCCGGTTGGACACCTTTCAGCGCTTCTGCCTTGCACAGCACTTCTTCGTCTTTCCATTTGTTTTCGGAAAACAGTGTCCCTTGTATTGCAAAGAAAGGTTCTTTAAGACAGATCACTCCAGACGCCTGCGAATAGCACGTTTTGTTGTTCTGTAGCATTCTAAAAGAGACATCGTGTGCTTGGAAAGTGTTCTTTATTCTACACAGCGTGAGATGAAGGAGACATTGGGCATCCACAATGGGCAATTCTCGTGGCAACAATACTTTAGGTGTGCCTGATGCATGGGGGATAAGTGAGCAGACATAACAGCTCTCATTGGTTGTTTGTTTGGCTGTTGTGCTCATATCTGCATACCATTTATTTGCTTGGTGTGGGTGTCGTGGGTCTTCCATTTTGTCTAGCCCTAGTCCATAATACTCATCATACCCTTTTCCACCAGTCTCTCTTTTCCGCCTACTTTTCTCCCTTCTTCTGTACCTTCTCGTTATAGTAGGTGAAGAACCAGGCCCCTCTTCCTCCCCCCCACCCCCCTTTTCTAATTCTTCATATAGGGACTTGTGTTCTGTCATCATAATCACTTTTCCATCCTCCTTGATAAACAAGAGATCGTTGTTTGAAATTGGGGCGGGAGGGATTGTGTGGTTGTTGTATGTTCCAGGTTGGGACATTGTGTCATTATTTACATTTTTGGTTCTCAATTGTGAGAGGACAGCAGTGGGTGGTGTAGTATAGTATCCCCACACAAAGTGTGATCCATCCCAGATCAAGAAATCACCTTCTTTGATACCTACAGTCGGACTTGTTTTCGTTCCAGGGGCAAGGGTGGTGTTGCTCCCCCCTCCCCCCTCGTTCATCTCGGTAGAGATGAACGCTATAATCCAGTGTAATACCAGACAAAACATTGAGATGAAGAACACGATAGCACACATTGACAAACCACATTCAAATGAATACGTTAATTTAGCCACTAACATTTCTCTAAATCTAACATATCTATTAGTTGCAGGCTGCCCATTCGATGCCATGATAAATCCTGTTTGAGACACAAAGGTTCATTAAATACAAACATGTAAGCATTTCCACGTTGTAACGTTTCGATGATAAAATATAGGGTTGGGTGAGGGAGGGGGTGTGTTGACAGACAAGGTAGCTTTTCAATCATCATTATTCGTACCTTTATATATATATATATAAATAATAAGAAACATGTCATTATAAGAACAAAAATAATAAAAACATCTTAGAGAGCACCGTGGGGGAAAAAAAAACGAACCCCACGCAAAATTTTCAAAAACTGTAATAAAAAGAAATTTTACACATACATATGTACATGTTTTAGTCCAGGACATTTGTCGCGCGCTAATTGTGCTCACCGTTCATCTCATAAAGCACAAAAATTCCAATCATTCGTTCCGCACAACTTCATCGTCCGCTGTTGCCTGTGCCTCGTCTTGCACCTCACTTTCCGCAGCGCTGTAAGCTTTACGTACGTCTGTCAAATGCACCCAATATCGCAGGCCCTTCACCTTTACTGCTGTAGGTGTGCAAAACACTACCTCATAAGGGCCATGGAAACGTGGTGCATTCCACCTCCGCACAAAGCTTCTGACATATATAAGGTCACCAGGCATGAGTTGTAGCGGTTTTTCAGGCAATTTGTCTGGTTCAGTTGCGTTCCCCTCCTCTCTTGTCGAGGGGGGGGCTAGTTGTTTTGCAATTACGCGCGCTGCCCGTGTCAATTTTCGCAGATATTCTGTGAACTCCTCCCCCAATATAGCTGCGCTTCTGTGTGCATCAGAACGCTCACGGAGAGGCGAATGCGCTGTATGCATTCTTCTTCCCGTGACGATCTCGTGCGGGGACAAATGGTGATCCTTACTTGGCTGGTTTCGCAGTTCAAACAAGGCCAAAGGCAGGCAGTACATCCAAGTCTTTTTGAGGGAAAAACAAAGTTTTGATAATCTGCTTTTTAACAGGCCATTTATCTTTTCCACTACGCCATTACTTTGAGGATGATAAATCGAACATAATTTGTGCTTTATTCCCAATAATGTAGTCACTTCTTTAAATAATTCATTAACAAAATGCGTCCCGTTATCTGAGCGAATAATGTCGCAAATTCCCCAGCGCGGAAACACTTCCCGCACTAGGAACTTCGCGGCGCCCTTCGCGTCAGGGCGGGCACATGGGCCTGCCTCCACCCACCTCGAAAATGGACATACAACCACAATCATGTACCGAGCCCCATTACACCTTTCCCCCATGTCTACATAATCAATGTGGAGCTCTCTGAATGGGCCATTTGGTTTTGGTATCGTACCCCTTAGTGTACGCAAGGTCATACCTGAGTTGTAAATTTGACAGGTCGTGCATTCTAGGGCTAACCTTGTGACGTGTTCCTGGAGGCAAGGTGCAAACCAATCTTCTTGTATCTCTGCCATTATGTGTTTCTTCGTGTTGTGTGCGGGAAAGTGTAGTTGTTGAAATGCTATTTCTAACAGCGTAATTGGCATTACCACTTTTCCTGAACTCTCTTGTCGCCACAATAAATCAGTCGATGATTTGCTGCAACCTCTCTTAGTCCACCGCAATTTTTCCTCTGCACTAGCTCCCTCTTGCAGCTCTATTATCTCCTGTGTGGACATCATGTTGTATCCTGTGGGGACCTCTTGGCTTGCTGTGTGGTGCAACATGTACTCTCCTATTTCACCTTTTTGTAGATATGAAGCTGCTTTGGCAGCGGCGTCTGCTGCCGCGTTCCCCAAAGATACAAGATCTGTATTGGTGGTATGAGCTTGACATTTTACGATGGCCACTGCCGTGGGGTCTTGCAGGGCCTCAATCAGTTCTTTCAATAGTTCTGCATGCTGGACTGGTGTTCCGTCTGCTCGTCGGAACCCTCTCCGCCCCCACCGGGCCAACCCACCGTGAACTGTTGTTGTCATGTATGCTGAGTCTGTGTATATGGTCACTGCGCATCCCTTGGCGGCATGCAATGCTTCTATTAGCGCTATTAGTTCTGCTGCTTGCGCTGAATAGTGTGATGGGAGGCGGTGTTGTACTAGTATCTCATATTCATCTTCCTCTAATCGTACCACTGCCATACCCACATGCTTTTCTCCTGTCTCCATGTCTATTGATGCTGACCCGTCCACAAAATACACCTCACCCTCGGTCAGGGCATTTTCAAAAATCACTGCATCCTTACCTTCGTCACCTGTGTACGTGGCGCAGTTATGGTTTTGCATGTCCTCTACAGTGCATGCCTCTGTGATGAATGTGGCTGGGTTCACTGTTTTACATCTCACTATATGGATGTTAGCGCTGGACAGTATTATCTCATATGCTGTGGCGCGTTGTGTTGTCAATGTGCTCTTTGTTCGCTCTAATATTGCAAAAAGTGAGTGTTCCACAAACAGTGTCACCGGGCAGCCCATCACTATCGTGGCACTTTTTTCAATTGCGAACGCGGCTGCAGCTAGGGATTGCTCGCACGCGAAGTGACCTTGCATTACTGCATCTAGGGTGCCGCTATAGTAAGCGAGTGGTTTGTGCCCTAAAGATGTTTTCTGCGTCAATACTGCTGTCATCAGTGTTCCTTTGCAATGTGAAAATAAGAAAAATTCGCGCCCATAATCTGGATTTGCTAGTACTGGAGCGCTTGATATCAGCTCTTTTAGTGAGTTAAATGCTGTGTTCATCTCCTCTGTCCATTCTATGTGTTTGTGTTCTTGTTGTGCTTCTTTCAGTGCCTGTAACAAGGGCCTTGTGTACGCCGCATAGTCCAAGATCCATGCTCGGCAATAGTTACACATACCCAGAAATTTCTGCATCTCTTTTACTGTTTTGGGTTCTCCAATTGTTCTAATCGCCTGTGCCCTGTCTGGTATAATTCGCTTGCCATCCTTTGATATCAACTGACCCAAGTATAGGACCTCTGTCAGACAGTACTGTAACTTCCCTTTGTCCACCTTGTACCCCTTGTTGGCCAATAATGTCAGGAGTGTTATTGAGTCCTTTCTGCACTCTTCCTCAGCCTGTGCACAAACCAATAAATCATCAACGTACTGAATCACTGTGCTTTCTACAGACAAATTCCCCAGATCTTCATGTAGTACCCTGTTAAATATGCTTGGGCTCTCGCAATATCCTTGTGGTAATCTGCAATGTTCGAACCTCCTTCCTCCCAATGTGAATGCTGTCAAGTACCTGCTCTCTTCTGCTAAGGGAATCGAGAAAAATGCATTTTTTAAGTCAATTACTGTGAAGTGTGATGCTACTTTTGGAATGTTGCACAGTATTGTCGCCGGGTTCGGGACTAGAGGGAACTCCTTCATTACCACATCGTTCAGTGGGCGTAAATCTTGTATCATCCTCCATGAACCCCCCTTTGCTTTTTTGATTGGGTAAATGCATGTGTTGCATGGGGAGTTTGAGGGCACGATTATACCCTGTGCTAGCAGTGCTTCTATTGTCTCTCTGATCCCTTCTTCTGCTTCTCGCGACAGTGGATATTGTTTCACCCGGGGTAGTATTGCTCCCTGTTTTACTTTTATCACCACAGGCTGAACTTCATGCAGCAACCCTACATCGTGGGGGCCATTAGTCCATAAGTCAGTGGGTACTGAACTCATGTCCTCATCAAAAAATGTGTGCGGTGCTCCTATTACCGCCATTAGTTCAACCTTAGTTTGTCTGGCTGTAACTACAATGTCGCAGGGCATTGCCAGTTCCATCACTATTTCACCATCTCCCTCAGTGTCAGAAAATAGCTCCTCGTCAGAGAGCTCTCTCAGCGGGATATTTGCATTTGTACACAATACTGTCCGCCACTCACACCCTTCCATGTCCATACCAATCACACATATTCTGTTTGTTGATACATGTATCGCATGCAAATCCAACGATATCACTGACCCGAGAGCAGTGTCGGGGCTTGCTATGGGGCGAAAAAGGAATTCTGCTGGGATCCTCCACTCCACCCTTTTTAGTTCTGGTACTATGAGAGCCAATGTTCTCATGCCTTCGACAAACATCTCCTCATTTCTTGGTACCCCTCTGATCTCTTTCATGATTGTGTGGCCGTGTATTACTGCTAATATGCGGAGGGGGCATATGCCTGGCGTTGAGCATACGATACCGCTCCCTGTGAATGATATTGTCATGTTTAGTTTGCTCAAGAGATCTCTCCCCAGTAAGTTGATGGGAGAGTTTTCATAGTACAGTAAGGGTGCTTTCACTGTTTTACCCCCCACTGTCACATCCAATACCTCTGTGTAAGGAACTTCAATTACAGCCCCAGAGAACCCCTGCGTCTCTAACGTTCTATTAGATAACGGGAACCGGCCCTCTCTAATGCATGATTTCTCCGCTCCCGAATCCACCATGAAAATGAATTGCTTGTCTCCTATCTGCGCTCCTATCAATGGTTCCTCTGATGCATTGTGGGTCGTAGACAGTACTGGACACGCAAGTGCTCTCTGTGGGCTGTCCTATGCGGGGTGTCTCATTGCCCCCCCTTGATCGAAAATGTTCCCCGAAACCACTGACACTCCACTGTAAGGTGCGGGGGCGGGTGCTCCATTAGCTACTGTTGCGAAAGTGTTACCAGGCGTGTAGTGCACATTGTCATTATTCTGTGGGCTGGTTTGTGTTCGGTACTGATGTCCATGCAGTTGTGCGTTACTCCTTTGTGCTACATTTTCTGGTTGCTGGTATTGTCCCATGGGGAGGCCGTAGGGGCTTCCCGGGTGGGGGTGTCCGTATTGTTCTATCTCTTGGAACCCGTTGTTTTGTCTACTCCTACATTCTCTTGAGTAATGCCCCCATCTCCCACAATTCCAACAGCTCCCCTGTGGACCTCTGGGACCCTGCCACCCATTTCCTCCCATACCTCCATACCCTTGTCCTCCTCTTCGACCCCTGTACCCACCTCTTCCTCCTCTTGGGGCCCACTCTTGCCACGTTGGACCTCCGTTCTGCTCCTGCTCTGTCCACTGTCGTTGCCCTTGTCCTGCCCAATTCGCTGCTATTCTTCCTTGTATTGCTATTTGCCCCTCCTCTCCTTCCTCTCCCTCCCGTGTGAGTGGGAGTCCCGCTACCGCGGCTGCGACCTTCACCAATTTTGATTGCACCAACTTCGCCTCGTCCGCCAACCTTTTCTGTGCTACTTCCCTCTCTCTTTCTTTGATCCGTTTACAATGGTGTACTATTATGCTTTGGATCTCTGGCCAGCCTTTTGCCTCAACGCCTGCTATTTTATCTAGTGCCTTTTGCACTTCCTTTGGGAGCCCTCTCTTAATGATGAAATAGAATAGAGATGTGGATTGGTGCCAGGGCGTACCCGTTTCCGCTCTCCACATCTCCTGCACCCGGAGAATGTAATCCATAGCGTCCTCCCCGTCATTCATGGTACATTGCATTACTGACTGCAAATCAGGGGTATCCGGGAAGGTTTCCCGTAGTGCGTCCCACACCCTTGCTCGCACAGTGTTAAAAGAAGCCCCATCATGGCGATCACACTCTAAAGTTACAGCTGGAAAACCCGCCTTAGCCCATACTCTGTCTGCCTGATCCCCTACTGCGGACACTAGTAGGCTTTTCACATCACCTACTGCCAGCGGTATACCAGCGGTATGTTTCTCAAATGCATATATCCACTTGCTTGCCCCTCCCGACAGCTGTGGTAGTAATTTCATTAAATTAGCCTTGTCCATCTGAGCCCACGGTATATAGTTTGGCCTCCCACCTCCTCTGTGCAGTAATGGGAGTTGTAATTTCCCTTTTGCCGTTGCAGCTTCCTTTTCCTTAGTCACTGCTGACTCTAATGACGCCATCTTCCCCACTCTATTTCTTAGTCGTCCCATCCATTCATCTTCTATAGTTTCCAGTGAACAGGCACCATCTAGCTCCTCGCCTTCTCCTCCTATTGCCATGCTCAATCTATCGCTCTCATCCACCCCTCCTCTGACATCACATAACAACTCCTCTCTGATCCCTCTTTCTCGTGATACATCTCCAATGCTTCCTTCTGCTGTCCCCACTTCTATTATTCTTGTCGGTTCTTCCTCAATTCTGAACAGTATTTCCCCCTTTTTCCATCCCTCCTCAATTTGTCTAGTTTCGCTTGACGCTCTAGACGTGCGTCCAGATTGTGTAGGGGCGCATGCTGTGCGTTCACATATGTCTTTTATTCTTGAGAGTTCATCTCTTGCCACTGTAAGCCTCGACTCTAAGTCACTCGTTAACTTCTCTATATCCACTCTCTGTGGGCCTCCCTGGGCGCGCTCTCTGGTGTTTTCGTATGGTGGGGGTGCAGTTGGCCTCTGTGGTGTGCTGGTCGACGGGGGAGGCACATAAATAGGGTCGCTATATCCTGTTGCAGGGGCTGGTTTGGGTAGCATTGGGTACAACATAACCACCTCCGCAGGTTGTTCTATGCTTACCTGTTCCTTTTCCTCTCGTGGAATCATTAGTGGATTGTCTGTGGTGGAGGGTAAATCAATATTTGGTGCTGGGGCTTTGGGTGGGGGTACTTCCTCAAACAATCTCCAGAGATCTAATATCTCCTTCCTAGTCTGCCATTTTTTCCCCTTATACTTGAGGCGAATACAGGTACATACCATATCGAGAACGCTTTTGTCAAAAGACCCTCCTTCTGGCCAAATCTGGGGCAACCCCTCCCCTTTCAATTCTGTTAACCATTGATCATGATATTTATTTATGCGTTCAGCATATCCCGGCAAGCTCTTACAAATGTGTGACAAGGGAGTTTCAGCCCCCATCCTCTAAATCGTCAGCGCTACCGCGTTCGCCTTCGTAACTTTTAAATAGGTGTAAATATGCGTACGTATACCTTTATGGCACAGACAAGAGCGGACCTCTCAAAATTGTCACCCACTGTAATTCAGTGCACAAATCTCTTCTCACTCACCATATCTCATCTCTTTCTCATTCTCAGGCACACTTATGTGATCTCACTGGCAATCGATCTAGTACTGGTTATGTCCACACTCTTTGGCACCACCTCACGGCCACCTGTTCGTCTCTAACACTCGTACGGTGCGCGCACCCTTCACAATACTTCCCACTCACACTTTTGTCTTTTTCCTCCCTTTCCTCCCTAGCCAGCTGTCCCTGTTTCCCTACTAAGGTTACTGTGTTCACGTCTGTACGTGCCACTACTGAGTCCCCACTTTTTAAGATGTTCTAACTACTTCATACCCTTCTCATTTTCACCCCCTACCCCGTGGAAATGGAAAAAAAGAAATAGAGAGAGAGAGAGCACAATCACTAAAAAATATTCCCGGTGTCTCCTTTTGCTAGACACCAATAACTTATTTCTCACTTCTTCATATATTCCCAGTACTAATTTAGATAGTACTATGCGGCGCCGCCTTCCACCCCCTTTCGGAGCTAGGTTTCCGTCACTTCTACCACGTCACTTATTTCTTACTCCTAATGGCCATATGCGAAAGAAAGAATAAAGAAAGTTTCAAGACCCGTCTTTAGTAGACCCCCGCAATTCTCCTTCTCTACCTTTCCCCGTTCCTCTATTCCCACTTCCCCTTCTTCTCCCCTTGTCGATCACTCGCACTCGGTACTCACGTGCCCGTCTTGAACCGATACTCTCCGAAACTGGGTCCGTCCAGGCGGCGTTACCGGTAACTCAACGGTCAGCCCCTGGCTCCGGCGAGCGGCACTCAAAGGGGATTTTTTTCCAATCGGGATCCCGTACCCTTTCTCATTGAGTGCGCACTTCTTATTGTGCCGGTCGCCGTTGGCGGGCGGCCTCCCGGAGGCGGTTCACCGTGCGTATCCCTTCTCAACCGGAGATTCTCGTGCCACAAGGGGGTCGTTAAAGAAGGAGTTAGGAAAAATAATTTGGAGATATCACGCTATCGGGGTCACCACTGAAGGGAAGCGCCCCCAATTCAGCACGATCCTCCCCGCAATGAGAGACAATAAGGGACTCTCCCGTAGTGGGAATAAGACCAAGACAGAGTGCGGGTGAGCGTAAGTGGGAGTTTATCCAAGGATAAGGCATGCAAAGAACTCTGCAACCTACGAGAGCGCTCTGTCTGACAATAGCAAAGACAGGCGTATTTCTAATACAGAAAACGTCATCAACACCTAAACACTATAGGGGGCACAAGTTAATTGGGATTGGGTATCGTCGACTAACTATAGGTGTTGCTGCAGCATGGTTGGTCTTGGCAAGACGACGTCACTGGTCAGCCTCGTGGGTTGGGTTGGGCCTGGCAGGCCGGCTTGAGGTCATCCGTGCGGTGTTGGTGCGCTGGGGCAGCCTGTGACAATGATGAATACCTTTCCTGTCTTAGTTGCCCTAGGCCATGCACACTGCAGTTATTCAGAAAATGACATTTATGTTCACTAATAAATTGTTCCGTAGCTTATCTTATAAAATAAACGCAACACATGAGGAATGCACCTCGTGAGAGGTCTGGTGGTTATCGGTTGGGGTGAGATTTACCTGTGTCCTATTGACCGGTACTTTAGGTCGTAGGACGGGGCTCTGGGGCCTGGGCCGAATGATACATGTCTGTCTGCTGCGTTAGAAGTTATTATATAGATGGGTCTCTGTGTCTTGTCTCAATGATGGGGGTCGTCCTTACACGGGGTCAGGATTCTTGGGGGGTTCGTGGGATTTATGAAAGGGTGCTGGTAGATCAGTGGGTTCATCTGTGGGTTTATTACCGTGCTGTAAATAACACAGGTGGCAGGCTATGGCCTTGGTTGCGGCGCCGGGGCCTCTGAAGTAACGCCAGCTTGGTTGGGGGAGGTGAGGGAGCGCGGCACAAGTCTTAGCTTTTTTATCTTGCAGGCTTGGTAGGGTGGGAGAGGGAATGGCCTTGCATATCCACAAAGGTATTTTCCTCGTGCGTTGCTGATCAGTAAATGCAGAAGTTTTATACTGTTCTGCCTTATTTTGACGTTATTTAGACACACATATATATTTCAATTTCATTACACATTTCTTTAAGACAGTCGATTCCAGTACCTTTTCATTGCCTAACATTACATTCATTACATTGTGTGCGTATTGTATGTACATTTAGACGTTATACGAGGGATATCTAGGTTATGGCCTACAGAGATTGATGCTTGCCACTTTGGGTGGTTCAGTAAACATATATGAGTTCCAGTTTCTACATACTATGGAAAAAACACTTTTACAGATAGAGGTTATACGTTTGGTCAACATCTTTCTCCGTGGTTATAGCAGCATTAGTCCAGACCTGGAGGGATATCATATAACGTTACATTTTTATGGCTTATTCACATTTTAAAACAGAGGTAGTTCATTAGTACCAATACTTGAATTGTTTTCTACCTTCTTCAGATAGTGATGCTTCAGCTTTTTTCCTCGCTACCCCGGCCTTGCGGTCCGGGTCATACGGGGTGCAATATCACATTGTTACTAATATAATGTTGCCGTGTTGGCATCTCGGGTTTAGCTCATCTCCGACTTTCTCATGGGAACGCGCTCGCAGCGGATCTGCCAGTGCTGCTGAGGCGACAGAGATGCATGAAAGGCCCTCCAAAGGTGGGGGCCTCGTTACAGTGTGCTAAACTCACGCCGTGTTTGCTAGACAAGATGGCATCTAGGCCTGACTCGATTTTTGGTAAATGCAAAGACGAGGTGCGTGTGGGCAATGTCGTCGGCGGGCGAATCCTCCTCCACCTGGGCCCGGGTGGCATGAGGGGGCGTCCACCGAGTCATGGTCCTCACCTGGGGAGGAAGCTGTAGGTGAGGAGGGCCTCGCGGCCAGTCCTCCCCTACAAGTTTCAAACTCGAACCTCGTCCATTCGGTCTTGTTTTGTGCTTAGGTAATTCTTGCAACACAAAACCATTAAAGGATCTTGTATTACTGGGTGTGGCAATATGCATTTGCACAGGGACTCCATTGGGGATCCAAAATTGGGAATATTTGAAAGGTCCTCATGACATAGAACCACGTGGACCCTTTATTTTATCATATGCTTGTCAAATGCAAATTCTGGCCCAATGAAAAATTATAACTGAAAGAGCCCACACTTTCCGTTTCTAATCCTATGCCAGACCCAAGAGTGTTGAAATGGGAGTGCCTAAATCGGGACCACCAGCAATGGATGAAAACAGGGTGCAGGCTGTGGCCACCTCCTAAATGTTGCAACTAAAGGTATGCCAGGTTAGCGTGCTGTGATTGGGCCTGGCAACCAATTGTGAGCTAGCTTGTAAGGTGGATAGGGATTGGTCAGCAAGGCTCTTCACACCCTTGGCGCCTTGGAAGGGTACCAGCCCATGAGCAACTATTCAAGGTGGTGGGAACAGTCACATAGGTGCTCCTTGTAACAAGTTACCATCTCCGATCCTATAGGCCTTGAGACAGGACTTTAAGCTTTCATCCTGGTATTACTTGTGTATGATTTTACCTTCAGTTGGAAGGGAGCAATGGCCTCTATCTTGCTCTAATGACTAGGCTCTGTCTTGCAAGTTTCAAGTCACGTCTGTAGGGACCACAAACTTAATTTTCCTTCTTGCATTTATGAGGATTTTTGGCTTCTACTCTTGCAGGTGTTCTATCTTTTATTAACTTGAAACTTCCCCTCCCTCTGTGTCCTTGGCTAGGCTGTGCACAATGGCTGCCCTGGCAGCCTGGTCTTCATGTCTCAGCAAAGTCAGCATGCCAGGTCTCTCTCTGTATTCTTGATCCCTTGCAGCATTTTCCATTCATTCCAATGCAGCTGTGACTTCCATCTTTATTTACATGGCCATTCACGTTAGTTGCATTGAATCATCAGCAAGCAGTTCATATGTATTTTTGTTCAACTTGCGGTTACTGAATAGCGAAGGTGTCCATCCTCTAGCTAAATGGGTCATAAGCATGTTTTACGTTTCCAAGAGCAGTGTGGCCTAAGTGTCTGTGTAACTTTGTGCAGGAATGCATGTGTGTTTCATGTCTAACTCATCTACATCGTAGTGTTAGTCATGACATCATCAGCTTTCTTTGTGGTTAAAGTCAGTCGACTTCCCTAATCGATTGCAAATGTATCTCTTTGATGACGTTATCAGGATATGGTCTAAGTGGCTGCCTGAGTGAACAATGTTTCTCACATGTGCGGTACATCAATGATGGGGAGGAGGGAGCCAGGAACGAGGTGCACCTTTCATTTTTATGGCGTAGAAATCAAGGCGGGACTGGTGCAACAAGGGCCACATTTAGGTCTCCCTCTTCAATTCCCCCTCTGGTTGAGCAATCGACAACACTTCCTTGGATGTTTAACCTGCTTAAATAGGGTTTTGCAATTTATACTTCAACACTCCTCCCCAGGTGACCTTCATACCTCACCTGTTCAGGTCATATAGCAGCATTCCCCATCATGTTTGCACCATACTCAACATCCCATGCAGTTACATGGATCCAGGGGATATGTTAATCGTGTACCTGGAGGGATGAGGGGACAGTGCTTCCAATGAATTGTAGTACTTTCAAAGTCTGTTTCTCTCCATCTGCGTTTGTCTCTATGTCCAGTAATATTTTCACCCCTATTGTCTTCTTTGTAGTCTTTTCACAATGTGTTATTGCAACTCTGATTAAACAGAAGGCCAGTAGTAGTAACACTAAGGCCCTACCAGTACTTTCAGCCCATTGGCCATCCATGATGGTATGCAGGAAAAGATATATGCCAGCCAATCTTCATCTTCTCCTGCTGGGCTTGTGATTTCTTCCATCTTGACATGTAAGTCTGATAGCATGATAGCTTCTGGGAGGGTTCCATTCACTTCATCGTAGAAGGGCACGTATGTACAGCAAGACTGGCTGATCTTTGTGCACATGCCTCCTTCCATAGCTGTGAGGAGATCCAAAACATATCTATTCTAGAGGGTCATGTGTCTGGCAGCTCTGAATTCTTCTTTGATGTCACTGAACCCATTAACCATCGAATTGATCCTCTGCAACAGTTCCCATTGTGTTATTTTGAGCCATTTGGCGTTCGTGTTCGTCTGGACCCTTGGAACAACAGATGTGAAGAAAATTTGAGTTCTGCAGAACAGTCTGTGCTCTGGTGATATCGCATCAAGTGCTTCTTCCATTTTGGATGAGACAATTTCCTTTTTTCACTCTTGTCAGCTCCACTGATCTTTTCTTCCTTTGATATGCATCCATTTTGGGAAACGATTCCACTTGTATGTCTTTCTGTGGCACTACCAAGGCTGTTTGTTTATTTAAGATCCTGGGTCAGCTGGGCGTTGGATCACTGGTAGAGTGGTTGCTAGGTTTAGCTTAAAACTGGTTGATGCAATGAATGACAAGTCATGTCACTAGTTTGTTTGTGAATAGAATAGTGATTTAATAGTACAAGTGAAGCTGACACATGTTTTGACCAAGCAGCAGTCTTTTTCAAGGCTGTCATGATCAAACAAAGTGTGCAAGTCGGTGAGAGGTTGTGAGAACGGCACCCATTAAGTGATGACCAATTTAAATGTCCAATGTTCAAAGTTTTTGGCTCATTAGGTAGTGTGACATGTGGGTATGCATATTTGATAATATGTCAGTTGTTTTGTAGAAGTTAATTGCATGTTGGTTTTACAGCAATTAGTGACATAGTGTACAAGTGATTGACAATTTTGTGGTTTCCATAGTAGTGACATTTGTTAAATGCATCAAAGGTATACAGAGCATAACACTATCATTATATTTACAATTGTAAGTGTATGGCACCAGCAAAGAGAGAAAAGAATGTTAGTAAGGGTCGGTAGGGGTACCCGGTCAGGGTTTATCTGTTCTGGAAATGCACCATGTAGTTGTTGCTTACCGTGTGTGATTAGAGTAGGTAAGGTTAGATGAGAGCTCTTGAGTGTAAGGGCTAGGGTTGAATAACCTGAGTAAAACATAAAAGATTATCCATGCTAGGAGCCAATGCAAGTGAAAATGGGGGCTCAGATAAGCTAAGTTGCATGAGACATAGATATCCTAAGGTTAAGCGCCTGGGCAGAGAGTGGTAGTATTGCTAGGTAAACAATGTACATTTATGAAAGATATAGTCGTGAGGTTATTCGCACTGGATCAGAGAGCTGGTTAATATAGGTGAAGATAATTTGGGCCAACCCATTGTTGATTATGAATGGTGAGAATTTCCTGTTCAGAAAATCATGAATGCAGGCTTGGGCTCAGTATGTTGTGCCCCTTAGCTTGCGTACATTGGGCGTGTCCAGGTTGTGGTGCGGTTAGCTCGGAGTGTGCTAGTTCTATGTGATATGGTGCTGTGCCTAAAGGAGGGCCACATTATACGGGGGAGGAAATAAAGTAAAAGGGGGTGAACGGTAGTGTCAATTGCCATTGTCCAGCCTACAAGGTTAATTGGCTTCTGTAAATCCGAGATTGGTGTGGCGCAGGTGCTATATCGGATAGGAGGCTGATTGTAAAAATGTAATTAAGGGTTAGGAAAATATGGCGAGGAATCTCCTGACAGTTAGATTGCGATCAGAAGGAGTGAATTATGAAGAGTCTTGAGGTATTTAAAGTTGTCTAGTGTTGCCGCATGTAAAGGAAACACTGTTAGTACAGCGGCAGTTCAAGTGAGCACTAAGTGGGTCTGTGTGCATTTAGCATAATTGGATTTGCCTGGGCAAAAGTGCCGGGTTTAAGATAGAGAAAGAAGCTGGGGGTATGGGTTTTAGTTGGCTTACCTGTTAGGCCAGAGAGGCCACTGCACATAGATGCGTGACCACAGCAGTTTTGCAATGCCGGCTGCCATCTTTGTTCTGTGTGGTACCGTGGTTGGTCCATGTAAGCGAAGATCTGATTGGATGAGGAGCCGAACGTGGTGCAAGCTCTGTTGTCAGAGTATGAGGCTTGTTTCCCAAGAAATATGGTGTGGAAAGGGATGGACAGTGTTGGAAAATAGTTGGATCACGGAGGGTGATAATCCCTGAGTTTTGCAGATAAAATGTTTTTGGCAATCAGATGGGGAAGAATTGCATGATACCGCGCTGCTAATGTTAATGAGTGCTATTGCCATGGAGCACGGTCCAGGGGACATGTGCGATGTTACGTGGCTGGGGGCCAAGTGCATAAGGCGGATGTTAGTATGTGGCAAAGGTTCCGTTCAGGAACCGCTGATTAATTGCAAACCGAAAAGCAGGGTAGTGTAATTGTAACGTGGGGGAAAATAAGTGTGAGAAGCAAGTGGAGTGGGGGGAGAGAATGGGCATGGTGCCAATGGCAGTAGGGGTTAGTATAGGCAAGACATACTGTTACAGAAAAACATTAAGTTTGTGTTCTGTATTCAAACCCTTGATTACACATCTGTATTTACAAATTAATTTAGCTTCTCTTGGTTGTAGTCTGAGTTTGCGGTCTCCTCCTCTGGTATCACATTTCACTGTTCCAGCCCAACAAATTGGATGTCCTCCTATTTGTCCAGCTCGTGACATTCCTGCCAGTGTGTGGACAGAGGGTATCTACCATCCTGGGAGTTGAGTAGACGTAAGTGTTCACAAATTCTTGTTCTGAGCTCCCTGATGGTACTTCCAATATATTTACGTTTGCAGCCACCAAGAGTGGCATATACCACATATTCAGATTTGCAGTTCATTTGTTGTGTAATCTTGTGAAAATGTGTGTTATTAAACATGAAAGACTTGGCATTCAGAGTATCATTCTTTAGGTTGGGCCTTAGTGAAGGAGACGTGTGGGCTTTCTGAGATCGATTTGTTTATGTCTTGGTCTATGGCTAACAGATACCAATGTTTGTTCAGGGTTTTCTGTATATGTAGCTGTCCTGATGGAATTGGGTGACATACCCTCATTGTTCCATTTTGGGTTTAGCCTTGGCTTTTCGGCATCATGAGAGCATCCCTACTGATTGTTGCCGTTTTCATTGCACTTTAAATTGTCTTATCATTGTATCCTCTGGTTCTGAATCTGTCACTCAGTAGTTTGCACTCTTCTTGGTATGCTTTGTTGGTGCTGCAGTTCCTTTTCACATGCATGAATTCCCCTTTGTGGATGTTCTGTATTGCAGTCTTTCTATGACAGCTAGTTATGAATAGGACAGAGTTGAATTCAGTGGGTTTCCATATGTTTTGGTGTGGAGACGTGTGGCATCAAACGTGATTCTAATATCCAAGAATTCTATAGTTTCGTAGCTATGATGGTATTCTTTGAAATGTGCAAGCTGATCTGAATCGCCAGACCAGATCATTAGCACATTATCAATGTGCCTGTATCATTTATATATGTGGCATTTGAAGTCTGGGTTCGCAAAGGCCTGTCCATTGTCATTCATAAAAAGGTTAGCCACTGCCGGAGCATACGTCAAACTCATGGCGATGCCCTTTACTTGCCTGTAGTATATGTCATTGAATAGAAAAACAGTTTACTAAGGAAAATTCCACAAATTCCTTTGTCATTTCCAGATGAGAGAAAAATGACGCTCAGACTTTAGTGTACATGGGGTTTGTAGCTTGGAGAGCTAGATAGTGTTAGAAGTGTATAGGGCTTTGACATCAAGTGACACACGTAGGTAGCCTGGTTTCCAGTCAGTGTCCTGCAGGATTACTAGGGTATGCATAGTATCCCTGAGGTAGATTGGTATTTTGGGTACCTCTATATCGATGATGTTATTAATGTACTTAGCAATAGGTTACGTCACCCATCCGATAATGCTTAAGATTGATCTTCCTTTAGGCATAAGCGTGAATTCTTTCTGTACCTTGGGAAGGTCGTAAATGATCAGCATCCGTGGGTGATCTGTTCTCAGGAATCTGTGTTGATTGTATGTTAAGAGACCACGACTGTGCCATTTGTTGATTAGTTATTTTGCTTGAGTTAGGATTGTGGCTAATGGGTTGGATGGTAGGGGTTCCTAGCAACCCAGTGTTTCCAAGTGTGGCATCGCCATTTTAATATATTCCAACCTGTCTAGAATGACAACATTGCTGCCTTTATCAGCTTCTTTGATGATGATTCGGTGTTTTTATTGAGTTGGTTGAGAGCTTTAATTGCATTAACAGATTTTTCCGGCCAGTTTTGGTGGTTGGTATGGTGGAGTCCTCCGGTTGGAGCAGGTCACATGTGTAAACTTTGTGAATGATATCGATTGCGTTGTCACCCTGCAGCTTAGGTGTGAATTTGGATTTTTTGTTTTTCCGGGATGTTGGTGTTTTGTTCCTCGATGTTTAGGTCTTCTAGAATGTCTCTTTTCATGTGCGTTGAGGTTCCGTCTTCATTTTTCAAGTTGACAAGGTGATGTGTCAGTTGCAAATTCTCAAAGCTTGCATTACCGATTGGTGGTTTCTCTGTTCTCGGCATAGTCCATGTTGTTATTTGTTTAGAGAAGAATGTTTTGAGTTTGAGCTCTGTAGTATATTTGAAGAGGACAATAAGTGCCTCTGTTAGGTAGGTATGTATGTATGTGTATGTATGTATGTATGTATGTATGTATGTATGTATGTATGTATGTATACATGTATTGAAATTTCTAGAGCACAAACCAAGGCCTGAAGGCATCTGGGTGCTGGGGAGAGAGAAATCAAGGGAAGTCAAAACAGAAACAAGAAAACAAATTAAGTGATGAACAATAAAGTCTTTAGTTGTTTCCGAAAACTGAGATGATCAGGTAGAGCAGGGAGTGCCAGACGGAGAGCATTCCGAGCCTGAGGGCCTGAACAGAAAAGGAGCGGCCTGGATTTGTGGAATCGTGGCACAACACGGAGATTTCTTTCACGGGAAGGAATGTGTGCATTGAGTTTGTGGCGCAGGAAGACAGGGCTGTTCGAGTAAAAGGAGCTGTGGACAATACACGTGATCTTTAAATCGAGCTGTCCCCTAGCCAGAAGCCTGTGTAATTTACCCAACAAAGTGGTGACATGCGCAGATCGGGGGGCCCCTAAGGCTGAGCTTGATGGTGCAAATGAGAGTCCTTTGCTGAGCACGGCATCCTCGTAGTTTGAGAGCTCATATTTTGATAGGTTGAGTACCAATCTAAGTGCTGTTGTTCCCTCGGTTGTAATTGAATTTGTGATCTTGTTAATCTTAGTTCTCCCTCTGTTTCTGAGTTTTTGTTTCCTATGCTCTTCCTCTCTTGCATCTGGGTGTCGTCTTTTTGTTTGGGTATCGTCTATTAATGGGTCCTAAAACCATACATGTTTGGTGTTCTGGTTACAAGTACCTTTCCTGTACCACTTGATCTGATCTAAAAAAGTAGATCTGTTTACTGAGATTTTGTGTGGTGTTTGGACCCATCGCTGTGAGATCCTGCTCAGGGCTGGGGCAGTCTGTGTCTCTGTCCTGTTTTCCTGCTTGCTGTCCACATCCAAGCTTGCTGGTATGCACTCCCTTGAGGAATGTTTGTAAAAATCATCAAATTTGGGCTGGAAGGTGAACACAAAATCTTCTCTGCAGTCCCTGTTTTCCCTAGAGAACGTCCTGCATTTTCTGAGCTTGACTTCATCCTGCTGTAGTCTGAGGATTTCATATAGTGTCTTGTAATTCTTGTCTTTAGTACTTGCTAGGGCATTGAGTGTTTCTATTTCTTGTTTGAGGTCTTCTATAGATGCTGTTATTCTCTTGAGTTCTCTGTCAGCATATTCAATTAGAAGTGCAAGCATGACCTTAGAGCCTGTAACAAGGTTGTCTTCCAACTTCCCTGCTATGTCAGCATCCTCTGGGTTATCGAAGTCTGGGAAGATAATGATTCTGAGACCTCTTGGGTTTTTGTCCTATTGTAGGTAGGTTTGGAGGGTGAATCCCTCCCAAAACTTGTTAATTTCCTTGGTGCACATTCTTTCCAATTGAATACATTCTTGATGGAGATTCCTCCCCCCGTATATAAGGACAGTATAATGTGGTCCTCCGATAGGTACAGCACCCTATTACTTCAAACTAGCACACCCTGAGCAAACCACACTGCACCCTGGTCACTCCCAATGTACCCAAGTACAACATGCTGACCCCAAGCCAGCACTCATGATATTCCAGGTGGGAAATTCCCACCATTTATTTTCAACGTTGCGTTGGCCCAACATATATTCAACTATATTAACCAGCTCTCTGAACCATTGCGAATAACCTCACGACTATATCTTTCATAAATGTACATCATTTACCTATCAATACTACCACTGTCCACCCAGGCACTTGATCTTAGGATATCTATGTTTCATGCAGTTTTGTGAACCTGAGCCCCCATTTTCACTTGCATTGGCTCCTAACGCAGATACTCTTTTGTGTTTCACTCAGGTTATTCAACCCCAGTCCTTACTCAAGAGCTCTCATCTAACCTTACCTACTCTAATCACACACGCAACAACCACGTGGTACATTTCCTGAACATCCAACCCCTGACTGGGTAACCATATCCACCCTTACTAACACAATACATTTCTCTTTTCTCTCTTCCCTAGTGCCATATACTTACCAACTGTAAATATAATGGCATTGTTATAGTCTGTATACCTGTCTTGACTTGACTCGTCGTGAAGAATATATGGGCCCCTGTCCCCAAGTTCCACACAGAGAGAAAGAAAAACTACTCCCTGTGCGAGCCTTGAGGCCACAGGTGGTTGTTGTTTTCCCAGGACCAGACGTCGCCGAGGACCCCAGAGCTGTGGAATGAATTAGGTATTAGTACAAACAAGCACAGTACTGTCAATAATGTAACTGTTATTGAAAAAGGGCTTACCCAAGGGTGATTTTACAACTGCCAGGAACTCTGAGGCTGTGGTGCAGGGAAGCGTCAGCAATCCTTAAAGCCAGGCGCCAAAAAACTGAGCACTGGCTACCACCTGGTGATTCTTGGATGTATTCTTAATACTGTGGTAATGTAGCAGTTCAAGGAACCCTGAAGACCGTAGAACACTTGACAAGGCAGTGAAGGGTAATCCAAAACAATCTGTTAAACGTTAGCCCAAATCCAAAAGTCCGTAAATCCAAGCAGAAACCAAACACCAAATCCAAGGAGCAAGAATAATAAGTCCGTAATCCGTAAACTTGAGGTCTGTATTCCGGTGAATCCAACGTGAATCGAAAACGCCGAACAGTGTTGGGAAACAGCTGTGAAGCGGCGAGTGGTTCAAAGTGCGCCACTTTTATCCCTGCCAACTCCTGATCACGTGAGTGGAGCTCAGGGTACGTGACCGGGAATTTGGCTGGGAACCAGGAAGTGATTGCCGCCGACTGCTCGTGCTCCAGCCCTCTCGCAATCTCCATGGCAGTTGCCACTGGAAACGAGGGAACAAATAATATCATCCTCTGACAAAGCCTGGAAGCCGGTGACGCTTCCCTCGCACCATAGGTAGCGTGAACATGTGAAGGGCTGACTGTGACTTGGAGAGTCTCGCTATGTTATGTGTCAGGGGGTCCCGGGGGTGTGAGTGTTCTGTAAGGTGGTGTGCCTGACCTTCCTATTGTGCATGACAGAGCCCCCCCAATGGCCCACGACCGCGTGGGCATGCGGGATGGTCCAGGTGAAAATGAGAAACCAGCCATGGGGCATGGACATCTGCTGCAGGAATCCAACATCGTTCCTCCAGGCCACAACCCGCCCAGTCCACAAGATACTGGAGACCACCCCTAACCACACAGGACCCCAGAATGTTCGACACCTCATACTCCTCAGAACTACCCACAGAAATGGGTCCCGGGGCAGAGCAAAGACGGGTAGGAGCGGGACAAGGTTTCAATAAGGAGGTATGAAACACGGGATGGATGCGCCAAGAAGTGGGAACAGAGAGGCAATAGGCCACTGGGTTGATCACTGCAGAAATCCTATAGGGTCCTACAAAACGGGAAGCAATTTGCGACACCCTGGCAGTCGGAGGTGACGTGAAGAAAGCCAGACCCTGTCCCCCACCGAATAGGAAGGTGCCACAGCCCTTCGTCTATCAGCCGCAGACTTCGCCGACGAGTGAGTGTCTGGGCATGAATAGCCGATAGGTCACGAGCACATGCAACAGCAGCAGGATTAACAAAGTGTGAAATCAGGAACAGGCAAGGTACAGGGATGCTGACCATACAGAACATAAAAAGGAGAAGAACCAGTAGAAGCGTGCAAAGAGTTGTTGTAAGGAAATTCAGCAAGGTGTAGGACATTCAACCATGATTGTTGGTGCTGTAAAATGAGACAGCGTAAATGCTGTTCCATGGCTTGGTTCACCCTCTCAGTCTGGCCATCCGTTTCCGGATGATAGGCAGATGAGAAACGGGAATCAATGCCCAGGAGACCTGTGAGTGCCCGCCAGAACTGAGACATGAATTGCGGCCCCCTGTCCGAGATGATAACCGTGGGTAGCCCAAAAAGACAGAAGACAGATTTAAAGAAAAGGTTGGCCAGGGCTGGGGCGGACGGTATGCCAGAACAGGGAATAAATCAAGCAAGTTTAGAAAAAGAATCCACCACCACCCAAACTGTGTCAAAGCCCTTAGTTCAGGGTAAGTCCGTCACAAAATCCATCGAAACTGTGAACCAGGGCCGAAGAGGTACAGGCAAAGGATGTAAAAGGCCCACTGGTCACCCCCGGCGATGTTTACACTGGGCACATATTGCACACGTGTTCACATAGCCTTCAACATCGTGTTTCATGGCTGGCCACCAACACCAACGTTTGAGGAGGTCCAACGTCCTCTTTTTACCAGGATGTCCATTAATGGCACTGTCATGGGACCATTCCAGAGCAAGGTTGCGAGTCTCTGCTGTTGGTAACCATAATTTATTCTGGATGAAAGGTAACCCATCATGAAACACCGGATCCCACTCTGAGACTTGTTCAGGATGTAATGAAACCCATGTTCGAATCGATTTCAGTAGTGGTAAATGAGGTGTACATAGACAAATAACATGTTGATCTAATAGGGTTTCTGGAAAAAAAGGTAGGGGGACTCCGCCAGGGGAACGGGGCAGTGCGTCTGCCTTTCCATGGGACAAGCCCGACCTATGTTTGATCTGGAAGTCGAAGGCAGCAAAGAATAAATGCCACCGCACCTGCCGGCTATTGATACACTTGAGTGAAGCTAAGTCCTGCATATTACGGTGATCTGTGAATACCATGATTGGATGTTTTGCCCCTAATAGATGATGTCGCCAAACTTGAAAGGCCTCCTTGATGGCTAATAATTATTTTTCCGTAACAGTGTAATGGCTTTCGGTAGGGGAAAACATTCGAGAATGAAAAGCCACTGGATGTAATTAACCTGAATAAGGGCAATGCTGGGATAACACTGCGCCAAGGGCAAATGAGGATGCGTCTGCTTCCACTATGAAAGGGAGTTCTGGATCGGGATGTTTCAAAACGGGGGCAGTGGTAAACGCGGTCTTTAATGTGTCAAAAGCTGTCTGGTGTTCTTCTAACCACACAAAAGGCACCTTTGGACTGGTTACTGCAGTAAGGGGTGTTACAATGGAGGAAAAATCCTGAATAAAACGCCTGTAGTAATTTGAGAAGCCCAGAAATGATTGTAATGCCTTAAGGTTACTGGGCTTCGCCAATCCAACACAGCACAAACTTTGGAATGATTCATGGATAGACCCACAGGCGTAATATGGAACCCCAGGAATTCCACACTGTCAGTATGAAACTGACACTTCTCAGGTTTAGCGAAGAGTGAATTTTGGCAAAGACGGGACAAAACCTCACGGACGTGTGTCACATGTTCTTTTAAGTCTTGTGAAAAAATGAGAATATCATCAAGATATACCGCCACACATACATCCAGCAAGTCATGGAATACCTCGTTCATGAAACGTTGAAATGTGCCGGGGCGTTACAGAGCCCAAAGGGCATAACCACATATTCAAACAGCCCATACCGAGTACAAAAAACAGTTTTCCACTCGTCTCCGGGGCGATTTCTAAGCAAGTTATATGTTCCACGGAGATCGAATTTCGTAAAGACAGTGGCGTGACTTAATCTATCCAACAATGGAGTGATCAAAGGGATAGGATACCGATTTTTTATAGTAATGGAATTCAAGTGCGGTAATCCACACAGGAACATAAGTCGCCCTCTTTTTTGGGAACAAAAAAAATAGGGCTGGCCGCCAGAGAGGTAGAAGGGCGTATGTGACCAATTTTTAGGGCCTTTTGGATGTAATCCTTGAGAGCTTGTTCCTCTGAGGGAGACAGTGAATAAATGCATCCCGAAGGAATGATGGAATCAGGAATTATATCAATAGGACAATCATAAGGGCGATGTGGAGGAAGGATTTTAGAAGAGCCCTTATCGAAAACTTCCTGAAAATCTTGGTATTATGAAGGAATGCCAGTTGCAACCGCTCCCACCAATTGTGACTCTGATGAAGAAGGAAGAAGGTCATCGTTCAATGTGAGCTGTGCGATGGCCCCCAAAACACGTGGGGGTGAACCAAATCCTTCGGGTGCAGTGAGGCAATAATTTTGACATATTTCCGACTCAAAATGAACACGCACAGACTTCCAGTCAATCAGTGGATTATGTTGTTTCAACCACGGGATAACCAATATAAACCCGAACTTTGGCATCAAGATTAGATCAAAGGAAATCACTTCCTGATGGGTGTTTTGTATATTCATGGTGATTGGGGCAGTTTGTTGTCTGATCGGACCGGAAATTAATGCCGTGCCGTCAACTGCATGTACGGGTTCTGGGTGTTGTTTGATAACCATGGGTAGATTCAATGACTTGGCCAACATTATATCGACATAATTGCCTGTGGCACCTGAATCAATAACAATAGAAACTGTGTGAATGACATCTGATGTGGGTTTCAAAGTAGCGTGTACCACCACTGGCCTAACGCTCCCAAAAGCAGGTATAATTTCCGAGGGAGTGGATGAACTGCTCGATCCGACCCTCGAATCTAGGGTCGAACAGTCCGAAAAACTAATTTTTAGTCTTGGGACACCGAGGACAGGTCTTTACAAAATGACCGTTTAGGTCACAATAATAACAGGCGTTGTCCATTCTACGGCGTTCTCGCTCGATTTTGGAATTCGGACTGTCGATTCCACCTGTTTGCATGGGTTCCCCACCTGTATCTGTGGAAGTGGAGGTCTGAACTGTATTAGGAAACCCTGCTTCAGATTTACGTTCAGAACGCTGTGCGTCTATCTGTAGGGCAAGGTCAACTAATTCAACATCTTGTGTGGGCAGAGAGGGTATGACGGCCACAGCATCCTTCATGGAGTTACTGAGTTCTCTATAAAACACCACTGCCTTCTTTGTTTCGGGCCAAGAGGTCTCAGCGGCCAGTTGATTGAATCGGGCAATGTATTCTATGAGTGAACCCTTTCCTTGAGATAATTCCAATAACTCGAGTGCTCCCGGGACTGGGAATTGTGGCATGTGTAAAATACCTGAGACATTTCTGTGACTAGTAAGTCAAAATCATAAAGAACGGGACTGTTTTTTTCCAGTAACGGGTTTGCCCAAGCGGCAGCTGTACCAGCTAGATGGGATAAAGTAAATGCCGCCTTTGTGGTGGAATCGGGAAAAGCCTGAGGTCTACAGAGAAAATGCAATTTGCATTGGTTTATGAATGTACAAAACTTTCTGGGTGCCCCATCAAATCTTTCTGGAGCAGCCAAAGGAAAGGGCGTGCGCACCAGTACGGGAACTTGAGTTGCCGCCGTGTGAACGACAGGTGGCGCTACTTGTGGTTGGGCCGCCAAATCACCAAACTCTGCATCAGCGGGTAAGGGATTGTGAGCACTTTGGATGAGATCTAACCGCTAATGTATAGCGTTATTGGCTGCTGTCATATCCGCCCTCAACACTGTGATTGCCTGTACCAATGCAGTCACGGGGTCGTCGGCTGCGGCCTCCATTTTCAACACAACCTGTGGCTTCACAGTCTGTCTTGACTTGACTCGTTGTGAAGAATATATGGGCCTCTGTCCCCAAGTTCCACACAGAGAGAAAGTAAAACTACTCCCTGTGCAAGCCTTGAGGCCACAGGTGATTGTTGTTTTCGCAGGACCAGACGCCGCTGAGGACCCCAGAGCTGTGGAATGAATTAGGTATTAGTACAAACAAGTACAGTACTGTCAACAATGTAACTGTTATTGAAAAAGGGCTTACCCAAGGGTGATTTTACAACTGCCAGGAACTCTGAGGCTGTGGTGCAGGGAAGCGTCAGCAATCCTTAAAGCCAGGCACCAAAAAACTGAGTGCTGGCTACCACCTGATGATTCTTGGATGTATTCTTAATACTGTGGTAACGTAGCAGTTCAAGGAACCCTGAAGACCGTGGAACACTTGACAAGGCAGAGAAGGGTAATCCAAAACAATCCGTTAAACGTTAGCCAAAATCCAAAAGTCCGTAAATCCAAGCAGAAACCAAACACCAAATCCAAGGAGCAAGAATAATCAGTCCGTAATCCGTAAGCTTGAGGTCTGTATTCAGATGAATCCAACGTGAATCGAAAACGCCAAACAGTGGTGGGAAACAGCTGTGAAGCGGCGAGTGGTTCAAAGTGCGCCGCTTTTATCCCTGCCGACTCTTGATCACGTGAGTGGAGCACAGGGCACGTGACCGGGAATTCGGCCCGGAACCAGGAAGTGGTTGCCGCCGACTGCTCCTGCTCCAGCCCTCTCGCAATCTCCATGGCAGTTGCCACTGGAAACGAGGGAACAAATAATAACATCCTCTGACAAAGCCTGGAAGCCGGTGACGCTTCCCTCGCACCATAGGTAGCGTGAACATGTGAAGGGCTGACTGTGACTTGGAGAGTCTCACTGTGTTATGTGTCAGGGAGTCCCCGGGGGTGTGAGTGTTCTGTAAGGTGGTGTGCCTGACCTTCCTACTGCGCATGACAATACCTTTGATGCATTTACCAAATGTCACTACCATGAAAACCACACAAATGTCAATCACTCTCACACTATGTCACTAATTGCTGTAACATTAACATGCAATTAACATGTACAAAATAACTGTTGTATAATCAAATATGCATATCCACATGTCACACAACCTAATGAACCAAACACTTTGAACATTCGACTGTTAAATTGGTCATCACTTAATGGGTGTGATTCTTACAACCTCTCACCGACTTGCACACGTATGATCATGACAGCCTAGAAAAAGACCCCTGCTCGGTCGAAACATGTGTCGGCTTCAAGTGTTCTATTAAATCAATTCTCTATCATGAACAAACTAGTGACATGGCTTATCATTTATTATGTCAACCAATTTTAAGCTAAACCTAGCAACCACTCTACCAGTGATCCAGCGCCCAGGTGACCCAGGTTCTTAAACCCACTGCAAAACCATTGAGACCTATGAGCACAGTCTCCTAAGGACCCCTCACTGTCTGCAGGATCAACTACAACAATTCTACAGGATCTGCGCGGTGATCTGTACATTCTAGTGTTCTACCTCACAACTACCACGGCTGCTATATTAATCTGTACTCAAGAGCATATTCCTCCCCAGTTTGGTGGCAACTCCATGTATGCTTTGGAACCACAAGCCCAGTAGTGCTTCATTATTACTGGAGTACTGACCTTCATACCCAGTATTTTCAATATTCATTTGCATCCCTTATTCTCCCCAACCTTCAATGAGCCAATATTCTGGAAACACATTTTTAAACCTCGAGAGCAGCTTGTCATTTGCCGGCCATTCTTTAAGGCAGTCATCATTTTTCTTCTGGGCCACTTCTACTGGAACTGTTAGTAGTGACTGTGCTTTGCACCCCATCATCCCTTCCATCCATCCATCCTTCTCCTTTGAACACCTGTCAATATACGAACAGTGGAGGTCTGGCAGCCCTCTGTTCCCTTTTCACCCATTTTTGGGCACCCCAATTCCTTTGGAGTTACTACTCTTGCTTCCCCTTATGGTGGATCATCTACATGTTGGGCTATGGGGGTCTTACCTCAGCAGTGCTTGATGTCTCCCAGGTAGTTCCACACCTCCTTCCCTACAAGTTTGACAGCCTTGCCTGTTGCTTACTCTACTGTAGAGGGGCCATCAAATTGCAGCATGCGCCATGCTCCAAGAAATTTCTCAAAAAGACCTCGTCCCCTGGATAAAGAAGTCGTGGTTTGAGCAGTTCAGATTGTTATACTTGTGTGCAATCTTCACCATCCTTCTTCGACTGCCCAAGCCATGACTTCAGCTCTTGAAAGATAAAAGAAGCACTAGCCATCATCAAAGCGAGATATTCATTACCAAGTACAGCAGCAACATTTTGGGCAGCTGTCAGTGCTCTAATAGGAGGAGCAAGTGAGAGGCACATGCGTTGTCCTGCCACCACCTCATGAGGGGTTAAATGGTGGTCACATTCAGGCTGATTGCGCAATGCAAATAGTGCTAGTCGTTTTAATCTTTGTGATTTTTCCTTTGAGCTGGTGTTCACAAATCCCATTGCCTTCTGGGTGATAAGTTCAGGAAAATGTATGCTTAATCCCCAGCAGAGCTGCGATATGATCAAACACTTCATTAATGAAGTGATGGCCATTATCTGATCCTTGGACCTTGCACACCCCCTACTGTGGGACCACCTCTCATATGAGGAATTTTGACGCACTGAGGGCATAGGGTGTGAGCATGGACCAGCTTTGATCCAGCAAGAAAATGGGCATACTACTACAAGTATACACTTGTAGCCATTACAATTTTGGATCATATCCACGTGGCCTATGTGGAGATGTAGGATGGACCCTTTAGGGCGCAGTATTGCTCCTCGCACTACACGCAAAATGTGTCCCACAGTGAGGTTTTGGCAGACAATACAGTTATGCATAAAGGTGGCAATATATTCTGCCAAGTTGAGGCAGAGCCACTCTTCTGCTATATGTGCTGCAAGAACATCTTTGATAAGGTGGGTTGGATAGTGCAGCTGTGTGAGCGCAATCTGCAATAATGCAAAGGGAATAACTGGCTTTCCTGTGCTTTCTTGTCACCACATTGCATCTGTGTGGTATATCGAACACCCTCTCTTTATCCACAACTCTTTCTCCTCTGCTGGTGCTTGTTCCTGGAATTCTTTTTGGGCAATGGGCAAGTAACTTTATCCTTCTCGCAATATTATGCTGAGCGCTCATATGCCTTTATTTGGTGGGGTGTCAAATTCGTTTATCTCTGAGAAGTATGCTGCTCACTTTGCTTCTGCAACTTCATTGTCTTGGGACACCACATCCTCCCCCCTTGTGTGGGCTTTGCACTTCACTACCACTACGGCTGATGGGAGATGCAGCACATCTATGAGGCTGGCCAATAGGGGCGCGTGCTGTACTGGTCTACCATCAGCACTCGAAAGCCTTTCCTTTTCCAATGTGACAGTACTACGTGTACTGTTGATGTCATGTAGGCGGAGTTGGAGTACACTGTGATCTCCTCATACGCTTCTAATGGCATTATAAAAGTTATAAATTCTGCTGCTTGTGCTGAGAATTGTGAGGGTAATCTAACACTCGCCACTACTTCAACTGTCCCACTCAGCTTTAGCTTTACTAGTGCCGTCCCTGTATGTCTGTCTCCTGTTGTCTGGTCAATGGTTGAAGCCACAACAATAAAAAGTACCTTCCCTCCCACGAGGGAACATTCTGTGTACATGGAACAGTTTTGTACATAGTCTTTTTCTACTGGTTCTGCTATAAATGTTGCTGGGTTCACAATTCTGCACCTCACTATGTTAATCACTCGATCTGAGATAATCCCCTCGTATCCAGATGCTTTCTGTGTGGTCAATTTATCCTTGGGCTTTTCAAGAATGGCCAAAAGGGCATTTTCCACTTACAGCGTGGTGCTACAGCCCATCGTAACACTTGCTGATTTCTCTACTGCAAAAGCAGCAGCAGCCAATGCTTGTTCGCATAATGACATCTCATCACTGATTCTAAATGCCCACTCTAGTAAACTATTGTTGTGTGCCCTAGGGTAGCTTATCTGTGTGAGCACTGCCATCAGTGTGAAAGCAAATACAATTCTGCACTCTATTCTGGAATCCCTAAACACTGCGACTGTGCATATTGCCCATTTTAGTTCTTCAAGTGCTTTACTAGGAAAATACATATGCCAGTCAATCTTCATCTTCTCCTGCTGGGCTCGCAATTTCTTCCATCTTGGCATGATGATAGCTTCTGGGAGGGTTCCATTCTCTTCATCATGGGAGATTCATGGATCCATTTGTTAAAGGTTTACACCAAGCACTGTGGAATGTCTTTGAATCTTGTATTGGAAGAATTCAAAGTTCGTTGGTATGGAGTTTGAGGATTAAAGTAGGCGGAATTGTTACCGTTGTACGAGAATATGGTTAAGTGTATACATCCAGACATCATCAACTTTGTGGAGGCAACAGTTTGGGCTATGTGACCGGAATATCCTTACAGTTTGCCATGAAGAATACAGCAAAAAGTTAATGGAACTATTTCCAGCGTTGAAGATTATTTTTTCATGAATAGCTCAAAGGCAAATGTGGAAATGTTCTAACTTGTTTTGTTAACAAATTGAATATGCCAGGCGGAATGTAAATAAAGCTGTATGTGCTTTTTTACAGGATGCAGGAATGGGATCTTTCCACAATGAAAATATAAAGTTTGATGAAGTACATTTAGCAGATGTTGGAAATTAGATTTTTATTTCTAATGTTCAGAATGCCTTGAAACAGGTTGTGTGAAGAAAATGAAAGCAGAATATGTAAAATATGTAGTGAAGTATTTGTTAGTAGCTGTAGTACTTAAAAAGTAAAAACAGAAAAAATGTTTGAAGCAGCTTTATTAAGAAGTAAGTACAGTACAGCATTTGTTACTATAGTAAGTTAAAAAAAAGAAGAAAAAATGGTTATTTTAAGAAGAGCCACCATTGTGGAATGAAAAAAGGTACATTGAGTTTAAACCCAGCCCCTGCAATTCTCTGGAGGTTGGGGGGTCTGCGGACTATCATACTGTCCGCAGACTAAATTGGTTAGAGAAGGTGCTTAGGAAGTTATGGTAGTTATTGTATGCTAGAGAAAAGTATTTGGGACAGATAATTCTGTCCTTTTTTCTTTATCTCTAGTATTCTAGTATATAAAGCTGCATTATTTCTATTAGCATAGAACAAAATTCTAAAGCAAATGTTAGCAAATCTTATGGAGTCTAACTACTTCACTGAAAAATGTAAAGAAGATGGAGTCTATAAAATTACTTTTTTTAGTTCTATGTTTAACTGTGAAAGGTGACCCCCCCAAGGAACATTTGTTTTGTATTTTCTGATTATTTTTGTTTTCTTCCTGGAGGGAGAAGCAAGCAGGGAAGTGAGGAAAGGGGTACCAACCACTGATAAGGAGGGACAGGTGGACAGGGGAAGATGTTGGGCCTGCCTTAAATCTAGGATGGGGGCAGTGTTTCTCGTGCTCCTTGACCGCAGCCTCAAAGGCATTTCGAAACTGTGTTGCAGTACATACAAAGAACGCTTGTCCTAGAAAGGAAAGGATGAACAGCCTTTTGTATGGCCTGCGAAGCAGCCGGTAGAATCCTCTTCCCTACAGGAGTAGATTATGTAGTGGCAGGAGCAGTTGAGGAAGATGGGGTAGATGAGGTAAGCCTACTTCCTGAGAAAGAAACAGCTATTTTTCAGAGCACCCGGGTGAAATTTGCAGCTGTGGTGGAATATAAAGGTAGTACCGAAGGAGTACTGCTCATGTTGTCCGCATCTGAGTGTGATTCCACACTCAATGAATTTAACACAGGCAGCCCAAGCCTTTGGTACCCCTCCTATGGTTGTAAACAAAAGAAAAACACACCCATACTTCCTTATGGGTGCTGCGGGTAGGTACCTTCTCTATCTCATCCTCATCCTCCATTCAATTAACCCCTGCATCAGTGCACCTGTTCCCCTGTCCAGGCCCCCTAGGTGGTGGTGGTGGTGGTGGTGGTGGTGGTGGCCTTTGCGGAGGAGGGATGAGCATAGGCAGGGCTGATGCCATTTCCAGCAAGATAGCAGGTCTGCCAATTAGCTGTAGCTCTCCAAAGTAGGTGCTCTCTCCTGGACTGCCAGGATGGGAAAGTAATGGGTGGGTCTCTTTAGAGGAACTGTCCGCAGACCTTTCCACTTGTCCACTGACTCAGGCGTTTACATATACTGAGAGTTTTCTGATCATCCCCACTTGTTGGATCGCAGCAGACAGGGCAAGAATATTTATGGTGGTACTCGATTGCTTGGGAAACCCTGTGTGATTGTAGGGGAGGATATTCTAAGCATCAGCCCAGTCATCAAGTTTTTTAAGCAGTACCCGGGAAAACATTTTAAAGGAAACATCTAGCATGGCAAGCAAACAGTAATTTTTGGGATAATCATGCTTCTCCTTTTTCCAAACAGGCACTATTTTGCCATCCTGCCATGAGGCAGGAATATTCTGCAAGATCTCAATGGAACAGAAAAGCTGATGTAAAGCAGATGACCAGATTAGCGGGTCTGCTTTTAAGATTGTGCTGCAATTCCCATCAGGACCCGGTACCCGAGTTCGCTTACTGACCCCAATTATCCTAAGGATGTCTGTGGGGCCAAGGGCGAACAGCCAGATGTCCAGGGCCTTCTTCCAGCCCAACAATCTACTTCAGGGCCTCCTAGCTCCTGTTGTATACATTCATCCAGCCTAATTTCCGATATGCCATTTAGATGTTTGATGCTTGCATCTCTGCTGTTAAAGATGTTCCAAAATTCTGGGATGTTACTAGACAAGAATGTCTGCACCAGAGCACGCCAACAGCGACAATCAAGGACATATCTATGCTTCTTCAGCCACTTGCAGTATTTAAGTCTAGCAAGCTTCACCTCCTGACTATGTGCTGCAGGTTGATGCACAGACTTGGTGATGGCCCTCAGTTCCGCCCTCAGCAGTCTTTTTCTATTCCTAAATTCCATATCATAAGGATGCCAATGAGGGATCTTAAGGCCATGCCCCGCCCTACCCAGAGAAGGAAAAGTTATTAGAGAACACTTCTGGATAGCAGCCATATTGGTCTAAAAAACCAAGCAATGATCGACTGGGCATGTATGGTGGGAGAATGAGCAGCACCAGGTAACCCTATGATAATGGTTTGGGTCTATTGTAACTAAAACATTTGACCTAATCAGATTTGATCTAATTTATTTCACCTTTTTTCGGTCTAAAATGCAGGGGGGAGACCCCCCACATATCCCTCCACTTCCTCTCAACCTAGTCTATACCCTTACCCACCCCCATATATATATATTCAATTAAATTTGACAGAAGAAAAGGTCAAACAAATTTGATGAAATGTTTTAGGTCAAATGTGTTTAGGTCAATTATGCTAATACTGTCATAATTGCAGAGGCCAAGATATTCTGTGCAGCCTTCAGAGCTTTCTCCAAATTCTGGTCATTCCACTCAGTACAGTTCAGGCCAGATTTTACCATTATTTGTCCAGTAGCTCTCTGGTCAGGCAAGAGCGCCTGGAGGGAAAGAGACACCAACATGGGGTAATGATCACTGTCTGGGCACTGATATCCACCCATGTCGACCACAATGGAAGACAAGTTAGCCACAAACAAGTAATCCAGGGTGCTACTCCATCCATTTCCCACCCATGTGAAGTTAGAAGGTGTGTCCAAAGGACAAGCCCCATTAATCATGGAGAAACCATGTGTGAATAGCATACAAGCCCAGCTCATCGGCCATCGATAGACCATGGTAGTGCCTCTACCCTGCAGCAGAACCCCATCATCCAACATTTCTTCTCCATTACAGCCACATGACATGAGGATTTTCGTGTTCAAATCCCCACCGAGCAGAATCGGTCCCCCATAATTTACTTCCGTTAATATGGTCTCTAGCTCTCCACGTAGAATGTGAACACTCCCTAGCAGGGCACATAAATGTTAATGAGGAGGAATTCCCCAGTGTAATATGTATTAGCTTGATAACCAAGTTCCCATCAAGATGTTAGCAGAGGATGAGTGAACTTCCACAAGCCCGACAGGATGCCCTACCCCCCATAGCCAAACCCTTCTCCTCAAGGGCCCTGCACCGCCTCCCGTGTAATGAAACTCCAACCACCAACCACCAGACAGTCCGTTAGCCAGGTCTCCTGGAAAGAGATGACAGTGAGCCCATCTATATATGCCAGGAGCCCATCCTGTTGACAGAGATGGGCATGCCCAGAGTATTCAAGCTCAGCAGCCAAAATGGAATGTTGAGCTCCTGGTTAGGAATGAGAGGCCCCCCTCCTCTCCACCAGGGTCGCTAACCATGTCCAATGTGAGTCCTCCCCCAGATACCCCTGCTCATCAGCTGTGGCCCTGCTCTTCTACATCATTTAGGCCAGTGAAATTTATGTTGCACAGATGGATGGGACGGAGCCTGGAATGCGCTGTTAAGCTTCCTCAAAGCCTTTGTCTCACTAACTGGGAAACAAGCCACTGAGGGACACGGCACCCGACTCATAGAAGATTTTTCTTTAATTGCCTTATGAGAATTCCTTTTTTTTTGTCAACAAAGGGTTTGTTTCGTAGATAACTGCCTGTTTCACAATGTTCTTTCTTCTCCATTGAAACCAGGCAGGGGAGCCCAGTGCGCTGGCAGCAACAACTTCCAGTCATGCCACCCTGGCTTGAGGCGCAGCACACTCCTGAGTATCCGCTTGGGGCGAGGCATGCATGGAGGACACCTTTTTACTAATATTGTCAATACCTCTTTCCAAAGGGTAAGAGGCCTTAAACAACTCATTTATAGGATGAGCAAGCTTATCAAAATTAGAACACGTTTCCAATTTTACTGCGTTGCCATCACATCTGTGAGTCAGCTGTATAAGCAATGATTCCAAAATCAAAAACATAGCAGCAGATGAGCTACTATCCTCAGGGTCTTGTGAGTGAGCGCTCTGGTCATCAATAAGGTTGTAGGCCATCATGGACCAATCTGAATGAAGAAGAGCTAGAAATGAGTTATTGAACACTTGTTGGATCTTATTGCCCCAGTCCCCACCACTACCCTCCAAGGGTAAGTTGTTGTCAAATAGTAGGTTGGTATATGGCAGATCCAGCACTTTCATTGTCCCGGAAGGCACTGCCCCCTCTGTGACTCGACTAATTAGTATATCAGTCAGGGATGAACACGTAATTGCCAAACTGATAGTTACTTCAGTGAAAAAAACGACATTAGCGGTGATCAGTGCATTGACAGCGGTTTTAATAGTCTTGGTGCCCAAACAGGGAATGGAGACCCTTAGTTCTTTCACCAGGTGCCTACTAAGATCAATTGCATCCTCTTTGCTCATCCACCCAAGGGCAGGGTAAGAGTCAATGATTTTCAATCCGCTTTTACTCACCCCCTGGTGTCAGCAAACATCACTGTTCTTTGGAGACACCCCTGTGGTGTACGCATCCGGCTCTTTCCTAGATTTGCATGAGATTCAGCCTGTGGAAGGCCACCTTCTCTAGTTGTCATGAAAACCACAATAGGGGAATCAAGAGGTAGGCAAAACTGTATTCCACTGCTGGCCATGTTTAGCCCCTCTCCATCTTCTGGCAGGACTGATGATCTGAGTGGAGATAGATTGCTCTTTAGCGGGCGCCTACCCACTGCCGCCCGTTTAGCAGTCCTTGCCTCTGTGGCAGTAGGAGCTCTGCGCTTTGGCATCAGTTGTACAAGCAAGTAAAATAGAGGAACCGAGGTACTAGTCTGCCGACAGGCCTACAATCAAATTAGATGAACTCCCACGCATCACTGTTATGGGCTTTACTGCACCATGCACACCGGGCAGGCCTATTTAGATCCCCCCAAGATGTTGATAGAAATAGCACCGCCGACTGCATTAAACCTGCACACCACGGCACCAGGGCACTCAATTGCGCTCCGCCTCACCATGCAGTTTTAGTAAATGTTCCATGCCTCCAACGTATACTGATTGCATTGCTGTGTGGCTCAAAAAAATAAATAAAAACAATCTTGCTCAGAGTAAAGAAAGGGTCTGTGTGATTCTGCCACAACTTATAAAATTAATTAACGTGGGCAAACCTTGTTCCGGTGTTAAGCAGCAGTATTTGTGCAAAGGCTAGCCGCCAATGCTGTGTTGTTACAGGCATATGAAGTGTTTTACCATAAAACACCCACGCCAGGTGCAGAGACAAGGAATCCACAAGGGCAGAATAGGGAGAGCCACTACACTACGGGCCGCTGGACCCTCTACCGCTATTCACAGTTACCCCAATGAACCCCTGATGGACACTGCATAACCCTTTGCCTCCACTTTCGCCACAAGCAGAGTTCTTAAAAGGTCCCAATGAGCTCGGTGTAAATCCATTAAAGGTGCAGGCTGCAGGTCCCAGAAAGCCTTGTGGATGATGCAGAGGGTCTTGAACTTATTTCTTGCAGCCACGCGGAGCCAGTGAAGAGATTTCAAAGCCAGAGAGATATGAGCCCTGGGCTTGAGGCCAAGGACAAGTCTTGCTGTCCTCTGCTGGATAAGTTGTAAAGGTTGTAGAGTAGAGGCAGAAAGATTTAAAAAGAGGCTCTTGCAATAGTCCAGCCTAGAGAGGACCAGAGCTCTGGAGACAGTGAGCTTCTGGGGGAAAGTGAGAAAAGGACGAATACCTCTCAAGAGGTGCAGATGATAGTTTGACTTCTTAAAGACGTCAGAGATGTAAGGAGAGAATGAGAGGGTGGAGTCGAAGATGACACCAAGGTTCTTAGCCTCACAGGAAGGAGCAGGAAGAGGGCCCAGAGTGGGCAGCCAGAGAGAGAGAGAGAGAAAAGAGGACAGAGCAGGTTCCCAATGAGAGGATCTCAGTCTTACTGGCATTAAGGCAGAAATCATTGGTGGAACACCATTCCTAAATTACGGGCAGACAGTCTGGTATGAGAGAAGGAGCAGAGGTGTCTGAGGGGAGCTTGAAAGTGAGCTGAGTGTCATCCACATAACATTGAAAATTAGAGAAGAAAGTAGTGATGCGGTGGGCAACAGGTGGCAGGTAGGGTTGAAGAGCCAGAGATAGAGGTTAGACCCTTGAGGGAACACCACAAGTAGAGAGAGAGAGAGAGAGATAGAAGAGAGGAAAGCCCCCAGTTGGACCTGAGAGGGTTGGTTGGTGAGAAAGGCGTTCAACCAGGCTAGGGCCTGATCAGTAATACCAAGGTTGTCGCAGAGGCAATTGAGCAGGATGGCTTGGTTGACCGTATCAAAACCATTGGATAAACCAAGGAAAATGAGGACAGAAGGGAGATTAGAGTCACGATTGGAGATAGATAGAGAGTCTGCAGACCAGTCATTCAAAGGAGGAGTAGTGCTGCAATGGAATGATAGAAGCAGGGATCCACACTGGGAAAATGAAGGCTAAACCCCCACGGCGATGGTTGGTTCTGGTTTCGGAGAGGATCTTGTAGCCATCGGGAAGGAGTGTGTTGGAACTCGTGACAGAGCTGTCCATGAACCAAGTCTCGGTGAGACGGAGTACATTCAAATCAAGCTCTTCCAGGAGTGTTTGACAGCTGAACGAGAGTTCAGAATAGTGATGTGGAGCAGGTTGCCACATTTGAAGGATATCTGGGGAGGGGTACAAACCAGAGGTACACCCTGCAGAAGTGTTGGAGGTGCCAGAGGATGGGCAGTGAAGGAAGGAAGAGAAGGCAGAGTAATCAGAGAGCAAGAAGAGCGTGACATAGGGGTGATGGAGGAGTGAGGCAACAGGCTGGTCAGAGAAGCAGTAGGGGGTGCCGAAGAGGTGGCAGAGGTAGGAGGCAGTCAAGGAGCGAGAGAGGGGTAACAAGAGATAGCAAGAGAGGACAGGAAGTTGTTAAGGTGCAGGAAGCATCTATCAATGGGAATGAGATTGGCCTGAGGGCCCTAGACCAAGATGGTGCCATTTAAGTAGACATTAATGATGGTCTTAGAGGAGTGGAAGGGGGCCAGGAAGGCCTACCACTGGGTGCCACCATTAATGGGATAAAAAAGAAAAAGGAGAGAGAACAGAGATCATTTGGGGGGGGCTACGTAGGCCTGGAGAGGGAACAACAAAGAGTATGTTGGTAAAGGTCTGTCTGGCGAGAGAGCACTGGTATAGGTATCCGCGATAGGGAGGTCTGGGTCGGAGACCAGGATGTTGATCTGCTCTCAAATCTTGACACTAACACTCCCTCTGTGCTCATTCTTCTTGACCTCTCCTCTGCCTTTGACACGGTAAACCACAACATCCTGATCGCAAGTCTGCATGACACCCTGGGAATCACAGGTCAGGCTCTGGTGTGGTTAACCTCCTTCCTTTCCGTCCGCCCAACCCAGATGACACTTGGGTCCTTTCCCTCTACTATCACTCTTTCAACTGGTGGCGTTCCCCAGATTCTAACCTATCCCCCTAGTTCTTCAATATCTACATGGCTGCCCTTGCATGTGTAATTGCCACTTTCATCTCTAACTTCCAGTGTTATGCACATATATGAATGTCCGCAATTCAGTCATGGTGTGCTGCAAACAACCTCTCACTCAATGGCAGTAAGACTGAGATCGCTCGCATTGGGACTCCTGCTCCTGCTTTCCCACTCTCACTCTGGCCGGCATCCCTGGGCACTGCACCTGCACCCACCTGCGAGGTAATAAAACCTTGGGGTCAATTTTTGACTCCACTCACATTTCGGACATCTCTAAAATGTCCAACTACCAGCGACACCTCCTCAGAGGTACTCTTCCTTGTCTCACCTTCCCCCAGTGGCTCACTGTCTCCAGACCCCTGGTTCTCTCAAGGCTGGACTATTGAAACAGCCTCTTTCCCAATCTCCCTGCCTCTGCTCTGCGCCCTATGCAACTCATCCAGAACAGAACTGCAAGACTTATCCTTGACCTCAAGCCAAGGGACTGCATCTCTCTGGCACTGAAATCCCTCCAATGGCTCCCCGTGACTGCAAGGATCAAGTTCAAGAGCCTCTGCATTGTCCACAAGGCTTTTTGGGGCCTGGGATTTTTGGGGCCTGGGACCAACCTATCTGCAACATTGCCTACCTAAATACTGACCTTCCCGAGCCCTATGCTCATCTACCTCCAACCATCTGCAAGTGAGCTGTTCTCTAAGCAGAGATTTGGAGGGAGATCTTTATCCTCTGGAGGGGCCTCCCTCTGGAATAGCGTCCCTGCCGCACTCCGTCGTGAGCCTGATCTCCTTAAGTTCCGGAACTCCATAAGATATTCCTCTTCTCCTCTTCCTTCTCTCTCCCTCTACCCTGCTAACCTTACTCTCTGCTCTATCCCTCTCTCCCTCCTTTTCTGTGCAGCCTGCGGACTGGCCACCTGGTGTACCTCAGGGTCTCACAGGTCCCTGGCACCCTTGCCAGTCCTGTCGCACCTGCCTCCAAGCCTTGCACTTGCCTCATCGCTACTGCACTTGGTCAATGACCCATGAGAGTGGCATCTCTCAGCACTTACCCAGCTTCTGACTGACTGGGCGCACTTGGTGCCCTCCACCACCACCCACCCTGATCCCCTGAACTTTTTCCCCCTCTCCCCTCTCCTGCACCTGTCTGCACACTTGCAGGATCTGAATGCAGCATGTCTTGAAGATCGTCTATCTGTTTTTCCCTTGTCTCCGCTCCTTGCATGGTGGCACCTCAATGCACTTGGAAAAACTACAGAATCGTTGTCGGACCCATTTGCTGTTATCTACACAGTTAATTGTATTATATGCACTTGTTCCATGCACCCACTCTGCCTGTGCAGACTTGTATCATTCAGAAATTCAAGGGCTCTGTTCCCTCCCACCTTAAACGCTTTGAAACACTTGTTTTGTGTATAGGTGCTTTACAAATAAACAATACCATACCATTTTGAGCTTCTTCCTGCCATATTTAGTGAGAGGGATAGGATAGTCAATAGAAAAGCAGTTAGAAAAGATAGGTCAGACAGAGAGCACCAATGGGGTTGTGGGGAGGAAAGAGGGTGTAAGGAGAGGGTAGCCCCGACAGAGGAAGGGGGAGGAGAGATAGCACATGGGGGGCAGACAGGAGGGAGGCACAGGTGGGGAACACAATAGGGAGGGGGGCACAACAAAGAAAAAGACCAATGGACCTACAAATCAGATGTATTACAGAACCATCAGCAAAGAAAAGTGCACAACAGGGAACCTAGAAGTAGAGAATGCAGACGTAGTACAGATCCAAGGCAAAGCAAAAAGCACAACAGGGAACCTGGAAGTAAAGAGTGCAGATGCAATACAGGACCAAAAGCAAAACACAGAGGTCAGCAAGTAACCTAGAAGTGAAGAATGCAGGCAATTGTAATGTCATACCACAAACCGTGCATAGCAAAACAATATCAAGAACCGTAGAGAGTAAACACAAAGTCAATATGGTCAACAAGGCACAGAACACAACAGAAACCTAGAAGAAGAATCCATGCAATGCAAGCTAAGGCCAGAAGAAGAATGGAGCATGAATCAGTGTCAGAATAGTACACAAGAGATCGAAGAGGGAAGGGCTTAGAAGCAAGAGGAAGGAAGGGAAATGCAGGAGGGGGGAACGTAACAGGATGCGGGGACCTACGATGCGAGGGAGCTCACACGACTAGAGAAGCAAATGAGCGCAAGTTGTGATGGAGCACGCGCAAGCGAACAGGCTGAGGGGACCTACGATGCGAGGGAGCACATTCTGCTTGGGAAACAAGGGAGCACATTTGGCCTGAATTTATGGGTGGAACGCATGCGCCCTGAGTTAAAGGGAGCACACAGAGGGGAGACGTAAGCGCGTGGGGGTGGGAGGATCAGTTGCAGTGGGAGCAATGCATATGCAAGAGGGGGAAGGGGCACATGGTCAGGAGGGCTGTGTGAAGTGAAGTGAATCTAACACTCCTCAAACCTTATTACCTTGTGGCTGCAGACATGAGGGTGAGGTCATCCGCATTCACGGTCTGCACCACTACACCATCGCCACCAAACACTTGCGTCGCTCAACACCACTGCCTTGTCCTGCGAGGGCTTTGCCACAGAGGGTCTGTACCTCAGTTCTTATAGGCACGGAAGTGTGGACGTAACGAAGCGTGCTACGTATAATCGGGCAGCATCTCCTGTGCACCTGTGTTGCTCAACAATGTGGCCTTGTCCTGCGAGGACTTAGTTTAGGTGTTAGTAACATAATTGGCTTCCTCCAATCTGGTAGGCCCGCCTTGACCTACCCAGGGATGCCATTGCACAAAAATGCCAGGGATAGAAAAAGTAACCTCACACACAGAATGACAACACAGGAAGTGATGCCATATGACCTTTGACCTCGATACAATCACATGGCATTTAACCCTGTTGTTAGCACCTAAAGTGACAGATGGGTATTAAAACAAACAAAAGCTTACATTTCATAAAATACCAAACTGATACTAAAGCAGATACAAGACTTCTTCAGATACCAACCACATTTTAAGAATGGCGCTGCCATAATATGCCATGGAAGGGGTCATGATATGACGGGGTATCCTAAGCTAGGGACACTGCCATGCATATGCTACTTTAGCCCCCTAAGGCAATTGTAACTGCACAATTATTTCTACAGCATATTGTGTCACAATTAGATAGTTCAGAGTCTAAATCATATGGCTTTTGTCTTTTCCTTCTGCAAAATGTGCTGTAAAATGTGTTGTTTCGACCTGGGGATCGGTACAGCTCCCTTGCATCACTCAGTGTGGGAATCTTTGCCCCCCCTAGCAAAAATCTAAAGCTGCTACCCATTAATATATACGCAGTAAGTGAGCATATCTTAAAGTGAAATATACACATTTAGTTCAATTGACCTTTCCCTTTAGAATAAAGTGCACAAGACAAATGAGTATTTGCATTTCAAAAAAAAGTAATCAATACTAGAAAAATAACCTGAGAAAGGAACATTTCCAATAACTATGCTGTCAAAGTATAAAAGGTGCCCCAACTTTTAAATCCAACAATGTATAATGAAATATTCCAAGGAAAACAAAAACCAAACAGGAGACGTGTGCTTTAAAGACACTTGCACACTCATAATTTTCCCTTCTCACCCCCACGCTTGGCTTTCAACAATACTCTCTTGAAAAGTACTCAAACCGTAGTAAAGTACTCACACAAATATACACATTCTTATAGCAATATGCTAGGCACACAAATTACAATTCTGACATTATTCCCACCTAGCAGTCAGACTTAACATTGCCAACTAAAATGCCCAGCACGCGCCGTGCGTACCGTAAACAGGCATCCACAAAAGCACTCTGCTGCCCCCATACGGATGCCAAGACCACTCTTCCATACTGGATTATAGTCAATAATGCACATTTGCTTGCTCATTATGGGACTAAATGACGCAGAACGCACACTGCCACTCAGTATGGATGTCTCGCGCTGCAATCCATGTAAACTAATTCACCCAGAGCAGATGCACACACGGGCCATCACTCACACTGTTCAGCCGTTACCATTTGTGCTAAACCATCGCTTTCACCTGCTACGATTAGTGCTGAACAGAAGATTAACTCCCCTCCACCAGCGCCATCATTATCTCCTCAGCCTGAAAATATTTCATAGATGAAACCTCTGACAGCTGACATCATACGACTACCCCTTGTCACTTGTATGTGTCTCCTTTTTCATACAGCTACAGAACGTTCCCTTCAGGCTGACCCAATAATGCTGCACTCTGCTCCCGCAACTCCATAATGCGAGCACTCAAACATGCATTTTTAATAACGGGCATTTTACAATTGAATGTGTCCCATATCCATTTGCGCACTACACAAACTATGACCTTTTGTCCAATGAGCGAAAAGGAAACACCCAAACACAGCCTCCTACCTGAGAGACAGTGCTGCTCAACATGGCCGGCCTGAGGGACAGTGCTGCTCAACATGGCCGACCAGAGGGACATTGCTGCTCAACATGGCCGGCCAGAGGGACAGTGCTGCTCAACATGGCCGGCCAGAGGTACAGTGCTGCTCAACATGGCTGGCCTGAGGGACAGTGCTGCTCAACATGGCCGGCCAGAGGGACAGTTCTGCTCAACACGGCCGGCCAGAGGGACAGTGCTGGTCAACATGGCCGGCCTGAGGGACAGTGCTGCTCAACATAGCCGGCCAGAGGGACAGTGCTGCTTAACAGCAGACAATTTACATTTTACTGTTCAGGCAGGTGCTTATGTAGCCCACAATGTTGCTTAATCCACCTCAATGTAAGAAGAATCTAGATAACACCGAAACTGACCACGGGCCAAGATACTGGATTATTTGTGCTCTTCAACAATGCTAGAAAAACCTGTCAATCCCGCACACATTTTCTATACCATTAGTTCCTTCTCATACAGTAGTGCCTCCTTTATGAGCTAAAATTAAAAAAAAAAAAATAACGTTTCCATTCTGTGTGAAAATGCCACTTAAGAACCAATGAAAACTTGTTCTTGGGATCTTTGCTCACAGTACATGGCGATATGCTTCACCTAAAAGTGTTTCCAGACCAGACACCATCAGCTTATAACAGGGCCAGTTATGCGGCATAGGCTAGCAAACAGATGCAGTCACTTCGGGCACTAACAGCAAGGAATACCAGATAGCCCCCGAAAATTTGAAAAGAATACCCTGATGCAGAGCGAAGAAGGGTCTGGGAGAAGGGAAACATGCCACTGTTCTTCAGGCATTAACAGTCCTCCCCAAAGACCCGTTTCTATCATTGAACCTGCAAACAACATGCAAAAGTGAATACATTAAGAACCCCCGAATAAGTCAGACTCCATGATGCTGCCAAACAACGTCTACCCAAAAACGAACACATCATCGCAGTTTGTGCGTGCATCATATACAGGCCTCTGCGGGAGCTGGACTCTAGTCTATGCTGTGTCCTATTCGCACCACCCCAGAGGCACGTGACTTTTTACTAAAACGGAACACGCCCATTGGCTGCCAGGGATCAGATGCCTTCCTGGTGAAAGTAATTCAAATGGGAAAGGCGTGGTGAATGCAACTTTTGCCTTTTTTTCTCCCCCGTTCATTCCCTGCAGCACTTTTTTACATTTTTCTATCCCTCCCACTCCGGCGCCTAGTACTTAATCACTGGAAAAGACCGCACATGCGCCCTATTCCAATGAAAACTGCCTCGCTCCTGCGTCAGAGTGGGGAGGTATTCATGTCAATAGTGTGCTGATGCAAGCACACAGCCTTGAATTAAAGTACTGGTCACATTTTCTTTTTGCATGCTAAAGTTAACGCTTAGTAGTAACTTAGTAGTAAATATTGGAGTCACAAAGGAGATCAAAGGGGTTGCAGCTAAGGCTGCAAGGGTCATGGCCGCAAACGCTGGTGGCCGCAAACGCTGGTGACCCCCAAATGATATCCCCGGAACTATCTCTTAACTAAACATTATACAGATTATTAGCAGAATAACAGCAGCAGATTGGTGATTGCAACAATGTATGGTACATTCCTACATAGGACCTCATGAATGGTTGGCATTCTCTCCCAACCTTGAACATTCGGCTCGTCTAGCAGCACCTAAGCAAAACAAAACCCAGGTGCAGGGAACAACGATAGACCACTGCCCACTTGGCCAATTAGCCTACCATCTCATCAGTTAGGCCGTAAACCAAGACTTCTTCTTTGTAGTCGATGTTGCCGACTGTTCTCTTCCTTGGGACTTTTAAGGGAGTGAAGGTACACTGCTATCTTTGTCTTGCGCTAAAAAAAATGGGCCTTGTTTTCTGGTCTTGCACCATGTTTGAGACCACCACGATTTTGTCTACCCTGGTGGGTGCCCAGGGCTGCTGCAGCACGCCTATCCGCCTTGGAATAGTCCTTACTTAGTGCTGTAGGCACCCCCACCCCACAAGGCTGTGGGTAGAATGTCCGTGTGCCTACTGGTTTGCAGTCTTTTACCTCTCTCCTCTTGTTCCTTCCCCAGGTCTAGGTATGCTGAAGAAGGGGATCTGCAGCCGCGTGTGAATGCCACGGGAAGCGCTGCTGAGGAATACTGCCCAGGTAAGTAGCATGAGTATGGTGGGCGGGTATGGATGTTGTAACCCGCTACAGCTTACCCCAACGTTCTTTCTTTTTGTTGCAGGAGCGATGAAATGCTGGGTGCGGATGAGCCGGAAGAACAGTGGCATTGCTGACTCAGAATCAGATGAGGCCCGCGAGCACCACGCGTCCTCAGGTAGGTAACTGGAATCCTGGATCTTGACTCATGTCGTTCCGGGCCTCTAGTAACTTGATCCATAGTGCAGAGCAGGATAGAGGATATCTTCTTCACGCCGTGCAGATCATGCCGTGCAGAGCTGGATTCACTGAGCCTTGACTCGTGGTGCAGGACAAACAGATCCTCGGCTGGCAAGTGTCATGCTGGCAGCCGGAGAAAACGCTAAGCGCTGGGTGTGGCCCAGGGCGGGGTTTATATAGCCCTAGGCCCACCCACCACCACTAGACCACCATGGAAACTTATATCATGGCCCTATGGAGGCCATGTTGGATATTGCTGAATGGGCCAAACTCAGGGGCCATTTTGGATGGGGCAAATGCAACTAAGGCACTGGCAGCAACTTGTGCCTGCGTCAGGCAGCCAGCCTCTCAACCCAGATGCTTCCAACATTACCAGTCTGAGCCCTGGGGTTGCCGGGGATCATGAAAGCACTGCCCCCTAAAGCCCCCCCAAGCAGAGCTATTCCTGGGCGTTCTGGGCGTTCCCGATGGTATCGGGGCCCCAGGCAAGGTGCATGTATGTGCTCCACTGGTTCCCAGGTCCGATCTAGAACTCTGTAACCTTTCCAATCCACTAAGTAATAGAATTTCTTTCTGACAATCTTGGAATCCAAGATACTCCTGACTTTGTACTCGGCTTCCCCCTGTGCAACTATAGGTGGAGGTTGTCTAAGGGTATCTCGAGTACCAGGGTGTACAAGTTTTAGCAGGGAGACATGCAATACAGGATGTATATGAAGTACCGGTGGCAATTACAGTTCCATGGCCACAGGGTTGATGACATTCTTTATCGGGTATGGACCAATGTATTTTGGGTGGAATTTTTTGGGTCCTTTCAACTGGATGTATCTTGTCGACAACCATACTTTGTCCCCTATCAGGTACTGAGGTTCGGGAATTATTTTCCTGTCTGCAAAACGCTTCTGGTTGGTCTTGGCTTCCCGGAAGGGGCTTGCGTGGCCTTATTTAGAGTTTCCTCAATCTTGGTGTGCAGGGTGTGCACTGCTGGCATATCCAGAGATGTCAGAGGATCTAAGGTTGAAGTTCGTGGATCCCGTCCATACAAAAATAAAAAGGGTGAAATTCTGGTGGAGCTGTGAACTGTATTATTGTACGCATACTCAGCCGCCCATAGCAGTTCCTACCAGTTCTGGTCTGTTTGGGTGAGCATGCACCGGAGATATTGCTCGAGTGATTGATATTTCCTCTCGGTCTGTCCATCCATCTGGGGATGGTGGCTGGTAGACAGACAAACCTCGATCTGGGCTTTGGCACAGCAAGCCCTCCAGAATTTAGATACAAACTGGCTTACTCAGTCCGACACCACCGCTGAAGGAAAACCGTGTGGCCTGACAATGTTATTCAAGAAGGTTTGAGCTAATGTCCCTGCATTAGGTATGCCTTTCAAAGCGATGAAGTGCACCATTTTGGTGAGGATGTCCACTACTACCAGTATGGTATTGTAGCCTCCGCAGGAGGGTAGATCCGTAATGAAGTCTAATGAAATAGTGTGCCATGGCGCCGGTGGAATTAACAAAGGACGAAGAAATCCTTGTGGCTTGGTTCTTGATGCCTTGTTCCTAGCACAGATGTCACAAGACTTTACGTGTTGTACAATGTCTTTCCGCCAAGTAGGCCACCAGAAATGTTGTTGAATGTTTGCCATAGTTTTTGCTATACCAGGATGACCCGCTGTAAGAGCGTTGTGGTAAGTGTTCATGATCAGCTCTCGCATTACCTGATGTGGTAGGTAAAGGCGTCTTTGGTAATATGGTAGATTGTTGATTGCAGAACGTTGTGGCCCTTGTGAAGCCCATGTCTGCACTTGTGCTGGGGTCATAGTTTCTGTGATCTCTTTGTGTAGGTTCTCCAATGAAGTCTGGTGATTACTAGTTATCCCGATTAGTTTTTCTTCGGGTATGATGGGTAGCGGAGGAGGAGATGCATATGCGTCTTCCTTTTCGGTATTCCAACCGATTCGCAACAGTGCGTCCGGCTTTCCATTCTTTACTCCGGGCGGTAACTAACTGTGAAGTCATACTCTGAGAAAAACTGAGCCCAACGCAGATGTCACAGTGTTTGTGCTCTAGCTGTTCGTAGGAATTGCAAGTTACGAAGGTCGGTAAGTACCGCAACTGGATGTCATGCTCCTAAGAGATGGTGCCGCCATTCCTTGAAAGCTGCTTTTATAGCAAGAAGTTCTTTGTCGGTCACTGCATAATTGTGTTCTGCTGGGTTCAATTTTCTAGACCAAAAGGCTACTGGGTGCAGCTGGTTGGTGTCAGGGTCTATTTGGGACAAGACCGCCCCCACAGCAATGTTGGAAGTGTCTGTTTTAACTAGAAATCAGAAGGTCTGGATTGGGATGCTCGAGTATTGGTGCAGTGGTAAACCGTATTTTCAGTTGTTGGAAGGCTTTCTCGGCTTCGGCGGTCCACTGAAAAACGTGGTTTTTTTGGAGCAACGATGTTATTGGATGGACCACCTCTGAAAAGTCAACAATGAACCTCCTATGGAAGTTTGCGAAGCCTAAGAAACTCTGGACTGTTTTGATCAAAGAAGGTGACGGCGATTGTAGTATTGCGTCTACCTTGCGCTTATCCATCTGGATGCCCTGCGGACTGAGTATAAATCTGAGGAACTCCACCGTAGTCACATGAAAAGCACATTTTTCAAGTTTTGCAAATAGATACTGACGCAGCTTTGCTAGGACTGCTCTCACATGATGTACATGTTCCTTAATGTTTTCCGAGTAGATCAAGATATCATCAATGTAAACCATTGCACAGATGTCCAACAGTTCTCTCAGTACATCTGTCAAAGTATTGGAATGCGGCTGGCACATTGTATAGTCCAAAGGGCATGACCGTGTACTCAAATAACCCAAATTTAGTGCGGAAGGCCGTCTTCCACTCGTCCCCGGCCCTCACGTGGACCAGATGAAAGGCCCCTCTGAGGTCCAATTTTGTGTAGATTTTTGCCCCTTTTACTTGGTCCAGGAGTACGGGGATCAGGGGCAAAGGGTACCAGTTTTTTACAGCGATTTTGTTGAGTCCTCTATAGTCTATGCATATCCTGAGGTCCCCCTCTTTCTTGGGGACGAAGAAGACAGCAGAGGAGACTGGGGATTTGGAGGGCCGAATAAACCCATTAGCGAGATACTGGTCTAAGTATTCACGTAGGTGTTGGTTTTCTTTTTCCGTAAGATCGTAGATACGACTACATGGTAGTTGTGCTCCTGGGATCAGATCGATTTGGCAATCATAGGGCCTGTGAGGCAGTAAAACGTTGGCGTGTTCCTTGTGAAAGACATCCTGAAAATCGCCATATTCTGGAGGCAGCCGCTCCACAATCCCAAGAACAGTCCCTGATACCTGTATTGCTGGTCCAGGTTTCTCTTGGCATTTTACTGAAGCTGGATAACAGGTCTGAGTACATTCTGCAGGAAACATTACCGTATGAGCACGCCAATCTATGATGGGGTTATGGCGTACCAAACAAGGGCATAACCAGGATAAGTTGGAACTGGGGAGCGTTAATAAGATCGAAGACTATTCGCTCCCGATGACCGTCATGGCATAGCAACACAACAGTTCCAGTACATTCGGTCACTGGCCCAGAAGTGAACTGAGTTCCATCTACGGACAATATGGTATCAACCTTTTCCCTTGTCTGGGTGGGCACACCTATCCGTTGGGCCATTGTGATGTCCATGTAATTACCTACTGCTCTGCAGTCGATGTACGCTTCCAGGGCATGCATCCGTTTTGGCTGTTCGGGGCTTAGTAGGATCAATGGCTTTGTAAAATGTGACACCACTGACGTATCTCCTTGTCCCGACAAGCCGGTCTCTACTCTTGTCGAGCCATGTAGTTTCCCAGTGGTTCTTGTGGCTCAGTCGTGGTTTCTAGGACCCCCAAAGGCTTCCGAGGTATTTTATTTGGGCAGTCTTAAGAAATGTCCCGGCTTGCCGCAATACAAACATAACTCTTGTTTCCTGCATCTCTCTCTCTCCTCTTTGGTCAACGGACCTCGTATGCTTCCCAATTGCATTGGTTCAGATGCATTATCTGTGGTTCGTGGTGTATCCCGGGGGCGGACGTGTAAAGGTCGATTTTCAAAACGGGTCCGGTCAGACTTTCTTTCCTGCAGACGGTGGTCAAGCTGGACTACCAGGTTTATGTAGTCTGCACAATGATCGGGTGGGTTTGACAACTTGATCAAGGACATCTTTTAGCTTGCTCCATAATCCCCGATAGAACAGAATAGTTCTTTTATCCTCCTACCAGTTAGTTTCAGCCACCAATCGGTTAAACGTGGTAACGTATGCAAGCAGGTCCTGAGACCCCTGTTGAAGGGCTAGCATTTCTGCATCCAAAGCCTGTCCCCGGGTACGACGGGAAAAGAGCTTATCCATTTCTTGCTGGAACTGTACAAAGTTATGTAACACAGGATCGTCCCGGTCGACCAACGGGACTGACCAGCTAGCGACATGCCCCCCTAGGTAGGACAGGATAAAGGTCACCTTGGTTTGGTCTGTCGGGAATGCCCCTGGTCGGCATAAGAAGTGAAGCCGACAATGGGTCATAAATACCCCATACTTCAGGGGGTCCCCCATGAACCGTTCTGGTGGGGCTAGGGGGACAGTGACAAGAGTGGTTACCTGTATCTGGGGTGCTGCTGCTGCTCCATCTGCTGCGACGGTTAGCAGGGTTTGTCCAGCTCGAGTACTGGTGAGGCGCCTTGCTAGCTCCTCGGTTCTCTCCCGGTTCACTATCAACTCCTTCCTTACAGCACTGGTCTCTGAGCGTGCTGCATGCACCTCAGCTCGTAACTCGCCCAGCAGGAGGGCTAGCTGGTCGACCTCTGATACCATGGCACTCGGGCAAAGCAGTAACGTGGGCTTAGCGTTCTGTAACGCTTACCTCTGGGGCCCTGCAGTAGTGCCTGGTCCTGTCTGTTGGCGGGTTCTGGTCCGGTCTGTCAATACCTCCGGATGCTGTCGAAAACACTCCCTCCGCTCTGCCCACTGCTGGTTAAATCACCCAGTGGTCAGGGAGGGAGGAGTGGCCTGGAGAATGGATTCGTGGACGCTCTTGTGTTGCACCTTCTAGGTGTGTAAAACAAAATGTTACTCCAAGTCTGTTTACAGGTGCATCTACCCAGTTCCTTCACTGGATTTATGGCAGTGTTTTATGCTAAGTATGTTCAATTCCTTCACTCCTTCAACTTCACAGTTGTGACGGTTTTTTTGCCCAGTTTCTTCACTGTGCTGGTGGGTGCCCAGGCCTGCTGCGGCATGCCTATCCGCCTTGGAATAGTCCTTACTTACTGCTGTAGGCACCACCTGCACGAGGCTGTGGGTAGAATGTCCGTGTGCCTCCTGGTTTGCAGTCTTTTACCTCTCTCCTCTTGTTCCTTCCCCAGGTCTAGGTATGCTGATAAAGGGGATCTGCAGCCGCGTGTGAATGCCGTGGGAACCGCTGCTGAGTAATACTCCCCAGGTAAGTAGCGGGAGTATGGTGGGCGGGTATGGATGTTGTAACCCGCTACAGCTTACCCCAACGTTCTTTCTTTTTGTTGCAGGAGCGATGAAATGCTGGGTGCGGATGAGCCGGAAGAACAGTGGCGTTGCTGACTCAGAATCAGATGAGGCCCGCGAGCACCACGCGTCCTCAGGTAGGTAACTGGAATCCTGGATCTTGACTCACGTCGTTCCGGGCCTCTAGTAACTTGATCCATAGTGCAGAGCAGGATAGAGGATATCTTCTTCACACCGTGCAGATCATGCCATGCAGAGCTGGATTCACTGAGTCTTGACTCGTGGTGCAGGACAAACAGATCCTTGGCTGGCAAGCGTCACGCTGGCAGCCAGAGAAAACGCTAAGTGCTGGGTGTGGCCCAGGGCGGGGTTTATGTAGCCCTGGGCCCACCCACCACCACTAGACCACCATGGAAACTTATATCATGGCCCTCTGGAGGCCATGTTGGATATTGCTGAATGGGCCAAACTCAGGGGCCATTTTGGATGGGGCAAATGCAACTAAGGCACTGGCAGCAACTTGTGCCTGCGCCAGGCAGCCAGCCTCTCAAACCAGATGCTTCCAACATTACCAGTCTGAGCCCTGGGGTTGCCGGGGATCATGACATTCTCTATCTCCTATCCCTCTCCACTCACTAAGTATGGCAGGAAGAAACTTAAGATGGACACACTTGGCTCCAACCCAGGCCTTCCTATCGCAGACACCTACGTCAGTGCCTCACACAGTGAAACTCTCACAGACATCCTCTTTGTCGTTCCCTGCCCCAACCTTTGAACTTTACATATGGTCGCTCTGCTCTCCCCCTACTCTTCCTCACTTATCAATAGTGGCACCCACTGGGAGGTCATTCTTGCCTTATCCCCAACCTCCGGGGTCATCATAAATGTCTATAGCAATGGTATCATCCTGGTAATAGGACCTCAACCCAACCTCATTCTCTATGATAAGCTCCTCCCTCACCGTATCTACTTCCCACCTTCCTCACTGGCGCCCTTGCAATCTACCACTGTCCTGGCTCCCTTACCTGCACTCCGTTTGGCCCCTCTGCCTGCTCTTGCCTCTCTCACTTAGGTACCTGCATTGCTTAAGGTGGGGACCTCTGTCCCTTGCACCCCCGTAACTCTTTGAGAAATGGCAATCTGCTCCACATTGCCACGCTTAACTCTCGCTTTGCAGTCAAGCACTCTTCCGACATCTGCCACATATTGGAGCACCTGGACCTTGATGTTCTTGCTCTCACAGAGACCTGGTTTTGACACTCTCATCCCTGAAGGCTACAAGATTCTCTCTCAGCCTAGGCACAACAGACCAGGAGGGGGAGTTGCCCTAGTATTCCCAGAGTGGATCCCCTCTTAAACCATCCCCATTGAGGCCTATTTCCTCCTTTGAATGCCTGGCCTACAGTCTCTCTCCCTCTCTCTCCTCACATACTCTGGCCACCTTCTATCGGCCACCGGGCCAGTCCAGCCTCTTCCTCTTTCTCTCTCTCTCTCTCGGTTCAATGCACACTGCCAGCCATATATTGGATGCTCTTATCTCCACAGAGATTCCTCTCTCTATTCCTCTCACCACCCCACTCTCATGGACTGATCACTCTTCTCTCCTCTCACTTGAAGCTTTCCTCTCCTTTAGCACTGGCACACGCGGCACTGCCTCCGACCTTTAATTTCATCCGACTGATGAAAAAAGTGTCAGTGGCTGCCTTTGCCTCCACCTACTCTACTCCTCCTTTTGTGGCTGACTCCCACCCTGATACAGTCCTCTATAACTTTCACCTTTCCATCTCCAATACCCTCAACATCTTTGTCCCTGTCATGAGGGTCTGACTGAAGCCTGCCAAAAAGTGCAACTCTAGGTATGACTCTGACCTAGCTGACCTTAAACGCAAGTGCAGGGCAGCGGAACAGAAATGGGGATCTTCAGGTGTACCCTCTGACAAGCTGGCCTGCGTTCTTTTTCAAAGTCAATATAGACTCTGCATCCAGTCCAAGAAAAGAGTCCATATTCAAGCCTGCATCTCGCAATAGCACAGCCAAACTCTTCAAAGTCTGTAAGGAACTGGCCAATCCTACTGCAACCTCTTCCTCTACTGCACCCACCCAGGCCCTTTGCACGGCCCTGGCTGCACACTTCACCACCAAAACACAGGACATCCTGTCTTCTCTCCTCTGCACCCACTCATACTATCATTTCCTGGGCCTCCCTCAGCTGCCACCACCATGCCCCTTCTTCTCTCTTCCCTCTCCCTGTCACACCTGAGGAGGTCACTAGACAAGTTCGGTCTATGATAGCTTCATCCAAACAGGTAGACCCCTGCCCCTCCAAAGCCTTTCAGGACAACATTGACTCGCTAGATCCAGCTTTGTCAGACCTCTGCAACCTCTTCTTTGCCACTGGAGTCTTCCCCCACTTCTCTCAAGCATTCTCTTGTGCACCCTCTACTCAAAAATCCCTCTGCCAACCCTACTATTCCAGATAACTTTCACACAATCTCCATCACTCCTTCCCCGGGCAAACTCCTGGAGAAGTTGGCTATCTCTCAGCTTACCCTCCACACCGAATCTGTTGGTTGTCTCCATTACCATCAGTGTGGCTATAGAGCATCCAGAGGCATGGAAACTGCTCTTCTGAACACACATGAAGACCTGCTCTCAAACCTTGACTCTAACTCTCCATCTGTCCTCATTCTTCTAGACCTCTCCTCTACTTTCGACATGGTAAACCACAACATCCTGATCTCCCATCTCCTTGAGACCCTGGGCATCATTGATCAAGCGCTGGCATGGTTAGCATCCTTTATCTCTGACCGTCCTTCCCAGGTTGAACTCGGTTCCTTTCTCTCTGCCATCACTCTCTCTACTTGTGGTGTCCCCCAGGGATCTAATCTATCCCCCTGGTTTGTCATTGTCTACATGGCCCCTTTAACCTACATGATCTCTGCCTTCACCTCCAACTTTCAGTGTTATGCAGATGACACTGAGCTCACTTTGAGACTACCCTCAGCCTCTTCCTCCTCCATGCTCATCCGGTCTGTCTGCAATTCAGTCTTGGTGTGCTGCTAATGATCTCTGCCTTAATGCCAGTAAGACAGAGCATACTCATAGGGACCCCTGCTCCCATTTTCCCACTTTCACTCTGGCCGACCACCCTTGTTCCTACACCCTTAACCCACTAGTGAGGTGAAAATTCTGCGGGTCAACTTCAACTCTATTCTCTCCTTCTCTTCTCACATTTCGGACATGTCGAAAAAAAAGTTGCACTACCAGCTGCACCTCCTCAAAGATATTCTACCTTTTCTCACCTTCCCCCAGAGGCTCACTGTCTCCAGAGCCCTGGTTCTCGCCAGACTCGATACTGCAACTCTCTCTTTCTTAATCTTCCCACCTCTACTCTTCGACCTATTTAACGTATCCAGAACAGAACCCAGAGACTTATCCTTGGCCTGAAGCCCATGGACTGCATCTCTCCGGTGCTAAAATCCCTCCACTGGCTCCCCGTGGCTGCAAGGATCAAGTTTCAAGTCCCTCTGCATAGTCCACAAGGCTTTCTGGTGCTGGGGCCCCTACCATATACAATGCTCTCTTCCTAAATACTCTCCTTCCAGAGCCCTACACTCAGCCTCCTCGAACTCTCTGCGGGTGATCCATTTTTCCAAACAGAGATTCAGGGGTAGATCCCTATCCTCTGCAGGTGTCTCCCTCTGGAACAGTCTACCTGGGAGGATAGCTCAGGGGCAACACGCTCGCCTTGGAAACAAGATGACGTGGAGCAACACAGGTTCAATCCGTGCTTAGAAACCTCTGGGTATTAAGCATGTTAAAAATAACCTATAATAATAATTTTTAAAAAATCCTTCCTCTCTCAGTCTTGAGACGGACCTCCTTATGTTCCAGAAACTCCTCAAGACATTCATCTTCTCCTCCTCTTTCTCCCTCCATCTCTCTTGCTAACCTCCTTTCTCTTCTCTCCTGCTTCCCTCTATTGTTCTCAGCCCCAACCTGCTGACTGGTCACTAGTTCACCAGGTGCAGCTCCAGAGCATCTCAGGTCCCATGATCCCCCCCCCAGGTCTGCACTTGCCTCCAGGACTTCGCACTCTGCCTTCAATACTGCACTTGGAATACGTTCCATGAGAGTTACCCCTACTCTGCACTTAACCCTGGCCCCTGGTGGACTGGGTGCACATACCCTCCCACACTACTGTCTGTGCACTTGCACCACTTAATTGTACTAGGTTAGCATGTTTGTCTCTCCTGTCCCCCAAGCTGGCTGTGCCTGCATTGATGACCAACCTTATTGTCTTGTATGTTCCTCCCCCTCCCAATTCTCTCCCTAATTGTTTTTCATGCACTTATACTAGCAGAAATGCCCTGGCATAGTATGTTATTGCTCATCAAGGCCTGAGAATGACTTTGATATCCCCTTGTTCCCTTCCCACCGTGAACCGCTTTGACGCTCTTCACTTGTGTGTAAGCACTTTACAACTAAACAATTACATTACATTACAATAGTAATATGTGTATAGAAAGTATAAGTAATGAAGTGGGAGTATAAAGTGTTTGTAATATGGTGGAATGATATAATTGAACTGTATGTGGTACTTATGTTTGTATTACAATTGAGGATAGTGCTTATAGAAAATGTATTTGATTAGACTTGGTATGGTTAATTATGTCCATACCGTTATGAAGCTGGAATCTCTGGTTTATTTTCTGTGGAAGAAAAATTGTTTAATTTGTTAAGCAGTATAGTTTAAAAGCTTTAATTGCATACCATTTTACAATACATTTACTTTTTTAGACCCTCAGAAAAAAGTGCATTCCAGTACTATGCTTGGTACAACATTAGTGTATGACACACTGCTGTTGTATTAACATTAAATAAGCACTGTGTCATTGGGGAAAAAATCCATGCTGGATTAAAAAACCTGATTACAATTATGTGAGTGTGATAGTATGATTTTTTGAAGTATGTTGTGATTAAGGGGATGCTTAAAATAGTTATTTAGATGTTGGAGTATTCTAACTGTATTAGAGTTTAGAAGATGTTTTGTTGTATAAGAATTGTGATGGCGTATTTGAAGTGCTTTGCAATGGAGGGTATTTTTTACGTAGTTAGATACCTGTTGGAGTATTCTAACTGTATTAGAGTTTAGAATATGTTTTGTTGTATAAGACTTGTGATGGCGTATTTGAAGTGTTTTGCAATGGAGGGTATTTTTTAAGTAGTTAGATAACTTTTGGCGTATTCTAACTATAATGACTTTTAAAAGTACTATTGTAGTATTATGGATGTAGTTGGATACCTCTTGGCGTATTCTAACTGTTAATTGTGGTACAGGTTAGTGACAAAATTTGGGTCGAAGGAATATTAAGTAGGCATTTGTTAGATTTGTTGATAACCTATGTGCTGGAGTAACGAAGGTGTCGTCACATTCAAACCAACCACTTTTTTGACATATGCAGTATAGTGTCCTGAAGTGGTTTTGGCACCAGTGTGGTATATTATACCTTCTGTTGTGAAGGTTTTCTTTCCAAGAGATACTAGGCTGTGTGTGAAGTCTGTAAGTTTACAGTTATTTTTGCTACCATCTGCTTTGTACCTTAGAAGCAATAGTATTACATATTGGCTATGCAAGTTCATTTGTATGATGGAAAGATTGTCTGAATTGCAAAAAGGGCATAATATGCCATGATTTGCATTCCACAGTAGTTTGGTATGAATACATATACAAATTGTTCATTAGGGATGTGCTCTTTTGAAACATGGTTGCAGAGAGTGCATGTATGTGTCCACTGTATGAAATCTGGAAGATTTCATTCATAGGGATGTTTTTGGTTTTCAGTAAGTACTTTAGGAATTCTTGTGGATCTTCCTGTGTGTTTATGGTAACTTTTACCATTCCTGCACAGTATCCAATTCTTGCCTTATAGCTGAGACACTAAGTGTTGTCAGGATTATTTGTGGCATTTCTATGAAGGGCGAGCATCTGCAAACACAACTGGTCCTAGTCGTTTAAGTAAGTGTTGTGAACAATTGGTGGCAATTGAAAAGGAAGATTGATTGCACATTAGCATAACAATTTACTCAAGTTGTGTTGCTAATTTAAATGGACCAGAGAGTTCTGTTTGTGGATCATTTGATGGGCCTGCTGATTTTTATGGAGAAGAGAGTTTTGTGTCTTTGTTTTCTGATGGATGTGCGGTTAATTTGGTACTAGACAGTTTTGTGGTTGTGTTCTTTGATGCAGAAGGAGTTGGTTGTTGTTTCATTAGCAGTATTGTTGGGAAATCTGTTATAGATTCTGTTTGTATTAGTTCTATTTTTAAAAGTTTCCTTTTTTTGAGGTACAAGGTACACATCTTTATGGGGATGTATAGTGCATGTAGCCTTTTGTATTCCAGGATACAAGGAATATAGGTGCTGACATTGTTTGCATCAAGGTTGACTAGGAATAGACCATTGAGTGTACACAGATGTGAAAGTGCTACGTAACTCATACCTTCTTCAAAGACTGTGCTGCCAATGTCAATCAATGCTTGATCTAGAGTTACACCTTGTCATCTGTGACTACTGACAGCACATGCAAGAGATATAGAACATTGTTCTCTGCATAAGTACATGTCTTTGAAAAGAAGGAAACAAGCTATAGCGTGGCCAATTTGTTTAGCTTCTGCAAGTTTGTCAAAGTGGATGTTGTCAAACTGAATGTTGTTGTCATGCGTATTTGTTTGGAAGCCAACAACTGTACCGATTGCTCCATTGACTAAACCTTGTTCTACGTCAAGGTTACATTTTAGAATTACTCTGCAGTTTAGACACAAAGTCAATATTTTCTCCAATCCAGCCGTGTTAGAGATACCTTTTTCTAAGCTATTTAGTCATGCTGTTGCTTATTGACACATAGGAAGTGCCATGCTGTGCACTTCTCGTTTGTCTGTGGAGCCTATATGCATTATGGGTTGCATTTCTTTTTTCAACATTGTCTCATTGAATTGACCACAGCTTACAAGGGTTGGCAATACGGAGATGCATTTTAGATTTTGTTGAGTTAGTTGTTTCATGACATCAGGAGCAGATGTGTTTGGTCCATATAGGTCATGGATTAGCCTAATATTTTAGGATGTATTTTGCATCTTTAGTAAGAAGACCAGTACTAATGCTTTTTAAAATGTTAATATGGGTGAGGTCTGCAGACTGACACATGTTTTGCGTTAGTTCTCTGTAGTGAAATGTTGCCAGAGATTGAATTTCCAATGCTGCCAAGTGTATTTTGGCATTGTTTGTGTCCTAATGCTATGAAAATAGGTTGACCTTTCACTGGTGTTAACTCCGAAAACAATAAGACGTTTTTCTCCAAACAGTTCTTCGTAGTTGATTTTTAGGACTTCTTGCATTCTGAGATGAATTAATGCCAACGTGAGATTGGAAACCATGTGTACTTCATCTATCAAGAGCACTTTCATCTGTTTCTGAACTCTGCCTACTTCAGTAGCAGCTTCTGCTGATAATTTGCAGTATTCTAATTAGTTTTGGTGTTCTACTGGGAGGAGAAGTAGCCGGTTCAAAGTTACACCTACTATGTTGTAGGCAGCTAAACCTGTGAGGGCTGTTACTACAGCTGAAAGGTTGTTTGTGAAGTTTTGTAAAATGTGCTGATTATTTTAACTAAGAATGTTTTACCAGAACAAGCTTCTCCATTTACATGTAGGAGCAAAGGTGCATAATTTTTACAGCTACAGGTTTTAGGCTCATGCTTAAAACCATGTTCAATTTCTTTGAGTGTCTTCTAGATAAATGGTTAGTTGTTCATCATTTAGCTGTGATTCAAGAACTCACAAGTTTTGCTCAGATTGTTTTCATTGATATATGGTTTAAGTCATGGCTATTTTGGCTTCATTTAGAAAGAGTGGTTCTCCAAGTGGTTCATAGCATTTTGTAAGGGAAGGTTAACTGCCCTCAGGAGTGTGTTTATCTAGTTGAGCTTCAATTGATATTGATATTTTATTAATGTTGCACTTGTACACACGTGTTTCAGAGCACGACAAGGCAAGGGAGGGGAACAGCGGAGAATAAAATAGCAATCTTACTAGGCCCAATGACATTGAGAATGCGCAAGTTCATGGGGGAGGGGAAAAGTGCATGGAAGGGGGGAGAAGTGGAAAGTGTGAATCAGAGGAGAAACAGATAAATAACAATACATAAATAATAAAGGCAACAAACAGTGGTAGTGCAGTGAGCAATTTGCAAGTGCTAGGTTTAAGGCAGCAGACAGGGTAGGTCAGATAAGTGCAGGAAGAAGAAAGAAAAAGGGGGGCTGTATGGTACAGATACAGACACCAGTGCAAGGGGTGGCCCGGAGGCAGTGCGGTAGGGTGGCAGGGTGGGCAGATACCTGGGCCCGGTGGACAGAGAGTGGCCAGGTGCATGGTGCCAAGAGAGAACAGATCAGCAGGGGAGTGGGGGAGCGAAGGCAGAAGAAAAGAGGAAGGTATTGAGGTACTTTCATAACCAGAGATGGTTCTCCTCATGTTTTAGAGTGGCAGGGAGGCTGTTCCAGAGGGAGGCCCCAGCCGAAGACAGAGATCTACCCCAAGCTCGTTTCTTTGAAAAATGACTGACCCTGAGGGAGTTGGAGGTAGAGGAGCGAAGAGCTCGAGAGGGGAGGTATTTGCAGAGGGATAGCTGAAGGTATTTTGGAACCAGGCCCCAGAAAGCCTTGTGGACAATTCAGAGGGTTTTGAATGTAATCCTTGCATCTACTGGGAGCCAATGGAGAGATTTCTGAGCTGGAGAGATACGATCCCAGGGCTTGAGGCCAAGGACAAGTCTCTCAGTCCTGTTCTGGATTAGTTGCAGAGGGCGGAGAGTAGAGGAAGGTAGATTTAAAAAGAGGCTGTTACAATAGTCCAAGCTAGAGAGAACCAGAGCTTGGGATACCATGAGCTTCTGGGGGAAGGAGAGGAAAGGCACAGTACCTCTGAGGAGGTGCAGTAGGAAATTTGACTTTTTAGAGACCTCAGAGATGTGGGTGGAGAAGGAAAGGGTGTAGTCAAACATGACCCTGAGGTTCTTAGCCTTGCAGGTGGGGGTAGGAGGAGGGCTAAGGGTGGCCAGCCAGAGAGTGAGGCCAGAGAGTGAGGGGAAAGGATGGTGAAGGTGTGCCGATGAGGAGGATCTCCGTCTTGCTGGCAATTCAGACAAAGACCATTGGCGGCACACCAATCTTGAATGGCAGTTAGGCAATCAGAGATGAGAGAGGGAGAGTTGGTGGCAGAGGGCAGCCTGAAAATGAATTGAGTGTCATCAGCGTAGCACTGGAAATTTGAGCAGAAAGTGGCAAAGCAGTGGGCGAGAGTTGCCAGGTATTGGTTCAAAAGCCAGGGCGATCAATGTCTTCCTCTTGTTGGCATTCATTGTCCAACATTTCTTTGTATTGTTTGAAATTGTCATTTATTTTTTATACTGCTTTCATTTGCTTTGAATGCAGCTTCAAATGAGTCATAGTCACCTAATAATTCTTCTTTTCTCTGAGGTTTAAAAAGTTGGAGTATGGCCATGTAATTCAGTTCTCTAGGTTGTGGAGATTTAAATGATAACTTTATATGATTAATTAGACTGGGTTTGGTGAGTTTCACTAGGCTTTCTTCACAAGTTCAGACTGAATATTTGCCAGTTGTCTCTCATTTGGTGAGACATTATTTTGTAGGTGTACTTTTGGGCAATGTCGTACAGACACATGATTTCCAAAGCAGTACTTCTGTTTGGCTATTATGTGTCAACTACATTATTTTTTTTTTAAATGTCCTGGCTGTTGGGATCATTTGTGGCTATGGTTTCTATCTCATGGTAGGATTTTTGTATTTTTTTTCAGGATGAAGCTGGACCAAAGTTGAGCCAGACTATGTGTTCAGATTTTCCTATACAGAAGGACAGAAGACTGTACCTCTTAAATGGTCTGCAGCTTCATAGCACCCACATTCTCTATGGGAGAGCATGTTTATACAGAAGCTGTACAATTTTTGTGATAGTGTTCTGTCTGATGATATGTCATAACAGAGGTATTTTAGCTCTGTTTTCTCAGCTTCGGTGAGATAGGCTGTGACATATCTTAAACTACATTGGAATTGTCTGCAATGTATTGTATGTCTATGTTTGCATTCCACAAGAGGGCAATGATTGCATTGTAATCATTGATGTATTTGGATGCTTCATCCCTTTTAATGTAGTATGTATTTTTAGGGGATTTGCCATTTACGCTGCGTCTAACAGAAGACATCAAGCTAATTATTTGTTCTTTTCTTCAAACTGGTCACGGAAGCCAAAGTGACATTTGGTATAGTATTTCACTTTGTATTTTTATATCTATGTCGGCAGTATATGGCACACTTACGTTTTTGGAAGCATAGAATATGTGTATGTAGGTCACTATCTATGGTTTCTGAAGGGATGTCACAGGTAAAGTATTTTTCAATAAACTGTAAAACAGTGGCGTTACAATCATGGCCAAATTTAGGAGCATCTTTATCCACAAACACATGTGGATGTTTGGTGCTCCTCTGAATTGATATTCTTTTCTCCAAAAGATGTGTTGCATTTCCCTGAGCAGAGGGGGGGGGCGTTTAATTGCAGATAATGTGCAGCATGGCAATGAAGCGATGGTGAAGGTATCTTGATGCATTGACAGGATCAAGAGAACAGAGTTCTTCTAGTGTTTTTATATCTAGTCCATCTTTATTTTGGTTTGCAGTGAGTAAGAATTCATGCATGTCATCCCATGCGTACTCTGCACAACTTAAAGTAACAAACCATGTGGGTAGACCTATGTTCCTTAGCATACTACGTACATCAGTGTGATGTCGGAAGCAGTATTCATTTGTACCACACGTTTGCCAAGAGATGTGTGATACTTGACTGCAGAACCTCATCTTTGTCTTATCTTTTGAAGCAGTTGGGTAGCGGACATGCTTAAAAAGTTACAGCCTGTTTTTAATGTACCAAAACCTTGTCATGGGCGCTCCTGTATGAGAACAAACACAGCAAAAATTGGCTGTTCTCTTGGAAGGTACCCACTCTAGAGTCTGCAGTCACACTTTAGCTCACTGTACGTTTCACAGATGGGAAATATTCATTTGCATATCATTCTTTGCCCCGCCCAAATGGCCAGTATACCACCGAAATGCTATGTCAATTCCCTGCTGAACAAGAGTACCAACAGCAACCCCATACACATGTTTCAGCCTTGTTGGGCATCATCAGTGAGGTGGAGCTGTGCCTCTGAGCACAGTAAGCAAGGGGTCCACATCTGGATGACCCTGGGAAACTGAGGAGACTAGACCTAAGACGCTTCAAATACCAAAATTAGTCATGGGCTGTTTTTAATGTATGTACAACTCCATAAAAGAGTTGCTAGTTAACTTTCTAAGAGGAGGTGGAAAATGTATTTGACATTTTGTCTGAATCTGGGGTCTTCAGAATACATTCTTAAAGAGCGATATTCTGATGCAGTCATTGTATGTACCTTTCATCAAATCTTCCTCCTTTTCCTGTCGGAACGAGTAGAGGAAAATACCATGGTTCTACAATTTGTCCCCATGTGCTCATTGGGGATCCTTTGGCTTGATGCATTTCATATGTTTCCAACGCATCATCCTCTGTCTCTTTGGAGTGTAGTGGGTGAATTGTATACTGGTCTAAAATGGTTGCTTCAGTAACTTGATCTACACATTCAAATTGCCCAGTTGCTTGTGAGTCTTAAATTATGTGTGTGGTTTCTTTTAAGTTTTCTTCTATGTTTCTATCTTTGTAGTATTCATCCTTTTCTTTTAGATATTGATGTGCTTGTCTAACTTTGTTTAAGTCGACTAGTTGTTGCCAATTATTTTTGTCTTTTGTTGGTGGTACACCATTAACTAGTGCAATCGAAGATTGATCTATTGGTTGCTGTACTCCTATAGTTTCTAAACTTTCTTTGAGATCTAATGGCAAATATACTACTTTGCCACAGATGCCCTTCGGTAATTCGGTTGAGGTGATTTGACTGATTTCGGTTGAAGGGGTATTATAGCTTGAAATGGGTGTACTGTTTGGATTATAATGCTCTCACATAAGTAAAGTTGTCAGCTTTTGGAAGTGGGAATATTTCTAAGTCATTAGTGATAGCACGTGATGGTATTTGGTTATTGTCAAGCTTTGTGTTGCAGTATGTGCAAACTATTGAGTGGTCAGTTTGTTTGTATTAAGTTTCTGCTATTAGATATAAAGCAAATCGGAACCATTGAGATTCCACATTGTCCTCTATTTTGTAGGCTATATCTACTACTTTTGTGCTCTTTTTATAAAAAGTTCTGTGACAACAGACACATAGTAGGTCTGGTATTTCAGCAGATGTGTTTTGAAACTTAGGTATTTCTTTTTTGTATGTCGTTGTTAGAACGTTAGTGTATATGAGGTTTTTGGTAATGTTTTCTGAAGTTACAGACTTTTCTAAATCAACTTCAGTTCCACAGCATTTGCATTTGATGTACTCTATATAATTTAATAATCATCCAATCAAAGCGTTAATGTACGCCGATGATCTGGTTCTCACTTCTAAAACCCACTCTGGCTTACAGAACCTCTTGAATGCCTTTCATAATTAAATTCATTGCAATTAATTAAAGGTAAACACCACCAAAACTCAAATTGTATTGTTCTCCCCAAGAATATTTAGACCGATGACACACTTGTGGTATATCAACCAGATTCCCTTAACTGTAGTTTCTCACTGCACTTATCTTGGGATGATTTTCGAGGGCAAGTTACACGCACATGGTCACGTTGCCCATCTGGGTAATAAATTGAATACAGCCATCTCGCAGGCCTCTATTATACTGTCCAAGTATGGCAAATTTTCAGTCAATCGTGCATTACACTTCTGGAATATGAAAGAAGTGCCCACCTTACTTTATGGACGAGAAACCACTCAAGAAGTCCTTTCATCCCTATTTGTGCAATGGGAAGCTACATTTTGGAGGCACGTCTTACGTTTGCCTGAATGTACTCCCTGCCCCTGGCTCAGATATGAGTTGGGCTTAGTCTCGCTACAAGCACTTTACAATTGGTGAGTCTGTGCTCTTTTTAGGAAATGCCTACTCTCGACTAACCATAATTCAATTTTGAAACTGTTATCCAATTATATGTTCTCTCTTACACATGCCTTTATACATACTTGGTTGACAAAAGCATACTCTATTTTGGCTAACGTGGAGGTATCAATTGACACTTTACTCAAACCCAGACATAGCAAAATTTAAAATTTATCAAACAGTCTGGATCCTTACAAGAGACCTTTGTTTACGATATAAAGATGGTGAATCTAAGGTTTCCACATAAAAAAATTTGCACCGTAGCACCTTACTTGATGCTTTCTCCTACCCCAAAGTATCTTCTTGGTATCTTCCGTCTGAGGTTTAATTTATGGACCACAAGAGATATACAAGCCAGACGTAACCTCATCCCACCCATGAGTAATTTCTGTCGTTTTTGTATGACTTTGATGCTCGCGAAACGTTAATCCATTTGGTCACTGAATGTGTGCCTCTTCGTGGTCAACGAGAAACACACTTCTCAAAATATTGCAAATACTTATGTAACTTGGATCCTCAAGACTGCTGGGCAATTATTCTGAACTCGTCCTGTACAGCACTACAAATTATGCGAGAGGTTGTAGATGCAGACTCCTAACGTTTTGTATCGTGAACAGGATGTGTAGGTTAATTCTAGATTCTTTTAAGGTGAGGGGGAGGAAACGTGACCCTGGCATAGGACCACAAATACATATATGTATAGAAAAGAAAAGAGGATCCAAAGGTAGGAGCCCTCCCATCCCCTGCACACTGTTAGTATCCTATCATCTGATGGTTAAGTAAAATACTTTCTAGAACATCTAAATCAGCACTCTTTGGTAAAGTGATTCTAGGCGCAAACAGAAGTATAAACATTTAGTTTAGATAAAACATAATAGTTTAATGTTACAAATTATTTGTCATTGGATCATTGGATGCAGAAACCAAAACAAAACAAATGTCAAACTGTCATATGTAGTTCAAATAGTAAGGCTGACGCGTTTCGGGATCACCATCCCTTCTTCTTGAGCGAAAAGGTATGAACTGAAAAGCAGTAAAGAAATAAAAAGAATGTCAAACTACTAAAAAGTAGATGGCCATAGGTTTTATATGTTAAAGCAATGAATTCAAGAAAAAGCATTAACACTGGACCTTGGTGAGACAATTTTGTTTCAACGAATAATCTTAGTCCTTATGTCAAAACAATAAGGAAAGTATCTACTTCATTAGCCAAAACTCATCTTAGCTCAAAAACCCAACAGGTCGCCGTCATGACCACTACGCAATTTAGCATACTGTATACCTATACTCTAGGAATACCCGTATAGCAACTATGTTTCCCATGTATAAACAGTACTTTTATATCTGCTGTATATTCATTGAGGATGGAGGGAGGCGTACCTTATAGAAACTTGGCAAAAAGACCCGTTTTCGTGAAAGTGGTGCATAAGAGCATACTGAATCCCCGGGCGACTCTGGGGTAGAGGACTCTTCTGATATTCAAGTTGGATGTCTAAATATAGACAGAGCAGAAATAGGGATTTCTGTATATAACTTCAACATGATTTATATAGTGAAGGTGGTAAGAGCATACAGAATGTCTTAAAAAAAATATAGGCTTACTTCTCAACAATCGAGAGGCTGGGTCCGTGAGGTAAGCGCGCTGCTAATTATCAGGCGTGCTGGTAATAGTGCTGTTCACCAATCGATTTCATAAATGTCTACCAATCATCCGGCAATTTTCACCACGAATCTGGGGAGAATTAAAGTCTACTGTCAGTCACTATTTTAAATGTAACATCATATGTCCACTGCCGACTGTAGTCGTGGCGCAGTCATTCCAATCTGTTCCTACCTCTTAATGTAGTTCAGCGGTGCTCGGGAGAGCCTGGTCACAGCGTACAGAACGCTACTGATTATGGATCAGGTTGAAGCAGTGCGCGTATTCCAGAGCGGGTAGTGTGTCCCTCGAGAAGGCTGCGGTGGAATCTCCCAGATAACCTTCCAGTGTGTTGGAAAGTTAGCGTGTTCGTGATTACTATGACAATTGAGTATGTTACAAATGAAAATGAAAGAAGGACCACTCTCAATGTTATGTGGATGTGTAGGATATCATTGGAGTAGTGTATTGCGTGGGCGCCATCCTTAAATGTTATGGAGCTGTCTCCCATGTTGACAGTGAGCGGATAGACACTGAGGTGTGGTTATGCCTAATTAAAGGAAACAAGATTAGCCGTGGTATCTCGGAATCCTACAATGTAGGTAGGTATACAGATGAAGAAAATGTCACAAAACCCATAATCGGTTTAAACATTAGCATTTATGTTATATGTGAATTAAATGGTGTTCACCGCGGGACGGGGCATCTGTTTTAAGTTCAATAGCTAAACCACGTTTGTATATTTTGTGTATAATGGCATATGATCAGTGGGCCGGTTAACAGGTCCCGGACTTTCATCATCTTAACAGTTGTTCCACTTTGAACTTGTCCATTATGCAGACGAAATTCCCTATGTATTCCGTTCACCATAATCATTTACACCATTTATCTCTATACATTCAATAGACTATCACAGTAAATGCATTTATAATAAAGGAAACCCCCAGATTCGAAAGCCAGAGAGCCACTAGGTGGTAATGCTTATTAAACTTGAAAACATCTTCAAAGAGAAAAGAAAAGAAATGGTTAGAAGTAAATCTGTATTAGGTAGCATTTCAAATGAAGCATCTAAGCGAGAACTCCTCATTGAGTCCTTTTGGATTAAGAGTATCCAGGAAATCTATCCAAAATGTTTCTCTGCGGGAGAAGATGGACTGATAGTCCCCACCTCTATGCGGTTTTTGACAACTTCCAAAACGAAGAATTTAACTTGGGCTACTGTGTGTTGATGTTGTACAAAGTGCCTTGCCAGGGGAGATATAATATTTTTGCATCTGATGTTTGACTTATGTTCAGTGATTCTGTCTTTCACTGGCCTGGTGGTCTGTCCAACATGCAGTTAGCCGCAAGGACATTTAATGTCATACACCGCACCTACTGAGATGCAGGTGGCGAAGTCTCTAAGTTTGAGTTTTTTACCAGTCTGGGGGTGTGTCACAAACTCACCTTTTATCACATTGTTACAATGTGAGCAGGCCAAACAGGGGTGCGTTCCTTTCCATCTTGTGCTTAACAGGGTTTGCTTTTCTTTGGGAGGTTTCTCAGCTCTCACTAATTGGTCCCTTAGATTCTGGCCTCTTTTAAATGCCATCATCGGGGATTTGGGGAATAATCTGTGAAGGAGTTGATCACTGTGGAGAATATTCCATTGTTTCTTGATAGATCTTCCAATTTGGAAGCTTTGGCGAGAGTATTTAGAAATATATAGTAGTGGTGTCTCCTTGTTCTTGACTTTGGGAGTCAGTAGTTGTTCCTTACTTAAGTCGGATGCTCTCTCTTTAGCCTCATCCAGAACAGTGCGTGGATAGCCCCTCTTTTCAAACTTCTCCAAACGTTTCATACATTCCACATCAAGGCCTGCAGGGTCGGAGATGATTCTCTTGAGCCTTAAGATTTGGCTGTAGGGCAGACTGCCCAACATTGATTTAGGGTGGAAACTCGAGAAGTGTAATAAATTGTTCACATCAGTCGGTTTGTGGTAGAGATTGGTGGTGATTTGATTATTAATGATCTCCAGACAAACATCCAGAAAGTGTAAGGAAGGTAGGTAACCCTACTTCCATTGTGAACTTAATGCTTTGATGTGTTGAGTTCAAGTAGTTAAAGAAAGAGGTCAATTCCTCTTGCATCCCACACCAGATCCCGAAAATATCATCAATGAAGCATTTCCAAATCAGTACCTTGCTCGACCACTCCACATTCTCCAATGCATGAGTATGCTCAAACCTGTACATAAAGGTGTTCGCATATACTGGGGCCATCGCTGACCCCATTGATGTCCCTGTAACCTGTAGATAGTAGTTGCCTTGAAATCTGAAATAGTTATTATAAAGTATTAGACTCAAGAGTTTCATGATGAATTCTGGGTCTGCTCTGGTTGCTTGTGAGTTCAACAGTAGCCATTCGACAAATTGGATACCTTCCTCGTGTGGGATGGAGGTATACAGGGTGCAGACATCCATACTAAATAGTATGCAGTCCTAGCTTAGTGCTCTGACTTCTTGAATACAGTTGATAAAATCTGTGCTGTCTTTGAGATATATTGGAATAACTTGAATCAACGGTTGTAGTAAACGGTCAATGTATATTGATAACGGATCAAATATGCTATCCGTGCCTGCCACTATAGGCCTCAGAGGTGGATTATTCTGTTTTTTATTAATCTTTGGCAGTCCATAGAACACTGGTGTAATTGGATGTTGATTCATTAAGAATTCACTTGTTTTGGTGCTAATCCATTCATTGTCTAGGGCTTCCTCGACCGCTTTTTCAATAAGTGATTGTATTCTCATTATTGGATCACCATCCAGTTTTCTGTACGTATTGGTATTGTTGAGGAGTTCTAGATTTTTTTTTGTGTAATCTCCCGTGTCCATTATCACTATCGCACCACCTTTGTCAGACGGTTTTATGGTTAGATCTTGATCTTTGGATAATGCTTGTCACGATGCCCGCTCCCGGGGAGCCGGCTCAGGCCCTGCGTCCCCGAAAGCGGACATCAAGTCCCCGGGGAAGGTCCCAGCAACCCCTTATAGGGGCCCTTTCGACAGCGTCCTGGCGCCTATGGCGCCAGGCTCATAGAAAACGTCAGTCCTGGCGCCATAGGCGCCAGGCTCATTATGAAAGTGTTTGGGTGCACTTACCTGATGCAGACCATGCTGCAGAACCCTGGCCTCCTTGAGGCCTGAAAGGAACTACTTTACCTGTGGGACTCATTTACCACCCGGGCGTGGCCGGGGAAGGATACATACCAGATTGGAGGAAGGACACATTCTAGGAACTTCTTCCAAGGCTATTTAAACCACACCCGATCAGCCACACGTGCTTCGCGTTGTTCTGCATCTAGCAGCTGGACGCTCACCGTGTCTGCTCCTGCATCTTGACTTCTGCCACACCTGCCAGCATCCTGAATCACCTGCAAAGGAAGGGAACAAGAGAACAGAAGAAGGAAAAGGCCTCACATGCTAAATCTGCATCCCAGAGACATTTCGTCGACAATCCTGAAAAGGAAGACATTTATTTTTAAAAGCACATCGCATCGATCGCTGCAGTGCCGCACTCTACTCACCTTTAAAGGGCGCCTCCATGTTCAGCAGCGACCATCCGGATTCGCAGTCGCGCCCCCGTGCTTAGGGAGAAAAAGACAAGAACAAAGGTGAGAGAAAGAAGGGAAAAGGGAAGCTAAAACTCCATGTCAAGACTTACCTGTTGGGTCATTCCCTTTTCATTTCGGGTCCGCGCCGCATCCAGGCATTTTCGGACCCCGGCCCCTAAGGGGAAAAAGACATCAGCGTTAATGAGTGAATGAAAAGACATTACCAAAACACTCATTAAAGACTTACCTGATTTCCACAAGGATTTCACCGCTCACCTCGGGTCGGTGCCTGTTCCCCGGCATTCCGTACCCCGGCCCCTATGGGGAAAAAGACACTAGCATTAGAACATTAATGCATGGACACAAGGGGAACCACTTATAGAAAACTTACCTGGAAGCCAAGCAAGTTTGGTTCTCACCCATCCGAAAATCCAGTGACGTAACTGGATACCAACGCGCCCCTGCATCAGAAGCAGGATGAAGAGCTCGTCCTTCCAGACCCTAAGAAGGATACTTCTGCAAGTCAGACAAGCCAGATCTGGGGCCCGGTCCAGTCCATCTTCCGAACCCTGCGCATCACCTCAGACGAGGTCACAGCAGCGCAAACCAGGCCAGCGCCCCCGTGGGAGTCAGGTGAGCGTTACAGAACGCGAAGCCTTCCTACAAATTCCCACCCAGGCGCTATGGAAACTTCTGAGACTGATCAGTTGGTCCAATTACTGGGGGAATTACGGGCCGAAGTACATGCCGCTCGTCAAGAGACTAATGCCCTCAAGAGGGAATTAATAATATCAAAGGAAAGAACTGATGACCTGGCCAGACAGCTTTTGCAAGGTCAAGCTGGACAAACTCCTCTACCCTGTTCCGGAGGGAACCCCGCTCCTGTGGTTCCCAGTAACCCTGTGCAGTTTAATCTACCTGGAAACATGCCGCTGGCCCCACCTGAACGCTTTGCTGGGGACCCCAAACGATTCGCCGTATTCATGAATCAGTGTCGTTTGCACTTCCTATGCAGACCTGGGGCCTTCCCTAATGATCAGACCAAAGTAGCCTTTGTATTGTCATATCTCAGCCGCTGCGCTGCCGATTGGTCAGTTCCACTGGTTACTCAAGAAGACCCGATTCTCCGTGATTTTCAAGGATTTCAAGCAAGCATGGAAAGGTTATTTGCTCGACACTCTCAGGGGCAGGCTCTGGATGACGAACTTCTATCCATGCGACAGGGCAATCAGGACCTCCTATCCTATATTGCAAACTTTAATAGACTAATTGTGGAAACGGGATGGCCAGAGGATAAAAGAGTCACGTTATTTTATCGAGGTCTACGTGGAGAACTTAAAGATGTCTTGGCCCAAGTTGTAAATCCGCCCCAAGAATGCACAGAATATATAGACTTAGTGGTCCAATTGGATCACAGACTTCAAAACAGAAAAACAGATCGGTCCAGGTTTGAGACCCGGGTGTTGGTCAAGACCCATGCTAACCCCAAGGGAGTTGATGTCTCTGAGCCTATGCAAATTGGAGGGGTTAAAGAACCCTTAACTCAAAAGGAACGTGAAAGGAGGCGGCAGTTAAAATTATGTCTTTATTGTGGGAACTCTGGACACTTTCTAGAAGATTGCCCGGCAAAACCGCCCCGAAAAGCGGTAGGAGCCGCTGATAAAAACCATGAAGACTCTGTTTCGGGAAACGACTCAGCCTGACAAGCGTAGGGGTCCGCTTGCCGAGCTTGAAAACTAACTCTCAGACCTCGCATTTCATTGTGCCAATGGTTCTCGTAGATCCAGAAAAGCCTAAGCGGTTGCATGCAATAAAGGCATACATCGATAGTGGGGCTATTGGAAACTATGTGGATCGTGAATTGGCCTCTAGGATTAACCTCCCTCTCCGTCCTAAAACCAGCAAAGATGTCATCACCACAGTCGATGGAACTGAAATTGCCTCTGGACCGGTAACACATTCCACTACTGGGGTGACTCTTATTGGTCCTGACGGCCATCGGGAGGCAGTTGTGTTTGATGTAATCAAGGCTCCACAGTTTCAGGTTATTCTTGGAATTCCTTGGTTAGAGACACATAATCCTCGAATTGATTGGCGAGCTAAGAGAATAACCTTCCCGGGTTGTGCACAAACATGCTACCCAGAAAACCTAAAGATTAATCTAGCATCTGTAACCTCTGCCTCCATGCAATTACCTCCGGAATACCAGGACTTTCAGGACGTCTTCCAAAAGGAACAGGCCAACACGTTACCTCCTCGTACGATTGCCAAATCGATCTGGTGCCCGGTGCACAACCCCCTTGTAGCAGGATTTATGCCCTTACCGAACCTGAGAACCTGCATTTGAGACAATATTTGGATCAATACCTCGCCAATGGTTTTATTCGCCCGTCAAAGTCCCCGGCATCCTCGGCTTTGTTCTTCGTGCCTCAAAAAGAAGGCAACCTTAGAACTTGTATCGATTACCGTGCATTGAACCAGATAACGGTTAAAAAACGTTATCCTCTGCCTCTGATTCCTGAACTCCTTGACCAGGTGAAGGACGCTTGCATATACACCAAGTTAGATCTCCGGGGGGCATATCATCTGGTGCGAGTAAAAGAAGGCGACGAATGGAAAAAAGCCTTCCGTACAAAATATGGATTATTCGAATACCAGGTAATGCCTTCCGGGTTGTGCAATGCGCCTGCTGCCTTCCAATTCTTCATGAATTATGTCCTTCGGGAACTCATCGATGTTTGTGTTGTCGTCTATATCGATGACATTCTAGTGTACTCCTCTTCGGAATCTGATCACAGAAAACACGTTAGGGCAGTTCTGGAAAAACTGCGCCAACACAAACTATTTGCTAAACTGGAGAAATGTGTTTTCCATACCACAGAAGTTGAGTTTCTCGGTTTCATCCTGACACCCAAAGGAGTCCGAATGGACTCAAGAAAAGTGGATGCCATCCTCAAATGGCCAACACCTAGCTCTGTAAAAGGGGTTCAAAGCATGCTCGGCTTTGCCAATTTCTATCGCAGGTTTATCCCGGAATTTTCACGCATAGTACAACCCATTACTGCACTCTTGAGGAAAAATAAACGTTTTGAATGGTCTGAAGAAGCCGAGCAGGCCTTCCAGGATTTAAAAGCTAAGTTTACCTCCGCACCTATATTGAAACACCCACGTCCAGATCTCCCGTATGTCGTCAAAACTGACACATCCAGCCTAGCCATGGGAGCAGTTCTGTCTCAAAGAGATCCTGAAACCAACCAACTGCATCCCGTAGCATTTTGGTCCAGAAAATTCTCGACACCAGAGATTAAGTACGCAATCACTGACAAAGAAGTGTTAGTCATAAAGTCCGCTTTTAAAGCCTGGCGGCATTACCTGCTTGGCGCTCGACATACCATCACGGTGATCACTGATCACCGGAATTTACAGTATTTGAAAACCACCAAGGCTCAGTCATCACGGCAGCTCCGATGGGCTTTGTTTTTCGCTGAATTTGATTTCGTGATTACCTATCGACCTGGCTGCAAGAAGGGCAAAGCAGACGCCTTATCCCGAATTGCAATGGGAGAATCTGATACAAACTCAGAACCAGTACCAATAATTCCCGAACAGAGAATTCTAGGCATGACTTCGTTACAGACGCTTGAAGACATTCAAGTCAGAGTGAAACAACTCCTGGACCCTACAGTCCTACAGGATTGGATACAAAAGGGATCAGACTTTACCATAGATAATGGTTTACCTTATTACCAAGGACGCTTATTCCTGCCGCACAAGAATTTACTCGAACTAGTTATTTCAGGTTATCATGATACATTAATAGAGGGACACCCCGGTATTGCCAAGACAATGGAAAAGGTGAAACAACAATTCTGGTGGCCCTCTTGGCGAAAAGATGTTAAATCTTTTGTGATGTCCTGTGGTGTATGCGCCCAAAATAAAGGTCAAAAGAAAAGACCAGCCGGTCTCCTTCAACCTCTAGACATACCGCCAGCACCCTGGCACACCCTATCAATGGATTTTATTACCGACTTGCCTCCTTGTTCGGGATACAATACCATTCTGGTAATTGTGGATTTGTTTTCCAAAATGGCCCACTTCATTCCTTTGAAAGGTTTACCTTCAGCTTCTGTCCTAGCCAAAGAATTCCTCGAAAATATTGTTCGGCTACATGGATTCCCATCTATACTAATCTCTGACCGGGGAAGCCAATTCATTTCCCACTTCTGGCGCAAATGTTGTCAAATGGCACAAATCGACGTAAGATTATCGATGGTCAGACCGAGAGGACAAATCAGACCCTTGAACAGTACTTACGGTGTATGTTACAGCAATCTGAAAGCAACTGGAAAGACATTCTTTGGATAGCCGAATACGCATATAATAATTCGGTACACTCTGGAACTGGCCATAGTCCTTTTTATACCTTGTTTGGACATCACCCTCGAACCTCAAACCTCGACTCACCTCAGAACCTCAGAGTGCCCGCAGTAGAACATCTGCATTCTACCATTACCCGAGCCTTCAAAGAGGCAACCATGCATTTACAACAAGCCAAGAGAAAATACAAGGAGAATGCTGACCTACATCGGAGTGAAGCACCTCCGTATCAGATTGGGGATCAAGTGTGGTTAGCTACCAGACATTTACCGCTCAAAGGGCCTCGAACTTTTAACCCAAAATATCTGGGACCTTATTCTATTACGGCAATAATTAACCCAGTAGCGGTTAAACTGAATTTACCAGCTAATATGCGAATTCACCCTGTTTTTCATGTGTCACTTCTGAAACCAGTGGTCCCCGGAACCCGACTACTCAAACCTCCAGAACCTATTCAAATAGATGGGGAACCCGAATTCGAAGTGAAGAACATTTTAGATTCAAAAATGTTTAGGTCAAAGCTTTTCTACCTAATTGATTGGAAGGGGTACGGACCTCAGGAGAGGTTGTGGGAACCCAGTGACCATGTGCATGCATCTCGATTAGTCAGGAGATTCCACCGACTCTTCCCAAACAAACCAAAACCCCCGGAGGGAACAACCTTGGGAGGGGCCTTGGGGGGGAGTGCTGTCACGATGCCCGCTCCCGGGGAGCCGGCTCAGGCCCTGCGTCCCCGAAAGCGGACATCAAGTCCCCGGGGAAGGTCCCAGCAACCCCTTATAGGGGCCCTTTGGACAGCATCCTGGCGCCTATGCGCCAGGCTCATAGAAAACGTCAGTCCTGGCGCCATAGGCGCCAGGCTCATTATGAAAGTGTTTGGGTGCACTTACCTGATGCAGACCATGCTGCAGAACCCCGGCCTCCTTGAGGCCTGAAAGGAATTACTTTACCTGTGGGACTCATTTACCACCCGGGCGTGGTCGGGGAAGGATACATACCTGATTGGAGGAAGGACACATTCTAGGAACTTCTTCCAAGGATATTTAAACCACACCCGATCAGCCACACGTGCTTCGGGTTGTTCTGCATCTAGCAGCTGGACGCTCACCGTGTCTGCTCCTGCATCTTGACTTCTGCCACACCTGCCAGCATCCTGAATCACCTGCAAAGGAAGGGAACAAGAGAACAGAAGAAGGAAAAGGCCTCACCTGCTAAATCTGCATCCCAGAGACATTTCGCCGACAATCCTGAAAAGGAAGACATTTATTTTTAAAAGCACATCGCATCGATTGCTGCAGCGCCGCATTCTACTCACCTTTACAGGGCGCCTCCATGTTCAGCAGCGACCATCCGGATTCGCAGTCGCGCCCCCCGCCTAGGGAGAAAAAGACAAGAACAAATGTTAGAGAAAGAAGGGAAAAGGGAAGCTAAAACTCCATGTCAAGACTTACCTGTTGGGTCATCCCCTTTTCATTTCAGGTCCGCGCCGCATCCAGGCATTTTCGGACCCCGGCCCCTAAGGGGAAAAAGACATCAGCGTTAATGAGTGAATGAAAAGACATTACCAAAACACTCATTAAAGACTTACCTGATTTCCACAAGGATTTCACCGCTCACCTCGGGTCGGTGCCTGTTCCCCGGCATTCCGTACCCCGGCCCCTATGGGGAAAAAGACACTAGCATTAGAACATTAATGCATGGACACAAGGGGAACCACTTATAGAAAACTTACCTGGAAGCCAAGCAAGTTTGGTTCTCACCCATCCGAAAATCCAGTGACGTAACTGGATACCAACGCGCCCCTGCATCAGAAGCAGGATGGAGAGCTTGTCCTTCCAGACCCTAAGAAGGATACTTCTGCGAGTCAGATAAGCCAGATCTGGGGCCCGGTCCAGTCCGTCTTCCGAACCCTGCGCATCACCTTAGACGAGGTCACAGCAGCGCGAACCAGGCCAGCGCCCCCGTGGGAGTCAGGTGAGCGTTACATGCTTCAATATGATCCAGTTGGCATTTTTTAACATTGTGGGGTGTTAATGTCTGGTAATTGATCTGTTTCAAGTCAGAGATGACATTCTTTTCAAAGAGATTCAAAATGGAGTCCTGGACATGTGGGTCAAAGTTGCTTTTGGGTCTGATTTCTAATGTCTCACCTTCTGAGTGAAGGGTTTCTGATTCAAAAAAGATTTTAAGTCTCAATTTCCTAAGTAGCCTATGGAGGCAAATCTTCTCCTCGAATAGAGTGGTGTTGTTTGTCGGGACAAATGATAATCCGCGATTCAACATCGCAAGTTGACCACTAGTTAAAGTTTTCTTAGAAATATTCACAACCAAAATGTTCACTTATTTTTTCTTTCTTTTTTGATTTGCCTTGCCCTCTCCTCGCTTTTCTTTTTGTTTTTCTCGGAGTCCTAAAAAAACTCCGGCTACGTTTGGTCTTGGTGATGTTGATGGCGATGTTGTACCTGTGGAGTCCTCCTGTCGTGCTCTGCCTCTTCTGTTGGTGTAGCTCTCCTTTCTTTATCTGTCGCTGAGCCTGTGGTGCCTGATTGTATAGGTTCAATTATACTGCTGGAACTATTTTCCTTTTTCTGAGTTAGAGGAGTCTGGATTTCTGGGTTTTGTTCTATTTAGATTGTGGTGATGATAATACTCCTGCCAGCTGTATACAATGTCGTTCAAATAATCGAAAGTGCCCCTCTTAAATGTTCTAAGTTTCCTTTGTTCAATTTCGGATTTATATGATGAAAGTTTTTCGTTGATGTCTATCAGTAGTTGGGATCATTCCTCTGATGACTTAAATTCATTCAATTGAGTTTTCAGAGTCTCAATTTCTGTGTCTATTAAGGTAAGGGATTTCGATAATTCCTCTATCGTTAGTAGAATGAGATCCAGAGAGCATTTATTCAAAATACAGTCCCACATTTCCACAAAGGCTTTACTTTCGCTACAAAGTATGTATGTATGTATTTTATTTTGTATAGCGCCGGTAGCCCATGGGCATCAGGGCGCTTGCACTTACAATACAGCAATAACAAGACAGACAAAGTAACGAACACTGTGGCCTATTAGGGACCCCGAAACATTGCTTTCCCCAGCCTCTTCATCTGAAGAGGTATGTCTTCAGGTGCTTCCTGAAGGTAAGGTGGTTTACCTCTGACCTCAGCGCTTCAGGCATGCTGTTCCATAATTTGGAAGTGTGGGTCTAAGGTAGACTCTTAAGCCCCTTGGGATCTTGTTAAATTTAAAGTACTCCACTAGTGTGCTGGCATGCAATTTTTGCGCAATTTCTTTCCTGATTAGTTTCTCCAGTTGAAATACAAGACAATCTGGACTGACTTTATTTTGTAAGGATTTTTCAGCATCCTTTATTAATGACATTTGTGATGTCATCTTTGATAGGTTTTTAGTAGCGCAACTTAACCATAACGTCCCTTTATCAAAGCTTTTTTTTACTGAATATACATATACATACTGTGAAGTTGATAGATGTTTACTAGGATTCCCTTACTAACATGCTGAACCGCCTGTTAGTGATTTTGATGTCTGCGGACTGTGGGTATATCCGGGAACGGACATGGACAACATCAACAGTACCCAAAAACTCAGGGGGTATCTTAGATTGTTCTATCATGCCATATAAACACTGAACAAGTTCAAAAAGCAGCAGATACACACATTATATGTAACAATAAATAAGAAGTGCAACCTATATATATAAAACACATCAACCATCCATTTACACACCATGTGCACTAAAATGGAATATACCAAAACAAAAAAGATATGCTTCCAACATAATTACCTCACAGAAACTGCACAGCGAGGAGCAACAGGAGACCTACACAACAGTAAGAACACGACTTACCAGAAACGAGTAAGAAACCTCATTTTTCTTATATACTTCTAAACTTTCTGTATTTGGTACATTAAACGTAATATTTCTTTTTTACACAGACATGTCCAGTTCTTTGGAATGGCTTGAAGAAAATGTCCCACATGAGGAAATGTCCGAAGACAGTGATACTAATGGTAGACACTTCTCTATATAAGAAAATTAATAATCATTACTTTATGTGTACTTAACATATATATATATTTTTAACAGACCATACAAACATTGAAAATAATACAGCAAAGGAGACATTAGAAAATACTCTACAGCGCATGGAACAAAAAATAGATATGCTTATGGAAAATTTCAATCTTTTGAAACATTTTGTAGAGGACCACATAAAAGAAAAAATTAAATGTCATTGTCCCACATGCACCTGTTCTCTCCATGTCCCAGTCAACTAGCCCCAAACCCCTCACCACCAAGAAAAACGTTATGATGAGACTTCCATCCCTTCATCCCCTCGCGTCAATCCTCTCCAAACCTCTAATTCCCCTGTATTTGTGTCAGTTTCTCCTTCCCCCTCTCTTTCATAAATGTTATATTTGTATATAATAATAAAATATTATATGTGTTGTTACTTCATTCCTTGTATCTTATTTTTTTTTTTAAAGGCAGTTAGGGTATCCGCAGACAGTGCGGGTGTCTGGAATGTTTGCAATTAACCAAAATGGAGGTGTCCTGAGGACACTATACCTGTCCGTATTGTCCGCGGGCAAGATGAATTTGTTCTTAGAACACACCAAGTGTCCGGAGTGTCCGCAATTAACCAAAATGGAGGTGTCCTAAGGACACTATACCAATCCGTACTGTCCGCAAGCAAGATGGAACTGTTCTTAGAACACACCAGGTGTCCGGAGTGTCTGCAATTAACCAAAATGGAGGTGTCCTAAGGACACTATACCTGTCCGTACTGTTCGCATTCAATATGGAACTGTTCTTAGACCATACTCGGTGTCCAGAATGTCCACAATTAATCAAAATGGTGGTGTCCTAAGGACACTATACATGTCCGCACTGTTCGCAAGCAAGATGGAACTGTTCTCAGAACACACTCGGTGTCTGGAATATCCGCAATGAACCATAATGGAGGTGTCCTAAGGACACCATACCTGTCCGTACCATCCGTAGAACATCTACGCACATGAGCACCATACCCATAAGTCCTACGAACATCGTGCCTGTCCGTAACTGTCCATCTCATGTGTGTCGCACTTTTAATTAGTTTGAGGACCCGAACACTGTCCATAGAACACCCATGTGCATGCGCAGGACTGTTCCTATGCATTTGGTGTCCTGCGGACACTCATCCCGTTTGCGTATGTGTTTGCGACCTCATCATGTGACCACACCCACGAACATTTAAAAAGTACTTTTTTTGACAATCCAAAGTATTTTACAATACAAATTCACCATTGCACGTGTCCCAGACAATGACTCTGGCTTTCTACATACTTTTTGGAACTTTTTGAGCCTTTTTGGGGTGTTTGATCTGTCCGCGGACGGCGCGGCTGTCCGCAGAGCACGCACCTGCACCCCTATAAAAGGCCACACCCCAGAGCTCATCCTCATTGTGCTTCTAGCTACCAGACAGAGCATTGGCTATATTAGCTTTTTCTAATCTTCCTGATTTTGCTGCTCTTGCTGCTTCCCATCAGACCTGATGGCATCTATGCTTGCTGTTGCTCAAACTGGTGCTACTAGTGCTTCAGCACCACCCCCACCCCCTCCAACACCAACACCTCCCCAAGGGCCTGCAGAGGGGAACAGGCGTGTGGATGTAGAGGAGGATGAAGAGGATGAGGTAGTGGAAGTCCCTACTACCAGCACTCACCGTGAGTCTTGGGTGTGGCAGTTGTTTACCATTCATGGTGACGTACCAAAAGCATGTGCGAACAAGGTCCTCTGCAACCAGTGCAAAATGGTGCTGAGTCGTGGGAGGCCTGGTTCATACAGCTTTGGTACGACATCCATGAAGCGACACCTAAGGTCATTCCACGGTGGGGCCATTCGCAATGTTGTACCTTGTGATAAACATAGTAGGTTGAGTTCCTCTACAACATCCTCCGTTACCGCTCCTGTCACCACAAGAGACACTCCTGTGGAACAGCACATACATCCAGCTGCCTCACAGGCCATCCATGATGCTGTTGACCCTTACCTTTCGAGGGTCACAATATTGTGTATGTACTGCAATGCAGTACTCTGCAGGGGGGATAGTCTTTGGAGTGCTTTCGAGGCTGTGGTCACGGAGCATAAGAAGTTCTGCCCACTACCTAAGTAAGGCCCGCCCTACATCTTCCTCTCTCCACCTGCCCTTTGTTATGCCCGTGGTTGGTGTCCCTTCCTTACCCTCCTTTCCTTGTGTGTCGTGTGTAAAAAAACAAAAAAGATATATATAACAAAAACCACTAAAAAAGTCTCTTTTCAGAGCCGCCTTTCACAGTTAAAAAATAGAAGTGGCAAATAAATGGAGCAGGGCCCTGTGCATTTTTTAGAGGTCCACAGACAGTTCGCGGACATCAAACATTTTGGGGTGCTGCCCTATCAAAACCATTGCACTTTTCTCTGGGAGGACGTGGTGTCTCTGAAAAGAGCCATTTGGTGGTGTGTGTTTGTGTTTGAAAAACATCAAATGGTCAACATCTACTGCAAAATGGATGGCTGTAATTCCAAAAAGGTTGCAATGCATTTTGTACATTTCTCAGAAAAATCTGATTGCCAGCATAAGTAAGATGGACTCTATCTCTGCGAAAAATGTATGTGCTACGAAACATAATATTTTCATTGTGAAAGGAGGACATGCCAACATCACTTAAAAAGGCACAAACAGCCTTATTGACATTGTGCCTCGCTTTCTCCATTTGTGGACCAAATGAAGAAGAACGCTGACACATTTGTCTCTGCGCAATATGAGAAAAAATTACTTGGGAATTTGGAAACATGTCAATGACCTTCCCAAGTTCTTCTTTCATTGCAAATTGCAAAGAAATTCCAGACACATGTCCTAAACTGTTCCCTCCACAATGAATTATAATTATGTCTGGATGATGCTGTGTCTCCAAAGTAGCACAGAGAGGTACCAAGTCCAGCTATTTCATTCCACGCACTCCATGCCAATGCATTTCCACATAAGGGAATCCAAGATCTGCAGCTACTCCACAGCGTTCTGCATGCACCGCCAACCAATGTATCCATGAGTCTCCACAAATCCAGACAATCTGTTTTCTGAAACACACAGCCATATCTATCTGTTCTTCTCTGAGGAAAAATACTTTCTGACAAACTCTCTCCTTACACAACATACCCAGTAAACTGTATTGACCAATCCCTTGCTCTCATTTGCATGCCTCTCCACCCCAAAATCCCTGTATGTAATTTGCAGTGTCTGCAGACAACCACCATGTCTGCGGACATATCGAAAATCTGAGTGTGGTGAATGTAAATTTAAATAGTGTGCCCCATTTCCCCTTTTAGGTTGGCTCTGAAAAGAGTCGTTTTTTGGGGGAGGGGGGGTTTACAGATGCTTGACAGACACCTGTTATTTTGTATTTTTTTCTTTTTTTTCTTCTTAACTCCTAAAATCTTCACATAACCTTCTCCAAAGCAACCCTTACATTCCAGAACAGCGCATGGCATTTCCCATAAAAGATAAAGAAATGCCATCTTCTTTAAAATAAACAGCATTACTGGAATCAATATTCTCATTATTACAGAAGAACATACCAGCTCTAAGCATGAAAGCATGCATGTCTCGGTTGATTGCACACCTAGCAATGATTTGCTCAGGACAAAAAACTGAACTATTGTACCATATTGCCCTAGGTACCAATCCAGAAAAAATAAGTTTGGCATTTGGAAGGATGTTCATTACTGCTTGAACCAAGTGTTCCAAATCTGCCAACACAGTAGGGGCACTGACATAGCGCAAATGGAAAACACCACAGTGTAAAACTACCACATGGGGCTGTTCATCCTGCCCATATCTTCACAGGCTTGTACAATTCCCTGTACATTGCAATTGATCATACTGCTGTAAACCATGCACAAACATATCTCCAAGCACCAATACCCTGACTTTCCCCACCTCTGCCATCTTCACTACACACAGCCTCTTTCAACACAAATCCACAACCTCAACACCTGATTGGCTAATCTCTACAGTCCCCTTTCCATGCTGGATTTGCTGGAAAACCCCGGATGTGGCACGCCCTGTCCGGTGACAGCCGCGGTGTCCGCAGACCGCGTACCTCTTGGACAGCCCTTCTACCCTTTCCACTTCACTCTCTGTGCCATTCCCTCATTGGATACAGCTAAGCAGTCACACAACCATCACCAATCACATCCAAGACCTCTACATCTAACTCCATCATCAGAGTTCAGCACTTCAAATGTACTGTTGATCACTCTGAGTACAAGTCTCATATCATTGGAAAGCACCTACTACAAAAACTACTGTACAAGTCTCCAAGATTTCTACTTGCAGCTGCATGCATATCCACATGCATTAATACAAACCACAGGTATGCATATTTTATGCAGAGTACATGTACAACTCTTATGAATGCATATAAACAGAGTAACTGCCACTGAACCTGTATAACCTATAAAATGAATTTACTATTATTTTTCCCATCTGCTATAATCAACACTCACTTCCAAACCTGTCTGCTATCTAAATTCTTTTTTTACACACACAACTATCTAAATAATTATAATATTAAAAGATGGGAGAAATAACAGTAGAATTGTAGAAAAACACTTAGTAGTGTATTATAAAATTACACACAGCCAGGATAAGTTCATGCATCTTTATACACACACACAGATAGACGCTATCATTGAAAAGCTCACAGCTGAAATAACACCACTGCCTGTACATCACATCCTTTTGCTTTATTACCCACACCTTCACAAACGCCTACTTTCTATGCTTTTCTACCGTTTTATACGTTTGTGCCATTTACCTTACAAAAATTGCAAAACAAGCACATCATTATTTATTCTATCTCCTAACATGCAATAACACAGCCCTAAGAAACCAAGTGAGTTTCATATACTTAGTATTCTACTCATTTGCAAAGCATGTTGAATAACATATTGTAAGTAAAATATAAAGGCTGCACAAAGTCACGAAACTGCATGCACACACTATGTTCAGTTATCAAACAAGAATACTACTACAAAAACATAAAACTCAACGTCTAAATTAACATCAGTGCTATAAACACACAAAATTACTAACTTCTTTCTTTTACAATGGCAGTGAAGACCACTCTCCTGAAAAGCAGTAGCATCTGAAGTACAAACAACAGCTCAAAAGAAACCTGCTCATTCCAAACAAAAAAAGTAAGTACAATACTACCATAATATTCTTACTGTTACTGAAACACACTGTGGGGTTGATTCATGGAATTTGTGCGCCAAAAAAGAGATTTGTGCACCATTCTGCACACAAATCCCCATTTGTTCAACAGGGATTTGCAGGCACAATGGCACACAAATCCCCGTTTTTCGGCGCACAAATGACATAGCTCAGCCCCTAGAATGTTAGTATTGCAGAATAAAGAACTGTTTTAATTCTATACCATTAGATTTACTATTAGTGCTTCTTCTCACCACTAGCTTACTTTCTACTGTCATCTGAACCCCAGGATACTAACACACAAATACAAGAATAGCCTTCCCAACTAGTTGTAGCTGTCCAATGCACAATGACACACCACCACATCCTTAACATCATACTCAGACAGTCATGTACACAGCACACATACATTGCAGAACAGCCCAACTCATACCTTCTTTTTTTTCAACAGACCCCAAAGAATGCCTACCAAAAAGCAAGTCTGTAGAAAGCAACTAGAAGTAGAGTAAATGAAAATAAGTGTCCAAAATAAGCATCCATCTGTAGCAGAATTTGTACAAAAAGTTCAAACAAAAGATCTAATAGAGTCATTAAGCGAAACAAAACAAGCTTCCAGGGCAAAAACTTTCCCTCCTCTTTCATAATGTAAATTGAAACAAAGTGATTAACAAGAATTCAGCTCCCACTACTGCTAACACTGCCGCTATAAATCTTGATGTAGTGGCAAGTAACCATACCAAACAAAGAAGTATTTTAGAAAAAAGTTCTGCCACAGAGTCTTTCAGAATCTTATAAAAACAGGAGAGAAATCATGCATAACCTTTAAAACCTACTATAGAAATTTAATCTTAGCAGCTCTGATAGTGCAATCCTTCTCAAAAGGAAGTTATTTATTTTAGTGTTAAACAGAATTAAACTACTAACAGAACTAACTACTAAACTGCAAAAAAAGACTTCTCAATAAACGGAATGTCAACAAAAATAACTTCTTAAATATCTGTGGAGGTGAATGGAGTCACACCATGAGCACAGAACCGTATTTCAATGAAGAAGCATACAAACAAAAGCAAACAAACACAATTGACATACATAGCAGTGGATGAGGGTATGAAAAACTTAATACCATATTTGCAACAAGAAATACTGCTTAAAAAAATACCCAGAAAACTCAGTATCACCTCTACATTCGACTCAACCAGAACGTCCAGTATATGAATGGACGTGCATGTCAATGTGTAAAATTGTCAAAAAATCTTTCAGATCTTCATGCCAGTTCCTCAATTAGTATGTGAAAGGCAAAGAGAAAATCAATATGAAACTACTACAAAATATAGATACCGGTCCAGTGTGCAAATACACAGGACTACAAGGACATTAATTAGCCTGCATTTCATCACCTATGTGCAAAAACACCTTCCATTACATCAAAATGATATCAACACATCATTCAACTATAATAAATCTAGTCTATAAACTGTACTATGCTAAAGGTACGGCTTTAGCACTAGCCAATTTAAATAAAAATCTTCTACATGGTGCAGCCAAAGACCTACTAGAAGAAATAGAGCATATCCAGAGAAAATATTTGGGAAGTGAAAGCCACTTACAAAATGCAATAGCTTTACAACAGACTAGCAACAATTGTACAGATGGCAAACTTCTACTACACACATACAAAAAAGAAATACTAAAATTTAAAAGTACATCCGCTGAAGTACCAAACCGTGTGTGTGTGTGTGTGTGTATGTTGCCGCAGAACTTTTTATAAATGCAACACAAAAACTGTAGACGTAACATACAAAATAGAAGACAATGAAGATTCCAAATGGTTTGAATTAGCTCGCTACCTTATAGCAGAAAACAAATACGAAATAACTGACCCCTTAATACTTTGCACTTACTGCACTACAAAACCTGACAACAACTAAACTCCTTCACGTGCTATCACAAATAACTTGGATTTATTCCTACTACCAAAACCCCTGCAACAACTCAATTTATATGAGAGCATCATAATTCAAATAGTGCCCCCATTTCAAGCAATAATATGCCTTCAACCAAAAACAGCAAAATTACCTCCCTCTGAATTAGTGAAAGGCATTTGTGGCAAAGTCGTTTATTTACCATTATATCTGAAAGAAAATGTGCACACTATGGGAGTGCAACCTCCAATAGAGCATTCTTTAATTGTCTTAGTAAATGGTGTACCTACAAAAGAGCAAACAATGTGACAACAATTTGTAGACTTTCATAAAGTTAGACAAGTCTTGCAATATCTAAAAGACAATAATGAATACTGCAAAGAAATGAATATTGAAGAAAACCTGAGGGAAACCACTGAAATAATTCAAGAGTCACCAGAAACTGGTCAATTTGAACTTCTAGATCCTGCGACAGTATCCAATATTTTAGACCATTATACAATTCATCCATTACACTCTAAAGACACAATAGATGATGCACTAGAAACGTACCAAATTCGACAAACCAATGGATCACCAATCAGCATATGGGAAAAAAGTATAGAAGCATGTGCTTTTTCTCTACTCTTTCCTACTGGGAAAGGAGGAAGGTACGATGATAGACCCATTCAGATAACAGCATCAGAATACTGCTCATTACGAATATATTCTGAAGATCCCAGATTTAGACAAAATGTGGAATACATATTCCACCTACTCTTTGAAAGTGAACTAGCAACTCTATGCTACGGAGTTGCACACACATTGAAATCAGGTACCCACTTTCAAAATACATCAGCTATGCAATTACTACAAAAAGTGCAAGAAAAATATGAGGTTTTACAATCAAGCATTACAAATCTGTTAGCAAACATGCGTGGTACTAAAGAATACTGGTTCCGATATCACAGAGATGTACGTTGTATGATAAGAAACCTTGGCCCGCCCACTTGGTTTGTTACATTAAGTTGTGCAGAATATGCATGGGAAGATTTGCATGATTTCCTACGTATATCAAACAAAAACAAAACAAACAGATATAACACCTGGAGAACTTTGCTCTCTAGATCCTGTTAATGTTTCAAGATATTTCCATTATCGCTTCATTGCTATGCTACACTTTTTTTGTAATAAAACTGTTCCTCCCCTCGGAGAAGTGCAACACTTCTTTTGGAGAAAGGAATACCAAGTCAGAGGAGCACCACATATCCACATGCTTTTATGGATTAAAGATGCTCCTAAATTTGGTCAAGACAGTGATGCCACTGTTTTACAGTTTATCGAAAAATATGTCACTTGTGGAATTCCATCAGAAGCAACAAATAGTGATCTTTATGCACAAATTGTACAATTTCAAAGACACAAATGCGGGAAATATTGTTGTCGCGAATACAAAAACAAAGGGAAATGCTACACCAAATGCTGCTTTGGTTTCCCTAGACCAGTTACATAAACAGGTGAAGTGAACAACCTCATGTCTTCAGTTAGACATAGTGTTAAAGGTAAATCACCTAAGAACACATATTACATAAAAAGAACAGAAGAAGCAAAATATATCAATGATTACAATGCAATCATTGCCCTCTTATGGAATGCAAACATAGATGTGCAGTACATTGCAGACATTTCCACTGCAGTTGCACGATATGTTACAGCCTACTTAACCAAAGCAGAAAAAACAGAGCTTCAAGACCTCTGGGATGACCTATCATCAGACAAAACACTGTCTCAGTAATTGTACAGCTTAGGCATAAAAATGCTCTCTCATAGAGAATGTGGCTGCTATGAAGCTGCAGATCATTTGACCGGTACTGCTTTGTATGGAAAATCTGAAAATATAGTATGGCTAAGTCTTGGTCCTACTAAAGCTAGAAAAAGAGTTCTCAAATCATACGAAGACATTTTGAAAAATAATTTACTAGACATATACTACCCAAACAGTACCAATTTGCAAACCATGTGTCTATACCACATAGCCCAAAAATTCACATACAAAAATAAGATAAAACCTGATGAAAATAAAGGTAGATACAGAGTGACAAACTGTGAAGGCACCTTAGTGAAACTTACCAAACGAAGCTTAATTAATCATATCAAATTGTCATTGAAAACTCCTCACATAAAGAACTATATTACATGTCCTTGCTAAGACTTTTTAAACCATGGAGAAAAGAAGAAGAGTTATTAGATATCTATGACTCCTATGAAGACGATTTCAAAGCAAATGAAAGCACTATAACCGATGTAAACTTTACACAGTACAAAACAATGTTGCACAATGAACAGCAACACGAAGAAGAACACCAGGCCCAACTAGATAAGGACACTCCAAACAGTAGTCAACCTTCTGTAACTGGAAGCCAAGAACCATTGGGACAGCCACTAATAGCAAATGAGGCAGAATTAGCTATGACAGAAGTAGAAAACACCAGATCTCACTATGAAGAAGATACAGTAGGCTTAACTGTACTGCAATCAAAACTGAACAATGAGCAGCGTAGCCTTTTTTCAAGAAGTAACAAAAGAAATTGCACATGGTGTAAAACATGAAAATAAAGAATGTACCTGCCAAAATTACAAACCTATACTACTATACGTCAGTGGTCAAGCTGGTTCAGGCAAAACATTCTTAATCAAAATCATCAGCAAGTCCCTTCAACTATTGACAAGCAACACACTGTCAGCTGTTGTAACTGCCCCCACAGGTTTAGCTGCCTACAACATAGGCAGTGTCACTTTACACCGATTACTTCTCCTTCCAGTAGAACACCAAAACAAATTAGAATATTACAAACTTTATACAGCAGATGCAATTGAACTATGCAGTGTTGAAACAAATGAAAATGCTACTAATAGATGAGGTGAGCATGGTCTCCAACCTAATGTTGGCTTTGATTCACCTCAGATTACAAGAAGTACTCAAAACAAACTATGAAGAGCTCTTTGGGGGAAAACACATTATTGTTTTCGGAGATCTTCTTCAATTGACACCAGTGAAAGGTAAACCTAATTTTAAAACCATAGGACACAAACTCTGCCGTAAAACTGTTGCCAGCATAGGAAATGTTAAGCTTTGGCAACATTTCCAATACAGAGAATTAACAGAAAACATGCGCCAGTCTGCAGACCTCACCTACGCCAACATTTTAAAAAGTATTAGAGTTGGTGTAATATCTCAAGAAGCAGAAGCAATATTAAAAACCCGGCACATCCATGCACTTTATGGCCATAAGTCATGTGCTACTGATGTCATGGAACAATTAGCACACAAAAATGTCAATTGTATGTCCTTGATGACAACTCTTGCAAGCTGTTCCGAATTCAATGAAACAATGTTGAAAAAAGAACTGCACCCAATAATTGAAATTTGCTCCACAGACAAACTGGGCGTACATGGTATGACACTACCCATGTGTCAACAAGCCACAACAAGACTAAATACCTTAGAAAACTCTATCTCCAACACAGCTGGTTTGGAGGAAATATTAAAATTACCTTTAAACTGTAGAGTAATGCTTAAACGTAACCTTGACGTGGAGCAAGGACTAGTTAATGGTGCACTTGGTACAGTTATTGGCTTTCAAACATACCCACGTGACAACAGCATTCAGTTTGTCAATTTTCTCTTTGGCAAACTATCAGAAGTAAAAAGATAGGATGCTCAACAGCTCGATTCCTTCTTTTCAATGACATGTATGTACGCAGAAAACAATTTTCTCTAACTCTAGCATACGCAGTCACCATTCACAAATCAAAAGGTCTTACCCTAGATAAACCAGAATTTAATAACTAATCTGTACATAAGCATTAACAAAACTTCAATTAGAAAACTATAAACAGTTACAATACACCAACAGGTATCTAACTGCCCCAAAAATTCTGCAACAACCAAACAGATAAATCAATACCACTAAATTATAAGAAGAAATAAACAGTTAGAATACGCCAACATGTATCTAACTGCCCCAAGAATCTGCAATAACCCAACAGATAGATTAGCAACTTGAGAATATATATAAAGAACTAGAACCAGTTACAATTCAACAACAGGTATCTACAATAAGCCAACAGATAGAACATTAGCCAGAAACAACAGGTAAACACTGAAAACAAAGAAAGAAATGTACTGTACCATAACAAATCTAACATGGATTTTTTTTCCCACAGACCCAATGATTTAAGTAAAAAAACACAGAAACTGAGCAAATTGCACAGTACACTGGTTTGTAAACTACTAAATATGAGGGTCGAAATAAAGCAGAAATGTCTATTTTGCAATTTAATAAGTCTTTATAAAATATGTACAATAAAATGATCTTTTCTTTTAACACAGAAATTGAAAAAGAATATCTGCTCCAGTTACCCAAGTTATGAAAAAAAATATCAAATCACAAAAAAATCAAACAGTAAGTATATTATAATACAACCCATAAATACTGCTCCATAACACAACCATTGAAGCAAACATCTAACCATACACCACAATGAAAATGTTTACTTCCATGGATATGTTATACTGCAGTGTGTGTTACCAAACTCTACAATCTTAATGACATGACATAGACAAAACTTCACATACAAACTATACAAATCAAACAGTACACAAACTGTAGATTTGCAAATATCTGATAGATGTTTGATTCTATGGGTGTGATCTATGGGTGTGATATGCTGCGGTGGTTGTGGCCAGGTCCTAGAGTCTTGGGTGCATGTCAGGTATATCACACCCATAGAATCAAATATTTTAACTGGCTTATGGGATACTGCATTGCATTTTGTATATCCGCAGACAGCCGCGGTGACCGCGGACATGACAAAAAATAAACAAACAAATACAGCATTTGACCCATCTCTTACTCCCCCACCCTCCCCAAGCACTCTTACACACCAACACACTTGCCAAATTTGTATTTCTTCCCCATTCGTCGCCACACTGTCCGCGGATCCAAGAAGGCGGGTGCATCAAAACAATGCACCTTGCGCTTCATTCCAGCCAATCAGCGAACATGTCTCATGTCTGCAGACATGACGAAAGCCGATTAGCCAATAGGTGTCCTGTCCGTGGAGTGAACAGGGAAGTGTGTCTGCAGAGCGGCCATAGATATCACACATTTTTTGTGACCTACTTTTTGGTTGTTTTAAAAAAAAACTACTGGATGGATTTTCACCAAATTTAGAAAAGCACACTGCTTTCGGGACCAAGCCACTGCTCCTGCTGCAAATTTGGTGAAAATCCGTCCAACGGTTTGGGCTGTAGGTGTGAGCAAAGTTTTTTCCCCATTCAGTCTATGGGAGAAAAATACATTTTGGGACCCCCCCTATAACTTTGCCCCCCCGGACCAAAACCTCACCAAACTGTCAAAAGAATTCAGAGTTGGCCATATACTTTTTTTGCAAAGTTTGGTGAGGATTCGTCCAGGGTGAGCGAAGTTATAAGCCGCCCAAAAAGTGCTCCTCCTATGGGATTAGCAACTTAACCATAACTACACAGCCACTACCATGGCTGTGTGTGTGTATATATATATATATATATATATTTTTGTGAAAGAGTTGAAGAAAATATTTTTTAAAATATAAGCATACTTGTACTATGTCTTGTTAGATACAGATCTTGTTGAATCTGCAAAAAGAAACCTTGAACAGTTTCACGGGAGTTTTTGATGCAGATACCTTTGATTAACAAGAGATATGTACATTTGAAGTGTTGAACAGAGATTAGAGGGTTACTTGTAGAGGTTCTGGATGGGATTGGTGGATGAATGTGTGATTCTTTGAAAGCAGCCAATGAAGGAGTGTTGATAACATGAAAGTGGAAAGGGTAGAGGGGCTGTCCTTGTGTTACGGCGTACGTGGACACAGGGGTAGTCCACGGATGGCACATGCCACATCTGTGTCTTTCAATGATGCCTGGCATGGAAAGGGGACTGTGGGATTAGCCAATGAGGTGTTCTGGTGTGGTTTATAAGAAGAGAGCGTAGTAGGTGTTGCATTGTTGTGTGTAGGGAATATGTATGTGGCTATTGCCAAGAAAAAGCTCAGTGTGTGGATGTTGGGAGATTGTTTGATGAATAATTTGAAAAGGTACACTGAGTTGTTTGGCATCTCTGGTACTATTGGTTTGGAATGAGTGGAGGTTTGGTGGCATACAGTGTCCAGGCTAAACAGGGAGAGTTTACTATCATTTTGTATGACTACAGCTCACTTTCAGTGCCCAGATATGATTGTTGTTCATTGTGGAGGAAATAGTTTGGGCTACGTTACGCCACTATATTTGAGGGTTGCATTAAAATATATGTTTCGCGGCTCAATGGAACTATTTCCATGTGGAAAGATCATTTTTTCACAAATACTTCCCAGGGAAGTATGGAGATGCCCAAATGTGTTGTATACAGAATTAGAATGAGGTAGGCACCTTGTAAATAAAGGTTATATATTTCTTTGAATGGTGTAGGCATGGCATCTTTTGAAAATGAAAACATCAAGTTGGATGGTGCAAACACTTTTCGGAGTGATGTAGTGAATTTTACAGGTTTGGGAAATCAGATGTTTCTTGTAAATATTCAAAATGCACTGAGAAAATGCAAGTGAAAAAGATGTACAGTGCATATGAAAATATTTGTATGTTGTTCTAGGAAATAAAAATCAGAAATGCACACAATAGAAAACTGAAAAAGACCTGCTCTTTTAAGAGCCACCATTGTACAATAAATTCTTTGAATTAAGTGTAAACCTTCCACCCCTTTCAATTGGACGATATGTCCGCAGACACCACAGTAGTCCGCGGATGGTACATGCAACATATGGGTCTTTTGAGGATGCCTGGCATGGAAAGGGGACTGCAGAGACCACGGACTGTCGGGGATGTCCACAGACATAAGGGGGTCAGTTAATCAGGTTTCCTGGGCGTGGTGTACAGGGAGAGAGGGTACCAGGAGTTTTGTTAGTAGGAGTTGTGAGAGCACTGACCATTGCTATGGCTATGTGTCTGAGAAGGCAGAATGTGTGGATTTTGGGGGACTCTTATGTCCATTGGTTGAAGGTCTATGGAGAGCAGTGTGGATTGGTGGTTAATCCTGGATTCCATGAATGTGAAGTTTCATGGTATGGAGTGTGAGAGATGAAGTGGGTGGACATGCTCCCATTTTGTACAAATATGGTTTAATTGTGGAGGAAACAGTTTGGGTTATGTGACTGGAATTGCATTGCAGTTTGCAATGGAGACATTGGGAAAGTTGAAGGAAATGTTCTGAAATTCAAAAATTATTTTTTCTTGCATTGCTCAGAGACAGATGTGGATGCCTTTGAGTTTATTTGGTCCACAAACAGAAAAAGCGAGGCGCAACATCAATAAAGCTGTGTGTGCTTTTCTGCGAGATGTTGGCATGACATCTTTTATGAGAACATTAAATTTAATATTGCCAACAGTCGTGTTGTCCACAAACAACCAAGTCAAAAATAGGTCCTGAAAAGTTGTAAAAAGTTGCAATTTCAGTCAAGAATGGATCTAGGAGCTGTGGAAGGGTAACTTTACAGCTTGAAACACCCTAGAATGGTGGTAAATGCACATTTAAACTGTTCACAGTTATGGACACTGTTCACGGACATGGCCTCACACCGCACGGGTGCGGTCACATGATGGCGTCCGGGGACATCAGCAGCCCTGACAGGACCATCCGCAGACAAGCATGGGGCGGGAACCACAGGGCGTATGTGTGTGGGTGTCCATAGAACAGGCACAGTGTCTGCGGACTAATTAAAAGTGCATCATGCGAAATCGGACATGTCTGGACATCGCGCCTGTCTGGGGCACCTACATTTTGAGTGCAGACATCCCGGACAGTCCCAGTGTATGCAGACTCATAATGCGGCTTTTAAAAAAAAGAAAATATCACACATTGATATACAACATATTTATGGTATATAAATAAAATGTATTCATGAAAGGGTTGGGGTATTGGAATTGGAAACATAAATAGGAGAATTAGGAATGTTTGTACAATAATGATATGGGGAGGAAGGGAGTGAGGTTTCATCAAAGTGTCTGATTAAAATGCTCTAAATTCGATGGGGATGATTGCTGGGGACAAGGGGACAGGTGCAAGAAGGACATTGATAGGAAACATTTTTAATTACATGATTTTTCACATATTATAAAAGCTCTTTACAATCATGACTTAGTTCATCCAATTTTGTAGACAGGTTCATGATTTGATTATGTACAGTTGGGGATGGGGGTTCTCTTTGTGATTCTTGGGATTGTATACAATTAACTAGGGTGTGGTTTCTTCATGAAAATGATATAGTGTAAGAAAAAAAGAAATTATTTTAGTGAGGTCTATACAAATTACATTATTTGTTTACATTAAACCATGTATTGTATATCATTATAGATGTTATTGTCACTCATGTCTTCTTTTGGGACGTTCTCCTCCAACCACTCAAGTGTGCTTGCCATGTCTGTGAGAAAAAAATGCTTCTGTCTCCTAACAAATGTTTATATAATGGATGCTAATAATAGAGCAATAAACACAATGCACCTACTATTTACCGAGAATGTATTTTCCAATAAGCACCTGGTGTTTCTCGATCTGTATGCAGAGTTGTACCGAGGAGATTGAAGTGTACAGTTATGGTTTCTGATTGGGGCATTCCATTATAATGTGTGCTAAATCAAAAAATAATTAGAATGTTTTGAAGTCGTTGGGGTTCATTACAAGCTTGTTGGTCTGGAAACAACTGTACCAGTAATCTTGCTGGTACTTTTGTTTCTGGTCCGGCAAACTAAGAGTTCTGTGGGCAGGTGCTGCCCCGCCCGCCAGGTCTGACCTGACAGGTGGAACAGCACCTGCCTGCAGACCTTGACAGGTGCACAGGCACCATTCATGAATGTTGCCAGTGCATCCATCCTCCGCATTCCCATAGAGTCCAATTGGACTCAATGAAAGTGGGGAGTCATTTTTCCAGTGCCCGGCAATGGGCAATTACCGGGTCTGCCGAGGCTGTAACGCCCCGGTAATTGCCCATTGCCGGAAAAGAAATTACTCTGGCGGCAGCTGTGCCGTTTTTACTGGCACGGCTACCGCCGGACTCACAATGAGACCCATTGTTTGTAGAACAAGGTATATTTGTGTGTCATAAACAATAGTAATGATGCCATGTACATCTGTTTGTTGGTTGATTGGTACAACTTTTTTGAGCCTCCCCTAAGATTCTAGGATTTGTGAATTCTGTCCGACGTCCATGGACTACCAAACTGTCCGCTGACTCCATATCTGTCACATTGTAGGTGAATAGCATATAAGGAACTTGTAGCAGATTAAGGGTCACTGGTAAAAACCTATACAATTCACAGCCAAAAATGTGTTGAAGGGACGTTATGATTAAATTGCACTAACAAAAATCCATGAAATTCAATGAAAAAACTCTTTAAGGGACATTATTGTTACAAGCAAAACCAAAAAACCCTTGACATACGTCAGTAATGGTAAGCCAAGCAACCATAACACACTACTTCCGTGTACTGCTAAAACTAACACCCAGGACATCAAAGATAACATCACAAATGTCTTTGATGACATCACCGGTATCACATATGAAAATGAATGTCGATAAAAAGTCTCTAAAAGGGGTTGTATTTATAATGTTAGTAACAAGATTTCAGGGGTGAACGGGAGACTTATGAACTACTTAATGCATTAAAGAAGGTGGACATCTGAACAAAACATGATATTGGAGTTTTGTTAATACAGGAACCCAATCATGCATACACATCGGCAATGGCTGCAGCATGCACTATAGAAGTAAAATATTTTTAATCTGGTAATTTTGGATAGTAAAATAATGAATGGTACTTTATGAGAGGTTTGTTTAATGATGAACATCGAATAAATAGCAAATAGCTAATAATTCAAGACATACTACATACGTGTGTCACTATAAACAATACATATGAAGACCCACAATGCATACAAATCAGAGGCACTTACATGGAAACTTCAGTAAGGAGGAAAGAAACAACATCACCAAAATATTATGGTGAGATTAGACTTCATAATGAAGTACACAAATGCATTGGGCCTCATTACAACTCAGGCTTTAAGGGTTAACGCCGTCGTTAACCCTTAACGCCTGATTCCAATTTTAACGGCTGCTTTTAGCAGCCGTTAAAATCCATGGCGCTAAACCGCCTTGGTGCTAATTACGCCACCGGAATTTACGGTGGCGTAATTAGCGCCTTCCCCACTCCCATTATGCCCTATGGGGCAAAAATGGGAATGGGGAAGGGTAAAATGGGAAATGGGGATTTACCGCCCCACTCACCTTGGAATGGGGCGGTAAATCCGCCATCCACCATAGTGTAAATGTAGTTTATACCATGGTGGTAAAGTTGGCGTTCTTACCGCCTGGGTCGTAATGACTCCCATTGTGTGTTTGAGGCTTGATTATTTTCCCATTTATGTGCAAATGTGTCTGTTTTATTTTTTGAATAGTGTCATAATGAAGGTAGAAAAAAAACGGATATACCTTTGGTGACTAAGGTATAGCCTGGGGCCATGGGCAGTGGCCAGATTGTCCAAGGTATGACCCAGACAATCTGGCAACTGGCCATGAGGGACTGGCAATGGGGTTAAAGTGGGCATCGTCACCAGGGACCGGCTATGTGGTAAAGTGTTTTGAAATTGGGCTAGGTTTGAATGGGAAAGAAAAATCTGCTTGTAGGTACAGGTTGAAATGTTGGATGGGATTGCAGCAAATATGCACAAGGAGGGTCAGCAAGAACTTCAAATCATGGTTTTTCAAATATGTCCTTCATTTTATTTTTTGGGAAAATACAAGTACACAAAAACAGTGATATCATATTGGTGTCTGGGCAATGGGCCTGGCCGTCAGCAAGGAGAAATATGTACTGTAATTTGCCTATTGGAGCATGCAGCATGGGCAATGTGGTAGGTTTAAATGGGAAAAAATATTCTGCTTGCGTTTACAGTCTTGCAGTGGTGGACTAGATTACAACAAACTTGCGCGACAAGCATTAGCAAGAACCTAAAAGCATGTTTTGGAAATATGTCTTGTGTTTCATTTTTCCAAAGTCTAAGAATGTAAGCAGAAAAACTAGTGATATACATTTGGTGTCTGGGTAGTAGGCCTGATCCTCAGCAAACAAATGTGTACTCGGATTTACTTCTTGGGGAATGTGGTATGGATTTGGAGACTGGCCATGGCTACAAGCTATGAGCACTAGCCATTGGTTACATTATTAGGGTATGGTGGACACTGAGCTAGAATGCAGGGTAGGTGCAGTGAATAATAGGGGTGGTTTGCTTTGGCTGGGGTCATGGTGGAGCGTTACGCAGTAGGCAATTGAACAATGATTTCCATCTCCAACATGCGCTACTCATAACAACAGACATAAGTATTTGTTGCAAAAAATATGTTTAAGGGAGTTCATAGTTCTTTCATATATATGAAAAGAGGAATTATGAATAATTCTATACAGTGATGTTATACCATGAAACATTTTCACTTATAATATCCTATTAAATTGACAGAAAAACTTTATTAAAGGGATGTTCTGGTTAAGATGCATCCATCCAACCCTTGGGACTCCTCTCCTCCAGTAGTTAGCCAGTGGTGTCCCACATTGGCATCCGAAATGCAGATGCAAATGAGTGTAGAAGATTGGATGTGGCAGTTGGTGTGTGCAATTTTAATAAGGTCATAGGGTTATATGTACAGTTTTTGGAAGTGATTCGTGGATGAATGTGTGACTGTTTGAAAGCAGGCACTGAGTATTTTTGCAGGTAGAAGGGCTGCCCTGTGCGGTGGTGTGCACGTGCCATACAGGCCGTTTAATGATCAAAGTGCTGGAAATGGGACTTTGGAGACCAAGGATAGGTTCATCGATTATGGTTCTTATTGTATGCTAGAGAAAAGTATTTGGGCCACAAAATTGGTTCTGTCCTTTTATATTTTTCTCTAGTATACAATTGTCCATTACCACCCTGTGCGGGGGAGCCGGCCAATCAGGTGGCTAGGAACGTTGACTTGACCCACCGGTACAAGCCTGCATTCCAAGCTGCCTGACGACTGACTCTCCCCACCGCCATCTTCCCCCTGCTCCCATCCTCCGTTCCATTTCTTTTTTTAACCCCCTACTTACCTTATTTCAGCAGCAGTGGGTGCTGCAGGCGTAGCCGCATTCGCTCCGTCTCTTAACCTCCCGCAGGCTGCCATGAAAAGGGAATAGGGGCTCTGAATGTAGCCCTGCCTTCCCTTTTAATGGTGGACATCCCACTGTAGGAATGAAAATCCTTTTTTAGAGCACACGGGTTTACCGCTTTGGCAACCCGCGGTGCTAATGGCCTCATCCCCCCTTGCAGGGGCTGGAACGGGGGATAACAGCCCAGAGCTCTCGTTATCCCCCTTGCTTCACTTGGGTCAATATCAAGCCTCTGGAACGGGGGATAAACGCCACATTAGCATACTACAAAATGCTAATGGAAATGTCAGAGAATCTTATTGAGTATCTACTTTATTGAGAAATGTAAAGTAGATGGAGTCTAAGATTATTGCTTTTATTTCTATTTTTTACTGTGAAAGGTGGTTCCTAAAGGAACCTTTTTTTAAATGTATTTTATTGTTTTTGCAGGAGAGGTCAGAAAGTAAGATGGGGAGGGAAATGAGGGAAGAGGCACCAACCACTTATATGGAGGGGCAGGTGGACAGGGGAAGATGTTGCGCTTGTGTTGCATCTAAGGTAGGGGGGAGTGTTTCTCATGCTCCTTGATTACAGCTTCAAAGGCATTTTGAAATTGTTCCCCCCCTGCAGAGTAGTGTGTTGCAGTATATACCAAGGACTGTTGTCTCCGAAAGTAATGGATTAACAGCCTCTTTTATCTTTTGCAAGGTAGCTGGTGGGATTTTGTGTCCCACAGAAGTAGACTGTGTGGTTACAGTATTGGTTGAGGAAGATGAAGTGGGGAAGACTGCCCACTATTTGCTAAGAAAGGAACCACCTTTCTGAGAGCTTTGCAGTGGTTGGATTGGGTGTGGTGGCACATGGAGGTGGTCCCATAGGAGTACTGTCCAGGTAGTCCATGACTGAGTGTAAAGTTGCACTCGGTGCATTTCATATTGGCATCTTTAGCCTTTGGTACATTCCCAACAGTGGTAAAGAACTGTCACACTCATGATTCTCTCTGGGTGCTAGAGGTAGGCACTTCCTCTACCTCAACTTCTTGGTACTCTTCATTGTCTTTGGAAGTACTGTGCTTTTTTTATTGTGTAGGCCCTCCAGCTGGTGGTAGTGGTGGTGGCGGCTCTTGGGGAGGAGGGATTGCAATAGCTGATGCCATTTATAAAATAAATAGCAGTTTTGCTAATATTCTTCCAAGTATGTGCTCTGTACCAGATTGTTAATGGTTAATGAGTAACAATAAGTGCACGAGCTGTGCAAGGGTACATTTTGAGCTTGAAAGTTGCTAGGTCAGCAGAAAGTGCAGCACCGAACTGTCCGCGAAACACGGACCCGGTCGCGAATTGCTGACACGTTTGCAAACACGTCATCATGCTGTGCGTGCATGTTTGGATACGTGACACTGTCCGGAAAGTCTGTGAGAACATCAGCGGACGCAAAAACAGTGGAAAAAGTTTATAGTGTAGAAAATTATGCTAGAAGGCGGGGAATGGCAGAGTTTTAAGGTGAAACTTTGCAAATTGGACAAACTGGTTGCTATATTGGGGTAAGTATGATTAATAAGTTGTAGGAAATTAGCATGCACTGGTAAAAACCCATGAAATTCACTGAAAAAACCTTGTTAAAGGGACGTTATGGTTTCTAGTAAAATCCTAAATACCTCAGAAATTCACCAGTTATAGTAAACTAAGCAACCATAACTCACGTAACCACCCTGCACGGCTAAGACTAACACCCAGGACATCAAAGATGACATCACAAATGTCACTAATGACATAACATGTGAAATTAATTTTGATGAAGTCCCTAAAAGGGGTTGTGTTTATAATGTTGGTAACAAGAGGTCAGGGGTGATCAAGAGAACTATCATGGACTACTTAATCTATTAAAGAATGTACTCTTCTAAGCAAAATATTGTATTGGAGCTTTGTTGTTAATACAGGAACCTAATCATACATAAACACAGGCAATGGCTGCAGCATGCACCATCTAAGTACAATATTTTTAATCTTGTACTTTTGGTAATGAATGCTACCTTATCAGAATTTTGAATAATGTTAATCATATAATAAATAGCTAACAATTCAAGCGTTACTAAACAGTTGTGTTAGTGCAAACAATAGATATGAAGACCCACAATACATACAAATCAATGACATTTGTGATGCCATCTTTCATGTCCTTGGTGGTAGTGTTAGCAGTGCACAGTGGTGCGGGCCGTTATGGTTTCTTTGCCTACCATAACTGGTGAATTTCAGGGGTTTTTCGGTTTTACTTTGAACCATAATGTCACGTTTATAAAGTTATTTGTGTGGATTTCACAGGTTTTTAGTAGCGCAACTTAACCATAACATCCCCTTAAAGTTTTTTTTGTGTGAATTTCACAGGTTTTTAGAAGGGGAACTTAATCATAACATCGCTTTAACAAAGTTTTTTACTGAATATACACTTTCATCAGGTGATTTTGGGAGATATGTACTATAATTTCCTTACTTTATATAGATGTAACAAAGAACATACTGAACCCCCTCGCTAATGATATTTGAAAGGCACGGACTGAGCGCCTGTCTGCGGACGGGCACGGACGATGTCAACAGTACCCAAACAGTCCGGGGATATCTGGAATTGTACTATTGTGTTATATGGAAACTGAAGAACTTTGAAAAAGGACACAAAGACATTATAAGTACTAATAAAAAAATAAGTGAACCTAAACGTCTGAAACAATAACCATGCATTTAATGACCATGTAGAATGAACTGGATTATACCATAACAAAAAAAGGTATGCCTCCAACGTAATTACCTCACAAAACTGTGCATCCAGGAGCGACAGTAGACGCACACAGTACAACAAAATAGTAAGTGAACTTAATTTTTCTTATATGTGTGTGTATTGTTTTTGTATGAGATGCAGAAAAAGTAATGTATTTCTGTTGTTTTGACACAGAAATGTGCAGTGCTTTGGAGTGGCTGGAGGAGAATTTTCCGCATGGTGATAATAATGGTACACACTACTCTGAATAAGCAAATTAATGATCAGTATTTTATGGTCATTTAACATATATATATTTATTTTTAACAGACCAGGTAAAAAACGAAGAAAGGCCAACAAACGACACAGAGGAAGATAGGCTGAAAAGGATGGAATTGAAAATGGACATACTAAATGACAATTTTAACAATTTAAGGCAATTTGTGGAGGAATTTGTTAGAGGAAAAATACGATATCACTGTCCCACCTGTACCTGCCCCCTTCTCCATTTCCTAGTGAACCATCCCCAAACCTTGAAGACGTTTTGATGAAGCATCCATCCCTTCATCCCCTCACACATCATCCCTTCAGAACCAGCCCGTATTTAACCCTAATTCCCCTATATTTGTTTTAGTATCTGCTTCCCCCAGTATTTCTTTTGATTGATGTGTGTGTATGTGTATTGGAACTGTTCTTATGTTAGTTGTAGTGAAAGGGTGTGAGGCAAACATTTTTTTTTAAAAAGAGTTAAAATGTTTGTGGACAGCGCGCGCCTGTTTGAGCTGGCCGTAAACAATAGAATATGGATGTTCTAACAGCAATACACCTACCCTTACCAATGGCATCCAAGATGGAACGGATCTTAGAACACACCATCTGGTCAAGTTGTACGTAAATGAACAGAATGGGGTGTCCTAAGGAGATTAATTCTCCGTACTGCTCACAAACAAGCTAAAATATTTTCTTAGAACACACCAGGTGTCTGGGATGTCTGTAAATGATCAAAATGGGAGTGTCCTAAGGACACTATACCTGTCTGTACCGTCCGCAGCCAAGATGGAACTGTCCGTAGAACAGGCGCGGTGGCCGGCATGTCCGTAGGCAAACAAAATGGAGATGTCCTAATATCACACATGCGCACTACACCCATAAGTACTGTGAACAGCGCGCCTGTCCGTAACTGTCCATTTCACTTGTGTCGCACTTTTAATTACTTTCAGGACACAAACACTCTCAGTAGAACACCCATACGCATGCGCACGTCCGTTACTTTGCATTTGCTGTCCAGCGGGCACGCATTTCCTTCGTGGATGTGTTTAGGACGTCATCATGTGACCGCACCCACGCTGAGCTTGTGGACTCATTTGCGCAGTTTGTCTGCTTCCGCAACATTACAAAGAACTTATGTAAACATGGTAAATTATTTTACAGTATAAAATCACCATTTCACATGTCCCATACAATGGCCCTACCTTTTTAATGTAGTGTTTGGAATGTTTGCAACGCTTTTGAGTGATCAATAAGGTCACGAGCCACACCCCCTCCACCCCTATAAATGGCCACACCGCCAAGCTCATCTTCATTGGGCTTCTGGCTATAGCAGATTCACTTGTGCTGCCTTTACAGCTGTAGCAAACTTTAGCCGACTAATCCTTATGGGATCCATGGCTACTGTATTAGCCTCAGCACCACCCCCAAACCCTCCACCGCCACCACCTCCCCAAGGGCCTGCAGAGGGAAATACAGGTGAGGATGTAGGTAGCGAGGAAGAAGAGAATGAGGTGGAGGAACTCTGCACTACAAGCACTCGGCCGGAGTCGTGCATGTGGCGGTTGTTTTCCGTTTTTGGGAACGTACCAAAAGCATGTGCAAACCTGGTCAGGTGTAACCAGTGCCAGTTGGTGCTGAGTCACGGGAGACCTGGTGCGTACAGCTTTGGTACGACAACCATGAAGCGACACCTAACTTCGTTCCACAGTGCGGACATTCGCAAGGTGGTACCATGTGAAGAACGTAGTAGATTGAGTTCCTCCACAGCATCCTCCGTGTCTGATCCTCTCACCACAAGAGACACTCCTGTGGGAGAGCGCATCCCTCCAACTGCCTCACAAGCCATTCGCAATGCTGTTGACCCTGACCTTTCGAGGATCACAATATTGTGTATGTACTGTGATGCAGTACTCTGCAGGGGGGAGAGTTTTCAAAGTGCTTTTGAGGCTACAGTCACAGAGCACCAGAAGAACTGCGCCCTACCTAAGTAAAGGCCACCCTATATCTTTCTCTCTCCACCTGCCCTTTCTTATCCCCATGGTTGGTGTCCCTTCCTTACCCTCCTTTGCCCTCCTCTCCTAGTGTGTCGTGTGCTGAAAAGCAGTAAACTGGAAAAGAGCAAAAATTACAAAAAAGGCTCTTTTCAGAGCCGCCTTTCTCAGTTTAACAGTAGAACTATCAAGGGACGGTTGTAGGCCCCTGCGCATTTCTCAAAAATTCCGCGGACAGTCGTAGGACGCACAAAAATGGAGGGTGCAAGCGGAGCAAAACCAAAGCACTTTTTGCTGGGAGTAAGTGGTGGCCCTGAAAGAGCCTTTCAGTGGTGTTTTGTGTGTTTCGAAAACTATGGATTGGAAAAAACGGATCGCCAAATAGGGACTATGAATCCAAAAAAGGTTGCAATGCATTTTGTACATTTTGAAGAACAATCTGATTGCCAGCATATGTGAGATGGACTCCATCTCTGCGAAAAATGAAAGTGCTGCAAAACAAAATGTTTTCATTGTGGAATGAGGACATGCCAACATCTCTTAGAAAGGCACAAACAGCCTTATTAACATTGCACCTCGCTTTCTCCATTTGTGGACCAAATGCAGAAGAACGCAGCCATCTTTGTCGTTGTGCAATACGGGAAAAAAGTATTTGGCCATTTGGAAACATGTCCATGACCTTTGCAAGTCCTTCCTTCCTTGCAAATTGCAAAGAAATTCCAGAGACATGGCCTAAACTGTTTCCTCCGCAATGAATGATAATTATATCAGGATGAAGCTCTGTCTGTAAAGTAGCACAGAGAGGTACCAAGTCCAGCCACCTCATTCCACGCACGCCATGCCAGTGCACTTCCAGATGAGGAAATCCAAGATCTGCAGATAGACCGCAACTTTCTGCATGCACCATCAACCAATGTATCCATGAGTCTCCCAAAATCCACATAATCTGTTTTCGAGCACACATAGCCATGGCTGTCTGGTCTCCTGTCAGGGAGAAGACATTTGCATTAAATTTCTCCATTCAGAGCACACCCACTGAACTTTACAGACCAATCCTTACCTTCGCACACTCTCTTTTGCATGTGTCTCCACCCCAGAATCCCTGTTGGTAATACGCGCTGTCTGTAGACTACCGCCATGTCCGCGGACACATACAGGATCAGAGTGTGACGACTGTACATTTAAATATCATTCCCCTTTTGCCCTTTAAGGTGGGGTTTGAAAAGAGACGTTTTTTTAGTTTTTTGGGTAGATGCCTTACAGACACGTTATTTTGTATTTTTTTAAATATTTTTTCTTCTTTCTTTACTCCTATAATCATTACAGAATCTTCTCCAAAGCAAGCCTTACATTCCAAAAGAACGTGGCATTTCCCAAAGTAGATAACGCAACACCATCTGCTTCAAAATAAGCCGCATTACTGGGAACAATGTTCTCGTGGCTGCAGAAAAACATACCAGCTTGTAACATGAAAGCATGCATGCCGCGATTGATGTTACACCTCCCAATAGTTTGATCAGGACAGAAAACAGAATTGTTGTCCCATTTTCCTCTAGGGATTAACCCAGAAAAAATGACTTTTGCAGTTGGAAACATGTTAATGACTGCTTGCACCAACTGTTACAAATCTTCCAACAAAGTACGTGAACTCACGTAGCCCAAATGACAAGCACTGTAGTGCAAAAGTACCACATGGGGAGTAGTCATCCTACGCATGTCTCTGCAAACTTGGAGAATTGCCGCAACATTGCGATCACTCTCAGCACGCCACACCACCTCCACTCCTCTCACATCGAAATTGTGTGCCACGTGCTTACTTTCGGAATAGTGCCGTAAACCATGCACAAAAGTATCTCCAAGGAGCAAAACCCTGACTCTCTCCACCTCTGCCATCTTCACTATATGCACCGTCTTTCGACACAAAAGAACAATGTGAACATCTGGTTAGCTGATGCCTACAGTCCCCTTTCCATGCTGGATTTGCTGTAGAACCCTGTATGTGACACGCCCTAACCGCGGACAAGCGTGGTCTACGTGCAGCACATAACTCTTAGCCAGTCCTTCTACCCTTTTGACATCACTCGCAAATCCATTCCCTCATTGGACACAGCTAAACAGTCACACAACCATCCACCAATCACATGCAACATCTCTACATCTAACTCTGTCATCAAAATTTCGCACTTCAAATGTACTATTGATCACTCTGAATGCAAGTTGCATATCATTACAAGGCATCTACTTCAAAAACTACTGTGCAAGTGTTGCGGATTTCTACGTACAGCTCCATGAATGCGCACATGCATGAGTGTAAAGTACAGGTATGTATATTTTAATCAGAGAACATGTGCAACCCTTATGATTTAATGTAAACAAATTAATGCCACTAAATCTGCATAGCCAATACATGCCAACGCTCCCCCTTTAAGTGCAAGACTTCTGATTTTTCATTCACAAACCGCATTACTTCTTACTGTCTCCCACATAACCTATACATACATAACAACACTCTGATTAGCACGAAACTCGATTTTCCATTAGATAATGTCAACATTTTTTACTATGTACCGCCTACATTAATGCTACTTCCAATCCAATCGTATTAGAAAAATAAATGCTCCCGATTGCTGTGGTGACATCTCCCCTCTGAGGGTCTACCGATTTTTCGGATTCGTACTTATAATATGAAAGTAGTGCATTTTTTCCCATCTACTACAATGACCTATTACTTACAACCCCCTCTGCTATGGACAACACAGCTTAAAAAAAAAAGGCATTTTCATAAACTAAAAATTGTACTCATTTGCGAATCACGTTCAACTAACATACTGCAAACAACATACAAAGGCAGTACATAGTGTAGTGAAATGCACACACTCGTTTGAGATGTCAAAGGGGAATACTCCAACGAAAGATGCAAAATTAACGTGCAGAGTAACATCACTGCTTTAAACACACAAAGTTACTAATTTCTTCTTTTTACAATCGCAGTGAAGACTACTCTCCTGAAAATCAACAGCATCTACACTGCAAACAACATATCCTAAGAAACTTGATCAATCCGCAAAAAAAAGTAAGTACAGTACAATCTTTATATTCTTACTGCTCCTCAAAGAGACTGTGTGGGTTATTTATTTAATTTGCACACCAAAACAAACATTGATTTCTGAACCATTCTACCCACAAATCCCCATTTATTGAACAAAGAATAACAGGCAGAGTGGCTCACAAATCCCTTTGTTTTTGGAACTCAAATAACATACAGAATCCTTAGAATGTTAGTACTAGAAAATAAATGGCTGTTTCAATTTTAAACCATTACGTTTACTATTAAAGCTTCTCCTCACCAATAGCTCACTTTGTACTCTCATCTGAAGCACAATTAGGCTTCCCAACTCATAACAGGCCAATGCACATTCACACACCACCACAAACAGCATCACCATCAAACTCATGCACTCATCCAGCAGCATACATATATTGTACAACAGAGCAAACCATGCCTTCTTTTTTTCAACAGACCCCAAAGAATGCCTACCAAAAAGCAAGTCCATAGAAAGGAATGCAGAATGGAGCAAATGAAAATAAAAGTGTCCAAAGTAAGCATCCATCTGTAGCAGAGTTTGTAGAGAACTTTGGAACAAAACACCTAATACAGTCGTTTAGCGAAACAAAGGAAGCTTCAACTACTGAAACTGTACCTCCTCTATCAAAATGTGGCACGAAACACAAAACGCTTCACAAATAATTGGCTACAAGTACTGCTAACAATGGTCCTATTAATCCTGATATAGTAACAAGAACCCATAGTAAAAAAAAGTATTTTAGCAAAAATGTTTCGCCACAGAGTCCTTCAGAATCTAATAAGAGGAGGACCAAAATCATCCCCAACCCTTAAAACCTACCATATCCTACAAGCTCTTGTAGACAGTGCAATCCTTCTCAAAAGGAAGTTGTTTATATTCGTGTTAAATAGGATGAAACCACTAACAAAACTAAGTACTAAACTACAAAAGAAACTTGTCAAACGGAATGTGAACAAAAATAAATTCTTAAAAACTTGTGGAGGTGAATGGAGTCACACAACAACCACAGAACCATATTTTAATGAAGAAGCATACAAACATAATCAGACAAACACAATTGCCATCGATAACAGTGGACGAGGGTATGAAAATATCAATAATACCATCATGGAACAAGAAACACTGCTTACAAAAGTATCCCCTGAAAACTCAGAATTACCTCTCGATTCGACGGAATCAGACCGTCCAGTATACAAATGGCCATGCACGTCAATGTGTGACATTCCTAACAAATCTTTCAAATCTTTACGTAAGTTCCTCTATCAGTATGTGAAAGGGAAAGACAAAATTAAAATGAAAGTGCTGCAAAATATGGATATCTGTTCAGTGAGCAAATACACAGGTCTACAAGGACATTCATTAGCCTGCATTTCAGGACCTATTTGCAAAAGCACCTTCCATGATATCAAAACGATATCAATACATAATTCAAATGTAAGAAATCTAGTGTATAAAATGTACTATGCTAAAAGTCCAGCTTTAGAATTAGCCAATTTAAATAACACTCTTCTGCATGGTACACACAACAAGAAATCGACCGTATCCAGAGAAAATATTTTGGAAGTGAAAGCCACTTACAAAATGAAATAGTTTTAGAACAGACTAGCACCAATTCTGGACATAGCAACCTTCTATTACACACATACAAAAAAGAAATACTAAAATTTAAAAGTACATCCGCTGAAGTACCAAACCATGTGTGTGTGTGTTGCCGCAGAACGTTTTACAAAAGAAACACAAAAAATATAGACATATCATACAAAATAGAAGACAATGAAGATTCCAAATGGTTTGAATAGCAAATACAAAACAATACAAAACAAAACAAATACCAAATAAGTGAACCCCTAATATGTTGCAGTTACTGCACTACAAAACTGGACAACAACCAAACTCCTTCATGTGCTATCACAAATAATTTGGAATTTTTCCCACTACCAAAACCCCTGCAACAACTCAATTTATTTGAGAGCATCATAATTCAAACAGTTCACCCATTTCAAGCAATTATACGCCTTCAACAAAAAACAGAAAAATTACCTCCCTCTGAATTGGTGAAAGGCATTCGTGGCAAAGTAGTTTCCTTGCCATTAGATCTAACAGAAAATGTTCACACTCTAAGACTGCAACGTCCAATACAGCATTCTTTAATTGTCTCGGTAAATGGTGTACCAACAAAAGACAAAAAGATTTGGCAACAAATAGTGGATTTACATAAAGTTAGACAAGCCTTGCAATATCTGAAAGACAATAACGAATACTACAAAGAAATAAATATTGAAGAAAGCTTAAGGGAAACAACTGAAATATTTCAAGAGACATCAGAAACTGGTCAATTTGAACTTCTGGATCCTGCTGTAGTATCCACTCTTTTGGACCATTACACAATTCATCCATTGCATTCCAATGAAAGCATAGATGATGCACTAGAAACTTACCAAATGCGACAAACGAAAGGGTCACCAATAGAAGCGCATGCTTTTCCACTGCTATTTCCTACTGGCAAAGGCGGAAGATATGATGATAGACCCACTCAGATTACCGCATCAGAATACTGCTTATTACGAATGTATTTGCAAGATCCCAGATTTAGACAAAATGTTGAATACATATTCCACCTACTCTTTGAAAGTCAACTAGCAACCCTATGTCACAGAGTTGCACACATTTTGAAATCTGGAACACACCTTCAAAATATGTCAGCTATGCAATTAATACAAAAAGTACAAGAAAAAGATGAGGTTTTACAATCAAGTATAACAAATCTGTTTGCAAACATGCGTGGTACAAAATAATACTGATTCCGATGGCACAGAGACGTAAGGTGTATTATCAGAAACCTTAGACCACCGACTTGGTTTGTTACACTAAGTTGTGCAGAATATGCATGGGAAGATTTACATGAGTTCCTACGCATATCAAACAACAACAAAACCAACATATATTAACACCTGGAGAACTTTGCTATCTAGATCCAGTTAATGTGTCAAGATATTTCCATCATCGTTTCATTGCTATGCTACACTTTATTTCTAATAAAACTGTTCCTCCCCTTGGAGAAGTGCAACGCTTCTTTTGGAGAAAAGAATACCAAGCGAGAGGAGCACCACATATTCACATGCTTTTATGGATCAAAGGTGCACCTAAATTTGGTCACGACAGTGATGCCACTGTTTTGCAGTTCATCCAAATATATGTCATTGTGAAATCCCTTCACAACAGACAAATAGTGACCTGCATGGACAGATTTTACAATTTCAAAGACACAAATGTGGCAAATATTGTCATCGCAAATACAAAAGCAAAGGGAAATACTACACCAAATGCCGCTTTGGTTTCCCTAGACCAGTTATAGAAACAGGTGAAGTGAACAACTTCATGTCTTCAGTTCGACATAGAGTTAAAGGTAAATCACCTAAGAACACGTATTACATAAAAAGAACAGAAGAATCAAAATATAGCAATGATTACAATACAATCATGACCCTCTTATGGAATGCAAACATAGATGTGCAATACATTGCAGACAATTCCACTGCAGTTGCACGATATGTTACAGCCTACTTAACAAAAGCAGAAAAAACAGAGCTTCAAGACCTCTGGAATGACCTATCATCAGACAAAAAACCATCCCAGAAATTGTACACTCTAGGCATAAAAATGCTCTCTCATAGAGAATGTGGCAGATCGTTTAACCGGTACTGCTTTGAATGGAAAATAAGACAACATAGTATGGCTAAGTCTTGGTCCTGCTAAATCTAGAAAAAGAGTTCTAAAATCATATGAGGACATAGAAACAATTGCCAGAAATGATCCCAGCAGCCAAGACATTTTAAAAAACAATTTACTGGAAACATATTATCCGAACAGAACAGGAGTAGCACTTTGGAAAGCATGTGTCTATACCACATAGGTCAAAACTTTGCATACAAAAGTATTATAAAACCCAATGAAAGCAAAGGTAGATATAGAGTGACAGATTGTGAAGGTAGCTTAGTCAAACTTACAAAATGAAGCTTAATTAATCATGTCAAATTGTCATTAAAAGCTCCTCAACAGAAAGAACTATATTACATGTCTCTGCTACAACTTTTTAAACCATGGAGAAAAGAGGAAGAAATACTAGATAACTATGACTGCTATGCAGATGCTTTCAAAGCAAATGAAAGCGATATCACTGATGTGAACTTTACGCAGTACAAAACTATGTTGCACAATGAACAGTAACACGAAGAAGAACTTCAGGCCCAACTAGATAAGGACACTTCCGACAGTAGTCAACCTTTCGTAACAGGAAGCAAGGAACCACTAGGACAGCCACTAATAGCAAATGAGGCAGAATTAGCTATGGCAGAAGTGGAAAACACCAGGGGGGTAATTCATAGAATTCAGCGCGGCTGGCGCACAGTGTGCACGTGCGAATCCCTGCGCCAGCCGCGTGCGCTAAAGTCCATTTCCGCGCACAGCGTATTCATGGATTCCAGCCACCAAAACCAGCCGTGGCGCACAGTGGCACAGCGACCCTGCAGCAGCGCCAGTTATGCCCCCAAGAACGCCTCTCGCGCAGGGAAAAGCCATCAATATACCCAATCCAGCGCAAAGGGCTGCGCTAACCCTGTACCAGCACAGCAAGCGGGCTACGTGTATCACTGGGGTGCGCGGGAAGTACCTCACGCGATTCCATCAGGTACTTGCATTTTGGGGTGCTATCAGCAGGGTACGTGTATTTCAGGGGTGCGCGGGAAGTTCCACACGCGAATGGCCTGGGCGCGTGTATTTCAGGGGTGCGCGGGAAGTTCCACACGCGAATGGCCTGGGCGTGTGTATTTCAGGGGTGCGCGGGAAGTTCCACACGCGAATGGCCTGGGCGCGTGTATTTCAGGGGTGCGCGGGAAGTTCCACATGCGATTGGCCTGGGCGCGTGTATTTCAGGGGTGCGCGGGAAGTTCCACACGCGATTGGCCTAGGCGCGTGTATTTCAGGGGTGCGCGGGAAGTTCCACACGCGAATGGCCTGGGCGCGTGTATTTCAGGGGTGCGCGGGATGTTCCACACGCGAATGGCCTGGGCGCGTGTATTTCAGGGGTGCGCGGGAAGTTCCACACGCGAATGGCCTGGGCGCGTGTATTTCAGGGGTGCGCGGGAAGTTCCACACGCGAATGGCCCGGGCGCGTGTATTTCAGGGGTGCGCGGGAAGTTCCACATGCGTTTGGCCTGGGCACGTGTATTTCAGGGGTGCGCGGGAAGTTCCACACGCGATTTCAGCAGGGTACGTGTATTTCAGGGGTGCCGGGGAGTCCTACATGTGATTTGACAGTGTGGGTCCTCCCAGGTGTTACCTGTACACCCTCCACGGCCCCTGCAGGCAGCCCACACCACAGGGGACTACCCTGCATCCCTGGTCATGTCCCGCAGGCAGCCCACCCAACATGGGCATGCCCCCCAGCAAAGGCACATGTCTCCTTGAACTAATGAACACCAACTCATGTCCCCTTGCACCCCCACCCCCAGCACTATGGGGCACCTGCCAGCAGCCCCCCACCCATGTCCAACTCATGTCCCCCACCACCCCACCCCCCAGCACTGTGGGGCACCTGCCAGCAGGCCCCCACCCATGTCCAACTCATGTCCCCCACCACCCCCACCCCCCAGCACTGTGGGGCACCTGCCAGCAGGCCCCCACCCATGTCCAACTCATGTCCCCCACCACCCCCACCCCCAGCACTGTGGGGCACCTGCCACCAGGCCCTCGTCCATGTCCCATCCATGCCCCCCTGCACCTGGGTCCCAACAATCCCCAATCATGTCCGTAATGGCCATCCTCCCCTGCCAAAAGGCCCAACCAACTATCACATCCACCCACATATCAAAGGCAATTACATGTTACACACCCAATGTAAATAATGCAAATGAACACATGTCTGTCACACACAATGGCTGCAAGTGAATGTTAAAACACCCAACATGACATGCATGAAAGTAATGAGATGATACGACACATTGAAGGATGAAAATAAAAATGTATTGAAAATCAACTAGAAGGGAAATGAAATGAGAAAAACCACAAAGCAAAACAACAAAAAGAAGATGAATGTCCATGAAAAAAATCCAAAAAAATCGCATTGTCCAATCGCAACCAAATAAAAAAAAATAATTTAAAGGAAACCTACCACTAACTATATACAAAGGCAGCGGGCTAGTCCGACGGCTCACTGGTTGTTGTCATGGGCCAGGGCATCATCGAACTCCCGTTCAATGGCTTGGAGGCGGGCATGTTCCCTGGCCCCGAGGTCCCGCAGGGATAATGCAGTGTCCAGCTCCAACTCCCTGCGAAGACCCTCGAGGCACTCAGCCCGCCTCAGCGCCCTCCGCATGGAATCCTCCGCCCTGACCATTGTGAGCCGTTCCTCCTCTGCCCACTGCCGCTCCGCACCTATCTGCTGGCACAAATGCTCCCACACGGAAGCCACTCCCATTCCAGGGTTCTCCTGCCCTCTGGCCGATGCCTGCACCCCTGATGTTGATGGCCCCGAGCCATGATGCCTCCCACGTTGAGCCTGCTGCTGCCTCCGACGCAACTGCCTGTGCCAGCACGACGGCATCCAGGCTGATGGAAACCACCGACGCCGTCATGCACGTGCCCTGCCCGATGATGCCGTCACATCCTCCATCTGCTGGGGTCCAGTTGCTGGTGTGTCCACCCCTGCTGGACCTCTGACTCCCGACTGTGGCAGGGATGGGATCCCCACCGAGCTGGCTGCATTGGTCAAGGCAGGTCCACAGGGGGCCCTGGTGGCATCTGGGCCGGAAGACGGCAAGGAGAACGACTGGCGTATAGTCTCCACAGAGGAGGAGAGGGCCGCCAGATTGGCCGACACATGCAGGAAACCCCCCAACATGGACGATCCCAATTGGGCCACGTCGGCACAGTGCTCTTCGTGATGACGTGCGTGCTCCTCCTGGGAAGCACGCACGGCATCACGAATCACAGCCGTGCGCATCGCGACCCCAATCAGGACCTTCTCCATACGGCCAGGGGTCCCCTCGTCCGCAGGTGGAGGGGAGTCAGATGACATGGACATCCCCTCTACCTGCGGACGGGCCTAGGACGGGGCATCCCTGCTGGTGCATGGTGGTGCACCCACAGGGTCAGGGACAGCGACATGCACAGGCCCCTCCACGGTGACCTGTGCTGCCTCCTGCCCCTGCCCCTGGACTGCACCACTTGCACCAGCAGGGATGCCCCCACCAGGCCCCATGTGCGCCTCAGTGGTGGCCTCCTCCTCCTCTGTGGAAACCACCAACCTGGATGGCTCCTCACCGTCTTCCGCCGTAGCAGGCCCCTGTGGGGGCTCACCCACCCCTTCCGCTGCAGCCGTGGGGGCATCCCCGCCGCCTTGCTCCACAGCGCCATCTCCGCCCTCTTCTTCACTAGCCGCTGCGTAGAGGGAGACATAGAACACAAGCATCAGGGTACTGTACAATGGTCCCCTAGACAGGAAGCAATAGCAGATGAGTGCCACTGTCAAAGTACACTTCCATCATGTCCCTCCACAACACATGTGTCAGTCAGGAAAAACACACACAGTGATAGTCATGGTGCATGCCATGGACATTTCCATACATGTCCAATGGACTCTCGAAACATACAATGTAATGGTACTCACATGCATCATGGGACATGCCTATCACATGCACACACTTCACCTCAGTCACATCCATCTGGCCCCCTACACCCCAATCACAGTGGATACAAGGATGACTAGGCTGCATCAGTGAATCTGTACATTGTCACAGACATGTGTCATGCATCCATGGCATTCACAAGTCACAGACACGCAGGTCAGGCACACAGACATGGATACCATATATGTACCTGGCATCAGCACCCATCCCTCACCCCCACCCATGTCCAGGAACAGAGACTGCCATGCTCTCATGTGTACAATCTGCATAGGGCTCCCCATGTCGCATTTAAACACATGCAACGACCGTGCGATTCACACATTGCTGATCGCACATGCATTACCATGATGTCCCTGCACACATACATGCGTACATGGCCTATGTCACACATACAGGCAAGTATCAGACAACCAGCACACTGCAACATGCCCTGTCTCACACAGCAATGCTTGGCCACTTACCGCTCAACTCCAGACGGGTCTCCCTCTCAAGGACCTGGGCGTGGAGCGCTGGGTGTACGCGTTCCAGGACCCTCATCTGGATGGAACTCATGCGGCCCGGTCCCCCTCCACGAGGCGCTGGGCCTTTATGAGGGTCCTGGACCTCAAGTCTTCCCAGCGCTTCTTGACCTTCTGGATGGTGCGGGTTGCCACCCCCTCCGCATTGATGGCAACCCCACAGTCGGCCCAGATCCTCTCCCGTCCTTCCTTGTTGGCGCGGGACGATCCGAAGAGGGCATCATACTGCCCCAGGACTTGCTCCACCAGGACACCAACTTCGGTGGCAGTGAAGCTGGTGCCCCTCTGCCCCTCTGGCCGGGGGTTGCCACTGGTGCCAGATGTGGATGTGCCCGACATAGCAACCCCAGGGGCAGGAGTGGGTGGGCAACTGGGTCCTGGGGCTGGGCTGTGGAGCGATGTTATCCGAGTCGGGAGTCTTCTGTTCCAGCAGGGGTGGACACAGCAACTGGACCCCTGCAGATGGCTGATGTGCAGGCACCAAATGGCAGGGCACGGTGGCAGCAGGCAGGCAGCAGCAGATGGCACGTGGGCAGTAATTCGGCCTTCTGGGCAGGAGCGTGGTCTTCCGTGTGTTTTCGCGTGGCCAGCTTGATACAGAGTGATTTGGCACGTGAAAATCCTGCACGTCAGCGTGAAAATCGAGGAAAGGCCATTAGCGCGTAAGTGCGTCAGCACACGTACGCGATTTCATTGGACCAAAGGCCCTTACAGCGTAAGCGCGTCTGTGACGTTTTGCGCACGGGCGTTGCCCTGGCAGGGCTTGGAGATCCTGCGTGCCTTTATGTTCTGTACGTGCTTTTCGTGCGGTGTGTGTGTTTTCCATCCGTTGGGGTTCACACGCTATTACTTCACAGCGGGTGTTGGCTACGCGTTCTTCTACACGCAAGGCAGACGGTGAGTGGTACCCCGCTCTCCCAGGCCCGATCGCGTGAAAAACTTCACGCGAACCCCCGATATACACGTAGCCCGCTCCCCCAGGCCCGATCGCGTGAAATACTTCACGCGAACCCCTGAAATACACGTAGCCCGCTCCCCCAGGCCCGATCGCGTGAAAAAGTTCACGCAAACCCCCGATATACACGTGCCCCGCTCGCACAGGCCCAATTGCTGTATGTTGCCACTTTTGTAATGCGCAGGGACGCTACCGCCTGCCTTCGTGTGGCGGACGTGTTTCGGCTTGTGCGTGTCTTTCGCTGTGCGTGGCTTTGCCCTATTCGATTCCATGAATACGTGTGGTTCGGGTGCGTGTGGGCGTTCCGTCTGCTTCCCTGCAGTACATCCCCAGTTACGCCCTTGTTTTCGCGAGTTGTTCCCCATTCCGCGCGTTACAACCCGTGTTCCGCCCACTTTCTAGTGTATGCGCCGAGGTTGTGCGCTTTCACTGTGCGCGTCGCGCACGTCTTTCGGGATGTTGCAGTGACGTGTGCGCCATGCACGGGTTTGGCGCACATCCCGAGGTAAACACGCGCAGGGACTTCCATGAATCGCACGCATGCGCGTGCGCCTGTTTTTTTCCGCTTGCGCCTGCTTGCGCGAAGATTTTCGGCGCACGTTTGTTCCATGAATCGGCCCCCAGGTGTCACTATGAACAAGATATAGAAGACTTAACTCTACTATAAGCAAAACTTAACAAAGATCAGCGCACCATTTTTGAAGAAGTAACAAAACAAATTGCACATGGTGTACAACATGAAAATAAAGAATGTACCTGCCAAAATTACAAACCTATACTGCTGTACGTCAGTGGTGAAGCTGGGTCAGGAAAAACATTCTTAATCAAAATCATCAGCAAGTTCCTTCAACAATTGACAAAAAACAAACTGTCAGCTGTTGTAACTGGCCGCACAGGTTTAGCTGCCTACAACATAGGCGGTGTCACTTTACAACTATTACTACTCCTTCCAGTAGAACACCAAAACAAATTAGACTATTACAAATTTTCTGCAGAGGCTGCAATGGAACTACGCAGAATAGTAAAACAAATGAAAATGCTACTAATAGATGAAGTGATCATGGTCTCCAACCTAATGTTGGCTTTGATTCACCTCAGATTGCAAGAGGTACTGAAAACAAAGTACGAAGAACTCTTGGCGGGGAAACACATTATCGTTTTCAGAGATCTTCTACAATTGACACCAGTAAAAGGTGAACCTATTTTTAAAACCTTAGGACACAAACTCTGCCGTAAAACTGTTGGCAGCATAGGAAATGTCAACCTTTGGCAACATTTCCAATACAGAGAATTAACAGAAAACATGTGGCAATCTGCAGATCTCACTTATGCCAACAGTTTAAAAAGTATTAGAGTTGGTGTACTATCTCAAGAAGCACAAGCAATATTGAAAAACCGGCACATTCATGCACTTTATGGTGATAATGTATGTGCTACTGATGTTATGGAACAATTAGCGCACAAGAATGTCAATTGTATGGCCTTAATGCCAACTCTTGCAAGCTGTTTCAAATTCAATGAAACAATGTTAAAAAAAAAAAATGCAACCAATAATGGAAATTTGCGCCGCAGACAAACTAGACGTACATGGTATGACACTACCCATGTGCGAGCAAACCACAACAAGACTAAATACCTTAGAAAATCGAATCACCAACACAGCTGGGTTGGAAAAAATATTAAAATTATCCTTAAATTGTAGAGTAATGCTTAAACGTAACCTTGACGTGGAGCAAGGGCTAGTTAATGGGGCACTGGGTACAGTTGTTGGCTTTCAAACATACCCACGTGACAACAACATTCAGTTTGTCAATATTCACTTTGACAAACTTTCAGAAGTGAAAAGGATAGGGCACTCAACTGCTCAATTTCTTCTCTTCAAAGACATGTATGTACGTAGAGAACAATTTTCTCTAACGCTTGCATATGCAGTCACCATTCATAAATCCCAAGGTCTTACCCTAGACAAAGCATTGATAGATATAGGAAACACAGTCTTTAAAAAAGGCATGAGCTACGTAGCACTATCACGCTTACATACACTTGACGGCCTTTTTCTAATAAACTTTGATGCAAGTAAACTGAATGCTGATATTCCTTGCATTTCAGAATACAATAGACTGCGTTCACTGTACACCCCACATCTGAAACAATATCCTGTTCCAGAAAAAGTAAAACGTGGTAAAACAAAACTAATTCAAACAGAAATGCAACAAAATCTGACGGCAAATCCTTCAAAGAAAACAAAAGAAGCTAAAAGGTCATCAATTACTACAAGCAAACAAGAACCTATTAGGGAAAGTAAATCAGGTACTTTTTCAAAGAAGGAACGAAAACGCAGAAAAAACTACTCAGACAGAACTAGGTGATCCATTCAAATTTTCAAATTAAACTGTTGTAAGTTGCTATGCAAATGTAGCAATGAATATTCTATTTCAATTGCTACCAATTGTTAAAATATATTTACTTACACAGCACAGACCAATTGTGTTTGCAAATGTTAGTCCTTCATAGAGGACATGGCGGCCATGCACCGAAGACTGTACACACTCCCAACAACAATCTGATCAATAAGCAGTACTATAGGTGTATCCATAGCTGTGACATGCTGGGGTGGTTGTGGCCAGGGCCTAGAGTCTTGGAAGAATGGCCCACGTCCTACGGCCATTCACCCAAGACTCTTGGCCCTGGCCACAACCACCGCAGCATATTACACCCATGGTCGCTTATAAATCATTAGCACACCCATAGAATGAAACATTATAACTGTAGCATGTACTCAATTTGTACCCAGGACACTAGGCCCTGCCCACACCTACCAGATACATAATCAATTGTATGGGTGTGATGTATGATTGTGATATGCTGCAGTGGTTGTGGGCAGGGTCTACACTCTTTGGTGTAATGCACCCAAGACTTTAGCTCCTGGCCAGAACCACCACACCGTATCCCACTGATTGTGGCTTCTAAGTGCACTACGTATAAATTTAGTTTTGGGTGCATTGCCTTCTGCCATGCACCCAAGACGCTAGACCCTCCCCGCAACCACCTGAATGATGTTTGATACTATGGGTGTACCTATAGCTGTAATATGCTGCAGTAGTTGTGGCCAGAGGCGAAAGTCTTGGGTGTAAGGTCATAGATAATTCAATGTATGGCTGTGCAGTATATAAAACCCATAGTGGCTTATAACTGCAGTGCTTATAACTTTGTTTTTGGGTGCAGTCTGTGTCCTCACCACAACAACCGCAGCATATCACACCCTTTGTGGCTTGTAACTGCACTACGTATAAATGTGATCTTGGGTGCGTGGCCTTATAATTTGGCAGTATAATTTGTTAAGCAGGAGAGTTTAAAATGTTTAATTGCCTATCATTTCACATAATCATGCACCTCATAAACAGTGCATTCTATGCACTATGTTAGGTACAACATTAGTGTGTGCTACACAGTTGATATATTGATGTTAAATAATCAAAGGGGAAAAAAACTACTACATTTATGTGAGTATAAATTTGACAGTATGTTTGTTTGAAGTGTGTTGTACTTAAGGGAATGATTAAAGTGCTTAGATACCTGTTTGCGTATTCCAAGTATATTTGATGTTAAAAGAAGTGTTGTAGTAAGAAGAATTGTGTTTGCGTATTTGATGCTTAGTGCAATGAAGGCTATTTAGTAGTTAGATACCTGTTGGCGTATTCTAATATTTTGACTTCTAAAAGTAGTAGTCTAGTACTATGGATGTAGTTAGATACCAGTTGGCATATTCTAACTGTTGATAGTGCTACAGTTCAGTGACAAAACTTGTGTTTAAGGAATATTAAGTTGGCATTTGTTAGATGTGCTGGTAACCTACGTTTTAGAGTAACATATGCAGTATAATGGCCTGCAGTGGTTGTGGCAGCAGTGTGGTAGATTATGCCTAGAGATACTTGGCCATGTGTGTAGCTAGTAAGCTTACAGTTGTTTTTGGTACTATCTGCATTGTACCCTAAAAGCATTAGTATTAGATATTGGCTATGTGCTCTGGAATGATAGTCTGAATCGCAACAGTGCGTAATATGCAATGAGTTACATTTTGCAAAATTTAGAGAAATGGAATGGATTCACATTTCTGTATGGATACATACGCAAAATCGTTCATTAGAGATGTGTTCTTGTGAAACATGGTTTGTTGGGTATTTTGTGGAGATTTGGGGCCCGACGGTATTTTCTTACCGCCGAAAAATAATTTAGCAACAATCACTCCTTGTATTCAGATTGGGCCATGTACAACAATAATACAGTGGACATGCATTATTTCAGCACACAGACATGCGTGGATGGTATGCGTGTTTGGTATGCGTGATTGGTGGTATTTTGGTGAGCATAATTCCTTTGTTTTATTTGTGGCCCCAATATCCAGAACCCCTTATTTTTGTTTAGATTTTTCGTGTAATCACTAGAGAGACCACATTTCATTTTTAGTGTGCCACCATGGGCAATTTCTCTCTGTCTTATCTACAGCAGCGAGCTATTATGTGGTATTTTTCACTATCTTATATACGGTAGTGAACTATGTCCCGGGCCTCCCTTTCTGCCGACTCATAGACCTCCAGCAGACTACAACACACACAGTTAGTTATAATTGCTCATACTGAATAACATTGTGCACACAGCTGCAGCCAAATCTTATGTTTAGCTACCTTGATGTCTAAACATCTCCCCACATCATCAGCACTGTATTGGTAAATATAAAACACACCACCCATCTGCTTTCAGATATTTTTGTGTATTATAAAAGTTGCATTTAAACACGATCTCACTCTTTACAGAAATAAATGAAATAGCACAGTAACAGCATTATCTGTGATACACTGAAAAGAGAGTGGCGGAGACAAGAACTCAATTTGCAACATTAAACACGTGAGTAAAGCACAGGAATCTCCTTTCCTACACTGACTGAATATTCTCGTACACAGCCCCCACACCTCAGCGAGATAATTACCAGGCTTATTCAGCATGTAACTTCTTTGGCTGTTCGCCTTCTGGAGGGGTTCACCCAGCAAGGACAAGCATCTGCTGTCACTCGAACTGGGACTTGTTGACTGGAAAAGCCAGTCTCTGCAACCAAGTTGAATCTGCTTTAGGAATCAGGCATCCCCAGCTGTCAACCCCGTCCTTCTTCGAGCTGTGTCAAGATGTCTCTCCCTTTCTTCCCCCAGATTCTGCAGCAAAACACTAGTCACAGCCTCTAACATGATGCTTGATGTGACATGCTCCAATCGGAATCAATCATGTTCTATCCTCCTACTTTTAACAATGGCTCTTCTTGTACAGTTGCAACTGTAACAAGCTGATTTCCTGCTTATTCGAAGTCTTTGCTTCCTGCAGTTACTGTGGACAGAGCACAGAAAGGCAAAAAAAAAAAAAAACTTGAATGTGTGTTTAAACCTGATTTTCAGAGTCTGCCTCTTTTTGCAGTGAAGACACATTCTTTTATTAATGAGTTATAATTATTAGTCTTGTTAGTGAGATTAGTTTGTTAATTACCAAATGTGTCTCTTGCAACAGGCATTTCAGGTGAGAAATGGTGTGCATTTTGAAGGTACAGATGTGTGCTTTTAACTGTGAAAAATGTATTTGCATTTTATATGTAAAAATCGTTTTTGACTGAATAACCTGCCCTTACTTATATGTCCATGTTACACTGGCAACACATAGCTTGAAACAACTGCATCATAGCAATGCACCAAACCCGTGCAGTGGCGCCGCATAAAAATGCTCAATAACACATGTCTTGCTGTACCACATTATATCAATGCACCAAACCCATGCAGTGGCGCTGCACTTCAAAAAAAAAAAAAACATGCTATACATTGATCCTGTGCAGTGGTGCTGTACTCTGTGCTCCCAAAACACGCTAAACACTCCTACATATACCCTCCTTTTTTTTTAATTTGGCTAATCCGAGCCACAATTGGAAAAAATCCAACTTGTTCCTTTCCTTCTTTCAAAAATGTAACAATCCAATGCAATTAACATCCTTGTTGTGAAGATGAAAATTGAAAGTCGCTGTTCAATCAATATAATATTAAAATTCAACTGAATTTAGCAATTCTTATAAAATGTTCTACATTTGCCTTCCCAATGGAAGTGTCCAGTCCAGTATTTCAATTGTATACTTGAAGTCAATTGAAAATAATAAAATAAAACAACTAACTAAAACAAATAATTAACATAACAGATTAAAACAATTAATTAAAATAATAAATACGTGGAACTCCATATGTCAGGACTCTTGTCTGCCTCTTTTGGTTCATTCGGGTACTCTTTCATCTTGGTACTCTTGGATCCTTCTCTATAGAAGTCATCTTTTCTTTGGCATTCCGGCTATTTTGTCTTCACCTCCACCCGGAGGCAGGCATCTTTTGGTCTTCATCCAGGGGACTCCATATTCCATCATCTCCCGTGACCTACGGTATAAATAGTTAATGTTCTAAACCAAAATAGAAAAGAAACAGATTAAGTATATAGCACAATACTAACCACCCTTTTGACAAAAATAAAACATTTTTTTTCTGAAATTAAACACAGGTTAAAAAGAGAATAAGCATACATGAAACATTTTAAATTCAATGCATTTTCATTCTGCACACCGACCATGAGCTTCCATTATATATATTTTTTTTTACTTTTTATAATATTTATTTATTTACATATATTACAGTGTTTATGTGCCATTATAGTAATCAACATTTTAACTTCTCTGTCACTGCCTCCTGACTGTACCCATTTATCTTATCTTTTTGTGTTCAAGGGACTTTCTGTTGTATTGTGTGCATCAGTGGGCAGCAGCCCCAGGGCTTTCTGTTTCTACATGCTCAAGCCGCCTGATCTCGTGTCTGGGATGGCATGGCTTGATCTGATTTACATGGACAAACTGCTCTATCGCTGTTTCAGCTTCATTCTTCAAAATTTTATACACTACAGGAGAGATCTTATCTATAATTCGAAATGGCCCCTGCCAGGCTGCTAGAAATTTAGAATTTTTCTGTTTACTTTTTCCAAAATGAAACTTGTACACCTAATCCCCAACACTGTATTCTCTCACTGATGTTCTTTTATCATAGTATGTCTTAGCACTGTCAGCAGCCCTTTCCAGATTTCTCTGCACAAAAGCAAATGCATGTTGCAAATGCCTCCTCAGTTCATCAATGTACTCATGAACTGTGGATGCACTCAAAAGTGTCTGCTCATGTGTTATGTATAGCAGGTGTTGTGGTAATACCATTTTCCTACCTGTCAAGACCTCTTGGGGGCTAACACCTGTTGATTTGGCAGGAGTTGATCTGATTGCCATCAAAACCAACGGTAAACGTAAATCCCAGCTGGAACCTGCTTCTGCCACAAATTTCTTTAAAATATCCACAACAGACCTATTGCTCCATCCAACTCCACCTGAAGAGACTGCCCGATATGCGATATGTAGTTTCCTTTTCACACCCAGTATTTGCCATACCTTACTCATTAGGGTACTTGTGAAATGACTTCCTCTGTCTGACTCAATTCTTTGTGGCAACCCAAACCTTGAGAACACATGGTTCACCAGCAACGTGGCGGCTGTTTGCGCACTACAATCTGGTGCAGGAATGCATTCAATCCACTTCGACATCAAACATACCACACTTAAAATATAACGGTTTCCCCTGCTCGACCTTTTTAAAGGGCCTACATAGTCTATTTGCAAATCTGACCATGGGAGAGTTAGGCCTCTTTTCATCAATGGTGCTCTCTGCATTGGTGAAGCAGGTTTAAATTGGGCGCATACTAGACATCCTCTAGTATATAATTCCACATCTTGGGACATATGTGGCCAGTAAGCATAATCTTTTAGTATCTCCAATGTTTTTTGTGAACCTCTGTGGCCTGCAGTTATGGCATCATGTGCATGGTGTAGAATCAGCCCTCTGAATGAAAGGGGTACCACCCACTGTATTTGTCCTGTTATGGACTCTCTAATCATGAGTCCATCCTGTAATCTAATTCGTTTTTTATTCTTTACTAGCACCCTCAACTCTTCTTTTCCCATGCAATCATTTTCTGTTAAAGGGTTTTGTTCGGGATCTATTAAATGATTGTAATAGATTCCCAAAATTCATTCATTCTTTTGTGCCTCAATCAAATCTTGGTCTGGCGTATCATGACTCCATTGTACCACTGGTTGATCTACCTCCTTTGGTGCTTTAGAACGTGTTACTGCATCAATCTGTATTTCACCCAGTAAATCATCAATAGGTAGCAATTCTCCCATCACAGCCCCAGTATTTAGCCGGGTGGTCTGCCTTATCGTTTCCCTCCTTATCCTCTCCTGGTGTTTTTAAATGCCCACAAGTTTTTCTCCAGTATATTGTTAGATCATTCTCCGACACCAATTTGTCTATGGCTTGTATCATGTTTCCATGTTTAAGTGGCTTTTTGTTGTATGTAATCATTCCTCTTGCTTTCCAGCCAGGTAAATATTCCACAAAACTATTCCGTGCATAGTCAGAATCAGTCACCAGGACAATTTCACTGAACTTTCTATCAACTGCAGTAGTAATTGCTTTATAAATGGCTGCCAATTCCGCCACTTGACTGCTCCTAGCTCCAATACTCATCCCTATACTGGGGACTCCTTCACATTTCAACCAGACATTTCCTATTCATTTTCAATGTGAAAAGCACAACCATCCACATATTCAGTTGGCAAATCCTTGCATGTTTTTTCATCAAAAGCTTTGTGTGGTGATTGTTCAAATTCCTGCCAATTAGGTTCCACTTCCATTTCATTTGATATTTGTTCAACTGCGCAGTCATGTACGTCAGCTAACCCTTGAGCAATTGGGCTCTTTTTATTTTGTCCATATCTCACTTCTACAGGAAAACCTTGTAATGCCAGCATCCATGAAGTGATTCTGGACTGCGCTAGATTACCTGACCTAATTCTTTTACTCTCTAAAAACTGCAAAGGTTGATGATTTGTTTCAATAATCACCTTTTCTCCCAGAACAATGGGGCGGAAATGTTGTAGCGCCCACACAGTGGTTATTAGGGCCTTTTCACATTCATTAAATTTAATTTCAACTTGGGAAAATGCCTTACTTGCATAGGCAATTGTTTTGTGATTCAAATCATGTTTTTGTGATAACACTGCTGACATACAATGTTCAGAAAAACCTATTTCTATAAAGAAATCCCTACCTTTTATGGGATATGCTAAACATGGTGCCTTTACAAGACATTCCTTTAATTTAGCCACTGCATCAGACTGCTCTTTTTCCCATTTCCAGGGAGCATTCAGTTTAAGCAGTTTAGTCAATGGTTGAGTGATTTCAGCATAATTTCCAATGAATTTTCTGTTATACCCTGTCATTCCTAACAAACTTTTTACTCCTTTCACATTCTTAGGATCTTTTAATCTTTGTATGGCCTCTATCTTCTTCTTTTGTGGATTTAGCCCATCTTCAGTCACTTCATGGCCTAGAAAGTTCACTTTTTTCTTGCACCATTGTGCTTTTTGCAAAGATACTTTGGCGCCTGCTTTCTGCAATTGGCCAAGCACATGTCTTATTTCATCAAAATGGCTTTTCAGGCCTTCATTTTTTATCAAGACATCATCCACGTAAACTATGGTTCCTCTTTCCGCTGCATCAGGCATGGCCTTTCTCAAAAATATGCCAAATTCACTCCCACTATTGATGTACCCGAACGGCGTTCTAAGCCAGGCGTATTGAGTCCTGTCAAATGTAAAGGAAAATCAATTATGTATCTCCTCTGCCAAAGGCACGCACCAATATCCAGAGGTGAGATCTAATGTGGTAAACACTTTTGAACCATGTACCTGAGCTAAGCCCTGATCAATGAATGGCAATGGCCATCTGGACACTGGTACTCTTTTATTTAACTCTCTCAAGTCTGCACATAGCCGCCATTGACCATTTGGCTTTAACACACCTAAAATAGGTGTATTGGATGTGCTATGAATGGGCCTGATGATTCCCCGCGATTCAAAATGTTTAATAATCTCTGCCAATGATTCTAAACATGCCAGCGGTAGTCTTTACTGGCGTACAAACACTGGACTTCTGCTACACCCTTCTGGTAGTGTGGCCACATGTAAATCAGTTAAACCACAATCATAAGCATCTTTTGCAAATACATCCTTAAACTCCATAAATATCTCCCTCAGATTGTTTCTATCCTCATTGCTGTCACACGCATCTGCTAAGGAGATCTGCTCTTCTACCATTTTGGAAAATTCTGGAAAATCTTCTGGTAAGGGAATCTCGGTGCTTTCCTCTAACTGTGTGGCTGTGTCTTTTTGTAAAGCTGCCACTTTTAAATATTTTGGCATATCAGCTTCCACTTCAATGGGCTGATTTTCTGTTTCATTTTCATTTAAATTAAATATTATGCAATCCTCTTGATGGCAGCACACTGTCTCATTTGAATCATAAGGATGCACAGAATTAATTTAAAATATTCCTTTGGGCTGAGAGTCCAGTTGTTCTGGCAACTCACCCTTGGCATCTACATACTTTTCAGGGATATTTCCAATCACCATGTTATTTAAATCTGCCGTATAATGTGATTTTTGTATGGCCATTCCTAATGGGGAGTTTTCCTCTAAATGAATATCCTGACAACCTTTATTATTTACCATAATTTTTACAGATCCTTCACCAATATCTACCAATGGAAAGTATTCATAATCCAGGCATTGCTGTTTTATGGATTCATTCAGGCATACAAATGCATCAGAGTCTTTCATCTGCTGTCCATTTTTGCATTTCAGTGTTATTGCAAACTGTTTTGTAAATGCAGGAATAATAGTATCTTTCCTCATTTGTAATTCGATTGCATAAGGAACCAGTTGTGCACAATGATAAGCCCTTCTTTTGTCTTCAAATTCAGGTGCCGGGCCACCCAGGCGTGACCATATTTTTTGATTAAGGAAATCTAACACCATACACATTCTATGCATCATGATGTTGCCCATGTAAAATTCATTTTGTGCTCCACTCACTTTCCACACATTATGGTGAATTGTTTTTTGTCCAATGTTAATTTTCAGCATGCATCTGCCTGCAATTCGGTTTTCAAAGTCTGGACTGTCCAAACCAGAGACAAATTGGTACTTAATTCTAAATTTCGGGATCTCCTCCCTCTCCATCATTTTTTGCAATAATTTCTCATTAATGAAGCTCCTCTCCTGTTCAAGCGCTAAAGTGGCTTTTATTGTTTTAAAATAGTCATTTATACCAACATGAACCCATCGTTGCTCATCTTCCACGTGTATTTCAGCAAGAGTGGTAATGTGTTTTTCTGAATTTGTTTTAGGAGCAATATTCTGTTTGATTGTTTTCTCTTTTAAACAAAAACGTAATGTGTGCTCATCTATGGCAGTCTGCCAATTTTTCCTTGGGTCCAAGTAGATTTGTACAGGTAGTCCTTCATTGTCGCTCTGCATTTTGTCTTGACACATTAATATAACAGTGACACTAGGTATGCAACTATTCTGGAGATATACCTCCACAGCATCATTTGTTTTGGCAACGGTGTGACATTCATTTATGTTGCTGTTTTGTGATTTTAGTTTCTTAGGCCTCAATGTTTTTTTGGTTAAGGACCACAGCACTCCATTCACCCCTTCTATGAGAGGAGACAATCTTTTCAGGCAATCTGTCCCCATCAAAAATGGAATTTCACAAATAGATGTGATCAATACCTCTTGTTCCATTCTGTGCTTTCCTATTTTTATGTCAACCTCAGTTGCACCTATGATGGGCACCTCCTCCCCATTAAAGTTATGCACTGGACCTTGATTTTCCTTCACCGTGATCTGACTCTGTGGGGGTCTCCCTTCATTGATACTCTTTACCAGCTCCTTGGACGTAATTGTGGCCTGTGCGCCAGTGTCAATCATAGCAAATGTGTGGCATTTTTCTTCTACAGTGATGGGTGCATAATATCTGTCCTCAACTTCCTCTAATACACATAAGAAGTGTGAATTCTTACTGATTTCAGGGCTCACCTTTCTCAGGTCTTTTTCACTTTTTGCTAAGCACATTGGTAAATGGAAAGCCGTTTTTCCCTCCTTTTTACCCATTTCTGCGCGAGAGACTTTATTCATTTCTCCATGATCAGAGGTTTTTTGGAGTGTGGCCACTGTTCGCCCATCCATCTGGGTAACATCAGAGACCACATTACAACCTTCCAACTGAACATGTGTAACAACATCATTCAGCAATTTGTCATTGTTTAGTTCTGTGCATTTGTGATCATTTAGTGTGATACCAGCCCTTTCAGCCTCTTCAAAAATATGTGGCTCAAAGAATTCTTCAGGTGATTGACCCGTACCCTCCTTTTGAGTATTTCCTTTTTCTACCTGTGTTTGGTCATTGTTTTGCTTGCCCAGGGAAGGAGCTATAGCATCCCCACTTACTCCCTGTTCACCGGTATTCCTCATGCATGAGTCATTTTTCTTAAATCTGTCTCTTTGTTCTTTTGGAATTCCAGGTGTTTCTTTTTTATTTGCACAAATCTTCAATGTTTGATTTAGTTCTAGGTTAAACCGTACCTCTTTTTTTAGAAGTATTTGCATTTTCTGTTACATGTTCATTTATTGGTGCTTTCACTTTTACATCATTAAGTCATTATGCAAAATTACATCAGGGCAATCTGTCTTTTTGGCACTGCAGGTATCATAAGTACTTAGTCACTTCTCAGAAGCCCCCCGGTCATTCCTAGGGCCATCAGCCCCCTCTTTAGATGGTTGTTTTTGTGCTGTATAGAGCTTTCCTATTTGCTCAGCTAACATTTTCACTTGGGCCTCAAGGCACTGGAACCTTTCCATCTCTCTAGAATCTTCTTTCTGTGGCCTAGGTCGATATTGGTTGTTTTCCCCCTGATTGGATCTATTCTGATACCTCTCAGGTGATTGATGTCTGTTGGGATGGTTTCTGAACTCTTGATTCATTTGTGGAGGGGACCGGGTGCACCCATCCTTTGATTATAGTCCCCTGGTGGGGAATCATTGTACTGACGTGGATTGTAGTTCATGTTTTGCCTCATGTCCTGTCTCTCAGATTGTAGGTACTGGCCCCTATGTTGATTTCCATTATCAGTAAATCGATCCACATATCGGGGTCTATCCTGATTACCATATATCATGGTGTTGGGATCAAATCTGCTCTGTGTCCCCAATGACTGGTAGGGACCATCATTTCTTTGATCTTGATTTTGTCTCTGGTTATTGTTCATACCTGCCATATCAGGCCGATATCGTATCCAGGGCCTGTTCCCTAAATACCTAGGGCTGATGTAGCTCTCCCTATTACTAGGATCATGTGATTGGAACATTGGTACAGGAAAGGGCGATCTTTGTTGATTACCCCTTTGTTCAGGTGTCACATTATTTTTACCTTGGCTTTGAGCAGACTCAAGGGACATTTTGGCTGACCTGATTTCCATTACTGTGGCTGAGGGTTCTTTAGATTTAGGCCTAGTATCTTTCATTTTATCACTTTCTCTACCCTGACAATAGAGTACCTCATATAGTTTTGTGCTTTGATGTACAATCCATTCAAGGGACTTGTCACGGTCAAATTCACGGACCAATTGGGATATTATGTCTTTCTGTAGCCCATAGAAGTATGCAGTTTTAAACTCATTGGAATTTGGGTCAAAAGATACATCAAAGTGAGAAAATGCTCTTTTTAAGTCTTGTAAAAATTGGCGAGGGGATGTATTAGGCCCAGCAGTGATTGTGTAAGCGACTTTCTTTGCCTCCTGAAATGACTGAAAAGGAGTAAAATGACGCCTAATTTCTTTTTCAAACTCCACCCAGGTCATATTCTGCTGTTCATTTAATCCCCTTATGATGCTGGCTGTCGGGGCATCTAAAGTTAAATGAAAATATTGTCTGTACTGTTCCTTAGGTATCTGGAGTGCTTTAAAAATGTCATGCACTGCTTCTAAGTGATACTCAATGCAGCATTCACCTCCCTTTTTAAATGGTTTGATCAGGGCTTTAATGGATTTCATTATTTTTATGGGGCTACTTGTTGCAATGCATGGAATTGCTCTACTTTGTGATTCAATCCTGTTTTCAGGTGTATGAGATTGGTGGCTGCCCCCAATGGGAGTATCAAATCCCCCAAGGGCGCTGCAACCAAGTTCAGTCACCGGCCCAGTCACTGGAGCACTAGCTCTTTGGGCAGAACTAGAATTCACCTCCACTCCACTGAATGTGGTACCCTGCCGCCTCTCCTGGGACCTGCGAATGCACATTTGCTGTTCTAAGTCCTTACACTTTTTAAGGAGTCTGTTTGCTTCATTTTGCAAATAGTTGTTTTCATCCCTCATCTTATTAATCACCTCCTGCATGTCGCACATTTGCATTTGGCATTCATTGAACTCTTTATTTCTCTTGTCTCTTTCTTGAGTCATTTTAATCATTTTTTATTCTGGAGATCACATTCTTTTTCACAATGTTCTTTTTGTAAAATCTGCATTTCTGAAACAACCTCATCTTTATCCTATCTAATGTGGTCCACTAAGGCTTTTAAGTGTACCAATTCTTGCTCACTATCCTCAAATTGTTTCTTGCTTTTGGATAACTGAGCATCAAAGTCTCTGCATTTTAATTGCATGTCTTTTTGGCATACATCCAATTCTGCTCTTAACATTTCCTGATTTTTACTTGCCCCATCTAATTCAGTCTTTAACCTGTTAATTAGCTGGGTATCATTTTCCTGCATTCGCAGGGACCTATTCAAAATAAACCATATTTTGCCACATAGCCGTATTAAAGAGTCTTTCTCTGCACTTTTATCGGCTGCATTCAATAATCTTGTAAGGCAGACCTGAATTATGCTGCCTTCTGCAAAAATAGTGTCTAGTTTTTCTTTCTGCACCTCACCCTGAATGCGGTCACGCCATTCTAAGGTACTGTTCGACGACCACGTCCCATGTGCAAACAACTTTGCCTCTAAATATTGCACTAGGTCTGAAAATGTGGTTTCCCTTTGTGACATTCTGAAATTCGTTTTTAGTAACACACTGCTATTATGAAATGGGTTCCCCTTTAATGTACCGATGGCAGTGTGAGACACACTTGCCACGCCCAGTATGTGCTCTGTGATCACTTTCCCGGCCTGCAACGCACCATAAATATGTTGGGTATTTTGTGGAGATTTGGGGCCTGACGGTATTTTCTTACCGCCGAAAAATAATTTAGCAACAATCACTCCTTGTATTCAGATTGGGCCATGTACAACAATAATACAGTGGACATGCATTATTTCAGCACACAGACATACGTGGTTGGTATGCGTGATTGGTGGTATTTTGGTGTGCATAATTCCTTTGTTTTATTTGTGGCCCCAATATCCAGAACCCCTTATTTTTGTTTAGATTTTTCATGTAATCACTAGAGAGACCTTAGGCTTGCATTTCAGGAACACCACATTTTCATTTTTAGTGTGCCACCATGGGCAATTTCTCTCTGTCTTATCTACAGCAGCGAGCTATCATGTGGTATTTTTCACTATCTCATATACGGTAGTGAACTATGTCCCGGGCCTCCCTTTCTGCCGACTTATAGACCTCCGGCAGACTACAACACACGCAGTTAGTTATAATTGCTCATACTTAATAACATTGTGCACACAGCTGCAGCCACATCTTATGTTTAGCTACCTTGATGTCTAAACATCTCCCCACATCAGCACTGTATTGGTAAATATAAAACACACCACCCGTCTGCTTTCAGATATTTTTGTGTATTATAAAAGTTGCATTTAAACACGATCTCACTCTTTACAGAAATAAATTAAATAGCACAGTAACAGCATTATCTGTGATACACTGAAAAGAGAGTGGCGGAGACAAGAACTCAATTTGCAACATTAAACACGTGAGTAAAGCACAGGCATCTCCTTTCCTACACTGACTGAATATTCTCGTACACACTCAGCCCCCACACCTCAGCGAGATAATTACCAGGCTTATTCAGCATGTAACTTCTTTGGCTGTTCGCCTTCTGGGGGGGTTCACCCAGCAAGGACAAGCATCTGCTGTCACTCGAACTGGGACTTGTTGACTGGAAAAGCCAGTCTCTGCAACCAAGTTGAAACTGCTTTAGGAATCAGGCATCCCCAGCTGTCAACCCCGTCCTTCTTCGAGCTTTGTCAAGATGTCTCTCCCTTTCTTCCCCCAGATTCTGCAGCAAAACACTAGTCACAGCCTCTAACATGATGCTTGATGTGACGTGCTCCAATCAGAATCAATCATGTTCTATCCTCCTACTTTTAACAATGGCTCTTCTTGTACAGTTGCAACTGTAACAATCTGATTTCCTGCTTATTCGAAGTCTTTGCTTCCTGCAGTTACTGTGGACAGAGCACAGAAAGGCAAAGGGCAAAAAAAAAACTTGAATGTGTGTTTAAAACTGATTTTCAGAGTCTGCCTCTTTTTGCAGTGAAGACACATTATTTTATTAATGAGTTATAATTATTAGTCTTGTTAGTGAGATTAGTTTGTTAATTACCAAATGTGTCTCTTGCAACATAGGCATTTCAGGGGAGAAATGGTGTGCATTTTGAAGGTACAGATGTGTGCTTTTAACTGTGAAAAATGTATTTACATTTTATATGTAAAAATCGTTTTTGACTGAATAACCTGCCCTTACTTATATGTCCATGTTACACTGGCAACACATAGCTTGAAACAACTGCATCATAGCAATGCACCAAACCCATGCCGTGGCGCTGCACTTCAAAAAAAAATAAAAAAAACAAAGAAAACATGCTATACATTGATCCTGTGCAGTGGTGCTGTACTCTGTGCTCCCAAAACACGCTAAACACTCCTACAGGTTGCATAGACTTCAAGTATGAAAACTGAACAATTTCATTTATAGGTATGTTTTTGGTCTCTAGTACTTGTAATAAGTACTTGTAAAAAGAACATTAGAAATTATTGTGGATCTTCCTGTGTGTTTATGGTGATTTTCATCAGTTCTTGCCTTGTACCTTAAAGACTAAGTGTTGTCAGGGTAATTTGTGGCATTTCTATGAAGGGCAAGTATTTTTAAACACAACTGGTCTGAATTGTTTAAATAAATGTTTTGAACAATTGGTGGTAATTGGAAGAGAAGATTGATTGCTACATATGCATAGCAATTTGCTCCAGTTGTGTTGCTAAATTTTATGGGACCAGAGATTTGCGTTTGTTATTTGATGAGCCTGCACTTGTTTTTTAGAAGAAATATTTGTCCTTTTGTCTTCTGATGGAGTAGCAGTTTTTTGTTTCTTTGTTGGTAGATCTCTTATATGTTCTGTTTGTATTACTTTGCCTTTTAAAGGTTTAGTTTAAGGTACAGGATACATATCTAGACAGGGGAATGTCAGTGTTTGTTTGCATCAAAGTTGATTAGGAATAAACCTTCAAGTGTACGTAGATGTGAAAGTGCTACGTAACTCACACCTTCCTTAAAGACGGTGTTGCCAATGTCAATCAATGCGTGATCTAGGGTTAGACCTTGTGATTTATGAATAGTGACAGCATATGCAAGAGACAGATGGGATCATTACGAGGTTGCCGGTCCAGTAACAACGGTACCAGTATGTGTAGTGACTAAGCCTTCCCTGAACCCTGAGTAGAACGCATCGAATGTTGGAGTGAGTGAAAGTGAATGCAGGCTGAGAGAATGTTGTATGAGTGTGTTCTGGGAGAGGGAGTTGGAGTTGTAAAACCCCTGAGAGAGGATGCCAGTTCATGTTGCCCTTAACTTATGTGTACTTGACCTGATGTACCTGATGTAATGCACAAGGAACATATTAAAAGGAGTCAGTGGTACATCCCAGGATGTCAGAGTCGTCATTGGCCAGGACCCATCTTTACAATGGCAACGGGGATGCTGGCTGTGCTGGGAGGACAGCACAAAGGAAGGGACATGCACTGCCCCCTAACCAATGAAGAAGATCCTCTCTCAGGTAGGGGCAGCGCTGGTTGCCATTAAGCGCAGAGGGGCCCATCGTTGTATGCAGAGGCGCAGCATGTAGAGGACAGCACCAATGCCTGGGGCCAGTGGGTCTGCCAGCAGGCAGGCTAAGGACAGTGGGTGCCAAGAATCTGTGTGGCAAAGTGAACGTTGGTGGGACTAAGGGCCCATTGGTGCAAATGGAGGGGCTTGGAGCTCATTGCAGCATTTGAAGGGGCTTGGAGCTCACTGCTGTGTTTTGGGGGGTTAGGAGCCCATCACAGCATTTTGGAGGGACTGAGAAGCTCGAATTGTGACTTTGCTGGCAGTGGAAACTACAGGAGTAAAGGACAGTTTCTGTTCTATAAAAGCCTTACCTTGTGGGTGCAGCTGGTACAAGGAGAGCTGTGGTGACCTGGGGAGGTTCAGGTGTCTCATCAGGAGGAGAGGGGCCAGGGTGTTTTGTTGCTGTGTGGAGCTTCTGGCAGTAGATGGAGAGTGGGTATCTGGCAGAGGAGGCTCCATTGTACTTGCGGTGTGGTAATGACCTTAGAGCTCTGGGTAGTTTTTGAAGAGCAGAGAGCGGTCCGTAGGAACTGCCTTGTGGCGGTGTGGCCTCGCAGCCAGGCTGATGTGGGCAGGAGACCCGTGTTGTGGAGAGACCTGTGTTAAACATGTGAGGTGCGCAGAGGAGGGTTTGTCCTCCCCGACAGCTTACTTCGACTGGTGACGTCATCCAGAACACCCAGGGAGATGGTGATTGTCCCGGCAAACTGAAGACATCATGCTGGGAGGTAAGAAGTTGCGACGAAACAGAACACTGATCAGTTTGTATTCGGGTGCAACGGTTTGTTCCATGAGAGTGGAACATTGGCATGATGCATCCGTAGTGAAGTGATTGTAGAAGGATTTCCTGAACAGGAAGTTTAAAGCAAAGCACCGACAGAGTTGGGGAACGTGATCACATTGCATGCTTACAGAAACAGCACCGTAGATCCTGATTGGCTGTTAATTCGTGAAGCAGTATCAGGGTGAAAGAGGAAGTAAGCGAAGCGTGTCCAAAAGCGCTGCAAAGAGAGAAGTGGAAGAACATGGGGGGCCAGAGATTTATTGCAATGGAAGTTTTGACAGTAGTTTTCTGTTGTAAAGTTCACAATATGAATTGCAGTAATTGTGAAATTCTTAAATTGTTAGTCATCGATATAAAGGTAATTGTCATGTGAAGCCTGTTTAGTATTGGGAAACCTTTTGAGTGTGTGTCTGATTCGTGCACACTCAGTGTAGATGTTGTCGCCTCCGTATAGATAAGGAATAGTAGTGAGTTGAGTACAATAGAAATTTGATGTTAATGCCGATTGATGCTAACAGTTATAAAATGTTTGTTCCCACAGATGGACTTTAAGAGTTAATTCTCGATATGGACTGGTTAGGAAAGAAATAGAGAAATAGAATAATAAGAAATGTGCCACACTAACCTTTGCTTTCACAGGTGGGACTTTCATTCATGTTAGATAATTTAGAATTTTAAGGGCAGAACTCATTGTTGGTAGAAATGCAAAGTTATTTAAATTGTTATAACATTGAAGATAAATGTGTGGACGTTGTCAATGAGTTATGATGCAGCGAGTGCGCCATGAGGTAGTGAGTTTGATTTAGAGCTCCCTCACAGAAGTGTTGTTGGTTGTGGAAGGTGGTCCTTGGGACACAGGTGACTTGTGGGGGTGGCGACACTAGAACTTTGGGTGACTGTTGTTGGGTGTCGGCCACCCGGGTATTTAGAATACTCAGCCTGGTTCAAAGGAATATATGGAGTGCTCAGCTAGTGAGTTGTGCATATGGAGTGGTTGTGAGGGAGTCGAGTGGTTGTTGATGTTGATGGTGTGCGCAGTGAGATGAGCAAACGTGTAGAGGGGCTGGTATGCCCAATATTGTTGAGGAGTTTGGAGGGAATCTTTGTTGTTGATGGTGTCTCTTCCTTACTATGTAGAAAAGTGGAGGGCATTGTTGGAGAAGTATTTGTCCCACATGGTGAGGATGGTTTCACGGTGTGTGCGTAGAGTGTTCCAGTAGGTAAGATAAAAGATGCACGTGTAAATGGGATGGTGTGTGGTTGTGTGTCTTTTGTATGTGGATGTAGTTTGTTATTATTAAGGGGTGGGGGATATGTAGTGACTAAGCCTTCCCTGGTCCCTGAGTAGAATGCATGGAATGTTGACTTGAGTGACAGTGAATGCAGGCTGAGAGAATGTTGTTGTATTCTGAACTCAGACTAGCGCTCATTAATGCACAATCCAGAGCTGCCCATGCTTCAGAAATACACGACTACATAATTGATCAGGAACTAGATATGCTCATAGTGACCAAAACTTGGCTTCACCAAGCCTCTGGACCCACTCTTGCCATTGCCATTCCACCCAATTACTCTATCTTCAGAACGGATAGAACCAAAACAGTAGGTGGGGGAGTAGTTATTACTGCTAAAAGCCATCTCAATCTAGGAGCATGCCCAATTGATAACCCAGAGGGATACAAAATTCTACACATAAATTGCTACCAACCCCCAAACCACCATTTATTTAACAATATACACAGCTCCTAACCAAAACTCTCAGCCACACAGACATACCACTACTACTACTACTACTACTACTACTACTACTACTAACCCCACTGATCAAACCCAAAACAAAATGCATCGTCCTTGGCGACCTGAACCTTGGGTTCAACGACAGTCAAGACCTCAAAGCTGAAGCATTACATAATGCCCTCAAAGACATGCTATTTACACAACTTGTGAATGCACCTACCCACAACAAAGGTAGAACATTGGACTGGGTACTATCCATTAATACCCTAGTCTCTATAGATACGATCACCTCACTGACTTGGACAGATCACTATAGCATCAAGTTCTCAATCTTATGCATTGAACCTGATCTGCCCAAGCCCACCACTCTGGAAACCTATGTAACCAGAAATATTCGCAAACATTCAATTGAAAACCTCAACCCTATCCTAAAGAACACCCTTACAGAAAAGATGATTACTAATGATAACCCCTGAACCCTTGCAGATACCTACCTTAATTGTCTCACAAATACAATAGATACCTTAGCACCCTGTGTCACCAAAACTAGACGCTCGGACAAAAATAAATCTTAGTTTGAAGAGGAACTAGTAGCATTTAGGCTTATCAAACGCGCGTGTGAACATCGCTATATCAAATTACAAAACCCTGAAACAACGGAAGCTTTCAACTCCGCAAATAAAATCTATAAAGCTGCCATCATCGCACATAAAGCTAATGCAATTAACACTAGAATCAGTAATGCATCATCAGATTCTAAAGAATTTTTCTCTAGCCTCAAAGAGTTGGAAAACCACAACCCAATCATCAACCCTGACCAACCAAGCAAAGAGTGGTGTACCACCATACAAGATACTCTTGCCGCTTAGATTCAACTACTTCAAAACAAAATCACCACCAAAAAGAAAATACTAGCTAAAAAAACATACACTGGAAGACATAACTCCAGTCGTTTGGTATATAACACCCCAGCCTTCCATTTCGCCCCAGTTTCCCAAGAAACAGTGTTTAAAACCATAGACAAACTTAAAGCATCCAGCTGCAGAAGAGACAACTTCCCAGCACACCTAGTTAAACTATGTGCCTCCACCCTCACACCTATCATCACAAACTTTGTGAATGCATCCTTCAGTTCCAATTTGGTCCCAGCAAGTATCAAAAAAGCCTGGGTTACACCCTTACTAAAAAAGCCCTCATTCGACCCGCTAATCCTGACCAACTACAGGCCCATAAATACAGTCCCATTCCTTCTCAATTATCGATAAAATAGACTACAACTAAATACAAACCCATCTCAAACAGAACAAACTCCCAGGAGCAAGACAATCAGGGTTCAGACTGAACCATAGCACCGAAACTGCTCTCACTCACCTCAAAATACAAATCAACACCATCATAGACACATGAAAAATTGCTATATTGCTGCTGCTGGACCTTTCAGCAGTGTTTGACCTCGTAGACCATGACAAACTCTGCACCTCACTAGCCAAAGATTTCAATTTCTCTTCCGATGCCAACCTCTGTATCAAATTGTTCCTAGTTGAAAGAACATCGAGTCACCATTGGGAAAGAAGAGGCTGACCCTATAGCGGTCCCTATAGGAGTTCCCCCAAGGCTCATGCCTCTCCCCAACTCTGTACAATGCCTAAACCAAACTTCTATTTTTAGCTCTAGACAATGTGGGTGTCATCTACACAAACTTCGCAGATGACACCCAGATCATCATCCCCATCACTGGGGACTACGCCCAAGACACCCAGGCCATTAACAAAATCTACGCTATTATTAAAAATTGGATGGCCTTGAACAGCCTCTGTCTGACAAAAAGACAGAGGTTCTCATTGTAGGATCCGAAGCTAGAATAGCCTCTCTCCACTCACATCAATATTGACGGTACCTTAATTTCAGTACTCAAGCATGTTAAAACACTCGGCGTCTATCTAGATGCCAATCCCACTATGTGTAAACACATATCAGCCCTCTCCTCCTCTACAGCATACAAAGCCAAACTTATTGCGCTTAGTTGCCAATACCTTACACCCACCAACTGTATAACACTAGCTAGAGCATTGCTACTAACCAAGCTCGACTACTGTAACATCCTCCTGTTAGGAACTTCTAACACCAATACAAGTAAATTACAACTGCTACAGAATAAAGCGCTTAGAACAGCCTTCGGGATAAAGAAATCAAACCACATATCCAACATCAGATGAGACAATCACTGGTTTCCCATTAAATCCAGAATAATTTTCAAATCTTCATGTGTTGTCTACACATGTCTCACTAACAAAGCCCCCAGTTAACTTAACAATGCCATAAAGAAAAAAAATGCTAACAGAACACTCAGATTAAACAACAAGGTACTACTAGAAATCCCACGTCATGAAAGCACCAAAGCAGGAGGGAACAGCTTCAGAGTTCTGGCCCCCACACTATGGAACTCTCTACCACTTAGAATCAAAAATTAAGAAACCATTACTAGCTTCAAAAAAAAATCACTGAAAACATGGCTATATAACTACTGATCGACTAGGCCCTACAACTCTCCTACTCCTAAACATAGAACCACCTCTCCAACTTAACACCTTTGTATTGTTTTTTATGAGCCATGCTTTGTTACTCTCTTGCTATTGTTCACTGTAACACTGTTTAAGAAATTTTATAAGCTGTCTGTAACCTCGCCGTGATACCTAAGGGTCTGGGCGAGTAACAAATTAAATAAATAAAATAAATAAATATGAGTGTGTTCTGGGAGAGCGAGTTGGAGATGTAAACCCCTGAGAGAGGATGCCGGTGCATGTTGCCCTTAACTTATGTGTACCTGACCTGATGCACTTAATGTAATGTACAAGGAACTTAAAGGAGTCACTAGTACATCCCAGGATGTCAGAGTCATCATTGGCCAGGACACATCTTTGTATTATGCTTGCCGTGATTTTTTTGAGTTAATTGTTCCATGGCATCAGAAGCAGATGTTTTTTGTCCATATAGCTCATGGATTACTCTACTATTTAAGATGGTACATGCCTCGCCTTCACCCACCACGCCAGCTCGGGGGAGCCCATGAAAGACTCACCCAAGCTAATGTGGTGGGTGGCTAATGGCACCCCGGGTGGTCCTGCCTTAAGGCTGGCCCTTGGTGTGAAAGTGCCAGATATGCATCCATGGTTATTTACTGATTTGGATGTAGTGGCAGGAGGGCCTAGAGAGGGCAGCCATGGGGTGGGCTGGGAGACGGTGCAGTCTTCCTGCAGATCATGATTTTTCCAGGGTTGAGGAAGAGGTTGTTGGCCATCATCCAGTGGCCGATTTCTGTGAGGCATGAGGCTAAATTGTGTGGGGGGGGAGATGGTTTGGAAGAGGTTTTAGGGATCATAAAGATGATCATGATCTGGGTGTCATCTGTGTAGCTGTTGCAGGTTAGACCATGTGAGCCAATTAGAGCAGGGGGTGGCTCAGGTAGAGGCTGAACAGCAGGGGGTATAGGGAGACGCCCTGGGCAACTCTACTGGTGACAGGGCAAGGGTTTCAGAAGAAAGGTAAGTAGGTAATTTGCGATCAGTTGGTGAGGAATCAAACTGACTGCTCAGAAGGCAATATATAACTCAAACAGCATTCAAAGTGGTGTAGACATCAGTGCCTATCCCAAAATTATGTTTGCTCCCACAATCTTGGTGTTCGGTTTCCTGCATAAACTTCACCATTGATGCCAGTCCAGAACCATCCATGCTTCCCTGTTTCTGGCAGACACTCAAAGCCACATCCCTTCTTTCCAAACCCTGGGCATGCTGGGCATCCATCTCGGAATGGGATCCCATCATTCAAATTAATGGGAGCCTAGCACTTATCTGATCCTCATTTTTCTTCTTCTGCACAGGGTGTGCAAAGGGTGAAAAAGTGGGCATTAATTCCATTACACACCTCAGGGGTTTTATGACTTGTGATAATGCTGTTCTCCAACTTAGAGGCGAACTAGTATTGGGGAATCATCCCATGATAACGACAACCCTTAGTCTATAGTGTCTAATTATTTAAACAGCCCTAACAAGTCATGTACTTTTGTCTGTCACATACCACATTCGTTTGTGTTACTTGTTAGGGGTCTGCCAACATTCTCCAAGCAGATGGAGAAGGGCAGCAAATCGTGACCATCTTTATAACCTGCATGTCAATCACACAGTTATGAAAGCCCTCAAACCCTATGGCCGACCTTGCTATCACTCTTGGATCATTTGTATTTATGGCCCTGCAGAGTGTCTGCACTATGAGTTCATTAGGCTTCATTGTGCATTATGGTGCCACAAGCATCATCATCATGTTGGGCCATCACTGGCTAGCAAAGCAGCGTGAACAACAAATGATCTGTGGATATCTATGACTCCATGGCATGACCAGAACGCAGCAACGTCTGGAATTGACTCCATGCTGTATTAACTCTCACCTGACCCTGCCCTGCCTCACTCAAATGATTCTTGCAGGATCAACATACCTTGCAAATAACACAAAAGTATGGATGCTGTGTATTGAAAACCCGAAAACACCTGGAGGGGAACTGTTAACTAGCAAGCACAATTTTAATCGCATAGTTATGTAATTTTGCACATTACAAAAAAAGAAAATAAAAAGTACAAATCCCAGACAAACATTTATGCTGTAACCAGTCCTCTCAGTACACCTCAATTCTAACCTAGGGATCCACCCTATGCCCGAGGTACCAAAATATTCAAAACAGAGGGTTACTTTTGAAAGGAGTTACTTAACTATACAGATAACTTACATGGGACAGATACATGCCTATAGACAGTACAGACTATCAAAGTACAACAAATTCTATGTCTAATGTATATGAATATTTACAATAGAACGAGATCTCCCTTTATCCTATTATAAGACAAGCAACCTCACCTTTTCAGGTCTGATATGAATTAAGAGGCTTCTAAGAGAGCAATTTAGCTCGAGCATACACCTTAGCTTGCTTGAATGTCTGCCTCTTCAGCACAAGATACTTCTGAAGTCCTGAAAGAAAAACATTTTCATTTTGTGTGCATCCTAGAGAATGTATTTTTCCACCTTGCAATTTTTAAAAGTAACTCTAAACATAAGTCACTCTAATGAGAAAAGGTGTGGGTATATTTTCCAGTGTTTTTGACCAGAGGCTCTGTGTACTCTATTTAGATTGCATTGGGTGGCAGGCCCAAGAGCAACATTAATTTAATTTGTCAAAAATGTTGGAGGCAATTTCCCCTCACATTTTCTGGGAAAAACAGATTACCCTGCGATTACAGAGTCGACTTCTTGCCCACCAATCCTCAAGCTTCCCAAGCCGTTGGTCACCAAGCTTAGTTTAGGACCCAGCTCATCGAATGTTCAACAAATCTTGTTGCTATCTTTGGACATTTTTTGCAACATTACAATGGGATTATCCTGTTTCACCCCTAGGTCTGCCCTGGTTTCCACTGAGTCAGAAACATGTTAACTATTCTATGTTTCTATGTACGGGATGTAGAGGCTTTATGTCTACTTGGAATCAGTGACACTCTTTGCGCTTCATAGTTTCATGGCTGTGTTGCTGGATCAGAGCTTTCGTTAGGACTCTTTGGGAGGTCTTCACTCAGGCTTCCATTCTCTCTAAAGATCAGATGTAACTTGTGATCAATACTAATCTTGATAATTTAAAATGTTCCATTTGATTTTTGCTATGTCTCAATAATCCCTGGACATGACCTCTCACAGGATCAATTGCAAACAAATTGTTACCCTCATGATCTAAGCACATAAAAGCCCTGGCCAACCTTCCCTTATTACCAGGCCAAGGACTGGTTATTTAATGACTCTAAAGATCTGCTTTAAAAACGATACAAGAAATAGGGTTTCCCTTGTCATAGGCCATGTTTGAACATTAGCAATCGAAGGATCCCTTTTTCAATCTCAGAAAATGTCCTTGGGTTAAAACTGTCACTTTGTGAAAAGGTTCTGTTTAGGTTGTAAGAATATTGATGGTGGTTTTCCCTCCAAACAAAGCAAACTGTACTGTGGAGTGAGCACACAATTGGTACAAAAAAAGGGAGGAAGAGCAAATGTGCCGATTGTTGCCCTAAAAAACCTGTCCATAAAGGCACACAGACTGTTACTGTCAAATAGGGCAGTAGAACATGCACTGAATTGGTAAGAGAATATTAGGGGCAACAGCAGTTGCAATTGTTATGCAGGAGAGGGTTACAAAGGCTGACAACATAGGATATGAGGTCAGCTAGTAAAGGAAACTCCAATTAACAACGATAGACAAAGCTAAGAGGTCTGGCTTGATTTAATGCAAACTCATATGCCCAACAGGAGTCGTCATATGCTACGATCTGCATCATATGCACCAATACTGCCATCATATCACAGGTGCGGCCTCACATGCTCAGATCCAGGCTTCAGTGCCAGATATTGTATACCCATCAAATGCCCAGGTGAAATTCATTTACCACACAGATCCCTGTATTGCATCAACAGCTTCAGATGCCCAGGAACTCTCCTCACATGCCAGGTTCTGCATTTATATGCATGTTCAACCCAAACACATGCCAGAATCATTGATGCTTCACTCAGTACAGAGGCATCACCAAACTATATTACACAGAATGCATTGTGATGAATCTGGACTTTACATTCCTTCTCCCTGAAGTGGGAGAATGGAACAAAAGGCTCCCACCAATCGCCTCACACCCCTGGCCTAGAGGATCGCGGCCCAGACACCCGCCACGAGAGGAGTTTGCCCATTTACCAGACGACCAAATACCCTGGTACAGGAACATACGGATGTGCCCACCAGCCTGCCCACCAGACTGCCCTGCCCATGCCGACACCTGCGGCATGGATGAACTCGACTGAACCATTCAACAGTAAATGAACACATCGTTAGAGATGCCATGACGACCTAGCCAACAGTCAGCACACCCGTGCAAACATGCACACTGGACACTCCCACACCAATCCACACGAAGAACATATTCAGTGCTATGACGTAGGTGACTGACACACCCACTGACGTGCATCTTTATTATTTTTCACATAGGTTTTTCAAAATGCAGAAACGCAAGACGCACAATGAACGCATCTAAAATGCTTGCTCACGCTTCTCCTAAACCCATGCATTGCAATGAGAAATATAACGAAGACATGATAATGGGGATAAAGCAATATGATACCATAACCTAAAGCGCCGTGCATCAAACGTCTCCACCTATGCACCAGGCCCAAGTAGGCCGCAAGCAAGAGCTTCCATGAACATTGAATGAGCAAATGTACAGTTGCTGACCCTGCAGAATGAGCCCGGCGAGAGCAGACAGTCAAGGGCACAATGTTGCAAACTCGCATGCCGCAAGCCGACGCCAAGGTCACACCTGCAAATTAAGCCAGGCACACAGTGGAAAATACAATATTAAATGTGCAGAATTTTGCCTCAACCGCGGTCTCACCTCACGTGACCAAGCCGAACCTGACAGGGTGCCAGGCCCAGGAGGAGGGAGGCGCCTGGATCCCACGTTTCAAGACACAGGCAGATACAATTAAGCAGCTCAATGGACATCTGCGGCGGTGGGAGTAGTCTGCCTTCCAGCATATGAATAAATCCTCACATTGTCTGCACATACCCATAGTGATACATTGTTGCAAATGACAGGTGCACCGCGAGCTGGGAACAGCGCTGGTCCCAGACTGGGGGGCTCGCGAGTGGACCAATCAGAACATGGGGCTCTTATCACGGACGCCATTAACATTAGCCAATCCTCGGGGGTCTTCATGTAACAATTTTCATGTATCAAATTGAAGGGACAACCCAAGTATACCGCCTGACTGACCCTCAACCACTAACAACGCTCTCTATACGTATGCTATACTAACCCTACCACTCGAGGAACCAATCCAGAGTGGCGATAGGTTTTTTGCTAACTTTCCCAGGTGAAGCAAGTAGCGCGTCATAAAGGGCCTGCGAGCCCCACGATTGAAGAGAGAGTGTCAGGACGGACGCGTAAGATCCTTGACCCATCCCTGCCATTTTAATAAACAGCAGAATCACCGTGCTTCTTGCGTGTGTCTCATACTCATTTTTTGGGATATACGGGAGGAGTTGGGGCCTCCCTGCCCGGAGGTCCGCGGATGGCCCAGCCGACCCCGGGAGAATTTCCCCCCCGACATCCCCATAGAGGAGCCACCCTCTTTGAGGCTAGGGAGGCAAGCCTGCTAAGCAAGACTTTCCCTAGGGGTCTGGGCAAGTGGGACCTCACTGGGAGTGACTCCCCTCTTGGGGACTAGGACGCTGATTCTGATAAGGAGCTCCCAGTCCAGAGTATGTCATCTGTCTTCATGGAATCTGGAAAGACTTAACAAGGTCTTGGATTCACTGAATACTGACAACTCTACACTCTCTTTTGCATCAGGTGGATCTTGCCTGATCTCCACAGTCATGGAGGAAAGACACACCACTTTTGTTTTGGATAACGTACATAACACAAAGTGGAACTTTGGATCGAGGAGGAAGAATCCTGTGCCGAAGTGTGCCTCTGATGGAGAGATGTGCTGGAGGGACAGAGCCACACTAGATGTGGAGCCAGCGGTAGTGTCGAGAGCAATCTACACGGTCACAAGATGCCAGAAGGCTGGCATTCTGACCTAAGAAGAGGCCTAGGTCAAGAAGGGGACGGTAGAGCAACCATCTCGCCTGTTAGCACAATCCCGCTGATGCATGGGGCCCGTTAATCGATGCTGACACCAGACTACAGAGGAGAGCCCGGAAACCCCAGCTCCGCAGGAGAGGTGTAGTAGCTGATGAGCCGAACAGCAGAAGGGAAGGGAATGCTCCCGGCGAACAGAGACTTTTGAGGCTGGGTGAGCCACAAAGGTTACAGGAGCCTGATAAACCCAAGAGGCAGATGCCCTACCTAAGTTGAGTTGAAGCAAGTCTATCTGAGCACCAAAGGGCTTTGGAGAGCCCATGGGAATCAAGAGACTGGGATAATAAAGGCTGGAGAAGCCAAGAGGGTTGCAGGAGCCAAGAAAACCCAAAGGCTGGAAGACACCCAATATAGGGCACTCTAAAACAAACTTAGCTGAGGACCAAAGGGCTTTGGAGAGCACTGGAGAATCAGGAGAAACTGATAGTAGAGGTTGGGAAAGCTAACAAGGTTACAGGAGCCAGAAAAAACCTGAACGATATATACTGGCAGACGCCCCGCAAAGAGTGAGATAGTAAGGCTAGGCCTGACAGAGGGATGGAGGACTTTGGGAATTCCAAGAAACCTGAAATCTAACATGCACAATTGGGACGAGAACTTTTAAATGCAAGACAAGGGGCATGGTCAAGCTCCATGGGGGAAATGGTGCAATTGTATTAAAGAAACATTGTTTTTCCTGGGGAAAAGGGAAACCTTATGGAGTCTATGAAAAGTTGGCATACAGAGACGAAAGAGAGGCTTTCAAACTGTAATAAAAGGAATTGTTGAACTTTGATGAACCTGGCCAAAATATGTTGAACTTTTAAAAACTCCATCCAGAAGAAAAGAAAAAATGGCAGAAGTCCAAGCCTGTTGGCCTCCTCCTTTTTGTTTGAGTTTTAAAGTGGTAGGGTCAGAGAGTTGGTTAGGTTTTGAACAAAGGACTGTTTTCTTTTGAGCACCACTAGTTTTAGTTTGGTAGACAGAGAACTTCCTTCTTGGTGGTAGGGCTAGTTAGGTGTTGTGTTTTTACTTTTAATAAACACCCTTGAAACATGCTAGTATTTATTCTGTCTCCTTCTGGTTCACCACAGCACCCTAAAATATTCAGTACAGATATCCAAATGTTAATCAAACACCATGTACAATAAGAACAAACTAGAAAACACTGTAAAAACCCACCCCTGCAGAAGGAACACAGAATATTCAAAGTTAGAATGGATGCAGCACTATTGGTAATGATGGAAGGGGAGAAAAGTTAATAAAATATCACAATGTTCAGAAGATGTTCTTGAGGTTGCAAACAGGATTACAATGACCTATCCAGTCTATAGGGCCGGAAGGTTGACCAGGGGAGCAGATATTAGTCAATAAATGCTTTTCAAAGTTCTTGGTGGTTCGACCGTGTCAAACCAGGCGTCTTATCATCGGTCACGGGTTTTCTTCATTACGAAGATGTGACGTCACGCTGGTCCAGCGGCAAGCTGGCGCCGATTCAGGGTCGAACGGAAGGTGGATGCAGTCTCCAATTGTCTACTCGAGCTCTGCGGATCGGAAGTCACCAGGAAGGCTCAGTGGTTGAGGATTAATGGCAGTCGAGCTGGCACCAGGATATGCAGGCGAGACGATTCTATGTAGTGGTTCGGAGGAGTGATTCAGTAGACACCAGGGTCGGGTCAATAGACGTCCAGGAGCAGCAATGGCGAGGCTAACTTACATGGGACAGATACATGCCTATAGACAGTACAGACTATCAAAGTACAACAAATTCTATGTCTAATGTATATGAATATTTACAATAGAACGAGATCTCCCTTTATCCTATTATAAGACAAGCAACCTCACCTTTTCAGGTCTGATATGAATTAAGAGGCTTCTAAGAGAGCAATTTAGCTCGAGCATACACCTTAGCTTGCTTGAATGTCTGCCTCTTCAGCACAAGATACTTCTGAAGTCCTGAAAGAAAAACATTTTCATTTTGTGTGCATCCTAGAGAATGTATTTTTCCACCTTGCAATTTTTAAAAGTAACTCTAAACATAAGTCACTCTAATGAGAAAAGGTGTGGGTATATTTTCCAGTGTTTTTGACCAGAGGCTCTGTGTACTCTATTTAGATTGCATTGGGTGGCAGGCCCAAGAGCAACATTAATTTAATTTGTCAAAAATGTTGGAGACAATTTCCCCTCACATTTTCTGGGAAAAACAGATTACCCTGCGATTACAGAGTCGACTTCTTGCCCACCAATCCTCAAGCTTCCCAAGCCGTTGGTCACCAAGCTTAGTTTAGGACCCAGCTCATCGAATGTTCAACAAATCTTGTTGCTATCTTTGGACATTTTTTGCAACATTACAATGGGATTATCCTGTTTCACCCCTAGGTCTGCCCTGGTTTCCACTGAGTCAGAAACATGTTAACTATTCTATGTTTCTATGTACGGGATGTAGAGGCTTTATGTCTACTTGGAATCAGTGACACTCTTTGCGCTTCATAGTTTCATGGCTGTGTTGCTGGATCAGAGCTTTCGTTAGGACTCTTTGGGAGGTCTTCACTCAGGCTTCCATTCTCTCTAAAAATCAGATGTAACTTGTGATCAATACTAATCTTGATAATTTAAAATGTTCCATTTGATTTTTGCTATGTCTCAATAATCCCTGGACATGACCTCTCACAGGATCAATTGCAAACAAATTGTTACCCTCATGATCTAAGCACATAAAAGCCCTGGCCAACCTTCCCTTATTACCAGGCCAAGGACTGGTTATTTAATGACTCTAAAGATCTGCTTTAAAAACGATACAAGAAATAGGGTTTCCCTTGTCATAGGCCATGTTTGAACATTAGCAATCGAAGGATCCCTTTTTCAATCTCAGAAAATGTCCTTGGGTTAAAACTGTCACTTTGTGAAAAGGTTCTGTTTAGGTTGTAAGAATATTGATGGTGGTTTTCCCTCCAAACAGAGCAAACTGTACTGTGGAGTGAGCACACAATTGGTACAAAAAAAGGGAGGAAGAGCAAATGTGCCGATTGTTGCCCTAAAAAACCTGTCCATAAAGGCACACAGACTGTTACTGTCAAATAGGGCAGTAGAACATGCACTGAATTGGTAAGAGAATATTAGGGGCAACAGCAGTTGCAATTGTTATGCAGGAGAGGGTTACAAAGGCTGACAACATAGGATATGAGGTCAGCTAGTAAAGGAAACTCCAATTAACAACGATAGACAAAGCTAAGAGGTCTGGCTTGATTTAATGCAAACTCATATGCCCAACAGGAGTCATCATATGCTACGATCTGCATCATATGCACCAATACTGCCATCATATCACAGGTGCGGCCTCACATGCTCAGATCCAGGCTTCAGTGCCAGATATTGTATACCCATCAAATGCCCAGGTGAAATTCATTTACCACACAGATCCCTGTATTGCATCAACAGCTTCAGATGCCCAGGAACTCTCCTCACATGCCAGGTTCTGCATTTATATGCATGTTCAACCCAAACACATGCCAGAATCATTGATGCTTCACTCAGTACAGAGGCATCACCAAACTATATTACACAGAATGCATTGTGATGAATCTGGACTTTACATTCCTTCTCCCTGAAGTGGGAGAATGGAACAAAAGGCTCCCACCAATCGCCTCACACCCCTGGCCTAGAGGATCGCGGCCCAGACACCCGCCACGAGAGGAGTTTGCCCATTTACCAGACGACCAAATACCCTGGTACAGGAACATACGGATGTGCCCACCAGCCTGCCCACCAGACTGCCCTGCCCATGCCGACACCTGCGGCATGGATGAACTCGACTGAACCATTCAACAGTAAATGAACACATCGTTAGAGATGCCATGACGACCTAGCCAACAGTCAGCACACCCGTGCAAACATGCACACTGGACACTCCCACACCAATCCACACGAAGAACATAGTCAGTGCTATGACGTAGGTGACTGACACACCCACTGACGCGCATCTTTATTATTTTTCACATAGGTTTTTCAAAATGCAGAAACGCAAGACGCACAATGAACGCATCTAAAATGCTTGCTCACGCTTCTCCTAAACCCATGCATTGCAATGAGAAATATAACGAAGACATGATACTGGGGATAAAGCAATATGATACCATAACCTAAAGCGCCGTGCATCAAACGTCTCCACCTATGCACCAGGCCCAAGTAGGCCGCAAGCAAGAGCTTCCATGAACATTGAATGAGCAAATGTACAGTTGCTGACCCTGCAGAATGAGCCCGGCGAGAGCAGACAGTCAAGGGCACAATGTTGCAAACTCGCATGCCGCAAGCCGACGCCAAGGTCACACCTGCAAATTAAGCCAGGCACACAGTGGAAAATACAATATTAAATGTGCAGAATTTTGCCTCAACCGCGGTCTCACCTCACGTGACCAAGCCGAACCTGACAGGGTGCCAGGCCCAGGAGGAGGGAGGCGCCTGGATCCCACGTTTCAAGACACAGGCAGATACAATTAAGCAGCTCAATGGACATCTGCGGCGGTGGGAGTAGTCTGCCTTCCAGCATATGAATAAATCCTCACATTGTCTGCACATACCCATAGTGATACATTGTTGCAAATGACAGGTGCACCGCGAGCTGGGAACAGCGCTGGTCCCAGACTGGGGGGCTCGCGAGTGGACCAATCAGAACATGGGGCTCTTATCACTGACGCCATTAACATTAGCCAATCCTCGGGGGTCTTCATGTAACAATTTTCATGTATCAAATTGAAGGGACAACCCAAGTATACCGCCTGACTGACCCTCAACCACTAACAACGCTCTCTATACGTATGCTATACTAACCCTACCACTCGAGGAACTAATCCAGAGTGGCGATAGGTTTTTTGCTAACTTTCCCAGGTGAAGCAAGTAGCGCGTCATAAAGGGCCTGCGAGCCCCACGATTGAAGAGAGAGTGTCAGGACGGACGCGTAAGATCCTTGACCCATCCCTGCCATTTTAATAAACAGCAGAATCACCGTGCTTCTTGCGTGTGTCTCATACTCATTTTTTGGGATATACGGGAGGAGTTGGGGCCTCCCTGCCCGGAGGTCCGCGGATGGCCCAGCCGACCCCGGGAGAATTTCCCCCCCGACATCCCCATAGAGGAGCCACCCTCTTTGAGGCTAGGGAGGCAAGCCTGCTAAGCAAGACTTTCCCTAGGGGTCTGGGCAAGTGGGACCTCACTGGGAGTGACTCCCCTCTTGGGGACTAGGACGCTGATTCTGATAAGGAGCTCCCAGTCCAGAGTATGTCATCTGTCTTCATGGAATCTGGAAAGACTTAACAAGGTCTTGGATTCACTGAATACTGACAACTCTACACTCTCTTTTGCATCAGGTGGATCTTGCCTGATCTCCACAGTCATGGAGGAAAGACACACCACTTTTGTTTTGGATAACGTACATAACACAAAGTGGAACTTTGGATCGAGGAGGAAGAATCCTGTGCCGAAGTGTGCCTCTGATGGAGAGATGTGCTGGAGGGACAGAGCCACACTAGATGTGGAGCCAGCGGTAGTGTCGAGAGCAATCTACACGGTCACAAGATGCCAGAAGGCTGGCATTCTGACCTAAGAAGAGGCCTAGGTCAAGAAGGGGACGGTAGAGCAACCATCTCGCCTGTTAGCACAATCCCGCTGATGCATGGGGCCCGTTAATCGATGCTGACACCAGACTACAGAGGAGAGCCCGGAAACCCCAGCTCCGCAGGAGAAGTGTAGTAGCTGATGAGCCGAACAGCAGAAGGGAAGGGAATGCTCCCGGCGAACAGAGACTTTTGAGGCTGGGTGAGCCACAAAGGTTACAGGAGCCTGATAAACCCAAGAGGCAGATGCCCTACCTAAGTTGAGTTGAAGCAAGTCTATCTGAGCACCAAAGGGCTTTGGAGAGCCCATGGGAATCAAGAGACTGGGATAATAAAGGCTGGAGAAGCCAAGAGGGTTGCAGGAGCCAAGAAAACCCAAAGGCTGGAAGACACCCAATATAGGGCACTCTAAAACAAACTTAGCTGAGGACCAAAGGGCTTTGGAGAGCACTGGAGAATCAGGAGAAACTGATAGTAGAGGTTGGGAAAGCTAACAAGGTTACAGGAGCCAGAAAAAACCTGAACGATATATACTGGCAGACGCCCCGCAAAGAGTGAGATAGTAAGGCTAGGCCTGACAGAGGGATGGAGGACTTTGGGAATTCCAAGAAACCTGAAATCTAACATGCACAATTGGGACGAGAACTTTTAAATGCAAGACAAGGGGCATGGTCAAGCTCCATGGGGGAAATGGTGCAATTGTATTAAAGAAACATTGTTTTTCCTGGGGAAAAGGGAAACCTTATGGAGTCTATGAAAAGTTGGCATACAGAGACGAAAGAGAGGCTTTCGAACTGTAATAAAAGGAATTGTTGAACTTTGATGAACCTGGCCAAAATATGTTGAACTTTTAAAAACTCCATCCAGAAGAAAAGAAAAAATGGCAGAAGTCCAAGCCTGTTGGCCTCCTCCTTTTTGTTTGAGTTTTAAAGTGGTAGGGTCAGAGAGTTGGTTAGGTTTTGAACAAAGGACTGTTTTCTTTTGAGCACCACTAGTTTTAGTTTGGTAGACAGAGAACTTCCTTCTTGGTGGTAGGGCTAGTTAGGTGTTGTGTTTTTACTTTTAATAAACACCCTTGAAACATGCTAGTATTTATTCTGTCTCCTTCTGGTTCACCACAGCACCCTAAAATATTCAGTACAGATATCCAAATGTTAATCAAACACCATGTACAATAAGAACAAACTAGAAAACACTGTAAAAACCCACCCCTGCAGAAGGAACACAGAATATTCAAAGTTAGAATGGATGCAGCACTATTGGTAATGATGGAAGGGGAGAAAAGTTAATAAAATATCACAATGTTCAGAAGATGTTCTTGAGGTTGCAAACAGGATTACAATGACCTATCCAGTCTATAGGGCCGGAAGGTTGACCAGGGGAGCAGATATTAGTCAATAAATGCTTTTCAAAGTTCTTGGTGGTTCGACCGTGTCAAACCAGGCGTCTTATCATCGGTCACGGGTTTTCTTCATTACGAAGATGTGACGTCACGCTGGTCCAGCGGCAAGCTGGCGCCGATTCAGGGTCGAACGGAAGGTGGATGCAGTCTCCAATTGTCTACTCGAGCTCTGCGGATCGGAAGTCACCAGGAAGGCTCATTGGTTGAGGATTAATGGCAGTCGAGCTGGCACCAGGATATGCAGGCGAGACGATTCTATGTAGTGGTTCGGAGGAGTGATTCAGTAGACACCAGGGTCGGGTCAATAGACGTCCAGGAGCAGCAATGGCGAGGCTGGTGTTTTGTTCAGGGACTCGAGCAATGCAAGGAAGCTGTGCTTCATTGGAGTCAAACAGGCAATGGCTGTTTGGAGAACAATGAAGGCCGAAGGCAGTGTTGAAGGGTCCTGTTAGTTTGCTCGGTTCGAACATGGTCGAATCACGGCTCGCAGCAGGTCCTCATCAAAACACGTATCTCAGCTGCTCTGGCTTCCAGCTGCTGTAAGTCTCACCCTAGGGCCTCAAGAGCCAAGGTCAGCCCTTTCTTGGGTCTCAAACATGGAGGAGGCTGGCACACACCTTCTGGGGTGTTGCAACACAGCGAAGTCCCAGGCAACAAGGTAGCTGGGAGAGATGCAGTCTTGGTCCAGCTGCAGAATTCACCCCCAATTGTCCCTGGAAATGATTAGGGGACCAAGCTCACTTCTGCCTTAAAACACCTACCTTCAACTCAAAACGGGAGGACTCTGGGAAGGATTGTTATCCCAGCAGGGACCAACTAAATTTTCATTCAGGATTGGAGTCCAAAGGATGATTCAAAAAGGTGATGAGGCCCCTTCTTTTAAAGGCAAAATGGCACAGGTTATTGCACTAAAGCTATCTAGCTGTAGGGGTCCAATGCCAGCTCTTGAAAGGATTGGATGCCCTTCTGACATCACACCCAAAGTTATTTATACAACAGGATGTGGAGGGGACAGAAAACAGAAAGGGAGGCTTGGAGAACCAAGATGGCAGAATCGTCCCAACAACTGCTGCACAGATCTGTCTGTGGCTATGCTAAACCTGCTCCCTTCCTTTTTTAATAGAATAAAAGGCCTTTAGAAATCCAATATCATGACATGTGGGCTATCATTTTAATGTGGCTGAGATAACTATGAGAGATGCTGGCCACCATAGGCTAACTCCGCTATGGCTTATATTTACAGTTCCCTGTGTCACCAGGACAGGATCCTCACAGTTATGCAGTTGTTTTTGGAACCAGGGTGCATATCTTGGCTGTCACTACAGCTGTCAAGAGGGTGCCTGTGACCTCTGAACCTGCTCTGTGTCACTGGTAGAGCAGACGCTCAAATCAGGATACTGATGCAGCATGTACAAGTACACACTATGCTTTGGCATGGAGCTTATGAAAGGGGAATCTGATCAGCATATTTCCCTTTTAGAGATGGAATTACCGGCATAATTTTATTAATGACTACAAATTTCTAAACAGCAAGGGCTCCGAAACCCTAGCCAGACTGCAAATCTTCACAACAGTTTTTTATTTTCACTATTTATTGAGCAAGCATAAACCTAGCTTTAGGAAGTAAGAGTGCTGTACATCTGTAGGGTTTACTGCCATAGATTACTCACAAAGGATCACATTTATCTGTAATTCCTGTACTCCAGCATTGGTATCTTTCATAGATACACATGCTGTTGAATATCCCTCATCGTCGAGCTGGGAATCATCTATACAGCAGTTTCAATGAACTGAAAGGCACTTCACTCACTTTAGTGTTCTAGTGGTCTCATTTTGGGTCAATAGTGCCTGGAGGCACTATTCCGATTCTTGTGATGCATGGACCAGTGCAAAGGAGAGCCTAATGTGGGAGTAGGTGGAAGGGTTGAATTGTGAATAGATGAAAGATTGTAATATTAGAGAACAGTATTTGCAGGTAAGTAAATCAATCCTTCGAGCACTGGATCTTTCATAGATTCACATGCTGTTAAATAGATTATAAAGGAGTAAAACATACATAGACCGGCAGTAAGAATGTAGCTCACCTCAGGAGTAGAGGATTCGGGGGACTGCCTTTCTGACTCTGAACTCCTCTGTTGCTTTTTTTGCCAGTGTAGTTAAATCTGATGAATGTATGCAGGGACCTCCATGTAGCCGCTCTACAAATGTACAATAGAAAAACTCCCACTAAGAAAGATGTAGTAGAAGACGCAGCCCTCGTGGAATGTGCTCTTGGTCGACCAGGCAGTGGCCTTCTAGCCTGGTGATGGCAAAAGGCAATGCATGCTGGAAGCCACCTGGAGATGGAAGCTTTGGATAGGCCTTTGCCGGTGCCATTGGTTCTGAAGGCAATGAACAGCTGTGAGTATTGCCAAAAGTGCTTTGTGCAATCCATGTAGTATTTAAGTGTCCTCTTAACATCCAAGGAATGAAGGGATCTTTCAACAGGTGGTGTAGGAACACTGAAGAAAAGTGGCACCACCAAGGATTCTTTAAAGTGGAACGATGATGGCACTTTTGGCATAAAGTTGACCCGGAGTAAGACTTTCTTTATATTAAGCCAAATACAATGGTTGTGTAGACCAGGCCGAACTCTCCCTCACCCTCCAGGTGGAGGCAATGGTCACTAAGAGTGAGGTTTTCCAGGAGAGGCCCCATTCATTTGGTGCAAAAAGTATTGCATTACCAAGAAAGAGCTGACTTGAGCAGAGGATGAAAGGTCCTGCAGAACCCTTTCATTAACTCTTATTTGCCTAAGCGGCCATAGAGAAGGCGCCAAAGGCATTCACGTGTACTGAGAAATAGCAGCCAAGCGTACTTTGATGGATGACAAGGCTAGACCACTATTTGCAAAGCCCTGGAAAACAATTCCTTTCATTCTTAAGACATGTTAAAGTAACCGAGTTCGAAGAACGAATGAGCCATGGTTTGAGGTTGAGAGAAGTGGGATTGTGGTGAACAACTGTGCCCTTTCTCAGGCGAGTAGGTTGTGAACAGGTGGCATTGTGATTGGGCGGACTTTGGAGAGCACCAAGAGCTCTAAGATCAGTCTGCAGAGCAGCTGGTTGACCACATGGAAGACTCTTGGAATGAGAGGTGTTGGTGAAAAGGCCTACAGGAATTTGCCATTCCCTGGGAACATGAATGTGTCCACTAAGTTGGCTTGTTGAGGTAACCTTCTTACAATTGATTCAACTGATTTAAACTTGTGGTTGTCCTTTGTGATGAAGAGTTCAATTAACGGTTTACACCATTGCTTGGAAGAAGATATCTACCTGTCTCTGTACACGTTCAGTACCAAACAATGTGGCCCAGCGTGTGCAGCCGGTATGGATGGTCCAGTCACTTTCATTGGTCTTGACGGTCTTTGAAAAAATGGGAGGACTTGGAGGGTGTGACTTTGGATGTGCCCTTGACAACAACTCCTTGTCTTTGGAGACGATGCCATCCTGGCCCTAAAAATCTGATTCCATAGTGTGCTTCATGATGTCCTCTGGAGAAACTCTGGGAAATGACTTGCTCTGGCCTCAATGGAGACCTGAGCAGCTGTTCTGAAGTCCTTTTCAATGCATGCATCGATTATGTGTCCATGAAGGAGGCTGAAGACATTGCCGCTGGGGAGGCCATCTACTAGGCAGTTGACAGAGTTGTTATTGGACGCTTCATGGATGTCAACTAGGCAGCCAACGGGAAAGTCACCAAAGGTTTTGGTATTGTGGCCATTCACCTAGTGGTCATTTATGGCTTATGGGTGTGCTTCAGAATAGGAGTCTGTGAATCCTTGCTCATTGACGGGACCATAAGTGGAGAGCTGCCTGGCTCGTGGACAGGGCCGCTGCTGTCGACAATTTTGTAGACTTCTCCTTCATCACCGATCTGGATGATCTTTGGAGGATAAGGTCCTACGAGGTGAAAGAGAAAGGGTTTCAGGCATGGGGGCTTATCAAGACCGTTTTGAGCCTAAGTAGAATCATTCTTTTTCACCCTTTCCTCTCTGGTGATCCCTTAATCGAACCATGCTCTTTTGGAAAAAAATAGCGAGGATTCAGAGAAACACAGATCCTCACTGAAGCAGAGTCCAAGGCCACAGTACCCCCATCTAGCCAGGCCACCAGTTTCCTGTTCCTATCCTTCTTGGTCTTATTTTAGAAAGACTGGCAAGTGGAGTCGAGCACGTCTTAAAAAGGCTTTCCCTAGGTTTAGGATCAGTCATGGTGAGTCAAAGAAGGAACACATCGATAACGTGTGCCTCCCCCTAGGGGAGCCCCTACTGAATATAGCAAATCCCTAGCCCTACAGTATGACAGTACTTCTCTGTCATTTTAAGATCTAGGTTGTGTAGATATATCTAGATAATTTTTATGCAAAAGCACTGAAGAAAATGAGAAACCTGGAGAGGACTTGTAAGTCTGAACGTGTGGTAAAGTATCTGAAGATGGTTTATAGGGGTGGAGTGAAGGAAGGGAGGCATTGCATATTGGCCAAAGGGTAAATGACCCAAAATGAGTCCAAAAGAACACTAAAGTGACTGCAGTTTCTTACATTTGCATTAAAGCTGTTTTATTATTACAGAGAATTCATAGCTTGAGGTTGGGGAATATTCGACATAATGTGAATATATGAAAGAGCCAATGTTGGAGAATAGTTAATTACAGCTAGTGGGTAACATATGACAGCACCGAGAGGGGTCTAGGGAAGGAATGGAGGGTGGGCTGTACATGGTGGGCATCAGGAGGGATACAGGGCTGGGTGGGTGAATGTGTTCCTTAAAGAGGTGGGTCTCAATTTCTTTTCTGAATTCGACTAGGGTGGGAGTCAGTCTGATGTTGATTGGTTATGAGGTTCCAATGTCTTGGGCGACAGATCTCACAAAGTACAATAAAGTGCATGAAGATGCTCACTACACAAATATCTGTGCATACATACAGGCCACCATTGCATATACACATTGGCGCGGTTGAGCCCTTGCTCCACATTTTTGCTATTTGGTAAAAATGTAAATACCAGCCCAGCTAGATATTGAGAATAGGACCCACAGGTCTCAAACAAATCTCAGAAGCTAGCACTGACATAACTTGGCTACCTTTCCTCATTGTTCTCTTCATAGCTCCTCGATATTCACAACAAATGCACATGATTTCTTCTCAACATCAGTTTTGTCTATATATATATATATATATATATATATATATATATATTATATATATATATATATATATATATATATCCCTTAGGTTATCCTCCAAATCTTATGACTGCTCCTTGCAAAGTTCAGAGTTTTTCTCCGATACATTTTCCGAGTCTCCCAAGGTTGTCTGCACATTTCCTTGAAATTCCAGGCAACTTCCCTCCAAGTCCCCACAATGCTCCATGACAATCTCTCTCATGTGTACCGTTAAATATCATGCCTTATTTGTGAATGAAAACTCTTACTGTAATGCTGTAAGAAGGAACAAGTTACTTACCTGTAACTGTTGTTCTCCAGCATGGGTCTGGCATGGATTCACATGCTCATGAATATTCCCCGTCGTCAGGCTGGGAATCCTCGGTAAAGAAAAATCAGTATCAGTTTCGTTTCTGATCTGTCTTTCGTAGTAGTAACCAATCACTGATCTCTGCGTCATACTGACCACAGCCAATGACTGCCATCTCCCTAAGCCCCGCCTCTGGCAGACATCTTCAGATTTGGTAGCACGTGAAGTGGCAGTATGACCAAGTGAAGAGCCGCAGAGGGGTAGGCGGGAGGGTTCGCATGTGAATCCATGCCAGACCCATGCTGGAGAACAACAGTTACAGGTAAGAAACTTGTTCCTTCTCCAGCATGGGGTCTGGCATGGATTCACATGCTCATGAATAAAAGAATACATAGCAGTAAACACATGCACAACCACGGGAGGTGGCAACAGGCTCAACATTAAGCAATACAACAACTCAACATTAAGCATCTCTTACCTTCTCACCAGGCTCACCTTAGGCGAACAGGTTGCGCAGCACTGCTTGGCCGACCCTGGGCGACTCCCTGGAATCCCGGTCGACGCAGTACAATTTCGTGAAGGTGTGTGTCGACCTCCACGTAGCAGCCCTGCAGATGTCCAGCAGGGGCACACCAGATAGGAACGCCGTGGTAGCTGCGATCGCTCTGGTGGAATGGGCTCTCGGACGGCCGGGCAGCGGTCGGTTTGCCAACTGATGACAGTACATGATACAGCCGGAGAGCCATCTGGAAATGGAAGCCTTTGAGAGAGCCTTCCCCCGATTGACAGGTCCAAAGTTCACAAAAAGTTGTGACATCTTCCGAAAACTCTTTGTGCGGTCCACGTAGAACTTCAGCGCTCTAGCCACAGCCAGCGAGTGCAAAGTCCTTTCAGCCGGCGACGAAGGCGACGGGAAGAAAACAGGCAACACCAAGGGTTCGTTGAGGTGGATGTCCGACGGCACCTTGGGCATGAAGGAGGGGGCGTCCTGAGCACTACCCTCGTGTCGTGAAAAGTCAAGTACGGGGGCTTGCAGGAAAGGGCCTGTATCTCTCCCACCCGTCGTGCGGAGATGATGGTCACAAGAAACGCTGTTTTCCACGACAAGAACTTCAACGGAGCTGAGTGCAGAGGCTCGAACGGAGGTCCCGTGAGCTTGGTCAGCACCAAGTTGAGCTCCCACGCCGGGGCCGGAGCCTTCACCGGCGGGAACGATCTGAACAGTCCCTTCATGAATTCTTTCACCAGACGATGAGACCACAAAGACGTCCGTCCCGTGGTTCTGGTGTATCGGGAGATCGCAGCAAGATGAATCTTGATGGAAGCATGCACCAGTCCAGCCTTGGCCAGCGTCAGTAGGTATGGCAGTACTTAAGTAGCCGTAATCCGTAGAGGGTTAATCTTCTGTGCGTGGCACCAGACACAGAACCTCTTCCACTTGTGTCCGTAGCATTTAAGAGTTGAGGACGCCCTGGCTTTTGCAAGAACCTCTCTGCAGTTGGCCGGTATGTCGGAACCTCCAAACTCTAACGCTGCAGGAGCCAGGCCTGCAAGTTCAGCGACTTCGGGTCGTGATGGAGGATGGCGCCTCCTTACCTGGAGAGAAGATCCGCGTCCACTGGCAGCTTGATTGACGGGGACGCTGACAAGTCCAGAAGGTCCGGGAACCATATCTGCCTCGGTGTAACGCTCACCTGGCTCCCACGGAGGCGCTGACCTGGTCTGGATTGCTGTGACCTCTTCAAGCGTGATGCGCAGGATTCGAAACACCGACTGAACTGGACCCCCAAATCTGGCTTGTCTGGCCCGTAGAAAAATCTTTCTGTAGGTGGAGAAAGGGGATTAACTGACTGCAGAGTATTGTGATTGCTTCCCACCTCCCCTTTGCTCTTCTCTGACCACCTCTGAAATCCCCAATCAAGGCTCACCTTAATGTTTGAATGGATGAGATCTCCACCCTGCTTCTGGTGCAGGGGCGCGTATTTGACCAGTTACTTCACTGGTTTCGGAAGGCGAAATGCCGTAAGTATGCAGTTTAAAAAGTTCCAGAGTAGAGTCTTCTCTTTGTTTGCTTTTCTTAACCTGCGATCTGTCCTTATTTTCAGGTGCAGAGTGGAAGGGATGCTTCGAGGGATATCGCCGGAGATAAACTCAGGTGAGTTTGTGATGAAATGATCCCTTTAAATGTCTTTGAATCCCTCTAGTAATGTCTTTCTTTTTTCCCCTTAGGGGCCGGGGTGCGGTACCAGGCCAAGAAGTGGCGCCGACCCGAAATGAGGAGTGGCTCCGTCAAATATGGCCAGGTAAGTCTTGTGACGGAAAATCAGGCTTTCCTCATTTGTTCCTCCTGCTCACCTTTTGTCTCTTCTTCTCCCCTGCAGGTGCAGAGATGTGGCGGAATGCCCAGAAGGTTGCGGTGGATAGTGAAGAGCCCACGAGGCAGGTGAGTGATGCGCGGCGCTGCAACAAGTAGCGCAATGCTTTTAAAGAATGTCTATCTTCAGGATCGCTGGCGTGATGGTTCCGGACACAGGTAGGAAGTTAGATTAAGTTCTTGGTTTTCACCTTTTCTCTTCCCTTCCTTCCTTTCAGGTATCCCAAGATCGAGGCGGGCGTGGCTGGAGGCAAGATGCAGGAGCAGGCAGGGTGAGCGTTCAGCTGCTAGATGCAGAGCAACGCGAAGCACGTGTAGCAGTCCGGGCGTGGTTTAAATAGCTTTGGAAGAAGTTACAGGTAAGTATTCTTCCACGGTCCCCACCCAAGTAAAATAGTTCCTTTGATAAAATAGTCCCTCCTAAGCCTCATTTGGCTTGAGGCTTCATGCAGCATGGTCTGCGTCAGGTAAGTGCACCAAACACCCTCTTTTATGAGCCTGGCGCCTATGGCACCAGGACTGATGGCCAACATGAGCCTGGCGCCAAAGGCGGCAGGACAAAGTCCAAAGAGCCCCTATTAGGGGCCGCTGGGCTTTTACTCGAGGGCATGATGCCTGCTCCCGGGGGTTCTGGGCCTGTCCTGGTGCTCCGGGGGTAGGCATCATGACACTCTGCCACGCAGGTGCGACGAGGATCATCCTGCACCGTGACCTCTTGAGCTGGTTGATGAGCCGGATCAGCAACGGCAAAGGAGGGAACGCGTATAGAAACAGGCCCTCCCAGGGGAACGAGAAAGCATCGCCCATGCTCCTCGGCTGGGGAAACCTGCTGGCGAACCTCCGGCACTTGGAGTTCGTCGCCGTCATGAACAGATCGATCTGGGGTGTGCCCCACTGTGGGAAGAGGCGGTCCACTAGATCCTGTCGTAGTTCCCACTCGTGGCACGAGCGCAGCTCTCTGCTGAGCGAGTCGGCGATGGCGTTTTTTATTCCTGCCAGATGAAACAGCACCAGAAACATCCCTTGGGCGACGGCCCAATGCCACAGATCCTGCGCCTCCTCGGACAGGGCTGGGGATCTGGTACCGCCCTGCTTCCTGATGTAGAATATGGTGGGGGTGTTGTCGGTGAAGATCCTCACCACCTTGCCCTTGAGGGACGGAAGAAAGGACCTGAGGGCCCAAAACACTGCACGGAGCTCCAGGACGTTGATATGGAGGGACTTCTCCGTCGGAAGCCAAAGGCCTCTCGCATGCAGATTTTCGGTGTGCGCTCCCCACCCTTCCAGGGAGGCATCCGTGGTCACTGTCTTCTGGTGGCCCGGGGTCTGGAAGTCCATGCCTGCCGTCAGATGCGCGCGGGTGCCCCACCACCGGATCACTCGTCGGAAGCTCTCGTCGAGTGTGATCCTGTCCTCGAAGCTGCCTGTCGTCTGGATCCAGCGAGCGTCCAGGAACTCCTGTAACGGGCGCATCCGAAGCCTGCACAGGCGGCTGAGATAAATGCAAGACGACATCATTCCGAGGAGGGATTTGATGGACTTCACCCTGGCCGCGTCCGCAACCAGCCACTGCTGCACCTTGCCCAAGATGGCCCTCGTCCTTTCCTACGACGGAGAGGCCAGAAGCGCCACTGTGTCGAGTTTCGCTCCCAGAAACAGTGCGTCTTGCGGGGGCACCAGGTGGGACTTAGCGTTGTTTATGGGGAATACCAGGTCCGTGAGTAGTTGGACGGTCCTCGCTGTGTGCTCCGTGGCAAGCTCCCTTGTCTTTGCTCGGATGAGCCAGTCGTCCAGGTAGGGGTAGACGTGGATCCCCTCCAGGCGCAGCTGCGCCGCCACCAGTGCAAGGCACTTGGTGAACACCCTGGGTGCCGAACTCAATCCGAAGGTAAGGGCTCTGAACTGGTAGTGACGCCCTTGGACCACGAATCTGAGAAACTTTCAGTGTCCCTTTAGGATGGGGATATGGAAGTAAGCATCCTCCAAATCCAACGACGACAGGAAATCGCTCTCCTCCAGCTGACCCAGGACGTGCTGGAGGGTGACCATCCGGAACTTCTGTGCCTTGATGAATTTGTTCAGTCGTCGTAGGTCCAGGATGGGACGCCATCCTCCCGTCTTCTTCTTCACGAGGAAGTATCTTGAATAAACTCCGGAGCCCCGAAGCCTCTTTGGGACAAGCTCGATGGTGCCTTTCTTGGGCATCGCCTTTAGCTCCAAGAGAAGTTGAGGGATGTGATGTTCCTTCCTGGCCACGGGGGGGCCGCGCGGGCACTTCTTTAGAAACTCGAGCGCGTGACCCTGGGCCAGGGCGTCCAGCACCCAACGGTCAGTGGAGATGGACTCCCACACGCTGACGAAGTTCGCCAGCCGGCCTCCCATCGGGATGCTTCGGTGGGGGCCCGACTCCACGGCCGGTTCAGTCCTGCTTTGACGAGGCTTTGCCACCTTGTCCTCCCTGGCGACGACGGCGGGGTCCGCCCGACTTGCCTCGTCCCCTGTAGGCTTCCTGTGACGACGAACGGGCCGCTTGACGGTAGGTGGAATATCCGCCGCCGGAACCTTTGGAGGCACCCTGCTTGCCTCCGGTGCTCCGAAAGGGCGGCCGTCGTTGCTGGAGAACACCAAGAGCCCGGGCCGTCTCCGTGTCCGTCTTGATGGCTTGTAGGGAATCGTCCACTGTTTTCCCAAACAGGTTGCTCCCGTCGAACGGCATGTCCAAAACTCTGGTCTGCACGTCCTGCCGGAAGTCCGTTGCCTTGAGCCATCCACGCCGTCTAAGGCACACGCCGTTGTCCAACTGGCGAAACCCAGTGTCAGCGATGTCCGTCGCTATCGTAATGGCGTGGTCCGATGCCACTTCACCTTTCTGCAAGATCTCTAGGGCCTCCGCCCTCTTGTCGTCCGGTAGGAAGTCCAGCAGGGCGGCGATCTTGTACCACAACTCCCTGTCGTAGCGGGCTACGATAGCCAAGGCGTTGGCAGCCTTAATCGTCGTCGCTGCCGATGAGATGACTCTGCGTCCCATCGTGTCCAATTTCTTTCCCTCGCTGTCCGGGGGGGGGAGGTTGACGTAGAGGCCTAAGCCCCCCCGCTTTCTTCCTGGCCAGCGCGGAGACGACCGAGTCCGGGGTCGGCTGTGCCCAAAGGCACAAGGGGACAAGGGGACCGCGTCCGGGACCCGGTACTTCTTCTCGTACCGATCCCTTCTCGCAGGCGATGTGGATAGGTTCTTGAGGAGGGCGAGATCCCCATTCCCAGATATCGTCCAGTAGAGGTACAGCGAGGACGGTCTTCTTCTTGGTCTCGCGCCGTTGATAAAGGAAAACTTCCTTCTTCTCTTCCGGGCAGAGCTGGAAAAGCTCGGATGCCCTGGCGATCATGGCATGAAACGATCCAATCTCGTCGGCCGGGGAAGCCCAGGGAGGAGGTGAGGACGGAAGATCCTCGTCGTAAACCTCGTCGTCTGTACCCGTCGCGGCCGTTTCCATCCCCGTATCATCCCCACGGGTCGTGGACGGGGAGGAGGGCTGAGCAGGGCGCGATGGTTGAAAAGGAGGTGGAGGATGAATCCTACTTCTCTTAGGAGGAGGGCTCCCAGAAGGGCCTGGCTCCGGGTCCCCCGTCGGGAGCGGTTCCTCCGTTGGTGGTAACGGCAATCTCGTCCTTATCTCCGAGCATAAGGACTGTATCGCCAACAAAATGGCCGCCGAGTTGTCTTGCGGCACTGGTTGAGCGGATTCCGACGGGCGGTCAGGAGCCTCGTCGGCACCCTCGACGTTCTCATCGTCTCCTACGTCGGGGTCCCTCCCGACGGGCTGGTCTTCTTCCACGCCATTGCCGTGGCTTAAGACTTCGATCAGCTCCTCTTCAGAGGTTGAGGCCGAATCCACGAGCTCCTGCCCCCCCTTTTTCTTCTCCGTCGGAGGTTTCACGGGGGTACTGTCGATGGGCTTGAAGGAGGACTCCCTCCGCGGTGGCAGGGAGACTCTGGGCCCCGAGGTCGCCTCCACTGGTGTAGCCTCCACAGGCTGAGCCAGGGCCGCCTCGACGGTCTCGATAGAGGCCTTGGCAGGGTGGATCAAGGCTTTCACCACCTTAGGTGCGCTCACCGCCTTCTCCTTGGGGGGAGGGTCACCGCCTCGCTCCCCCTCCGATGGGGCCTTCGAGCTCGACCGGGGTCTCTCCAGGAGCTTTGCCGGGTGCTCGGCCTTCCTCTTACCCGAGCCAGAGCGTTGGCTCGTGGTTGATGGCGCCGGGGAGGATGCGCCCTGCCTGGCAACCGTAGAGCCCGACCGTTCGGCGCTCCCGGTGTCAGCGGACTCGCGGTGCTTGGCCTTCTGTTGGGCCCCCGTCGCCGGGGCACCCTCAAAGGTCTTAGAAGACCGCTCGGACTTCTTTTTCTCGCCTGACGGGCTCTTCCCTTCCAGCCAGTTGGCGAGACGCAGATGGCGGTCCTTCATGGTCTGCTTCGACATATTGCCACAAAACGCACAGTCCTTCTCCACGTGCTTCTTGTCCTCATGCAGGCAGTAGAGGCAAAGGGAGTGTTCGTCCTCCTTAAAGACATTCTGAAGCTGGCATCCAGGGCAGACCCTGAACAGCTTTCCGGGCGTCGAGCTTCCCTTCTCCTGGGCCATGTCTGAGATGGGCCTGAGAAACTTCTGGAGTCCACCAAAAGCGTGGCTCGACGAAATCTTCACCCTTGAGGGGCGTAGAAGAATCCGACACGGGTCCCCGTTGATCGGATAAAGAAACGGTGGAGCTTGAGGCTCTTTTGACCGAAAAAAGAGAATTTTCCTATGAAAAAGCGCAAAAACGCACTAAAGCTCGAGAGCAATAGCACGAGGATCCCAACACTTGAACGTGCGGTAAAAATCTGAAGATGGCTGCCTGAGGCAGGGCTTAGGGAGATGGCAGTCATTGGCTGTGGTCAGTATGACGCAGAGATCAGTGATTGGTTACTACTACGAAAGACAGATCAGAAACGAAACTGATACTGATTTTTCTTTACCGAGGATTCCCAGCCTGATGACGGGGAATATTCATGAGCATGTGAATCCTTGCCAGACCCCATTCTGGAGAAATACACCAGTGCAAAATGTGTTTTCTTTGCATAAATTGCAAGCCTGATGGCTGCATTTTGTATCCATCAGTTACATTGGTTTCAATGGCTCAGTACACCACACTGTCGAGGTGTCTTTTTGGGTGCATAGTATCCTAACGCACAGTACTAGGAAGATTGGAAGAAGTGTTTAAAAGTACAGATTTGAGTTCCAGAGAGTAGCTCAGTGGCTGTTGTGCTTAAGATAGATCAAGTTTCAATGGACACGCACATAGAACTGAAGGATCTGGAGTACAGATGTGCGTGCTAGGTTTTCATGTGGAATAGCTTGGTGCACTATGGGAGATATAGCATTTATTGGGGTCAAATGACACAAACTGATAAACTTCTTTGGAGAAATTAGTTCTTTTTGTCCCTGAAGAACCACACTAGTCTACCATCTTCTGATCACCGACATAGATCATGGCACATGCCTACCTGAAGATTCCCTATGCAACACTGCATAACAGACATGTCAGTTTCCTATAATGTACCTGGCTCAGAGGGCAGCATGGTGAACTGCAGACAAGACAGTGAACTTCAGGCCCCCCTCAGTCTTTTTCATAACCCCGGCCACCCAGATTTCAATTTTTATTTAAAGAATGGGTTGTGGGCTTAGGGTTGGGGGATAGGATGGACACAGTAGAACTGGTTCACTTACGGAAATCAGAAGGTGAGCTGGAAGCATCAGGCGGGGGGGACTGGTTGATTTCATCATGTTTACCCATCATGCTAAACTGATTCCGATGGTTTTTATTTTATTTGCATAGCGCAAAACACAAAAGCACTAAGGCATAGAGGCGCCTGGACAACATAACACAACAATCAACAATATATACAATACATCAAGGGAATGGAGGTAAAACAAACCAACTGACCAATAAAACAATCTAATGGGCACAAAATAAATCACAGAAGACCAAAAATGACTACTTAATAATATTGCAGGCAGGGGATATAATTCAAAACTGGGCATAACTAGTCCAATACAATGATATGATGCGTTATTTATAACGTGCTTAATACCCAGAGGTTTCTAAGCGCGCACTCAGGGATAGGAGCTGTGGTGCTCCATGTCGTCTTGCTTCGAAGGCGAGCATGTTGGCCTTGAGCTATCCTCCCGAGACTTTAAATTTCGCCAAGGATGTGAGGTTCAAGTTTTTACAAAGTCTCACAAAACAAGAAAGATTGTTTTGGACACAACCAATAATTATTTAGTCTTTGCTAGCCACATGACACCGGTCCTTAATTTGAACACTGCAGAAGAACCTCAAATCTTGAGCTCGAACACAACCTGAGCCCACTCCACTCCGCAACCTGAACAAGACCTTATTTCTCAAGGCTTCTCTGGTTTCATATGTCTCCAGTCAATCCACATTCACAATGACAATATTCCTGGTAGGTGACACCATGAACATCACCCGAGAGCTTGTGTACCTCTTGCAGGTATAATGTGTCTTCTTTTTGCTTTCCTCAACACTTTCTGTTTTGTATTTTCTTTCTTACCGAGATACAATAGTTCTGGCTCTTCAGTGAGACCTAAACATAAGAAACTGAACAGTAGAATGTACCACAAGTGGCTTGTAAGGTGTACATTCGCGTGTTTTATGTTAAATGTTCTTTCCTCCAGGTTCTAAGAGTAATTCAATGGTTGGTACATCTAGGGATATTCACAAAAAGTTGAATTGAATAGAGCCTTGCAAATCTACTCTGATCAACTGTCCTAGCCTTAAATTGGCTTAGGTCTTTCCTGACAAAGTTCAGCAGTTAAGGCTTGGAGAACACTGCCAGGGAATACTAGCTCTAGTACCACTGGATAATGTACTAGAATCTGCCGTCACAGAAAATGATTGACTTTTCAAGTAGGTTCTATTGGCTCTTTTTGAACAGGCACTGTCTGGTCCATTTGCAATGACTACACATATATTCCCAATACCACAGCCATATGCACACACCACAAATACCTCTGCCACTTTTCATTTGTCTGTCCATGGGTATACCACTTTCCTCTCCTTTCCACTCATTTCTGCTCTTCCATTCATCCACAGACCATGGTTAAGTTCACCCAGTGTGGGGAAACAATATGCCATTTTTTTAGACTATCTTCAGTGCCATAAAATCACTTCAGTGGTGGTGGGAACAGTACAAGATTCACATGCACACAAGCCATCACAAACATTAACCTTCTCACGCTATCCCAGACCCAATCCTATTTGAACAGTTCCCATGTTTTTTTTTTATTTTTATCCTCTGACCCACCGCTTCACCCCTTCCCTTTTCTGCCCATACTTGGATCGGGATCCTCATGGGATCCCCACGGCAATGGCAGAAAATGCCCCGGCACTTTGTAACCACTACGGTGGTCTTTAGGCACAGTATAAAAGATTTCTAACTTAACACACAATGAGAACAAAAAGATGCCTTTCTATTTAATGCTCAACCACCTAATAACACAAGTACTCTGAAAACAATATAGAAACCTAAGCCACTTCACCCTATGTAATGCTTTTGAAATGTAATGTTTTGACTAAAACATGTAGTCTGTGTGAAATGCATTCTTGGTGAGCCCAGAGCAGCACCAGACATGTTTCTTCCTCAGTGAGATATGCATTTTAATGCAAAGTTTGAACAGTGTCTGTAGTCTTCCATTAGGAAACATGCTTTTCTCGCCTATGCTAGTTTGCAGTGCTTCAAGGATTGTTTTAAATAGAGATGTCAGCAGCTGTTTGATAACGTGGTAGTGCTGATACAGTCTTTTGCGCTCCTATGAGAAAGGGAAGAGTTTGCCTTGTGCAGTTTCTATGTGGTATTTTGGCTGAATGCCCATGGAGACAAGCAACAGGTGGACTTGGAAAGTCAAAGCTTTCTGGAAAAATACCAGAGCTTTCTGGAAAAATACCATCCTGCGTTTGGGGGAGGTTTAAATTGGAGAGCACCAGATTAGGCAGATGGAAGAAGCTTCAGGGAAAGGGTGGACGCGCCACTTTCTACTGCCCTTTCAGCACTGATTTGTAGTTTCCCAGTGCAGTTCTGGCAGAGATAAGGAGTTATCTGGCTGGTGCTTTAACGGTTAAGTATAATTAACCCTTTTATATTAACCTTTTTATGTAGTTTATTCCTTTATGTATGCTGATTTGATAATAAACTGCCATAATGAACCATTTTACATTGCAGCTGAAAGTGTGTGAATAAATGCCTTCCAATGTGTAAACGTTTTTCTTATCATTGTGTGCTGGGGCTGTAAAGACAATTACTGTGCACATTTGAAAAGCAAAACACTCTACTCTATAACAGAGCAATGGGGTATACAATGCATCACAGAATATTTGTCATCAATTCTTTATTACTTAAAACAAAAATGTAAAATTATCTTTCCTGGCACGTAAAACAATTATTTCTACAAAAAAGGAAAGCCTACAAATTGTACAAATAGTATTTCTTTCAAAAAATAAAATTTAATTTAGTAAACTTATCTTGTGCCCTTTTCAGCACTGTCTGAAATAATCCATCATAATCCCTGAGCAGAGACATTTTTTAACACTTTTTTTTTTACAGACCTTGACAAAATCTTCAGCCTCACAGGAAAAGAAGCATTGATATTCTGTTTACAATGTACATTTTTGTACTTTAAAAGAGACCAAGTTAACAGTGCTACTTTTAGAGCATGTCAAGCTACCAGTCAACTCTGATATCCGTTAAACAAAAGAAAATACAAGATGAGTTTGCAACAAACGAGAAAAGGCAAAGAAGGAATGAACAAAGAGGGACCCAGCAGAATTCAATGATTGTGAAAAAGCAATAGCATAACAGTTTTTTAAATGACAGATTTCATAATATTAAAAGGGTATGATTACGTTTTAGTACCAGTAAATGTGAGAGAGTAAATTCGAAAAAAGAGTTGCATAGGACTGCCCAACTCAATTGTTGAAGGATGCGATTAGAAATATTTCAAAAGTTTGATTTAAACAGTCATTCTATTAGTTACAATACCTCTGAGCCTGGAGTGTAGGTAAAATAATTAGGAAATCTACTCTTTCAAAGTAGGCAATATTTTTTTTCTGACAGCATAACATAACACTGGAAAAACACGAGCATTTAGTTGTAATCTCTTTGCAACCAGGTCATATGTGTAGGGCAGATTATGGAACAGCAACGGAACCCACTGATGGATATGCTGCTCAGAAGTCCATAGGCTCCTTTTAACAGGAGCATTCCTGTCAATGCCTTCCTTTAAAATATCACTCCTCCGGTCAGGGATTTGTGCAATGTTTTAAAATCTAAGAATGGAAATGGGTAACTTTGGGAATAAAGCCAATTTCGTAAGGATTTAAAATGCATGTCACCTGGATTGTGATGGAACGAGCAGAAAACTAACGTAGGAAGCATCCACATTCCCCACACAAATCCATAGAAAAATACTATGTGCAACTCAGCCTTGTTAACAGTAAGCGGTCGCAAAACTTTCATGCCAAAACAAATGTTTCCTCAAATTTGCAAAATCAAACTTCAATAAATAAATAAATAGATTACTGTATTTTATCCAAAGATTACACAGTAATGGAATGCTATTCCATAATCGTCTATTTCAGTTATACACATCTCAATAAAAGAAGTTACATAAATTGAGCCCCATCACTGACTGGCATGTAAAACTGTGCATTGATGGAGACTTCAAAGGGCTGAAACACAAACTAGCTGTGCAAAGTCTTACATGTGGTAGTAAGCTGCAACTGGAGAAAGCATTTGGTTATTGGCCTAAAGCACTACAGACAAACTACAATATGCGGCAGCTTGAAAATACGTTATGTTCATAACTTCTGGTAAAGGAACAAAATACAAAGTATGTTTAACAGCACTGGCTGCAAAATATTCCTTGAATATCAAACAGCTCAGCTGTTTTTGTGCATTTGTTGAGAAATCATGCTTTCCTACTAATTGTTTAGGCATCTAGCAGACCATTTTAACACCACTGCCAAGACGCTCATTCGCTTGGCCCCTGTTGCAATAATACTCTGACCGTTTTCATGTTACACTGAGGAAGCCAATGTATTCTGAGCTATGAAGCGATGATCCCTTCTGTCGTCTAGCGACTGCGACATCCTATGCCAAATTAGTCCCTTTTCGCAAAACTGCTCCTTAGCCACATTTGCCAAGCCATGCTTCCCATTAATGCAACATTTGCACATACTAAAAATTAACACATTCCACTGGAAGAAAATGTGCGTAAAATGTAGTAGCAAATAGTTAAGGCCACTGGAAAATCAATACAAGCCTGAAAGAATGCTACATAGGCTCCGATTGGGGCTCCCAAAAAAATTGATCAGTTTTCGCTCTGACTCGCAAACATTGAAGAAAAAGAATTGGACGACATGGGACATTTGTCCAACTTGCCTAGTGGCGCTCTGGAGGCATTTCTTGATCACAATGTCTACTGAAGGTAAGGCATGTCCAATCAGAATGCAAGACGTTCTAGAGAATATTAAGTAAAAGTATCCTAAAAACAAGGCCAACCAAGGGTGCAGCACTTGTCTGTTAAAAGCAAATTTATCAAACAACAGAAATGGAGGTAAAAAAATATACATCTGTGTGAAGTCCATTAAACGGAGAAGCAAGTGGTTGTAAGTAGAGAAATACAGCAGCATTTGGGTAATCTGCACACACGTTGCATGTAAGACAGTATTTGGCCAAGCATATATTTGAAGTTAATTTTTCTTTTATGTTCAAGGTGAACTGACGTATTAGACCCTGTGCTCCTGCTCTGTTACACAGGCCGGGCACTGCCAAGTATCGCCAAGAAGGTCATTATTAATATACGCTGGCTGATCCCAACAAGAATCCAGAAGCTCCACTTAATGTTTATGCACTTCTTTGTTGTACGCCTTTGCTAACACTTTAGGGTCCTTCATAAGGTTTTCAAATACTATCTAGCGTTCCTTTTTTTGGCAAAACTACAGCACCAGAAGCATAATGTTCTCCTAGCAGCAGCGGAGATCCTCAGACCGGCACGATTGGGTTCAGTCAGATCTCAGATTACTCCATTTCCCGCAAGTTCAGTTTGCATTTTACTGCTGTTCACATCCTTCCTGTCACGTTTTGGACGTCTTTAGCCCTTGTTTTTCCATGATATTCCATAGCTTGCGAAGGTTTGATTGCGTGATGGCGTCATCAGGTTTGAATTGAAGAGCTCTGAGATAGTTGGCTTCGGCTTCAACGAGTTTGCCATTGAGGTGCAGAATGGCTCCAAGATTCATCAAGGCTGCCGGGTACTGTAGAGGAAAGAGAAAAGGTAAATGTAAACTGTTTATCGGGTACCACGAAAAATACGAATACTCTCAATCATCATATAAACCATTTTATTAAGGTTTACAAGTTGAATTATGCCAGCGAGAAAACATTTGTTCACAAGAGACCATGAGGACTCGAAAATGTTTCCTAAAGGTAACTATGCATATTGCCAATGTTCGTGCATTAAGTTATTGTCTTTTCCTCTGAGAAAATGCTGGGGTCACACATTTTCTACATAACGTAAGTGGGAGGGCCCACAAAGAACACATTTCATAAACTGTTCAGATCCCCGTCTTGTTTATGTATTTTCTTGCTTCCCAATTGATATACAGAATTTCAATTTGCGAAAGTCTAAATAATGTAAAGGGCTTTGAGGTCATACCTCCGACTCTAAATATTCAACAGAACAAAGTCTATGAAGAAGGACCATCAAACCTTTTACACTGTACTTTAAGGGTGTGCATTTCCAATACTATTAATGCTGTATGTCATTCTTTCATTATCACTTAGTGAGTTGCTGCAGTTAGAGACACTGGACATGTAAAACCTCTCTGCGCGCACATGCCCCCACACCCACAACACACCCACAACACACACCTTTTTAAAATCTACATTTCAATAAATCCCTGCCTGGTGAAAAAGATGATCCAGGAAGCACTGTAAAAGAACCTTATGCAAAATGTACATTTAAAGGGATAGTCCAGTAAAAAAAATTATTTTAAAAATAGATAGGCAACATTAAAAAAAAATACTATCACTTTTTTTTTTAAACTTCCTATGTAAAATTTTGAGCTATTCAAGCTCACAATTCGCAAAAGCAAGCACATGGGCACATCCATTTTGTGAAATGGATGCCCGCCTGTGCTGGCTTTTGCTTTTGCGGCACTAATGAAGGAAAAGCCAGCCAGCTGTAATAAACAAAAGCTACTGCTGGGTAGCTTTTCCTTCATTGGTGCTGTACGCGGAGGACGGGGACCGGAGACCAGAGCAGGAAAGCTGCAGCTGAATCTCGGTAAGTGCTATTCATTTTTTTTTAAAAATAAGCACTATCTGCGTTTTTTTTCTAAGTTTTCCGGGCTGGAAACGTTGTATTTATGTTTGCGGTCGCTTTTGAAGCGACTGCAAACATAAATACAACTTTGTGTTTGAAAACGCTGCAGTTTTTCTTTCCAAGTTTCTCAGGCTCCTCCGGCTCGGAGGAGCCTGAGAAACTCGGAAAGAAAAACCGCAGCGTTTTCAAACACAACTGTGTTGTGTTTCTGCCAGCTGTGCTTCCCCAGGGGCGCACCGGAGACCCAAAGTGAAAGCCAAGGCAGGCAGAAACACAACACAGTTGTGATTACATGCCGCAGTGTTTCTGCCTACAGCTGATTTCCCATTTGGGGCTCTCGGGCTCCCCACGGGGGGCCCGAAAGCCCCAAATGAGAAATGCTGCAGTGTTTCTGTCTAAATCTGATTTCCCATTTGGGGCTCTCGGGCTCCCCACGGGGGCCTGAGAGCCCCAAATTGGAAATGCTAAATGCTGCAGTGTTTCTGCCTAAATCTGCCTTCCCATTTGGGGCTCTCGGGCTCTCCAGTGGAGACCCAAAGTGATAGCCACAGCAGGCAGAAACACAACGCGGTTGTGTTTGAAAACGCTGTGGTTTTTCTTTCCGAGTTTCTCAGGCTCCTCCGAGAAACTTCAAAAGCGACCGCAAACATAAATACAATGTTTTTAAAGCTGCGGTTTTATTTCTAAGTTTTCCGGGCTCCTCCAGACCGGAAAACTTACAAAAAAAACCACAGCTAGTGCTTATTTTTAAAAAGAAAAATAAATAGCACTTACCGAGATTCAGCTGCAGCTTTCCTGCTCTGGTCTCCGGTCCCCGTCCTCCGCGTACAGCACCAATGAAGGAAAATCCACCCAACGGTAGCTTTTGTTTACTACAGCTGGCTGGCTTTTCCTTCATTAGTGCCGCAAAAGCAAAAGCCAGCACAGGCGGGCATCCATTTCACAAAATGGATGCGCCCATGTGCTTGCTTTTGCGAATTTTGAGCTTGAACAGCTCAAAATTTTACATAGGAAGTTTTTTAAAAAAAGTGCTAGTATTTTTTGAATGTTGCCTATCTATTTTTAAAATAACATTTTTTACTGGACTATCCCTTTAAGAGCTCCCAAAACAAACAGATACATTCAATAAGCTCTCAATCTGGAGAAGGGCAGAAAAAAAGTTCAGCAATTATCATATTGTAGCACACGCCCTTGGCACGGAATCGATAATGGAAGCAATTTAGTAGCTGAACTAACCAAAACCATCATACAGTCCTGAGATTCAAAAAAATAAAACAAAAAGAAGTCATTCAGCCCCTTAAGTGCCAAGGGCGAGGTATCTCGTCCTTGGGATTACCTCCCTGTTGCCAAGGACGAGATACCTCGTCCCTGGCACTTAATGGGTTAATGAAAGAGAAAACGTTACAAGGCATTGTATGGCAATATAACAAAATCACCAAAAAAGGCCTTGGCACTGGGGGGGGGGGACCCATGGCAGTTACAAGCCTATGCATTGTTTGGACACAATTAGTGAACATTTCTAGAAGCAAATAAAATAAAAGCTCAACTGTATCCCATTCTAAATATGATCTATGGCCGGGTGAAACGGTACATCTATACACTATACACTAGGGCACTACTTGGGCTAAAATGCTGCTCTCAGTGAAATGTACCATCTAATAGTCGTTGCCAAGAGAAGGAAGTGCATTACTGATGGGCAGCGGACATTACAGTCTCCTTGAACTGCATTATGGCCATTAGCCCCCGTACCAAGTGCCTCCCAAAAGAGAACGGAAAATAGGAAAGTGTCGCATTTCGCTCTGTAAAACCAAATGAGTGGGGCAGCGTGCAGATGCAGAAATGTGCCTTGTGTGCTAGATATGAGAAATGAGTAACATACAGCAGGAAGGTATCAGAATATTGGGAGAAGGAAGAGCCGGGGTAATTTGGAAGAGCACAAGATGAGCGAGGGTCAGAGAGTGGAGATACGGGCGACGAGACGTGGAGCTTTGAGGGAACATGGTGTCGGGGAAGCAATATGGACAGATCAGGGGGAATACAGTTGTGAAGAATTGTCATCTGGGAAGGGTGTCTTTAAAAAATGTTATTAAATAATAAAGTGATGTTGATAATTTCTATCTCAGAAAGGGTGGTCTGATAATCAGACCCCCCTTTCTGAAAGCTCTATGTCAAATGCAGTGACACCTGTGCACTGCTGCATCAATCTCCTGATCTGCATCATCTGTGCCAGAGTGTCACAGTGCAGGTTCGAAGATAAGAGGTGTCCAGTCTGACAGCCGCAGATTACTGCAAAATCACTGCGGGCAGAGTTTGCATTTAAATCTGCACCTCTGACCCAAAACAACAATAATTATGATAAACTACCGACCAGTTGAAGGGCAAACTTGAAATATGAACCATGCCTAGGTTTTGGTATGGTGGCTGGTAGTTCAGACAATTATTAAAGCAATGCCAGATTTGTAGTATACACATGTCAACCCTGTGAGCCCAGGCAAACCAGGGAAGGGCTGTGTGCATTGTAGTCAGACTGCCTGACTCTGCTCAGCCAACACAACAATGGGCAGGGACTCTGTGCCTCTCTTTGATTCTTTGTGAGGTCGGGTAACGCCTCTCTCCAGAAGGCAAGCACCCCACCCTTGGGAAACCGGCTTCAAAGAGCCACCCTAAAAAACAGGCAAGGCACACACAAAGGTGTACATACCAGAGAATGTTTGTCATTATAATTGTTATTTTCATTAATAACCAAAAAGAAAAACATGAGTTTACAAAGTTAATGACAGTTTGGCAAGTTCACATTGATTCAGCAATAGGTTTGAATTTCTTACACTGCTTTCTTTCACTTAATCTTCAAGTAATAAGGTGTTAAAGAAACTGAAGGATTAATTATGAAGACCTTAGAAGTAACACTGAACATAAGTCTGTGATAATGCGAACTGACCTGCCATACCTAAACTGAAAGGTGTCTTCTGTTTCAAGAGCTCATGTCCAATCTTGCCTATAACAGAACATTCTGCAATTAAACGTATCTACGGTATGAGAAAGACAAACAAATATTGCCTAGGCTATGTCCCAGGTGTGATAAGAGCACATGCCACTTTATATTTAGGCGCAAACCTTGTACCTAAGCAACACCTAAAGGGCCTTCTCAATAAAGACCTCTTTCCCATTACCCAATTAAACATAAAATGTGCCTCCCTGTCTTGCGCTCTGTAAATTAGCCTCTCATAACACACCATTTTCACCATTTCATCTTCCCAGGTAAGTGGTTGTAGAACGTTTTTAGTACCCAATATCTACAATATAAACTGCATTTCCCACTAGCAGAGCTGTGTTAACCATCTCTTGCCGTGATTGGATGAGATATACCAGGCCTGACATGTCATGTAAAATGCATGTTTTGGAGTCTTGTGGTAGAATCTTCTACAAGATAGCTTGGATCCAGAAAATAAGGTTATTCAATATTACCAAAATACTTTACTGGATCATAGGATGTGGAAAATGTCACTGGCTAGGTCCTGACATCTCCAGCAGGTTGCGTGCTGCCTTAATCCCATTGTTTGCATTATTCCTGGGGATCAGCACCATCCCTGTAAGAGTTTAAAATGTGCTAGCTTTAATATTGATTCACATGAGCGTTTCTCCTAGTTAGCTGAGATACTGTGCATGGAGTCTTCCGTCAGTGGCTTGCCTAAGAGTTTCTGCCATCTATCCATTATTCCCATTCTACTTTGTTCTGCAAGTACTGACTTTGCCAGGGTAGAGTACAGAGCTCTAACCAGTCATTTGCTGTCTGCCCACACTCCTACGGTCCTAGCTACTGAAGAACAAACAGTTTGTAATGTATGCAACCTCTGGTCCTCTTGCAGAAAATGTGACATCTGCAGATATTTTCATAGTCCACTAGACTGAAGTTATATTTAGTCTTTAACCAGTCAATGCTTATTAGCCGTCCCATCCATCAACAAATCGGTTATTTGTTATAGTTTCACTTTTATCAATCTTGCCCCAAATACATATTTTTTTCAATCTGAATTGATGTATTATCCCATACAGGGGCCTCTAGGTGCCACTATCAGTCTACCTTAAGTAATGCACGAGCCTGTTTCCATTAGGAAACGTTGGTCCCTAATATAGGATCTGCCCTATCCAATTTGCTATCATTGAAAATCATTGCCGTCCTTTCATTCCACCCAAACTCCTGCTAAAAGTGGGCCCACAAGGGTCTACTGTGCTCTAAAAAAGGTTGCCACTTGCAAGATTGGTTGGGCACGGTCATGTAGATCGACGTTGGGGAGCATAAGGCTGCCTGCTGATGTCACTGCTAACAACTTAACTAGCTTCAGTCTCGGGTGCAGGTTTCTCCATATAAAAGAAATTAATTCCCTTGGCAATTTTTTAATGATCAGCGCAGGAACTTTCAGGCTTAAACTATAGTTCAGTCACAACACTACCACCATCTAAATATATTGGGTGCAATCCCAGATGGAGATGTTAAGTGAAGCACATTTGTTTAATTTGTGTTGCGTCTTGGAGCATACCATCTCTAGGTTGTCTTTAATTATATCCCAAGTATTTCATGTGTCATCACCCAACAAAACTACCTCCTCCTCTATCCAATGTTTGTGTGGCACCATTTAGAGGAATTACTTTACACTTTCTCCATTAATTGTTTGACAGAAGTACCCCGTTTACCTAGTTTTAACTTAACGTCATCAGCATTCAGTAATGCTTTCAACTCTCAGATTCCTTTTATACTTACACTCTGCCTAATGGCCATTGAGAGAGGTTCCAGTGCAATAGCAAAGAGCAAGAGGGCATCTTTGCCTCGTGCCTCTATTAATATAAACATAGTGAGACAAATATCCTTTACTGCTAAATCTACCAAAGGGCTGAGTACACAAGATCCATACCTTCCTCAAGAAAACCTCCCCAATGCCATTTTTCTTTAATGTTCGAAACATGTCTCCGCATTCCACACTATCGAACGCCTTCTCGGCGACTAAGAAGAGCATGATGAGAGGTTCTTTTTCAGATCTCTCCAGCCATAGGACAAGCAGAAGCAAATAGATATTGTTCCTTAGTGACCTACAAGGTATGAATCCCACTCGCGTATTATCTCTGGTATGACACAATTTTAATATTTGCATTTATCAGGGATATCAGGCAGTAACTGCTGCAAAGTTTTTGGGATGAAAGTAATCAATGTCCTATTGAATTCAGCTTGCAGAATCCTCATTTCATTGTCAATATTTCCATTCATTTGGGACCTCCAGCTTTGTAACATTTTATGGGTAAATCTTCTGCCTTCAATTTTGTTTTTGGTTCCCATCTTGCTGATAACTTGTGTAACTTCCTCTACTCGCAACAGGTCTCCCGGTATTTGTTGTTCCTCAGCAACTAAGGTGGAGATGGGCAGTTTTCCAATTAACATATCTGCGCTCCATTGCTCTGCTGGGGTCTATTAGGTGTATAATGTTTTGTAGAAGTTACAGAATTACTGTACTATTGCATTTAGATAAGTAATATATTTGTTGTGTTCCCATTTTTGATGGTAGGGATTGCTCCCTTTGTTTTAGTTTGGCAGCCAGCCTTCTAACCTTGTTCATAGTCTTGGCTTTTAATCTGAAGAGAGAATATTCTGCCTTCTTGGAAAATATATTATTTAAATCAAAAAACAATTGAGTGCGGTCAGTTTATTGCTTGTTGGATTTTTCTCATATTGATGTGTCAAAGTCTTGACCTCTGTTTCTAGGGTCTTTTGGCGATCATTATCCACTTGTTTCCTTTCTTATTCCTTTTTGTATTAGCAACCCTCAAACATATGTATTCCTTGTGGCCCAGAGACTGCCCACTGTGTCAACGTATCTCTCATGGAAGGACAGATATTCTGCAATAGTAGCATATGTGATTTTCTTTATCTGTTGGATGCTTTAAAAGACACATCCATTCTGCACCAGTTTGCCAATGGGCACTTCAGGGCGACATCAAGTTTTCTGAATATTGGCTTATGGTCCGATATACCACCTGGCAGAATCTCACAATGTGATATCTCATCTAGTGCTTTCTGAGCTATTTAAATATTAGTCAATCCTTGACTGCGAGTCATCATCAACTGCTTTCAGATTTCCCTTTTATATTCATCAGCTGGCATTTCGACTTATCAAAGTATGGACCTATTGGTAAATTGCAGTTACGCCAAAAAATGTCAGGGTTCTGTGCATTTATAACAACATTCTGATAAGGAATAAGAGGAACTGTTTATCAGCTGTGGGGGGTATACAATGAACCTCAAATAAGATTCTCCACACCTATGCAGCTTTTAATCTCTGGTCCCCGTCTGTCCATACGTTGGTCAGTGTGGCCGGCAAGAGCTTAAGCAGTAGGATTGCAACACCACAATTTCCCCCCCATCAAGCAGCTGTGCTCCACCCATTCAATCCATGAGCAATTTATTAGCTTCTGAAGAAGTGTTTACTGTAGTAGCGTGATTTTTTTTAGGCTAGGCATCCAACTATATGTTTGCGCTTGATCTACTTATTATTTAGACAACAAACATTAAGCAATATTACTCTGAGGTCACTGATCATTTCTGTGCACCATGCATGGTTATTCATCTGGGGTGACTGACTTCACTGACTGGCAAGCTTCTAAGACCCTTGATGCACGTGAGGTGACAACCTGTAGGCATTGTACTTTCAAGGTATTGTTACACAGCCTATGAACGTGTTGCTCTTCAAGAACATTAATGCAAAAAGCAATGAACTACTAGGAACAAATACTACCCTTCCCATTCCAGATATCGCTCCCACCCCTTACCCACAAGGTCTCCACCATCCCCCATGGTAGAGAGTGGGAGTATCAAATACGAAGCAGATAATCCACATCTAACTACCTTTCACCTTTCTTCAGGTGGGGTGCAGGTCCAGCTGTAGGTCAGCTGGACATCGGTTATGTGCATGCTATGCTGAGGGTCAACAGAACATGCTGGGAGGAGGATTTCCATGCTAGAGCATTGAAGGAAGAATGTTTAGGCATGGATGCTGGAAACTAAGGAATACAACTGGCGTGAAGGAGTTAAACTGGAGGAGGCTGCGGGTCCTATTACCAATGCACTCACGATGTACCTACTTGTGCAATTAAAAGGTTCTCAATGGTCGTGCAGTCTCCCTTTGTATCAGTTGCAACAAGCTGGTCGGTGGGGGGCCCTAGGCTGTGCTCTCCGTTCATGTGTGAATAGATCTCTGGGGGCGTCCTGTTCACTGTGGCTGCTGCTGCTACAGTGATTGCCCTCAGTGACCTCGATGAAGGTAGAAAGGGAGGACTTCAAGGTCAGAGCTTGGATCACAATAGGCACTTGGGAAAGTTGTTGGAAGGCTTGGGTTGTGCCGAAAAAGGTATGAGATTAGCGATCACCTCCAGTGCTGGCAGTTGGGCGTGGGCTGTCTCACCAGAGCACCAAAGCACCAATTGGGGAGCCTAAACAGCCTTGCACCCTGACGCCTGCTATGGCAACATGGGATTGGCAGCCATCTTAATGTCAAGCATGCTGCAGATGTGTGTTACGAGACCAAGGAGTCCATTTTAAAGTCAGGCACTCACCAGTGAATGTTATTGCAAGGCTGCAGAGGGTCATACCAAGAGGTAAATACATAGAATTTCAAGAAAAAAAGAGCAAGGGGATTATCACAAGGCTGCAGGAGGTTATATGAAGTGAATAATGGCACATTTACCTCTGCAGTTCTTTCCCACTCCTGTAGATCCCATTGTGCATTGAGTTATTTGCAAAAAGGATTTTCAAGATTATGTGTTGGCCATTCAGGACCCATCATTTAGCATAGACATAAAATGAGCACTCCTAATGCAGAGCTTAGGTTTTGAAGGCTGCAGAATCTTAAAGAGCCTCTCGGAATTATGGAGCTTCCCTGGCAGCAGTGAAGGAGAAGGTCAAGCCAGTGGGGAGATACTAAACCATTATGAAGTTATTCTGAGCAAAATGGATATCCACTTTGAAAAATGATCTAGCATTATTCTGGAGAGATATTACTTTGGTATTTGTGAGCAAGGTGCTGGAGAATCAACTGAATATTTCATTACAGGACTGTGAGAATGAGCAAATAAATGCAATTTTTGCATCACATACAATGAACGTCTCAGAGATCTGTTCATGTTAAAAGCAAGAGAAAATAAAATAAGTAAAGAGATTTGGGCAAATGAAGATTCCAGCCTGGATGAAGTCCTTGACCTAGCTAAAAAGATGAAATACATGATGGCATGTGGAAAAGAATTGGCTAAAAAAAGGGTCCCTACTGGGGGAAACGGTTTGTGCAGTGGTGTTGCAAGGGTTCATCGACGATGTCATATGATGCACCAGAAGAACATGGAGACACTAAGAGATGGTTCACTGATTTATTAAACTAAAATCATAAGGCATAGCTTTCCCCATCACGATTGGTGATCCCCACCCATCTTACTCAGGTGCTCATCCGTCATATGTGTAAGTCCAAAAGAAATACGTCAGCTGTCCAAAAGTAAGTTAACTGACCCAACCACTATAAAAACTAATTTTCAAGCAGGAGAATGCCTCTTCGTTCCTGAGGGTACGTACGGTACCAGTCGATGGTGTTCTGGCTTCATACAACATTCTTAAATAGTCTCTTGTGACTTCATGGATTAGTCTATGTCATTCTTCAAAAAGGTACTACCAACTGTTCTTGGCTCCTTGGAAATCACTTTTGGATTGGAGGCTTCTACTGTTAGTTAGACCCTGCATTCCACAGTTTGACCCTCTAAAGAAAAGAAAACATGCTCCAATTAGGCCATCATGTTATTGAAAGCAGGCTATGCTGTCTAGTAACAGTCCAACCCAAGTTAATTGTTCAGGAGAAGTAAGGGAATTACTAGGAGTGGTAGGTCATTACTAGACAGTACTGCTCACTCACAAGTCTTTTACGGCTAATAGTACCTGAGACCTCTGTATAAACAAAAATAAGGCCGACAATGTGCCTGAGCCATGCTTCTGCGATTTGTCCTCTGGTGCCAGTAGTGAGGCAAGGTGGGTTGGCTTGTTCAATGTTGTTGCAGGACATGAGCTGTGCGCTTGGGATTAAGGAAAAAGCACCAGGAGCATGAGGTTAAGAGTTGCAGTAGGGAAAAGCTCCACACAGGAGTGGGGAGCACGGCGCAAAGAGTAGTGACACAGGCTCAAGAGATGCAGTGGGGAAAAATAAAAAATAAAAATAGTCCCCGAGTGGCTGCAGAAGCTGAACGTGGGGAATGCGTGCTTGTCTCACATTCTCCATGTCCTTATCAGTTGTAGCACCTAACCAGTGTGATAATTATTGTTAATGCATTGCCGCTTCGCCCCGACACATTAATAGTTTTTCAGCAAGCCTACACACAGTGCTTTAAGTGGGCTCGGGCCATGCGGGGCCAGGCCCCGGCAGTCTCGAAAAAGTGTGGCTGAGCCAGGGAAGTGCCGTGGGGCCCCGGACCCACGATAACATTGCCGGGACACATTCTGCTGCAGCCGCAATGGGAGATGCGCCCGCCATTAAGTCAGACAAGTGGACAGAAGTGCCAGCCAGCCACAGCTACGTACTGGCTGGCTGGCATTTCTGTCAGTGATTGCAAATTCCTCACGTGAGGGGTTACCAGAGGAAGTTACTGTCCCTTTTTTTCCCCAGGTTGCAGAGGCATCTTTAACCCTTGGCGAACATGGGGATTCCTTGACATATTACAAGGTTTATTATAGATGGCTTGAAAAGTACACAATTCAAGCCATCTTTTATAAAGCTTTGCCTCAGGCATTGTCCATCAGCAAAACTTTCTAAGAGATGGATTGAATTGTGTAATTTTAAAGCCATCTTTGATAAGCAGACAAATGTTTAAAACATATGGCTTGAAAAGTACACAAATCATAAGGTATGCACATAAATATATAAATGTTATATATTTGTGTGCGTACCTTAATGTGGTTTGTGCACTTTTGAAGCCATCTTGAAGTATGCAAACCATAGTAAGGCACGCAAACAAATATATAAATTTAAGCATTTATATATGTATGTGTGTACCTTACTATGGCTTGTGTACTTTCAAGCCATCTTTCATAAACATAGAAATAGTAACATATTTCTATGTTTATAAAAGATTGCTTGCATACTACACAAACCATAGTAAGGAATGCATACAAATATATAAATGCTTACATGCATTTATATATTTGTTTGCGTACATTACTATGGTTTACTTGTTTAGGCCACGCCCATCCCACAAACCTGGCCCCAAATGAGGGCCCCCTCGAGTTCCTACCCCACTTAAAGCCCTGCCTACTCAGACACCTGCAACTCTACTTGCTCACTTTCTTTGTCCTCGATATTTTTAATAGTCAATCGACACAGTCTATGAAAAAGTACAGATTTCAGGCAAGCATTCAGAAGCCTTCCTCACATATGATCCTAGTTTTGAAAGATGCAAAAAAAACTCATATGAACACAATTGATGGCTATATCTTGGACATTTTTTTTTAATGAAATGACTGTTCAACCAATTTCTCAATATTGACCTGCATGTATATGCGTAGAGAATACTTGTTCACATACGCCTCATTTATTTATTTTTGATTTGCAATCTAGTAGGGCATCTGCCATAAATTGCAAGCCATGCTCAGCAGCAACTAGTGCACAGGGTTTTAAAGAAGCAGGTAGGATTAAACTTAAAGCGGCTGCTTCCTAATACCAGAAGCCACAAAATGCAGCAGGCCTGTAGGCGGACGGTTCCTACACTACCTGAACTGCATACATAAGCAGTCAGAGGATTAGAGTCTTAATATAGATCAGTTATTGCTTTCTGCGCGACGCTGCATTACAGCAAAGCTTCTGCCACCCGTTCTCTGGAGCCGTTCAATGAAGGCGTGTTGACAGAACTGTTCAGTGGGCAGCTAACCGCTATTGCTTTTATATGACCACCACCTCTGAGGCGGTTAACGAGAACAGATGTCTAATCATACCCCAAAGGAGGTGACCACTGTAGAGAGCAGAAGTTCCATGGTACCTGCGGCCAGAACAGGTGCTGGTTACCTTTTACTGCAGGACATCTTTGTCTCTACTATAGGACACAATACAAACATGTAACAGCAAAACAAATGATCAGATGCTCATGGTAGGAAAAATGGCGTTAAGTGGTGCAAAACAAATACTACTTTCAAACTTACTTCTTACACATGACCTACAAGTCAAGCTTTCTTTCCTGTTTACAGTATTCATTTCTAACAAACATCTATGTGTGCAATTTCATTCGACATTTAATAAAATGAATTCTCTTCCACATTGCTTCGACACCCCCACAGCCCCGAGCTACCTTTTGAAGTTGCCAGTGAATTTTTTGGCAATGAGCTATGTCCATGGAAAGGACACCGGTAATTACTTTTCCCCTGGCCTGCCTGAATTTCCAAGGACAGTTTGTATATTTTTTAATAAAAATAGCCAAAAACAAACACACATGGGAACTTGAAGGATGATGCACGCATCACGCCAACCCTCGTTTTGCTGCTACATATTTATATTACGTGGGTCTTTTCCAACTGAAGAGAGTTATGCGGGGTCAAAAAGCATCCAGCGTGTGTTTTAGTCTCATACATCCCTGCAAGAAGCAGGTTTAATTTGAACTGTACGTTTAGTCTCACGCAGAGACCATTTCTTCCACTTTATGAATGTCACGTGTTTCGGATGAACCTTCCCAAGGATTACAGTACAAGCATATTGTATTCTACAACAAATGTGAGCAAAAAGCATACCCCACATCTGCCATGTCTGAAGAGCAATCCTCTAGGTATTTACTTGCAACGATAACTTTCGCATGAAATGTGTTTATTTATTTATTTGCATTTTTAAAGCGCTCACACAGCACGGGGGCATCAAGGCGCCGTTAAAGGAATATGTCTTAGTTGCATATTTATAACATGCTTAAGACCCAGAGGTTTCTAAGCGTGGACCCGGGGATCCAACCTGTGTTGATTCGTGTCGACTTGTTTCCAAGGTGAGCACGTTGCCGCTGAGCTATCCTCCCGGGTTGTTTTCCTCATCGTAAAATGATCAGGGTGCTATGCCCATGGTACTGAGGGTTGCTATTAGGTGACACTACAGCACCACCTATAACCGGAAACTGTTTAATTGGAGTGTAGCAATAAGAGCTGAAATTAGAGGAGGGATGTACAGCTTTTGGACGATGTTTGGTTAATTACCTATCTACTCCAACATGGCCATGCTAAATCCTTTGGCCAATCCCACCCATTACCTGCCCTACCCACCCAAAATCACAGACTTTCACTAGCAGGGACGAGGTATGCCTCGATGCCGACCTTACTCGACGGACCACCCCTTGGCTCCAGAAGTGGCTTTGTACAGCTTACTTATAGGAAAAACCCCTCCCCCATGCTCACCAGCTGACAAAACTTGAACCAAAAGCTAAAACTATTTGCTCTTACTACTGAAGCATCAATAAGTGGGGTAGGTTGAGCAAGCATTGAGGAATCTGTAGGAGGAGAATCCATCAGAAAGAACAATGGCAGTGTAATTCTTTCTCCTCGTGGATTGTGTCCTCTAGATTCCTCATCAGATACTCCCATATCCGTAAATAGAACTGGAGAAGGGTTGAGAGCAAGGAAGAATGCATTCAAACCACAAGAAACTTTGCAGGGCTGCTCTACCAACATGTGCATTCTGGGAAACCAAGGTGTCAAGGCAGTAATGCTTTGAATACGTGTGGAGGGATGGCTCATGGTCGACCGCGCATATGTCTAAAGTCAGATTTGCCATCTGCAAGGCTGAAGGGGCTGCTACCTCTCTAGTAGAGTGGACCCTGGGGCATGGATGAATGGCTGTTCCTGCTAATTTGTAATATTTACAAATGCTGGGAATGATCCATTGAGATATTGTTTGTTGGGAGACTGTTGATCCACGCCTAGTTCCTGCAAATGTCACAAAGAGTTGGCTGCCTTTTCTGTAATCCTTAGATCTGACCACAAAGAACCTTCAAGCTCTTTTGGGGTTGAGTCAGTAATAGCTTTCCCTTTTAAGGAAGAGGCGGCGGATAGAAAACTAGCAAATACATTTCCTGATTTAGGTGAAATTCAGATACTATGTTGGGCAAGATCGAAGGTCATACCCTCAGAATAACCTTTCTAGAAACTCTCAGATAGAAGGGTTTTAACAAGTACGGTAACTAGCTCACTCTTCTGGCTGAGGTTATGGGCAACAGCACAGCAGAAAAATGGTTTTAAGCATTAGAAGTTTCAATGAACAAGAATGAAGCAGCTCAAAAGGAGAGCTTATGAGGACATTGTGGACCAGGTTTAAGTACCATGGTGGTATTACATATTGTATCAGGCTAAAACTGGTCCGCAGTAGGGATGAAACAATAGGACCCTTGCTCTGGTGTGCTCTTGAACACAGAAATAGCTGCCATTTAACTGCTCACTGTGCCAATTTGCAATCACAGTCTGGCTAGAGATAAGAGAAATCGAAGGAAATGAAGTCTAGCAAGTGAAGGGATCCAGATCTGGATCCCTTTTCCTGCACCAAGTACAAAACTGCCTCCACCAGTAGTTGTAGATGACCTTGGTAGCCGGTCTTTGTGCAGAGAGGAGAAGCTCCAGGACATCTTCCACAAGTCCCAATACCTGTATATAAGACTTTAGTAACCAGGTATGCAGATTGAGAGTGCTGTTGATTTCGTGAATGACTTATCCCCCCCGACTGGGAGAGTAAATGTGCTCTCTTTAGGAGATGTCAAGGAGAGTAGATGGTCATGTCAAGGAAATCAGAGTACCTCATTGTCTGAGCCCAATTCAGTGCAATCGGGGGCATCGTAGTCCTGAATCCCTGTTGCCTCCTGAGAAAGAGGACAGGAATCAGTAGGAAAGCATACGGGATATCAAAGTTCCAGTCCACCAGCAACACATTCCCTGGGCCCATATCAGGAGGAAATTCCCTGGAGCAGAACAGCTTGCACTTCCTGTTCACAAAGGAGTCTAACAGATCAACCTGAGGGGTTGATCAGGTTGCTCAGCATGTCCACCACCACAGTCTCTTTTCAATCTGAATGGAGAGACCACAGAAAAATGTTGTTCTTAAAAGTCCCTGTCACGTTTTATAACATGGCACACCTCAGCCAGGGACTCCTTCCCTGACAATGAATGTGGTGCACGATAAAAACGTTTTTTTATCTTTATTATACTACAGATTTTTTCTGAGTACCCCCCCCCCCCGTCTTACACCCAACCTTCACAAACACCCCGTGTCACAGTGGACTAGGAACCAGGCCGTTGTGTATCAATAATATATTTATTAATTTATTATTTAATGAACAAGGAAAAATACTCAAAATACAGCAGCCACCAATATATGGCAGAACAAATGCAATGATCCCTACAGAACAATTGCTTCAGATATCCTATCACAGTTTACACTGATCTTTAATGGCAAAACAGGAAAGAACAGTTTTTAATCAAATGATGGCACCAAAGTTTAGCAATCCCCCTGCAACACTCACCCCAAACATCAGCTAACTTAATTCCTTTGAACCGAAGGCAGTGGCAAGGAGTAAGGATAGATTGAAAAAAATCGGATTTGGAATAAAGCCCACCACCCCAATATGGGAAGCCAGAAAATGAAAGCGAAAACGTGTTTTTGGAGCAAAACAGCAGAATCGGGCTTGGATTATTACTCACACGGCTACTCGCAACTGCTATGGGACAGAATGAAAGGAACTTTGTGTTGCTACCTGTCAGGAGACAGGAAGCTTATAGGATACTAATCAACACAGCAGAGCAATTTGGGAATAAATGGAACAATCAATTTGGGGAGAAAGCAAATGCAAAAGGAAAAATACAAACGGCAAATGGAAATTCATTTTACACGGGATTTACAATGACAGGTAACTAGGGATGGGGTATAGCTTTCTAAAAACGGAAATTTGTTTTCAAGGACAGAGGTACATAACAGATAGGATTCTAAACAAACAGGGTTGCTCTCAATGGGAACTTGGTTTGGGGTTTTTAATAGGGCAGATGCAAATTAGGACTTTATGGGGTAATGCACACAATATACGGGTAAATCCGGGTTTCAGTCACACAGACTAAATTCTGTTGATGCTATACTTTAATGAATATAGTTATTAAATAAAGACACTAGGGACAAAGGGGTTTATTTTGAATATTAACCAACTCGTACCGTGAATTTCAATGGGGAATTAATTGATTTACTTAAAAAAAAATGCTAAGGATTTATACATACAACAGAGATTTATCAAAGGAATATGCCAACATACACAGGCTAATACCAATTCTTCTATGGGAAGGTGAATGAATTATACTGGCACTTTCGGTCTTTCAATGAGATTTTCAATAGGATTTTCAGAGATTTTCAATGGGGTTATCTGCTACTTACAAAGTAAGCCTTGGTTTGGGGGTTTTCTGGAAAGCCAGCTGGGTCTCAGGACACTCTGGACAGCTGGGGCAAGGGTACTGGTCACTGCCCTCTCCTGGATGGATTATGGACAGCTAGGCAAGGGGACTGGTCTCTGCACTCTGCTTGGTATGGTTCAGCTGCCTCCTCTCCATCCTCCTTCTCCTGTCTCCTGGATTCTTGTGGGTCTCCTTTTTGTCTGTCTAGTACAGTTCCCCCCCTTACATAGCCCAAAAGACATAATTCATTTACAATCTAGGGGGGAGTACTCTATAATTACTCCTACCCTGGGATAGGACAGCTTACCATTCCTCTCTCCGGCCCTTCATAACTTCATACTTATATTCACCCAGGCCATGTAAACAAGATTTATAGTTGTGTATGGTCATGGGGGAATTAGATAAATCGACTGCCAAATCCGTACGATGTAGCATGGCCCTTTGGCACATTTTTGTCCGTACAATGTATAACAGTTATAACTCTGCATATGATCAAGCATAACTAGTATTACGCTCAGATCTGTGCTTTTTAACAATGCCCACACAGATCTGTACTTTCCAACTTGGTCATAAACTAAGCTCATAGTACATGATCAAGCTGCTACCTAGCAGGGCGAGTATTACCAAACGCAGAATTAAGATTAATTCTGCTAGCATGGCAGCTGTGAACTATTGTTACACTTTTGGACTAACTCTAGTTCATTTTGGGTTGTAGCTCACGTTGCCTAGATTCAGCAACAAATTAAGGAACTGTTGATACACCTAACTCAGGTACAGCCCACAGACTCCTTTACGGTTAGTACTTTTTTCCTCCATTTTTGGGGCAATAAGAGACAAAATGGTGGAGTTAACGCAATGTTTGGTAGCGCCTAAAATACTTTTTTCACAGATTATTCACAGATTTCACCCCTAGACGGTGACATATCCTGTGATCTGGCTACACCCACTAATCATCTAAGGTAAATATTAGGGACATTCCCCTACCTTTAGACAGTGATAGGGATTAATTATTGAATCACTCACAATAACACTAATGGTTATTCTGGTGTTCGTTTTTGGCAGCCTGTAAGTAGGAGGAAGTAGAAGTGTCTACACGAAACACATTTTAAAAATCAACTCGAATTTTATTGCAGCGGCTCTCTTTTCCAGAAGCCCAGCATTACAAGTGACTTTAACCACACTGCTCCTGATGAATGTTTGCTATATGTAGAATAAGAACAGAAACACGTTGCGAACTAGCCAAAGCTTAACTGCAAAGGCAATAGTGTAAAAACATCCCATTACACACAGTTATTACAACTCTTTATAGATTGTAGTTTAGATCCTACCTTTTTTAATACGTTTGGCTCTATGTTGTAAAGCCTTCTTCACTCAAAGAGTTATTGAGTCACTGTGTTCTAAATAGCGCATATCTTGTGTTATGTTAACTGGAGTTGTGTTTTTTTCACATGTCCGACACATTGCAATTCTATGCGATTGCGCTTGTACACATTTCTAATTAACTTTTTAATATTTAAATAAAAGTATATTACCATTATCATTGTAATTTGTTTCACTTTGTCAAATATAGGCTGCCATATTCCATACCCCAATTGCTCTAATTTATTGTCAATGTAAGCAATGCAATGGGTTCCATGCCAAAAGAGGACCTTCGGAATAAAGTGTTACAGTGTAAAACTGGTGGGAGCTATATCAGAACGTAGGGTTCAAATCATGGAATGGTCTCCTAAAAACAGCACTGCTTGCATTGTCATTGGATGTTGCCGTAGCAATCTACCTGCCTTTCTTAACTGCTGTAATTCACTAGCAAAGTCAGCTCTTACTGCAAGTCTTAGCATTATAATTGATTGACTTCCTGCCAATCTATGCTGTTTCTTGTTCGATCTATTTTTCTTTTATGATTAATGTTTTGTTTGTATTGTGTGTTTGTATATGTGCACCCATAATCCCCCGGGCTGGTTGGTGGCACACTATAGATGAAATAAAGTAAAGTAAAGGGTTATCTTACCAGCAGTTCAATCTATTTTCAATCACAATTCCTCTCAATTTCACTTTGGGATTTTCTGAATCTTCTCCCCAAAAGGCATCAAGTTTCTTACTTTCCAAATTCAGGAGGAGCTTCAGAAAAGTGGACAACTTGATTGTCTGTTCTTTGCTAGCTCCTTGCCAATTGTACCTGCAGAACAACAATGTTGTCACAATTCCAGCATGGATCAATGACAACCAGGTTGAAGTGTAAATGTCTCTCCTCCTTGGCCGTTTGTCAAGGATATCCAACACATGATCACAGTATGGAGATAAATGGGGCTCCCATGTCCAGAGACTCAACCACCTTCTCATGGTGCAACAAAAGGCTACATTGAAGTGGCCATAAGATGAAACCTCTATGATGTCCAATGTTGGTGAGGTGTCGAGCCTGCTGGCATCTCCAAGGTCAGAAGCCAGCTCCATCATGTTATGTGCATCCATAATCATTTCCTCTGGTACATGCTCCTGAATTGCCTCCAGGGTTCCAAACCATAAGTGATAGGTTTCCATCCCTCCCCATAGACATCCTGGATAGCAATGAAGTAACTCTCCCGCAAGCTAGTGTGTCGAAATCAGTGTCCTTCAGGAGTGGGAGGAAGTCTTCTCTGTGCTGCTCTAAGGTTGACTGGAGTTAGAGGGCACTGCCCTCTGTTTTGGCACTGTAACACCTCAATGCAACTTGATTTAAGCCGGAGTCAGAGCCTTGTAATGTGATGATGCCCATCTCTGATAGAAACCTGATGGTCTCCGATGATGGTGGGTGAGGCCGAGGATGTCTGGGAAAAGATATGCAGCCTTTCTCCCTAAAAGACTCCCACTGCTCCACCATACAAGAGGTTGTGAGGCACTACTTTTTTATCTGATCAATCAGATGAAACATCCTCACCCTCAACCCAATCAGTTTGTGTGTTTTCTTTATTTTTGTGCACCAAGAAGGAACCACTTCCTGAATGAGAACTCTTGTGGTGCTTCTTGGAGGTTCGTTTTCAGGCTACCCTCTGTGAGGTGTTTTTTCTTTCTGGCATGGGTTGATCTCTTACCCTAGTCTCGTCTGATGAACAACTTCTGCAGGTTATATCTCCTGGCATTTAGCCTAGGACCAGGCCACGGACACCTTCACTGGAAGTTCAGATTGCCTTTGGGTTCAAGACCTGGCATGAACACAGACATTGCAGTTGGCCTGCAGACACCACATACAAATGTTATCGGAGTCGGTTATAGAAATTTGGACATGCAGTCCCTGCATTGCTTGAGCCCAGAGGCCTTAAATAAACCCAGGATTGATTGATTTCTATCACAGTTTGAAAACTTTCATGAAAGGAGAAGAGAATTTCTGGAGCAGCATTAGTGTGCAGAAAAAAGGAACTGAGGTCATTGGATATGGTGTGCCATACATGCAAGCTGGATGTTATCCGTTCTGGAGCCAATGAGTGGACCATTGAGGAAAGCCTGCACACCATGGATATTGTATATCCTTAACATTCTGAACATTTGGTTGGTCTCAAATGCTCCTCTGAAACATTTGAGTAATGTCCTTTTTTTCAGTCTGAGCAAATGTAACCTTTCTCTCAAGTTCTGCTAGGAAAGACTTATCACACTGGACTCGTCCAATACACATTAAAACACTAGTCTCTTTTGAAGGCCTTCTGAGAAGTGAACTCAGAAAATGCAAAGGGACATTGCTAGCCAGCAGTCTGATGGAACCAACTCTTACCCAAATAAATGAAGACTAAAGTAACATGCAAAGTCTCTGTTTTTAGTTCCAATTAATAACCAGGTCTATTCTGTGAATAAAGTTCGATATTTTAATTGTAATAAACCCTCTAATATCTCAGCAGAGTAACACCAATCAAATTTAAGAAGGTTGATCACAAGGGCAGCTCAACATAGGCTTAGGGTCAGTGAGCACGAGGACAAGAACTTCAATCCAGTTATTGCTGTTTCTTAATGCTGTACAAAACAAGCAACCTAATCACCCTATTCCTGACCTTGTACGTGTGAAAGGCCGGGTAGGGTTTTCTAGGATTTGATCCTGTGACAGCATGTTCAAGACTGTCAGATAGGAACTTGCCGGCTCCACTGCTCACCTTGATGCACTAAAAACAGGCAACCTCTTCCCTAAAGCCAATGGTTCGTTTCTAGACCAAGCAACTTTATACGAGGAAGCTTCGGAATGAAGGAAAAGGCAGAGGTCGAGAAAAAAACAAGAACCAGGTGCGCACCAGCACAGATCTATACAATTCCAGCAGAACCAAGCAGATCATAACTATGGAGTCGAAAAACAGGTTTTATTTGCAAAACCACTTCCCGCCTGCTAGGATGTCTTTTATACTGCAAGGCTACCAGGAACAAGCACGTAACTGTGCTAGGGGCAATTTCACAGACATTCAATGAAAGTAAAGGCTATAAAGCAGTACATGGACATCGTTATTGACATCTTGACATCTTCTCAGCCAGGCAGAAAGTTAAGATTGCAGTCCTGACTGCAATCTGAACATACCGTCTTCAGAAGCAGATTAGGAAGAAAACATTTCTAGGCAAGATTTTTTTTCAACAGACACTTCCTCTCAGGGAGGACCTTTATTGTTTGCTGCAACATGCTATTTATCTCACGAAAGAGAAAGCTAAACATTGGAAAATGCTTGCACTTTTACAGAGAAACCCTTTACTTTTACATAACACCTAACATGCTCGTGTTAAACCTGCTTCAGTTCAGCCAAGTTGCAATTAAAACGCTTAACATATGAAGACAACCATGTTATTTAAATACTACAAAATAAAACCACATTCATCCTGCAATAACGACTCCTCCCTCAGTCCATAAGGCTGCAACAAGACAGCTTGGAACTTTAGAATAACCAGCAGTCTGAGTAATGTTCCAAAGAGCCACAGCACCCATCACAAATGACATAAAACCAAGATGCCAGCTCTCATGGGCCCACCCGTCCAGGCCCTCATTCCAAACCGGTGATTGCAAAACCTCAGAGTACAGCTGGCAAGTGCCACGCCGCCTACATGTTACCCATGGAATAAGACAAACTGCCACTTTCAGCACTATACTCACTACGCTATCGGTCCAGCTGATACATCATTCATTATGTGGCTCGTGCAATGGGTATAAGGTCTAGATGAAAATGATGAACTTCTTTTGATCTCTTGTTAAGAGCGTAATTAGGGCTTCCCGGCATAGAGGATGCTGTTCTGTGTAGACGTCTTTCCTTATGTTGCCAGTGCTGGTCATTGGGCCGGCTCTCGGTGGATCCGAGATCTGGCACCAGAAATGTAGCCGGATCTCGGGATCCGGCCAGAGTCAGCCGCCCAAGACCATGAACCACGCTGGAACACTTAAAAAATAAAAATAAATAAAAAAAATAAATGCACAATGCTCGCTACATGTACAACTGATTCCTTTCAGTTGTACATGTAGTGAGGAGTGTGCATTACACACCAGTGGCAAAGCCGCGGTAAAAGGCAATAATGCCGCCGCAGGTGTTTATTTTATGTTTAAGTATTCTAGCATGGCTGGATGCACACTAGGAGCCCCGCCCCGTATAGACCACGCCCCCCATCGGCACCGCCCCCCCAACTCCTCCCCAAACCCCGGCCCTTGTGTTGTGGGATTCCCCCACCACGTTTTCCATTTCCACCACTGTATGTTGCCAATGTAATGTTCTATCCGCAGACAGAGAACCTTCATTACGTCCCTCAAGCATATGTGTAGATCTATACCACAAGGCTATTCATGTCTGATGAACAATAAACACTAAAAGGAGGCAAATTGGGTCTACGGCACCGCAAACTAAACGGGGCTTCTTAAAATATTGTTCTCTATGACCACCTGCCCAAGGCAATGCGAGATTCTCGCCACGATATGGGATACATTACTCACCGTAATCGTATTTCTGATGCTTGTATCTGCTTAGATTCACATGCTGTGCATAGGCCGACATCTAGTGGAAGCTGCGGAGTATTACAGTTTGTTTTTCGAAAGTCGAAAATGGGCGTCGACACAGGCGTGCCAGTAATACTATCCCTAGTGTGACGTCCACTGTACCCAAGATCCCTCACGCGTGTAGGATCCTCAGATTGTTTTTTTCCGCCATACTGGTCGGAAGCATCTTATATATATCTAATCATTGTGTAAACAATAAAAGGACCTAGAACAGGACACCCTAAATCACCGAAAAGTAAAGTGTGGGTGTGCAATTTAATAATAATGGAGGGAAATCATAAAAAGCTGTTCTTTGGACCTCACAAAGTGCTTCAAATTAAACTCTCCGGCTTTTCATTTCCAAGCGCAGCTGTGTAATCGAGTTTGTACAGAATGTAATAATTATATCCAACTTTCATAGCATTTTACTTTCCAGCCCTCGTAGTCATCCAAACATCTTCCGAAGCCCAGACGTGTGTTTACACGAAGCAACATGTGCTTGAAAAAGAAAAAAAAAAAACGGTTCCTGTCTGAACGGGCATTTGAGAACATTTTACACATCCAGACCAGTCCTGTACCTGCACCATTCAGCGCAGAAGCCGCTGACTATTCTGTATTTAAAGAATTCACCGCATGCAATCATTATATTCGGATTATTGACGTCCTACTATCGGTCCCACCCAGGCCTCCAGATAAACCGCGTGCCCCTCTCTCCCTAAAATTAAGCAAATGCTCCCAATAAAACCGGCGCAACAGGTAGGTGCCGGACATTGCGTGTGCCTGCTCTGCTCTGTTGAGATCACGGCATCAGCAGCACAGTCATAAGTTATTAACACAAACTTAAACGAAAGATTGTGGCTATCAATGCGCTGAACTAACCAATGAAGTGATTAGTGAAATAATAAAACTAATTGCCCACTGCCTGAAAAAAACAGTGAGCAGGCCTGGTAGCGGGCAGAAAAAATTTCCGCACTGACCCCCTACCCCAAGCACAGAGGCGCATAAAAAGTCCTTGCTCAAACAATCCCAAAACAAGTATTGGGAATGCCAACAGTTTTGGATTTTGTGTAGGCTTGGGAAATGCATTTGCCAGAGACTGCCGTAGTGGTACTAACTTGCCATCAATGTTAGCAGCTGAAAAATGGGGCAAGTACCTGGGCATATAATAGCAGTGCTTAGCAAATGCCTAATACTTGTACACAATCCAGAACTGCAAGCTTTGCCAGTGCTTGTTTTAACAAGACTTCAATGAAGGACACTCAGTACTTATAAATCGAGTGGCTGAAGGCAGATCAGGTTAAGACATTTTTATTACACCAATGTGTGTTTACAGCTGTCATTAACTCTCAGAAGACTGCTTTGAAAAAGCACTGGCAGGCACATCAAACAGAAGTATGATGGTAAGCCCTGAAAAAGCTAGCTCAAAGAGATCCCAGGAGGATGGGTTTTGGGTGGGGAGGGGCAGGCAGTGGATGGGAATGGTCATAGGGATTAGCATGGCCATGGGCAGTCCATGGGTGGGTAAACAACCAAACACCAGTAAATGTATTATGCAATGTCATACTGATATGTAACTAATGTACCAAGATATGCCCCCGGTAGCCTCTGGGCCTGGTTTGCACTATACAAATAAAATAAATACAAAAATACAAAATATATGCGATTATTAAATAGCAATCAATTCGAAACAATACAATCGAATTTCAGCTCACAAGAATCTAAAAATTACATATTACACCATCTATAATTTAGCATGTCATATTGATCTCACATACAATCTTCATGTAAAAGTTATACTCGATCTATACCAATATCCTCGCTATCATGAACCAAAATCGGGCTGTAGCTAAACAACAAAATATTATTTCTATTTAATCTTCCCTTTAAAGTATCTTTTTTTTTAAATGTCCAAATCATGAACAAACTTTCAGAAGATCTGTTTAAGAGTTTCAACTGAATGTGTACCCCCCACTGCGGGTCGCTCGAGTTATGCCTAATCTAGCGCCCTGTTTTTCCAAAGTATTCAAATGGTTAAAACAGAACAATATGTGTTCTCCCCAGTTCCTTGTCACGAAAGAAAGGTTAAGTAGTGATTTCTGCCTTCAAACTGCGTGTTGGCATTCAGGTATCACGCTTCCAATAGATTTGATGACAAATAGTGGGCATTGTTGCACCAGTTCAAGACAATGACTCTTTCCTTGATTTCCTTTACGAGGATGTGCGCAAAATAAAAGGAATCAATATTTGTTGACAGCTATTATAAAAAGTCAAGATTCAAATTCTCGAATACCTTAATCTCCAAATTCCTTTCTTCGGACCATCACAGGTTTGAATAGGTGTGCAAGCAGTTTGCCAAAGCAAACCTAAAATTTCAATACAGAGTCGCTCTTTTGAACTTTAAAAGAATGCAATCGAAAGTGGTCTTATATAGCACCCGTCTATCATTAATGTTTGCCTTGATGCGCTTTACTCGGTAAGAAAGGGGGGCAGTGTCTGGTAGCGAGAAGGTAGATGTAGAAACCTGTGGGGTTGATGGATACAGGTTGGAAGCACCCATACCAATATGAAAATCTCCGTCTTTTTGGTTGCTACAGCCGATGACTGGTTGTCGGGTTCAGGGTCAGAGTGACAAGTGGAACTGTCAGAGAAATGAAGCCGGGCTTTAGGTCTCACCTGTGCGTTGTTATCTGTAGTGGTGTTGGAGACTTTGTTTTGGTGTTTTCTTTGTGTAGAGAGGGAATCATGAAGATATGGGCGACTGTCTCTGTATGCCACCCTGCTTGATTATTGTTACACCAGACAGGGGAACACCCAGAGCCAGCCGCCAACAAGGAAAAATCCTAAAGGGGGGGGGGGGGAATGGAACCGGATCGAGATTACTGAAAGGAGCTGATGCAAAGCAACAGATCATAGGTAGCGAAGACAGAGACTTTCAAATGCAGAAAGGCTGGCAAGGCACATGTAAGAAGATTCAATTCAACACTACAGCTAAGTCAATGCCTAGTCTGGGATACTGAATGGAAACCCTTATTGATATATCTTTATGTCCAGTTCATGAGTTCTGGATGCTTACCCCTATATAACACCCCTCTCTTAGAATCCCCCTGACCCCACTGAGCCAAGAAGTAGTTCTGTTTTGCAAGTTTAAAAGGTTTATTTGAGAATGTAAACAATATATATATATATCCCACTTTATAATAAATTAATAATTGAATATCACACTTAATCTAAGCAGTAATCAATAATGGATAGTCTGGCACTAGCACACTTCTTTATAATCAATGATGAGTGGGTATAGGATGGATAAGATAGCAACAATACTTTTATGGTTTCAAATAGATGCAATGTGGAATGAAAATGCAGTACAGAAAATACTCAATATGTGTAAATGTCTCTCCTCCTTGGCCGTTTGTCAAGGATATCCAACACATGATCACAGTATGGAGATAAATGGGGCTCCCATGTCCAGAGACTCAACCACCTTCTCATGGTGCAACAAAAGGCTACATTGAAGTGGCCATAAGATGAAACCTCTATGATGTCCAATGTTGGTGAGGTGTCGAGCCTGCTGGCATCTCCAAGGTCAGAAGCCAGCTCCATCATGTTATGTGCATCCATAATCATTTCCTCTGGTACATGCTCCTGAATTGCCTCCAGGGTTCCAAACCATAAGTGATAGGTTTCCATCCCTCCCCATAGACATCCTGGATAGCAATGAAGTAACTCTCCCGCAAGCTAGTGTGTCGAAATCAGTGTCCTTCAGGAGTGGGAGGAAGTCTTCTCTGTGCTGCTCTAAGGTTGACTGGAGTTAGAGGGCACTGCCCTCTGTTTTGGCACTGTAACACCTCAATGCAACTTGATTTAAGCCGGAGTCAGAGCCTTGTAATGTGATGATGCCCATCTCTGATAGAAACCTGATGGTCTCCGATGATGGTGGGTGAGGCCGAGGATGTCTGGGAAAAGATATGCAGCCTTTCTCCCTAAAAGACTCCCACTGCTCCACCATACAAGAGGTTGTGAGGCACTACTTTTTTATCTGATCAATCAGATGAAACATCCTCACCCTCAACCCAATCAGTTTGTGTGTTTTCTTTATTTTTGTGCACCAAGAAGGAACCACTTCCTGAATGAGAACTCTTGTGGTGCTTCTTGGAGGTTCGTTTTCAGGCTACCCTCTGTGAGGTGTTTTTTCTTTCTGGCATGGGTTGATCTCTTACCCTAGTCTCGTCTGATGAACAACTTCTGCAGGTTATATCTCCTGGCATTTAGCCTAGGACCAGGCCACGGACACCTTCACTGGAAGTTCAGATTGCCTTTGGGTTCAAGACCTGGCATGAACACAGACATTGCAGTTGGCCTGCAGACACCACATACAAATGTTATCGGAGTCGGTTATAGAAATTTGGACATGCAGTCCCTGCATTGCTTGAGCCCAGAGGCCTTAAATAAACCCAGGATTGATTGATTTCTATCACAGTTTGAAAACTTTCATGAAAGGAGAAGAGAATTTCTGGAGCAGCATTAGTGTGCAGAAAAAAGGAACTGAGGTCATTGGATATGGTGTGCCATACATGCAAGCTGGATGTTATCCGTTCTGGAGCCAATGAGTGGACCATTGAGGAAAGCCTGCACACCATGGATATTGTATATCCTTAACATTCTGAACATTTGGTTGGTCTCAAATGCTCCTCTGAAACATTTGAGTAATGTCCTTTTTTTCAGTCTGAGCAAATGTAACCTTTCTCTCAAGTTCTGCTAGGAAAGACTTATCACACTGGACTCGTCCAATACACATTAAAACACTAGTCTCTTTTGAAGGCCTTCTGAGAAGTGAACTCAGAAAATGCAAAGGGACATTGCTAGCCAGCAGTCTGATGGAACCAACTCTTACCCAAATAAATGAAGACTAAAGTAACATGCAAAGTCTCTGTTTTTAGTTCCAATTAATAACCAGGTCTATTCTGTGAATAAAGTTCGATATTTTAATTGTAATAAACCCTCTAATATCTCAGCAGAGTAACACCAATCAAATTTAAGAAGGTTGATCACAAGGGCAGCTCAACATAGGCTTAGGGTCAGTGAGCACGAGGACAAGAACTTCAATCCAGTTATTGCTGTTTCTTAATGCTGTACAAAACAAGCAACCTAATCACCCTATTCCTGACCTTGTACGTGTGAAAGGCCGGGTAGGGTTTTCTAGGATTTGATCCTGTGACAGCATGTTCAAGACTGTCAGATAGGAACTTGCCGGCTCCACTGCTCACCTTGATGCACTAAAAACAGGCAACCTCTTCCCTAAAGCCAATGGTTCGTTTCTAGACCAAGCAACTTTATACGAGGAAGCTTCGGAATGAAGGAAAAGGCAGAGGTCGAGAAAAAAACAAGAACCAGGTGCGCACCAGCACAGATCTATACAATTCCAGCAGAACCAAGCAGATCATAACTATGGAGTCGAAAAACAGGTTTTATTTGCAAAACCACTTCCCGCCTGCTAGGATGTCTTTTATACTGCAAGGCTACCAGGAACAAGCACGTAACTGTGCTAGGGGCAATTTCACAGACATTCAATGAAAGTAAAGGCTATAAAGCAGTACATGGACATCGTTATTGACATCTTGACATCTTCTCAGCCAGGCAGAAAGTTAAGATTGCAGTCCTGACTGCAATCTGAACATACCGTCTTCAGAAGCAGATTAGGAAGAAAACATTTCTAGGCAAGATTTTTTTTCAACAGACACTTCCTCTCAGGGAGGACCTTTATTGTTTGCTGCAACATGCTATTTATCTCACGAAAGAGAAAGCTAAACATTGGAAAATGCTTGCACTTTTACAGAGAAACCCTTTACTTTTACATAACACCTAACATGCTCGTGTTAAACCTGCTTCAGTTCAGCCAAGTTGCAATTAAAACGCTTAACATATGAAGACAACCATGTTATTTAAATACTACAAAATAAAACCACATTCATCCTGCAATAACGACTCCTCCCTCAGTCCATAAGGCTGCAACAAGACAGCTTGGAACTTTAGAATAACCAGCAGTCTGAGTAATGTTCCAAAGAGCCACAGCACCCATCACAAATGACATAAAACCAAGATGCCAGCTCTCATGGGCCCACCCGTCCAGGCCCTCATTCCAAACCGGTGATTGCAAAACCTCAGAGTACAGCTGGCAAGTGCCACGCCGCCTACATGTTACCCATGGAATAAGACAAACTGCCACTTTCAGCACTATACTCACTACGCTATCGGTCCAGCTGATACATCATTCATTATGTGGCTCGTGCAATGGGTATAAGGTCTAGATGAAAATGATGAACTTCTTTTGATCTCTTGTTAAGAGCGTAATTAGGGCTTCCCGGCATAGAGGATGCTGTTCTGTGTAGACGTCTTTCCTTATGTTGCCAGTGCTGGTCATTGGGCCGGCTCTCGGTGGATCCGAGATCTGGCACCAGAAATGTAGCCGGATCTCGGGATCCGGCCAGAGTCAGCCGCCCAAGACCATGAACCACGCTGGAACACTTAAAAAATAAAAATAAATAAAAAAAATAAATGCACAATGCTCGCTACATGTACAACTGATTCCTTTCAGTTGTACATGTAGTGAGGAGTGTGCATTACACACCAGTGGCAAAGCCGCGGTAAAAGGCAATAATGCCGCCGCAGGTGTTTATTTTATGTTTAAGTATTCTAGCATGGCTGGATGCACACTAGGAGCCCCGCCCCGTATAGACCACGCCCCCCATCGGCACCGCCCCCCCAACTCCTCCCCAAACCCCGGCCCTTGTGTTGTGGGATTCCCCCACCACGTTTTCCATTTCCACCACTGTATGTTGCCAATGTAATGTTCTATCCGCAGACAGAGAACCTTCATTACGTCCCTCAAGCATATGTGTAGATCTATACCACAAGGCTATTCATGTCTGATGAACAATAAACACTAAAAGGAGGCAAATTGGGTCTACGGCACCGCAAACTAAACGGGGCTTCTTAAAATATTGTTCTCTATGACCACCTGCCCAAGGCAATGCGAGATTCTCGCCACGATATGGGATACATTACTCACCGTAATCGTATTTCTGATGCTTGTATCTGCTTAGATTCACATGCTGTGCATAGGCCGACATCTAGTGGAAGCTGCGGAGTATTACAGTTTGTTTTTCGAAAGTCGAAAATGGGCGTCGACACAGGCGTGCCAGTAATACTATCCCTAGTGTGACGTCCACTGTACCCAAGATCCCTCACGCGTGTAGGATCCTCAGATTGTTTTTTTCCGCCATACTGGTCGGAAGCATCTTATATATATCTAATCATTGTGTAAACAATAAAAGGACCTAGAACAGGACACCCTAAATCACCGAAAAGTAAAGTGTGGGTGTGCAATTTAATAATAATGGAGGGAAATCATAAAAAGCTGTTCTTTGGACCTCACAAAGTGCTTCAAATTAAACTCTCCGGCTTTTCATTTCCAAGCGCAGCTGTGTAATCGAGTTTGTACAGAATGTAATAATTATATCCAACTTTCATAGCATTTTACTTTCCAGCCCTCGTAGTCATCCAAACATCTTCCGAAGCCCAGACGTGTGTTTACACGAAGCAACATGTGCTTGAAAAAGAAAAAAAAAAAACGGTTCCTGTCTGAACGGGCATTTGAGAACATTTTACACATCCAGACCAGTCCTGTACCTGCACCATTCAGCGCAGAAGCCGCTGACTATTCTGTATTTAAAGAATTCACCGCATGCAATCATTATATTCGGATTATTGACGTCCTACTATCGGTCCCACCCAGGCCTCCAGATAAACCGCGTGCCCCTCTCTCCCTAAAATTAAGCAAATGCTCCCAATAAAACCGGCGCAACAGGTAGGTGCCGGACATTGCGTGTGCCTGCTCTGCTCTGTTGAGATCACGGCATCAGCAGCACAGTCATAAGTTATTAACACAAACTTAAACGAAAGATTGTGGCTATCAATGCGCTGAACTAACCAATGAAGTGATTAGTGAAATAATAAAACTAATTGCCCACTGCCTGAAAAAAACAGTGAGCAGGCCTGGTAGCGGGCAGAAAAAATTTCCGCACTGACCCCCTACCCCAAGCACAGAGGCGCATAAAAAGTCCTTGCTCAAACAATCCCAAAACAAGTATTGGGAATGCCAACAGTTTTGGATTTTGTGTAGGCTTGGGAAATGCATTTGCCAGAGACTGCCGTAGTGGTACTAACTTGCCATCAATGTTAGCAGCTGAAAAATGGGGCAAGTACCTGGGCATATAATAGCAGTGCTTAGCAAATGCCTAATACTTGTACACAATCCAGAACTGCAAGCTTTGCCAGTGCTTGTTTTAACAAGACTTCAATGAAGGACACTCAGTACTTATAAATCGAGTGGCTGAAGGCAGATCAGGTTAAGACATTTTTATTACACCAATGTGTGTTTACAGCTGTCATTAACTCTCAGAAGACTGCTTTGAAAAAGCACTGGCAGGCACATCAAACAGAAGTATGATGGTAAGCCCTGAAAAAGCTAGCTCAAAGAGATCCCAGGAGGATGGGTTTTGGGTGGGGAGGGGCAGGCAGTGGATGGGAATGGTCATAGGGATTAGCATGGCCATGGGCAGTCCATGGGTGGGTAAACAACCAAACACCAGTAAATGTATTATGCAATGTCATACTGATATGTAACTAATGTACCAAGATATGCCCCCGGTAGCCTCTGGGCCTGGTTTGCACTATACAAATAAAATAAATACAAAAATACAAAATATATGCGATTATTAAATAGCAATCAATTCGAAACAATACAATCGAATTTCAGCTCACAAGAATCTAAAAATTACATATTACACCATCTATAATTTAGCATGTCATATTGATCTCACATACAATCTTCATGTAAAAGTTATACTCGATCTATACCAATATCCTCGCTATCATGAACCAAAATCGGGCTGTAGCTAAACAACAAAATATTATTTCTATTTAATCTTCCCTTTAAAGTATCTTTTTTTTTAAATGTCCAAATCATGAACAAACTTTCAGAAGATCTGTTTAAGAGTTTCAACTGAATGTGTACCCCCCACTGCGGGTCGCTCGAGTTATGCCTAATCTAGCGCCCTGTTTTTCCAAAGTATTCAAATGGTTAAAACAGAACAATATGTGTTCTCCCCAGTTCCTTGTCACGAAAGAAAGGTTAAGTAGTGATTTCTGCCTTCAAACTGCGTGTTGGCATTCAGGTATCACGCTTCCAATAGATTTGATGACAAATAGTGGGCATTGTTGCACCAGTTCAAGACAATGACTCTTTCCTTGATTTCCTTTACGAGGATGTGCGCAAAATAAAAGGAATCAATATTTGTTGACAGCTATTATAAAAAGTCAAGATTCAAATTCTCGAATACCTTAATCTCCAAATTCCTTTCTTCGGACCATCACAGGTTTGAATAGGTGTGCAAGCAGTTTGCCAAAGCAAACCTAAAATTTCAATACAGAGTCGCTCTTTTGAACTTTAAAAGAATGCAATCGAAAGTGGTCTTATATAGCACCCGTCTATCATTAATGTTTGCCTTGATGCGCTTTACTCGGTAAGAAAGGGGGGCAGTGTCTGGTAGCGAGAAGGTAGATGTAGAAACCTGTGGGGTTGATGGATACAGGTTGGAAGCACCCATACCAATATGAAAATCTCCGTCTTTTTGGTTGCTACAGCCGATGACTGGTTGTCGGGTTCAGGGTCAGAGTGACAAGTGGAACTGTCAGAGAAATGAAGCCGGGCTTTAGGTCTCACCTGTGCGTTGTTATCTGTAGTGGTGTTGGAGACTTTGTTTTGGTGTTTTCTTTGTGTAGAGAGGGAATCATGAAGATATGGGCGACTGTCTCTGTATGCCACCCTGCTTGATTATTGTTACACCAGACAGGGGAACACCCAGAGCCAGCCGCCAACAAGGAAAAATCCTAAAGGGGGGGGGGGGGAATGGAACCGGATCGAGATTACTGAAAGGAGCTGATGCAAAGCAACAGATCATAGGTAGCGAAGACAGAGACTTTCAAATGCAGAAAGGCTGGCAAGGCACATGTAAGAAGATTCAATTCAACACTACAGCTAAGTCAATGCCTAGTCTGGGATACTGAATGGAAACCCTTATTGATATATCTTTATGTCCAGTTCATGAGTTCTGGATGCTTACCCCTATATAACACCCCTCTCTTAGAATCCCCCTGACCCCACTGAGCCAAGAAGTAGTTCTGTTTTGCAAGTTTAAAAGGTTTATTTGAGAATGTAAACAATATATATATATATCCCACTTTATAATAAATTAATAATTGAATATCACACTTAATCTAAGCAGTAATCAATAATGGATAGTCTGGCACTAGCACACTTCTTTATAATCAATGATGAGTGGGTATAGGATGGATAAGATAGCAACAATACTTTTATGGTTTCAAATAGATGCAATGTGGAATGAAAATGCAGTACAGAAAATACTCAATATGATTTCAACAAAACAATGTAATCACTTTTCTCTGGCAATCCACCCCCCCCCCCTTATGCAATGTAAGGAAATGAAGAGTAGCACACAGTTCTCAGACATGCAATCAAATGTAATTCAGTTCACCCACCCAAGCTTAGACTACGGATAGAAGTTGAAACACAAGCCCAAAATGCTTTTATATGTGCTGGCAATGAAGTGAGGAATATGCTGAAAATGGTTTTAATTCCCTTTAGGAGGTTCAGGGTGAGTGAAAGATACTTGGGATGAGCTCAGGCTCCCTTTAACAATGCTCTAGGAGTAACTAGCAGGTTAAACGAATTTTTGGCAAAGGAAAGCAAGGAAGCTGCTGTTTTCACACGTGGCTGGATTTTTAACCAAATCGCGAATCGCAGCAAAATTCACGAATGCGTGAATCACGATTACGGCAAAAGTATAAGGAGTAGCAAGTCGGTTCTAGGTTCGTTGAAAAGCTAAGATTCTAAGCTTTCAGAGGAAGTTTCTAGCCCAAACGGTTCCAAAGATATGAACGATTTTGTAAAGGTCGTTTTTCGAATTTAAAGTAACTCAAATTGACAGGTGACAGCTTTTAAAAATGACAGGTGACAGCTACGCGGCTGCAGAATTGACAAGTGACGGTTAGGAGGCAGTTCTACTTAGATTAAATAGATTGAATTATATCACTGGAAACTAAGAGATTTGGGTTCACACCGTCCTAGCTGTACTCACAATGTATTTGGAAGGTCTAGGTCTCACGGATCGGGTCAAGATGGCTTCGGTTCTGGTTTCGCCCCGGACGGTCTCTGCGCACATCGTCTAGTCTCTGCTCTGCTGGTCTGACACTGCTCCTGGCCCGGCTCCTGGATCTCTGGGTACAGCGTCTGTGCACAGCTCCTGGATCTTTCTGCACAGCTTTCTCTGGACACAGCGCTGATCTGCACGGCTCCTGGATGCTGCTACCGCTGTTAGGTTTGCTGGATGCTGAGGCCTGCTGAGAAGAGTTCTCAGTTTGTGGGTTTAGGCCCTTGCTTTGAGTTCTGAATCAAGTTCTTTGGAGTTTTAAAGTCTAAGTGTTGGATCTGGTATCTTCTGGATGTTGTGTGGTCTGGCAGAGCGCGTTGCAGCAACTGGATTTCAATCTCTCTACCTGTCCCAGCAGTCTCTTTTTATGTGTTTTGAAAATGGGTGTGTGCCTGGGCCTAGCTAAGCCTCTATACTTGTCATTGGCCCAATTCTCCCCTCTCCCATGATTGGGGGAAGGAGATGTGAGTCAGAGTGATGCTGTAGGTTTTATGGGTCAGAGGATCCTCCCCTGATCAGTTTGCCCACAAATCTATATTTGATTCAAATACATATTGCACAGATATACAGTTGTTTAAAATTACATGCACCCACCCCCATCACATATCACATGAGGTATACTCTGTTCAAACTCTGCTCTTCCTGGGGGCTTGCATTCAGAAATGGCAACATTTTGCGCTTTTTAACTGGTTTTGCAATATCGGACATTAACCCAAATTTACACACATGTGCGCAAGGAGTATGGACATTAATTGATGAAGTGTCAGATTTTTAACATGCAGACATTTGGAGTGAGACCCTATTTTCCGCTAGCAACCCCCCAGATCATACCACCAGGTCCTAAAACCTCTTTAAATGTGGGCAGAAAAATCACAAGAATTATGGTATCATTTAGATAATTTTGACAAGTCCGCACCATGAGTTATACATCTTTCTTAAAATCATATTCTGGCCAACAGGGGTGTGTCTTCCCAGGTCACATGGTGGAGAAACCAGTCTATCCACTTTCTTTAAGCTCAGCCTGTCCTCAGAGGGGCTGCCCCTCCCCGTTTCTGCCAAGAGGAAGCCACTTTACGACCTCCCCTATAAACCATCTGCCTGAGTCAAGGAAGGGCTTTGTTCAAAAGGAAGCCATTTACGACCACCCTAATAAACCATCTGCCTGGGCCCAGGACAGGCCTTTGTTCAACTCCCTGTAGCTGCTCCACCCCTAATCTAATCAGAGAGGTGTCAACTCCTTTTGGCAAGGGGAAGAGTGGCTGAGCAGGTTTTAACTCCTGTGGGGGTAGTTGTCAGGCAGAATTCAGTTTCATTAAGCCAGGTTTCAGTGTCACTTTTTGTCCCCCAGTTTAAATCACTTACGATTTTTACATACACATTAAATAATTACTTCCTTCAAGTCATTTCAGAATATAGTTTTACATTGTATCCACCTTTTAGCAAGTCTTTCCTTGGTCTGGTTTTGTTTCATTTATTCAGTTTTACACAAAAGTCTGGTGGTTTTAAAACGCCGGCTTTCTGATAGTGGTGAGTACTGGTAATGCAACCATTTTTGGGATTTAAGAAAATGAATTCCCCACAGTTCTAGGTTGCTTTTGGCAATCAGCATTGCCATTCCCAATGGTTTCAGGCTACTGTGTGGGTAGCCCAATGGTGGTTTTAGGCAGTGCCCTTCTGTGCCCATAACATCGGCAAAAATGGGTGGCAGCCTATTCTTCATGCATTTCCCTGTGCATTTTCTGGGAAGCTCTGGCCATCATGATGTTTTCAATGCCAGTAATGCACAGTTTTTTGTTAGGGCTCGGATGCATGGGTAAAAACATCCCACACATACGTCTCAGAGAGTTCACAAACACGGGCAGAAAAAAGGCAGGCACAGGTACCATAAGGAGAATTCCAGGAAAGGAACTGGGAGGCATGAACCAAGGTAGAACTAAAATGGACTGCAGCAAGAAGAGGAGGCTGATGGAAAAAGCTTCTATTAACAGGGAATCCAGGAAACAAGAGCAGACAACATATGCGCCAAGCTAAGAATTCACCTTAGCGTTGAGACGTGCTGAGCCGCGGACGATAGCTGATAACTACTATGAAAGTAGAGCAGCGTCCGACACTTACCATGTGGTGCCATGATGGAAGCAAAAAGTCCTTCTGAACTGTGGGCAATGGCAGTACCATTTTGGAGTGGTACCCCGCAATGGTGCGCAGATAGGGTAGCCTCCACTTAGACCACAGGGACCAGTGTCTGCGCTGGGTTTTCTGACACAGATTAGCTGTACGGGCAGCCACCAGGTTGTGGTGCAGAAATTGACAGAATGCTTGTTGATAGAAATAGATCTGTTTTGAAACTGCTAAGTACACAAGACCTGGTCAGACGTCTGCAGGGGTACAGGATCTGCAAGGATGCAAGATTTTAGTAGTGAAGTGGGTAGTTAGGGCATGAGAAGGGAGGGTGGAGAGGGATAGGGGGGGCTAAGGAGGTTGTTTCTCCCAATACAACAAGCAGAGTATCCATAAATCAAATTGTTTTTTCCAACAGATGGTAGTGCAAAGAGTTTCTCAATTGCTTGTCGTAAAGTAGCCCAAGTTCTTGGTGCACAGTTTTTATTCGATTGCTATTCTCTTTCATTTCTTTCAAGGTGGTTGGTTGAAAAGTCAGGCCTTGAGCTATTAACTGAAAGGTGGTTCACTTCTATGCAGAGATGTTTGGGCAGGGTGTTCCACAGTTTCATAGCCACAACTAAAAATGGAGGATCCACCTCGTTTCTTTCAGAATTTGAAAGTAAAGTACTATTGCAGTGTCGGAAAGTGCTCTGTAAGTGTGCAGTCTTGCAGTATTGGACACCTTACCTCGTAGCTGGATCATCGAGAGCAGCACTCTTCTGTCTCATTCGGTTTTTGTATGTTATTGGTGCGGCTTTCATCTTTCCTGCTTGGAGTTGCCTTTTAAAATCAGGATACCAAGTGCCAGCACGCACTTTGGCTAGTGCTCTGTAAGTGTGCAGACATGCTCCTTTGTGGCGTCGGCCTCTCATGGTGGGTCCTTTTCTGAACTTCTTCTGATCCATCTCTCTCTCTATCTGGTGGCACTTGTTTGTTATTAATGACGCCTGCGAAAAATGCGCACGCATGCTCAGCGGAGTGGATCTAGCTGTCAAACTAAAAGAAACCAGCGTCAGGCTTTGGCCAACTCTACAGTGACAATTACTGGCCCTTGCCCTAAGGAGGACAAAGTGGAGACCTTTCATGTCAAGCAGCCCAAGATCTCTGGTTTCTTTTTCGATCAGGGTAGTGCCGGCATCACCCTGTGTGCTGGTCCCCCAGCGACTCTGCTGGATCTCCCTCTTGAGAACGTCACACTCTCACACACTCTAGAGAATAACAATTAATTACTGAATGTATTCCCCCACCTTCAGCCGGAATAGATGACGTACCAGCTACCATCACTATTTCAGCTTCAAGTGTGTAGGATAACATCACCAGCACTAAATTGTCGACCACACCCGATTTAGTATACGCTGCTGCCAACAGAGGACACTGACAGTGACCCTGACTCCTCCATCAGCTCCAGGAAGTCCATACTTACAATGGAAGACATTGCCCCTAGTCTGAACGCAGTTGTGGCTACAGTCGATGCAATCTTTGGCCTCTGCTCTTTTGAAGAAGCAGCACAAGACATTGCCCCTAGTCTGAACGCAGTTGTGGCTACAGTCGATGCAATCTTTGGCCTCTGCTCTTTTGAAGAAGCAGCACAAGTCTGGTATGTGGACTCCACTCGCGCTGGCTGAAATGAAGAGGCCGCAAACACAATAACAATTGGAGGGATAAGTAGAGTGTGGGATATATTTACCCACTCAGCAGTACTTCCTCCCCCCACCCCCACATCACCAAGCTGCACTTCAGCAGAACCCGCAAAATGGCTGCGCTGTCTCCTGTGAGCACCACTGCCTCACACCAAATCTGCGTTTTGCAGTGAAAAAAGGATGGCTGCACTATTTTTCCAAGCGCCATTGGGCAAGATGGAACACAGAGCACCACAAGAAAGGCTACCATGGGGTATTCCTGTTTGTCTGAAAGAAATGGAGTGAAAAATTAGCGCTGCTTTGCTGCAAGCCCAAAATTCCTATTGAAAAAGGGAGTATTTCACCTTTAAAATGCTGCTGCTCTGATGCTATTTTTCCTGTTCTTTCATCACACTACCTTTATCAAAAAGACCCTGTTATGCCCATCCATATTCACATGGTGCTCCATCAGAGCCAGCCAAACCTGAGAAAATCAACAAAAGCTTTCCTTCAGCTACACAGGAAATAATTTAATTGTGGCTACAAAATGTCCAGGATCAACGCACCTAAAAGGCCCTGGCTTTCTGGACCTATGTCAATTCCAGTGCATCTACATGTAAACAAAGTGATGCATACAAAATACTAACTCTGGCTCCAAAGTCATGGGGGAAGTCAGAGGGAAGAGAAACATCGAATTGGCAAGAACAATGCCAGCAGTCACCTCCTGTTTAAAATTTACTTTTGCAAAGAAAGCAAAAAACTTGTTTAAAAGTCTATGTTGGATAGGGCCCTGCCATTATCTTGCAATGTTAAGAGGTTTGCTGTGAAAGATATATCTGGGAGTTTTATTCAACAGGCTTTATTCTGATTGATAACAAAAATAAACAAAATAAGGAATTATAAAGCAGTGGCTACATGGGGGGGGAAACCACCGAAACAGGTTTCGGCTGGGGGGGATACTAGCAACCGAAGGCCCCAACACTAGATACTAGACACACAAGTGTTAAGTGCTACCTTTCCAGACCTTGGTCTGTGCTCCAGCCTCTGAAAATGGGATTTCTGGGACACGGGTATGTGAAAAGAAAATCACACTTCCCTGTGACTTCTACCAGAAGCTTCAAAGAAAAAATCTGACAACCCTGGAATGAGGGGGGCAGCCTTGGAGGCATACCCATAAATGGGGAACAGACTGAACATTTGCCTGCAAAGACTTTTTATCAAAAAAAATGTTAAAGACTTATCTCTGCAGCAGGACTATGCAAAAATGTGAAATTTTAACAGTTTAAATATGATTTTGTGGTTTATAATTTAAGACATTGTAGCATTCACTGACACCTTGGGAACAGAAATGGCAGAGAGTTGGGTATTCCAAGGAAAGTGTACTTGATGCCAATGTAAAATTTTATACTGACATGCCTGACGATAATCCAGACACGCGTGTAAAGCTACAGAATTTTAGGCTGAATATTTCATACTGAAAATGACTAAAAAGTATTAGAAAAGCGAAACAATGTCTCACAAACTGGAGGGTTGGACTGGAATGGTCTGCATGAAACATGTCACCTGCTTATGTAATTTGTTAAGATGCTTCAACTGTATACATGTGCCATTTGTGGCAAAACTGGATTTTAGCTAAAGTAATTTTAGGAGGTTTTGAACATTGTAAAACTTGCATCATAAATCTGACATGCCCTTGAAATCCAACCAGCTGAGAGCGAGGCGGGGACTATCACCCCTGACCAACCCAGTGTATTTGAGGCGTGCTTAGCTAAACCTGCCCCACCATATAGTTCTATGATGTCACCATGCATTATAAATAAGAGTCCTTGACAGAACTCTAGACACACACTCTCTCCTGAATTTCCTGCGCCAGCATTCCTGATCTGCTGCATTCATCTTGCCGATTCCAGATTTCACTACAAGGCCAAAGCATTGCTGACCCTACTCCAGCAGGTCCAAAGCATTGCTGATCATATTCCCAGCAAGGCCATTGATCCAGAAAAACCCACTAAAATCCCATTAAAAGGGGGGAAAAGCTGTGGTACCTTTTGCATCCTGAAATCAGACCGGCTTGCTGCACACTACCTGCATGCCCGCTCCAACCCTATCATCCAGCTGTCCTTGTTATCCGGTGACCAGGCCTTTGCCCAGCTGTCTTTTGCAAGGATGGTCCACTATCGGGTGACCAGAATCTTTTTTGACCAGAACCAGTTGACTGTCCAAAATCTTAGACTCAAAAGTTTCATTATTCCACTATCAAAGCAATCCTATCCATACCCTGGTAACTTGTTAAAACTGAAAATTATCCGTGCACCCTGCCCTTGACTTTCTAAGTGCTAGCGCCATCTCTCTTTTCATTTCTGTCTGGTGTAAATCATAAGCTCTTGGTCATGTTTTGAGTAATCAAACTAATTTCCAGTTAAAGTTGAGCCCTGGGGTGACAAGGTTGACTTCGCAAATCAACCTTGGAGCTTACTGTGTTCCTCTAACAATATAGTCTAGATAATTTAGTTTAAGTAACATTTGCATTTCTTTCAAAACCAAAGTTTTCATTTTAACTGCTCCATTTTCCTAAAACTGAACCTCATTCCACCCAGAAAATCTCATCCAAATCTTCAACTACTACCATCATTTCACTTTGATATTGTCCCTGTGATACATTGTCCCCCCAGACCAAAAACCACATTGCAATTTTCAGTATTTCACCAGTTATTCTTAAAAACCGTTTGGGTCATTTGAAGCAGGAATTGAGAAAATTGCAACTTTCCAACATGTCTTTCGGCTGCAGCATGTTCTAACTTTTCACTAATTTTCAAATTGTATGCTTCTTGTTGATCCATTGCATGGTGATTGCTAGTGTTTATGCATTCCTGTTGTGGTGAGAAATCATATTTGCCTCACACATGTAAGCACACAATTATTTATTTGTCCATTTCAGAGTGTCATTTCATGCCATTGCAAGGGGTGTCTCTTATTTTGTGAGGGAAGGTCAGATTTTGATTGCTTGCTGCTCCTTATTCCTGACTGCCTGCTGCTTCTTTCTATCCACTCAGAATCTGATTAATTGTGGGTTGAGGGAACATTGCAGGGGGAACCTTACCTTGGGTGCTATCTATCCTAATTCAAACAGTGCTCCTATTCACTTGTGCTTTGTATATGTTCTAGGAGAAGGTTAACCAAGTACATTGCTTCCATTTTCATTGTAATTATCACCCCATTGGTGATTGCTGCCCCATATTAAAAATTGGATGATTTTGCTTGAATTTTAAAAATCAATATTGCAATTTCACCAACTGGTCTGGTTCATGGTCCATTGTGACCCGGGGTATTTGAAAAAGGGTGTGTGTGACGAGTTGTGTACCATCTCAAATTGAATCTGCATAAAATAAAGAGAAAGGCATCTCAATTGAGCGCTACATCCTAGGCTGAGACCAAGGTGTGTGTCGTCTGAATGAAACCCTTAACAAGAGACAAGTGAATAGTAGGAGCCAGCAGGTTATGCCAGATAGAAACAAAAAGAACAATGCAGAGGCACTTGCTGGAACTAATAAAGAGGTTGTAATCTGGGTTAGCACTAAAAATTGATATGATCTGTTAAAGGAAGGACCCACCAGCCCCAAAGCCGAAGGGACCACGAAGGACGGCTGCATTCCAAACATATAGGCTGATAAGAAGGGGGCTGGTAAACACAAAGCCACTGTGACCTCAGAGGACTATTTGTAGAAGAGCATGGAGAGAAAAGCCTCTCACAGCTGCTTCCAACTAGTCAGTCAGCAGCAGACACCAACTGAACTGGTTGCCAGAAAAAGGGCAAAGCAACATTAGCTTGGATCAGCACAAGTCCGCTCCGAGTGGTTGTCCAGTGGGCAAGTTGGTAAAAATTGTAGAAAATGACTGTGGGAGACCCTTACTCAATATACATTAGAGAAGCTCAGCTTCACCTCACCGAGGAGGCCCAACACGTGTCTGGGGTTGCCATCGGTACTCTTGTTCAGAGGTGAATTGCTTAGCATTTTGGTGCTGTACTGCCCTTTTGGGTGGGACTGTAAGGATATTTGGCGTGTTACAGCACAGAGTACAGCACTACTGCACAGGTAGCAATTTTTTTTTTGTTGATGCAGCACCAAATGCCTATGGTGCATTGCTATATGCGTTACCAGATTAACAAGAAAAGACAGGCTATTCAGTCAAAAACGATTTTAACATATAAGATGCAAATCTATTTTTACAGTTAAAAGCACACGTGCACATTCAAAAATGCACACTATTTTTCACCTGAAATGCCTTTGGTGCGAGAGACACATTTGAAAATAATAACTAACATTACTTATAACTAACCTGACTAATGAAACATAATCCACTAATAAAAATGTGTCTCCACTGCAGAATTAGGCATATTCTGAAAGTAAACTTTTAAACGCACATCCATTTTTTTTTCCTTCTCTGCTGCCCTGTCCACATAATTACAGGAAGCAAAAGAGCTCGAAAGAACAGGAAATCAGTTGGTTACAAAGTATTACTATAAAAATGAGCCATTGTGTAGAGAAGGAGGAGATGGCATGATTGATTCTGATTGGAGCAGCATCATAGCAAGTATCATGCTAGAGGGAGTGATCAGAGTTTTGCTGGGGGGAGTTGGAGGAGAGAGAAGGACAGTCAAGATTTGGCAGAGCTGGGAGAAAGACCTTTTCCTGGTTGGAGCATTCCTATCTGCAAAAGCTGAGAATTCCAGGCAATGACCCCGGTTTGAGAAGGCAGGCGTTCCTTTTTACTGGGGTTAATCTTCAAGGGAGCCACATTCAGAAAGAGAACAGCCAAAGAAAACTCTGAACAGATAAGGTAATTACATAAGTGTGGGAGCTGAGTGTGTACGAGACGATAATGTTCAGTCAGAGTAGGAAAGGGGATTCCGGTGCCTTAATCACACGTTAATGTTGCAAATGGTGTTCTGTTCTCCGCCAAGTTTTTTTTTCAGAGTATTACAGACAATGCTGTTAATGTGCCGTTTTATTTATTTCTGTAAAGAGTGAGATCGTGTTTAAATGCAACTTTTATAATACAGAAAAATACTTGAAAGCAGACAGGTGGTGCCTCTTCTGTTTACCAATACAGTGCTGATGATGAGGGGAGATTTTTAAACAATACAATTGTCATTTTAAGACAGATGTGTGCATGACATATTCAGTATGGAGAGTTGAGAGTGATTGTTTGTAGCATAGCTCGTTGGAGGTACATGAGCCAATGGGAAGAGAGACTCTCTGAACATAGTTCCCTACCGTATATAAGGTAGTGGAAATTACCACAAAATTACCACATATAGCTCTCTGTCGTAAATAAGTCAGTGAGATCGCCCATGGTGGCACACTAACACTAACACTGAAAATGTGGTATTCCTAAAATGTAGGTCTGAGGTCTCTCTAGTGATTACACAAAAAATCTAAGCAAAGATAAGGGATTCTGGACATTGGGGCCACAAATAAAACAAGGGAATTATGCTCACCAAAATACCACCAACCACGTATACCAAATATGCATGTCTGGGTGCTGAAATAATGCATGTCCACTGTATTATTGTTGCACATGGCCAAATCTGAATACAAAGAGTGATTATTGCTAAGTTACTTTTCGGCGATAATAAAATACCGTCAGGCCCCAAATCTCCACAAAATACCCTACATATTTATGGTGCGTTGCAGGCCGGGAAAGTGATCATAGAGTACCTACTGGGCGTGGCAAGCGTATCTCACACTGCCATTTGCACATTAAAGGGAACCCATTTTATAATAGCAGTGTGCCACTAAAAACAAATTTCAGAATGTCACAAAGGGAAACCACATTCTCAGATCTAGTGCAATATTTAGAGGCAAAGTTGTTTGCACATGGGAATTGGTCATCGAATAGCACGTTGGAATGGAGTAACCGCATTCAGGGTGAGGTGCAGAAAGAAAAATTAGACAATATTTTTGCAGAAGGCAGCATAATTCAGGTCTGCCTTACAAGATTATTGAATGCAGCCGATAAAAGTGCAGAGAAAGACTGTTTAATACGGCTATGCGGCAAAATATGGTTTATTTTAAACAAGTCCCTGCGAATGCAAGAGAATGATACTCAGCTAATTAACAGGTTAAAGACTGAATTAGAGGGGGCAAGTAAAAATCAGGAAATGTTGAGAGCAGAATTGGATGTATGCCAAAAAGACATGCAATTAAAATGCAGAGACTTTGATACTCAGTTATCCGAAAGCAAGAAACAATTTGAAGATAGTGAGCAAGAATTGGCACACTTAAAAGCCTTAGTGGATCACATTAGGCAGGATAAAGATGAGGTTGTTTCAGAAATGCAGATTTTACAAAAAGAACATTGTGAAAAAGAAGGTGATCTCCAGAGTGCAGAACAAGAAATGATTAAAATGATTCAAGAAAGAGACAAGAGAAATAAAGAGTTCAATGAATGCCAAATGCAAATGTGCGACATGCAGGAGGTGATTAATAAAATGAGTGATGAAAATAATTATTTGCAAAATGAAGCAACCAGACTCCTTAAAAAGTGTAAGGACTTAGAACAGCAAATGTGCATTCCCAGGTCCCAGGAGAGGCGGCAGGGTATCACATTCAATGGAGTGGAGGTGAATTCTAGCTCTGCCCAAAGAGCTAGTGCTCCAGTGACTGGGCCGGTGACTGAACTTGGTTGCAGCGCCCTTGGGGGATTTGATACTCCCATTGGGGGCAGCCACCAATCTCATACACCTGAAAACAGGATTGAATCACAAAATAGTGCAATTCCATGCATTGCAACAAGTAGCCCCATAAAAATAATGAAATCCATTAAAGCCCTGATCAAACCATTTAAAAAGGGAGGTGAATGCTGCATTGAGGATCACTTAGAAGCGGTACATGACATTTTTAAAGCACTCCAGATACCTAAGGAACAGTACAGACAATATTTTCATTTAACTTTAGAAGCCCCGACGGCCAGCATCATAAGGGGATTAAATGAACAGCAGAATATGACCTGGTTGGAGTTTGAAAAAGAAATTAGGCGTCATTTTTCTCCTTTTCAATCATTGCAGGAGGCAAAGAAAGTCGCGTACACAATTACTGCTGGACCTAATATATCCCCTCGCCAATTTTTACAAGACTTAAAAAGAGCATTTTCTCGCTTTGATGTATCTTTTGACTCAAATTCCAATGAGTTTAAAACTGCATACTTCTATGGGCTACAGAAAGACATCATATCCCAATTGGTCCGTGAATTTGACCGTGACAAGTCCCTTGAATGGATTGTACATCAAAGCACAAAACTATATGAGGTACTCTATTGTCAGGGTAGAGAAAGTGATAAAATGAAAGATACTAGACCTAAATCTAAAGAACCCTCAGCCACAGTAATGGAAATCAGGTCAGCCAAAATGTCCCTTGAGTCTGCTCAAAGCCAAGGTAAAAATAATGTGACACCTGAACAAAGGGGTAATCAACAAAGATCGCCATTTCCTGTACCAATGTTCCAATCACACGATCCTAGTAATAGAGAGAGCTACATCAGCCCTAGGTATTTAGGGGACAGACCCCGGGTAGGATATCGGCCCGATATGGCAGGTATGAACAATAACCAGAGACAAAATCAAGATCAAAGAAATGATGGTCCCTACTAGTCATTGGGGACACAGAGCAGATTTGATCCCAGCACCTTGATATATGGTAATCAGGATAGGCCCCGATATGTGGATCGATTTACTGATAATGGAAATCAACATAGGGGCCAGTACCCACAATCTGAGAGACAGGACATGAGGCAAAACGTGAACTACAGTCCACGCCAGTACAATGATTCCCCACCAGGGGACTATAATCAAAGGATGGGTGCAACCCGCTCCCCTCCACAAATGAATCAAGAGTTCAGAAACCATCCCAACCGACATCAATCACCTGAGAGGTATCAGAATAGATCCAATCAGGGGGAAAACAACCAATATCGACCTAGGCCACAGAAAGAGGATCCTAGAGAGATGGAAAGGTTCCAGTGCCTTGAGGCCCAAGTGAAAATGTTAGCTGAGCAAATAGGAAAGCTCTATACAGCGCAAAAACAACCTTCCAAAGAGGGGGCTGATGGCCATAGCAATGACCGGGGGGCTTCCGAAAAGTGACTAAGTACTCATGATAACTGCAGTGCCAAAATGACAGATTGCTCTGATATAATTTTGCATAACGACTCTGAGATGCCTAATGGATTAAAAATGAAAGTACCAGTAAATGAAATTGTGATAGAAAGTGCAAATACTTCTAAAAAAGAGATACGGTTTAACTTAGAGCTAAATAAAACAGTAAAGATTTGCACAAATGAAAAAGAAACATTAGGAATTCCAAAAGAACAAAGGAACAGATTTAAGAAAAATGACTCATGCATGGGGAATACCAGTGAACAGGGAGTAAGTGGGGATGCTATAGCTCCTTCCCTGGGCAAGCAAAACAATGACCAAACACAGACAGAAAAAGGAAATACTCACAAGGAGGGTACAAGTCAATCACCTGAAGAATTCTTTGAGCAACATATTTTTGAAGAGGCTGAAAGGGCTGGTATTACACTAAATGATCACAAATGCACAGAATTAAACAATGACAAATTGCTGAATGATGTTGTTACACATGTTCAGTTGGAGGATTGTAATGTGGTCTCTGATGTTACCCAGATGGATGGGCGAACAGTGGCCACACTCCAAAAAACCTCTGAACATGGAGAAATGAATAAAATCTCTCGCACAGAAATGGGTAAAAATGAGGGAAAAATGTCTTTTCATTTACCAATGTGCTTAGCCAAAAGTGAAAAAGACCTGAGAAAGGTGAGCCCTGAAATCAGTAAGAATTCACATTTCTTATGTGTTTTAGAGGAAGTTAAGGACAGATATTATGCACCCATCACTATAGAAGAAAAATGCCACACCTTTGCTATGATTGACACTGGCACACAGGCCACAATTATGTCCAAGGAGCTGGTAAAGAGTATCAATGAAGGGAGGCCTCCACAGAGTCAGATCACAGTGAAGGAAAATCAAGGCCCAGTGCATAACTTTAATGGGGAGGAGGTGCCCATCATAGGTGTAACTGAGGTTAACATGAAAATAGGAAAGCACAGAATGAAACAAGAGGTATTGATCACATCTATTTGTGAAATTCCATTTCTGATGGGGACAGATTGCCTGAAAAGATTGTCTCCTCTCATAGATGGGGTGAATGGAGTGCTGTGGTCCTTAACCAAAAAACCATTGAGGCCTAAGAAACTAAAATCACAAAACAGCAATATAAATGAATGTCACACCGTTGCCAAAACAAATGATGCTGTGGAGGTATATCTCCAGAATAGCTGCATACCTAGTGTCACTGTCATATTAATGTGTCAAGACAAAATACAGAGCGACAATGAAAAACTACCTGTACAAATATACTTGGACCCAAGGAAAGATTGGCAGACTGCCATAGATGAGCACACATTATGTTTTTATCTAAAAGAGAAAACGTGCAAACAGAATATTGCTCCTAAAACAGATTCAGAAAAACACATTACCACTCTGGCAGAAATACACACGGAAGATGAGCAACCATGGGTTCACGTTGGTATAAATGATTATCTTAAAACAATAAAAGCCACTTTAGCGCTTGAACATGAAAGGAGTTTCATTAATGAGAAATTGTTGCAAAAAATTATGGAGAGGGAAGAAATCCCGAAATTTAGGATTAAAAACCAATATGTTTCTGGGTTGGACAGTCCAGACTTTGAAAACCGAATTGCAGGCAGATGCATGCTTAAAATTAGCATTGGGCAGAAAATAATTTACCATAATGTATGGATAGTGAGTGGAGCACAAAATGAATTTTACATAGGAAATGACATCATGCACAGAATGTGTATGGTGTTAGATTTCCTTAATCAAAAAATATGGTCACGCCGAGGTGGTCCGGCACCTGAATTTGAAGACAAAAGAAGGGCTTATCATTGTGCACAACTGGTTCCTTATGCAATCGAATTACAAATGAGGAAAAATACTATTATTCCTGCATTTACAAAACAGTTTGCAATAACACTGAAATGCAAAAATGGACAGCAGATGAAAGGCTCTGATGCATTTGTATGCCTGAATGAATCCATAAAACAGCAAGGCCTGGATTATGAATACATTACATTGGTAGACATTGGTGAGGGATCTGTAAAAATCATGGTAAATAATAAAGGTTGTCAGCATATTCATTTAGAGGAAAACTCCCCATTAGGAATGGCCATACAAAAATCACATTATACGGCAGATTTAAATAACATGGTGATTGGGAATATTCCTGAAAAATATGTAGATGCCAAGGGCGAGTTGCCAGAACACCTGGACTCTCAGCCCAAAGGAATATTTAAAATTCATTCTGTGTATCCTTATGATTCAAATGAGACGGTGTGCTGCCATCAAGAGGATTGCATAATATTTAATTTAAATGAAAATGAAACAGAAAATCAGCCCATTGAAGTGGAAGCTGATATGCCAAAATATTTAAAAGTGGCAGCTTTACAAAAAGACACAGCCACACAGTTAGAAGAAAGCGCCGAGATTCCCTTACCAGAAGATTTTCCAGAATTTTCCAAAATGGTAGAAGAGCAGATCTCCTTAGCGGATGCATGTGAAAGCAATGAAGAGAGGGACAATCTGAGGGAGATATTTATGGAGTTTAAGGATGTATTTGCAAAAGATGCTTATGATTGTGGTTTAACTGATTTGCATGTGGCCACACTGCCAGAAGGGTGTAGCAGAAACCCAGTGTTTGTACGCCAGTATAGACTACCGCTGGCATGTTTAGAATCATTGGCAGAGATTATTAAAAATTTGGAATCACGGGGAATCATCAGGCCCATTCATAGCACATCCAATACACCTATTTTAGGTGTATTGAAGCCAAATGGTCAATGGCGGCTATGTGCAGACTTGAGAGAGTTAAATAAAAGAGTACCAATATCTAGATGGCCACTGCCATTCATTGATCAGGGCCTAGCTCAGATACATGGTTCAAATGTATTTACCACATTAGATCTCACCTCTGGATATTGGTGCGTGCCATTGGCAGAGGAGATACAGAATTTATTTTCCTTTACATTTGACAGGACTCAATATGCCTGGCTTAGAGCTCCGTTCGGGTACATCAATAGTGGGAGTGAATTTGGCATATTTTTGAGAAAGGCCATGCCGGATGCAGCGGAAAGAGGAACAATAGTTTATGTGGACGATGTCCTGATAAAAAATGAAAGTTTGAAAAGCCATTTTGATGAAATAAGACATGTACTTGGCCAATTGCAGAAAGCAGGCGCCAAAGTATCTTTGCAAAAAGCACAATGGTGCAAGAAAAAACTTTCTAGGGCATGAAGTGACTGAACATGGGCTAAATCCACAAAAGAAGAAAATAGAGGCCATACAAAGATTAAAAGATCCTAAAAATGTGAAAGGAGTAAAAAGTTTATTTATTAGGGATGACAGGCTATAACAGAAAGTTCATTGAAAATTATGCAGAAATCACTCAACCATTGACTAAACTGCTTAAACTGAATACTCCCTGGAAATGGGAGAAAGGGCAGTCTGATGCAGTGGCTAAATTAAAGGAATGTCTTGTAAAGGCACCATGTTTAGCATACCCCATAAAGGACAGGGATTTCTTTATAGAAATAGGTTTTTCTGAACATTGTATGTCAGCAGTGTTATCGCAAAAACACGATTTGAATCACAAAACCATTGCCTATGCAAGTAAGGCATTTTCCCAAGTTGAAATGAAATTTAATGAATGTGAAAAGGCCCTACTAACCACTGTGTGGGCGCTACAACATTTCCGCCCCATTGTTCAGGGAGAAAAGGTAATTATTGAAACAAATCATCAACCTTTGCAATTTCTAGAGAGTAAAAGAATTAGATCAGGTAATCTAGCGCAATCCAGAATCACTTCATGGACGCTGGCATTACAAGGTTTTCCCGTAGAAGTGAGATATGGACAAAATAAAAAGAACCCAATTGCTCAAGGGTTAGCTGACTTACATGACTGTGCAGCTGAACAAATACCAAATGAAATGGAAGTAGAAACTAGTTTACAGGAATTTGAACTATCACCACACAAAGCTTTTGATGAAAAAACATGCAAGGATTTGCCAACTGTATATGTGGATGGTTGTGCTTTTCACATTGAAAATGACAGTAATAAACAATTAGTGGCAGGAATAGGAAATGTCTGGTTGAAATGTGAAGGCGTTCCCAGTAAAGGGATGAGGATTGGAGATAGGAGCAGTCAGGTGGCGGAATTAGCAGCCATTTATAAAGCAATTGCTACTGCAGTTGATAAAAAGTTCAGTGAAATTGTCCTGGTGACTGATTCCGACTATGCACGGAATAGCTTTGTGGAGTATTTGCCTGGTTGGAAAGCAAGAGGCATGGTTACATACAACAAAAAGCCACTTAAACATGGAAAAATGATACAAGCCATAGACAAATTGGTGTCAGAAAATAATTTAACAATATACTGGAGAAAAATTCGTGGGCATTTAAAAACACCAGGAGAGGATAAGGAGGGAAATGATAAGGCAGACCACCTGGCTAAGATTGGGGCTGTGATGGGAGAACTGCTACCTATTGATTATTTAATGGGTGAAATACAAATTGATGCAGTCACACGTTCTAAAGCACCAAAGGAGGTAGATCAACCGGTGGTGCAGTGGAGTCATGACACGCCAGACCAAGATTTGATTGAGGCACAAAAGAATGATCAAATTTTGGGAATCTATTATAATCATTTGATAGACCCCGAACAAAATCCTTTAACAGAAAATGATTGTATGGGAAAAGAAGAGTTGAGGGTGTTATTAAAGAACAAAACACGAATTAGATTACAGGATGGACTCATGATTAGAGAGTCCATAACAGGGCAAATACAGTGGGCAGTACCCCTTTCATTCAGAGGACTAATGCTACACCATGCACATGATGCCATAACTGCAGGCCATAGAGGTTCACAAAAAACATTAGAAATACTAAAAGATTATGCTTACTGGCCACATATGTCCCAAGTTGTGGAATTATATACTAGAGGATGTCTAGTATGCGCCCAATTTAAACCTGCTTCACCAATGCATAGAGCACCATTGATGAAAAGAGGCCTAACTCTCCCATGGTCAGATTTGCAAATAGACTATGTAGGCCCTTTAAAAAGGTCGAGCAGGGGATACCGTTATATTTTGAGTGTGGTATGTTTGATGTCGAAGTGGATTGAATGCATTCCTGCAACAGATTGTAGTGCGCAAACAGCAGCCACATTGCTGGTGAACCATGTGTTCTCAAGGTTTGGGTTGCCACAAAGAATTGAGTCAGACAGAGGAAGTCATTTCACAAGTACTCTAATGAGTAAGGTATGGCAAATACTAGGTGTGAAAAGGAAACTACATATCGCATATCGGGCGGCGTCTTCAGGTACAGTTGAAAGAAGCAATAGGTCTGTTGTGGATATTTTAAAGAAATTTGTGGCAGAAGCGGGTTCCAGCTGGGATTTGCGTTTACCATTGGTTTTGATGGCAATTAGGTCGACTCCTGCCAAAGCAACAGGTGTTAGCCCCCATGAGGTCTTAACAGGTAGGAAAATGGTGTTACCACAACACCTACTATACAGAACACATGAGCAAACCCTTGTGAGTGCATCCACAGTTCATGAATATATTGATGAACTGAGGAGGCATTTGCAACATGCATTTGCTTTTGTGCAGAGAAATCTGGAAAGAGCTGCTGACAGTGCAAAATCGTATTATGATAAAAGACATCAATAAAGGAATACAGTGTAGGGGATCAGGTATACAAGTTTCATTTTGGAAAAAGTAAACAGAAAAATTCTAAATTTCTAGCAGCCTGGCAGGGGCCATTTCGAATTATAGATAAGGTCTCTCCTGTAGTGTATAAAATTTTGAAAAATTAAGGTGAAACAGCAATAGAGCAGTTTGTCCATGTAAATCAAATCAAACCATGCCATCCCAGACATGAGATCAGGCAGCTTGAGCATGTAGAAACAGATAAAGTCCCTTGAACACAAAAAGAGAAAATAAATGGGTGTAATCAGGAGGCAGTGACAAAGAAGTTAAAAAAGTTGATTGTTATGATGGTACATAAACACTGTAATATATGTAAAAATATATAATATAAGTAAATAAATAAATAAATGCACATATAATAGAAGCTCATGGTTGGTGTGCAGAGAGAAAATGTGTTAAATATTGAATGCTGTTTTATATCTGCTTGTTTTCTTTTAACTTGTGTTTAATTTCAGGAAAAAAAAAAAAAAAAAAAAAATGAAATATTTTTACCAAGCATGTTTTATTTTTGGCAAAAGGATGAAGTTAGTATTACGCTATGTACTTAATTTGTTTATTTTCTATTTTGATTTAGACAATTAACATTATTTGGTCGGAGGTTCCGGGATCAGAGCCCACGGGAGAGACGATGGAGTCCTGGAGCCCACGAGGACGGATTCCGGGAAAGCCCCAAAGAGGGGTGAAGACCAAGGCTGCAAAGCGATCAGCATTGAAAATGATACCGATGATATGGTTAATGATGATGATATTTGGAGGGATCTTCAAGAATTCAGAAGCACAGGTTGTCATTGAACCTGGACCAGCATCTGGTATCGCGGTGGAAGAGGCACCAGGATTCATCATGAGTGATAGAAGGATGATTTTCCAAAATATATACATACCGTTAAATCCTGAGATTTTGATTGAAAAACACTTGAACAATACCGGAATTAAGATTGAACAGACTAAAGAGTGGCTGGAAATAAGAAAAGAGGACGCTAAGCAGTCAATAAGAGATATATTAATGCAATTGGAAAAAACATTTGTGAATTCAGCAGACATTAAGAAGAAGAGAGGAAAGAGAGGTGCGGTGATGCTCGCGATATCAATGGTAATGTCTATAGTTGGAGCGATAATAGGTACCACAATATCAACAGCCAATTCTATTTCGGTAGGAACACTGAGTACTAAAGCACAACAACTGAGTATTGATCTAGAAATAATACAAAAAACATTAGATGGAATTAGAGGGGGACTGGATGAACAAGTGAGATTCATAAATGAAACTGCAATCATGCTAAATGAACAAGCGGATGTAATGCAACGGGCGACTGAAATAATACTTAAGCATGACAGAACTTTAAATGAAATATTGAACATATTGAGTCCTGTTGATAGACTATTAACGAATTATATGAGAGAAGTTCAAACTGCAGTTTCACAATTGATTCAAGGACATATTCCCTTGTATTTTGTTTCGCAGGATATCATTCGTCAAATGATAGAAAGATTGACCAGGAGGGAAATTGACATAATACAGGTAAAAATTGCATTCGAAATGGGGAATGCAATGCCGTTATATGTGGACTTGGAAAGACTAGAGATCGGATTTTTGCTATGCATCCCATATGTAGCCCCTGAACTTATTTATCAAACGAAGTGGGTACACAACGTGGGATTTTGGCAAGAGGACAAATTCATTAAGATTAAGACTCCAGAAGTGGTGGCATTTCAGTCATGGGAACCTGAAGTTTATTTAATACCAAACCTGGAAACATGTGTAACATTTAAAGAACAACATTATATGTGTCCAGGTAAACCGTTTGTTCCTGATGCCACAGATGCTATTTGTGGTTTGAAATCTGACCCAAGTATATCAGAGGGATGTGAAGTGATTATTAGTAATATGGGGAGTGAAGAAATGGCACAGGCTAAGATGGTCAGAGGTAAATGGTTGGTCAGCACCTGTTTAAAGAACATGACGGTAGTACATTTAAACCATGGAACATACGTGGTTAAACAGGTGAAATATAATGTTTTTTATTTACAGGTTCCAAAGGATGCAATTGTGTCAATTGGGGGATTAACATTGTTTCATGTAACAAATGATGTTTGGGAAAGCCAAATGGAAAATATCGATTTTTTTCAAAGGGATACTTTTCCAATACATCCGGATGTGGAATATTTATTGAATCACAAAGAAAGACATGTTATAAAAATGAATTTGAGAAAAAACAATATTACAATTAGTAATCTGGGCATAATAGAAGTGGAAAGATTTAATTGGGGAACCTGGGGGGAACGCTCAATAGTGGGTTTGGCTATCCTAGTGCTAATCATGGGCGGATGGTTGATTGTGCTATCAGTAAAAATGAAGATGTTATTGATTTTACTAACTACGTCAGGAAGAGAAAGATATCCCAATACACATGCATTTTAAAAGAAAAAAGAAAGAACAATTTGTTTTTAGGAATTGGCTTGGATCGTAGCCAAATTCTAAAAACAAAAGGAGGGTATGTAAGGATATTTGGCGTGTTACAGCACAGAGTACAGTACTATTGCACAGGTAGCAATTTTTTTTTTTGATGCAGCACCAAATGCCTATGGTGCATTGCTATATGCGTTACCAGATTAACAAGAAAAGACAGGCTATTCAGTCAAAAACGATTTTTAACATATAAGATGCAAATCTATTTTTACAGTTAAAAGCACACGTGCACATTCAAAAATGCACACTATTTTTCACCTGAAATGCCTATGGTGCGAGAGACACATTTGAAAATAATAACTAACATTACTTATAACTAACCTGACTAATGAAACATAATCCACTAATAAAAATGTGTCTCCACTGCAGAATTAGGCATATTCTGAAAGTGAACTTTTAAACGCACATCCATTTTTTTTTCCTTCTCTGCTGCCCTGTCCACATAATTACAGGAAGCAAAAGAGCTCGAAAGAACAGGAAATCAGTTGGTTACAAAGTATTACTATAAAAATGAGCCATTGTGTAGAGAAGGAGGAGATGGTATGATTGATTCTGATTGGAGCAGCGTCATAGCAAGTATCATGCTAGAGGGAGTGATCAGAGTTTTGCTGGGGGGAGTTGGAGGAGAGAGAAGGACAGTCAAGATTTGGCAGAGCTGGGAGAAAGACCTTTTCCTGGTTGGAGCATTCCTATCTGCAAAAGCTGAGAATTCCAGGCAATGACCCCGGTTTGAGAAGGCAGGCGTTACTTTTTACTGGGGTTAATCTTCAAGGGAGCCACATTCAGAAAGAGAACAGCCAAAGAAAACTCTGAACAGATAAGGTAATTACATAAGTGTGGGAGCTGAGTGTGTACGAGACGATAATGTTCAGTCAGAGTAGGAAAGGGGATTCCGGTGCCTTAATCACACGTTAATGTTGCAAATGGTGTTCTGTTCTCCGCCAAGTTTTTTTTTCAGAGTATTACAGACAATGCTGTTAATGTGCCGTTTTATTTATTTCTGTAAAGAGTGAGATCGTGTTTAAATGCAACTTTTATAATACAGAAAAATACTTGAAAGCAGACAGGTGGTGCGTCTTCTGTTTACCAATACAGTGCTGATGATGAGGGGAGATTTTTAAACAATACAATTGTCATTTTAAGACAGATGTGTGCATGACATATTCAGTATGGAGAGTTGAGAGTGATTGCTTGTAGCATAGCTCGTTGGAGGTACATGAGCCAATGGGAAGAGAGACTCTCTGAACATAGTTCCCTACCGTATATAAGGTAGTGGAAATTACCACAAAATTACCACATATAGCTCTCTGTCGTAAATAAGTCAGTGAGATCGCCCATGGTGGCACACTAACACTGAAAATGTGGTATTCCTAAAATGTAGGTCTGAGTTCTCTCTAGTGATTACACGAAAAATCTAAGCAAAGATAAGGGATTCTGGACATTGGGGCCACAAATAAAACAAGGGAATTATGCTCACCAAAATACCACCAACCACGTATACCAAATATGCATGTCTGGGTGCTGAAATAATGCATGTCCACTGTATTATTGTTGCACATGGCCAAATCTGAATACAAAGAGTGATTATTGCTAAGTTACTTTCGGCGATAATAAAATACCGTCAGGCCCCAAATCTCCACAAAATACCCTACAGGACAAAGACTGATATGCAAATGGATATTTCTCCATTGTCAAGGGTGCAGTGCGCTAAAACATGGTTGTAGACCCTCCAGAGTGGAAGAAAATCCATAGAACAGAATATTTGAACCATGTTGGTTCTCAGTAGAGGGGCTCCCACGCGCCTTTCCAATTTGGTAAAAACACTAGAGCTGTTGCAAATGGCCAATATCCCTTTTCTTAATCGCAGGTACATATTCCAACTGCATGATACCACCTCCGAGATCGATCTGAATGGCAAACATTGAAAATGTAGAACTCCTCGACACTGATGCCACTCACAATCGGGCTTTAATGAAATTATTGTGGACCTCGTTTGCACTCATTCTGCATGGTTATTGAGATTTGGTTATGAACAAATCATTTGTCGTAAATTCTCAAAGAAAATACAACCAACTGAGATCATTCAACCCTGAATTTCCCGTAAGACTGAGGCCTATTATGAGCTGGGCCACCCATTGGAGAGACTAAATTTACTGAATTTGCATCCTACCCAAACACAAGTTCAGGTGTGTGGGAGAGTAGTAATGCTGGATTCCAGAATCCATGGGTGACGATCAATTAAAAAATCGTCTTTGAGGCGACACGCAGATGCTATGGTGCCAAATTCTTTCTTGGAACAGCAAAGGGTTCCTTTCTTTTCTATGCAATCCGGCTGGACAATCAATAGTGACTGCAAGTGACATATGTTTACTGTAGGAGACCAGGCTGTGTGATGGTTTTAGAATTGATGGTATAATATCATATGGCATGTGGCTATTTCACTTGATAGGGTGCGCCCTATGGGAGCACTCTGCATTAGGGCTAGAGCACACAAAGTTGAGAGAGTAGTCTTAAGGCAGGCCCTCTCATTATGTATTAAGTGCTGTAGTTGAGGATCTACCCTATCCTGTAGATAAGCTTTTGCTACTGAATTTATATGACCCTTCTGGGGGCAGTAAGACCGCTGTGATTTAATCTTATATGGAGTAAATCATGATGGAATTGACATACAAATTTCCTGGGTCTTATATAATGATTGCCAGCGGCTTTAATGTCATTGTGCTCTTCCCTTAGATCTCCAAACTCCTGAAAGTGGAACAGGCACTCAAAGTATGTGTGAGGGAGCAAAAATGTGTCTATATTTGTATTTATTTATATAGAGCTTGAAAGAGGGCCACAGGAATGGGATGTGCTAACAAACACAACATAACAGTAAGCCTGGCCAAAACGAGGGAGCAGACTACAGGAGGGGATCAGTAAAACAGAACTGTCTTCAAACCAGGAAAGGAGTGACACGCTCTCAAATCAAGTGGGAGGGCATTCCAGCATGTAGGTGCAATATGGGGATAAGATCCCTGAGAGACCATGGTCAACTTGGTTCTTGGCACATGCAGGTGGCAGGAGTTATTGGATCTAAGCACTCTCCATGCGGGCTGCCAGGAAATTCTACTTGACAAGTACCCTGGACTTACGCCATATAGACACCTATGTGTGATGGAAAGCAGGCAAAGGGTGATTCTGGCAGCCATAGGCACTAAATGCAAAAGCTTTTTGTGCTTCATGTACAGGATCGCTCTTGCAAAGGCCCTCAACAGCCCAAACCGGATTGTTTTACATGGTCTGTAAACCCAGCAATGTCTCCTTTGCCAATGCCTTGCAACGGACAGTATTTATTGGTTTTATTTTTACATTTATAGCAGCGCACCAAGCCCATGGGCTTATGGGCGCTAGTTAGATTGGTAGGTATAGTCCAGGTGGATGATACATGAGTGGAGTAAGGCGAAGATATGAGTCTTTAGGTTTTTATTTAGTAAACCAATTAAGAGCCAATTATAGCCCTAGCAATAGTGGCCGAATTGCAGCGATTTAGAAAGGGTCTTATCTGAGCTAGCAGTTTCAGATAGTAGGACACAAGGCTATTCACATTCTTGGTCCAGAATTATATCCAAAGATCTCACTTTCGGGAATGTAACAATAGTACAGCCAGCTATCGGAATTCACAATATTCAGTGCACAGTATATCCCAGGAAGAGGGCTGAGACGGGTTGCTCTTGGGTAGAATTTCTATACGAATTTGATCTTGTACACTTGAATACGAGTAATGTTACTGGCAATGATTTTGCAGATACATGGACAAATGGAAAGGTGTGGTCTAGGTTGGATTATTATATAGTTGGGCCTGGCATTAAAAAGATGGTCAAACATTTACTAGCTTTGCGGACCTTAGTGACCATGCAAAGTTGTTTTTGCACATTGGCTTCCTGAAAAAACAATAAATTAAGATCCAGCAAAGGGTTACTACCAAGGCTAAGGGCAATATAGTAGTCTGGACTGAAGCTAGTGTTGAACAATTTAACTATATCCTGAATGGTTGTGGGAGGTCCTTTGGCTCTTTATTATTGCAGCATCAATGGGACATCCACACCATGATGGAAAATATTTGGATAACGCCTCGCCTAGACAGAGTGTTGCAATATAACCATAAAATCCATCCTGAGATCTGTGATATTGTTATCTCCAAAGAAAATAAACTTTTGCATGCTGCCTTCCGCCATAATTCAATATCTGGCTTCTACTCCTGAGAAACTAAGTGGAAGTCACAGGCCACACTATTGCGGACTCAGTAAAAAAAAAAAACAAAAAAAACAAAAAAAAAAACAGTATCCACAATTAGCACAACTAGAATAACGCGAATAGGACATTTCTTTTTAGCCTACTTAAAATTCATGACAGTAGAAAGTTTTGGCATCTCTACCGCACGTTCTTAGATCCAGAAATGCCCAAGAACAAATCCTATAGTTGAAGATTGCTGGGATACTCACATCAGGAATCTACTGTATGATAAAAATACTAAAAAGGAACATGAGGCCAAATATAAGTATGCACCGATTAACACATGATGGTTTTGAGATGGAGGACCTAGCACGTGTCATTAAGGAAATCAAGGCCACTAAGACCCCAGACCCCGGTCCCCGATGCTCTCGCTAATAAAGTTTTTAAAAGAAATGTCAAATTCTGTGTACAGCTATTATGCAAAGTCTTAACTCTGGTGCTTGGTTGGGAAGTTATCCCAGATAGGCGTCGAGAATCACTCCCCATGATTGACTTAAACTGCTAAATTTACACATCACTATTATTAAGAAAGTTAAATAAGTGGGCAGACAAAAATAAATTGATAAAGAAACAACTTACTGGTTTCAGGAAGGGACACAATACTGAACACAACATCTGGATTTTACGACACTTGCACCTACCCAAAGAGTAAACTTTATATGTGTAACATACATTACGCCAGCACCTTTGATTGTGTCTCGGATATTAATATATGGGAAAAATTGACGGGTTGGGACATTGATCCCTCCGTATTACATCTGTTCAAACAAATGTACACAAACGCACAGGTAGAATTGAGCAGGGCGGAAGACTACTAGGCCCATTGCAACCGACCATGGTTTGAAACAGGGGTGTGTTCTGGCATCCCTGTTATTTAACCTGTATGTTGCGGACATGGATGCGATCCTAAGAGCTTGTCATAATTTTCCACCTAAACTTGGTATGGAAGCCATACCGTAGCTTTCATATGCCGACAATACAGTACTATTCCCCGGATGCCCTTTATTCTTTCGCCTCGTCAAATAATATTAAAATAAATTTGAGAAAGACGAAAATCATGGTTATAGGGAAATAAGCCGATTCAGTGGGGGCTTTAGCTGAAAACTAGGCAGAGAAACCGTGGACGTGTTAAATAGTTTGGTGTATTTGGGCATCCCTTTTAAGAATTGCTCAGCTCCCTCCTTCTATGGGAGTTAGTTGTGGTAGTAAACGCTCAAGAAATGGTTGGTCATTAAAAACGTTATAGCCAGGAAAGGGGGAGACAGTGTAGAGGGTCTGCTTGAAATATACAAGATTAGCGTCATCCCTGATATTTTATGCTGTTTGGAGACTTTACCCTTGCAATTAATTTCCTGGCTTAATATCAAAGGGAAATTGTTACGCTCTTTGCTGGGCATCCCAAGAGCAGTCTCTGTTGTGGCCCTGAGATGTGAACTGGGTATGATCTCCCAGGCAGCGCACTTTATTATTCAGCGCTGCAAGCTATTTGCCAAAATCTGCTGGGCAAAGGGACATGAGGACTCACACCTCTGTCTTATTGCAGATAATGGTTTCAATAACCGTACCAACCAGACTTTGTGACCTTGGAATGTCCTGCCTGAAGCACCTTAGGACACTTGGCCTAGAATTTCCCTCTGAGGGCTATTCCCATGATTTCCTCCTTAAACTCAAAGTAAAAACTGCTGACTGGGATAATTTTCAAAAGCAACGTACGCTGTTTATAAAGAAGAGGTATGCCGAGTATATTACACATGGCATTTTGCCTGGTAGCCCGCATAGTCACCTGTTAAAGTATTGCAGCCTTATCGTAGGCACTTCATATTGGATCTACTTTTTAACATTCTATCCACTTTTGAACACACTGGGTCTTGATGGTGGATTCCGGTGGAAGAAAGGCAATGCCGGTTATGTAGAAGAGGGATCAAAACATTCTTACAGCTTTTCTCCATCTTACTATAGAATATCACAATGGATATAGCCACTTTGTTAGTTCTCCATCTCGAATAGTCTCTGATCCATTTTGGGCATGTACTGGCCGGATCCTTGAAAATTACTGCTGCATCTCACTGTATTTGCAAAGAAGCACTCTCCCTATTTTCGGGAGCTTTGACAAACTACATGAAAAGGATACACTTTTATATATGACTATCGGGTACAAAGGACAAAAGAAATGGGGTGTTATTGATAATCATATTTAATCATTTTTTATGGCAAATACATGTAATTTATAAGAAATTCACAATTCAGCTGGTTATTTTTGGATGTTTTGCTGACCCATTTTATTGTACTAGTTTCGCCTATGTCATTTATATATATGTTATCAATGTATTATCTAGTTTTATCATGAACAAGATTTTCATATGTAAAACCCTAAGGCACGCAATAAAAAAAATTAAATATTGCGCTTTGCTGGATCCATGTGTTCTAGACAGAGTGCAGTGTTGTAATTTACTCCTGAAGGAGGACAGACCTCTCTCATGGTATAAACGATGGGAGTTGCACAAGAATTTCAAATGACGCCTCCTTTTGAAGGGCATCTAGTGAAGAATACGTAATGTTAGCGTAATATGTTTGTATCATTTAATTCTGAAAAGTAGTCTTGCAGCCGCATATTGGACTCTTTGAAGTTTCATCATTAGGTAATCTGGAAGTCTGAGAAATGGGCTGTTTGCATAGTCTAGTTTGGCTAGCATTACAGATATTATCATGGCCCCGTGGATGAATAGTAAGTAAGGTATGACACACTGTAGCATGCGCAGCTGGCAGAAAAAGCTTTTGATGATGGTTCCGATGAGTGGATAGAGAGTGATGGTGTTGTCCATTGTGATTCCCAACTGTGGTCAATTAAGTGGGAAATGGCCATCTTGTAATGTCAATTGAATGTGGTGGTGTTGGCATTTGTATGAATTCAGAGAATCAGTTCTGTTTTGCAAGGATGAGTTTTGGTCTGTTCGTGATCATCCATGCACCCACCTGTCCAAGGCAGTATTTAATGTCTGCAGTGTTTGGTGAAGTGTGCTTCAGAAATTTGTAAATTGTGTGTCATCCACATAGTTGTAGCAGGAGATAAAAGATCTGATGACGAGGTCTAACAGTGGTGTCTAGAGATGTTGAAAAGCAGAGGTGAGTGTGAATCCTTAGATTGCTCTGCAGATAAGTGGGCAATGCCAGGAATTTTAGCACGTGAGGAGGGAGATGCTCCAGGTTAGAGGCGTTTCTTTAAGAACAATATCTTACAGGATTTTTAGAAGGTTTTTGTGACTGATTATTTCAAAAGTGGCTGAGATGTCCAGCAGGTTGAGTGTTCTCTGAGCTTTCATCCACATTATTTTTAAGTGTATCCAAGGTGGAGACTAGAGCCCATTCAGTACTCCCGGAAGGTCTAAATCTGTACTGTGCCTCATCCAGGAGGCGGTTTAGTTCTTCGAAAATTCAGAGTTTAACATCTATGAATCTTTCCCTGATTCTCCTGATAAAAAAAGGGTGTTTAAGATAGGGAGATAACTGGCTGGATCATATGGGCCATGCAGATTTCAGCTGAGCTAGGACTCTTCCAGTGCTGATGGAGTAATTGAGAAGGGATAGAAAGATGGGCATGTAGTCTGGAGATTTCAGGATGGATTTGTAAAGATTTTGAGGGGATCATGGATCCTGAGGAGATCTGGATGCGTTGCATGAGTCAATGGTAGCTTGTAGGTCCTGTGCAGACAGAAGGCAGAAAAACAATAGAGAAGATGTAGTTGGATGTGCTGGTGGAGTCTTGGTGGTGGCGTGTGTGGGTGGGAGCAACCTTTATTGTTGAAGGATTGCCCACCCACCCTGAGACTTGGTGATCTGCTCCCCACTGTCTTCCCCCATGCTACCAATTGGCCACCCTCCCGTTAGCTCCCAGCTCCTGTTTTCTCTGCTTCCCTCACTGTGTTCTTCACCCTATTATTGTAAAGTACTCAGTTGCTTACCGAAGCTAGGTCCACGCTCAATAAATACCCTGATAATAATAACAGTAATAATAAAAGTTATCCAGGAGGTCAAGGATCTTTTGGTTGAATTGTGCAGCAATCTGTTCACATAGCTGTTGTGTAGTAGTAGTAGGGATTGCATTGCAGGCTGTTGAGCTTTTGAATTCCTGGATCATTTTATACATTTCTCTTTCGGTGTGAGGTGCTGAACCAATGCTTTTTTGAGTACTGTGCTTTCTTTGCTTTGACCACTGCAGTGCTATAAGGCTTCAATGTTAATGTTAGGCAAATTTGCTAATTTGCAGATTGTTCTTCCTCCAGTTTAGCATGTTACAGCACAATGCAGAAATAATCCAGTTGTGGAGTTTTGCATCCAGCGTGGTTGTTGGCTCATCTGTGGGGAAGGTAGATTTTGTTGCTTCTTGTTTTCTTAGTAGGACATTTCTGTCCAAGGTCAGGTCATGGTCGCTGGTTCTTTTGAAGGTTCCACAAGGCTTAGTGTCTAAGTGAATTTTGTGAAAGGCATAGATAAGTAAGTGATCTTATCAGGGGAGGAGAACTTGGGAGCAGTTTTACAGTAAATGTCATCCCAAGTGTCCCAGGCCATGTGGTAGAGACCCTTAATCATCTATTTGGGGTGTAGTGTAGCAAGGTGGAAGCTATAGGAGGCCCACTTTTTCACAAATCACCTGAACCGGCGGGGCCTGCACCGATCTCAAAAGAGGTAGCCACATTTCTCTTTCCAGTTTAAACAAACAATTGTCAAGATTTTCCAACCTTGTTTCCATTCTGTATAAAACGGATGGTATATATTTCTGTGTTAGGCCTTCTGAATTGGTTCAAGGGATTAACTGTTATTAAAAAATGATCAACATACTGCAGGGTTCCAATAATAGTTAATGCACAGACAGAGGCCTTCTCACAGTATATACGTGTAGATCGTGGTTTATTAGTATTAAATTCCCAAATAACAGAAACTACTTCTAATTTCAATAGTAACATTTTCCCATTCAAACCCAAAATTACTTTTTTTGTTGCAAACACGATAACCATAGCTATTTCTAAATTCATTTCAAGGGAGAAAATTGTTTAATAGTTGTTTGTATTACAACAGGGGATAGATAAATCAAGGTGTGCAGTATCAGCTGTACATACTATATTATATAAATTGCTATTCCCTCATTTTGAAATGGAAATTACACACGTCCCTTAAGGCATTCTTAGTATCGCCTATGTACAAGATAAAAAGGAGGGGGGAGCAAGACTCAGCATGGCTGAATTCCTTGGCTGGTCTGAATAGCTTTCGAATATAAACCCACTCTTAAATCGAGCACAAACCTTTGAATTGCCACAAAATAATCACAATTTTTAAGAGATCGTCATCAATCACTCCGCCCAATGTCTTTTGCCATAATGTATTTCGATCAACTCGAGCAAATGCTGCTGTCAAAAGACTAATTAAAAAGGGGGGGGGGGTTGCGAGTGCTGAATTACGCAACAATAAAGTTCCAGCACTTTCTGAGTGGTTGCCACCTGTTTGCGTAGCCTGCGTGAAAAAGTAAAAATACATAACCAGTTTGCAATTTTGAAGCACCTGTATCAGGACTGTAGCAGAAACCTTACTCCAAATTTCCAACATTCCATAGTGCAAATAAGCGTTCGTTCCTTGGGTCGTATCGTTGTTATTTGAATTATTATTATTGGGAAGAGCTTGGGCCCATGAGTGAGAGAAATTAAGCTTTTCTTATTTCCTTAAAAAGGTTATATAACAGAAAGGCCCAAAAAGGACTGCAGTAGCCAAGCACAGTGTTCTATGTAACTTTAGTTTCAAATAATGCGCTTTATATCCTCACTGTTAAATGTACTGTGCCAGTCCTGAATATGTGGTGGGAATCTGCACCTGCCAAAGGCATTTTACCAAAGTCATCCACTCTAAATTCCGCCCAGATGTGAGAGCTGATTGGATTTATTGGGGCTTTACACAATGTAGTTCCCTGTTAATCAAAAAACAAATCGTTTGGTCATTTTTCTTAGTTATAGCAAAACCTGTTTTTTATAATTAATCAGCCAATTTGTATAGCCTTGCTTAAGGTTTTTCGACCTCCTCCATTGTTAAGCGCTGGTATCCATTTTGAGAATGTACAGGAGAACGAATCTGACTTCTCTGAATCTTCTCCATATTTCTACTCTCTACTATGGTCAGATCGAACGTAATAGCAAGACCGACTTTTTAAGTTCAAAATATCACCTTTTTCAACTAGGTCATGTTTTCTTCAAATCAAATATCCACTGAGAGAAACTGTGACGAAGAAATTATTGGGAAGCCACTTCCAATAAGCATCATTTTGGCTAATGAACTAATAGAATTAGCCATCCACTGAAGGCTTTTCCTAGTTCACTATCAAACCAGTGGCTCTGAATTAATGTGCAAATATGCTTTAACATTTTATTTTTACCAACGGGAATGCATTTTAATTTATTTCATTTTTAACGTGCGCTTTGGTTTACCCCCCCAAAAAAATCTTAAAACCTCTATGTAAAATAGCATTCAGAACACATCTGACATTAACAATCTATGTTCTCTTATCCAGTCTCCAGCCTCCTGTACTTTAAAGCAGCCAATGAGTCTTTAGAAGACCTGTAATTAAGCAAGGTGACAGTATGTTCGTTCTTTCTGTGAATGTCTTCTTACTCCTCCCTGCAGAATGTTCAATTGGCAGCCTCCAGACAATTCAACAGTTAGCCACCCTCACCTTAAGCAGTGCAACCCGACTTCTCAGATGTTCTGCTTAAAGGCAGGACATACCACTTTCAAAAGCCTCTGCTGCTGGGTTGGAGGTAATGCTGCATTTGGGTATGTGGGGGGGGGGGTATTTAAACCTATCTGCCTTCTCCCACCACCAAACGCACATAAGCTATTTTGATGAATGAACTAAAATGTAAGAATATTCTGGGGATCATTGGTGGCACAAATGAATATAGATTCCACAGGATCGGCACTCTAGAAGCGAATGGCTGGAGAAATACAATCCAGCGATCAATTCCAAACTATAGGGGCATTTTCACCTGACAAGGGATTCCCCTCAAATCTCCAATGGTATATTTGGGCATGAATCTCTGTGGACACAATACGAAGTCACAAGATACTGGATCTGTATAAATCAGAGCTGCTGTTCTTCTCTCCTTTGATGAGCCATTCTATTTAGGATGGTACAACACATGTAGAAGATTGGGATAGCCATACGAGAGGATAACCATGAGGATTTGGATAACCATATGAGGACAAATATGAGGATAACCATACAGAAAGGACAATAAAACAGCAATTAAGTAAAATGACATTATTGATCAAGCACCTCTATACCTGTACAATTGAGCATTGCCAAGAAGAGAACATAAAGTTGAATAAAGCCAAACCTTTGCAGCAAACCTACTACCACTTGAAATATTTTCTAATCTGAAAGCACACAACCATGTGGACAATTTTGGGTACTGGTGCAGAATGTTGTCTTCACTCGTGTATTAAAAGATGCCACAGGCTTCAACTGTAATCCTCCACTTGGGTTTTGAAAGTGTTTCTGACGGATTTACCTGCATAGGTCCTACCCGTTTGCTAGTTTATTCCACTGCTTGCTGCTACCAAAGTATGCAAGTATGTTTGCGAGGAATTTAATTTGTGTTGTGACAGGATTTAATGCCATTTCTCCAGCTTGAAATCATAAATGGGAAAAAGTGTGACAACCCTATTTTCTACACCTTTTTCTTTTTGAGGTACATCTTCTGTGTTATTTGATGGAGGTGTTATCACTCCACTCCCAATTCTTCCTTTCATATATCGATTTTGTTACCAAAGACCATTTTTTGTTTTTAAGGGAGTTATTTATTTATTGCATACATTCAAAAGTTACATTAATAGATATTAGAGGAAAACATTGTATGAGAGAGAAGAGGCACAGTTATTTACAATACAGAGAGGAATATCTAATTACAGAAATATTTACAGATGTTATGCTGGCTACTATTGTTTATATAGATTGAACAGCCAGGTTTTTAGCAGTTTTTTTGAAGCCTGTGAATGTTTCCTCATTTTTGATTTTGAGCAGAAGGGAATTGCAGTGTTTGGGGGCTAGGTATTGGAAGCTGCTGCCCCCTGCTCTGGAGTTTTTGTACCGGGGAATAGCTAAACGCGACTGGTTGTTAGATCTTCGGGATCTGGTGATTTCTTTTTTGGCAATAGCATGGTTTAAGTAGGTGGGCACATTTTTGTGGAGACATTTGAAAGTGATACACAGAGTTTTGACGATCACTCTAGCTTTGATAGGAAGCCAGTGGTGCTCTCCTTGTTTTGGATATGTGGTCCGTTTTTCTTAGTCCGAGGGTGGCTTGAAGGGCTTTGTTTTGTATGAGTTGTAATTTGTTGATGTTGGAAGTGGAGGTCCCTAATAATAAAATGTTACAATAGTCGAGCCTTGATAAGATCAAAGCCCTGGCTAGTGTGATGCAGTTGGTAGGGGCCAGGAACTGACGACAGAGAGATAAGTTTAGAGGTGGAGGATGAGAGGGCGTTTATGTGTTTAGTCATGGAGAGGTTTGTATCCAAGTAAACTCCTAGTGTTTTCACATGTTTCAGTGCTGGTATTGTGGTGCCATCTATGTTGATGGCAGAATAGTCTGGATGAAGAGCGCTTATTTTGGATTGGGGGCCCACAATGAGGATCTCTGTCCTCTCATTGTTGAGGCAAAGGCTATTTAATGCCATCCAGTTTTGGATTATGGCGTAGATTTTATTGATAGTCAGGTTATCTTGGGTATAGTTCCCTGAGAGTGCGATGAGGATCTGGGTGTCATCAGCAAAGTTGGTGTAGATGACACCCATGTCATCCAGTACTGAGAAGAGCAGTTTTGTATATGTGTTGTAGAGTGTGGGTGAAAGACAGGACCCTTGAGGAACGCTGATAGGGACTGGTATGGGCTCTGCAGCTTCTTTGCCTATGGAAATTCTGGAAGTACGATCTGCAAGGAAGGATTCGATCCACATGGTTGCGTCCAAAGAGAAGTTAAAGTCTCTGGCCAGTGTGGAGCAGAGTTTGTTATGATCCACAAGATGGAACGCTGCAGATAAGTCCAGGAGGAGGAGGATGCAGAGTTTTCCTGAGTCTCTAATGGAATCCATCTGTAGCTTGAGATCTAGGAGGGCTGTTTCCGTACTGTGGTTAGGACGGAAACCAGATTGTCTGGTGCCCAGGAGTTGGTTGGTTTTGTTCCAGATGTGCCTGGACTTGCTTGTATGCTATTTTAATTAAGGATTTTGAGTAGAAATGGAACTGTTGTTATTGGCCTGTAGTTGGTGGGTACAGTGGGGTCGAGTTTTTTTTTTTTTTTTTTTTTTAGGAGAGTTGTGACCCAGGTTTGCTTGATGCTGGCAGGTACCTGATGGTATTGAAGGATGCGTTTATGAATTTAGTTATGATGGGTGTCAGTGTATGGACACATGATTTGACTACTTTAGCTGGGACAGAGTCTCCTTTGCAGTTAGATGCTTTGAGCTTAGATATAGTGTTGAGTACTAATTATTGTGATACAGGAGTGAAATAGAATGTGGGGTTGGTGTTCACATTAAGGGTGGGTTGGTGATAGTCTATGACAGTCTTATTTGCTAGAAGTTGTTTTTTGGTTATAATTTTGTTTTGAAGTAAGTCAATCTTGGAAGCTAGAGCATTTTGGATCGTAGTGCACCACCTCTTTGGTGATGTTGGTAGAATTAGTGGCTGGGGCTGGATTTTCCAATTATTTTAGGATCGATAACAATTCTTTTGAATCAGATACAGCATTACTGATACGAGCATTGTAGGCATTCACTTTATAGGTGATAATAGATTTTTTATAAGTTCTATTAGCCTCCTGGTAGGCTAATTCGGTCTCTCATGTAGGATGTTTTCTGAATGTATGTTCTAGGGCTCATTTGGCTCTCCTGAGTGCGACAAGGTCATCATTGAACCAGAAGCATGATCGTTTGTCACAGCGTTTCGTTTTAGTGGCGAGGGGAGCTGCCGGGTTGATGGTGGATGAGAGACAGTTGTGGTAGGCCTCTGCTAATAGGCAGGTGTTATCATTGGGGACAGACACGGTTTCTAATGCTTTGGGGAGCAATGGCTCTATGTCCTCAGGGGTGAGTTTTACGAGGATTTCCAGTTTCATACAAGGTGGGGGTTTTGGGATTGGTTACTGGGAGATCAGTGGCAATGATGGTGAACATAATGTGGTGGTCTGTCCAATCTATCGGAGAGATTGAGTCGATGGATAGGTCAGTGTTGAGTGAGAGAATCCAATCCAGGGTTCTTCTTTTGATGTGGGTGGGGGGGCATTCACTAATTATGTAAAGTTCATGTCCAGGGAGGAGTGTAGTGCTTCTGCTTTGTGGTCAAGGGTATCATTGAATCCTAGATTCAAATCTCCCAGGATGATGCATTTGGAGTTGGGTTTAATTAATGGAGCTAATAATAGCGGGATGTCTATTTCAGGATGGCGGTTGGAGTTGGGAGATCTATAGATCACTACTATATTAATAGTTGTTTTTCCATTTATTGGTAGTTTATCAAGCAGTATTTCGTAGCCTGCCAAGTTTTCAATGGTGCATGACCTTAGTTGGAGTTTAGTCTTTGCGATCATGGCAACGCCAACTCCATGCGAGTGGGTCTGGTCAGTTCTGAGGATAGTGTAGTCTGGAGGGATAGCGATAGTGAGGAGAGGGCCAGAGGCTTGGTGGAGCCATGATTCAGTGATAACTAGAATGTCAAGCTGTAATTCTGTGATTAGGTCATGTATTTCAATGGTATGAGCTCCTAGAGAACAGACATTTATGAGGGAGGTGGGAGGTCTCAACATAGAGGTATCTGCTAACATGGGAGTCTTGGGTCTAGAAGTTGGACTTTGTTTGGTAATTGTTTTGGGCATAGGGTGGTAGTCACTCGACGGTGAATGAGTACATGGTGTGTCATTTGGTAAAGGGCAGTTCATCTGATACTTAGTTCGAGACCTTAGGCGAGAGTGTCTTTTTGCACACGTTTGCACACCAGTTGTGTTCATTTTCACTTTGTGTATGTTTACTTAGCCCTCCACCTTTTAGAGTTTTTGATAAGTGGTTTTGTTATAAGAGCACTTTATTGTATGTTGGATAATGTCATGTTTCATGTCATATTTGCAATATTAAGCTGTTTTGTACAAGGCCGAAAAGGTGACAAGTATCACTCCACATGTGCGCACACACACACACACACACACTGATACATGTTAACAGCACTCTGTTCAGAGAAAGGGATTCATTCCCCAATGTATAGCTGAAAATTTTGACTCTTCAACCCTTCTGAATATAAGATGTCACTGATGCCCTCTACTAACAGAAAAAGGTAACTGCAGCACAGGTTGTGAAGAGAAGACAAGGATGAATTATGCAGATGGACTAACTCCGAGAAGATCCTAGTGTCAGCAGACCAAGAGGAATCCATCTGCCCACACCACCAACACATCCCCATGAAGCACCTGGCAGGCCAAATGTATTCCCAGCAGCCTGGTTTTAGGGCCTTGGCCCCAGTAGAGCAACAGATCAAAAGCTACCCTCATTTAAGAGTGCCCTTAGATTCCCCCCACCAACCATCCGCTCTAAAAAAACATGTAATTTTGGGCCGGTTTGGCCCAGGTTGTAAGGTTACAAGAGAGTGTCTCTTTCCCCTTCGGTCATCACTTGAATACACATAGACACTGCAAGGTGGTCTCAAAGAGTATGCTTAGGGCGTCAGGCAGTTTCTGCATACAGGACTTGCAATGGCCAGTTGATCTATTAGAATGTTGCCCTTAATGTTGTTGGGTGACCTGACCCACGTTTGAGCTATCATGCTGCAACATTTGGTGCTGTGGGCTTAGAAAATCCAAGATGGCCAAAAAGCCCACATGTGCGCCAGAATAGAAAAACTGTGCAGTACTGGCATGGAAAACATCATGATGGCCAGAACTTCCCAGAAAATGCACAGGGAAATGCATGTAGGCTGCCACCCATTTTTGCCTAGGTTGTGAGCACAGGAGGGCACTGCCTAAAACCACCATTGGGCTACCCACACAGTAGCCTGAAACCATCGGGAATGGCAATGCTGATTGCCAAAAGCAACCTAGAACTGTGGGGAATTAATTTCTTAAATCCCAAAAATGGTTGCATTACCAGTACTCACCACTATCAGAAAGCTGGCGTTTTAAAACCACCAGACTTTTGTGTAAAACTGAACAAATGAAACAAAACCAGACCAAGGAAAGACTTGCTAAGAGGTGGATACAATGTAAAACTATACTCTGAAATGACTTGAAGGAAGTAATTATAATGTGTATGTAAAAATCGTAATAGACTTAAACTGGGGGACAAAAAGTGACATTTAGCTGAAACCTGGCTTAATGAAACTGAATTCTGCCTGACATCTACCCCCACAGGAGTTAAAACCTGCTCAGCCACTCTTCCCCTTGCCAAAAGGAGTTGTCACCTCTCTGATTAGATTAGGGGTGGAGCAGCTACAGGGAGTTGAACAAAGGCCTGTCCTGGGCCCAGGCAGATGGTTTATTGGGGGGGATCGTAAATGGCTTCCTTTTGAACAAAGCCCTTCCTCGACTCAGGCAGAAGTTATATTGGGGGTGTCGTAAAAGTGGCTTCCTCTTGGCAGAAACGGGGAGGGGCAGCCCCCTGAGAGGACAGGCTGAGCTTAAAGAAAGTGGACAGACTGGTTTCTCCACCATGTGACCTGGGAAGACACACCCCTGTTGGCCAGAATATGATTTTAAGAAAGATGTATAACTCATGTGCCGACTTGTCAAAATTATCTAAATGATACCATAATTCTTGTGATTTTTCTGCCCACCTTTTAAAAGGTTTTAGGACCCGGTGGTATGATCTGGGGGGTTGCTAGCGGAAAATAGGGTTTCACTCCAAATGTCTGCATGTTAAAAATCTGACACTTCATCAATTGATGTCCACACTCCTTGCGCACATGTGTGTAAATTTGGGTAAATGTCCGATATTGCAAAACCAGTTAAAAAGTGCAAAATGTTGCCATTTCTGAATGCAAGCCCCCAGGAAGAGCAGAGTTTGAACATGATATGTGATGGGTGCATGTAATTTTAAACAACTGTGTATCTGTGCAATATGTATTTGAATCAAATATAGATTTGTGGGCAAACTGACCAGGGGAGGATCCTCTGACCCATAAAAACCTACAGCATCACTCTGACTCACATTTCCTTCCCCCAATCATGGGAGAGGGGAGAATTGGGCCAATGACAAGTAGAGAGGGGCAGGCTTAGCTAGGCCCAGGCACACACCCATTTTCAAAACACATAAAAAGACTGCTGGGACAGGTAGAGACATTCAATTCCATTTGCTGCGGAGCATGCTGACCGACGACTTCACATCCAGAGATCCTACACTTAGACTTCCAAGCTAAACAGAGACTACAGAACTTTGAACCAAGAAGGCCCACTGCAAGCAAAAGTATTTGTCAGCAGGCCCAAAATCATTTGCAGACTATTCACAGCCGGGCTGAGCTGTTGATTCTGGCCTGAAACCCTGCGCCAGAAAGATCCAGAAGCAGTGCTGTACCCAGAGAAAGCAGAGCAGTATCCAGAACCAGAGGCCAGAGATCCAGAGTGACCTAGACCGCTGTGAGCAGAACCAGAGAGCTGACCCAGATCACTGTGAAGTGCCGAGACCAGAACCGGAGTCCAGTCCAAAACCTGACCAGATCCGTGGCGAGGCCTATTTCAAAAATATATTGTGAGTACTTAGCAGAACCAATCTCTTAATTAAAATATTCTAATCCAAACTATTTTAATCTAACCAGAACTGCCTCCTAGAAGTTGTCACTTGTTATTTTGTAAAGCTGCACCACTGTCACTTGTCAATTCTGAAGCTGCAAGCTGTCACCTGTCATTTTGAGTTTACTTTAAATCCGAAAAACTACCTTTATTTAATCGTCCGTATCTCTGGAACCGTTTGGGCTAACTTGGTTTAACTTTCCTCTGAAAGCTTAGAATCTTACCCTTCCAACAAGCCTAGAACCGACTTCCTACTCCTTATACTTTTTCCGCAATAACGATTCACGCACTTGCGAATTTTACCGTGATTTGCGATTTGGTTAAAAATCCAGCCAAGTGTAACCATCAGCAGTCATTTCTTTCCTTGCTAAAAATTCGTTTGCCTCTTAATCACCATCTCTGAATCATTGCTAAAGTGAGCCTGCACTCATCCCTAGTATCTCTCACTCACCCTGAACCTCCTAAGGGGAATTAAAAGCATTTTCAGCATATTTCTCACTTCATTGTCACCATGTTCAAAGCATTTTGCCTGTGTTTCAAAACTCCTATCTGTTGTATAAGCTGCTGGAGGGGAATTGAACTGAATTCTATTTGATTGCATTCCTAAGAACTGTGTGCTCTCATCTTCATCTCCTTACATTGCATAAAGGGGAGGGTGAATTGTCCAAGAAAGTGATTACATTGTCTTTTGCTGAAATCCTATCAAGTTATTTTCTGTACTGCATTTTCATTCCACATTGCATCTATTTGAAACCATAAAAGTATTGTTGCTATCTTATCCATCCTATACCCGCTCATCATTGATTATAAAGAAGTGTGCTAGAGCCAGACTATCCATTATTGATTACTGCTCAGATTAAGTGTGATATTCAATTATTAATTCATTATAAAAGTATGATATATATATATATATACTGTTTAATTTTTTTTTCAAATAAACCTTTTAAACTTGCAAAACAGATCTACTTCTTGGCTCAGTGGGGTCAGGGGGATTCTAAGAGAGGGGTGTTATACAGGGGTTGTCATCCAGAATATGAACCTGGACATAAAGATATATCAATAAGGGTTTCTCATTCAGTATCCCAGGCTAGGTATTGACTTGGCTGTAGTGCTGGATTGAATCTTCTTACAATGTGAAGGTCTCCTGTGCCCTAGCTAGCCAGCCAGGTATAATCCTACAAGGTTACCCCACATGTAATAATCTTATACTGCATGCCAGTAGCGTATTTACCAATTCGCTACATACAAGGGCAGCATTCATTCCCTTTTCTCCATCTGTGGCCAATGTGGTATGGCTCAGGATAGGTAGATCCATCCATGAAGCGCTTTTTGTGCCTACAAGATACATTTTGCACACTGCAAATTCCTGGCTCAGACACCTCTGTTAGCAGGCTTTGCAATACCAGAACCCCTTCCAGCTATCAGCAGGAGGTAGTCTAATATGATTATATGTTTTGCAACTCTCAGGAACTCTTGAGCACATTCCAGGGCCATTAGACATCCACAACATGACTTAACGTAATATCACGAACATAAATGCCGCCATTAAAGTTCTGCTTGTCAAGAAGGAAAGTTCTCATCCTTTGCTTTGGTTACATTTTCCTTTGTCGAAATACTAAAACTAGACATGTGTCACAACATTCAAGATCACACACAATTATGTTTTCATTTCCTTACATGGTGTGATTTAAGTCTGTACACGTGTCTCCTTCACTGTTCACACACTGCCCCTTTCCTGCTTTTGTTTCAGTTTACTCTTCACCCTAAAAACTACACTGTTCACCACGACGGGCAGGGTCATAATTTACTACGGGCAAGGCTCAGTGCATTAAGACCACTACTGTGGTGATTTACGCAGTATAAGAACCAAATAACATTACAGTGGCACATAACTGTGTTCGTAAAATAGGCATAACTTCGTTTATTAAAATACATTTAACAATGTATTGGGTTTTACCTCTGCGTTACTTAGACCTGTGGCAAATGGGGTTGCTTTGATCTACGATGTTGCAGTGGCAATGACCTAACGCTTTCCATCGTCGTCCTCAGTTTTGGTGGCTCCTGGTCTTTCGAATAGCAGCCTTCATCATTTCCACAAACTACTCAAAACAGGGCCCTGGAGCCATGACTTCAAATAATCCCCCTTTTAAGCCCAGTATGGCAGATGTGCGTTACAAATGTCCAAAATAAAGAAAACAAGGAATACAAGTCTTAATCGTGTATGATTTACTTCAGTCTCCATGGAAGTGGTCCCTGCCTTCAAGCACCGGCAGTAGTCGAAGTTTGGGACTGTGCCATTGACCGTTTCAATGCTGTTCAATATGAATCAGCTTTTGGACTGCCCTGTTTTAAGAACACAATCTTTACTCTGCTCTTATGAAAACTGAGCGTATTTTTATTTTGGGATAGTTATTGAACACGGATCTAGCTTCGAGAAGCAGCAGAGCTTTGTACAACAACGGGTGAATAAGAGTGGGGCTAAGCGGGCACAAGTTATAGGAGGGCTGTGTTACACACAATTAAACAGGAGCAGTCATTTTGGATTATGTGGGTTTAGCTGGCAGGTGGGATTGGGTGGGGGGAGTCAAAGGTGCATGAAGAGGGTGCTCCTTGAAAAGGAGGGTATTGAGGTGTTCAGAAGTGGACCCCTGCCCCCAAAGGATTGTTACCTAGGAACGCTGCAGCGATAAGTAGGCAGACACCTGAGTAAAACAAGATTATTGGATAAAAAATAAAACAGCATATACAGAATTATCAGCTGATAATTAGGGAAACACAAAATGACAAGTGGAAGCAGTTGACAAACTGTAGATCTGAGGGTTTGCGCCAGAGCTCATCTTGTATAGCATGTCATAAGCATATAACTAATATATTATAGCAATTTCATAATGGTAGGTGGTACTTTGCATCAATGTTACATACAGTTTGTAATAACTGTAAGCAGCTGACTTGTGTTGAATCCTTGCGGTTACATGAACGTAGTACATTGTGTGGTAATATGGGTAAGCAGCATTAGAAAAACAACAGTTATATACCATATATGGTGATAATGCAGCACTTAAGAGAGCAAATGGAAGGAAGAGTCTGACGTGTCTTTTTGGCTGTTACAGGGCCTCATGCTACTCTGCCCGAGGCAGGGTCTGAGCATGTCAGAGGAGCTGGATGCAGGAGGAGGCCTTAGGCTAAGCTAAGATGTAGGATGTAAGGCCTATGTGTATGAGTGAGATTGCCATAGTATAATTTAGCATTACAATCCAGCCACATCAAGAGGGTATTGAGTTCCTTTATACATTGAATGAGGTAGGGTGCAAGTCTAATTGTGACGGCGCAAAATTCTATATTCTGGAGCAATTATTGAGATGTGCAACAAAGGTTTATCAAATGTGCAAGAAATAGATGTGCACAATTTTTTAGAAGTGCGCAACTGTGATGCGCTAGTGTAAAAACTAAAACAAATGGGGCAAAAGATTCAGAAAAGATGCTCAAAGTGTTTGGAAATCATATAAAAGAAGCATGGAAGTGGAGAGTGCCCCGTAAAAGTAGGCAAACATGTTCCAAAAAGCAAATTCATAAAACCTGAATCAATAGTATGTGTACACAAATGACCCTTCCACTCCATCACAGAATGGGTCATTTTCTTCCCGAGAAACTCTAACCTCACCTTCTGCTCGTCTGCCCCGCATCACAATGTCTCCAGTAATTGCCATTCTGGTTTAACCTCCCTTGCTATTCTTTTGTTGGCATAGAATGTCTTTTGAAGCCCTGGTCCCTTCCTTATCCCAGGGGGGTAAATGCTGTTTGTCATAGACGGCAACGGCCTTCTCAGGCAGGAACCAAAGTGTTACTGGGCTGGGACTAAACATCCTGTTCTGAAAGGACCGGTCTCAGACAGGCACACACACTCATCCAGTTCAATAAGTTGGAAACCAGGCTGCCAATAAAATGACAAGAAATGGTTTTGGGTCACGTAATTGTAGCTTATCATAGGCCACCCTATCTAAAACCTGAAAGGGCTTTATAATTATTTTTTTAACAAAACAAACTGCCCCAAGGCCTAGGGGAGGTACAGCTTTTGAATACTGTTGGTTTACTTTCAAAGGGAATCCCATTTTAATTTGTTTGTTTTAAAAGTTCAATGTGAATAGTATAATAACTTTGGCTCGATGCATGCCAGTAAGAAACTCTTTGGAGGGAACTTTCCTAATGGGTTTGTGATTGTTCAATTGATAGACCTCTACGACTTATGTAGATGATTTGGGAACCAACAACAGGTTTTAGTGTACAAATTGGCTGTGGCAATTTCGAAAGTGTGACCACAGTGCTAGTCCACACTATAGGTTCCCCTCGCTCTATAATACTGGATTAATAAGTGGCAATGTGTCAGTAGACAACTACATGATGTGAAAGGGTTTCCCTTGGTGCAAATTATGCTTTTAAAAGGAAACCTGCATTAGAAACTATTACTCAGTTTTTGCATGCGCCCATTTCTGGATTTGCATGTGTTCATGTTCGGAAGTGTGTGGCTAAACAGATGCTGGCATGCCAATATCTCATCCCTGACAATAGGTATACATGTGGTGCTTAACATATGGACGTTGATAATTTTAATAATGCACTCCATGGTTGGTAGAAACATCTGGGTACAAACCCATCAACACCAGTGTTTATAAAAAGACAGCGTGGTCCGAGAGGGAGGCTCTTAAGCAGATCAGGCTTTCATGGCACAATTCATTTGCTGAACATATACAATCTTCTCCCTAGCAGATGGAAATCCATCATGCAACCCCCTCCAGTCAGAGCATAGCACAGCACAAATTACAAAACACTGAGGCCACCACACATGACAAAAGGCCAGCACACTGAGCCAGCCACATATTTCCGAAATGGCCAATTCAGAGCTGCTGTGTCAACTCAAATTTCTTATGATCACAGGCACAACATTCTCTGCTGATTTCCAAACATTGGACAGTTCCAGCAGACCGCTGTAATTATGGAATTTCTGATTCTAAAGAAATATGAAAAAATCTGTTTGAACTTGCAGGTGAAAAGATTGTAAGCGATATTCAATCAACACTACAGCTAAGTCAATGCCTAGTCTGGCATGCTGAGGAAAACCCTTATTGATGTATTTTTATGTCCAGTTCAGTACTCTGGATGACAACCCTTGTATAACACCCCCCTCTTAGAATCCCCCAGACCCCCACTGAGCCAAGAAGTAGGTTTGTTTTGCAAATTAAAAGGTTTATTTGAAAAATTAAACAATATATATCACACTTTATAATAAATTAATATCTGATATTACACTTAGACATATGATGTTGATCAACAATGGGTAATCTTGCACTAGCACACTTCTTTACAATCAATGAGGAATTAGTATAGGATGGATAAAGTAGCAAAAATACTTTTATGGTTTCAAGGGAAAAGCAATGAGGAATAAAATGCAGTACAGAAATACTTGATATGATTTTAGCAAAAGGGAAGATAATCACTTTTTCTCTGGCAATTCACCCCCATCCCCTATGCAATGTAAGAAATGGAAGGAGATGGAAAGAGGAACACACAGTTCTCTGGAATGCAATCAAAATGCAATACGAAATGCAGTTCCCCCCAGCAAGCTTAGAGGAAACAGGTAGGAGTTTGAAACACAGTCCCAAAATGCTTTTTAAATGTGATGGCAATGGACGGGAAAATGTGCCAACTGATTTTAATTCCCTCTAGAGATTCAGGGTGAGTGGGAGACGCGTGTTGGTATTAGTTCAGGCTCACTTTAGCAATGCTCTATGAGTTATTACCAAGTTGCAAACGGATTTTAACAAAAGAAAGAATGGAGCTGCTATTTTGACAAGTGGAGAAATTGAGCCAAATCGCGGTAAATTTTGCGAGTGTGTGAAAAGTATAAGGAGTAGGAAGTCGGATTCTAAGCTTTCAGATGAAAGTTAAATTTCGTTCCTAGCCCAAATGGTTCAAGAGATACGGACGATTTAATAAAGGTAGATTTTCGGATTTAAAGTAAAACTCAAAATGACAGGTGACAGCTTGCAGCTGCAGAATTGACAGGTGACAGTTGTGCAGCTTTAAAAATGACATGACACGATTTCGAGGAGGCAGTTCTACGTAGTTAAAATAATCTAATCCAAACTATTTTAACCTAAGAGGTTGGTTCTGCACAGTTCTGCTAGGTACTCACAATATCAATTTGAAATAGGCCTCGTCACGGTCTGGTCAGGTTGGACGGGACTTCCGGCGGGTGGTTCTGAAGTCCCGGCTATCTGGGTCAGCTCTGCTCTCTGGGTCTGTCAAGCACCGGATCTGCTCACAACTGTCTGGTTTGTGGTTCTCTCGGGTTCCGGATACAGCTGGTGGATTCAGGCCACTCTGCTACAAATTCTGGAGTTAATTTCTGCTACAGGTTCTGGAGATTGATGGATTTGAAGTCTGGAACTCTGGATGTAAAGTTGTCGGTCAGCATGCTCCACAGCAAATGGAATTGAATGTCCCCACCTGTCCCAGCAGTCTCTTTTTATGTGTTTTAAAAATGGGTGTGTGCCTGGGCCTAGCTAAGCCTGCCCCTCTTTACTTGTCATTGGCCCAATTCTCCCCTCTCCCATGATTGGGGGAAGGAAATGGATTGTCATCATGATGAGGTCTTTTCATGGGTCAGAGGATCCTCCCCTGGTCAATTTGCCCACAAATCTATATCTGATCCAAATACATATTTCTCTATGTACCATTTTTCTAAAATTATAGGTCCAGTTAACATATTTTCTGTAGCACCAAACCATCCGATCCCTGTCTTTGTACGATGTTGTGTCCACTGATGAGAGAATTCTCCCCTTTTCATCCAGATAACAACCTCTAAACCTTTCCAGATTTTACACAAATGTGCACCAGGGATATGGGTTACAGATGATAAAGTGTCAGATTTTTAACATGCATACATTTGGAGTAAGACCCTATTTTCCGCTAGCAACCCCCCAGAATACACCACAGGGTCCTAACACCTCTTAAAACGTGCACAGAAAAATCACAAAAATAATGATATTACTTATATAATTCTGACAAGTCCGCACTACGAGTTATCTATCTTTTTAAAATTATGCTCTGGTCAAAAAGGGGTGTGGCTTCCCACATCACATGATGGAATAACTGGTTTATCCAATTCCCCCAAGCCAGCTTGTTCAAAGAACGAACAGCTGCCCCCCAGTTTCTCCCAAGAAGAAGCTATTTTACGACGCCCCAATATAACATTTGCCTGAGTCAAGGAAGTTGCATTGTTCTGTCCCTTCCAGTTCCCAGGTCCCCTCCCTTAATTCAATCAGAGAGGTGTCAACTCCTTTTGGCAAGGGGCAGCAGGATGCAGCTAGGCTTGGGAAGAGCGGCTGAGCAGGTTTCAACTCCTGTTGGGGGTAGTTGTCAGGCAGAATTCAGCTAAATGTCACTTTAGTTCCCAGTTTAAATCAAAACTTACAATTTTTACACATACATTAAATAATTACTTCCTTCAAGTCATTTCAGAATATAGTTTTACATTGTGTCCACCTCTTAGCAAGTCTTTCCTTGGCCTGGTTTTGGTTCCTCTGTTCAGTTTTACACAAAAGTCTGGTGGTTTTAAAACGCTGGCTTTCTGATAGTGGTGAGTACCGGTATTGCAACCATTTTTGGGATTAAGAAAATGAATTCCCCACAGTTCTGGGTTGCTTTTGGCAATCAGCATTGCCATTCCCAATGGTGTCAGGCTACTGTGTGTATAGCCCAATGGTGGTTTTAGGCGGTGCCCTCCTGTGCTCACAACATAGGCAAAAATGGGTGGCAGCCTATTCTTCATGTTTTCCCTGTGTACTCTCTAGGGCGTTCTGGCCATCATGATGTTTTCCATGCCAGTACTGCACAGTTTTATGGTAGGGCTTGGATGCATGGGTAAAAACATCCCACAAGATCACCTTAAGAATGGGATTGAAGATCATGCTGGAGGTGGTGGTCACCGCCCCAACATATCCCTCAATGGCAGCAGATTATTGATTCACAGCTTTGTTGCCCGTGTGCTGCAGTATTTGGGGGCAGTATGCAGCTGGCTTCTCCTCCGTTGCACATCTCTTGCACCAGGGCGAGCCAGGCAGGTACCAACTCTGAGCTCAATCCATGTAGGCTCTCACCCAGTGGGTAACACATTGATATAAGTTTGGTGCAGATGGCCAGCTGGCGCAGTCACATTTCAACCACCCATATTGTATAGATCTGGTCTGGGTGTCTGAGTGGTGTCCGCTACAAAGTTGTCATGGCCTGCCTGAGATGTACTGGCCCATGCTCTTCTTCCGAGGTGCCGTCCCGGCCAAGGCGCCTACTTCAGGCCATGACATGTGCGATGGTGGTTTCCTATGATCTTCCCTCTTCTTCATTCCCCCACACCCATCTCAGGGCGGCATTTCAGAATCAACATAAGAGTAAGTTACCTTGTGGACTGGTATCTGTGTGGAAAAGGAAATCGTCATCTATGCTGCATGGCCTCAAACTGTCAATATTATTTAGTTGAGCAATCATGAATACTTGTACATGGAGCATGCCGCTCTGATCTGTTTGGCTTCTTCTTGCCTTCACCTGGCAACTTGCCACATTGCCAGAACAGATGTTCTCTGCATGCGAAGGTAGCGTATACATATACATTTCCTCCTGGCACGATGGACATGTTTGTTGATGCGGTCATACTTGCATGTACACTGTTATGTTAGGACACATGGTTTTTGTCACTGACTGAAGTGGTTCCCTGCTGTACACATGCACTGCATGCATCCCACTCACACAGTGGACAGTTCCTGACATGACGAACATGGCTTTGCAAGTGCTGTCATACTCTGTTAGTGTGGAAACTGCGGGTATGAATGGCACATACAGCCCAACACATTTCACCACTGACTGCCATTCTGCTCTAGAGGATATGATGTGTGACTGTGTTAAGGTCGCATGCGTGACATGCAAATGCACACACACCTGTCAATGTTGTGTTGGTAAGGCGCATCTAGCACTGTTGCAGTTATGTCTTGGCCTCTAATGCTTTCAAATGCAACTGTGTGCAGCATGCATGACGCAGCCTCCTCTGCTAGATGAATGTCTTTCACGTTAGTGTTTAGTTCGGGCCCACAGTTTGTTATTCCCTGTGATGTTGGCCCATTGGCCATTCAATTTGAAGAGGATGTTTTCTTGATCTTTTCGGAAATGAAGGACATCTACATTTGCCTTACCGAGGTTTCGAGTCTGCTGCCTTCCCTCTCCATCTTTGCATTTGTTTTAAGCTATTATGCATTCCTTGATGATCCTGGCTTGAGGATAGGGCCTTCCTTATTCATCAGGTCTCTTTGGGGGGGGCTACCTGTTTTTATTGGAAACTGTCTACATTTTGCGCACAAAGCTGTGTGTTAAATGGTAATTGTGGTGAAAATGTGATCATGACTAATGCGGCATAAACTTGTGCATCGGTCAAACACGCCATTATGCACAGCCTTATTAGCACAATTTGTCACAAAAAATGGTGTTCTTTTTGTAAATCGCATTTTCATATGGCTATGAATTTGGGCGAGGGGGTACAATGAGACGTAAAAGCTCATCTTTGCACGTTTGTTCATTGCAAGTGGGCACACTTTTTTCAGAATCTGCCGCTATGTGATGAAAAGCCTTTACATGCAAAAAAAACTTAAAAAGTGAATCTCTAATAAAAGACACTTCTCCTAACATGGGCCTTTTCATATTAACTAAATGCTGTATTAGCCCCGACTAGGTTATTTAATTTTTCAAGCACAGTAAATATTCCCTGCTCACCAGTGTGTACACATCATGAAACAAAAGGATATGCAGCATGCCATGACACGGCTATCGTACAAACAGCCACTACAGAATCCTCCACGAAGCTACAGACTTCCTGCTGGCGGTGTAATGTTGGGTTACAGTCACATCACAGGGGCATCTTCTTATCGGTGACAAGCTAAATGGTGATCCCCCAGTCCCTTCATGCAGACTAAACTTTCTCAGGACACAGGCAATTTGCCTAAAAATAGGTTCATACAGAATATGAGGTCTGTTATTTAGGGTTCCTCACACATCTTTTTCTCACAGGGCAACACCCACATATGACACAGCATGGTTACACCCCTGTAAGAATGAGGAGCCCAAAATTGTCCCTCGGCGGCAGAAGAACGCGCAGCCTTTTAGGATCTATGCAACATAATAGCTCCATAAAGTGAACTTAAAAGAGGAGCATTTATAGTTAGTTGTTACCATGTCCTGAAGCCTGGAGAGATTGTGGCCCTCGAGGCCAGGAGTTGGATCTCCCGATTGCCCCAATCCTATTACTTTCAATCTGCTCCGCAACATTACGTTTCCTATTGCAAGCAATGGGATTTGAATCATATTTGGATATATCTTCATATGCAGACGGCGAGCGGGCCTACTACTGCAGCGTTTGGTCTTAATCCTGCTTTTCGGATATTCTGTCTGCTTTTGCCACTGCGGTTGGGAGTTCTTCCGCTGGGTTCCCTCCAGCCTAAAACTCACCAATTAAGCTTGCCTGGTTGGTGGTCAGTAAAGTGACTAATTGCTTCAATTACACGTGTCTACACTGGAAGTCTTTTAATCTTAAAAAAAGGTTAACTGCTTCTTCTGGGTGGCTCGATTAACTCCGGCTCCCCAGTTGTTAATTAGACTCTGATTTTGAGTGTTAAGTCGGCACAAAACATGGAACTTTTAAAAATGAATGTACTTTTCAATTGTTTTTACATGCAATTTAGAGACAACACAAGCTAACAGACTACTACCAGAAAGTAAAATAAAGCCACGTGTCACAATTGGGTTTTAATGATACAATGCATCTGTCTAGGAGTATATTAATTACAAGATGATAAAAAACAAAACTACGAGTTGGACAAATGTTGGGGTAGGCGTGTTTTTTTAGTGAGACCATGCTCATGTCCATAGAAGTTATAGAACCTGTACATTATTTGACTACCAATATCTTGACATCACTCTTCAACTAAAAGTATAGATTTCTAGATCATAAGCATGCAGTAGAAGTTGAGAGCAATTATAATTTATGAAAGACTCTCCCCACATACTGAACATTTGCCATTCCATTCATGGTTTTATTACAAAATACTGTGAGTAGCCCATTCAAAGTGAGCTCCTTTGCCATGAAAGCATCTCAATCCTAACTCATATGGTGATCATGGCCCCTCTCGTCATCAGATTGAAGCAAAAAAAAAAACTATTCTCCATACAAGTACCCCAAGCAAGACAACTATCTTTACTGTGCATGCTCAAAATGTGCTTGCAAAGGGCGCAAAGGGCAATGGCAGGCACTGCAGGCACCAGCCGACGTACTGGCAATGGTCAGCATTGGTAATACATGAATTGCACCGACTCTTCACAGTTACTATTTCAGTCACAGCGGCAAGAGCAAAGCTGGAGTCAGTATGCAATTGTTTGCATTAAGCTCTCCAAAAACCACCCTCATTGTCTACCTTATTTAGACCTATACGATCTAACAAACCTTAATGCAGCAACGTGCAACTGGGTCTTCTTCGGCAGTGTTCTTCTCAAGCGTTAAAACGCTGGGCCAGACTTTTCAGCAGCACATACTTTTGAGCATCCAAACGTTTAATGAAGATATGCATAATTCAATAAATCTATTAGTCAGAGAGTATTTGTGACAAACTAACTATTGTTCTGCAGGAGTACAAGGATGAGAAGTGGCTAAGGAACCTTCTCGGCCCTCTCCCTGCTACACACCAACAGTGACGGGCAGGCTATGCTCTTAAAAGGGGTGCGAGTGTGAAGGATGTAGCTGCACCTCTTCAGAAGCCAGAGGCAGAAGCCTTCGTCGCCAATTTTCGAATGGCCTTAATGTTGAAACTACATGAAATCCCAAAGAGGTAGATTTCATAAAAAGGATGGACTTCCTTTCCGTCCTCACAGCTGCAGACAACGTAGCATTTATAAAAAAACACAACAAAAGTCTCATTCATAGCAAAATGGAGCTTAAAAAATAGCAGCCGTCTGGACTTTGTTATCTCAGTCTTCCAATTCAGAGTTTCCTTACTTTAAGGTCATTAGGGGTTGGGGTTGACAAGCTGGTACTCATCAGCACGGATCGTCTTGGACAACTGTATTTTATTGCAGGTATTTATCGAGTGTTGATCTAGCCGTGGGTGATAATCTGTTCACAGTATTCTTTAATAAAGCTTTAAATGGGTCTTTTCTACACATCCAGAATCATTGTAGGTATAGAAATACATCTTATAAATACCCAATGCAAAAGACAGTTTGCAATAAACAGACACATTCACGCAATCAACAGCAATAAGGTTAGTCTATCCAAGGTGCTGCTGGTGGGGCCATGGGCGACGTCAGAAGAGTAAAACACGACTACAGCACTTTGACATGTCATGGTGAAGGGATTTTCACACCGGTACACCTTGCAGCTAGCAACGGTAAGAAAGGTAGATTGAACAGAGCAGGACTGCCCTTAATGAAAGGACTGGGTCTTGATGATTTGACCATGTTAAATTTGGAGTTTACAAGTCTTAGGTTTATAGAAAACATGCAATGCTAACTATAATGCTTATAATACTGTTGTGACAACACCGGAATCTGCAATGATCATGGTTTTTTTTACTGAGCCAGGGAATGTAAGAACTCTGAACTCACCTTACAAATCCAAACAAGGAGGAGATGAGGGTAAACCAGCATCCTTTGCCAGAACTGCTCCATACGGGAATAGTCATTGCCAATACCGAAAAATGCATTACCATTAAACATAATTAGAAGTGGGGGAATTTTCTATGTTTTGTGCCCATGACACCCTTTAGCATTTACTGAGTGACTACAGTCCTTGCACCTCACATCACTGTGACAACCTTGGATGAAAACAAAGGGAAGCCCAAATAAAAATAAGGAGGGTGTGTGGGTAAATGAGAAAAAGCTAATCATGTGCCTCTGTAAGGCAGAGGCATGTAAAACAGAGGTGGGGGGGGGGAACGTGAGGCGCCACGTGGTGCACTCACGGAGTACAGCGCAGAACAAACCGACATACAGGACAGCGCCAACATACAGGACATCCACTTACCTCCGCCACTCGCAGACCAGTCATGCAGCGAACCCAGGTCTCCTGCAACCAGAACCGCTGCGGATACATCCTCAGAAGGAGGGAGAGATGCCGCACTGGAGCGGATGGGGCGGGGGAAGGAGCTTGTCCTTACAACGCCCGCTCACGAGCAGAACGGGAACGAGGTGGGGCTGGAAAGAGAGACCATACCGGACTGGATAAGGGGTGAGGACTCGGATGGCAGTTTTATTTGAAGGCGGGACCCAACAGAGTCTGCCTATGGGAAACGAGCAAGACAGGGATAAGATTGATAGGTGGGGAAGCAAGACACGTCAAGGATAAAAGCCCGCAAATTCACTTTGTTTTTGTTACTAATTACAGAACGTTGGAGAAGAGAACGAGAAACGAAGTGAATGGTGGGTATATCCAGAAAGAAAGGATTAAAAATACAAGAAGGGAATCCACTCCCAATTTAACCAAGGGATTTGCCCTCGACAGTGAAGAAACTGCCAGGTGTAATCATGAAGGACATTTCGGTTACCAATTTTCTGGAGAATAAAATATTATTTCTGCAGCTATACGAGGCCCGGGTGTTTCATTCCCACAGTACCAGTAGCACCGCAAGCACGCACAATTCCCAGCCAATGATTTTTGTTACTGAAAGGTAAAGAAGAAAGTGCTTGACCCATGACAGTGAGCAAGTGAATGGTAGGCAAGCCCAAGTTATTAGGGAGCACATAGGAAGGCTTATTCGCACCCCTCTCCCTAAGAGGTGCCCATCCATTTTCCTCAGCTTCCCCACATATGGCCACCAAACGACTGACAGTGGAGATTTGCGTATTCAGCCTCCCACCCACCGTCCCCTGACATTTTCAACCTCTTGACACACTATTCATCTTTGTCACTGGTGATCCCCAGCATGTGAAATAGTGAAGGTTTTAGAATCACAATCGGAAAAAAGGCAATCAGAACTGATGATAAAATTGTGCATATGCATAGTTACCCTGCTCATTTCCTTGTGCATAGGGTAATTAATTCAGATATTGAAATTAGGTTGATGTCATGAGAGATAACTATGTATTTGCTCAATTACAATGTAGTGCAGCAGTGATGGGGATTCCAGTTTCTTGAAGCTTCTAAATATTGCCCTCAGTTTTCTTTCCAAATGAATAACACTCAAAACTAGCTGTTCGGTACAAAAGATTTGAGTCTCGTCACTTGCTCTTCTTACTGGCTGCATGCCACAATCATCAACACTTCGGGAAGCATTACATGTCAGATCTATGGGGTTCGCAGAAACACTGATTTCGCGCGACTGAGTAGAAAACGTAGTTGTCAAGGCTGCTTAACAGAAGCATGCGAATTGTTTTTGCCACCGAATTGACAAATCCTTTGATTTCATTAATTAAAAAGTTAACAAAAAAAAACCTTTCAGAGGAGTCTAGGTTGAAGGCTTGGATGTTGAAATGTAACAGAGAAGTCAACGCAACCGTCAGAGCCACTGCAATTGATTAAGGAGGAGGTTCCAAGATTCAATATCAGGACTGGTGAATTTCACTTTTTAAAAGTAACTCCATATGCGATACGTTTGTTTCCATAGAGCATAGCGTTTTTGGAGGGTAGAACGCCACAAACGATATCACAGTCACTGTGCACAATATGTGAAACGTCCACTGTGGTGGCTGGCTGAAGATTTCCAATGCAAGAACGTGCCTCCTTTCAAGAAGACAGAACCCTTTTAAATATGGGGATCACACGGTGCAAAGGAAGATCCATCTACTGTAAGCACCATGCCCTAGATAAAATGAACACAACTGAATGGTCATGGATGGAATGTGTTGAATAAATCATAACCTTTGACGCTGCTCTGGGCAGCCTATACCCTTTTTAGCCCGACATGCCATACAGAAAGGGAACGCCCATCTACAAATCAGTCCGAACTGCTGTGTCTCATCACTTTGCACGAGGCCATTAGCAAAAGCACATGTTTCAGCTTCATTGGGTATTGGCAACAAATTGTACCCTGGGTCTTTAGGCACTCTAGATTCAGGCATACCCGTCCTGGTCTGGGTGAGATTAGCAAAACAGAAGGTGGATGGCTGGAAGGTTTGGAATCGATCCTAACCTCCACTGTCATTGCTCTGGGCATTGACCCCAGACCATTGCTTTTCAGTATGCTATACCAAAACAGAAAGGGAAAGAACATGCGCCGAAAGGCCTACTCACACTCCACCAACCTTCCGTTTTAGGGATAAAATAGGGCCATATTTGAGCGTTTTTATTTAACCTTCTAAATGAAGACCTATGTCTTACAGAGCCGTGTGCTTCTTGCTTAAGTGAAGTACGCCAAGTTTTACCGAAAATGCTGCAATCCAATGAGCTCACCATCGCAGTTAGGGTCACTGTTGAAGTCTTAACATACATGCAAGAGAAACATTTTTATTTTTTGCACGCATTTAAAGGTTTTTAGGTCTCGCCCAAGAGACGTTTAGCTCACCCAAAGATATTTCATCTACCATAAAAGTACTCTGCTCCTTCAAGAAGTAAACCATGATTTGTTCTATTACACCGTGACATACAAAAAGGTAGGACTGTGTGTTGCATCATCTATGGGTCGACCAACCAATCTGTCCAGTGACATGGCAATTTTGATTAAAAGCACAGGGACTGTCAGCAACACTATGGCTGTTTAAGGTTCAGTCTACGTAAAAGACATCAACATGGCCACTGGGCAGTGATGCAAAACGCCAGCTAGTGTTCCAAGACATCCATCCTCACTTCTAGAGGGAGAGAACACTTTGGGACCCTTCAACCCATAGCCAATATTGGGTGGCTTATACCATCAACCTTAGGAGCAAAGGTATTTATTGTAGAGTAAACTGAAATCTTTCGAAGCCGTTACATAATATCACAAAACAATATTTTGGGAATTTTTGTTCCCCTTGTGCTCAGTAGTGTGATGCAGGTGCACCGTATCACACATTCTGCAAGCAGAGGACAGAGATTGCTGCAGAACTTCCTCTGTTCCCAAGGACAGAGCGATCTGCAAGTGGAGCAAATTAGTCTCCCCTCATGTTTGGGGTATTACTTTAGGGGTGAGCATGGTGGACAGTCAGTTTACATGACCAGAGGACTACCTGCCAACTACACAAGTTATATGCGTGTCCCCGACCCTGCTTCTTTAATTGCAAGTGTGCTTGGGGGTTCCAGGTTGTCTACTCGAAGCTGCCGGCAGTCCCCATCATTCAAAATTATGGGGGAGAATCTAGGGGGCTCCACTGGGGAGAAGAAGCACATGGTTCTGAAGAGAGGTAATGTGTAAAAGGTGGTCGAGAGGCCCAACAACAGTTAATGGGTTAGTGATAGGGAGGTGAGCATCTAACTGGGGGACCCCTCTGCTGGGGACCTGCTGCAGCCACATCAGTATTACCATTTCTTTCACATATCTTAGCGCTATATAAATGCCAAATTATTATTATTAGGATGAAGACAATGCCACCATATAGCTGAATTGAGAGCCATCAGACTCATTATATGCATTTGGTGTCATATGGTGTATCCAGCGTGTCATGGGGAGGCCTCATTTGTTTGAATTTGACAGTAGAATGCTCCTCTAGTTTGGATGTCAAAAGTGTGAAATCAAAGATTCTGTATCTGAGAGATCGGATGATGTGGCTTGGAAATTACATTGAAGCAGATATACACAGTCTTGTGGTCACTTCCATATGCCAGTCAGGACCCACACAGACCCCAAACTGCATCAGAGAGGATGCTTGTTGCCCCACTGTCAAACCTCCATTCACATCCACTAAATCTGCTGCATGGCATTTAGATCCCACACTTAACCCACATGCATACAGAGCGGCAGCTACTTTTTGCTTCCTGATCTATAACATTCCATGCTCTCCAGCATGCTACTTTTGATATTTGCACCCGTTCCCCCCCCCCAATAACGGAACACTCAAACTCAGGTGAATGAACTGCTGCTGGATCACAGCTGTACCCTTTCACCTCATAATTGACCATTCCCTCATCTTTTCTCCAATTGGTTCAGAACATATTTTCATGTTTATACGGTTGGACTTAATTTATTATTTTGTATCCAAACAAATAGTCTGATCACATGGTATCCATCTCCTTGCTCCACAAACTTAGAGCTGCACCTAATAACACTTTTGTTGAACTTCTCACGGTTTCTGGTATTCAAGGGTTTCCTGCGCTAGGTATCCAGACCTGAGAATTCAAGTTTCCTTAAGATTCTTTATACTTTTACATTTTTCTATCTGGGATTTCTTCCTCTAATCATCTTCCTTCTTCTTGCCCTCTCCAGAAAATACTTGCTGCCTCAAGCCACACCATTCTTAATGGATCAGCCATCCCCGTTATCAGTCAAAGAGGTTTTCCCGAGGGGCAAGTGTTTGCACTTTACATTTTTTTTTTTATTTACAGAAATGTACATAGTGTTTATTTACAGCACTTAAACGAGAGCAACAAAAGTTCAATCAATTGCCAATGATAACAGCAGAAACACAGGCTGATACAGCAACAATGTTCTATCAAGAGATAGATTGAAGAATATGGAGTTTTAGATGTAGTTTGAATAGGGAGAGATTAGAAATAGAGCAAACTGAAAGAGGAAGAGAGTTTCAGAGAGAAGGTGCAAGCAGTTGAAAGGAGCGGAACCGGGAGGCACTAAAAGTAAACCGAAAAACAAAGACGAAAATGGGAGGCAGAAAGTAAGTCTCTATACAGATGTTATAAAGAAACCAAGGGGCATAAATATGGTGTAGCCAAAGCATGAATACACATATAAACTAAACTCACAAATTGAAACTCCAGATGTTGCTAATTGGGAGCCAATGGAGTTGTGTCAGATGGGGAGAAATGCTGGAAGATCAGGAAAGATGGAACAGGTTACGGATGGAGGAGGGAAGGATAGAATGCAGAGGAAGAAGAGCACAATAAGGCAAGCCAACAGAGGGAACAGCAGTAGTTAAGACGAGACAACACGATGGATTGAAGAAAAGTTTTGGTAGATGAAAAAAAGGGCCTAATTTTCCTAATATTAAGGAACAGCACGACTGAACAATGGGAGCAATTTGGGGTTGTAAAGAAAAGGAGGAATCAAAAATAACACCTAGGTTGCAAGCCTAAGGACTAATCGCAAGCTGCAAAGAAGGAAAATAAATGGTCAAAGTAGGAGGAATAAAAGGAGCAGCAGGAAAATATACGATTTCTGTCTTTTTTGTATTAAGGCAGAGAAACCTAGAAGACATCCAAGATTGGAAAGTGGAGGGACAAGGAGGGCAGGAATGAACAGCATTGGTGAAAGAAGGAAAAGAGAAAACGCTCTATGTCGTCAGCATATAGATAAGTTCACATTGTACTCATGAATATGTTAATTCTGTGGTGCAACTGATTTCTGATCTACTGCTTCTCCAAGATTTTCTCTGGAACCACTGCAAGCCCATTAACTGTGAGCATGCAGATATGGGAACCTATCATTTTATACCAGTAAGCTACATGACAGTACCTGCCACAGAACAGGATACCTCTGTGTACCTTTACATATTTGTACAAATCTGGCTTGAAATGAGAGTGTTTGGGCATGTATTAACAGCTGAACACTTGATGGAAATATCTGTCAGAGAGAAGAGGAAGAAAGAAGGAACAGGGGGAAAGAAGGAAGACATGGAAAGAAGGAAGAGAAGAGAGATATGGAGAGCGAGAAGACTGAGAAGGAGGAAGAGAGGGAAAGAGACAGAAGAGAAGAAAAAAGAGGGAGAGGAGAGTATTATGGCTAGAGAGGAGAGGGAAGGAGAGAGGAGAGGTACAAAGAGCGGGAGAGAGGGAAGAGAAAGAAGCTGAGACAAAAGGAGAGAAGCAAACAAGAAAATGAAGGAGAGAGCAAAGAATATAGCGAAGAAGAGACCACGACAGACAAGGAGAGAAGAATAGGGACAGAGGGGAAGTTAGGAGAGAAAGGGTATAGAGAGAAGAAGGGATGGCGAGAGAGGGAAGAGAAGAAGAGGGAGGAGGAGAGAGAAGAGACAGAGATGAGAAGGAGAGAGAAGGTGAGAGATAAGGACAGTGAGAGATAAGGAGAGACGGGAGAGCAGGAGAGTAGTGATGGGAGAGAAAAAAGTGTGTGTGTGTGTTCGTTCCGTCAACCCCCAGTACTGTTGTGGGGTGGTTTTAAGACCCCATGGATTAGTGTAGCCCTCTAAACACAAAGAGGGCTGAATTGTCTTGCATCAGAGAGACCTGTTACATTCCCGGATTAATTCCACCATCTGTTCAAGGCTCAACCAAGTACATAAAAATAGTTGATATAAAATTCAAAATGATGTCTGCAAACTGATACAATCTGAGCTAAACCCATGATATGTGACCCTCTTTTACAAACTACCAAGCTTCAAAGAAAGATAATTGCACTTATGATTTGAACTTGGATCTAGGCTTTCAGATGGAGCCATGCAAGGCTGTACAAACAAAGGAGGCAGATCAACAAACCCTATTAATCATTACTAGAAAGTCATGCCTGGAAAAATTATTTCATAATTCAAAGAAATAAATCTTGGTTCAAGTTAGCATGATAAATGCATTTTAAAATGATTTTTGACATAACTCTTGAACAATACAATGTAGAATAAAAAGAAAAAGTGTGTTGTGACCATACAATTCTCCGTCAAATACATCTAGAGACACCATCTGTAGGATTATTAAAACAAAATACAATTTGAAATATTGATGAATACTATATTTGATCACACAAATTCCTATCACACATGCCTGCGTTGGTGAGGGGCCGAGGAATCCAGAAATTGTATTTCATTGATGTGTCTAGAACATAGAGCCTCCACCCTTTCACATGTTCAGGAATGTAATCAACCATTGAAAAAGAAGGGGTGTATTCTTTAGTAGTGTCTACCTATTAAGCATTCCATTGGAAAGAATTGACCAATCAATAAGTGCGGTTATAATTCCAATGATAAAAATAGAGGGTAACAGAGGCTAAGGAGAGCTCTGGAATTGAAGGCTGATACGAAGAATACACATCCCAAATGGATGAGAGCTGAGCTTGGATCATATTGTGAGGTGGCTGGGCTATATCTATAAAAAGAAACTTGTACCTTAGGCAGGTCTGCTTTCTTAGAGGGAGAGAGACCAGAAGAGGGCACGCTGACCTGGAGATCCGTTGGTCCCTCCTGGCTCTGTACCTTAAAGAATTATTCAAAAGTGAATAAGAAAATTCAATAAAGCAATTGGGCATACGCCCTCTAGAACCATTTATCTGTTAAGTTCCAAGAGAGGGTGGATTGGGAGGAAACTTTCACTAGGGGAGCTCATTCCAAATAGAGTACATGGGCAAATAAAGTGGGAGAAGCCAGGCAAGGGCTTCCATTGCTGGCCATTTTGATGCAGCATCTTGGGTGCAGGTCCCTTGTGGGCATGCACTGTTGGCCACGGCCAGCAGCGGGCAGGGACGTACATGCTGGTATATTGATGTTTGCTAACTATATGGTCAACTGAAGTACCAAAAAATGCAGTGCTTTGGAGGACCGTATATTAAAGCAAATACTAAGCATGCAGTACATGTGATGTTTGCGGGCCACAGCAACCTATTTAGTCACGGAGTATTCACTCAAGGGTGCATATTCCACTTTTCCAGGATTGATTGATAATCTGTGACCTGTAAAAAACATAAATATGTAAAAGGGAAGATTGGGGTTACCGTGATTTTAGAGGTATCGCTTCAATTTTCATAGAAAATGATCTAAAGTGAAGTACATCAACCCTGCCCTCATAACATTGCACAGTAGAGAGGACACTGCACCAGTGGGACCCGATCTGAGAAGTAAAGTGGGCGGGGATTTATTCCTTTATTAGAAAACCATAACATTATAACCCTATTCTGAATGTGTGAACCAGTACACTCTGCATTCTAAGCTGATAGCACAAGTTTTCTGTAAACACAAGTATGTAGACGCCAATGCCATCTACCATAGTTTGTATTTTATTTCCGTGCATAAGCTATAAACCCACAGTACCATATATACATTGGTTTGTATTACTAGAGGGAATTTCAGTTCAAATGTATTTTACAATAATGTAATATGTCAATGCAATTATTCTTTTATACCTATACTTTTTATTGATAGTGGCGAGAATAAAACGTTAATTTGATACATGAAGTAGCTGAACACAATGGCCAATAAGCCACACTAAACTCAGAAATGTAATCAGTTCTTCTATTGCGTGACTGCATGTGTGCACATTTGTATTGTGAGATTTTCATAGAAAGGCCAATTCTTATTTCTATAAACCAGTTATAAATATACCTAGATTGTACTGTCATGACTTCTCCAGGTTAACGGTAGGGGAACACCTTTGAAGTGATTTTATTTGAATACCATACCATTTTGATTCATAAGACAGCCGATTTCTTGTGCCAGAATTGTGGGGTGTGATTGTATATCTGGGGGTGTTAAATTAGTGATACCCACTCAAGGGTGGGTCACCCTTAAAGTACCTTGTGTTTTCCACAGGCAAATACTCTTGGCCTGTAGCCTCAGGTGATGCCAGCGATACTGTAACGCTTTGCAATTTCATTGCAAACGGGACCAGTAGGGTGCTCTGTAGACAAGAGCTTTTGTTTATTGGACGTCCTTTAGGTTTTGGAAGCTAAAACTGGTTTCTTTTGTGTCAGTATTCTCCAACCTATTCCCCCGGGATCTTCCATTCCGGTGGACTGGGAAGGACCATTGCTTTTGGATCCAGCCCTGGTGGTGGAGAAGCAAGGGAGGATCACCAGTGCAGGGTCACAGGGGATTGGGAGGAGAATACCCAAGGGCGAGGCATGGTATTCCCCCTTTCCCAATTATACAGCAACCCACTTTCCCTCAGCCTTGATTGGGTATTTCCATTCACACCCCATCTCCCCGTCACTATTTCCAATAAGTACTGGGACAAGGAAGAGGCAATCAGGGGCAATGAGGATTTCCCCTAGAAACAACATAGGGATACAAAGTGAGGCCTACCATCTAACACCTTTGAATTGTCCCACTAATAGTGTCAGGCAAGGTCAGGCACATATCCCCAACAGTGCACACCTGACTCTAATTGACTCACCTGCAGGGTGGTTTCGTCAGAATCGGGGAGCGAGCTGGGAATGCTGAAAGCACTAGAGGAGCTAAGGAGCAGGTAGTTACAGGAAGAGAAGTCTGGAAGATCCGGAGAATAACAGCATGCTTAGACGCTGACCTGTTGTTCTTGAGGGGCTGCAGTGTGGCTAAGGAGCCGTGTCTCCAGGGAGCCGGAGCGAGGCAGCCTGTATCCTGCCAGCAGTGATCAGGGAAATGCTTGTTCCCTTGGGACGTGTGCCAGTCCCAAGGGTGTCTGATGGGCAGGTGGTGAGACCCTGACATCAACTCAAACCCATTTGACCTGCTCGCCGGCACTGCACTACTGTTGGGGAGTTTCATGAGAGAGAGAAACTCAGTAGCGTGCAGGTGGCTAAAGCGAGAGCAGGAGCGTTGTTGAAAGAGCCCAGTGTGCGAAAACGGGACAAAAGCAAGAGAAAGCTGTGCAAGAAAGCAAAGTGAAGCAAGAGAAAGGTAAAAGCAAAGGGAAGCAAGCGAAAGCTGGAAAGCGGTGAAAGAAAGTAAAGCTGAACGACAAAAGGTGCGCTAGAGGTGTGGAAATAATGAAAGACAGCAAAGTGCTCTGGCAGAGTGCTCTGGTGGCATGGAAACAGCCAAGAGTAGCTGTGCGAGAGATCTGAAAGTAAGGAGAGGTGTTCAAGCAACCCAAAGCCGAGAGAGACAGCAAAGAGACAGTGAGAAGGAAAACAGACAGTCAAGAGAGGGTGCAAGCAACCAGGAAGAAATGCAGATAGTGCCAGAGGCAGCTAAGGGGCAAATGAAGGTGCAAGAGAGCAGTGAGAAACTGAAGGTGCAAGAGCACGTTGAAAAGTAAGGAGAAGTATGCGATAGGCACAGAAAGGTAGAAAGAAGGTGCAAGTGTGCACGACAGGAAAAAAAGCTGTGCAGGAAGCACAGTAAAGTGGAAAAGGACAGAGTGAAAGAGGCACAGAAGAGGAAAAGGTGCCAGATAAGGTGAGGGGTTAGAGGTCAGAGTGGTGGCACCTGCAGGCACAAATAACCCAGCATTCTCCAAAGTATCTGATACTACCCCTATGAAAGAACTTTAAAGTGAAAGGTACATCCTGACAAGAGGAACTTTTTGTTTGAGACCAGAGCGGTCTAGGTTTGGGGAAGGGAACCCCAAGAGGCCTACAAGAGACATTGTTTGTTGAACTATGTGGAGAGGAGTCTAGGCTTGGGGAAGGGAACCCTGAGAGACCTAACTTTAATGTTAAAGGATATTTGTACCACACACGATCACCACCGGAATGGTCCCCTGGCGGCTCTGAAAAAAGAAGGTGATGTGGGGGGGGTAGTTAGTGGGAATAAGCTGGAAAAGTGCAAAAGAGAAGTGATGTTCTGTTGGCAGCCTCAACCCAGTTAACACCGTTGGCTTGGTTTGGGGTGTTTCCTGGTCGGCAACCGTCATGTACTGTTGTGAGAGTCTGTGTGTGGTTTGTTTTGTTGTTGCAGTGTAGTGTTGTGTTAGAGTTTGAGAGGTGTATGCAGAGGGGTGCAAACTGTTAGTGGGTTGGTTGATTGGCATAGCTGTTTAGGAGTGAAGTGCAAAGCTTGTATATTTTCTCCTGGTGGGATGTGCGAGCATCTCCACATCTCCATCCAGATCTGTGACCGGCCGACACCCCAACAGTCCTTCCCCACAGGACGCCCACCCATAATAGACCGCGTTTAAGTTTGGACCCGCCCATCTCTTAGACACTCGATTAGGGTTGAGTGGTCGTTTGAGCGTCTTCGATTTTGTAGATGATTTGGGTGTCGTCTGCGTAATTGTAATGTAATTTTGAATTTTTTGAAGAGTCTGATTACTGGGGTCTGGTATATGTTGAAGTATAGTGGTGACAGTGAGGATCCTTGCGGTACTCCACAATCGTTAACAGGAATGGTCTCTTTTTGTTTGGAACTTGAAGGATCAAATCTTGGGGAAGGGAACCCCCAAGAGACCCACAGACATTGTGAAATCTATTGACTTATGGCATTATCCCAGCGTGCAAGGTTCAAATGGCAAACATTTAGAGTTTAACCATTTTGATCTAGCAGAACTGCACCTATTGGTAAGACTGTGGTTTACATTTACAGCTGTGGTTTACATTTCCTTTTTTTTTTTAAATCACCGTTTTTCCTTTAATTAAATAAATTCCCCATTGCATTTGGTTTAAGAGTGATGGAAAGCATAGGTTTGGACACAGACTAACTTTGGTTTTGGACTTATGGACATAGATGGTCCTTGAAAGCATCAGTTGAAGGAATAATCCCCTTAGAGTTGGGGCCAGGTAGGAATTATACCAACTCCACAAAGTTTGATAATAAAGGTTTTCAAAAGGTTACTTTTCAATCTGTGTCTCACTTGATACCATGCCTCTCACTCAGTAAATATATCCAGATGTGGCCATGTATGCTCATGGCTACTCTGTGGTCAAGGCCAGAGAAGCTAGTACCAGATTTGAGAAGTAGGTAAATCGGATGTCACATTCAATTCACATCCCGCGTAGTTGCCAGGGAAGTTTTAAATGTGAAGCACCCTCAAACCAAATTATTGGATGGCAGCCAAAAGTTTGAAAGGATGCATGATTTTGACTCGAAGCAGAGTTTGCACTCATCTTCTAACAGGGACATCAGCTAGGGGTCGCCAGAGGTCGCAACTGCGACCTCTGAGCTCTCCCTTGCGACCTCTAAAAAAATAATTTAAAAAAAAACAAACAAAAAAACTTTTTTGTAATGCAAGCTCCTGGCCTGTGGCTCTTTACTTCTGGGGTGGCTGGGTTTCTTGTTCAGGCCACTTAAAAAAAGGAAGAAAATAAGAACAGGAGTGCCACAAGTCTAAAACTTTCAGCACTGACCCTAAATAAGAAAGAATAGGAATACCAAATAATGTGTCTTTCTGGAATTCTATACAATAATTGCTAGGCTCATTAAATGTTTATTTCAGGCACACTTCAGGGGGCGAGTCACTGATTTAGTCTGTACTTAAACGCCTCACTCAGCCTTTCATCCTTCTGATGTAGATAAATGAGTACCAACACAGGTTGGGTGATATTGGGTGTATATTTTGTCTATATAAAGCGCTTAAGTGCAAGTGCTACATAATAACATATCATCATTTGGTCATGGACGTCTGCTTGCATACACAGTAATTTGGTAATATGGGCCTAAACACACTGATCTTAATGATACATTTGGCGGTCCATTATTGTATGAAATGTACATCATAGTGATATCGTAACTATATTTTTCGTGGTGTACTATGCTATGTGATGCCACTTCCTGTTTTGTCAATGGGTGAAATGTGTTCCATCGCTACCCGCGATATCACTTCGGGGCGGGGTCAAATGACATCACTTCCTGTGATGTCATCAGGGGGTCAAGGGTCGTGTGATGTCACTTCCGCTACCCCTGGCATTTTGGTGAAATGACATCCCTGGCTTCTAATATTCCTTTAGGTTAAGGGACTGTGCAGCTATTCAGCGGCAGCATCTGCCTATGTTTAAAGTCCGACAGGGACGCACTGCTTGGATATGGGTGTTACAGGTTTCTCAATATTAGAGGAAACTGTATTTTTTGGTTCTCTCTCCCTCCGTCTGCCTAGATGGTGCAACTGGGTTACTATCCTCCAAGGTCCCGCTTCTTTAAAAACAGCTTTCTGCATGTGCCTCTGTGTCCCGACATGAAAAGGCAGAAGCCCCAGATGACAATAGGCTTGCAACGGGTAGATCTAGAGATTTGCCACAGAAATTATGGATACAGCAAAAGTCATTCATCCAGTCCTGGAACCATGAAGAGCCCTCAGCCTCAATGACTGGTGTCAATGTGCAACTGTCTGCTAAGTGGGCCTGCAAAGTTAGCTACTGGAACGCTTCCTCATACTCCAGTATCAGATAACCTACTCGCTAGCCCAGCATCACACCTTCAGTGATCCCAAAAAGGTTTTGCATATGTGGCCGTCTTTTTTTCACCACAAGAATCTTTACTGCCAAACTGGACACTAAGGGCCTGATTCATGGAAGCGTTTTATAATGGCACAATTCCATAGGAAAACGTTCCATGAATCAGGCCCTACATGTTTGCAGTGGCTGAACTTTGTGAATAGTTTCTAAAGTCAAAGTTTTGTCATCTCATTTGATTTTCCATAGTTGCCATTAGCCGACCAACAGATCATCATTTTCTTTAGAATAAACTTTGATTGGGGATTCTATTACCCTAAACTGGTCGATCGTGGTGCCAACAGGACCAGATTGAAACTACATTGTTGTATGAGCCTCCAAGGCAAAGTAATGTACCAAAGACAAACTACTTCAAGAAGTTACTTATCTGAAACCCTACCTGAATTTCCCTTTTTCTGCGCAGTCAGATAAAGATATATTTAACTAATATTGTTTGCACAGTTCCTTATTGAAATTTTTAAAGCTAATAATGTACCTCTCTCCCATCCTAAATCTTTACCTTTAGCTGCTTTACCATGTTTTCTTGGAGAGGACAGCTGTTTTCCTTGTTGCCAAGTTGTGGCTAGGTCTTATACAGACAGTGCTGAGGAATTGCTCAACACTGGGTACAGTGCCAGGTAAGAAGAAGGACACAGATTCTGATCTTTCCATTTTATGGCTATTCTTTACTACAAGAAAAGTGAAAACTCCCAACTTTACCTACACTACGGGTTGTCCCTACCTAACACAAACTAACCAGGCAGCTCATCAGTTGTGAGTGAGTCAAAAAGGAAGGTCAGTCCACTGTCCAAACTAATCTAACCTGACCCTAAAAACAACCAAGACACAGGGGAATGACTCCCTTCTGCTGCGTGCTGGCTTCTCACCAAGTTCATTTCAATAAAGTATTCGTAGGTGGTTCTTAGTAACTACTTTCATCAAGTTGTATAGATCCTGGGTTCTTGAACTTTTCAACTTTCTTTTACTCTCTCTTTCTCCAAGCTTTGATCCTTCCATTTGCAAACAAAAAGGCAAAGTTCCTGTTAGGCCTCTCAGGGTTCCCTTCCCCAAGCCTAGGCTCCTCTTCACACAGTTCAACAAACAATGTCTCTTGTGGGCCTCTTAGGGTTCCCTTCCCCAAGCCTAGGACGCTCTGGTCTCAAACAAACAATAAGTTCCTCTTGTCAGGATGTACCTTTCACTGTACAGTTCTTTCATATTGGTAGTATCAGAGACTTATCTTTGCGCCTCCCAGGCGCAACCACTTTGACCTCTAACCCCTCACCTTATTATCTGGCACCTTTTCCTCTTCTGTGCCTCTTTCACTCTGTCCTTTTCCACTTTACTGTGCTTCCTGCACAGCTTTTCCTGTCGTGCACACTTGCACCTTCTTTCCACCTTTCTTTGCCTCTCGCATACTTCTCCTTACTTTTCAACGTGTTCTTGCACCTTCAGTTTCTCACTGCTCTCTTGCACCTTCATTTGCCTTTTAACGTGCCTCTTGCACAATCTGTATTTCGTTCTGGTTGCTTGCACCCTCTCTTGACTGTTTTCCTTCTCGCTGTCTCTTTGCTGTCTCTCGGCTTTGGGTCGCTTGAACCCCTCCCCTTATTTTCCAGTTCTCCCTTTCTTTTTTATCCTCCTCTTGTGATTGTTTTTTTTTGTCCCCCTTTTATCTTGAGGTAATTCTAGTCCCTCCTTGTTGTCAAACCTACACTTTGTCTTTACTCAATGCCCAACTCTAGGTCAAGACCGGAGGAGAGTATTGTTCTTCTCTTCCATTACTGGTAAAGCTCAAGCAGAATGATTTAAGCCAAGCAAAACTTCTAAGATCATCCTTTAACCTGCTTGACTGTTGAAATCTTCAAAATAACCATAATCTCTATGAACAATAAATGTTGAACTGATGAGACAATACAAACAAAGTTAATTTACCAACACTCTTTGCCAGTCCTCAATTGTAGTCACAGCACCATATGACTCAAATAGCCAATCCTAACAGGGTGAGCACTTTAAACAGAGCCATCTTCTTACTTCCCCTTTCTTGGCTGAGCCCAAAAAAAGAAAATATGTCAAGCGGATCACTCAGAGGAAGATATTATGGCACAGAGGGAACCCTCTGTCAGACCAAGGTTGGTCAGAGGATGTGGAAGCTGCCCCAGAGCAGGATCTGGCTTTGACAGCCAGTTTCAAAAGCGTCTTGGGCTTTTCAGTGGAGAACACTATCAAGAAGGCGGTGGCAGACATGTTGGTGCCTATCCAACTATGCCTAGATGATATGGAAGTACACCTTAGAGCCCCCCACCCCAGTGTGAGTAGCGGGAGCACCCTCAGGAGGAAGAGCGAACTAATAGTGTGACGTACTACGGCTCACAAGACTCCATGAGTCAACGAGAACCAGTTGCATCAACCCGAGTCAGCCAGAATCAGCCGCCTCAGCCCTATAAGATGCCTTCAGGAGGCTCAAGAAGGCGTTTTTGGAAAGGAAGAGAGATCCTTGCAGCTATGGAACCTCTGGCCCTGAGGTAGTTAAACAGGGCATCAGACACTCTAGCCCAAAGAAATTTTATCAGGGCACGGATGAGGATATTTCGCCAGAGACTAGTTATGAGGAAGAGGCAGAGGACGAGAGTCCGCAGGTAGCAGCCTCAGAGGCCCCGAAGGATGGCAAGCACAGCAAGAGGTGACGCAATAGCACGTCACAGTAGGAAGTGAGGGAAGAAGAATCCGATCAGGTGTTCACCCCCAAAGATCTTATACACCCCAGATCCTTGGACTGGTCTCCATCCCCAGAGCAGCAGAGTACATAAAGACCAGACTCAGCAAGACACTGGATAAATAAGAGCCAGGCTCAAGGCATGTTAATAAGTTTATCGCGCTAGACAAGGCCCAAGCCTTAATAAAAAGTCTCTTCTCATCCAAGGGTTTTGCCAGGGCCATAAGAGGCCGGGCCGCTCCTCTGGCTGTTTCGAATTGGAGAGAAGGGACCAACAAAGGCGCAAGCCAAGCAACTACTGGCAAGGGCAGAGGACAGATGCATTCTTCCCCTCAAAAGGCAGAGCAAGAGGGAACAGCTGGAGGCAGGGCAGGTAGACAGCCAGCAAAGTCAGCAGGTGAATCCAAGCTGCGCAGCCCATGCCACACATGCCAATAGGAGTCAGGGCAGCACATTTTGCACAAGCTTGGGTGCCTTATCAGGCGATGCGTGGATCAGAAATGCAGTGAAAGGGCTTCAGATAGATTTCTTCACATAACCCACGCAAGTGCGGTGGCCACGCCCCATGGTCATATCAGTGGCGGAGAGGGCAGGACTAGATGCAGAGGTGCGCAAGCTACAACAAAAAAGGCCAATTCAGTTGTGCAGAGATCGCCAGGCAGGATTTTTCAGTTCCTTTTTCTTAGTAAGGAGGAAAGAGGTGGTCAGCACAGTTATAAACCTGAAAGGCTTGAACAAATGTATCTTCTATCAACATTTGAAGATGGAGGCCAATCACATGCTCAGGGACAACCTCCTTCCCAGAGACTGGCTAGTCAGTCTGGATCTCAAAGACGCACACCTAGCGGTCCAGATTTCCCCACAGCACACAAGTTTTATGCGATTGGTGGGGAGGACTCAACTGGGAATTCTCGAGCCTGCTCATCAGGCTTTTGTCAGCACCTTGGGCTTCACCAAGCTGATGAGGCCTGTATTGGCATTCCTCAGGGAGAAAGGAGTCAGACTGATAATCTATCTGGACTATGATCCATACAGCCATAACACTTCTACACAGCTGGGTTTCTCAAATTAGGAAAAGTCAGAGCTGAGACCCTCTCGACAGCTAGATTTCATAGGGTTCATAGTGGATACAGAGTAATGTCTCCTCCCAAGGTACATTCGACGCGCAGAGAGATACGCGCATTTCTAACGAAGAATAGGATATCTTTACGAGATCAGGCAGACTTCCCAGACCATTGCACTATCAGGAGTTTCAGAGACTCAAGGGCAAGCACTTGAGACACTGTCTCTCGTATACACAGCTACTGGTTTCATCTCCCGGAGCAAAAACGCAACTGCACTGGTGGCAGACTTTCATGGAACCCTGGAATAGACTGCTGATGTTCAGGTCAGCTTTGGATCCCATTATAGAGTCGGACGTCAGTCGAAGCTGCTGGGGAGCGAAGTCAGGTCTGATTTCCACAGTGGGGAAATGGTCCCCGTCGAGAGCTAGAGTTTCAAATCCACTGCCTGGAACTACTAGCGGGATACTTCGCAATTCGTTCTTTTGCCAAATAGTGTGAGTTGCTGCATACTGCTAAGGATGGACAATTTATTCAGCGCTTGGAATCTGTACAGATGGATGTTTCTAAACCAACACCACATGTGGGGGCCTTTGGACAGGTACCTTTTCGCCTCTCAGCTAAACGTCCAGCTGCATGTATTCTTCAGCTGGAGGTCGGACCAGCAGCAAAAGATGTGGATGCGTTTCTGTAGCCATGGAGCTGTGGGATGTATTTACCCATGCATCCGAGCCCTACCTCAAAACTGTGCAGTACTGACATGGAAAACATCATGATGGCCAGAGCTTCCCAGAAAATGCACAGGGAAATGCATGAAGAATAGGCTGCCACTTATTTTTGCCGATGTTATGGGCACAGAAGGACACTGCCTAAAACCACCAGTGGACTACCCACACAGTAGTCTGAAACCATTGGGAGTGGCAATGCTGATTGCCAAAAGCAAGCCCATAACTGTTGGGAATTCATTTTCTTAAATCCCAAAAAGGGGTGCAGTACCAGTACTCACCACTATCCAAAAGCCGGCGTTTTAAAACAACACCAGATTTTACTTTTTGTAGAAAACTGAATAAATGAACCCAAAACATGCCAAAGAAAGACATTTTAAGAGGTGGATCCAATGTAAAGTTATATTCTGAAGTGACTTGATGGTTTATAACAAGACTGGCTGAGCTGTGGATTTCAGCAGTTTAAGTCAATTTGGACTGAAAGACACTACAAATCTAAATGTTTAAAAGAAATGAGTGACCTACTTTGAGTGTCACATAGGTTGCAATTGTTTAAATGTCATAGTTTTAAACTTAGAATCAGCATCCTAGCTGCATATGTAAAAAAATGTCTTGACTTAAACTGGGGAACAGAAATGACATGTAGCTAAAAACTGGCTTAAAGAGATTCCAATTTTGCCTGGCAACTACCCCCCATCAGGAGTGAAACTTGAGTCACAGCTGTGTTCCCAGGCCTATCTGCCTTTTGCTGGCCACACTAAGGATATGCCATCTCTCTGATAATTGAATTAAGGGGAGCCCCCACAGAATACAGGAGCTCTGAACAAAGCCCTGTCCTGACCCAGGCAGATGGTTTATTGCAGATGTCGTAAATATAGCTTCCTCCTGGAAGTAAAGGGGAGGAGCACTGCCTGTGAGAGCAAGCTGGCTTGGCAGAACTGGAAAAACCAGAAATTCAACCTTGTGCTGGGGGAAAACCACACCCCTTTGGGGCCAGAACATAACTCTAAAAAGATGAATAACTCAGAGCGGACATGTGAAAATTTTATAAATGATACCATAATTCTTGTGATTTTTCTGCCCACATTTTAAGAGGTTTTTAGAACCGGTGGTATGTTCAGGGGAGTTTTAGCGGAAAAGAGGATATTACTCAAAATGTGTGCATGTGAAAAATCTGACACTTCATCAACTAATGTCCATACTCCTTGCGCACATGTGTGTAAATTTGGGGTAATGTCCGGTATTGCAAACCAGTTAAAAAAGTGCAAAATATTGCCATTTCTGAATGCAAGCTCCCAGGAAGAGCAGAGTTTGAACAGGGGATACCTCCTGTGATATGTGAGGGGTGCATATGATTTTAAAACAATATGTACCTCTGCAAATATGTATTTGGTTCAAATCTAGATTTGTGTGTAAGTTGACAGGAGGAGTGGACTTTCTGCAGGCTGTAAAATGACATCACTCTGACACAACTTAGCTCCCCCAATCAGGGGAGAAATGAAAGCTTGGCCAATGATAAGTGGAGAGGGGCTGGCTAGTGATGCTGCTCACACTCACCCATTTTAAAAAACACATAAAAACAGACAGGCAGGACAGATAGGGACCTTCAAATCCATTTGCAGCTGGAAGCTCTGCCGGGAAAATCCATACTTTACCTCCCTCAACCTTCAGAGAGCAGACATAGAGACTTCAAATCTATCAAATTTCCAGAACCAGAGAGAGGCAGAGCAGAGCTGACCCAGATCACTGTGAAGTGCAGAGACCAGAGTCCAGTCTAAAACCTGACCAGATCCATGGCGAGGCCCATCTAATTCAAGAATATAGTGTGAGTACCTAGCAAACTGTGCAGAACCAATCTCTTAGTTAAAATAATATAATTCAAGCTATTTTAATCTAAGTAGAACTGCCTCCTAACTGTCACATGTCATTTGTAAAGCTGTCACTTGTCATTTTCTATTTGCAAGCTGCACTTGTCTTTTTGAACTTTAACATTTCAAATCTGAAAAACGACCTTTATTTAATCGCTCATATCTCCGTGACCGTTTGTGCTAGAGACTTGCAGTAACTTTCCTCAGAAAGCTTAGAATCTAGAACCGCATTCCTACCCCCTATAGTTTTGCCGTAATCGTGAAAAACGCACTCGCGAATTTTGCCGCGATTTGCAAATTTCTCCACGTGTGAAAACAGAAGCTTCTTGCTTCCATTTGCCAGAAATTCGTTTAACCTGCTAATCATTCCTAGGACATTGCTAAAGTAAGCCTGAACTAATTTAAACCAACTAATCCTCAACCTGAACCTCCTAGAGGGAATTAAAAGCATTTTAGCATAATTTCTTCTACATTGCCAGCACATTTAAAAGCATTTGGGCCTGTGTTTTCAACGTCTGTAGTCTAAGTTGCTGGGTGAACTGAATCACATTTGATTGCATTTCTGAGAACTGTGTGCCTTCCTTCCACTTCCTTGCATTGCATAAAAGGGGGGGTGAATTGTACAAGAAAGTGATTACATTGTCTTTGCTGAAATCCTATCAAGTTATTTTTTTGTACTGCATTTCATTCCACATTGCATCCATTTGAAACCATAAAAGTATTGTTGCTATCTTATCCATTTCATGTCAACTCCTTAGTGATTATCAAGAAGTGTGCTAGTGCCAGATTCTCCGTTGTTAATCTTTATCATCTCAGATTAAGTGTGATATTCAATTATTAATTTATTATAAAGTGTGATAGATATATATTGCTTTACTTCTCAAATAAACCTTTAACTTGCAAAACAGAACTACTTCTTGGCTCAGTGGGGTCAGGAGGATTCCAAGAGAGGAGTGTTATATAGGGGTAGTCATCCAGAACGCATGAACTGGACATAAAGATATATCAATAAGGGTTTTCATTCAGTATTATAGACTAGGCGTTGACTCAGCTGTAGTGTTGAATTGAATCCTCTTACAGAGCGCAGGGGTGTCTTATGCCTTTCCATCCGTTTGCTATAATTGTGAGGACCATGGCAAAGGCCCGTCGGGATCAGGCATAATTGGTGCTGATAGCCCCTCTAGAGTTAGCGGGCAGGGTGCACTCACCATATAGGGTAGTGTTTCAGGTTTCCAGGCAACCTAAGAATAACACTAGGGTGATTGTATATCCGTCCTTCAAAGATTAGCCAAAACTATGCATGGTGAAATGCTTGAAAGCATACGAAGAGATGACGGACCACCTATGAACTGATAGCAGAGGACAGTTGATTGCTTTGTGTAAACCTCAAAGTAGTCGCAGCACCAACCCTCACCCAGTGGGTGTGTTGGATGCTTGTGCAAGCAGGAATTGATGCATCTCATTTCGGCCCACTTGGTCAGATGCGCCATGGCCTCTAAGACTTTTCAAGTGGGAGTTCGGCTAGAGGATATCATGAGAATGGCAGACTGTGCAGACAAGTCTGTCTACAAGGAGTTTTACCTAAAACCCGTTGAGCAGCCTGCATCATTGGTGGTGAGTATGCTTTAAACAAGCATAATTCTGGTCTTGACATAGAAAGAATATATTCCAGACACAGAGGTGAGCATTATTCCCACCCAATTGAATAATTCTGGGGTTGATGTAATACACTGAAGCTTGGCTTGCATTGATTGCATTGCTACTGTGGGATACACTATGGTCTGACATGTTTAACTGATGTTACTGATTTTTGTCATGACAAATTATTCTCCTCCCTGATGTTAGTGTTATATATTTGTTTTAACGAATGAAGGTATTCCCTCACTAACTGAGATCCGTCTTTGGCATGGTCTATGGATAAACACAGCTAAGGAGAGAAAAATTGCAATGTAGGCAACCGACAAAGGCATTTCGTTCAGTTTTGAGTGCAAAGTGGGATGAGTCTCTCAGCGTTGAAAGCGAAAGCAGGAAGAGGTTCTCCGGGCTCTTAAAGGACTGACCCTGTTAGGATTGGCTATTTGAGTCACATTTTGTCATCACTATAGTCGAGGACTGGCAAAGACTGTTGGGAAATGAGTTCCACGTTTCCTGCTCATGGAAATTATGGTTATTGTGAAGATGTCAGCAGTCAAGCAGGATCATGTTAACTAATGAGATTGTTCCAATAATGATTCTCCTTCTACCTATTGACATTTATCATTGTGTCTTGCCTGGGACAAGTGTGAGTGTTCCAATAATATTTCCCCATTTCTTCTTGTTGTTTAGATGTTTTACTCTGACTGGGACTAGTAGGAGCGGTCCAGTTATAATTCTCACTCTTCTTATGCATTTCCAACACTTGTTCTCTACTGGGACGAGTATGAACATCCGAGTCGTTATCTTCAGTCCCCCACTCAGGTCTCCCGCTCTCCCAGTTATCTTTGTATCTTGGGAATTATGTCACTGGGACTTTGCTGAGGACAGGACCCTTTTTGCTGAATGTCAGCTAGGGTTTTCGTCTCTTTGCTTCTCTTTTGCTCAGCACACTGTGCAGTGCTTTCAGGTAAGTGGTTTGAGCACAGCTTATGGACTCCCAAGTCTGCCGTGGTTCGGTCACGCCATCACTCTTATTTCTATCACTCTTTGGATACCGTGCCAGTACTTCAGCTTCTCTCGCCTTATGGTTTACTGAGTGCCACATGCCAGGATTCACACTCCAACATCCTCCCAGCATCAGACTTTCTATGGCGAGACATGAGGTGAGCATTATGCTTTACTTTCTTTTATTACTGCTTCCAGCAATTTCAAATTCACCATTTTTTACTTTTCTTAAACTTAAAACACATTTTTTGTATGTCTCTGAGCCTTACTGAAGGCTTACAACCAAAAAAAGGGGGGGCAGTTTTCATCCAGGTTAAAATGTTTCCCCGAGAACTAACAAACCCCATAACTCCTTGCTTTCATGTAGTCCTGGCCTGTCTCTCTCCATCCAATCAGGCTCTGTCTATATGAAGTACTCTCTGAAAGCGCAATTCCTTTCTTTGCAGCGGCTTTCAGACCAGCTTGCTGTGGAGAAGGAAGATCTATCCTTAATTTTTAAAAGTGTTCTTGGAGACTCTTTGTCACAAGCTGTTGCACAGGGTATGATGCCCCTAGCACAAAGACTTGGACAGCCTAGAGAGAATGCTGAAAAAAGCAGAAGGCGGAAATGGAAAAGTCCAGGAAAAAGAGGGCGCTGAACATCAGCAGGACACCCCAAATCAGGGGTGTAAAAAAGCTCGGAAGAGGTCTACCTCTTTGACGCCCTCGAGCACGGAAGAAGGGGTAGAACTAACGCCCCAAGAGCCAGCCGACCCGGTATGCAGGCTGAAAAAAGCGTTTCTGAAGAGGGTGGTAGTGCTGGGCTCTCGACCCCCAGCCCCAGGGGTGGATAATGAAGGGGAGGAGGAGGATGCCGGCTAGTCGTCAGATGATGAAGGCAGGGAAAAGGTGGTGATGCCTCGGCACAAGAGTTCAAGCCATCCTCGAGAAGAGGGCGAGGAGAGCCTTCTGGACATGTTTGATGCGGAGGCAATAGCGCATCCGAGGTCCTCCGAATGGGTACCATCGCCCAGGGTGGCACAATATATGGTGCAATACTTGTGAAGAACTCTAGACAGAGAAGTCCGGGGCTAAGATGAGCGCTGCATGCCCCAAATCACTGTTACAAGGGAAAATAGAAGACACCCCAGAATTAGACCAGAAGATGGGGATATTCGTCACAAAGGCGTGAAAGGACATCAGAAAATGAGTGGACAGAGCGTGGCGGGGTTGACAGGACAAGGTCATGGAACTAGCAGGCCCACTCTCTAGCTGAAAAGGCAGCAGATACAGGCACACCAGCAGACGTGGTCACCCTGGGGAGCTGGGCCCAGCAGGCAGTTGGTCTATTAGGGAATGCTAACTGCGCCGATCAGCAGAAAGGAGGGGCGTACTGCTGAAAATTGATAACAAGCTGAGTGATGTAGCTTCTTATGAGGCAGGAGGAGATGCAAAGAGGCTTTTATTTGGAGATACCTTCGCCAAGGAGCTGTCCCAATTTGTGGGGACGTATTCTACCCTAGAAAAGGCGCAGAGCTCCATCCGCAGAATCTTCCCCGGACGGGTTTTTGCGGGGACCGGACGGCAGAGAGGTTGAGCGTCTGGTCGTTTTGGGCAGTACAAAAGACCTCAAGGGACCAGAGCCCAGTACAGGGAGTCCTGCCAACAAGATCATTTCTTCCCAGCCAGAGCTCGCTTCCCAAGGTATCAGAGGGGGAGGAGCCTTCAGACACCAAAGCACTCCAGGCTGTGAGTACACTAAGGTCCGCGCCTCCAGTAGTGGGCGGCAGGACGAGATTGTTTTTGCATGCATGCCGTCGATAGTCCAACGATGCATGGGGATTACAAGCAGTCGCAGGCATGAGGTTAGAATTTGTAGGTGACCCCTCACAAGGGCAAGTACCAGCAGCGAGGCATATTAACCCTACAGGAGCAACAGCTGCTATGCAGCGAGCTGGACAGCCTAGTAGCCAAGGGAGCGATAGAGAGAGAGAAGAGAATAGACTAAGAGGGCTTCCTCAGCAACATGTTTCTGGTACACAGAGGGGAAAAGGTCATGCCTGTGATAAACTTGGAGTTTAAATGAGTGGGTAGTCTATCGAACTTTTCAAGATGGAGGGGATACACCTTCTACGAGACCTGCTCAGGACAGGAGACTGGCTCGTCCGATTAGATCTCAATGACGCCTATATTACCATTCCCATAGCAGCCGATCAACAGAGATTTCTCTAGTTCTGATGGGGGACGGAGATCTGGAGATTCACGTGCCTTCCCTTCGGCCTAGCATCCGCACTGTGGGCGTTTACCAAGATTATGCACCCAGTAGAAGCGGCCATTCGAGAAAGATGAGAATTATCCTATATCTAGACTATATCCTCATCCTAGGACAGAGCGCCGCAAGCCTTACGAGAGCAAGCCGCATGGGTGTACAAGCCGATCTCTTCCCTCTGCTTCATCGTTAACTTGAGTAAATCTGACTTAAGCCCAGCGCAGACGGTAGAGATTCTAGGTTTTGTAGTAGATACCAAGAAGGCCTCCCTAGAGCTACCGACAGCAAAGATAAAGGCCATAAAGAAGGAACGGAGAACAGTTCTAGCGAAGAGGTTCATCTCGCTTCGCAGTCTGGCTCAGATAGGTCTGTTAGCAGCTTCCATTCAAGCCATATTTCCGGGACCCCTGCACTACAGAGCACTTCTGAGGCTCAAGATCAGACATCTCAGAGGTGGCCTAGGGTATCATCAATTGATAACATTAGACCAGCAAGCCATCACAGAACTGAAATGGTGGCTGCAAAACATGGAAGCCGGGGATACTCCAGACCTGGTCATAGAATCAGACGCGAGCAGAGCAGGATGATGAGCATGATGCGGCTCAATAGAGACAGGAGAAAAATGGTCTGAGGAGGAGCTGTTTCTCCACATAAACTGCCTGGAACACTTAGCAGGCTCGTTTGCAGTACGGGCCTTCACCAAAAAACGGGCAAAGTGCGCCATCCTGCTCAAGATGGACAACATTTCGGCAGTACGATATATCAACAAGCCGAACTGGCGAAGGATTTTTGACATCACTGTCTGCGTCAACAAATATCAGTATCAGCAGAATACTTACCAGGGGCTCAGAATATGGTAGCAGACTGGAATTTGCGATATTGGGTAGACTCCAGCGACTGGAGACTCCCCTCTGACGTCTTTGGGCAGCTTCAGGACATTTGGGGTCTCCTAGACACTGACCTATTCACATCCAGGCTGAACGTGCAAATTCCCAAGTTTTTCAGCTGGAGGATGGACCCAGCAGCAGCGGGGACGGATGCATTTCTACAGCAAGGGACTCTATGCCTTGCCTCCATTTGTCATGCTTACAAGAGAATTAGCAAAAGTAGTCCACAGGGAACAGGCAGAGTTAGTGCTGGTAGTTCCAATATGGAAGTCGCAGCCATGGTTTTCAGTAGTGATGGAACCTTCTACGGATTTCCCGAGAGTGATTCCTCACAGGGTGAACGTTCTCCAGGGCCCGGATGGACAGCTTTAACCCCTAGTGGTGGGAGGCTCACTGTATCTGATGGCATGCAGGGTTTAGGGCAGGGATGGCAACTGCCAGGCATTTCTCAACTCGTTGACGAGTGTATTAGAGACTCCTGGACGCCTTCCACCATTAGGAGCTATAGTGCCACGTGGAAACGCTGGATTGCGTTTTGCACAAGAGTTGGTGTGGATCCCGTTTAGCCCCTGTAGTACAAGTGTTCCATTTCTTATCAGAGACATTTGCAGAAGGCTGCGCATACAGAACGATAGGGTTTACAGGTCTGCTATATCGGCGGGTCACGTAAAAGTAGATGATAAACCAGTAGGGGGAAGAAAAAAGGGACTGAGGTGAGGTGCCCAGGGGCTGCGCCTCGGCGGGGCGTTCACAAGGCCGTACCCCCACACGCTGTTCTTTGGAAGATCAATTTTTCCCCGCCAAAGGTTCCGGTAGAGTCCCCATGTTGGGGGGATGCCCCACAAGGGTGGAGGACCAGAGATGGGGCATACGAGTAGGCATCGTAGCCCTGTGGTATCCTGCAATATTTATTTAGCGCCACAAGGACCAAAGACCATGGGCCTCATTACAAGACTATGAGAATGCCTGCAGGGGCTGTTGTTCCCGGCAGGGCTGACCTGCTGTGAGCACCTGCCCCTGCAGGCATGGTATTCACAGAAGCACAGGCACCTTTAGCAACGCTGCCGGTGCTTGTGTGTCCCCATTGCCATGGCACTCCATGGGAATGGGCACTAACACTTTCCGCCGCTGTTAGGAAAGATTTCGTAATTGTAGGTAATTTTCCTTCCATGTGGCAACCCCTAAACTTTTTGCTGTTGTTTTTCACCTTGTTCTTGACTTTGCCAGAGAAGTGCAGCCTTCTGCTGCACTCCTCTGGGCTTTCGCTCCTTTTCTTATGGGGAAACTGACATGCCCTTAAGACAGTCAGTACCGGGGAACGCTGTTTCCCGTAGTTTCTTTTATCATGTTGCGGCTTTAGTGCAACATGACACAAGAGGGCACTGTAAGCTAAGTTACAGCTCTCTTGGGTCTCTAGCCTTCTACAGGCCCTAGATACTCGTTTAGGATTGTATTTGATCGGTGCAAGTCATTCAGGGACTGGAATGGTGGCAGCGATCGTTTTGTGTATTTTGAGCTCCTTTTGGCGTTCTAAGCACGTTTTTCGCACTGAACCCAAAATGGTGACCTGGCTCCCAAAATGGCCAGACCACGAGGCTCCTTTGTCCTGTCCACTGACCGTCTTGCTCCCTTCACCTTCCCCAGGTCGAGCGACCCGGGGCCTTCCTTATTTGGGCATGTACTTTCCCCGAAACGTGGTTGCTTTCGCGGGCTTCTACACGTCTTTTGTGTGCCTCCAGGGTGTGGGCTGGGATGTCTGGTCCCAATACGCATCCTGGGTGCCAGAGAGTCTAGGGTAGTGTGAATGCCTGGGACCACCGTGGTCCGTGATTGGTCCATGAATGGTGTGTGTGTTGATGAGCGGATCTCTCATTGGCTCCCCTCCGTTTTGGCGCGAAGGGAACCGTGGATAAGAGGGGGCTGGAAACACCACTACCATGTCGATCTCCTGAGTTCTCACGAACGAAGGAATACAGGAGCCAAGTATCCTGCAACCAAGAGGCTGGACCGAGGAATCGCTGGTGACCCGCTGAAGGACTCCTCCTTTGCACTGCTGTCGTCCTGTGAAACCCTTTCCTCCTTTGATCGAACCAGAAGGCCTGTACTGGTGCTTCGACCTTTGGAATAGCAGGAGCAGCTATTCTCGGCGACTGCATCATCTCCTGCCAGTAAGCCTTCGGAAGCGTCTCTGGGCCATCCAGTTGACTGACCAGCTTACACGGGAGTCCTGCTCTGTAACCGCCGCCAGGTTGTGTTGTATTTCGAGTCCTGGTCACTCTCACACGCTTCGTACACTTGGCGTTCCCAAGTCTGAAGTGAGTAGTGTACATTTGGCTCAGATACACACGGCCGCTCCGTTGCCCTGCTGTGGTGACAAAACTGTGCAGGTTTCTTCGATTGGGACGTCTTTTTCTCTACACGACCACGAGGCATTCCCGGCTCTTCTGAACCTGCCAGCTGCTGAAACTAACGTGGAGAAGCCTGGGTCTGCTTGCATCGGGGACCGGTGAGTAGTATAGCTAGGATCTGGTCGCCCTCCTGCAGTAGCCCATTGCTTTTCCCCGCTGTGTAAAAACAGCACCCTTTTGTCCGTACTCGCGCTCGGCTTCTGCTCACTGTGGAGGCTGCGCTTCAGTCGCGGAACCTGTTCTTCTTCTGTTGTGCACTTACCCGAACTGCCTGACTTCCTCCGAGGAGCTTCTCCTTTTGCCCGTTGGCACCAGCGTGTGCAGGTACTTTGAGCACAAGGCTCCACTCTTCGCAGGGCTCGGACTTCCATCTAGTTAGGTGCCTCTGAAGGCGAACTGAGTCTAAAGCATTATCGCACTGCCTGTTTTCCTTCCCTTTCAGGTGGACTACACATTTCGTGCATATAACGCTTGCGACTGTCGTATTTGTATATATATTGTGTTGATATGGTATGTGTTGGCTTAATATTGTGATATTCTCGCTACGGTCATTATTTTAAAGGCCTTAAAATAAATGTGTATATATTTTTGATAGAACAACTGTTTGGAGTAGTTTGTAAGCGCTCTTGCTTTGTGTGCTCATTGCAGGCTTTGTCACCCTCACCCCTCTTGAGACCTAGTCTTGACCGCCGCGATCGCTACCTTGATTGGTCTGGCTCGTCCAGAGGTTACCCTGTTCCAAGTAATTAGGTTGGCCTTCTGAACTTCTGCGCCACCAGGACAGAGTTCAGAAATCCGTCTTAACAGCCGCCTGGCATCCTGTGCCACCGGGGCTCCTCGTGGCAACGGGATATCAGGCAGTGGAACGGTGTTACGTGTTCAGCAGCAACCCACCGTGAGCACTGGCGGGTTACCCCCGAACCCGTCATGAGGCCGCATGGGTCTGATCTCTTGCTCCCTACTGACATACTCCTTTCTGGTTCTGGTAAGCAACACCTTGCTGGAGCTGCGAGTTTACACTCTATGCCGAATCCAACATGGAAAAACCTTGAGACATCCACACAGCAGTATCAGCTTTCTATTCCTCTGCTCATGTGGTCCAGCCATGGTACATGTGGGTTTATTGAAATACAGCTGGGGGTATTACTGTTAATTTGCATTCCTTACCACCATAACAGTGGTAATTGTTAATCCTGCAATTTCGCAGATCACCAGATGTAACCCAGTCAAAAAAGAAACAGATGAGGCCCATAGTCTCTACTTTACTGCAGGCCCTAAAGAAACACCTCTGTTCAATGAATGACTCAAATAAAATCAGAATAACCTCTATTAGGAAATTAATCATTTGGACCACCCTTTAGTTCGCAGTACGACTACGCTTTATTCTAAAAAGCGTAATGTACGAGAAATATACAATACAGCCAATACAATTCAGTATGTAAACAAGCCAATCTAGGATTTACATTTTCTCACCCAAAGAACAGGAGTGTATGTGTCAGCAAGGCTACCACCAAGTGCTTGATTAATTAATGACACTTAATTAATGACCCTGCAAAACAGATTTGCGCTTCATTTCTTCAGCTGTGAAGAAAAACAGTAGCAACGCACCACTGCCTAAAATAAATACCTCACTCTGTATTGCAATTATATATAACTGAAAACTATGCGATTTAGTGCCCGCATGGCTTTTCTCCGATAGAAAGCGGTTCAATGCGTCATGTGTTACTAAATGTATACTGCAAATGGCTGCAAAATAACCAACCAAGACCAAACGTGCAAAGGCCATAAGCAATTGAGGCGCATTGCAGAGCAATGAAAAATGACACGCGCTGGGAATGGTTTATATGGTGGGCTAGGGGTTGCTAACCCTAGATTTTAAACAATTTTGTAACCAGTATATGGTATTTTTTGCAAAATAAAAGACTATTTTTGCATAAATAAAAACGGATGTCTGCAACCCCTTTTTATCAAGGCTTAACCCTGCATGGATACCCATTGCACTCCCACGCTGTGTAGTGGGGCTCACTCTTTCCGACAAGAGGGCTCTCCTGACGGAATCTTCCATAGTCATTTTTTCAAATGTCTACCACACAAAAAATAATTATAGTTGGAGCACATTAAAAAATCAGAAATCCGGCGGTGTTGCAAACTATCCACATTGGTGGCTTTGCAGAAACGGCCTATTCTACACTGACATTTCAGATAGAACGTTTCTTTCCATGCCTTTTAAACCCACGGTACCATTAATGGTGTTTGTTACACATCCCCAATATTCTAACCACAAGGATGTAAGATTATACCGCACTGAGGATCACTAAAGAGTGAAACAAGTGATAGTCTGCCTTCTTGAGGGCTGTCTTCTTGGGCTGATAAATCCTTGCATAAAATGGCGACGTCCTATGAGGGAATGGTCATTTTCTGGTGCAAATAAACATGCTTTTGCACTATTATGCATAACCACAATGCATTGCTCAGTGGCTCTGAGCTGGAGGTGAACATCCAGAGATGGTTACGTGGTGGCACGTACGGATTAGATAAAATGGCCTATTCTACACCTCAATCACGAGTCAAACAGTTGTCGTTGCCGCGTAAGGCAATTAAACACCATACTCCGGTTTAATTAACCAACGACTTTGCAGTGTCAGGTTTGAACGCTGGTTTCAATGTGGAAGGTGGAGGTACCTAAAATGACAGGCCGAATTCAGTGTAGTGCAAAAAGTAGTATACATACTGTCTAATGTTAATAGTGCCTTACAGCAAGAATGACAGTATATCACAGTCCGACTGGTCATGTACAAATCAATATGGAGTTGCAAATATACCAGACTTTAAAGTATGGCAAAGCCAGAAAGACAATTATGATAAATCCATTATAAATATAAGGTAAAGTCACGTCAATTCAACAGGATTTGCAAATTGGAAAAGTAATACCAAGCAATTGCAGAAGAGCAATCCTGCACAACATGGTTCATTCGGATATTAACTAGTTGGCAGGAACTAGAGTACACTGTGCTCAACCAAAACCACCAGAAAACGCTGAGTGGCAAGATGGCCTCCTGGGAGTCTGGTCTTGCTTTATGACATGGTAATGTATTCTGACTGCAAAGCACTCATTTCAAAACCAGAAGTAATGGTGTGGAGGTTACAGAGGAAATGTAATGCCCCCTTTAATAAGGTATCAACCAGTGCTGTCAGGTTCGAAATAAAAAACAAGCAGAACACGCTTTCAAAATAAGCCGAAGAGAAACAGACTCCATTGGAAAAAAAAGCCCAAAAAAATAAGCCCGAAGCCACACAATTAAAAACAAGCATTGGGAAAGCCAATACTATTGCCTTTTTAAAAGGCCTAATGTAAGAACTTGTCGGGTAATAACTTCCCATGCCCAGGTACTCACCTTTTGGAAAGGTAGTGGGTGGCATCATGCAGTACGTTCAAGTACTTACATCACCACAGATGGACATCACATGTCTAGGGACATTCAGCTTGCTGGGTTCTGACTAAATGCCTAAATACTCACGCCATTGGCATGAATTGTCATCAAATGCCCATGAGTTCACAACAACGTTTTATATGGCATCCAATGCACTGATATTTATCAGTTACAGAGACTGACATCAAATGTTAAGAATTAACCACATGGCTAGGGATTGCCATCACCTTCAAAGGTACTCTTCATTCCATGCCACTGGTGTGAGCAATCAAATGTCTAGGTCCTCGCCCCACTGTTAGGGAAGCCCCCTACACATGGCTGCCAATTTTCAGGATCCATTTCCTGTACACTGGTGATGTAGAGCAGCCAACCGGTAGGAAATGTTTTAAAAATAGACATAGTTCTTCAAGATGAAAGTAAACCGAGTGACGTAGTGAAACAAACTATGTCAATATGGCACGCATGTCACAGCATTGCGTCGGTATATGCAGTGTGTAGGTCTACAGACAGTATGTGGGTCTGTGGACCAATGTTGCAGCATGCACAGTGTGGGAGTGATGTGGGTGCAGTGTTGGTATGTGTATGCAGTGTACGAGTGTGTGAAGTGTGTTGCTTGTGGGGGTGGAATTGGTGCATGGAGCTCTGAGCGAGGGGATGCAGGGTGTGTGGGATGGCACAGTGCGTCGTCTATGGACAAGATGCTGGTTTAAATGCTGTGTGGGGGTGCAGAGCGTGAAGGTAGATTGGGGACAGAATGTAGGTAGTTGGGAACATGTGCAGGGTCTTGGCATATGTGCAGTGTGTGCACACACAGGCGTGCACAATGTGGAAGCATTGTGCACTATTTATGGATCGTTTGAGTGTGTGGGGGGCAGTGTGCGTCACTGTTTTTATGTGGTGCAGTTTTGTATGAGGGATCAGTGACTCAAATTTCCAGCCTATATGTGTCCATGTCTGTGTCCTTTGCGAAAATGCAGTCACCGGCCATGTGCAGTGTAGAGTAATGTGTGGGTGAGCAGTGTGCAGAGAAGCAGTTTGTGTGGATGTGCAGAGATATACACAGTGTGTAGTAGTAAGGGTAGGTTGTAGGCATGTGTGGGGGCAATGCGTGGGCAAGTAGGGTGATGTATGGTGGGGATTGAAGTGAATGTGGTTAAAATGTCAGGCTGGCAAGTAGCTATTTGCACTGTAGAAATCTTCTTTTTCCAGTTTCAGAAATTGCTATGTTGCAAGTGTATTCCAGTTACAAGCCCAGCCGGGTGGTTTCTAAAAATGTATGTGTTTTCTTTTGTTGCTGCCGAGAGATGCAGAAGTCACAGAGCATGGATTCAAGGGAACATTTCTGCTCCTCAGCATCACCTCACCCGCGTGCCTAAAGGTCACAAAACGGTACTGCTGTACGGACCCATTTTGTTCCTACACTGCAATGGGGGAAGAGCCTAGCAACCCTATCATGCTCAGCACCTGTGAGTGTGCCAGATTCTGGAATTGGATGCATGCAGACTGCACAGCACGACTGATTTAAGTGCCCTGATTTCCCCACATGGTATAGTTGATCTAGCAAGTGTAGTAGGAGGAGAGAAGAGATGCACCCTACAGCAGAGAGGGGAAGATTGTAAGCTGCTTAGTGATGCAAGACATTCTACTGCCCTGTCACAGGTGTGCCAACCATACTGCTGTGATGGGGACAAGAGAGGTAACATGTTGGTGGTGTATGCACTGGGGAAGGTGGGGAGGACTTGTGACCACTTCAATGAATTATATAACTGACTTCATTATTGATTGTTAAGTCTGATGTTTGTTAATGTAAGTAGTAAGCACATTGTGTCATGATAGATGTATAGAGAGGAACACAAATATTGCAATTTGAGAGAAAGCCATGCTACAAAGATTCCTGGGAGTAATCTGCTGCTCTACAGTCTTACTGATATGCTTAATTAACAGTCAAAATTGCAGGTGATCATGAGGCCAACGTTGCAGAATAAGTGGGCAGTTCGTAGGCCACGAAAGGCACTTCTATTGGGTGGCTATGAAGGTAGTTTGAAATGTTTGTACTAAGTGCACAAGTGTGACTGGTCAAAAGACTACATGACCAGAAAAACCAGGTGTGGACTCCCATAGACTACACTACATTCTGGGAAAACTGGGTACTACTTTCTACTTGCCGCCTTTTCTACTGGAAGACAAGACTTCTTAATTTGTGTTCCCAGACAAAGTCACATTTCTCATGCACCTGGAGGTTTGGTCTGCACTTTGACTCAACTTAATGTGTTTTAATGGTTTTATGGCCATTTTTATTCAGAGTGGAGTGTGTGTAGATTGCAGTAATTTTTAAATGTATAAACCAGTATTCATTGAAAATGTGCCTATACCATTGGTCTTATTGCATTGTGTATATTCATCATCGTCACATATGGCCAAACAAAAGCTGCTGAGCTACTGGTGCTTCTGGCAAAATAGAAAAAGGGGGCTAAACGAAGCTGCAATGCCCGCCCACACCTGGATTAATTTATTTACATCAAAGTATACACTTTTCTCCATGCTTTTTCAAGCCAATTAATATGTCAGTGCTGCCATGGATTCGGTTCCATTTCCAGTTTCTACCAGGAGTGTTTTGGTGTCGAATCAGAATGAAGTAAGCATACTCTCTCATAGGACAACTGTATAACAATCTAAAATGGACAATGCTTTGTCAGTCTACTGACTAATAGCCAAGCGCCTTTAATTGCTATATTACAACTTGGCCTTTGTCCATGGTTGGGGAGGCGGTGTTGCACAGTGTGCCCTCTGCAAGAACACACAGTGCCTTTCATGATGGAGGCCAAGAGCAGCAGTAGGGAATTTTGCTCTTTGTTAAATCACTATCTCCTGGCCTCCCCCCTTCGTCTAACAGTGTGATTTAGAATAAATAATGTTCTCTAAATATCTTGTTTTCTTAACTTTCAAAATTGGGTGATCCCCTGAATCAGTCTCCAACACAATGGGCATTACTTTGAGTTAAGCAGTATGCCCACAGCCCTCACCACCCCAAATGTGGTATATTTAATAAGTTGTCGGCATCCCTACTTCACCACATTGCATGATCATGGTCAAATAACTGTTGTCCTGCTTTCTTACATAACCAAATGTTATTGAAGGCAAATCTCTGCAGTTGGAAGCACTCAAACATTTTAGATGCTGGATAAAAAATTGAAACCAGGGACACTTTACCAGATACCCCAAGTGTACTGCCTCTCAGCATCAAACACATCTCACTTGTAATAAACGTACGACCCAATTTTGCACACAGTCTTACAAATTCGTACAGAAAGTAAATCTTTATGATCAGAAGACCAAAGCTTTTTTCAGTATGTAAAAGTCAGACCTGATGGCAATGTTTGTCATTAGTGTACTGATGGGGGCGTCCTCCTCCTCCTCAATCTCAGTAAGAATGTCGAGGTGAGGCCAGTGCAAGCTGTAGACGGGACTTTAAAACTAAGAATTGCATAATTTCCAAGGATTTTGGAAAGTTCAAAATGTTTGCCACCTAACGTAATGAAATTGCCATCTCTCTTGTCATGGTTGGCAACTCTTCCCACTTACAGTTTGCCCCAAACGTGAATGATATGGGGCACTGTAAGTGGGGCACCGAGTGCATGCATACGAGGAGTGGTTTCATGGACAGCGTGTGGGGGCTGATCTATGTGCAGTGTGGGTGTATGGACAGGGTTTGACATATGCCCATTATGCTGGTGAATCTGAGCAGTCCTGCGTGTGTAACGTGTGGGGAACTGTGGGGAGGTGCTGTGTCAGAGGACAGTATGCGGAGGCAATGTGTGCACAAGGGACATTTTTTGCATGTTCAAGAAGTTTAGTATGAGGGGGTACAGTGTGTAGGTGCATGGACACAGTGTTGGCACATGTTCAGTACGCTGGCGTATGCTTGCAGTGGGTTGGCGTATGTGTGCAGTTTGGGGAACTGTGTGGGTAGTGGTTCAGATCTGCAGACTACTACTTCCGTGTCTTGTGGGAAAATCTGCTTCTTTAAATGGAGGTAAAGGTATAGAGAGCACAGGAGGAAGGAAAAGCATCAAGTAGTTAGTGCTTCTCTTTATGTGGCCAATCATTTAAAATCTCCTGGAACTGCTATTCACATCCCAACCTCTGCCCGAACAAGACTTATCTCCTTTGGCTTTCATTATTGTCTCTTAACTGATTACATCTGTTTCTGCCCTTCTCAGAACGGATTACCAATTGCCTTACTGCAATTCGTCATTGGATGGCTACCATTTGCTTCCTGCTGAGCTCTACAATAATGGAGGTCATCTTTCACCTAACTTCCAATACCATGTTAACTCTCTCCTCTTCTATTCTATTCTACTTCACACCAGACCTTCTTGCTTCCACGCTCAAGGCTCGCAACCTCTGGGTCTTCGTTGATAGTGGCCTCCGAATGCAGCAATTCATCATTATCACTGCCTTTGTTGTTATTAACTTTGTCAACATTTGGAAAATGTGTTCCTTTTTTACTACCCACTCTACAAAAACTCAAATCCTCACCTTCCAGCTCAGCATAAGGGACCGCTGCTCAAATCTGCTCTTTAGCCTTCATTGGTATTCCTTCCTCCTTCCAGACAGAGGCCACAACTTTGCTAACCGCTGGGGCGGGTCAGGAGGAGGACATGGACAGTCAGAGGACATGGTTCACAATATTTTATTAAAGAAGGATTATATGGCCTAACTGTCCCTATCACTAGGGGTGGTCCCTGCCTATCTTACTTGGGTGCAGTCCTTCGTGAATGTCCAAAGAAATAAGTCTGCTGTCCAAAACTACCGTAGCTGACCCTATCACTATGAAAACTAATTTAGGTTTTGAAATGACTCCCTTCTCCTCAGGGTACTTCTAGCACTAGTCTGTAGGGTTCTTGATTAATATATTATCCTTAAATAGTTTCTTGTGATTTCTTGGATCAGACTCTAACTCTTCAAATGGACTATTTAGTTTGTCTTGATTCCCAAAGAGGGATCCCTTATAAGATTAATACTCATGGTTGTGGTTCTCAGTGTATCCCTGGGTGCTATTTTTGATCAGGCAGGCTTGCCCTCCTGGGCTATTATAGCTGAGCTTGCTCTGGTCTACTTGGCCTTGTATATGGTGAATTACTTTCCCCTTTTCCAAGGGTATTGTTATCTACTGTTGTTCTTTATCTTTATTCAGCTTTTCAGTAATTCAGTCATTTGCAACATCACATTTTAAGAGTATACAGTGTTAATAACAAATTAATAACTAATGTATTTTATAACAAAACATAACTAACATTTTTTTGGAATTGTATGTTAAAAGTATGTGGGGTGGGGTAAGGGATTAAAACGTGTGGAGAGGGTCTTAGGGTGGGGTAATAAAGATAGGGAAATGGAGGCTTTAGGGGGGACTCCACCCAAATAGCAAAATGACATGTATTCATTGTTTTAAATGAGTTATGACATTTTTCATTATTTTTTAATTTATTAACACATGGAACCATTTTAAGTTAATGGGTTTCAAGTTTGACATTTCCTCTTTGCCCTTTTTGCTGGGGTATTGTTATCCACTGTCCTTTTCTTTCAGTATTCAGATTTTTGATAATCCTTTCTCTTTTATCACAACTTTTAAGCATACTTGTTTCAAGGTTAACTGTCTTCATGACTTCGACTGAGACAAGTTCCTTCTTCAGTAGAACGATTCCTTCATGGCCTCCCTCGATTCCCATTCTCCCAGTTACCTTTGCTTTTGAAGGAGAAGGTCTTCGGGAGCCTTGTTCCTCGGGGACCTTCTCTTGTCCTGGCCCTCCAGTGCCTTCTCTTTTTTGGCGTTTCCCTTCTCGCGATCTCTTGTCTCCGTGCTGTGTGTCGGTGTTGCGATGAGACCAGACACCCTGCTGCACTATACTTGCAGTAGATTTGGCAATGGTTTGTTGACCAGTGGTCCACCACAGATTCTCCTTCGTAGTCTTGCCAATACCTTCCTCCGGTCTTCTGCCCTCGTGTGCTTCCTGGCTTCCGCCGTCTGCCATGAGCAGGGGTTATGCAGCTCGGGGCCTTCCAGGCCCTGCAAATGCATTTCACTTTCCCCTCTCCCTGTGGCTCATCGAGCACACACTATTCAACATACTTGTCCCAGTGGATTGCCTATTTTGATTTAAAGGGACTTGTTCTTTTCCTGTAAAATAATGGCATCTCTGAGGAGCTGCGTAGTGCCAGTATTGATGCTTAAATGTTTCTGGTATTTGAGAGCATCCCATGTAGGCCACAGCGCCCACAGCTTTAAGGAGTTACTCAGTAACAGGAGTCCTTGTCCCCTAAGGTGGGAGTCTCTCCTGTTGAGGTCCCACTTGACTTGACCCCTAGGGAGGGTGTTGCCGAGTGGGCTCACCTTCCTAGCCTCAGAGGGGGGGGGCTCCCCCTTGGGGAGAAGGGACGAATTTCCTCGATTTGTCACACCACACTATATACAGCCTACTTCGATCCTTCCGCACTTCTACCTATGCACATGTTGGTTGGTTCTTCATGCACAACCACTCTTATTTCAAGTTCCTTTTCATAGTCTATAAAGCTATCACTGGTTTTGCTCCTCAGTATCAGTCCGATTGTAGCTCTGTCTACTAGCCATTTCATTCCCTGTGCTCTTCCTCTGTAGTTATCCTCTGTAAGTGACTCCGATCAAGCAATCCCACTAAGTCAGTGCCTTGTCTGGGATGCCCAAGGGAAGCCCTTATTTATATATTTTTATGGCAAGTTATAATCTGGAAAATGAACCCTTGTATAACACCCCTCTCTTAGAATCCCACTTGAGCCCCACTGAGCCAAGAAGTAGGCTTGTTTTGCAAATTTAAAAGGTTTATTTGAAAAATTAAACTATATATATATATATATATATATATATATATATATATATCACACTTTTATAATAAATTAATAATTGATAGCACACTTGTGAGGATGATAGTGATCAACAATGGATAATGTTACAGTGGTACACTTTTTGTTGGCTTAGAAGTGATATAGAGAGGATGAAGTAGCTGAGAATGCTTTTATGGCTTCAAGGACAATGCAATGATGAATAAAATGCAGTACAGAAATAACTTGATATGATTTAGCAAAAGATAATATAATCACTTTTTCTCTGGCAATTCACCCCCCCTTTGCAATGTAAGAAATGGAAGGAGAGCACACAGTCTTCAAGAATCCCAACAAAATGCAATACGAAATGCAATGCTTTGAATGTGATGACAATGAAGTGAAATGATGCTAAAAATGCTTTTAATTCCCTCTAGAGGTTCAGGGTGGGTGATATCTAGTTTATATTAGTTCAGGCTCACTTTAGCAATGTTCTATGAGTAACTAGCAGGTTAAAACGAATTTTAGCAAAGGAAAGCAAGGAGCTGCCGATTTTTACACGTGGCTGAAATTGTGCAAAATGTCAAATCGCGGAAAATTTTGTCGCGTGCGTCGAGCGCGATTACGGAGGCACTATAGGGAGTAGGAAGTCACTTCTAGGCTCTTTGGAAAGCTTAGAATCTTAGCTTTAAGATGACAGTTAAAACTTGCTCCTAGCACAAACGGTTCAGGAGATACGGCCGATTTAATGAAGGTAGTTTTTCGGATTTGAAATTTTAAAGCTCAGAATGACAGATGACAGTTTTCAGTTGAAGATGACAGAATGACACGATTCTAGGAGGCAGTTCTAATAGGCTAAAATAGTTTGGATTAGATTATTTTAAACTAAGAGATTGGTTTTGCACAGTGAGTACTCGCATTATATTTTTGAAATAAGCCGTCAAGGTCTGGTCAGGTTGGACGGGACTTCCGGCGGGTGGTTCTGAAGTCCCGGCTATCTGGGTCAGCTCTGCTCTCTGGGTCTGTCAAGCACCGGTTCTGCTCACAACACTGCACAGTTCTGGTCTCTCTGGATCTCTGGTCTCTGGAGGTTGATGGATTTGAAGTCTGGAGTCTCCCGGCAAAGCGTCCCGCAAGAAAGTGGAAAGTGAATCTCCCTACCTGTCCTGCACTGTCTGCTTTTATGTGTTTTAGAAATTGGGTGTGCGCATGGCTTAACTGAGCCTGCCCCTCTCTACTTGTCATTGGCCCAATTCTCCCCTCTCCCATGATTGGGGGAAGGAAATGGATTGTCATCATGATGAGGTCTGTTTATGGGTCAGAGGATCCTCCCCTGGTCAATTTGCCCACAAATCTGTATTTGATTCAAATACATATTTCCCAGATACACAAGTGGTTGACATTACATGTACATATTACAAATGAATTAAGACAGGTCTCTGTTCAAGCCCCATGTTCCTGCGAGCTGGGATTCAGAAATGACAACATTTTGCGCTTTTTGGTCGGTTTACCAATATCGGACATTTACCAAAAAGTAAACAAATGTGCGCAAGGAGTATGGACATTAATTGATGGAGTGTCAGATTTTTAACATGCAGACATTTGGAGTAAGACCCTATTTTCTGCTAGCAACCCCCCAGAATACACCACAGGGTCCTAACACCTCTTAAAACGTGCACAGAAAAATCACCAGAATAATGATATTACTTATATAATTCTGACGAGTCCGTACTATGAATTATCCATCTTTTTTTAATTATGCTCTGGCCCAGATGGGTGTGGTTTAGGTTCCAAAGCACATGGGGGAAGCTTCTATCTGTCCCCGCCTCCAGCTCAGGTGGCTCCCAGAGGCACTTCTCCTCCCACTTCTCCCAAGAGGAAGCTATTTTACGACCCCCCCCAATATAACATTTGCCTGAGCCCAGGACAGTGCATTGTTCTGTGTCTCTGCCCTCTGCAGGTGCCCTCCCCTAATCTAATCAGAGAGGTGTCATCTCCTTTTGGTGGGGAAGCAGGAGGCAGCCAGGCCTGGGAATTCAGTTTGATCAAGTTTCAACTCCTGTCGGGGGTTGTTGCCGGGAAGAATTCACTCTAAGCCAGGCTTCACTCCTGTCAGAGTTTAGACCGCTAGCGCCGGCTTGTGTCCAAAGCCGGTACTGCACCCATTTTTGGGAGTTGTCTTGAATTTACCAGGAGAATTTTGCTATTGTTTTGATGGGCATCCTTACAGTAGAGTGGTGATGTGGAACCCCCCACGAAGGTTGAATCTTTGAGTGGTCTTGTGCCCATGATTTTAGCAAATTCTTGACATTAAGAAAATGAATTCCCAACAGCTCTGGGTTGCTTTTGGCAATCAGCATTGCCATTTGTAGCAGGGCTTGGATGCATGGGTAAAAACATCCCACACCTCACTGACCAAGGCCCACACCCTTTGGCCACCTGTCACTTCCGTTCTTCTTCCCTTCTCAACCTTACTCCACTAAAAGCCTCTGCCCTTCACAATCAAAGCCAGCCAACTGTTGATATCTTGAAAGCTTGGCTTAAACCTCATTTACTTGCTACAGAGGGAGCTCCCACTGCTCTCTCCCCATCCTAGCTACATGACCCCGGCACTCCCTCCAGTGACACTTAATAATGTAGTTTTGCATATGTATACAGTGCTACTCTATAGTTTAAAGCACCCCCATTTAGGTTGTTACCTTTATTAATTAGTCACCTGTTTCCTACATTTCTGTTTTCGGTTTGTTGTGTCCCAGGTCTAATTTCACACTCTTTTTGTACACCTTAATTTACTGGATCACTTTTTCTCATCTTTTTGCTACTGGTCAGGCACCTGTTGGAGGGAAAAGCCTCTGCCAACTGTAAATGTGTTATTTCAAGTCATTTCTGATTGAAATTGATATCCCCTTTCTTCTAACAAATATAAATACATGGAAATCATTTGAGATTCCCTTTTTACATTGTGTAGCTTGGAAACGAATATTACATTTACTTGAATAAAATGAAATATGTTTGCAACTCAAGCAGAAAATGTACAGAAGGCCAGTAAAAACTAGTGTCCAAGTGAACAGTTGCAGCATATCCTAACTGTGACTTGCAATGCTTAATGCTATGCAAACAGAGGCTTCAACTAATATAGCCAAACTCAGAACAAAGAAGGTTTAAAAAAATGAAAGTAAGCAGGAATGCGCAGGCCACAATAAAACACAATGGCTACTTTCTCCCCCACCGAATGATAAACTAATTATTCAGAAGCATCAGAAGCTATCCAAAGTGGAAATTTTTCAAACATAGCAGAAGTATTGACATTTTACATAACCAGAGATTAATGTTTCTGGGTAATCCTCAAATAAATAATTGTAAAATCAGAGATGAACAGTTTCATGTCACTGGTGCATGCAAACAAATCTAAAATGAGTTTAACTGAAACAGAACTACCACCAACAATAAGGACAAAAACAGTGATGGGAGAAATTCACCAGCAAGATCACAGTGAGCTTACCCAAACATTATCACTTGAAAATAATATGAGAAGACTTGTATCCTCTACTCACACAACCCTGCTACATGTCGGCAAGGGAAATTAAACCATCAGCAGATGGCCAAGGTGAATTTCTACTGGAGAGCTATATTTACACTGCAGTAGGCAGTGTGTGTGGTAACTACCTTCCTTTTCTCTCCTTACCTCTCCCTGCCCACCAACCATGGTGTACAGAAAAATAACTATTTGAATCTGAGGCAGAAGTCATATTTCTCCTCTTCAGCCCAGAATGGAAGCAAATGTGGAGCAACATTGGGAAGCACTAGGAACGGGAAGCGGGTGGGCTGTGCCAGGAGGAAATGAGCAACAAGGAAACAATGAAACACAGAGTAATATGCTGGCAGGTTTGTAGCTGCAGGGAGCTCAGGGAGGAGTTGTCATGATGGACACTAGGAGAAAAGGGAAATGGGGTGTCAATCAGCTGTACCTCCCACAGGCTTGTGGATGTGCCTTTGGGAATACCAACTGAATGACAAAATGACAAAAGATAATGGTCAGTTTTGGGACGTCCCTTCCCACATGCCATCTTCTTCATATTTTCATTTCCCATGCAATAGGGTCACCTTTTCGGTGGCATTTTTAGTGCCACCTAATAGCCAAAACTAAAATGGTCAAAAAGACAAAAATAAGAGACTGTTTAATATTAATGCAATAAAATAAAATGTTTGTATCAATATTGTTTAAATTACACAACAAACTCACAAACGATTCAGATCATGCAGGCAGCATGAAAGGTTAAGCTGGTCAGTGGATTCTTTAGCCTGAAGTAGATTTCTTTGTACTTTAATATATTTTCATGATTTGATTTGAATTATTTTAATGTTCTTAAATAAATAGGCATATGACCTTTGGAAAATTCTTTTCTAAAGCTCTAAACTACACATGTATTACATCCTATTAAAAGAAGGCCATCCAGCTGGCATTGTATTTAGTCTGAATTTACATAGTTTTCACCAAACGAGAACAATGTTTACATTGCTGATGTTTTCCAATGTCGACTGAGTAGCCCCACGTATAGTCTGTAGTCTGGGAAAAGATTGATAAGGCTATACAAATCCTAAAGACGTATGCTAATTTAATTCCTGCATTAACATCTTTTGACCAAGTCGTGACAACTAATTGGGTTGATATCGAACCTAACCTACGAACGATTATTTGTCAATATAATTCACCATTTGGTTATTTATGCTGGTGAACCAACAACAAGAAGACAGAGTCCAATATAGGGTTTGGTGCGAAATGCAGAGATATAAAGGCTAAACTGAATCTTGGTCTAAAAACTAAAATCCCTGAAGATACAGAGGTCATCAAAAAATGGCATTCCCTCTAAGAATATTATAGAGTTTAAGAAAAAAAATGTGTGTCCTCAGAAGTCTGGTTGGTCCTTCTGGTGGCTTCAGAGAAGAACGATAAGCTTTTGTGGCAGGCAATTGCAAGCAGTATGCATCCACCTAGGCACTTCAAGACAAAATCTAATATTTCACTCGTTCTGTGGAGGGAGCACTTCGAGAGAGAGATATATATATATATATATATATATATTGCCCCGCACTATGCATATGGAAAGGACAAAAGACTCTGAACTCATAAAGACTCTAGAAGTCCAACAGGCGGCATTTTGGCTTTTTTTTTTATCAGATCAGAGCCTTTAATCTGGACCTCAGTTCTAAGCGCTTAATGCTACAAAATTATTGTTCCATCTAGTTAGCGCCATTGTATTCGCAATCGATAAGAAAGGTTATCGGGTTGCCCACAAAACTTTTGCCCAATCTCACGGGTAGATAGCTTAGTTAAGATCTATGGAAAAGGCGATATTACAAAAATTAGAAGAGTGGGACACTGATAATGCCATCTCAGACCAACAAGGAGAATTTCGGAGTACAATTGAACAGGTTGTTATTATTAGTGCTATATTACAAAAGTTTGTTTTAAGATGGTAAATGTTTTATTATTTTGGATTTATTGACTTTAAAACAGTCTTTGAAAGGGTGATTAAGAACTAACCGTGGGAGGTTCTTTAAACACAGAGTGCCAATATTTTTGCTAAGCTCCATAGCGAATATGTATAGCAATAATATAGCAAGGGCCCGCTTTGGGCAGAATGGACATAGCACTGACCACTTTAAAGTAAACTCTGGGTTAAGCAAGGTTGTGTCCTTGCCCCACTCCTTTATTATACATCAACAAACTAGCTGAAATGATTGTGAGCTTGGAGTGTGATGCCTTGTTAATCGATGGAAGGAAATCTGTCATCCTGCTATATGTGGACGATGTGTTTATTTAAAAAATACCAATGGGTATTAGGAAACAGTTAGCCGTACTGGAAATCTTCTATATGGGTCATTCTTTGGAAGTAAACACGGTGGCTTGACAAAGATCCAGAACTATGAAATGTGTACTCAGGTTGAATAATATAACTATTCAACAAGTTTCACTTTTTGATTATCTTGGGATCAGGATATCTGGCAGCTGACTGCACATGTTAATCGATGTGAAGCATTTTTTGCCCAGAGAAATGCTGCAATTTATGTGATTGTTATTAGCACCATATTTAGAGTACTCTCCTTGGCCCTTTATAGGATCAATGCCCATTCTGTTGACTTATACGGCTCAGAACTGCGGGTGCAACCACCTAAACCATACTCTAGATTTAGGCTGCCTCAAGAGATTACTATCCTTACGTGAGAATACACCCTAAATCTAAATCTTTCTAAGCTATGATGTGTTACTCAAACCAGTATTGTTCTGGCTTCGAATACACTACACAAAATATCTGTCATTCTGTAGGAAGATCTGGGACATGCTTGCAAACCCAGAAGGAAAAGAATGGGGATGGGCCAAGCATGTTAAATAATTGGTAGACTATCTTGGTTTTGGTCATTTGTGGCATATTGGGAGGGGGAATCATAACTTCTGTGTTCAGGAAAAGGGGCGGTAATTCTCTTACTGCCACTTTTCCCACACTGCAAAAGTACAAGTTTGCCGGTGGGGTCCCTGATTTACCTCCAGCCAAGCGCTCGAGGTAAATCAAGCCCTTAACAACAGAAAACAGGCAGCATTACCGACAATCCCCTTCATGGAGTCCTATGGGTCTCTATGGAATGGGGATTTACTGCCCTTTCCGCCACCTGGAATATCCTGGTAATACCGGGTTATCAGGCGGTGGATACAGTAGGTCAGTTTGCGGTATCTGACCGAATTACCAGCGGGATACCGGCAAATTTATGACGCCTACAGATGGATGAAATCTGCCCATAAAGACTAAGGTTGGTCCCTTTTCTGTCAGTTTCGCCCGTTAGCAGGACGGTAGTTGATTAAATGTTGGTGAAAAATGATTGGCACTTCTAAGGCTACTTGAATTGGATTTTAATCTCTTTTACGTGCTTATTTTTAATGAAACTTCATCTAAACCTTCTCCCAGTGAGGATAAGGACAAGGACATTGAAAATAGACAATGACAATAACTGCCCAATCTGTCCCCTAGCTCTGGAATCAATGTCCTATTTTGTATTAATTTGTCCCACAATACTCACCCTTTGAAGAAAATTGATTTAATAATTACTAGAACAAAGGGGCAGCAGGTCTACAGAGGCAGCTCCAACACTACTGATAACAGCTACCAGGTCTTAATGCTGCATGGTATCACCAGCTTAAATACATACATCTATGAAATATTGTATGTAACTAATATTGGACGCTTGTTTTCCCCATTTGTGTTAAAAACAACAGTTAAAACTGGCAGAAATCAGATCTTTTATCTTTGTTCCTTTTTATATAATCCACCTGTTTATTGATCCATTATTGTGTTCTTATGAATAAGTATTTTATTTAAGGACATTAATTATGAATAATTAGAATGATATTTAGTCCTTTTTTAATTTCACAATCACTGAGAACCATTTCAACACTCAAATCTGTTCCTAGGACTGGCTAATCTCACCAACGTGGCATTCCTAGTGGCTGGAAGCTTCCAGCAGCCTCTGTCACCCAAGCCACTGAAAGATACCCTGATGCTGTATACCGAAGAAACAAAAAAAGGTCTTCAGGTAATGAAATAGAAGATGGACGGGGATCATCTCTCCCAGCAACACTTTGATATGTCTGACAGAGTCGGGAATCTGACCCTGTCAAGGGGGTAGAGGGTCCTCTCAACCTGGGACAAGAGGCCTACCAGGTGCTTTCAAAAGCTAGTTGTGTCCTACAGTTGGGGTGAGGGAGTTCCGAGGGCCCTAGTCTCTATCCCCTGTGCCTGGTTGCAACTGTCAAGTACCTCTTGTTATCATCCCATACGTGCTCTGCCCTGTTTAGACAAGAGTTTTATTTTCTTTCAGGACAACAGATCCCATAAGTCCTTGAAGTGGAGAAGGGAAAGTGAAACCAAATCGTGAGAGAGCCAGCAGTGAAAAGCAGGATCACAGAGTGGTACATGCTGCAGATTGGCAACCCGGAAGCTCAAAACCACATGCATATGGAATTGGAAATTAACTGTTTGTCGAAGGCGGTGGGGGGGGTGTCATTGCAAAATTGTGGTAGCCGTATGATTGAAGAACACAGGCATAAGAACTTTGAGTTTGACAGTGTTTATCACAGGGCGCTATTGGACAAGTCTGCAGACCCACATTTGAAGTGACTTCAGAGGCGCTTTAAAGCCTTGAACCTGTATGACACAACCCCAGGGGAAGAACAGGGTAGTGATTGGCCTCAGGAACAAGGTGTACATTAGAACATTATAACCAGTGGGGGGGGCATAGTATTAGGGAAGACACAGGAAACTGTGCCATGAGGGCTGTTTTGGTGAGGTCGAGGGAGGAGGCAGAGAGTACTAAGGTGGAGATGGGAGAGTAAGAACAGAGAGGGGAGAGTAATTGAGGGGATAAGGGAGATTATTAGAGGTAAGTAGTAGACAAGAACAGAGTGACAGGTAAGAGGAGAGTGGAAGGAGAGCAAAAGGAAGGAAATAAGAAGAGATCAGGGTGAGGATTACAAGGGCTTGAATGGTAATGATTAAGTGAGACTGGAGTGATTGAAAGACACCACTTCTTCAGAGGTTTGCTTTTTGTGGGACCCCGGTTAGGACCCACTTAGGAAGCCTTGAGGGGGGTGTCAGACATATAAGGTGATTGCCTTTAGGCTCTTACAAAGGCATCAAGATTGTAGATATGTAAGTGGTTTCAACCCAGCACTCCACCTAAGTCAATGCCTAGTATGGGATGCCCAATGGAAACCCTTATTTATATATTTTTATGTCAAAGGTTCTTTTATTTCTGGATGATCTACCCTTATATAACGCCCCTCTCTTTGAATCCACCAGCCTCACTGAGCCAAGAAGTTGGTTTGTTTTGTAAATTAAAAGATTTATTTAAAGAATTGAACAATATATATCACACTTTTATATTTATGAATAATATCTGAATATCACACTTATTAATATTTATGCAATGATCAGCAATGGGTAAAATTACAATATCAACAATCTCTTTAATTGGTTAGGAGTAGGAATAGGAACAATAATGTAGCAGAGAATACTTTGGATGGTTCAAGGAAATGCAATGAAAGGAAAGAATGCAACACAGAAATAAAACGTGATATAAATTCAATCAATCAAAAACAACGTGATCACTTTCCCCCTGATACTTCTCACTCCCCCCAATATGCAATATGAAGAGATGGAATGAGGGCACCCAGGTTTCAGGAATAACAATCAACAATTCCAGTTTCAATCCCGATCCCCCCCAGCAAGCTTAGAGAGAACAGAAATGCTTTTAAATGTGGTTTGAAATGAATGGGTAAATGCTAAAATGATTTTAATTCGCTAAATGAGATACAGAACTAGTGAGATTTGCTTTGGATTGGGTCAGGTAAACACTAGCAATGATTGTAGAATGATTAGCAGATAGAAAATGAAATTCAGAAGTTAAATGCAAGAAATAGCTGTTTTTACATGTGGTGAAATTGAGCCAAATGCGAAATCGCTGCAAACTTTTCAGCGCACAAAAAACGCGATTACAGCTAAACTATCAGGAGTTGGACTGATCTGGATCTTGGGTTCTAGCAAGAGTTCTTGGCCAGAAACAGCAAAACAGCTCAGCCAGGCTGTTGAATGGTTTAGGCCCCGTGGAAGTTTAGGGGTTAAAATCAGGTTGTTAGATTTTCAAGGCCCGCTGAAAAGGGTTCAGCTTTTTGGGTTAGGCCTCTGGCTTCAGGGTTCTGGAGTCTGGTTCTGGAGTCTAGAGATGGGTTCTGGAATCTTCCTTCAGAGTGCTTCGCCAGTCGATCAGTGATGGGCGAATGTGTGCGTTTCTGGGTTCTCAACAGTCCCTATTTATCCATCTTCCAAAGGGGTGGGGAGGCTGATTATACTATGCCCAACCCTCTGAGGATCTGATAGGTCAAAGAATTCCCCCTCTCCTGATTTGAGAAGGGAACAGTGTGTCATGATGTGCCATCATGTGTCAGAGTGACACTGTGTTTAGGGTCCAGAAAAACATCCCTCCCCTTTGTTCTTACTCAGAAATTCTATTTTTCCCAAAAAACATATTTCCAATATACACAACTTATTAATAATACATAATTACATGACAGATTGACCAAGGTACGTTTCTGTCCAAGCCTCCTTTTCCTACGAGTTTTGGTTCACAAATGACACATTTTCGCGCTTTTGGGCTGTTACTCAGTGTCACTTCTATACCAAATTTTAAACATGCATACACATACCATCTGGGCATATTCCTAGAAATGTTCATGTTCCTAACATAATCACAATTGCTAGAATATTAACTTTTTCGTGGTTCAGTCTCTGAAAGTCGCAAAATTTCCAGAGTAGTTTCTACTTGTGAGCAATATTTTCATTTGAATATTTTTGTCAGTTCCGTACAATATTTTATAAGTCTTTTCCCAAAACAATTTCTTCAGTTTCATATCCACATTTTCAGTATGGCCCGCATCCAAGGCTTGGCTGAGCCAGAGAGTCACATGGGCTTGTCTTCCTGGGCAGTTGGTGTCACTCATACCCGAATTAACATTTTCTTTCAGTTCAAGGAACCCATGGTCTCTTTCCCATAGCAGCAGAGGAAGTCTCCTCCCCTTCTCATTAGCAACCCCATGAGATATTCTCTCCTTTTGGTGGGAATGAACAGGGTGGTGTGTTCTCAGTGGTGGGAAACCTCTTTGAAGTTTTAGCTGAATCAGGTTACCTTATAGTCAATTGTGACATTGTTCCTTGTGAAAAATTACAGTTACAAATTTAAAATAAGCAAACGTATCTTCAATTCCAGTCTTTTTCAACATGAAAATCAATGTGTGGCACCCTATATTGCATTTGATGGAAGTCCCTTCCTTGGCATATTTAGCTTTTGAGACACAAGTTTCACCTGACAGATTTAGAGATCGCCAGCATCTGACAGAGGGGAGTAACGGTATTGCACCCATTTTTGACATATTTCTTTCTAGCAAGCATCTTTAAAGTGGATTTTGTTATGATAAATGTTCTTCTGCTGATATTGCATTGATGTGGATTCTTGAAGTAGAATGATGTTCAACACCCAACAAGGAGGTTGGATCTTTTGGGTGGTTTGTGAGCCACGGTTTTCTCAAATTTGACAACCAAGAAAAATGGATTTCCACACAGCTCTGTGTTTCTTTTGCAGTCATTTTGCTATGCGGGCAGTCAAATGATGGGTTTTGGCAGTGGTCTCCTGTGTTACCACTGACATAGGCAAAAGTGGATGGCGGCCTATTTTTCAGATTTTTCCTGCGCACTTCTGGCCAATTTTAGCGTGCATAATGCTTTCCAGCGGCTATTCTGATGTTCCTGATGCAAGCAGCGCACAGGAATGTTGCAGGGCCTGGACGAGTGGTGTAAAAACATCCCACAGATAGTAGGGGTTACCAATCCCTATTGACAAGTTAGGATGTAAGGCCTAGCCTGGGCTAGGGAGGGAAATGCCCATGGGAGACCAGAGAGAAAGAGTATCTCTTAATGAGGCCATATTCAAACATTTTGATAAAAATCCTTGAATTGTCTTCAAGAGTTGGTGTGTTCTGGAGGCCATCTGTGACATGTCAAAGAATATGCAGTAGGCCAAATGCAAAGGAAAAATCAGAGACAGTCTCAGGTATGTAATCCTGTAAATTCAGGAGACTTGATCATATGTCAGATAAGACCACAGTCAACGTGAGATTCCTGCACTAAATGTAAATCTGCAGACAGCTATTGATAGCCAAGTGCTAGAGTATGTGCTGAGAGAGTTGGGAATAGGGCACAAAAATGTAAGTTATTAATATTTTCACATTGTATGGATACCTACATTAATCCTCCAGGAGTATGTCTTTAGGCAGAGGCCACAGACAGTGTCAAGCTGCAAATAAGAGATGGAGAACATTCTGAATAGAAATGTGTAATTTGAAATGGACAGCAATGGCATTCTGCGAAAACACTTTTAGGTACGCTGGATGTGTTTCTTAAATCATTCCCTGGGCTTAGTACCAAGAGAAATCTTACACAAAGGAGATTAATCAAATTTTGCAGATCTGCCCAGATGTATGTCAGTTTTTCTAAAGTGAATAATAGGACATGAGTTCTGATGCATTATCAGCGATTGCAACCAGAAAAATCTAACACAATGAAAGACAGGTGATCATCATGTTGGTGACTAACATGGTTCCGAAATGAGGCCAAAGGGAAGTATATCTCATACTGGCTGTGAACTCACCCTGCAACAAACCATATGCACTTCCTTAGGAGGTGTGAGGACTCGGTGGTCCAAGATGTTGGGGCACATTCTCTAATTTCATGAAGTATATCAGAAGATGTAACATGATAAGTATTGTTTTTCTTATCTGTATCAATAGAACATGTAGAACCTAAGATGTGATAGAAAATAGGAATGGGTTGAACAAAGACGGTACCTCTACTGTTCGGAAAATGCGATGAAAACTAAATATAACAACAAAGTATTCCTAACAGTCAGCATTTGAAACCTCATTCTGCATTATTCATGACTTATTGTTCCAATCCATCATCGCTTAAAGGTCTGATACCTAAAATGCCTGAGCTCATATGTGTTCCAAGGAAAGTGACAGGCTTGTTACAATTTGGGAATACAAATTCTCCGTTATTGGATATTTCCAAACTCATTCTGTATGCACATTAATTCATACAGCCACACATGTGTGCAGTCAAGGCAAAGCAATAGCTGCTAATAGACATGCCAACATAAATGGACAATGAATGATCCTCTATACACAACCATACAAATACCCACATTACAGTACATGTGTTATAAAAGTGCAAAGGAGTTCAGTGTGCAAATGGACAATGGTGAAAGCAACACACAGTACTTTCCTCAATCATAATTGTGTACAAAACAAAAGAGTCCACAAAGATAAAGACACATGAATGCAAAAACAAATGATTGATTTCAACTGTAGGCCAGTACTAGTAGATCATCTATCCTACAGTGGCCTAGCACAAGATGGATAATTTTTCCTTTGCAGGCTGTGAAATCTATGTACAGTCTGCAGGCCAGGGACCTTGGGAAGGAAAAGGGTCTACATGGCCTGTTAATTGGCACAGTAAAAGCAGGTATATCGAGCCCAATTACTAGGCACAGAATGCCTGCTATGCTGGGACGTTTCGGCGAGAAATGTGTTCATTCGCCTTACTCGGGAATAAACGTTGGGTACCTTGGATTTAGGAGAACACCAAACAAGCGTGTTAGGAGTGTACAAATATGAGACAGTTCCACCCACTAATACTAGATGCCATTGGTTACTAACCTTCAGTGACGTACACCTGGAGTGATGGGAGCGCGCACACTGTCTGCCCCTAACCCTTGAGTGTAACTGCCATCAGATGTACAGTGGCAGTGCGCAGAAGTAATTATAAGAACACCATTCCAACATTAGATGCCACAATGCTACGGCACCCATTGTACGGCACTACATGAAGTACTCTCACAGCAATGATGATATCTATTGGTGGGTGCCAGGTATGGTTTTGTCATCCCCAATGCAATTAATGCACTCCTGTACAAGGAGGCATGTTGGATACACAAATTCCAATTTCACATCACTGGACTGAATAAACCGCTCCCGTTGTATTTTTAATGCATGTCGGGAAATACATTTCTGATCTCTGTTCCTTGGTTCGCATGAAATAGGGCAGCAGCTTCTGCAGAACATAGGTTTGCATGACCTCATTGCCTGCTCAAACTGATTCTACATGCAAGATTACACCAAAGCCCATTGTCGACAATGTTGAAAGAAGTGACAGGACTAGAAGCTGAATTAATCACAACTTTGGATAGGATGGATGGAACGCCAGAAGGCAGCATGAATAAGCAACTTCTGAAAAATCGCCAGAAAGGATCAAATGCACATATTTAGGGGGCAGAAGGATATTTCGTGGAGAGCATTTTGGGTTAGTCCTTGGTGATGCTTCTCACCATGCTCTTGTTGGTTTAGATCTAGGCAGCACCTTTAAATGGATTCCAAGGCTAGCCATGATGCATACCTGTTAGTCTTTGCCAGGTAGAGGAAGTACCAGTGCCAAATGGACCCCATCCCAAGCACTTGTTGCAAGACTGTTGGGATGATTTGCCTTGGAAGAACAAATGATCTGTTTGGATTGTGCTTGCAAAATTAAGATAATACTCACCTGAAACTTTGGACGTTTCCCAATTTGTTTACTTCTAAACACTTAATTCCTGAAGGCCCATATAATAAACATGGGTCACCAAAGGCATCTAGTCTTCAACAACTTGATTGTAAAAAATTGCAGTGTGTACTGTACAGTAAAGTCACAGGGGGGTCATGCTCAAAGACCTGTAGGCCAAGTGTGTTGGTCAGCGTCTGGGAAATGTGATAGGCACAAGGAGCACCTCTTCAATCCAACGCTTTGAAACATAAGGAGGTGCCCAATGCCGAGCACGGCGTAAATGTGCAAAGAACTGCCTGTCTGCATCAGCGGAATTAAACTACTTAAATGAACTAGTGCTGAGGCAAGTGCTGCAAAGAGGGTCAAAGAGGACATGCATGCGTGACCAGTACCACAATTCTTTTTTTAGCGTTAACCCAATTTGAAACATTATTTTGAATAACCTTGTTTGCAAAACCAACATGAATTTAGACAAATTCACAGCTTGCACTTTTAAGGCCCTACCTGCTTTGAGAAAAAAAAGAAATCAAGAAATGTCGCTTATTTCCCCAATTCATAGACATTGTTCATGAGTCAAACGGGAAGCCAGGTTCGCAACACGATTGTAAGCTAGAGGTTTGGTGGCACGGAGGAAGAGCATATAAGTGACTCAAAGGTGAATTACGGTAATCCAAACATTGTCTATGGATTGGGAAAAATTAGATGTCAGTTTATTTCCGCCCAGCAATCCAAAGATTGACAAAGACGAATGGGCGGCTTTCAAAAAGCCCAGCAAGATTTATGAAGAGAGAAATATTATGTTTGCATTTATGTTAGTTTATTAAGTGAACGGAAAGCTTGCAAACGCAAAAACCATCCAGAGTGCTGTGCTGCTTTTTAGTTTGAATTCCCATTGGAAGTTTGTTTCTTTTCTGCCCCTTAGAACTTTGTTTAAAACTTCGAGAAAGCTCTATGATTATAGTTCAGAGAATCCCCCTTTTCACATTGTATTTAGTTTGGCATGTAAGGGTCAGTTTTGGATTTTATACACAGGACTGAAGACACTCATTTGCTTAACATTCTGACAGAGGTTCCTTCGTTTTGTTTAGGCGGGGAAATCCCTTATAGGATTTAGGGATAGATAGGATTTCCCCAACCCTTCCTATTAATTCATTAATAAAAGTCTATACCCAAACCTTAACATGCCACTGTGTCCGTGTCTTACTCTTGATTCTTAAACTACCCACATAATTGTTCTCTTATTCATCTCTACCACTCTATCAGCCACTAATAGTACTGTCACACCATCTATATCTTATCACTCAATTGTTTCCTCTACCATCCCCTTTCCACCCTCTGCCCTTTCCTCACCACTTGCTTCACCTATTAATAAATGAACATTTAAATCTTCTGCCATTCCCCCTTTCTCTCTGACCTACAGTTCTCACGCTCCCCCTTCACACTCGAAACCTCTTCTACCAACACTGTCTTCTGCAGCTTCCAATCCCTACTCTATGACTCATTCTCCTCTCACTTCCCACTGCTTACTTTCACCCCAAAGTCTTAGCATCCTCAACCATGGCCCATTCATACGCTCTCTCGACACAGAAATGCATCGGTTGCTGCTCAAAGATGGAGGCATACCCACTTGCATGAGGACCTGCAGCTCTACTTCTCTGCCCTAATCTCTCTCAAGTCCACTCTATAGAGCGAAATGGGAATTCTACCCAACCCTCATTGGCTCTCACTACAACCATACCCTCCAGCTACAGGGAACCCTAAACTCACTCCTCCTAAGTCTATGACCATCAAATCCACTTTCACAGCTGATGACCTAGCTAAATACTTCACTGCAAACATTTCTAAAATTAGAGACAAGACTCTCCTGACCTTCCTCACAGTGTCTCATCTGACATTTTACACTATGCACACTCAACCATCATTCTCTGCCTCCATCTGCCACTTTAGTCACACTAATACTGATGATGTCCTAGATCTACTGATGAAGGCTAACCCCTCGTGTGCCCCCATCAGATGCTCTTGCTCCTCAGCTTGTCAAGCCTATTGCCCCTTTAGTGGCCTCTCACCTCGCTAAACTCTTCAACCTGTCCTTCAACTTGCTTTCCCTCCGTTTTCAAAACAGCCATGGTCACCCCTCTCCTAAAAAAGCAAGGGCCTGACCCAAACCTACTGGCTAAGCTTTACCCTGTGTTTCTCCCTCCACACTACTCTAAAGTGCTGTAAAAGGTTGTGTGCAATCATCTTACAAATTGTTTAGACATCCACAACCTTCGAGGCCCCATAAACACAGATTTCTGCTCCTGTCACGCTACAGAAACTGCTTTCATGACTGTCCACAACATTCATCACCTCTGCTAAACACAAACCTATCCTCGATCTTAATTTTCCTTGAACTGTCTGCTGCCTTTGACACCGTCGATCACTCTGATCTCCTTGGGATTTGTGATCGAGCCCACGTCTGGATGGAAACCTACCTTTCACCGCGTCAATTATCAGTCTCCTGGAGCAACAACAACTGTCAACTCACTCCTCCGACTGTTGGTGTTTCACAAGGATCAGTCTTTGGTCCGCTCCCCTTTACTCTCTATACTTTGGCTCTTGGGGCACTAATGTCCTCCTTTGAGTTCTCGTACCAAATCTTTGAGGACAACACCCATATTCATCTTCTCTTTCCTGAACTCTCCTCGGATCTATCAGCATTTTCAACTGTCTCAAATATTGGATGGCTTCGCACTCTCTGATGTTAAACTCTACCAAAACAGAGGTGCCCTTCTTCCCTACCAAAAGCTCTTGCTCATCTCTTCCTCTGCCTACCCAGTTCCCGTCTGACACACTGCTACATTTCTCTGGCTAGAAACCTCAGCATCATCTATGACCGTTCTCACACCTTGCCCATTTGTATCACCAAAACTGGAACAGCCGCTAGCTCGTCTCAACATCCTAAACATAAGTAAAATCAGGCACCTCTTTACTTTCAACACTGCTAAGCATTTTTTAACCACTCTTGTCTTCTCTAAACTGGACTATTGTGCCAGCATTCTCTTTGGTCTCCCCAACTATGCTTTCTGTTCTCTCAACAAGATCATTAACTTCACCACCAGGAATCTCTTTGAACTCCCTCAACTCACACCTACTTCCTCTTGCCATCAGCAGGCTGGATGGCCCACAATGCAAAACAAAGCCAGATTTAAATTTCTTCTCCTGGGTCACAAATGTATCCATGGTAAGGCACCACTGCATCCATCCTCCTCTAGCCAACTCTACAAGCCTTCTCATAATCTGCCTCGACTACCCTTGTGGCTGCTCACCCTCCCTGTGCTTCCACTTGCTTCCATTCTTTCTCTCTTCTTACTACACTTGCATGGAATTCTCTTCCCCCGGACAACCGAGAAACAGCCCACACAGATTTGATCAAAACTAAACTAAAAGCCTACTTCCTCACCTCCGACTTACCCTCTTAACATATCGCTCTCATCTGCCTAACATTGTACCCTCGCCTCTAACATGCCTCTGTCCTTCAATTTCTCTGCATACACTCTAGCACTTAACCCATCATGGTAACATCTTGAGCAGAGCTGGCCATACCGCCCAACTGCACCTAAAACGTCCTATGCGGATGCTGGTTGTCCTTAATCTATGTAGGTCCACTAATGCATTGTCCCTGGTGCCTGTTCCATTTGCTCCCCTCCATAACCTGGTCAGAATGTCCCCCAAACTCACCTCATTTTAAGAAGCTCACTGCTTCCTGTCAAATCTGATTATCTATTGTACATTCTTTTGTGATCAAAATAGTATTGTTCCTCCTGTTTATAAATACGTATAAAACATGTATGCAATGCATTTGAAATATGTTCATGTTCCAGCTCTATAGATTTCCATTTCTGCTGTTCTAAATCAATTACAACACAAAATGAAAAGTGGAAAGTCTACTTGAGTGGGTTATTGTCTGTACTTATGTGTTGCCCTTCCTTCATTAAATGTCCCTGCCTCTGTCTTGATGGGTCACCTATTCCTAGCTCTCCAGGGCCCCGAGGTAGGTGTTAGAGTTGGGAGGGTACCAGCTTGCTTAGTGTGTCCCAGGTGGCTTAGGGATTTCAAGGAAATTATGTTGGTGCACCAATAAGTGTGCTGCGGTGAAAGGCTCTATGCGTGTCAGCCGCTTAAGTCCTATGGCTCCACAATTTATTCTGTTGTGTATCTGGATTGCCAGCGGGGACATTGTCATCCTGCATGGTTTTCGCATTCATGGGTGTCTTGTTCTTTGATGGTTTGGTGAGGACATGGGGCGTTGATTTAGGCTTGGTATTCAGCTGAACGTCTGGTTTGTCCACTAAGCGAACAAATTTCCCTGACAAGCCGCTTTCACTGAACGGCGGCCTGTCGGGGGAAAAACACATGCACTTAATGCGCATCCAGTAAGATGTTTAGCTGGCAGCAGCACTGGCTGAGGCAAGAAGTGGGGGGGGGGGGGGGGTGGTGTGTGTGTGTGTGTGTGTGTGTGTGTGTGTGTGTGTGTGTGTGTGTGTGTGTGTGTGTGTGTGTGTGTGTGTGTGTGTGTGTGTGTGTGTGTGTGTGTGTGTGTGTGTGTGTGTGTGTGTGTGTGTGTGTGTGTGTGTGTGTGTGTGTGTGTGTGTGTGTGTGTGTGTGTGTGTGTGTGTGTGTGTGTGTGTGTGTGTGTGTGTGTGTGTGTGTGTGTGTGTGTGTGTGTGTGTGAGAGAGAGAGAGAGAGAGAGAGAGAGAGAGAGAGAGAGAGAGAGAGAGAGAGAGAGAGAGAGAGAGACAAGAGTAAAGGGGGTGGCGGAGGCGTCCACTGTGGAACACACGACAGTGGGGTGGGGCAGAGAAAGGGGATTGCAGGTGTCTCCCGAATTGGAAGAGACCAGGAAAGGGGGTGCTCGGAGGGAACGTTTCCCTACATCTCCAAGACCGGTCTTCTGTGAAATCGGCCTGCAGGGAAATATCATAGATCTGTTTGGTTCACTGGCTCTACAAAACGTAGAAAGAGACCGGTGGGCATCTGATTGGCAAGGCATGTTGTGAGACAAAGGTCTACTGCTGTAAAGCATGTAGGCCAGGCACAAGGGAAGGAAAAGAAAGCTGGTTTTCCCCACTGCCTTTAGAGCCAGAACTGGCCCGGGATTACTTGCAGACAGGTGTGCCACTCCCCCCTCCCACTCTTGACAAGTTCAGTTACTGACCTGGTTGCACTGAGTTTGAAAATCATGTTAGTACGGAGAAGGGAGGTGGGGCCAAGGAATAACCCACCGAAGGAACATCATGATTATGCTATTTTTAAAAGAAATCTGCTCTCAAGTTGGCTCCTTGAAAGAGTTCAAATATTCTTCCAAGTCACTGGCATTTATCTCATGTCATTCTAACAGCTTATTCTGTATTTTTCGTTTCATTTTCCCACTGTAAACATCGGTTCTACAAGTACAAGATTGTAAGGTGATGGGAGCCTAAAAGCAAGGACCAGCTGAACACCTCACACCAGGCGTATGCCAACTCGGCAGGTCTTTAATCTTTCTCCATCATCATATATGTGTAATAAGGTGACCTGATCTTAGTGATTGACCTACAATAGGTCTACAGCTTGTTGTTTCATGATGGGACTACAATCTGCATTCCTACAGTAAGTAAACGGAAGATATGAAACCAGACAGATGGCTTTAAGCTTCAAAAAACTTATTTTACTTTGTAATGGAATCTGTTCTTTTTAAACTTTTACGCAGATGGTTTGAGCAAACAAGCAAACAAGAGCATGCAGGAACTTCACTTAGAAACATAGATGGGCCACATCTATTCACACAAATAACCCCTGCTGCGTTTCTTGCAGGCCTCAATAAATGGCTTCATGAAACAGAGGTAAAAAAAAGAATGCAAAATGTAAACGAAAATATATATGCCTGGGGAGGAAATACCACCACCCTGCATGTTTCCATATTTGGGCCAAAAGCCCTAAGAAGTCAGCACCTACACAAGTTCATGCATGGTTTTCTAGTGACCTACGCAAGGATTTCTGAACTGCCTCTAATGTAACAGTAGCACTAAAGCACCCTAGACTGACATCACCAGAGCAGGTCCTTCACACAGCAATGCTCCTTATTGGTGCGTGCAACCCATTGTCAACAGCCACTAGTTCTTTTAAATCAAGTGAATATTCCCTCTTACGCCGTCAGTGCCTCTGCTTGTGGCCTACATTATCTCATCCAGAATTAGTATGCCCCCAATAAACGAATAGGTGTGAATAACTGCACTAAGCATTGGTCCTTCGCAATTAACTTCAAACAGCATTTCTTTCTTGTTTACAGGCAGCTTTGAAGAGGAGCAGGGAAACATTAATGGCAGTACCCAAAGTCGAGTTTCCGCTTGCCAGTTGCTCACCCCTCTCGAGGGCAGCCAGTTTGATAGCATGGCATAATCTACTCTTCGGTTTACCCCTGTGCGTCATGGACTTCCTGGACGCGAGTGTGGTCTGTGGGCTACTTCATTAGCTGTGCATCACACAACCCTTTCTTCCTCTACTGCCTTTTTCTTATGAAGATCCTTGAAAAGACAGTGCTCATGTAATTGCAAGATTGCATGGGTTCTCACCATCTGTTGGTTACCCACCAGTCAGGCTTTTGCCCATTTCATGGTGCTGAGACTGCTCTTTTGATGTCAGAGATGGCCTACCCTGGAACTCGGATCGACATCCCACATCTCTTGTAATAATGCTCGATTTGTCTGCAGCATTTGACTCTTTGAATGACCAGCTTCTCCTTCTTTTGCCAGAGTCACTCAGTCTTTGATGGTTTGCTTTTTTACCATGGGCCATAATCCGTCTCACCTTGGCCCTCCTCCTACCCCCACCTGCGAGGCGAAGAACCTCTGGGTCATCTTTGACTCCATACTTTCCTTCTCTGCCAACATCTCTGAGGTCTCTAAAAAGTCAAACTTCCTATTGCACCTCCTCAGAGGTATTCTGCCTTTTCTCACTTTCCCCCAGAAGCTCACCATCTCTAGAGCCCTGGTCCTCTCTAGGCTAGACTATTGCAACAGCCTCTTTCCAATTCTGCCTGTCTATTCTTCGACCTCTACAACTCATCAAGAACAGGACAGCGAGACTTGTCCTTGGCCTCAAGCCCTGGGATTGTATCTCCTCCGCTCTGAAATCTCTCCACTGGCTCCCAGTGGACGCTAGGATTAAATTCAAAACCCTCTGCATTGTCCACAAGGCATTCTGGGGCCTGGGTCCTAAATACCTTCAGCTATCCCTCCGCAAATACCTCCCCTCTCGAACTCTTCGCTGCTCTCCCTCTAACTCCCTCAGGGTCAGTCGTTTTTCAAAGAAACGCGCTGCGGGTAGATCTCCGTCTTCAGCTGGAGCCTCCCTCTGAAACAGCCTTCCTACCACTCTAAAACTTGTGGAGAACCATCTCCGGTTCCAGAAGCTCCTCAAGACCTTCCTCTTTGCTTCTGTCTTCACTCCCCCTGTCCCCTGCTGAACTGCTCTCTTGGCACTGTGCACCTGGCCACCCTCTGTCCCCTGGGCCCAGGTACCCACTCACCCTGCCACCCTCCTGCACTGGTGACTGTATCTGTACCCATAAAGTTCACCACACCCCATTTTCTTTTTTCTGCACTTATAAGACTTACCCAGTCTGCTGCCGTAAACACAACACTATCTGGCTGCACTACCACTGTTTGTTGCTTCTTATCTATTTATTTTTATTTATTATTATTTATATGTTCTCCTCTGCTCTGCACTTTCCACTCTCCCCGTTCCATGCACTTTTCCCCTTTCCCTTTCCCACGCACTTGCGCATTCTCAATGTCACTGGGCCTAGTAAGATCGTTGTTTCTGTTCTCCCCTTTTACACTCCCTTGCCTTGTCGCGCTCTGAAACACTTTTATACGAGCGCAATACAAATAAATCATATCATACCTTATATGGTCTGGCCAAGGATTTCATCAATTCCATATATGGTGTCCCGCAGGGACGCTTTTCTACACTGCTTTTCAGTATGTATTTTAAGCCTTTTCATGATTTGCTTTTAAAGCTGGATGTTGAATTTCACAGCTACACGGATGACACCCAACTATTTTTTTAACGCACAATCTGTCCTTTGTCAGATAAATTCTTGTCTGACAAACTCACGCAAGTTAAGACGTGGATGCAGAGTATTTGGCTCAGTCTTAACATCACTAAAACTGGGCTGATGGTACACCCTTGCTTGCAGTCACCTTCGAGCTTTATTTATAACGCTTTTGACTTCTCAATACCCATCCTTTCAGCTAGACCCATGTGTCATTGCAATGTTAAACACAGTTAAGTCATTAGGTATATACCTTGACCCACTATTCGATTTTCCTGCTATCAGAGACTATTCAGAACAGCTTTGACCATACATCTCTTCTGTCCACCTGTTAATTAGTGATCAAGCAATAATCTGATCAAAGCGGTACTACTGTAAATCGTTATGACGCGTTTCGCAAATCCCTCTACATAAGCTTCAGATTCTTCAGAATTAAACAGGGAGAATTGTTCTGCATCTTCCATGCTAATCTCACATAGCATCTTTATTGGTTGCCGGTCTCAGTCAGAATCTCATTCAAATTAGCTGGTGCACAAGGGTCTCAATGGAAAGGCCCTTAGCTACCTTGCGAACATATTCAACTTATTCTACTAGCCGACCACGTCGAGCAGTCATTCACAAACTGTTCATGTTCTCGGTGCAAGGCACTAAAATCCTCCCTCAATTCAGAAGCTGATCAAAGAAACTGTGCAAAAGCTGTAAACACCTCCGCGATGACAGAAGGTGAAGCAGCACTCGACCTTCAGGCTCAGAATGCTGTTGAACCTTCAGTTGCCCTGTCCCCCCCCCCCCGCCTCCCCTCACCAGGGACCCTCGCCCCCTGCTGCACTTCCTCTAAAGGGCCTGCCACAGAGCCACGGGTGGCGTTTTGATGTTTGGCAGGAGTTTGAAAGCTGCTGGGGCGCTGCAATCACGTTACTGGCTTCAGACCAAAGAATGATAATGCACGTATGCTTTTTATATATTAACATGATGCTCATTTTTCCCAGTAGAATATATCGCACGTAAGCTACAAATCAATCCACATTGTGTACTGTGCATTGAATTTAACTGAAATAGACTCCTCTTGTATCCAGGGGACTTCCCTGTTTGGGTCAAATGTGTCCACCATGAACATACCCTCGTCATTCCGTTTCTCTGTGTGCAATATGTTTGCATGCAGGCATGCTCGAGCACCTCTTAGCAGCATTCCACGGATCACGATTCAATAAAGGCATCAAGGGCGCTCCTAGGACCAGGGCAGCCGCTGAAAGAAAGCCCATTGTGCTGCATTTCTCCAACCTCGACTCGCAGAGCCACCCAGTGAAGTGTTGGTGCAGGTGGAACTCAGAGCGGCCGGCTCTCACTCCAGCAGGAATCCATTTAACGCCGTGTAATCAAAGATTTCGCATTCACGGGATGCCAAAGAATTATGTTTTGACGTTTGCTTAGCCCCCGAGCGATGGGCTCTCGCGAGGGCTGAAAGGAACGGCACTTGAGTTAATTACAGCGGGGCGAAGTCGAGCTGCGCAAACAAGGAACCCTGCGTCTTCTGCTGCGAGCTGCGGGGCCGGGATCGCAGAGGCTGCCGCTACACAACTCCGTCCAGATATGGCCGGCAACACTGAAGTCAATGAGACATTTCAGAGCTTCATTCGCGCAATACTCGGATTTTATTGTGCAGTGCAATACGCAAATGTGTCTTCTACAGAGCTAAATAGGAAAACGAAACTGGAGTTTTAGAGGATGTGCAAACTTCCAGAAAAATAAACACATTTTACTGCACTTTGTTATTTAGAATTAACATGGCTGGGGGGTCCAACAATGAACACAACTTTAATTGACTTCTTTAAAAATGAACTCTGCATATTGGCAAGCAGGTTGCAAGTCTTGACTGCATGCAAATAGTTGTGGGATATATTGGGATTTACAGTTTACATAATGACTAACCATCTGACTGTGTTGCGGGGGTCAGGCAGTCGCAATGAGGAATATGGATTGTACTCCAAGCCATCAATCATATCTAAGCAGGGCTGTGCGCCTGCTAGCCTGAATGAAAAAACAGACACATTGAATCAGAGGACACCAGTAAATAAGACATTGATAGTAGTTTTACAAAGTACTGGGCGGTTACTCCAAGGCTTTGGACTATAGTAAAATTATCATAGTTTGCCAAGCAAAGTGGGGGTAACAGAGGTGGAGCTCAGTGGTGACCACTGAGCAGAGTGGCGGGCAAGACAGACAGACGCCAGTTCATACAGACACTGGAGCCTGCGACCAGTGGTAGTCCCACCTCGGGCAGGCCCAAAGGTAAGACTATGCAATGCTTCAGAGCACAGGCACCAGAGCCAGGGGATCGCTGATCTGTTGAGTGCAGTGGCCAGGATGGAAACGCCCGGTTGCATAGATTTAGGATGGCTAGTTTCAGGTGGAGGAGCCTTTCAGCTGAGCGAGGGCTGTTAACTGTGATAGAAAATTGCATAACCAATCCCTCGAAGGCACAGAAATGTAGCAGGCATAAAGTATGGTACAGATTTCACATATGCACCAATGGCGTTGGAGTGCAACTCTGTGGAAAAGCCTGAAAAGCACACCCAGAATTAAGAGGTCCCAGAAGCAAGGAATCCTAATAGGCTGTTATGGCGGGATCGTGAAGCATTAAAAGATACATCTTGCATCTGGTAGGGAAGTTCAAGAGACATGGTGATCTGCTAGAATCTAGGATAGTCTCTCAGTTAAACAGAGTAAAAATAACAAATAGTACTTTCAGACATTGCCTTTGGTTTGATCATTGAGATATCATAAGGCACTGCTGCACAACAGAAAAGTTTGCGCAAGCTTTGTGAGCTATGCGTGCAAATGAGGGTGGTAGGTCTGTCAATTACAGTAGGGAGGCAACCCAACACCCTTTGTTTCTAACTGACTTGTTGAAGCACTGGGCCAAGAGGCAGAAAAAACAGTATACCTGGACAGGTGCCAACAGATCATGGCAAATTGAATAAGGGCTTTCAACAGCCAACAGCTATTGAGCTACGTGTATAGAAAAGGACATTTCCAGAAGTTGAAAGCATTTAGACCTTCTGAAGACATTTCAAAAGCAACCCCCAGCAGTGGAGGGACAGATTATCAAGGAGGTTACATAATAATTTTGGGATTGAAATTACACCAACAGCACGATGTCAGATTTGGAAATTCATACCAGACTTTCTCAGCAAGAAAGGTATGATTGACCTTGATTCCAAATATAACAGATATAATTAGGGCGACAACGTTTGTATATCGGGAACATAATTAAGAACTTGGGCAGTTGTGTATGAATAAGCCCCTTGTTATATTAAACATGCTTAAAAAATGAAACCCCCCCCCTCAAAAGTTTTTTTCTTTTTTAATCATGGCCTGAATTTTAGTTATCAAAACTTTACATGTTCAATGCAATGATAGAAAAGTTACTGGTCAAGAAACTTTGACATTCTTGGTACCTACTTCCATCCCAAAAATATACCAATAGCACTACTTCGATGACTGCACCACAAAATAGTCTACAAATGTTTTGCTGTTTAACTGGGCAAGGGATCCAATTGTATGGCCATTTGGCTTCCAAACGATCCTCTGTGTATACTCACTGTTCATTTCAAACAATCCAGTTAAATGTACTTCATGCACACAAAGTGCACAACAGTTCATTTGTTGGTTATGCTTGCTTTACAGTTCTCATCCGCCTGTATTCTAACGTATTCAACAGTTCCTCAGATACCACATCAAACTAAACGTTTTGTTACAGTACCATTATAAGAGTTTACAAAGAGACAGCAACATATGTAACAATTTATAGGCAAGCCAAAACAACTTACAACCACAGGAAATCACTCTGCTCAATACGGATTTTGACTGCTAGTTTCACATCCCTCAATGGACTATTGATCACTGCACCTCCTCCTCAAACAGCATTAGCCGAACAGAAACCTCTCATATGATACACAACATTCCCATTGGCCTCCCACTTTACCAAACATATTTCATTCTGTAAACATTAATGTGTCTGTGCCAATCAATCACAGACTGGCACATAACGAGAGGTACACTGTTCCCAATCAACGGGAATGATTTAGGTTATAAAGTTTGTAATGTGCACGTTCACCTTAAGGCATATTGACGCAAAGGAAAACACGAATCAGGCAGACAGGTTCAAGAGCTAAAATAATAATGTTTTGGAAGGCGTTGAAAATGAAGATGGTTCTCCAAACAAGAGGAAGATTGTTCCATAGTTTGCCAGCTGACACTGAAAAAGCCTGTCCACCCATTCTGGATTGACAGAATTTAGGGACAACAAGAAGATGGGAAGTGCCAGAGCGCAAAATCTGTCGAGGGATATAGGGCAGAAATGTGTACTGCAGGTAGTCAGCTCCAAGATGGGAGTATGCTCGGTGAACCAAACAAAGATTTAAACTCAATACTAATCGGCTACTGGAAGCCAGCGAAGAGCACTAAGAACTGAACTAATATGAGCATCATAAACGGTGGAGGTAGCAACCCGAGAAGCTACATTTTCCAAGAGCTCTAACCGGTGTAAAAGTCCCACTGATTGAGCAAGGTATAAGGCATTGGCATAATCAATGTAACTGATTACCATCGCAGAGACAACCAGGGGACGCAGGTGCATAGGCAAAAATGGTAGCACTTTGCGAAGGATCTTGAGAAGAAAATAGCCAGTCTTGCAAGTTGCACCAACATGTGCAGCCATAGAAGTGAGGCTGAGAAAAGCGCTCAAGATTTTTTTACTACCAACTACAGGTGTGGGCAAATTGCCAAAAATTAAAATGCCAAAAACGAAGGAACATAAAGAGGGATCACGGGGAGAACCCATCACCAGAATCTCAGTCTTGTCCCCATTGAGCTTCAGCCAGTTGTTGTCCACCCACACGTAAACAAGCACACAACAGAGCAATGGAATTAACCTATAAAAGAAAAATAGGTTTGAAATAAGAGAGAGTCTTAATATGTGTTTTTAAAGTGCTGCAGGTTAAAAGAAGCTTGAAGGGATTCAGGCAAAGAATTGTAGATTTTGGTACCTTTTCCTCTCCCCGAAATATGATTAAATCCGAGAGTGGTGTCCCAGTTGAAGAGGAAGAGCATAGATTGTGAGACGATTTGCGAAAATCAATTTGGGAAGCCAAATACTGAGAGGAGCTATTGTGAAGCCATTTATAGATTAAGATTATCTTGAACTTTATTTTGCCCTCCACTGGCAGGCATTGTAGTCGCAAAAGGATTGATGTAGCATGGTCACCAAGTGCAGTCTTAGTAACTATCTTGGCTACACAGTTTTGTACTGGTTGAAGATGATGTAACAAGTATTTTGAGGTAAATGTTGTTGGCATAACTGAATTTAGATCCCACAAAAGCTCTAGCAATGGTAGCTACATGCTCATTCTAGAGATGAGGGCAAATTGGGTGAAAAGGCCTGTAGGTAGAGCTACTGACTACAGAATCAATTTGGAGGCTCATTTAAGTGAGTAATTAATAACAGAGGAGTTTTAGCTTTCGGGACAAGAGGCAGTACTTCAGAGTCAACAGAAAGTGTGGAAAGTGGGACTTGGTTGGACTTTCTATTCCTAAATGAACAAATCTGAACCAGCTCAGGTTTGTTACAATGTAAACTTAGCCAGTTCGCATTAATCCAGTGCTCGATACTGTTTAAGACTGACACAAGCGGGAACGGTAACAGCTAATATCCGCTTGGAGCTTAAAGTAGAACTGGAAATGGTCAGCAAAACAGTGAAACCCCACATTCATAGCTTAAGTAGATTGTGGAAGGGTTTTCAATATATGCATATTAAAAAAAAAAGCAGACATGAAAGACAGTCAGGGAATTTAAAAGTTTAAAGTAGAGAAATTGTTGAGGGTTACATTGTGAGATTCATGTGATAGAAAGTAGTAAAGCCATCAAATAGATTTAGCTGACGCCCTTCCCAGAGAATGAAGCCTTTGAAGGATCAAGTCATGGAATAGGATAAAGAAAAGCCTGGCAGGTCAAGCAAAATAAGTAGAAAGTCAGAATTCTTGTCCAAATTCCTGAGGACTCGTCTGGGCCATCGACCTGTGTGGTCTTGGTGCCACAACTTCTACAATAATCCAGGTTGTTATTCGCCAGGTAAAACGTGAATCTCAACAAAAGTCACAACCTTCTCCAGTACTTTAGCAAGGAAAGGTGTGGAGGGTTGGCTAGCTGCCTGCAGCTCTTGGGCACAACAACATTTAGACCGTGTTTCTTAAGTTAATGAAGTCCTGGCACGTTTAGGTTGGTAGGCATAATTTTCTGCTCAAGAGAATAATCAATGAAGGGTGCAAGCTCAAAGATGCAATCTCTGAGGATATCTGTGAAAGTATTACTTGGACGGACATACATTAATTTTAGAAATCATTTGTTATTTCTGATGTTCAGGCTGGAGGAAAATTTGAAAACAGTTCATTGAGAGGCTCTGTGGAAACAGCTGGAGGCGAGTGGGACAAATTGAAAGAGACCCAACCCAAAGAAACAGCATTGGTGGGTGTGAGGAATAATGTATTCTGTAGCAATTTTAGAGTTTCAAATATTTGAGTTTTCAGCCGCGTCATGTGTTTTGGCTTGAACTACTGCTACTTTGTCGTTTCTTGTGCTCCAGTGTTTATATTTCAGTGGAAATTAGCTAATTTCCGCTGAGCCCTCCTAAATACAAAGATAGTAGAGCATAGCACAGAGCAATACCAAGGTTCACACATTAATTTAATTCAAACTAAGATGGTTTTAGAAGGAGTGACTGAAAGGTAATGTTCAGAAGTAGCCTATTACATAGATCCACTTTAAGAATAACGCCCTTTTGGGCCTCTAGGTTCTGAAAGGCAAATTTAACTTGCGGGAGAAATAACTTGGATTTAATTTTGTTAATGTCTTTCATGATTGGGAGAAATTTATTTTCTTCTGCTGTAAGTAGACAATGTTATCAGAAAGGTAATGGCAGATTATATGTCCAATCCATTTGCATCGTAGACGTGTATTACATATGAATGTTTTTGGCCAAAATGCAATCAATGGCATGTCTTTTTTTGTTTGGCCGAATTTGAAATTAGAGAAACTTAATAAATTAACTTGATCTAAGAGCATAGCAACATGAACATCCTGCTGGTGATCAGTCGATAAATTTAAATTGCACAACACCATACATTTAGATTTAATGGAAGAGTGAGACCAGTGTTCATCTGAGTGGTGAAGTCTTCCTTATTTCTATCCGGGCTCGGTACAGTAAAGCAATAGAATCAGTGGACTATGGAACCTCCTCCCTGTCAGCATCAGACTTGCCCCCACGCTCTGACAATTCAGAAATAACTCAAGACCCACCTCTTTAAGAAATCTCTCCTCAACACCTACCCCATCACGTCACCTCCCGCAGCATCTGACTTGCTAGACGCCATCTGCCTCTCTCCTTCCAGCCACCGTGTACAGCTGTACCCATCCTCTGTGCCCCTCTGTATCCTACCTCCCGCTGTAGATCTGTTCTGTTACCTCTGAAAAGTGCTCCATTATGCATCTGTACTGTTGTATATCTCTGTAAAGTGCTCTGTTGCTTCTCAAAGCTAGGTCTGCACTCAATATATACCTTAATAATAATAAAATTATCAGTGAAGGTATGTTTTATAGAACATTTAAAAATAAGCAGTTTACATGAGGGCATGCTAACGAGAGAAGTCCATCATATTTTAAGATTATCTTTAGTGGGTATAGTCACTTCCTCAGCCCTTTTTTAGGAGTCCGCCCATGTGACTGAAAAAATAGCCAGGTAGAGTGAGCATTCATATGGCAGGGATTAGGCATCAGTCAGCTAAGTTTCAGTGAGCAACTGGATGTCAAGGTTATTTGACAAGACATGTTCGTTAATTTCATCAGAGTGGGGAACTGTGGGGAAGAATTTAATTACAGCATTCAGTATAGAGGCATCCTCTGATGGTGTGGGAGTATCAGTGCGACTTTCAGATGTTTAGTAGTTCGAAGAAGAAGTGTAATTGGCAGAGATCAGTAACTTAAAAGGCCAGCTTTGAGCATTCAAGATTTTCACAGCTAATTTTCAAAGGGTCTGTAGCACATTGGATGATGCCACTGTTCAGAGCGAACGGCTCGATACTCTTGCGTATAATATTGCCATACAGACTATTAACAACAGAGCAAAAGGAGTCGAGCATTAAATAGCAATAGCATCACCGACAGCATATTGCTAGTGTTGTACCATGCCCACATGCACAGAACAAACCGAGAACTGTGGTGCTGGATATGCCTTATGGAGGGACAGGCCGCCTAGTCCTTGTCCTACCACTTCTCTGTGTGTGTTTTCCCCATATTTACTGCCACAAAGGTCCAGCTGTCTTTGTGTTTTCAGGTCTTCAAGTTTTCCTTTTGGTGAGAAACACCCATGGGATACTCTTATGGTACTTATGGGTGGGGGCACTCCCTTGTACCCCTTATGTGTGTTTTTCGGCACCTGTGTGTTGCCCACAGAGCTGGGTATGGGCTGGTGGCAGCTACATGCTGACTTGGCAGTGGCTCCGAGTGTCCTCCATTTTGGGACACCCAGGCCCTGCCATGGAATCAATAGATTCCTGATAAAAGGCAAGATGGCCCCTGTGGCCTCTTGATTTCTATTGCCTTTTACCTTGTTTCCCAAAGTCACGGGAAGCCCAGTCTCCGTTCTCTTCCTCCAGAGTGGCTGTTTGGTGGAAACACCATATTTGTCTCTGTTCCCTTTCCTTCCGACTGGCTGTTGGGTGATACCATATATGGCTTTGGGGCTGCCTCCTGTCAGACTGACTGGAGCCTTTCCAGGGGTTGCGTTTTGTGGGTACACCCTAGGGTGGGACCTGTATGACTGGAGTCTGAAGGGAACTCCCATTCTGTGTTATGGGTGTCTGGTTTCAGTGTGTGTGACACAATGGATGTGATCTAAATGCAGTGTAGAGTGCTGAAAGGCCGGGTCCTTGCCCTGATCCACATTCTTTGTTATGGGTGTCTGGGTGGAGTGAATGGCTTGAATGCCTGTGAGCCTGATTGGCTGCCTGCCTGCATGAATGCCCATCTGTGTGATTGGCGGACTGAGCTGAATTTGTTCAGAAGCTGAAGTCGAAGCTGAAGCAAGAAGAAGCTGTTCCTTGAAGCCCAGCTGGAGAAGTCTGCTGCTGCATTTTCTTTGTGTAATCCAAAAGCTGTTCTGTTCTTCCAAGGACTGATCCAGAGAGAACTTGCAAAGGAGACCTGACCTCGAGCTACCAGGGACAATCACACAAAGTGCTACTTTTCATCTTAAGTACCCTGGAGCCCAGTCCTGTGTTCCTGCTGTCCAGAGAAGGGGTCATTGTGAGTCCTGGAGGAGTGCCCAGACATCTCGAGTCGAAGATGTCCATTAATGTCACCCAGGGTCCGGAGGGATACGTTTTGTGCCCACTGCAAGCAATTGCCATCTACCACCCAAAAGAGGGGAGTACACTGGCATAGTGCTGCTGGACAACCAGAGCTGTGAAAGTTCCAAACTGTCTAAAAACAACATTTCAAGGGGCATCCTTGCCATCATCAATGACTGCATTTTCCCACTGGAGAGAGTCCAGAGTCGCTGGCTGCAGAGAAATGTCAGTCGGCAGGTTTCCTGCCAGCAGAAGCCAACAAAGAAATCGAGACTTGAAGATCTGAGGTCCACTCCAGTGGTCAAGCTCGTCCAGGTCACCAGAAGCCATCCAGAGGTTCATGCTGGGGCTCCAGCACCAAAGAGCCGAAAGTCAGAAAACTGCGATATCCTGAAACCCAACACCAAAAGTGACCTATGCAACCGTCACCGCCAGAAGTCATCGAAGGCTCCCAGGGGTCTTACTCATCTGCCAAGCCTTTAAGGAGCCCACAGCAAGTGTCATCTTCACAGGACCTCTACCAGTCAGAGAAATCGTTGACAAAAGGAGAGCACTGCTCAGAGCAAAACTGCTGCACTTCAGAAATACATTGGTTCAAATTTTCTTCTTGGACTCGGCATCCTAGTGGCTCCTTCTTCCAAGGGGGTCCATCCTTGGAGGGAATCGTCGAGTGAAACTGAGAAACTCTGCTACTTAGCCTGCCAAGGCACCAAAGGTCCTGTGACGAAGAAGAGCATCTTCTAGCCACAGGAGTCGTCCAGGGGTCCCAGATTAATTTTGGATCCTGTTATCAGGTACTTTGGGGTGGTAGAATCTTTTAAAAGAAAGCATAAGGTTATTGAACATTATTGGAATGGTCTGTAAAAGACAAGTTACTCCCTAACTTTTCCCTTACAGGTTGCCCAGGCAGGGGAGGGGGGGGAGATCTTCATACAGTATTGTATATCCAGTCTAATAAAAGCATTCAGCCACTGTTTACACCTAACCTGCCTTTCTTCCCTATTCTATGCAGACACACCTCACTTAAGAATTCACATGCCTATTCAAAACTGCAGTTAGTGCTCTCCTACAAAATATAAGTATGGCGTGGTACCACAGAGTGTATACATTTGACATTCTTTGAATAAGTATTTCCAAGTACAAAGTGTTATTTAAATGTATATATATTTATTCCTGAATCTTATTTTATATGAAGAAGCTGTGTTATCACCTAAAATAGTGTGTGGACATTCCGTTGTGGCAGCTTTGGCGATTCACTGTACTTAAGAACCAGTCTGCATCTCCTCCTGAAAGCTTAAGACTGGCTGCTCCTCCATTGCTACCAAATTGAGAGCCTTGCCTGGGGTGCTCTGTGCCTTTACCTATTATATAGAGGGCAGAAGTACAGATACCTCCTCCAGTCTATACATTTGGGATGTCACGTGTTTCAGTCATAATGTGAGTGCAAGCGGGAAATTGAGTTTATGGGAAACAGTCCTGAACAGGAGAAACTTTGATTGCCAGAGTTAAGATACTGAGTGCTGGAAGGAGAAATATGTTCCCTACACTCAGATGCCTTTGTAAAAAGAGAAAGCACAGTGAGCAAAGAGGTACAACAATAAAATAAATTTAAAAAGAACAACAAATATGGGGGGAACACAAGTAATACAAGCGTGTAACACAGTTCATGTTCCAGGGTATAATCCCTGTGCCCTTTGTGCAATCAACTCAAAAACGCTGAGATTTCCTGACATACTGAGATACTGATTGCCTAGTGTGACCTCAAGAATAGTATCCACAGAAAAAAGCAGAACATGAATCATGACAGGGATAGAAAAAGTACTCTTGCAAAAAAAAAAAAAGGATTGGTTTATTCTCAACTCTACATTTTTTTTAAAAACGATCCAGGAGCCAACCTTAAAGTGAGTGCATGCACTCGAGGAATAGAGCACAAACATTTTCCCCAAGTTAATGGTCACAGCCTACAACTATGAAGGATTATGTTCACAACGGCCAAATAACGCATCAAAACAGAACATTTTATTCAGACTTGACTGCAATATATTTGGAGTTCAACACCAAAATTATTTGCACCTGTTGAAACTAGGATTGTGCTTTTATAAATAGCGACATCCTATTTTTTTCAACTACTGGGCAAAGAAAACTAACATTCTAGATTATTTACCTTTTGTGCAGAACATGTGATTAAGCCAAGCAAAAATAAAAACTTAATTTCCAAGCTCAATAAAACCGATTAATAATAAACACTTTCTGTAGGTTTCATTTGATATATTTGTAAAGTTTTATTGTCTAGGTAATTAAAATGTACTACAAAGAAAGCAAGGCACTTGCAAGCTCGGACTGGCCAATGGGGCATTAGTGCAATGCCCAAGTGCCGGCCCAATATGCTAGTGTGGGCCAGTTTGTCAAATTGAGCTTTTCTTTTTTTTGCCAAAGTGGGTCGGTATGATGAGTTAATTTTATGTACAGCTAGTAGTTCTGTCCATTGCTACTGAACAACTAGTCTTTAAAATGCACAATGTGTAACACATTTTACCCAAAAATCTCCCATATGGAGTATTACTGAAACAGTCTGCCACAAAAGAAATTAATTGCCATTTGCAACTATGGGTCAAGCAAAATATCCAGGGTAATATGATTTGGCTGAGCGGGAAACACTAGTTCAGTACTCTGATCGGTTTCTTCCACAGTCCGCAACATCAATACAAAATCACTCCTGGAAGAGTGTTGCTGTACAGCTGCAATTGAGATGCAGCACAACTTGGTATCAAGGTACAGGTCATCATTGCAAGTCATACAATAAAGAGAATAATTACTCACACAGATCATTGAGAAAGGGTTCCTGCTAGTCCCAGACAAAGCTTGCAATCTATACGCTCGAGTAAGACACGCATTACTCACCGTAATCGTATTTCTGATTGTTGTATCTGCTTAGATGCACATGCTGTGCATATAATCAGACATCTAGTGGTAATCGCAGAGTACTGCATCTTTTTTACGAAGCTCAAAAAGGGACGTCGATTTGGGCATGACTAACGCTATCCCTACCGTGATGTGTAGTGTATCCAAAATCCCTCACATGTCGAGGTCCCACTGGTTTTTCTTCTGCCTTGATGGAGCCTTGCAGAATGCGTGAGTGAGTACAGAAGAGAGAAGGTGTAAGATGTCTATGTTGCTTCTACTCAAGAGGGGAGGAAGGGTGGGCGCATGCGAATGTAAGCAGATACAACCATCATAAATAGGATTACGGTGAGTAATGTATGTCTTCTGATGCTTGTGAATCTGCTTAGAATCACATGCTGTGCATAGACCAGCAAGCAGTACCCGGAGATGGTGGTGGGATGTGTGAAGGAACAGTGACAAAGAAGTCTTAGCACCGCTTGTCCCACCTGAGAATAGTGTGCATCTAAGCAGTGGTGTTGGGGGAAGGTGTGAATAGAACTCCAGGTTGCTGCTTTGCAAATGGAATCTAGAGGAACATTTGCAATTAATGCAATGGTAGCCCCTGTGCCCCGGGTAGAGTGAGCTCTAGGCATAAAGGATATATCTATCTGGGCAAGAGTGTAACACAGTGTGATGCAATTTACAATCCACTTGGAAAATAGCTGATTTAGAGACAGGGTCACCTTCTATACCATCTGGCACATAGACGAGGAATTGGTTTGTCTTTCTGAGTGGCTTAGTCTTCTCAAGGTAGTCAATTACTGCCCTCCTCACACCCAGTGTGTGGAAGCTTCTTTCTGCCAAGTTTGTGTTGTTTTGGAAGAAAGTGAATAGTTTGATTCACATGGTACTTCGAGATGAATTTAGGCACAAAACATAGGGGTGTGTGCAAAATCACCTCGTCTTTGCGAATAGTCACGAAGGGATCTTGAACTGAAAGGGCGTACAGTTCACTAACCCTTCCTATTGAAATAATGCCACTAGTAAGGCAATCTAATAGGTGAGGGCTTTAACGCTAGCATTGTGCATGGGCTCAAAGGGAGGCCCCATTAATCTGATAAGGACTAAGTTAAAGTCCCATCCGGGAGTTGGGTTGGAAATAGGGGATGAAGTCTTTTCCCCCATTCAATAAAGGCCTTAATGACAGGACACTTCCACCATGAAACCTTGCTCTGGGATTTGGATTGGGACCTTTAGGGAATTGAAAACAAGTCCCGAGTCTAGAGCCGCACTAAAGGGCGATATCTTTAGGGGAATATGTCAATGGGATTGACATGTTTAGAATTGCACCAGATAAAGCGCTTCCACTTGTTGGAGTAGCAATGTCTGGTGTTGGGTTTTTGTGCTTCCCTGAGTATGTCTATGCATCTATGAGGGAGTTGAAGGTGCCCAAACTCTGACTTCAGAATCCAAGCTGCTAAGTTGAGTGTTTGGGGGCATGGATGCAGTGTCTCTTCCTGGTCTTGAGACTGCATGTTGTATAGGCATGGCAGCTTCCTGGGAGAGGAGACTGACATTTCCATGAGATGGGAGAACTAAGGCTGCCGGGCCCATATTGGAGCCACAGGATCATTGTGACTTATTCCTGGTGCATCTTCGCACTATTCTGTTAAGGGGAATTGGGGGGTGGGTGGGGAAGCATACGCAAATATCCCAGACCGTCCCTGACCATGTTATCCAGAGACCGCTCTCGATTCTGTGGGTATCTGAAGGCATAATATGGGTATTGGGTGTTCTCCAGAGTTGCAAACAAGTCGATCTCTGGGAACTCCCATTCTGCAAAGACGTTGAGTAAAATGTACTCTTGTAATTGCCACTCGTGCTCTACGTGTATGAGGAAGTCTCTGCTGAGCCCATCTGCCAGAAGATTGAGTCCCCTTGAACATGTTGTTGGGAGGAACAGGTCATGTTATGAGTGCCCACTTCCAGATGTTCTGGAACTGTCTGGATAGCCCTAGAGAGTGAAGGCCCCTTTGTTTGTTCAGGTAGTAAATGGCCGGGGTACTGTCTCTGAGGACCAACCAGGACTGTCTTCCTCTGAATGTGTGCCTGGAAGGCTTTCAGGGCTTTGAACACTGCAAGCAGTTCTAGTAGGTTGATGTGATTGAATACTACTGATGGGGACCACACGCCATGCACAGTCTGTTGAAGGAGGTGAGGCCCCCCCCATCCCGACAGAGATGCGTCCGTGTTGAGAGTGACCTCTACTGCGGGGGTGGTAAAGGTTTTCCCCTGCAGAAGGTTTTCCCCTGACCACCACTGTAGAGATTGAACGAGAGCCGTTTAGACAACCACTAGATCATCGCATTGGCCGCTGGCTTGACACCATTGGCTCGAGAGCCACTCCTGCATGAGGTGCATGTGCATACGAGTGTGAGGAAATAGGAAGAGGCAGGAAGCCATCATCTCCAGCAGCAACATGTCCTTGCAAACGGTTACCCAGTGACTGGCTACATAGTGAGGGATCTGGAACAGCATGTTTTGAACCCTCTCATTATAGGGGAAGAGAAGCCGGTCTTGTCCGAATCAGGGCGCCCAGAAACTCTTTGACTTGGGAGGGGACCAGACTTGATTTTCGCTCATTGAATCCTAGGATGAATAGATCTACAGTGAACTTAGTATTCGCTAGGCAATGGTATGATTCCCCTGTTATGAGGCAGTCATCGAGGTAGGGATACACAGGGATGTTCTGCCTGCACAGGTGAACTGCCAGTACCCTTGTAATCTCACTCAGGGCTGAGGCAATGACAAAGATGAGAACTTTGAACTGATAGTGCGTGTTCTCCATTATAAACCTGAGGTACTTTCTGTGTGCTGGCAACATTGAAATATGAAAACATGCATCTTTCATGTCCAGTGTGACCATGTAATCCCCCTGCTGCAGCAGTGGGATTACTTCCTGAAGAGTTGGTATCTGGAACTTTTGTGGTTTGACATACTTCACAGGACACAGATCTGAAACGGCACATGGTTAGATCCTCTTTGGGTACAAGAACGTACACTGAATAAATACGCCCGTTTACCTGGAGATTAGAGAAGACTTCTATGGTGTCTTTTTCCAGCAGTAACTGAACCACTTCCAACAGGATGAGCAGATGGTCTGACGACAGGCGTCTGCTTTTGGGCAGACGGGAGCGGGGTGGCTTGAGGAACTCTATGCAGTACCCGTGGGTGACGGTCTTCAGTACCCACTGGTCTGATGTGATGCCCTCCCATGCATGGTCAAAATTATGTTAGACACCCCCGACCAGGGAAGTGTGGGAGGGGATCCGTACTGACAAGTCACTTAGATGGAGAGGCTGGGTACCCCCTGGAAGCAGAGTTTCTGCCCCAGTCCTTACCCCAATGGAAACCTCTCAGTTGGGATTGGAAGTTGCCAGAGGAGCCCTGTCCTGAGCTCAGTTGGATCCTCCCGAGCCATATTGTGCATGTGCAGAGTGCGGGGGGAAGGGCTGTCCACGAAAGGACCAGCAGGAGTTGCCACGTTGAACAAAGGTTTTAGCCAAGATCTGACTGAGCAACTCAAGAGTCTCGTGCACCTTTTTTGCCGTTTCCAGGGCTTTGTCAACTGCTTTCCCATAGAGGTTGGCCTCCTCCACTGGCTTGTTGATTAGAGAAGACAGAGTTTCTGGCTTGAACTCAGAGTTCTTTAACCAGGTGTGGCATTTCAGCAGGGTTCCCTGGGCAAGGTTATGCCCCGCAGTTTTGAAAGAGTCCAGAGTATTCTTGGGGATATTCTGGGTGAGCCGGCTACCCTCTGTGACCAACACTAACAGGCGGGTGCGAGTAGATTCCGGACATCTCAAAGGACGTCCTGAACAAGGCTCCATTGAACATCAATAGAGCTCGCAAGGAACATGGTGTTGTTCACAATCCTGGTGGAATGTGCAGCAGAGGTGATTACCTGATTGCCCAGGGTGTACAACTTTTTGCTGTCCTTGCGAGTAGTGGTGACAACTAATGAATCTGGGATAGAGTGGCCCCTGATGTAGAGCGGTGTTTGAGGGGGACGGGTGAAACATTTTTTCCACAAAGGGGTTAACCACACACATGAGAGATGGAGTGAGTAGTGATGGGGCCAGACACTTCTTGATAGAGTTCTGCAAGGGGATGGCTTGGCTGACCGGGGTCTTTTCATTAAGAATATCTTCCACGAAGTCCGAATCAGGGGTGGCTTTGTGTGCGATAATTTTGAAATGGTAAGCAACCTTCTTCAGGAGGGTGTTGATCATCTGGTCGTCTATAGGCGACGAGACTCTAGGCTGTGAGGGGCTAGCTGCATCCAGAGAGATGTCAGGGTCAGCATCATGTGGCAGGGTGTACCACATGCTTTGGTCATCCACAGGGTTCCAGTCTGGGTCCTGGTAATTGGGATCCTGGTCGTCCTGACCATGGCCCTATGTGTAGGCAGGATCATCCGGATCATCCCCAAAGACGTCGACTTGGGGGTCCTGATGGAAGTCCTCCAAGGAGCAAAATTTGCACTGAGAGTGTGGCGCCTCTGGAATTTAAGAGGGGTGGGATATATATAGGTCCACATCCCTATGTCTCTTCAAAATGTCCTTAAACTGGCATGGGAAGTCAATGAACTCCGCCATATTGCTCATACAGGCCTCAGACCTATCCCTGGTCAATTCAGAGAAGTCTGAAGGGTCAGGAGGAGGAAAGGCAGTGCAGGAGGGGCTGAGATATGAAGCAGGGCCCTAGGAGGAGGAGGGGAGGCCGGAGCATATCCCTCAGGTGAGGAGGAGGCCTTTCTGGGGTACAAAACGGGTGAATCAGCTTTAGAAATCTTCTCCCGAATTGAGTTAGTTCCAGCACATATTTATACGGTACTGCGTCAGAAGAGAGAGCGCCCAATACAGAGAGATTTAGTCTCATGTGTAGGCCGCAAATGTGGTTGCGCAGAGGACGCCCAACTGCGTGGTTCGGAAGGCCCAGTCGAAGACTGACGGGCCTGTGGGCATTGAAACTTTCCTCGACAGCTCTGCCGAGGATAGTTTGGGAGGTTGTGTGCTTTGAAGCATGTGGTGTTTGAGTGTCCCTGTCACCGGGCTGTGACTTCCCCATAGCACTGCCAGTAAGGTCAACAGCTTCTGAATCATAGGCATGTCTGCCGGCTGATTCCTCGTCTGATGCAACAGCGCCAGTGGGAGAGTGAATCTTGGCCTGCATGGCGTAGTCTGCCCACCGTTTCGTATGCCTGTCTTTCAGGGTCTAGGGCTGAAGGAGCTTACAGGCTTTACATGAGCGATCGTCGTGGTCATGTGGGAGACAACTATTGCATTGGCGATGGGTGTACTTACAGGGAAATTTGCTGCTGCAAGGCGGGCAAAACTTAAAAGGAGCCCTCTCCATAGCAGAGGGAAGCAGCAGCCAAACCCACAGAAAAGGAAGATGAGGGATAAAAGAAAAACATTCTCAAAGGAGAAACACCCAACAGGGTCCCATTCTCCCTACAGTGAAGGCGGGGCCGGAGGCCAAGGCTACGCGGTTAACAGTCGCCGAGAAGCCCAGGATGGAGCGTCGGTATACAAGCACCAACAGCCGTCGATAAGTCGCTGAGGGCAATTGAACCACTGACAAGCAGTGGAATTGCTGATTACGAGCGCCGCATTATGTGTGACCAAATAGGTAGGCGGGAAAAAACTATGTGGTGGGACCTCGACGCACGAGGGATTTTGGGTTCACTGCATGTCACATTAGGGATAGTGTTACAGTCACGCCCATGTTGATGTACCTTTTGCATCTTTGAAAAAAAGATGCAATACTCTGCAATTACCACTAGATATCTGACTATATGCACGACATGGGATTCTAAGAAGATTCAAAAGCATCAGAATTAAGATTTCATTATGCATAAGAGAGAAACACAGCTCTATAGACAACTGTTTTTATTTACCTATCTGATGCACAGATGGACCCTTAACAGCAATACATTATAACTGCCAATGTTAAAGGCTTAACAATGCTCCATTTGCGGGGCCCATTGCAGGTCAACGGTTCAAGAAGGATCCAAGGACTAAGAGGAAAAGCACAGAATACTTGGACTCGCTTCACCAAGGTTGGTAAAATTAATGTGCTGGATTCAAAAGTACATTATCTTGAAATAAGTAAACATATCAAGAGATGGGAAGCCGTTGAAAATTAAAAAACGCAATTACCATTTCACATTCAGGGAACAACTGCATCAGGCCATGGTCTGATGGTAGTTGACCACGGACGAGAACAATGATGATTCACAGACGTATTGCAGTCAAGCTGTACTACTGTAACATTTGCAATGAATTGCTGCCCAAATACGCTTGTCTCAGGAGATCTTTAAGAGGAATGCAACAATTCCAGTCTGATTAGGACTACAGGATGGCACCATCAATCCAACAGCGATTTCAGTTGGCAACCTTTAGTCATAGTAGTCCCACTGATTACATGCATAACATGGACTCACAGTTGTCCCTTTACATTACATTCTGTCCTAAATCAAGGAAATGTTTACCAGCTGTCTGCTAAATCATTCAGAACACTCTCCTGACTGTAATGCACTGAACATGTGGTGAATCAAAGTGTACTATGGGCTCTAGGTGTTGGGACTGTTGTCCGGTGTATGGCTTACCTGCCGGTTTGATGATAGCTTGCCAGATGGACGAGGGCAATGTTTATGCCTCAAACCGGATTCTTGCAGGTAGGGGCGGGCCTCTAGGATGCAACACCACCCAGGAAAGGTTTGCTACAGATGGGAATGCGACTGGAGCAAATCTCCAAAAAGGGGGAAAAAACATTCTTCAGCAAAGATGAGTATTCCAAATCTTGCAAATTGAGAGGAGCAGGGTATTCTTGTTCGGAACAAATGATGAGGCAAGACTTCCAGGGTAAGGAGAAGAGATTAGTTAAAACAAGGTCCAAAGGGCTGGCCACAGTGAGGAGTCAGAGGGAAAAGGCAAGGGCCAAGGACCCCAGAGGAACAGGAATCAAGCAGGAGGAAAATTAGGAGAGCAACTCAACGAGAAGGACATGTAGCAAAGGCAGATAAGAAGGTCAATTGGAGCAAGGGAGCACGCTCAGCTATGGTAGATTACTTTAGCGTTGAGACACAAGGCTCCATGTCTCTCCTCTTCTTTTATGAGACTCCATCCTGTGGGAAACTGGTGCAGAATGATGACAGAGCATTCTTAGGCACCATAGAAACAAACATGGGACTACCCGTGCAAAGTGTGTCATGTTGGAAGTATTGCTAAAGGCTGGAACAGCAGAATGGAGCACCACAGCGGGACAGCGCTTCCAACTACTCCAAACAGCACACTGCTGGAGGTGGCGCAACATGACAGTATGCCCCCTTCTATAGGTGAAGGTGACGAATCTTCTCAATGAATCTTCCAGCGTGAATGTTATTAGCAGGTACCCAAGTTTGTTCGCTTATAGTATCGTCTTTGCAGTGCATCAGATACTGTAAGAGTCCTCTACCGTACCTGGAATCCCAAACATGCTCTATGTATTCAGGGGTGCTGTAAATCAAGACAGGCACGGAAGGTGTACAGGCTTTCCTGGATGAAGAAACATATGGTTTCATCATTGAGACATGAAAAACAGGGTGAATCCACTTCCATGAAGGTGGTAAGGATAAATGAAAGGCGACAGAGTTAATTTTTTTTAATAGTGAAGGGTTCAAAGTATCCAGGGGACAGTTTAGTTGGAGATATTTAGAGGACAACCAAACTTGATAGCTGAGGACATAAGATGGTTGTTTGTTTCTGTTTTTTGTCTGCATATCTCTTGGTCTTTTCCTGAGCAAATACCAACATTTCTGCTGCCTTCTGTCTCCTTCTTGCAAGTCAGAAATCCATGGATCCACGGAAGGTACAGGAGTTGGACCTGGCGAGAGTGAAGGGAAAACAGTAGGAAAGAACCAATAGGTTAAAAAAAGGACTTTGTTACAAAGAAGCATGTGTGGTGTTACTATAACAGAATTCTGAAACTGGAAGAAGGGAACACCAGTCGCCTTGTACTTGGGTGAAAAATAACAGGAGTACAGCTTTAGCGTTTAATTGAGATGTTCTGTGACACCATTTGATTGAGGGTGGTATCCTGAGGATAGAGCCCTCTTTATGCCAATATGTCAGCACAATGTTGTCCGGAATTTGAAAATGTACTGAGTGCCTCTGTCCGAAATGATGGCATCAGGTAATCAATGAAGACAGAAGATGTCTGAAAAGAAAACAGAAGCCATTTCAGTCGTAATAGGTATTTTGGGGAATGGAGAAAAATGAGCCATGGGAGTAACTTTTACCGTGATAGTAGGGTACCCCCTAGAGGATGGTGGATCGACTATAAAGTCTGTTGCAATTTTCTCCCAAGGTTTTGATGATGGTTCAGGTTGTAATAGGAAACTGGTAGGTTTCCCTTTGGGTGTTTTGGACTGGGCACAGAGGTCACAGGTATTGATGTGTTTCTGGACAGCACGGCCCATATAAGGCCTCCAAAAGTGACAGTGTAAGGTTTTCAGAGTGGCAGTGATACCTCTGTGTCCTGCAGGAAAGGAATTGTGGCACAGATGGGCTTGTTTTTGCATGTGCTCCGTAGCAACGTACAAGCAGCTGTCTTTAAACAGAAATCCTTCATTAAAGTGTAACCCCCCAAGGATTGGATGTGGGAAGATCACGCAGATGGATGGAACTGGAAGTATTGTGCTGAACTACGTCTAAGTAGGAATCAACAGAACAAATGAACACCTTGTCTTGAAGAACTGTATGATAAGGCATTGGAGACTGTTCTGGTTCCTCATACATCCTAGAGAGAGAGACTCTGCAAAACCATTCTGACTTCCAGGGATGTAGGTCATGGTGAACTGGTACTGAGCAAAAATAAATAAGCCCCGTTGGCTTGTCTACTGTTGCGACATTCAAAGTTCTGTAGCACTTTTAAATTTAAATTATCCGGTTGAATCACCACTGACTTACTGGCCCCTAAAAGTAAATGTCTACACTTGAAGCAGGCTTGTTTGATGGCGAGTAATTCTTTTTCCAGGGCAGTGTAGTGTCTTTCAGATGGTCGAATTCCTCACAATTGATAAAGCCAGAATCCTCCTATAAAATGTATTACGGTGGTACCTTCACTGCAATCACATATCAAGTAGGTACTGAGATGAGTAAACACTAGATAGGAGGAAAGATTGAGAACCTGCCTGACACTGAGACGAGGAAGCCCAATAGAGTTGGTCCAAACCTACTCCAAACAAAAAGGAAGCACTACTGAAAGAGCTTGGGAAAGCCTCAAACTGGCAACATGAAACGGGAGAAGCAGAGTCAAGATGGAGAGAGAGACCAGTGTCTCAAACGTGTTAGAAAGAGAAATCGGTGCACAAGACTCACCTTTGTCAAGAGAGCCTAAAGAGAAGCTGTGCGCCAAACGTGTATCTCAGGAAGGACTCACCCAGAGAAGCAGGCAGCAGTAGGATCACAGAAGGAGAGAAGACGACTCTCTGTGCCAGTGCCTTGCAGGAAGAGGTATCCCGAGAGGTACCAGAGAAAGAAGTGAACCCGCAAAGGGCAATGTATGGGAAGCACAATGACCAGGAGAAGGAGGGAGAGGGAAGCCCTCTCCAAACTGGTAGAACAGTCCAGGGGGTACAATGAGATGCACCAGAAGACAAGTACAGAAATACCAAAGCCATTCTTCAAAGACCAAATGAAGCAGCTAGAAGAGAAGCCAAACAGATGACGCATACCCGAAGCCAAGAAGGTAACGGGTGGAGTGGGAGACCAAAGGAGAGGGATGGGTGGAGCGAGTCGCAATTCCCTAATTGCCGGTTCTGTAAGAAGAATGAGCCTTAATACTGGACTAATCCTACTCGTCCCAATAACACCGAAAGCCATAAGGGGTGTCAAGTTTACTGGGGGACAACTCCTACTCGCCCTAGTAGTATCGACAATCATAAAAAGAGAGTGAATATAAAACCTGGGTTCAAGATACAGATCTCAGGGAGAAAAAGAAGAAACTGAGACATGCAAGAATTAATCTCATTGTAGAGAAAGAACACTATCAGAGGAAGAATTAGTATGATTTGACAATAACTAAGTAATGAGGAAGTCAGGGTTCAGTACCCATGAGGTAGAGATTTTAAGGAGACCAAAAAGAACACTAAACCGGACATGAAAAGGTTCTATATCAGAACTTTACAAACTGGTAGAGAAAATAGCAAAGGATTCCCTACTGAATCTGAACCTTTATTTGAAGGACATCCTTTCACCCAGTAGAAGGGAGTCATTCACCTGGTCTTTAGTTGTTTAGTATTAGTAGTAGGGTCAGGACAAAGTAGATGTGTGACAGATTACCGCCATTCATTTGGATATTTACACTGACGAGCACCCTAGTTTAGTTGCATTAGGTAGGGCCACCCTTAGGTTAGGGAAAGTTAGGGCTTTTCCCTTTATTTTCAATAAAATCAAGTTGAATATGGAGAACCCTGATCCATCTCATTCTTCTGACCCACCACAGTACAGAGGAAGAAAATGCAGCATACTGGAATAGAACTAATCATGTCAGCACTAGAAAGAGGGCTAAAGCACAGAATATAACTACTAGGAAGATGGTCTGCCAAAGAGGACGTAAAGACCACCACCAGAGTGGATGAAAACAGGAGCACAACCCCCAAATGAGACAGGCCAGGCATTGTCCAAAGGGGGAAAGTCCAGGCTTAAGCCGAACCCAAAATCAATCTAAGCAAAGCAGATTGCAGTAAGACCATTAAATGGAAGCTCCAGTCTTATACCACAGGCCATGCAGAAGCGCAACACACAACAAGAGACGGTTGGGACTTAGTTAAGGACTTTGCTGGGACATTGCCCCAGAAGGCAGTTCAATCTCTACTGTCACATGATGGCCAGGTTGTGTGGCATGGCCTTATCGGCAGGCGATAGGTAGGCTCTCACAAGGGAGAGCAATGTAAATGACAGGCTAGAAAAAATGCAGTTCGCAGCAGTAGGCAGTTCGGACTGGGCCGTGGGCTTTGCTAAAGTACTGTGCTAGTAGAAGTAGAGCTGCTCAACTGACGAACATTGTTATTTCCTGGTGATAAATGTAGTTTACGAAATAGCAGCAGACGCAGAATTTTATTTTTTATATTTAAAATGGCATTAACTCAATCACCTGGCACACGCACAAGACATCAAAACAATTCTGCACGGGAGGGGCGTAGTCGAACTCATTAAGTAGAAAAAGAAAATAGGAGCACTTTGCCAATATATCAGGTAATTAGCATTTTTGTTAACCATGTTGCTGTCAAGGAACAGACTCCTTTCTAGGGCAAAATACCTCAGTGTGAACAACTTAACTTTCACAGGAAATAAAAGGAAACTAATTCCCAATCCTACTCCTGCATGAACAATGCGTGAATAGATTAAAAATCCCAATGACAATTGCATGCGAAATCACAACACAGTAGAAGTGAACAACAAAAAGGGGGGAAAACAATGACTCTGAACTATTGACATGCGCCATAAACACAATCGGCCTGGATTGTTCATTTCTTTCGGCAGACAGCAGTGCAATGTTTGCACTCTTGACACAACCAGTCTGCCAATATCCATCATATAACAGAAATTCGAATAGAGGACGGTCGGTGGAGAAGGGTTGTATGGGAACCATTTATTAAACGTTATTTATAAATTATGCTTGGCCCAAAGGAACATCCTGACATTGTACAAATGATAAAATGACACTCTTAACATTAACCATGAACACGATCTGCATTGCCACGAAACGCGTTACTCTTCACATAGTGAGTAGGTTGTCAAACTGAAGGTAGGCTTTTATTACTTAAAGATGCACTTTTCTCATCCTCCCCTAACCACCACGCCTCCTCAACCCCCCCCTCCCCCAACCTCCCTCGCCGAAAGCAATAGGGAGAAGGTGGAGAGCAGGGTGAGAGCGAGAGAGAGAGAGATTGACATTTGATACAGTACAATATTTAATCAAACCCTTTGAATTGGCCAAATGGAAACAGCTGCCTCTAACAAACTTGCTGACGATGGAAGGCTTAAAGTTGTCAAAGAGTTGCAGAATCCTAGCAGTGCTAATACCAGGTGGGAGGTCACGGGCTTCCAGGTCATGGCATCTTCCAGCGGAATGCATCAGAGCCAATCAGCTCAAGATGGCGGCTTCAGTCGCACAGAGCTGCAGAGCTTTGGCTTAATGCACTGGTGGCTAGACATCAAAGCTCACCCCCTCCCTTAACGACCTTAACCAGATGCGCAGTGTTTTATCAGCTTTTTTTGGGATCACTTCAAATTTGGTCTTCATCAAGAACGAAGCCCAGCACAATATAAAAAAGATGTCCCAACAAAAGGCAGTACAAAAAAAATAAACATCGGCAGATGATATTTTAAACAGGAATCGCAAATCAAAGAAAAATGCCTTTCCCACCACATAATTAGCTCGGGGAGAGTACGCTGGTGGAAGAGGGCTACAGGAAAGAGCAGCAGACACATTTCACAGTTTGATTTTTTTTTAATACTCTCAAAAATAGTTTGTGCAATTCCTATGAACCTCAAAAGTGGGATTGGTAGAAACATGTTCAAAACAAATAAGCACTGAATTATCCTTTATTTAAAATAAGCTGAGGAAATCGAAGCAGTCGTATTCAAGGTCGCCCAGTCCCAAAAGTTCTATGCCAATTCAGACACTTTGACGAAGTCAAACTATATTAGCACCCGGGAATTTTAAGAGCAAAGCAAGGTGTGTTTTTAATTGCCATGAACTATACATTACACTCCTGATTGCTCTTCTCACAATCATCCTTGGGAAGAGACCAAAAGGAGCTTTTTTTTTTAACTTGACATCTAGCTAAATATAGGCATCACATCACTTGCCTCTTTTGAATTAACTGGTTTCAACATGCAGATTCTAAGCTCTTCGTTTTTAAACGGTTGGTCTGCAAGAACTATTACTGTATACATCTAAAGGACTTAAAATTGTTCTGGACACTATGATAGCCACTCCTTGTACACTGTGGTGTCTCCTTGCAACTTATGTAGGTAGACCCTGTAATAGAAAGGGGGTTTGTCAACGTCCTCCTGCTACATCAGTCACTAGAGAACGTTGTATACACAATTACAACGAGTGATAGCAGTACTTGGAAATGCACTGCATAAGCATTTAAAAGTAATAAAGCCGCATTTTTTCACACTACATATACTGCATAAAATATGGACTGTATTCTAGTAGTCAATTATATAGTGCCGTTTCCCATTTGTATGGCCTCAACACACTTTGTAGTAAGAACGCCCCCAGGGACCCAAGTCCAGGTATGTGTAAAGTTCTCAGTGAAGGATTAATTTGCGTGTGTGCATTTGTCCAGGTTTAGGATTTAGCGCTCTGCCTAGGCTCCAATAAGCAGCCCGAGAGGTCAGGCACGTGTATGGCTGCTGAGGGAGGCACGACAGAGCGCTAGAGCAGGAGAGTCGATAGGTACCCAGCTAGATACAAAATTGCCATAAGTGGTTGTTGTATTCTAATACCAGAGGTGTTGAGGCAAGTCTGGAGTTTCAGTGCAAAAAAGAATTATGCAACCAGCTAGACCGAATTTGTCAGTCATATCTGCATTCTAAAGTGTGCGGATGAGTAGCCGTGCCAGCGGCAGATGTCGACCGAAGTGGTGCATTTATGCATACCTTGAGCTCAGATGGAGCTTATCTTTGATGTTGCTCTGCCCGATCATTTGTGGGGAAGCAACGTCAGCTACCATCATAGATTATTCTGGGCATTATGGATAGGCTATCCACAGGTCAAAACAAGTGCAATCGACTGGATGTCCTAGAACATCTTCTAGGTGTGACAGACAGGCCACCAGAAACTAGGACAATGGGATTCTCTAAGCGCAAGAGGCTGGTTACCTTTATAGACTCACTACCTGTTTTCCAGGTTCTCCACATGTTAACCAAAGGGGTATGCTAAGTGCGACTTAAAGGATACCGGTCTATACCCGCTATGCGTTACAAAGGCTAACTCAAGTAGTTCTAAGTGCAATGGAGGGTTACTAGCCTATATCTTAGAGCATTAGGGAGGGCCAAACATTATAAGGCGTAAATGCTCCAAAGTCGATGTTGGATCATGTGCAAAGCGTGGACTCTGGTTGAGTAAGCAGGGCGGGCCACCGCAACAGCAGCGGTATTTGGCAGATGGCCTGTGGCAGATGGCCTGAGAGGTTCTAGTGATTGATGTGTGTAAGGTGATGTGTATAAGGTGGGACATCTGACATCCGTCTGAGGCTTTGTGTATGAGAGGTTTTCAGTGATTGATGTGTGTAGGGTGGGTGCCACAATAGTAGCTGGTATCCACTTGGTATTGTTTCAGAGACAGTGAGGCCAGTGATTGTGAAAAAAGGCTACGATTATGGCAATGAGTTGGGGGAAGAGGATTTCAGGCTAAAGAAGCAAATAGCCAACCTCTGAAGGCCCTTCTGAAATCGACGTGTTTATCAATTCGGAGAGAGGAAGAGCAGATGCAGGGGCTTGGATGGAGAAAGAGGATCCTCCCAATCTGGTTGAGTTCTTATGGGTGATAATGAGGAGAAGATGTGAGATTTCTGGTGGGCTGATAGCATATGAGTTTATCCTGGAGGAATTCAGGTCAGAGTTGTGCTGCGCTTAACATACGTCGGGTGCCATACTTCATCTGCATGTAGAATACATGATTCTGTAGAATACATGATTTGATCCCAAAATACACTAATGGCTTTCTTGAAAGAAATAAAATAATAATGGATTACCTGAACCTCATTAAATCCTGCTTTTTAAAATATACAAAAGAGAAATTGCAATCTTGGAGCATGTGTCGGCTGACCAGACTTGTTATGATTCAAGTTTGTTATATCAATGCTTTAAGCAGCAGAAGAACAGAACTGTAGAATTGGTCAACGATGAACAATGATACATTTATGCTCCTTGTCTAGCAATTACAGGAGGCTCAAGTCTGGGGAAAAGGGATTGTAGCAGAACCCTGCTGTGTCTCATTGAGCCAACAGAGCAGGCAGAAGAGTCTTTCTGCAGAGATGTCAGACCCACTAAACACTATGTAATGGACCACCTGATAATTGATATAGAGTCAAATAGAACCATTTCTACCCAAGTGGCCCAGGACAAAGCTGGATATCTAGATGTGTTCCCTACATTTATTCTCTTGACATGCCTCCTCACCCCATGACTTCTTAGGAATATAAGGAGTTTAGCATCATTGACATCGGATGAATACCTTGAAGACCCGGAAGCTGTTTTACCTTGACCAAAAAGACACCAATGTGAATGAAGGTATGCCGCTGACTATTATCTACAGGCAGATACTGAAAGGCAAGTAACTGCCACCTGAAAATAATCATTATTATAACCAAGCCAGAGTGTTCTGTAGCTGCATAACCGCAAACCTTTAAAGCATTTTAATTTAGATCAGAATTTGGGCTGCCTATGAATGTTTTTAATTACACAGGTAATTATAAAAACTCCAACTCGGTAAAAACTGCAGTGAGTTAACTTATGTCCATTATCACCAGTGACAAAACTTCAAAACGTTCTATTTCAATTTACAAGTAATAAACCACTCTACTTCAGCTTTCAGGGTAAGACGTGTCCTACGCAAAGAGCTGTTTTATGGTCTCCTTCCCCTTCAATGCAATGCTGTGTGAGAGTTTTGGACTCTCAGTAAGTCAATTATAAAAATATCCCATCACTGCTTGCATATGATTAAATAATGTTAGTCTAAAACCATACCCAACACATTGTTTTCCACTTATCTATATGCACAATAGCTGGACTGATCTACCCACCATGGTTTCTTTAATTTGTGAATCCATAGTGTTTCATGCCCTCTTTAAGATGGGCATACCAAAGGGATTCACGAGAATCAGCACCCAATGTTCTTATGTTAAATCCACAGGATGCCCTCAACAGTGCACAAGAAATTGGAGCAATAAAAGGGCACAAAGGGCAAATTCCAAATCCACTCCAGCCAGAGCATCAATAGGAAATCGGTTAACTTTGAAAAAAGAGAACAAATTAATATGAAATCCACCAGCATAAGAGTACATTCATGAATTTCGCTGGGTTGTGAATCCACATTTTATCTATGAGCAGCAAGGGGTACAATACCTTTTGTAAACTCTCCAACAAGAGTAATTGAATTATTTAAAGGAAATGCACTGGCAATCTAGCGATCTATTAGCAACACCAGGCAGAGCGTTAGCTGGGTAGACTAAAATGCCAGCCCTGCTAGAGAGGATGTTTACCAAAGAAAAATAGAATTCCATTCGGAGTGACTCACAAACGCCAAGACATGGATCTCTGTAATAGAAATGGGATCATGAAAAAAATCGAACACAGTAATGGCATCTGGACAACTGTAGTCCAGACGAATCGCGTTTGGATTATCAGAAGTCACAGAAGAAGACAGCATTCATGGATTTGTGGAAGTGCTGAAAGCTCCTGAAATTGCACGTTCACAGACAAAGCACATACCTCGTCAACAAAGCCTCCACTTAAAATCGTTTTAGTGGTTGTGAAGAATCCAAATGGTATCATCACTCCAGGGATGACAGCCGCTACCTGATCCCAACCCTGGGGGTGGCTACGAGAGGGAAGATCACATGAGGGGAGACAACCTCTAGGAGGGGGTGATCGTATCAGCGGGTGAGACATGATATCCCTCTTCCCCTGGCAAGATAAACTTCCCATTTACAACACTCCAATGGCCTATTGTAATTCCTCCTCTGCTCCCTCTATGGATAGTAGTGAATCCATTTTGTTACAACCTTTAGACATACACTTGCCTTGTAAATCTGCTAAAATAATCTGTCATAACACCACATACCAATCCTTTATGTCCGACTTACCATCAAAACCCATTATGGACTTTCATCCAACATTTGGATGCAAGTTGCCAAAAATGAACTTCCCATATGAACCTCAACACTGCGACAAGGAAGTGGAGGAATGCCGAGCAAGAGAAGCCCTGAGCACAGGCAGCGCTCTAGTTGCTGCGAGCACACACCTGTGCCTGGGATATTTAAATCAGGAGAGAAAGTCAGTCCGAATGCTGGTGGGAGAGGGCAGCTCCTCTATGCGTGAGCGACTGGCTGGAAGAAGGTTGGTGGAGCCAACGGCTCAGAAGTAGAAGCCTGCGCAGAGAAGACAGCACATGGCAGGAACGCCAGAAGCCAGTACTGGGCTCCTGGGCATTCACTGGTATCGGAAAGCACCATTTCACCTACTGGAGAGCTGTGCGAGGGAGACAAGCCAAGCTGGAGCTGCAGGAAGCAGGGACGTGGAAAGCAAATGGTCTCGAGGAAGAAAGCACTCGAAGATGGTTACTGGCAGGCTCCAAGAGGAATAAGGTACTCCACGAAAAACCGGTGAGTCCACGCTGGGTCAAAGGGAACACTGGGGTGTATTGGCGACCATGCCAAAGTCGAATAATTGAAAAGAACAGAACTGAGAGAGAAAGCCAGCCGTTTACCAAACCCGAGTGAAAGTGCATCTTCTAGAGAAAGAAGACTTTGAACAAAGCAGGACACAGTGCATTAGCCAATAAAGCTAATGTGGTGAACTATCAAGTGTGGGAGTGTGAGCAAAGGCACACAAGTGGAAAGCCCTGGCATGGGAGTATACCAGGCTAATACAAGAGTAATTCCAAGAAGTCTAGCAGGAGTGTACATGTACACAGGGAAAGTCCTTGTAAAGAAACATACCAGGCCAGGGCAAATTAAGAAGCATATATGAATAACCAGAAAGACAGTATTGGACTAAAGGATTAAGGAGCAAAACCCTGGCAGTAGATTAGGCCAGGTTGTTAAGGATTCTAATCGGGGGTCACACAACGGACCAGGACCCTTCTCCTTAGCCTAGGATGTAGCACTCAATTAGAATGCTTTTTCTTTATTTACTAGAATTCAGATTGACCTGGCACCCAACCCTTCTCACACCCTCTTTTACAAATACCCCGGGTCACAATGGACCATGAACCAGGCCGGTTGGTTGGAATACATTATTTTAAATTCAAAGAAAATCACACAATTTTAATATTGGGTTCAATCACCAATGGGGTGATAATTACAAAGTAAACTGATGAAATACACTTGGTTGACATTCTACTAGAACATATCCAAAGCACAAATGAATGGGAGCAATTTTACTGTTTGGGTAGATAGCACCCGAGTTAAGATTTCCCCCTGCAATGCTCCCTCAAACCCCAATTCGAATTTTGAGTGGATAGACGGGAGCAGCAAGGAGTAAGCGATACTATGCAAACAGAATGATAATCCGACCTTCCTTCACAAAATGGGAGGCAAAATCAGGTTTGAAAATCGTTGCAATTTCATAAATGACACTCGGAATTGGTAAATAATTCATTTACATGTGCGGTTGAACAAATAAGGTAAATGTGATTTCTAACAGTATCAGCGATGTAAGAACATTAGCAACTATAAGGCAAGGTATGAACAAGGGGCATACAGTTCAAAAATCAACTTGAAAGTAAGAACACAGTGCAGCCAAAATTACACGTTGTAAAGTTGCATTTTCTGCTTTTTACAGTTTTAAATGTCAAAACGGTTTTGAAAAAAAAATGGGTGAAATTGACAGAATCGGAATGCGTTTTTTAGGCTCGGTGATAGATGCACATAGGATAGGAGGAGAAATGGATGAGATTTTCAAATGATTTGGGAAAATAAAGCAGTTAAAAGAGAAAATCGGTTTAAAAAGGAAAGGACAAATTTCACTTAAACTAAATGTAATAACTAGGTTGTTAAAGACATGGTACGCTCCAAGGTTAATTTGCAAGGTTAATCTTTTCACCGCGCATTCAGCTCTATGTGGGAATTAATTTAAATGATTCAAAATATGACTAAGGACTTATACAAGACAAATGGATGGAAGAATTGCACTTTCACTAGAAAATCAAGGAACAGAATACACAGAGGATTCAGACTATCTTAAACAAGTTATCAGGGTATTGATGGGATTAGTAAGAGAGTGGAACAAAGACAAGGTATCAAGATAGGGTATACTATGTGTTATTATGGGATGGGAAAATACTCACAATCAGCGCTCAAGTTTGGGATTTGGGACAGCCAACCGGGTTTCTGGACTGAAGGGATCTGGTCACCAAGGCGGACTCTCCTGGCAGAAGACAGCTGGGCAAAGGTCTGCTCAAGGCACAGCGATGCCTCAGCTGGATGGAACGGGTATCAGGGCAAGCAGGCGGCAATGGAGAATCCCAAAGCGGGCTCAGCCACCTTTCCCCTTTCTCCCTGAATTTAGTGGGATTTTGTTATGGTGTTTAGTTCTGAATGGTGGTTCTGCCTGGATAAGAGGGTCTGAACCATCTATCCTTTTCCTGGCAGTGTAGTCTGCAATCTGCAGGGTGGGTTTGGAATCATAGGATGAATATGAAAAGTCTGGATACGCAACAGCTGGAAAATTCAGAAGTGTGTCCCTTGTCTCTGTGGGACTCTACTTTTTATAAGGTGGGTGACATCACAGGATTTATTGTTGGGCAGAACTAAGGTAGAACTACCCTTAAGAGTCAGATAGGTCAGCCTATGTTAGGTCGCCTCCTCCTTAGGTGCAGATTGAACTGAAGGAGGGGGCTGAGTTTTATGGGATGTGCTTTTATGAGGTATAAAACCATCCCACATTCACTTTTGCCAAAATCCATTTAGGACATAAATCACAAATTTTTACAGTAGTGGCGCTTCCACAAGTCATATAGGCAAATTACATATTCCACACAGAGCATATTACTCCCACGTTTGTAGGACTTGGTTTCATCCTTCTAATAATTTTTTGTCATTTTCAGTGAGAAATATTTTACCTAAAATTCTATAACTTTATACATGTATACCCTATTATCACAAAGCATGTTAGTATCGAATTTCAAAGTGGCACCACATACACTTTCCTCAGAATATACAATTGTCCGTCATTTCCGTCCCCAACATGCTAGAGAAGGCTACCATGCATTAATTTAAAGCCACCAAAATTGCATTGAAACTGTAAAACGTTTACATTCCGGCGTGGTCCGGTTGCAGAGATAAAAAGTCTTAAAGTTTATTCTTTGGAGCCAGAGGGCCAGCATTGTCTCCCAAATAAGGCAATAACTTACAAGGCTGTTCTGGAGCTGGCTTTGAAGCCCCCCAGTTGAAGTTGAGGGGAGGTGTTATTTGCAATTTCACACCCAAGTGTCCTGGAACTCTATTGTAGCAGTCTCAAGCCCAGACACAAAGTCTGACGAGCGTGTGATATGCATCCTCTTGGTCCATTCAAAGTTTCCAGGGGGTTGGCTCCTCTTGGGGGAAGGCCTCTCCTGTTGCCAGCACACAAATGTCCTTTGAAGCCAAGAAGGAAAACCTGTTTTTCTGGTTCCCCAGTACAGGAAATGCATTTTTATTTCCTGAGCCTAAAGGCAAGCCTGTTGGAATCCAACGATATATTAGATTTCAAACAAAACCCCCTTTACCTTTCTAGGCAAGGACAGGGCCTTACTCAACATTACTTTTAAAACAGAAATTTTTCTTGTTTGCAAAAGCAACCCTTTTTACACGTCGGGAATTCTGCTGGGCTGTCACTTTCAAATGCGGCTTTCTTACATTTATTTTCTGAATCTTTCCAAAGCCCCAGTCATGTTTCTAATGAAACTGACATATGCACAAAGATATAAGGTTTCTTTTGAAGAGTTTATCTGGGATTTCTTTGTAGCAAAAAGTAACATGTTTTTCTGTACAGTTGGGAATAAAGTTGCTTGTGATTTCACAGATTCTTGCCTGACACAGCCTGTCATTCAGTGAAAAATGCTTTCATTTGTTGGAGCACAACCTAAATATGGCTGGGCATAGCTGGGTCTCACTGGATCAGGATTGCGTATTGCTGAACAGATGAAACAGGGCATCAGGCTCCCTCATTTTAATGCAAAATTTTTCCTTTTTCATGGGAAATTTTGGAGCTAGCAGCCAAGCAGCACTGCTTTTCAACTCTTTTCTTTGGTGCACATCAGGAAACACACTGGCAGACTTTCTTGGTGTGTTCCCGGTCCCATCTTGCCCCATATGTGGTTGGCAAAGACAGCACAGCCATTATTTTGGTGACTGCAAAATGCAGTATTTAAGGCAAGGCGATAGTGCTCAACAGCAGATTGGTGATGCAGGGGAATTCTACTGGGTGGGTAAATGTACCCCACAAGGTATCCTGACAAAACGGGAAACAAACAAAGTTGTATAGTATTTTGTTGTAACTGTTATTTGTAAGAAAAAGTGAAGAATCCATGGGAAGGGGAAACATGCTCTGGAGCAAGGAACCATATCCCGAGATTCTCTGTTGTAGTTACCCATTTCTTTACCCATTTGAACACTGAAGGCCAAAGACATTATCCTTTTCACCTTAGAGTTCATTTATTTAAAAGGTGAGGGTCAGACTAGTACTTTGGGCACAGGACGGTTTTGTTTTAGACATTCTGACACTGACGGATCCTTAGTTTTGAGTTCAGGTAGGGAAACACCACTATTGCGGGGACAGCGAGGCATTTTCCAAGCCCCTTTTTCTTTTTAATCAATAAAAGTCTTTAGCCAAAACCATGCCTAACTTGTGTCAGAGTTTCATTCTCGAGTCCTCACAGGGTCCCCACTCCTACATCTTGTGGATAGTGCAGTTTCCACAGGTTATACCATTCTCAAAAGTGCCAACATGAGTCATAGATCTAGTTGATAAAAATTCTCTTTAGGCATGCATACATTAATATAATTATTATTAGTTATTTTTATACCATGGCAGCTCTTCAACATTGTCGTCTAAAAGCGTGTGAACCTTGGTGCAGTAAGTCCCGCCTAGGGACAGCAGAACATTGCTGTGCTTAGGATAAATTAATCAGAAAATGGTGTGGTATAAGAGAGAAGCATCAAAGTAAGATCTGGCGTGGAGCATAAGTGCCTAACTATTTAAAGCAACATATGAAAATACAAACAGAGCTAGTTTAAAGGCGATGGTCACTTTTCTTGTAGAACACTTTGTATTGTTTGAAGTTCTAATAAAGAACAAATGAAAAATAGCCTTATTTTTTATATATATATATATCTCACAAAACTCGGATTCTAGCCAGTCTACGCGCTCTACCTCTTTAATTATCTGGTGCTATTGGGCAGGAGCGGGCTAGGCTCAAAACATAGCAAAGAACAGGTTTCCAGAGCAGTCAGAGATTATAAACTGGCTACAACAGTGAAAGTTTAAAACGCCAAGCACTCTCCCGCATCAGCACACCCCACCTCAACATTGTGTGGCATACCACAAGCCTCCTGCGTCTCCCGCTCGCTATACAATATATAAAGCAAACATTTTCCGGCGGTCTGATAGCACACCGAGTAGAGCGCTCGTTTTGACATCTATGCAGAAACTGCTGACGCAGGTTTGAATCCTGGCAGGGCCAAACTCAGCCTTTCATCCTTCTGAGGTTGATAAATGAGCACCACACACCGTGGGTAATAAGCAGCGCTTAGATACACGAGGGTTCGTAGAGCTATACAAATGCCACATTATTATTATTATTTTGATTACCTTGAATAGCTAGGCATTACATACACCAACTACGCAGATGACACAGATCCTCATCCTCCTTCTCATGCAACCAAATAAAGAACTTGCTCATGGTTTACACAATCTAGGAAACAATCCAAACTTGGATGGACACACACAACCTCTGCCTCAATGACAAAAAGACAGAGCTTCTTCTCATTGGCCACCGTTGCATCTAGCTAAGCTTCCCCAGGCCTACAAAACATTCTCCATGGATGATCACAACATCCCCGTTGCCACTGCAGTGAAAACCCTCAGCGTTTACCTTAACTCCTCCCTCAACATGACACCAAGTAAACAACAGGATATGCCACAAAGCTCGTCACCGCCAGCAGATTGTTCTGGTCTACAAAAAACTGCCTCAACGTTGCTTGTGCCTTCATCTGCTCAAAACAACGATTGCAGCTCACTGCTCTGTGGCACCTCCACTAAAAACTTGAGCAAATTACAAACAATACAGAACAAAGCACTGTGAGCAGTTCTAGACATTGGGAAGAGTGATCACACAACGGAAGCCTGAAAACTGCTCATTGGCTCCTGGTAAAGGACAGAATCAACTTCAAGATCTTGTCCATCACGCATCGCTGTCTCTCAAACAACGCCCCTCCGACCTTGCAAAAAACCTCTCAAGACACTTCTCGGCAAGGCACCTATGATCAGCCAACAAACATTGCCTCGCCACCCTCAGATTCAACTGCAAGAGAGTGGGGGGGTCCAACTTCTCAGTCCATACCCCCACACTCTGGAATGAGCTCCCTGCCCACCTGTGAGACAAACCACCATACAACATTTTTAGAGAAAAGCTCAAAACCCATCTCTTTAACTAAGACACTGTTTTATGCACCCCCTTTTTTGTTCTTCTGTCTGATTGAGAGCACCTAGGGTCTAGCGCCTGGATGCCTACAGGCTTGGTGCGCTCATACGAATGCCTAAATTAATTAATAAATAGATCTGAATTTCTGTTTTATGTGTGCCCTGCTGCTGCTGTTCCTCTGTTGGGTCGATGTCTTGTTTACAATATTTATTCAGGCATCTAATGCATTCAATGTAATGCAAGACCACAGCTCTTAACCTCCTGTAGATGGACATACAATGAATGAAGTAACCTTAATCAAAACAGGATGAAGCAGTAAATACCACTACAGCAGATCTGTACAAATACAGATTTTTTCCTCAGCTCGCTAAAGCATTGTGTGAAAGTAAATGTAACCCAAAAGTGCTCCCTAAAGCAAACCAATGCCAAAAAACTGTGCTGCTTCTTTTAAAATGGCACAGAAGGTTCCTTGTATGGAAAAAGAGACTGTGTAAATCAACAGGATCCAAAATAATGCATCACTTTATCATTAACATTTCTAATCAGGAGCTATATACTTTCCTGAGAAACAGCACTTGACAAATGGCACAGAGCTTGCACATATCAGCAATAATAGTGAATTGTATGATGCATATCCATTTTAAGTACCATTTAAGTTTGAACTATTTTCAGTCAGTTAAAGGGGTGCGTTGCACCACTAGAACAATACCGGTCTTTGAATATTTCCTGTAATGTGACTATGTATTTCAAGGAGATATAAAGTGTCAACAGTGCATTCCTGTTTTCCAACAACTTTCAGATTTTTTTACAAAATTTATAGTAACATGGTGGACATTAAACAATATATTATGGCATATCTGTGTAGACCAACATTGGTTTTCCAATGGTTTGGCATTACACTTTTTTCATTCCAGGCCTATATTGAGTTGACAAAAAAGGCTGACAGGAGTTTCAATACAGAGCAGACTAGCCCCCACTCTTGGGAAATGCTTGCAATAGGATTCTTAAATAATTAAAATTCCAGCAACCTCAAAATCTGTAGTGTGCATGGAGATTACCATCTAAATTGACCGGTTGTTTGAAGCCTGTTCTTTTATTTCCATTAAAGTGACACATTTGAACTGTGCCTTGAAATTAAGCCAGTCAACTTGTGGGCCTAATATAGGGGAACACAGAAGACATGTCATATTACTCAAATCATTCAATGATTTAAGCAATTCCAAAGATTTGAACACATTTCTTAAGATAACTTGGCAACAGTGTGAGGTGGAAACAAAGCAAAGACTGCATTATTGTATAAACCTCTATCAAACAAATCCAAACATGATCGTTCAATTATTGCAATTATTAATATTGCCAACTTCATGAAAATTAACTCAACAAATTCATATTGCATATCCAGACTTGTGCATAGGCTGTGATCAGATATAAAAGCAAAATGGATTAAAACGTGTTTATTACTATCAGCAAATTAGCCCCCACTTTTTTCATTTTCAGACATTCCAACATCCAACGGAGAATGGAGGTGTGCATTCACAATCAAGATGTGCAGCATCATTGATAACATATTTTAGATCATAAATAAGAAACAAAGAATTTTAGATAATTATGGATGGATTGATCACAGAGACCAAAGTTGAGGGCTGCAGAAGCTCAGATTCCTGTTCCAAAGGGATGAGCCCTGCACACAAGGGAACCTCCATAGAAGGGATTCTGAGGCAGTTCTAACTTCAGGGAAGCAGATCAGAAGGAGCCTTGCTGGACTTGGAGATGTCCAATCTGAAAGGGCCTACACAGATCCCAAAAAATAATTTCAAAGTCAGTATGAGAATTCCATAAACTAAATTATATATGTTCTCTAGAACCATTTTTGCTAACCATCAGAAGGTGGTGGTGGTATGGAAAGGGTGCTACTAGAATACTTTGATGTTGTAATAGAAATAAACAGTGCATTCTCACTGCTTATAAAATCAAGTGTGATGTCATTTCAATTCAACCCAAAATATATCGGAGCTGTGCGCACAGTGTGATACATATAGAACTTCTGTGCAGACTGCACACAACACTTTGTAAATAATGATCTGCTTACATTTTACCCAACATTTTTTCAGAGATATAATTAACATTCAGCTTTATTGAAAGACATCCATACCATAGCTCAATAAGGATTTGCTTGATAAGGTGTAATTTGTGAATGCCATTGATATAAACTGAATTTAGGAATTAGAACAAGTTTTTGTGTCATTTCTACTTCCATAGAAAATTATGCAACTATAAACTCCATGTAACTCCTCACCCATGATGTTACGGTATCCGGTAGCCTTACAAAATATCCCCACCAAAAATATTGCCGTACATATGGCAGTTTGTCTCGCCAAAGGTGATATTTTTGGGGGAATAATTTGTGGGAGCGGGGGTTGGGGTGGTGTCCACCACACATTTTAAAATAATGCAGGGGTTGCGGGGAGTGACCCTGCAGGGTCCATGGGTCAATATCACCGCATAAATATGGCGATATTTTTGTATCACAATATTTTTGCGGGTATATTAACAACATATGGAACGACTTTACATATACAGAAAAGCCAGTGGGACTCAATCTTTGAAATAAAAGGGGAGGGACACTAATACTTGAATCAAAATATCCTAAACCTAGTCTCTGTCCACCCTCTCATCCTCTCCTCCTCCTTCCCCTATGCTCTCCTCTACCTCTGGCCACCTCTCCTCCCTTTTTCTCTTCCTTTCCTCTGTTCTCCCCTGACAAGGTTTCTAGACAAGTCCGATCTATGAAAGTCTCGTCAAAACGGGTTCTTCCCTGTTCTTCCAAAACCATCAAGGACCACATTGACGCCCCCAGTCCTGCCCTGGCTGACTTCAACAACTCCTTCGCCACTGGAGCCTAGCAATCCCTCCTGAAGCACTCTTGTGCACCCTCTTCTCAAGAAAACCTCAGCCGACCCCTCCTGCCTGGCTAATTATCACCCAATCTCCATCACTCCTTTTCTGGGCAAACTCCTGGAAAAGCTGGCCATCTCCCAGCTTAATCTTCACACTGAATCTGTTGGTTGTCTCTGTGACCATCAGTCTGGCTTCAGAGCAGCCTGAAGCACAGAAACCGCTCCCCTGAATATCCCTGAGGACCCGTCCCTAACCTTGATGCTAATCTCCCCTCTGTCCTCATCTTACTCAATCTCTCTTCTGCCTTTGACATGATCAACCATGCCATCCTGCTCAATCGTCTCTGTGATAACCTAGGTATCACCGATCAGGTCCTGGCCTGGCCTGGCTTACCTTGTTTCTCTCGGATCAACCCTCCTTGGTCCTACTTGGGTCCTTCCTTTCCTCCATCTCACTCTGGATCTAACCTCTCTTGCAGGCTGTTCAACCAATACCTGGCACCTCTCCCCCACTGCATTGCTGCTCTGCGCCAACTATCAGTGTTATGCGGATGACACTCTGCTCATTTTCAGGCTCCCCTATGGCACCTCTTCTCCTGCTCTCATCTCGGTCTGCCTGCTATCTAGGAGTGGTGTGCCGCCAACAATCTCTCCATTAATTCCAGTAAGACAGATTTTCCTCATCGGCAAACCTGCACCCTCCTTTACTGTCACTCTCTGCCCAGCATCACTTGGCCCTCTTCCTGCTCACACCTGTGAGGCTAAGAACCTCGGCGTCATCTGCGACTCCACACTCTCCTTTTCTCCTCACATCTTTGACGTCTCTAAGAAGTCAAACTACCAGCTGCACCTCCTCAGAGGTATTCCTCCTTTCCTCTCCTTCCCCCAAAAAGCTCACTGTCTCTAGAGCTCTGGTTCTCTCTAGGCTGGATTACTTCAACAGCCTCTTTCCAAATATGCTTGCTTCTACTCTGCGCCCTCTGCAACTCATCCAGAACAGGACTGTGGGACTTGCCCTTGGTCTCAAGACCAGGGAACGTATCTCTCCAGCACTGAAATCTCTGCATTGGCTCCCAGTGTCTGCAAGGATTAAGTACAAGACCCTCCACATTGTCCACAAGGCCTTCTAGGGCCTGGGTCCTCAATACCTCCAACTCTCTCTTCTTAAATACCTTCCTACTCTGGCTCTTCGCTCCTCCACCTCCAACTCGCCCAGGGTCACTCACTTCTCCAAGCAATGAGTTGGTGGTAGATCTCGTTCTTAGGTTGGGGCCTCCCTCTGGAACAGCCTCCCTGCCTCTCTGAAACTGGAGAACCATCTCTGGTTCTGGAAGAACCACAAGACCTTCCTATTTGCTTCTGCTGTCTATATTTCTCTCCCTGCTGATTTCCTGTCTGATACTGCACTGGTCACCTAGCTACCCTCGGATTTCGGGGCCAGGTCCCTACACGCCCAGTTGCACACCCGCAATGCCTCCCGGCAACCCTTGCACTTGGGTCTGTATCTGTAACCCTACAGTCCCCCTACATGCACTTTTGGACACCTGCTGTCTGCACTTACCTTTGCAACTCCCACCTACTGGCCACACCTCGTGTTATTGTTTTGATCCCATGTACAGCACTGCCCCCTACCCTTTCCCCTGGCATTTTTCCCTTCGCACCTCCCCTGCACTTGCACAATCTCAATGTCACTTGGCCTAGTCAGATCGTTGTCTCTGTCCTCCCTCTGTTCACCCTTCCTTGCCTCGTTGCGCCTTGAAAGACTTGTCTATAGGCGCGTTACAAATGCCACATTATAGCTTAGGTTGGGTGGGTGAACTGAAATTTGGTGCGTTCAGAAATGATCGCACTGCATCATAACACAAAATATGCGAATTCTGATGCAACTCAGTGTAAACATATTTAGAAATTGTGCACACATACCAGCAAACCACAGGACCATACTTGCATGGGAAATGTGATGTATGCAAGAGTTCTCCGATTTCAGCATGTGTTGGTGTTATTGGGGGAAGCAAAGTTCTTTCAATAATTTGTTATGCAGCTTGTGTGTAATTTAGAAATGTTTTGAAGTCGAGAAAGTTTTGATACATTGACCGACAAGTGACAGAATGAAGACTAGAATGTCTATTTCTATTTAGAATTAGGCATACAAAGATATTTCCGAAATGGATGCATGTGTGTGAGAAATATTGTGAATTATGCAGGTAGGTTATTTTTGTTTTGTAGACAAGCTCCCTGTAACTGTGCGATTGTTGTGGCAACTCCACCTTCATAAAGCTTGTGGACCACCGTTGAAATTAATGTACTTTAATAAAAACAAAATACCGATTTCTGAATTAGCCTGTTTCAGAATTGGGGAGTGGGATTCTTACGTCAGACGGGCTTTATATCTCTATCAGTAAGAGTAGGGTGCCCTCCTTCTGAAAATAGCCAATATATAGCAGTTGAAATCTGAGATAATTGGCCATTTTATTTTTCTCTTTGCAAAAACACACACCTTCAAACAAACATCCCTACTAGCATGTATGAAAGATATGGAATTGTTTGTTTCAAAATACATGTTATCAGAAAAATTATTCCATCTTGAAACAGTAATAAACCAACAAGGTTGCAGACATCTTTGATAAACTCTCATGCAATTTTTTTAAGACTGCTTTGAAAAACATTCAACTTTTGTTTCTATAATTAAATATCAACTATTTGCCAATATATAAAGGTTTCAATACAGGAGAAAATAATGGCAAATTGTTAACATTCATTTGCCAAGTATTGGAACAACAGGGTAAAAGTGGCTCGCAAGAACTGGGAGAGAATCTATCTGTAAGACGCAAATGTAGATTTATTGATATTGTGACCAATATTCTGACAATTTCTAAGCAATCCACATTTGGCAGAAAATGGAATGCTGGAAGAGTTAGATACAGTGACATGCCCAGGATCACATATTGTGAAACTGGGAATGTATGTATGGTTATGCAGTTTGAAATAGTGATCTATTGCCTCAGAAGAGACCTCATGGTACTAGTGGGCAATTTGAAAAAAAGCGTAGAATTTAACAGCAGACATGAATTTTCAGAGATAAATGGGAAAACAGAACAGTAGCTACTTATCCTGGCCCTTATGTTGTATCTCCTGCAAACAAATGAATATTTGAATTTACAGTAGCATTCTCTATAGGAAAAAACATTTTTTATTGGAAGTGTTTCTCGATCAGAGCAATTCCTAAGCCTAAAAACTGGAGTCCCTCCTCAGAAAATAAGCCAAGGAAGTGAGCTCTGGCACTCACAGCCACTGCCCAATCAAAACTCTGCTATTAACAGTTCTGTGATACACTAAGGCGTTCGGCACACACGTCGGTCCAGCATGCACAGAGCACTGGGGCGTAATCAGTGTGTCTATATGTCAATCTGTGCCTTAATCGCCGATCTGTGCCTTAATCGAAATCCTGGCAGAATTGGAGCGATGCTATAATAAAAGCACTGCCATAATTAAAGGAGTCACAGAATATAATTACATGTATAATTGGATAATCCATACCCTTATTTTATGGAGATAGATCATATATTTCAACTTTGTTTGCGTGTGGGACGAGACTAAGTGTTTTTTGCCAAGTCTTCTCTCTCTCCTTCTATTTTCATATTTAAGTATTCTTGTAACAGATCTCACTTTTGACCCCACATTGTCATTTATTCCACCACTCTTATTTAAATAATCCAAGTATCCTCTTCCATGGTGCTCTCTCGTCATGACTATTGCAATAGTCTCCCCCTGGGCTTCCCTAAAATGTTTAGTATACCTCCTAGGCCAAAACAAAGTGGCTAATTCTGGCCTGCAAACACATGATTGCATCACACCCACACTACTCTCTTCTTGGGCTGCCCAATGGAGCGTGCATTCATTTCAAAGCATTGTTCCTCATTCGCAGGGCTTTCTGGAACTCTGCTCCGACTTAACTCAAACTAAAGTCTAATCAATCTATCCCTCCCAGGGCTCTGGGGACAGCAGGTTATAAGACTCTTATTGATGCTGATTTCAAGAGAAATAATGTAAAAGACATAACCCTGAATACTGTGGGGTACTTCCTCTGGACTGAACTCAAGTTGCCATCAGATATGTTAAGAACCAGTCTCGCTTCAGAAAAAAATGAAGACTTCTATTTTTAGGCAATCATTCGCTTTAGGAGGTGGATCCCTTCTTTAACCTTAACACACTCTGTTTGCACTCTGATAGACAGTTATTGGTGATTTCACTTTACCTTGCTCTTAGACTATTGTTTACTTTGACTGTACGGTTTCACTTATCCTCGGCACTGCCCTTGCATTCAATGTATTTTGTGCGTGTTGCAGTTACCCTCTCTGCCCTCACCCTGCACTTAATGTGAGATAAACAGAGCTCTTTGTTACAACGCGCCTGTGATTGCTGCAATTCCATACTGAAGCTATCCATTGAAGAGAACTATACCTGGAAGTCACATTAAGAATCCTTCCATATTAAATGAGCCACAAACAGCAGCCAAAAGGTAAATGGGGTTACGAAAACATTCAAGTAATTGGAAATACCTTGTTCATGCCAATAAGAGATTAAAAAAGCTGAGGTTATGCAAAGGACTATGAAGTTGCGAAGTCTTGTCAAAAAGATAGTTGTAAGAAAATGAATAGTGAATACAAAGATGATTCCGGAACGGCAGCAAGCCATGAGCAAAGCTCAACATGTCTTAACGTACGTCTCTAGGAGTGGGGGGGGAAAAAGATGCCAATGAGGGAGACATTAATCAATTGGTTGAAAAGACCCTTGCAGAGATTTATGGAAAAGGAGCACTAAACCCTTTGGATCTGGACAATGCATACAGAGGGCAGAGTGTGAAAAACAGGAGGCCGTGCCAGATTATCTTCATGCTAACTAGAGTCAGCACAAAAGAAATGATCCTAAGAATATTAAGGGAGAAAGGCAATGTGTTTTTGAGTCTTTCACAGGTTGCTTTTTACACAGACTTCTTCAAGAAAGTGGTGGAGCAAAGGAGGGCCATCAGAGAAGAAAAAGCACTTGCCAGGGACCTTATCAATCAAGGTCATGCTTAACAATTCAGCAGTATCTATTGAGGATGTTCCTGCCTGAAGGTTTCAAGAGTACTGAGGACCCTGTGGAGTCAATGATGTGTTCAAGAGGGGATCAAGCAGAGACAATGTAAGCTGAATTGAAACACTGTGATCAATGACTAATGAGTGCTCCTCCCCCAAGGTCTTCTCTTCAAAGGAAGGAAGCTCTCTGTATTTCACCATATAGGGCCTCTCATAAATCAACTGGCCCCTTTCCCTGGAACATAATCCACATATTTCTATTTAGTTGAAGAACAGGGGTGCCAATTTCGTATAGAAATGACTTGCATGACTTGCAATAACGCCTTTACAAAAGGCGTAAACATTGCTACAAAGAGTGCCTGTACAATTGCACAGATGAGAGCTAGTTTATGAGGGTGTTAAAACGTGTGACATATGCCAAGGACACACGCGCCTTGAAACACTTGTGTACAGGCGCGTTACAAATGCCATATAATATAAAAACAAAATGAATATATGAAAACAGATTATATACAAAAGGTAACAACCTAAGAGGACAAGTGCTTCAAACAAAAGAGGAGTGCTACATAAATATACAAAATGACATTATAAAGCGTCACTGGAGGGTGTATAGTTGTTAGGTAGGGAGGATGGGGGAGAGCAAGGGGAGCTCCCCCTTTGGCAAGTAAGTGAAGTTTAAGTTGAGTTTACAAGAGATCCACAGATGGCCTGGCTTTGAGTACGATGGGCAGGTTGGGGGTGTGTCCTGTAGAGCGAGTAGGAAGAAAGAGTGAACTGAGGGGAGGCACAAGGGAGGGCTATGGGACCATGAGTTTGAGGGCAGAGGAGGATTGGAGGGAACAAAATGGTGAGTAAACAAATGCTCTCAGACAGATACAGAGGAGAAAGACCTTTGATAGCTTTGTAGACTAGAAGGAGGAACTTCAAAAGGGAGCGGTTGTGCATGGAGAGCAAACTAGTATGTTGTTGGTAAGTAGAAGTGGGGGAAGAGTGTGTAGGTTGTAGAGAGTGCAGGTAGCAAAGTTGAGGACTTTGTCTAGTGGAAGGAAGTAGTACAGAGGAAGGCCCTGAAGTAGACATGAGCAGTAGTCAAGTTTGCAGAGCATCATGGTGGAGATTCAAGTTTTTGCAGAATGCCGAGGAGGTTAATACGAGCAGCAGAGGCAGTGGTACTGATGAAATGTTGCATTCAGAGGTTGCTATCAAAGAGGGCCTCAGCATTGCAAGCCTTGGGCGACGGAGCAATAACTTTGGGCGGGAAGATAGGAGAGGGGATGGAACTGAAGTGCGGAAGCATGGGTTTGGGACCCTCAATACATTTGACAACTGAACTGTGGCATAAACACCCTAGAGAAAGAATCGATGAGGCCAGGGGAAGAGAGGTATTACTCCTAGTTGTGTAGAACTGTGAAGCTAAGATACCATGGAGAAGGGCGTCATTCTTCTGGTAGTGTTATAACTACAGGGAAAATCCAAGAAGTCTGGAGAATGGAGAAATTCTCTTGACAACTGAGAAAACCACGTCATTTCCCGGGGTTGTGTTCATAAAATAATCAAGAGCCAGAAGGATCAAACCAAGAGGTTGGGGGAAGGGAGTCACTCCCCGTGGCAAGACAAGTTTTGTGTTGGAAACAGTTCAGCCAGGGGAAAGGAGTGTTAAGCCGATTTATCAGTTTCATGCTTAATCCCTCCTCCTAGTGAGAGCACCCCAGGACTTTTTCTGGACTTCTGGGCCTTTTTCCTGTTCTCCTGAATGAGGGGAGCCTTTCACCTCATTCATTCTTACTGCTCCAGATATGAGAACCTTTGTTCTTTATGTTTGACCTCATATTATGGAGTTTTGCTTTCCTACATTTCTCTTAAAGGCATTTGTGTAACACTTTTGCAGCACAGCGCACCCTCCGTGCAGTGTTGCAGGGGGCCCTTAGGGTTCTCCTTGTTATGTTCTTTCATTTCCCCTAAGAACTGCTATTCTCGGGGAAAGAGGGATACTTTTTATCCTTCCTAAATCTTTGATTTATGAGAGATTAGTACACACCACCTTATGTGAAGTGCTAAGGGGATACCTAGTATCCCCCCTTCTCTCTGCTCCTGTGACTTTTTGGTCACAGGGACAACCCTTATGTTAGGGCTGGTGGCAGGGCACGTGATATTTCTTTTTTTTCCCACAGACTGCGTTCACAGCCTCAGTTATGCACCAAAGGCTCACATATGTCCTAACATGGCGGCGCCTTTCTTTTTTTGCCATTTCTTGTGTGGTTGTCCTTTGTTAGCCCTTCTACCATTCTAGGAGTGGGATGTCTCAATGTGAGTTTTGCCTTTGGTGGGAACCCTTGGGTGTCCCTGCCTATGGTCCAGTGTGTCTGTGAGGACAGGAAGCAGTGGAGGAGTTTAACACTTGTCTGTCCCTTGTCTGCTAGAGTGCCTTAATGGACCCAGTTCCCAATGGGGGACTGGCTGTCCTGATTGGACAGCCAACCACCACTTTCTGTAAACTGCAAGGAGAGTTTGCAGAGGAGTGAATAGAAATCCTAATAAAAGGTGTGGTTCCTGAAGCAGAAGGCAAGCTGACCATTGGAACTAAAGATCAGTGGCTGAAGACGACCAGAGATGGCTGCACACCCTTCAAGCAACCGTGAAGCGACCACTGAAGCCTTGACCCTGTTTTCTTATTGACAAAGGAGTTCCAAAGAGGACGACTCCTTCCCTGGTGGGACAAACCAGCCCTAAGATGAACTGCAAATTGTGGCACCCCCCCAGGTGCAGCGACCTTCCAGGCCTGAAAACTCTGACCCATTTGCAGTCCAATGTCTTTATGTAGACGAAATCTCCCAGAACTTTGGTGAGCTCCAGTTGGATCTCCAGAGGCACGATCCCACTCATCCAAGTCCCCTCACCAGAGTTCAGGTCTGCAGAATCAAGGAAGATCGACCTGGTGGTAACCGTTCATTGTTGGGGCTGATCTAACGGCGTGAAAACTGATAACCAACAGGGGAGACCGAAGAAATCCTTGCTGAGGGTCCTTTCTCGTACCTGCTGCTGTGACATCCCATTCAGTGTCCTTCCTTTCGTCACCAGACCAAGGAATCAGGAGACCGGGTCCATCACTGCTGCACAGGAAAGAATCCAGCTGCATTTTCATCAACCACCGTAAGGTACTGTGGAGCTCAAGGTAGAAATTACCTCAAGCCAAATTGATGCTCCAGTGTTACTGGAGTGTTTTACAAGGTGTTTGGGTGTCCACCCATACCTCTGGCCCAGGCTTAACATCCTGAGCTCCTTTAGGGAGTCCTTTGCAGGGTCACTATACATTGTATTATCCTACTAACGTATTTTATTTAAGTAACTAAAGTATCCTTAAGAACTTTGCTTTTTCTGCTGTTGCATAAGACCTTTGCTTCCATCCTACACCGAGTTCAATGAACTCTTAAATAGAGAGGCATTGGACTGCTAAAGCATTAGGAGCCTTGAAAAGTGTTGCTAGAAAGTAAATGACTGCTAATAGTGTTGAGTAACCCTCATTTTCCTTCCTAGAGACTGTCTGTGTGACTTGGAAACTGTAATTTCACCAACAAATGCGGGTGCGTGCCACTACTATTTAAACAGTGGAACTGTCATTACTGTCCTTTTCTGTAACCATTGTAAGCACGAGCAACTACTATTGAAGCAGTCATCTATGAAAAGTATTGTTAATATTGCCTGTGTGTTGGTTATTCTAAAATAGTATTTACCTACCCTGCCTTGTGTATATAAAATAAATAAATGATATTATAACTTCTAGTGTGTAAGGTTCTTTGTGCCAATGTAGGACTGGGTTCATTGTACTTACCTACGAGCTCACGTCCTCCTCATAAAATAGCCTGGATGCTCCGTCATTCTACTAATCCTTTGGGTAGTACAGACATACTCCAGGTGAACTTTAGGAAAACTCACCTTGCAGCTAGTCATTACCCCTGGAGTTAAGAAAAAGAACTGTCTGATAAAGAGTGTTAGAGAAATGACAGTCCTTTAGTTATGGAATCCTGGGACCAGGGGAAGGGAGGCTTTCTCCCTGGTTAAGAACTTACAATGAGAACTGTTCTGCCTCGTCCTGGAGAAGAGAGTCATAAGTGCATGGGACAGAGCTAGAGTTTTGACAAATGACGGTGGACTCTTAAGTTACAAGGCCATTCTGACAGGCACATTAGAACATTAGTTGAGGCAGGGAAATCCCTCGCAAATAGGGAAAGTTAGGTTTTCTCTTTATTGCCTTACTGAATAAAAAAGTCTATAGCAATCACTATGCCACCTGCGTGTCAGTCTTCTCCTTCTGCGCCCTTACAATACATATTGGTAGACAGAAATAAATCCAAGCATTCACAAAATAAAGCATGGGCACAAGAAGCTAAGAAATATTTTCTCTGTTATGTCTTACCTCTTAAGGCGGCATGGTCACAAGCTCAGTCTCTACATTACCAAGCTTCCATTCTGATCGTCTTGTTTAAGGCTACATTTTCCAGTAACCAGGTTACAGTGTGGATGTGCCACCGTCATGGCATACATAATGCACAGCCATACAGAAGAGGAGCTTCTGAGTTACCTTTGGTGCTCTTCAACAAAGTCCCTTCACTCGGGTAAGTGTTTGTGTGCAGATCTTCATTCACGACGCAGACTCGACCTTTGTTCCACCAACTGCTTGCGCTACCATTTTGGCTGCTGAATTCCTTGCAGTCTTTCACGACCATGGCTATACCTTAATGACTGGAACATGGACCTCCATTGGTAACACTAGTGAGTGTTGGTATTGACTGCTTTTTGGCTGGTTTACTGGGATTACCCATGGATGATTCTTGTAAAGAGGCTGCTGTTCCTTAGCTGTGTGTCGTGAACATGTCAAAATTCATTGTGCAATGGAGCAGGCACTTTTGATCTATTGACTGAGGCATTACTGCTTATGTTTACAGACAATTATCAGCACTCTCTTAGAAACATAGGGTGGAGGGGGTCCTACTGTTTGCTTTTGCATTCCGGAAAGAACAGTAGGTCTTAATTTCTTACCACATCCTGGAAGAAAGAGTGGAATTCTGGCTACCTTTCACTATATCCATTTCAGTGACGCCGCTTCCATCTGTGGGTGCTGGTGAATCGGAAGGACCTTTGGGTTTTGGTGTGTTGAGAGGCAGAGTTCTGACATGTACCCACTATCAATCGGGTTCCATTACTGATGTAGTTACAAGACGAAAATACCCATACTCTGAGTCCCGCAGAATCACCCCCATGTCTGCAGTCAACCCAGTCACCTTCCACATCACTTTCCCCTGCACCCAGTTTTAAGTCAACCAATGGAAATGAAAATATATCAATGTTTGAAACACCACTCCAACCCCTGCACAGCAAACTCCACATCTGTCCCCTCCTTTTTCCCCATCAAACAACACCATTTCACCTGAATTTCTTTCAACAATGAGGTTGTTGGGTGGTCTCAAGAAAGCAAGGAAAAAATGCAATCGTTGAGGAGGATTCTGCACTGGGCACAGGCTAAAGCTTGCATTTACTTTAAACTAGCTATCTGAAAAGTAGGATTTCTTTTATATAGGCCCAGGTATCTCCACTGCCAGTGTCAAGGCTCACCCTTGACGCCCCCGTTGTGCTGAACCAGTTTGGGTGTCAGCGGTTTTGAGATGAGGGCACTTGTTTATGAACCGCATCCTAAGTGAATTGAGGCTGAACAGTAATATTATACTGCAGAAGGAAGTTCACAAAACAGCAATTCTTCTGAAATAGTAATGGAGGAGGGTGGAGTGTCAACATTCATTGCAGTTTGATGTTTTTGGGGGATCATCAGCAACTCAAGGCTGCTATGTTTGCAGGAGGGCCTCTTAGACATTTCTTTATCTCTACTTAAACTTTGACCAGACACGAATGCACTTAAATGGCCTGGCTGAAACTCAGTCACAAAAAGCACTTTTAGAGGAGCAGGTGGATGCATTCTCTGGGTCAAGCCCCCTCACTGCTTTCATATTGGAACAGCAGGAAAAGAGGTCTATGTGGGACCCTATGTGTTGTCCCTATATCACATGAAGTGGCTGAGACACGAAATGCACTCGGGCAACCATACCCAATGTTCCCTCATACATATATATATATATATATATATATATATATATATATATGTGTGTACATACATACATACATAGGTACATATGTTCCCCTAACCAATCCTTCCCTTCAAAATGTGTAGTTTGCCACGCAGGATGTCCTAGAAGACGCATATTGGGGTATAAAGCCTCTGTATAATCAGGTTTGTGTGTGAGTGTGCGAGCATCATGTTTGCCAGTTCCCCCTGCTTTATTGAACTGAGAATAAAGTCATATTTTGCCATATTCTGTCCGGTTATTTGGTCTGAGATATTTATTGGTAATTCCATCTAGCACAAGAGATGCTTCAACATGCTAGAGCGCACACACTTTTTTATTTGGGCTGCTATTTTATTTATTAATAACTAGCTGTCCCCAGCCACACGTTGCTGTGCCTCAGTCTGGTTAAATGAAAAAGAAAGAAAAGAGAAAGTGCACGTTTCTAATATGTTTAATTTCACAATGCTTGTGGGTATACAATATTTTTTGTTGTTCCATTGCCTGTGCAGATATGCAGACTGCAGAACACGCAACATATTGTCCATTTGAGAAGCAATCCGTGTCTAGATCTAAACCGCACAATTTTAACGATTGGCCTTGAGCTTTGTTGATGGTGATTGCAAAGTTGGCATGAATTGAGTTATGATTTCTGCGCCGAACGATGTCATTTGGAAGCATGAGTTGTATTTCCTGATGTTAGATAGGAAATACTTTGATTCAGCGGTATATTCGGCAAGCAAAGTTTTTAATGGCTCTGGAGGTTCTCCAAGTTGAGGCAGTTTAATTTTCCTGGCCGCGCAAAACATTCCTTTCGTTTCTCCATTAAATTTCAGAGCCTTGCAATAAGGACACACTTCAGTCATGGTGCCGATGAGAACATGCCTGCTCAAACTATAATCATCAGCTGGGTTGTACCGGAATGCAAAGCGATTATAATAGTGTGATTACTGAGCACAGAGTCGTGTTTGACGCTCATCTGCTGTGTCTCGTTGACGCATTTCAGCCACTCTCAGCCTGTTGCGTTCATTCTGTTGAGAACGAAGCAGATCTGAAGCCGTTTTTACGTCCAACTGTTGGCGTTGTTTCAATAAAAAATTTAGTATAGCCTGTGTTGCTTTTACGTCCAACAGATGGCGCTGTTTTTCAGAAAAAGCATGTTTTTACCTGTCACAGGTGTGACATCTAGGTATAATAGGTATATAAAAACATGCGCCTATTCAAATGCAATGCTGTGTCATAATTTCAAAGCAATAAGTGAAGAACCTTTGGAGATTTAAGATTTTGAACAAACAAACATTTACATTTTTATTTATATAGACATGAAGGCCTTCTATATTTATTGCTGCTGTATTCCTGGTTGTACTCTATTGGCGTAACCTGTGTACTTCTACTGTCTGCAACTCCGTGCTATCACAGGCCTGCCTTCCCTGGGGCAGACGGACAGTGTGGTTGGTTCATTTTCTATCCAGCTACGAGAAATGTTTAATCTGTTCAGCAGAACGAAATGCAACAAGAGATGTGGCTGTGAATATTTCAAACCGAGGTTCATGCCAACAACTGCCCAAAAGGTGGATATTCTTCTATATCTGGATGCAGGATGTTACTTGGAACAATCCGGTGGTTGTTCTCCTTCAAACTCGAAGGAAATAGCCTATTGATCGATCCAAAAATCATGCAAGACGATCCAGGAGTCAAGTCCTAAAAATAAAACTGGGGGACTAGTTAACATACCAATTGAATGTGGTCACTAGAAATTAGCATGTCAAAGTGCCCTCTGAAAAAGGTGGGGGGACTGTCCACCCACGTGTACCCTAGACTGGAGCCCTGGCCCGATCCACAGAAGACCCCCACACCACGTCCAATATAACACTGTCCACAGGACAAGCTCTTTGGAGCAGTCACAGATCCACATACAGCGCTACACTAAATCCATTTCATGTCACACACACACACAATTACCACTTCAAAAAGAGATAGAGCTGCTGTGACCATTCTACAACACACCAAGCCAGTGTAGTTTCACTTCACACCACAGACAGGAGCTCATCACGATCCTGGCGGTATCACAGCAGTAAATCCACTCTGATACCGCCAACACAAATAGTCTTACCGCAACTTGGTCCGGCGCCGGATCCTAAGATGTGGTAAGGCTGTTACTCTGCATTCTAGGACTCTTTGGGGCAGTAACAGTGCTATTACCGACTGCAGTATTAGCTATGGTCATAGTGCTGCAAATAAGCAGGAGGTGGAGAGTTTTGCATCCAGCAAAAAGCTGGAGGTAAACTTCCAACTTTCCGATAAAACTCAGTATTGGGTTGAGCAGTAATGCGGCGATAATAGTGTTACCACTGCCTTTTTGACGCTCCGCCCAACCCCTGATGAGGCCCACAGCCTTGGGCATGAAGCACTTCCATAACACGAACATCCTTGTGTTACAACCAAACCTCTGTAATACACCCCAAACCCTGTGCAGTTACATTTGAATAACACATACAAGTTGTTCATTGCGGCATGAACAATCCATCTAGTATGCATTTCCTCATTTGTAAAATATTTTATATGTTTTTGCTATGACACGCTTTGAAATATTATTAAATTATGTGGCTTCGCATGCTACACTAAAAACTCAAAGCTTTGATACGGTATGCCTCGTTTGTTTTGCTAAGGTATAGTATGCCATGGTTATGTCATTCCATGTATGTGTGTCAAGTTATGCTTTGTTATGTTGTTAAGTAACAATAAGTGGCGTGTGTCATGGTGCCACAAATATATTAATCTGCCATGTATGTGTGCATCAGTTGTGATGCAAGTGAACTTCAGTTAACCCGAAATCCGGACCAGGCCACCTGCAGCAGTGTGAGGTCATAGCAATGGTAGAGAAGTACTTTACAAGCGACACGTGACAGTAACTAAGTTGCATACTCACTGTGCTCTAGTAAATAGGAAGGCACCTACAGTTAAGACACCTGATAGCAAAATAATCCTGTTTTGTATGGTGTGCAGATCTGATACATGTATGAAGAAAATGATGTCTTGTTCCAAATATCTTGTTTTTATTTAGCCCATCTGTTCGGCACTGTTTCAATTCTCTTTTAGAAACATGGTTTAAAATGATGTCACTACACAGTTTCATATTTGGTAGCTGTGCTGCAGGTCACCAGCCCAGCCCAAACAAAGTTTTATTTTTAAAGAAGTTACCATCGATGTAGCTATATCTTTACCCACCATAACCTGATGTTTTTCCATAAACGGTTCACGGTGCTCCTTTAAACGTCCATACTTTAAAAACGGTCCCGTTTTTAGAAGCTTGCACAGAGCATCTTCAAAAAGCATCGACCACATTCCATAATTTGTGACATGCTGACATCCTCATCACCTTTAAAGATCTCTCCAGCTGCTACTCGAGTGTACTGAAGAGGCTTCTATCTTATCCTAGGCGTTTGCCCGTGCCTGATCGAGCGCTGTTGCAGGCAGTGTATGAAACGTGTTTAGCCAGGTTCAGGTTGATCCATTATCTTGGATCTACACAGCCCAACATGCAGTCCATGCCAGGTAATGCCAAACACCCCTTTTTAAAGGGATCCTCATTTAAACAAAAAATACATTTTTGTATTATCACACCATTATAACAAATGCACACACGCCTTTGATGCTCTGACGAGTAAGAGTTGGAGTAGTTACAATGTTTACCTTCTCAACTACGAAGTTGCTTGACCTCCACAAAGTGAATATCACAACAACGTCAAAGGTATCCAAACCGGACCACGCAAAATGAACCAATTGGACTAGCGGTGGCACATCACTTTACTATCCTACAGTCACACTACCAGCACTTGACACCTGATATCTGCACTTACCCTGCACTTGCCACCTGCTGGCCGTTACTTTTACTTATTGTTATTATCTATTCCCAAGTACTGCATTGTCCCTTCCCCCATCCCATGCACTTGTGTGATCTGAATGATACCTGGCCTAGTTGGATCGTTGTCTGTCCTCCCTTTGTTCCCCCACCCTTGCCTAGACGCCTTGAATCACTTGTGTATAGGCGTGTTATAAATGCCATATCATATCAGATCATATCATTTGTGCTACCCACGGACAACGACTTTCTCTGGAGTTTAAACAATACTAGTAATGGCAAATAACGGCCTCAAGAAATTTGAGAACAAAATCAAGAAAAAGGCGAGGAAACATTCGTTTTATTTTCTTCCACAATGGAGACTGGCTACTTTTGTAATAGACACATGCTACCACTCAGCGTATATGCTATTATGACGACTGATCAGAACAGATTGACAAGGTACTTACATTAGGCCTCAGTCCAGCCGCCATTTCATAATACATCTCAGCTGCTTCATTGAGACTGGCTTGCCTGTCAGAGAACACAAATCAGAAATTACATTAAGAACCAGGGCACCAGAGCATTGAACTGATCTTTTGTTAATGGCCAGTACTGATTTGTTGGATCTGCCACATCAACACATTTGATAATAGATTAGGGGGAATGCATAACTGCACTCTTGTTAACGTTGACGCCTATATTTTTCATTGCACTTTTCAAACATAAGCAGGCCTATGTTGGAACAGTACTTTTTGCTGAAGGAGGTACGCAGACAGATTCATGGGGAGGAACAATGTATTTGTTGGTAAAATCTCCTATAATCACATGTTTGCTACACACATCGGTTGAACTATACGGGAACATTCACTTTTTCCCTCTCAACTTCATTGGGAGGCGATATCTCAATAGCCTTCAATGTTGTCAAAGGCACACTTAAAATATTCACCTCTCTTACCCATTCTATGCTAGATTTATTTAGTTGGTTAACAGACCGAGTTGGGACATCAAAACTTCCCCACCTCAAAGGAATGTCAGGTCACAAACTAATGGTGATAAGGTTACATTAGAAAAGCGGAGATACAACTTCCTACTCCAGCATCACATCATCAGTGCATTTATATGAATGCAGAGATCAGCAACTAATACCAAACACAAATAGCAAAAAAGTAGGCAAGTAGACTCGGATAAGAGTGGCTTATTTGAAAATGTTCGGTACAGGCCATTTCTGAAGGTGTGAGAGGTGGCAAAATTGGCTTGCCAACTAACAATATTGAATACATGACAAAATCTACATTATCAGAAGTGTTAAACATAAAATTGGCTAGTAATGCTGAAGAAGACATGCAATAGATACAGTAGTAAAATGTCTTAGGTTAGTTCTAGCGCATGTAAAGAGTACACTGTAGATTTAACTACTTGAGGAAATAAACAACACGGGCAAAACGGTAGACAGAAAAACAGAAAACTCTGAAACAGATCATGGGATAAAATACCAGATGAGGTGAAAGAACCAGTATATATCTGTGATAAAGTACCTGGTGCAGCAACGGATAGCCTCCAACTCATCGAACACCAAGCTGATGTTAAATCGACAATGAAAAGCCAAAGTAAGAAACTCTCCAGACACTCTGGTGTTTGAGAAAACATCCAGAATATTTTGCCAAATCAATATTAAGCCCTCAACCAGAACAGTAAATGGTGTTTCACACTGATGCTGTCTGGTGGTTGGATCAAAAACATCCACAGATTTCCCTTGGGATAAAACAGCTGCATTGGGTCGCTCTGGCCTGTCCACGCACAAGGTAAACTGCAAATGAACAGACTGTCCAATAATGAAAGTGCCCCAACCTTCACTTTTAGTTCAATAACTGTTTACTGCACCAAACCTTGTTGCGGATGAACTAAATTGTGCAACAAATGGCACCAAGAGAGACATTCGTTGGTGGTTTCATCTTAGAACCTTTTTTATGTTGCATCTATTACAGAGTTGGAGGATATATGTACCCATACGGACGTAGTGTGTCACGCAACTGTCATAAATGACGACATGGCATGGTCATATGGTGAGTGCGCTCCTTTCACATCACCTGACTTTCCTCAATCGGAATTAATTGACACACAATGCCATTTTCTAATGGTGTTACTTGGCTGATAAACCTATGACCTTTGTGAATGCCTAGATTTTGTGTATAGTGTGGTTACGTTTCTCAAAGGAGATTACTTTTTTTAAATGAAAATTAAGGTAACTGAAAATTGTAAGCACCAATTAACATCAAGGAAATGTTGATACTGTATATAAATGGAGAAAAGCGAAATAAAAGCAACCTACTTGCTGGCTCTAGGAGGCATTAGCAGTAATGAACTATAAAAAGCTTGATCTTCGTTCTTTGCTTTTCAGGAGCTGTCTTCGCAATCTGGTATTCCCTTCCCATTAACCTTATGAATTAGCCTATACTATCACTAGCTAGTTATTGAAACAGTTCTTTTGGCTGGCGATTTATTCTCCAATTACACTGGTTCTTCTCCATTTTGATAGTTCTGATTTGAGTTCACCTGTGTTGATAGCATTGTGGGTTAGTGCCTAGGTTTTTAATACACTTTCTATTGTTGTATTGTCGAAAGGTATGCAGCACAGAAGCACTCACGTGCCTGGCTCACACTTCATTAAGAAATAAAATAATTAGCATACAAACACTGATGACTATTGCTGTGTTCCACACATAGTTCAGATTAATTTAAATATATAAAATATTTCAGGCCGAGTTGGAAGCAGAAAACAAAGAACCTAAATTGCTACATAACACAGGACAAACGTCTTACGTCATCTTGACTGCTCAAAGAATGAGCATCCAATCAGAAAAAAGAAGAACACTCATATATGGCATGGCATCAGCAGCCAGGCTGGCAAAATGGAGACAGATGTGGGTGTAAATCCATCCCGAATCTTATATCAGTGAGTGGCGAATTCGTGAATGGCAGCACCTGCAAATGCAACCGAGTGGATGCCCAAGATAGATGAGTCCATGGTGGGTCAATGATAGTCACTGAAGAAACAATGGTTCAGTAGTGACCTTCCAAAGAAAGGCAGCAGTGTAAACGCAAGCAGTTATTCTGATCAAGTTGATGGAAGGACATGCTACAGAGCATCCACTCATTCACGAACAGCAGAAAGTCTGACCAGAGGAGTACATCAATGGCGGAATAGGACACAGAACATGGGAACACAGCACCCACAGATGCATTTTCTAATCTCAGAAGAGATCCCTCCCTGCATACTGGAAAACAAATGTACTAGCCAGAGGCACATCTTATGGCTCTCTTGAAAGAGAACTAAGCAGACTCCCGCGAAAGATGCAATTGAGATCATGTTGAGTTTTGCATTTGGACAGAATTTCCATGAAGTACACAGTAAAATAAAATCCGAGACTGGCAAACTGTGCACAGTATCATCTGACACACACAAAGCATTGTCAAATGCCACAAACCCAGAACAGCGAGGGAGCTAGCTGGGTGTGAACTGCTCCCAAGTTAACCATTTATGGAAGTACACTTAATAGGAGGGGAACCACCACCAGGTAATTCCACTTGCATATACACCACTAAAAGCACTTTTTCTAGTGACCTGTGATCCAGACACCAAGTAATTCCATGTAAACTGCCATTAGATTCACTGGGTCGCATGTGCACTCCTGGAGAGACATGAATATGATTCCTCCAGACAGACCCCCACCTCCTTTTGTCTCTGGCCTCTGGTGCTCTCCGTCTCCCTTTTCTATTCTAATTGCTTCTCCATTACCTATCCTCTTCTCTCACAAAGTCTGGAAGGAAGACATTTAAAAAGTCACTCCTGAGTTCCAACCTTGGTCTGCCAATTGCAGACACCTACATCAGTGTTTGCCCCAGAAAGACTATCACTGACATTCTCTTTGCTGTTCCTTCTTCTGACTTATCCCTTTTTTCTTATTCACCCATTAGTGGTGGCACCAAATGGGAAGTGCTCTTGGCTCACTTTGCAACCTCCAAGAGCGCCAATAATGTCTACCACAATGACACTATCATGGCCCAGGGCTCTCAGCCCAACCTCCACCTACTTGACAGATGTATCCCTTCTCTCTTCAAATTGGCCCCCCCTCTCCTGCCATACCTTATCCCGCTATGCCCCAATGGTAGCACCCCACCTGTGCTCCCCCTCGCAAATCATTCAAAGGGGCAACCAGTTTCACTTGGTTACCCTCAAATCCCACACTCCTCTGACATCTGTCTCCTCGAAGACCTTGACATGGACGTCCTTGATCTCACTGAGAGGTGCTTCAAGTACAGCTCCATCGCTGCCTTTGTCATTCTCTGCCCTGAGGGCTACAAGATCTGGTCCAATCTCGGCCTAGTGGCGGATTGGCTCTGATCTTCCCTGTGGGCTTCCTGCCTCCATAATCCCACTCAAGGCTACTCATCATTTGAAAGCCTAGTCTGCAGGCTGTCTCACCTACCTTCTCTTACTCTTGCTACCATCTACAGACCCCCATGACTGACTTTCTTCTTCCTCTTGGAATGGACATACCTGTCCTCTCCCAAACACATCTTCCTTGGGGACTTTAACATCCACCTTGACTCTCCAGATGTGGCTACTGTACAGTTTTGCGTCCTCTGCAACACTCTTTACCCCACTATCCTTCCCTCTCGCCCAACCCACTCTGCCGGATGCACCTTGGATGCTGTCATCTCAGAAATCCCACTCCCCAACCCTATTACTTCCCCTCTCTCCTGGTCAGACCACTCCCTCCCCCGTCCTCTGATGATGCCTTTGCCCACACTGCCAGCCTCCTTCTCTGTCATTCAACCAATGAAGAGTGTGTCAGTTGCTGCATTTGCCTCTTATGTGGGACTCCTGGCAGTGCAGCTCTTCCTCTTTTTGGTTGTGGTGAACAGACCCTTTGGATACCCTTATGGCACCCATGGGTGGGGGTAAAACCCTGTACCCCTAGTGTATGTTTTTGGGCACCTGTGTATGGCCCACAGAGCAGAGTATGGGCTGGTGGCAGCTCCATGCTGAATTTGACAGGTACTCCGAGTATCCTCCAGTTTGGGATACCGAGGCACTGCCACAGGAATCAGTATATTCCCAATAGGAGACAAGATGGCCCCTGTGGCCTCTTGGTTCCTATTACCGGTTACCTTGTTTTCCTAAAGTCCTGGGAAGCCCTGACTCGGTCCCTTCCCCTGACTGGCTGTTGGGTGGAAAAACAATTTATGGTATTGTGGCGGAGTCCAGACCAGACTGGCTGAGGCCTTCCCAGTGACTGTATGTTGTGGGTACATCCTTGGGGGCGTTGGGGACGTGGGTGAATGGAATGTGTGACCAATATACATTTCATGTTATGGGTGTCTGGTATCTGAATAAGACAGCCCTACCCAAAACTGACATGAATGTGGTGGGGTGCGCTGAAAGGCTGGGTGCTTGACCCAATCCACATTCCTTGTTATGAGTGTCTGGATGGAATAGAATTACCTTAATGCACTGTGAGCCTTATTGGTTGCCTGCCTGCCTGTATGAATGCCCATCTGAATGATTGACTGCCTGAGCTTGGCTCAGCAGTGTAAATGAGAGACCTTACAGTATATCTCGGGACCTCTCACCAGAATTGTTCAGAAGCTGAAGTCGAAACTTGATGCTTAACCTTGAAGCCCAGCTGGAAGAAGGTAGTTTTGCTGCTGCTTGCAGTCGACAAAATCCAAAAGCTGTTGTGTCTATCAAGGACTGATCCAAGAGAGGACCTAGCTAGGAAACCTCTTCCCGAGCTACGAAGGAAGATCGTGCAAAAGATAATCTTCACTAAGGCACCCTGGAAGCCAGTCCCGACAGACTGTCGACCGCCGAGGAATCTGAAATGAAGCACTCAGACCTCAAGGTCCATTGTCGTCGACCAGGGTTTGGAGGTTTGCCTTAACTGCTGGCAGTCCGTTGAGTCGTGTTGCCCAGAAGCGGGGACAGCTTGACGGCATGCTGCATGATAACCAGAGCCGTGACACCTTTGCCTAAGACACTTTGAAAGGAAGGACTCCCTTGCCTTCACAGTCGACTGCTTTGTTCCGCCGGAGAAAGTCGAGATTGAAGAGCCAAGGAGAATCCACCGGTGGGTTTCCCGCCACCCGAAGTCAACAGAGACACAGACCAACAAAGATCCGAAAGCCAGTCTTTACCTCCATCTGTCCATCTCCAACACCCTGGACATCCCTGCCCCTGTCATGAGGATTCACCTGAAGCCAGCCTCCAAATGCAACTCTTGGTAGGACTCTGACTTGGCAGCTTTGAAACTCAAGTGGAAAGCTGCAGATCGGGAATGGCAGACATCTAGCTCATCCTCTGACAAACTGGCTTGCCGCCTACTCCAAAGGCAAGATCATCTCGCCATCTGCCCTAACGAGAGAGCTCATGTACAAACTTGCATCTCTGGAGCCACCAATAACACGGCTGAACTTTTTAAAATCTGCAAGGAACTCGCCAATCCTACTGCAGTGTCCTCCTCTCCTCCTCCCTCACAGGCCCTCTGCACTTCACTGGCCGCCCCTCCAAAACTCTGGACATACTGTCCTCTGTCATCTGCTCATGCCTTAATCCCCCCCCCTTTTCTTGCCTCCCTAGGTTCCCAATGTACCACCATTTACTCTCCTCCTCCTCTCCCATTGCACCAGATGAGATATCTAGAGTGGTCAGCTCTATGAAAGTCTCCTCTATACAGGTGCTACTCTGCTCCTCCAGAACCATCAAAGACAACATGTCTCGCCCCAGCCTTGGCTGACCTCTGCAATCACTCCTTTGCCACTGGTTCCTTCCCACAACCCATTAGGGACTCTCTTGTGCACCCTCTCCTAAAATATCTGTCCGCTGACCTTTCTTGCCCGGCTAACTATCGTCCTATCTCGATCACCTCTTTCCTGGGCAAACTCATGGGAAAGCTGGTAACCCCCCCCAATTGACCCACCACACCAAAATGGCTGGTTGCCTCCATGACCACCAGTCCGGTTTCAGGGCATCCAGTGGCATGGAAACGGGTCTCCTGAACACCCGTGATGACCTGCTCTCTATCCTGGACCTGCACACTACCTCTGATCTGATCCTCCTCGATCTTTCTTCCACCTTGAACATAGTCAACCACTCCATTCCCATAAACCATGATACCCGACATCACTGACCAGGCACTTGCATGGCTGACCTTCCTTTAAAACAGACCCTCCCAAGTGCAACTGGGTCCTTTTCTCTCCTCCGCCTCACTCTCCACCTGTGGCATCCCTCAGGGCTGTATACTATCGCTATGGCTCTTCAACATCTACCTGGCCCCTTTGGTCCGCCTGATCACCTTCTCCCCTCATTTCCAGTGTTATGCACATTACACACAGCTCTCCGTCAAGCTGCCATCCACCACCTCCTCCTATCTTATACCTGACTGCTGTTCAGGCATGGTGCTCTACCAATGATCTCTGCCTTAAAGCCAGTAACATGGAGATGCTTCTCATTGGGATGCTTGCTCCTCGCTCTCCCCCACTCTCTGGCCAGCCTCCTTGGGCCCCCTCCCCTCACCTACATGAGGTAAAAAACCTTGGGATCATCTTTGGATTCTCTCCACACATCACAGACCTTGCCAAGTAGTCCAACTTTCAGCTCCACCTCCTCAGGGGAATTCTACCTTTCCTCACCCTTCTACAGAAGCTCAATGCCTCCAGAGCCATGGTGGTTCTCTCTAGTCTGGCCTACTGCAACAGCCTCTTCCTCCCTCCGCCACCTTCAACTAATCCAGAATAGGATGGCAAGACTTATCCTTGGCCTCAAGCCTAGGGACTACATCTCTCCAGCCCTACAATCTCTCCACTGGCTCCTGGTGACTACAAGGATCAAATTCAAGACCCTCTGCATCATCCACAAAGCTGTCTGGGGCCTGGGACTGCTCTACATCCAGCTTCCCCTCCCTAAATACCTCCCAGGCAGAGTCATTTGGTCCTCTGGCTCCAACTCTCTGCTGGTCAAATGTTTCTTCAAGTAGAGAGTGGGAGGTAGATAGCATTCCTCGGTGGGGTCCTCCCTCTGGAGCAGCCTCACTTCCCCCCTCAGACTTCAGCCAGTTCTTAAGTTCCAGAAATTTTAAGGCTTTCCTTTTCTTCTCTTGCTTCCCACTCCCCCTTCCATGCTAATCTTTCCCTCTGTCGCTACGAATGGTCCCTTCAGAGTCACACAGGGACCAGGCCATCCACCTACCATTCCACCCCCCCCCCAGCATCCCTCACCAGCACTTGCCCTCGGGCCCCCTTCCCCAGACTAGACCTATACCTGGTCCACCTACCCGCTGTGAGAAATAGGACGCACTCCCACCTACTCTGCTGGGATCCTCTAGTCAGGTGGCCAGGGAAGGGCAAGTGCTTTTGGATCCCGACCCAAGTGAGGTGGATCAACTGATTGCAAGGTCAGTGGGGTTTGGGAGGAGAACATCCAGACTGCCCCCAGGTGCCTCCCTCGGTTTCAGCTTGCTGGGAGTTTCTCCAATGCGCCAAACTGAAATTCTGCTCATGTGGGTTTCGCTGCAATTTTGATTTTGCCCTGCTATGGTTTTGCTCTCGTGTGTCCCAGTGTAATTGTTCCCACTCTGGGGTTTTGCTCTTAAGTGTCCCACCGTAATTTTACTGTACTATGCTATTACCTCGATAAACCCCACTGCAATTCTGCCCCTAAATTTCCGATAGAGATTTTCCCTTAGATGAATTTCACTCCACTGTTGCATTGGTGCCAACTTGCACCTGATCCTGCAAGTCTCACTCTAAATTGGCTTCAGACCAAGTGCTGCCACCGGTGTGCTGCTAGTAACACCAGTCCATTCGAGAGTGCTTCAAGAGGTCCCACAATTACCCTACCAGAGATCCACCACTACGAGGACAACAGCAACAGCAGATGAATGTGCACTGCCCACTGAGGCCTCCTGTGACTGCTGCCCACACCTACAAGCTCAAATGATGCATTACATCACACAATACGCATACCAAGTAAGCAACTCTCATACGGACCTAGGCACACAAGGCTCACAAGCCTCCCCTCTGGGAATAGTTACTCAGTTGCCATCAAAACAGAACACCAAGATACACACCCACTCCCAAATCTCAGGGTACTTCTGGTCTGCACACAACATAAAAGCAAATCTATCTTTCTTTTTCTCCCTCTTCCCACCAACCTAAACCACCCTCTCTCTTTCAGTGCTCTGTCAGGATACCTAGACACCATGCAAATAGCAGGTGAGTCTGACATAGAACCCAGATACATAAATAGAAATGTTTAATGTAAATTCAAACACAGCTACAACCAATTAAGAACAACAAAGCAAGGAAAACGCGTAATGGGAGTGAATGTGTATGTGTGGCATGGAACTAGTGATCACATTTAAGCTTTAATGAAGCAGACTCTGTCCGTGTTATTTACAATGCTGATTATTCAAAACGTGGCTAAGACCAGGATCCTGCCACTAAACGTCTGGATAGGTGCAGCAGTTATCGTAAATAAAAATCGCAGAAGTATAAATTGCATTTTGGATACACAGTCGGCCACATACCTTCTGGGAGGAGGTACCTGTGAGTTCCAGGTGCCTACAGTATATACAAATGACCTTCTGAGAACGCCACACAATACCACAACAATTCCTTAAAAAAGCTTGAAAATGCAGCAAATACTTTCTCATAAGGCCACTGGACAATTTATGCTCGAAAGTAATCCACTCTCCACTAAATCATGAGTGAATTTTTAAATACAGAGGGAAGGTCTGAAGGCTACATGAGTCTTTCTATGGCATGACATAAAACATTACAAAAAAGATCATCAAACAGCCTAACAACAAACAGAAACAATACTTAAAGGGTATAGAACCAATAAGAGCATGTAAAATAAAAATACATTCAAAAGTCATTCTTGCAAAAGCAATGCATAGAATACAACTCATGCAACTCAGAATTTGAGAAGTAGTAATGGGAAATAGATCTGCATACAAAAAAATGTGCACATGGAACCTAAAGTAACACAAAGGTTACAATGGTGCTGCCCTGCACAAACCAATACACGAACACAGGTCATGCACCTGAAAAATAGAGGGGGTGGGCTAAGGAAAATGTTTCCTTTCTCTTACTAGTTTAGAGAACAGTGCTCTAAGAAAGAAGCAGACTGGCAAATAAAATAAGGAGATTAGAAAACATTTCCTAAATGTATCTAGGAAATGGAAGGTGAAAACGTGCTCTGAATGTAAAGAAAAACAATCGTGCATCAAGTTAGGTTATGTTACAGGTACATATACAGCGCACTGTTACCACCTGTGTGGGTCTGTGGCGCTCTGGTGGATCTGTAAAGCAAGAGGATAAAGGGGTGGTGGGGGTGAGTTAGTAGGACTGAGTGGGAGAAAAGCGCAAGCAAGCTGTGTTGTGCTGTTGGCAGCTTCAGTTCGGTGTACAACGTTCTGCTGAGCGTAGGTGTGATTTTCGGTTGGTAGCCGTCATGTGCTGTTGTGCGAGTATGTGTGGTTTGTTTCGTTGCTGTGTAGTATTGTATCAGTAGTTGTATATATTCTATTACCACACTACATTACAGGTAACCTACTTTAAGTGTCCGTGCTTACCGTAATTTGTCCTTGATTGTTGTAACAAAAATCTATAATAGCAAAGTGCAAACAATCTTAAGATCTCGTGTGTTGATTAAAAATGTTTAAGATATGCAACATACAATGCCGAATTGTTTCAGTGAGTGCATGCTTTTTTGAAAAGTAATGCAAAGACTCTAAAAATATATTTTCATCACTTATTAATGTGGCCTTTTTTAATACTACATTAGAAACTTATTTTGCGCAAGTCAACGAGGCATTCATTGTTGAAGATGTACTTTCAATATGATCGTAGTTTTATAATGCACATCACCCGCTGCACAGCTTGCAAAAACAATTACAATGATGACCAGCGCGTTGACTTGTAATCGTTGATGAATTAAAACTGTAGCAAAAAAGAAATACCATATAACTTGACTTTGACAGAGGGTATAAAAGTTGAATCCTTTCAAACGCCAAGTTATATTCGGAAATTGCAACCATGTTTGTACTATCCTGGAACGCACTTCTTTTCTCTGCGCCAAGAGACTATCCCAATTAGTATGGAGACTGCGCCACAGCTGAAAGCGACTAACACTTGGGTCTGTTTTTTTTAGAACTATCCGAGCCAACAGACGTCTTACACTGGTAGTCTGGAGGAAAAGTGCAAATGCGAAAAGCCTTTTATAAGTCTAAAATCTGAGCGCTTAAGCCTTTCCTCTGATAATGTTTTTTATAGGAAGCCGACCCTAGAGATAATACGTTCTTAGAGGGATTGTTACACACTTCTAGTGCCCAGCTAAGCCACTGGGCAGAACATCTGCCTCACAGTTATAAAATAGAAAATCAAGAACCGGCAAAAGCAATAAGTCTGGCTTTTTTCACAGTGAACAGCCTGTGTGGCTTGAGAGTCTGTAGGAGTTTTGTGTGTTTGTAAAATGTGCATGTGAGGAGGGTCTTGGCAGGTGTTAACAGTCGTAGGCTAAAAGGCAAGGGTTGACTGGGGGAAAGTGTTAAGCTATCAGCAGTTCTCATCAAGGTGGCCCATATCAATCGGAAAGTACTAGCACCCTTTATTTAGGAAATGTTTGGCATGGGTTAGCAGCTTAAATTAGGTCAAGGTGGGCCTTATCCATGACTTTCTGAAGCGTGTAGTAAATAATCAGATCTTGCTGAACTGAAAGGTGACCCCCAGAAAAATAACCAAAAGAAACCTCTAAAACCTCTAAAAGTAGGACGCTACGAGGATAAAAAGTCCTTTTCAACAACAATCAAAGACTGTGTCGCAATGACTACAGGCAAGAGTAGTGTAGTTAATGCTATTAAACATGTCAAACACCTGTACAGCAACTTCACACACAATTGTTACAAGTACAGACTTCAAGAACAGGCATGCACAAAGCACTAGGGGCAAAGTTAGTTAAGCCAAACACAATTGACGCCAACGTACCTAAAACAGACATCAATCCATAGGAAATAAACTAGGCAGTCTGGCCTTCAAAGTGGCATTTTGGAGGGTTATTTTAAACAATAGGATAGCAGAGGGCCTAACCAGAGTTACAAAATGTATGGTTTCTCTCCCAGCATTCCACCCCAACGCACATTGTCTTTCTTCGCCAACATTTCACCAGTCCAATGATCACTGCAAGGTTGCGGGCACCTTTGTCAACTGTTTTTTTTAGCTATTGTAATTTAAACCTATTATAATGATATGTAATCATATAATACCAGCCAGAGGGTACGGTGTCTTGAACAGGTGATTCCGCCCCTTAACCTCAGGTTTGCCCTGGGCCCACAACTTGGGTGTATGACATAACTGTTGCAGCCCCTCCCACCATCTCAGGGCCTTAATGCCTAATTCTGCGCTACACCCTGTGCAAACCTATGAAAGGGATAATGGAGCCTGTCTGAGGCTCATCAATTCACACATAATTTCGGCTGCTTTCTCTTAAATCCTGTATTCAGACAAGGAAATAGCAGGCTACACGTTCCCTAGTGCGATCAGCACATGTGCCATTAACATGGGGTGAGCAACTGAGAGGAAGGACCTGCTTCCGTTTGTCTGGTGAGATGATTCAGCAGCTTTGCAGGGGTCAGTGGGGGCTAAGGCAGCCAATCGCTGATACTCCCACTGGTCTTGTGGTTGGGGGGGGCCTTGGTGAGGAGCGCTTTGAGTCTCCAATGCAGATCATGGTGGAGCTGGCAGTTGGGCTGTGAGGTGACAGTGCATTACAGCTGTTGAGCGGTGAACAATTCCGTGGGATTTGGCCATCCTCTGTGCCTTCCAAGGCAGAGTCATTCCATCTTCTAGCCTTGTTGTCTCCCATGGCGGTGAAGACGTGTGGGTGTGAGCCCAGACCAGGTATCGGCCCGCAGAGCTGGGAGCCAGGCTCCGGTGAACAGAGATGCAGAGTTACAACCGGCGGCAACGAGGAGGCAGTGGAGATCTGCAGCCAGCCCTAGAGTATTTCGGTATTGCAGGTGAGGCCCCGTGCTGGCAATGACGGATGGAACCTGCTGCATCCGGGATCTGTATGGAGGGTCTCTAGCAGCGAGCACTCTGAGCCAGCTAGGCTCTTACTAGGATCTGGAGGTGCCCGACTTGATGAGCCTCTGGTCCGGGGTTGGCAGGTGCGTTTCAGCTGGCACTGCATTCAGACTTGTGTGGATAGGGATTCCTTAGCCGGAGTTACTATTGGAGGCCCACCTGCACGGCTCTGCTTTAGGGGGCTTTGTGCCTGAAATACTGCGACAAATGTTGGAGTACATCTACGGAGATTGAGTTGCCGGTTGGTGCCCTTCCATTTGTTTGGGCCCTTACACAGAGGTACTGGATTGGGTCGCCCTCACCTGTTTTAAGGCTACTGAAAGCTTGTTTTGCGCCCGGCCCTGCAGAGGTCTCCAAGGAGGGGGCAAGTGGTGCAGAGAGTGGGTCCCCGGTGTGGACTGAAGCGGCCACTTTCCTAGCAACAGTTACGTGGCCCCAATCACATTGCCAGTTAATTGGAGAAGACACTTACGCTGCAACATACTGTGTAGTGAGCGTTTTGCATCTCACATGGGAAAAAGAGCAGAATGAAGTCGGGGAAGGCCAAGGAGAAGTTGGGGAGCACCATCAGAGACATGCTTCAACACCCGAAGCCTGCTTCAGATTAATTTCCTGTGGAGGAGGAGGAGGAGGCGGCTCAGCCCGTCACTAAGCGTGACATCATGCGCCTGTTTCTATCCCTGCTGAGGGAGGTGCCATCAAAGGCAAAGGACTTAAAGAGCTCTTTTCAAGAACGTACTTGCACAGTGTAACAGAAAGAATCTGAACTTGGTGATCTGAATCAGCCTTTTGTGATCAAGCACACTCACATGATCAGCTGAAACAACGGGTGGCAGAGCTCGAGGCCTACTGGCAAATAGGTCAAGAAAAGCAGGATGCCGCTGAAAACCACTCCAGCAGAAACCATGTTCGAATCAGGGGAATCCCAAGGGACGTTCCGGGCCAGGACTAGAGCACGTCAGAGGGATGTTTCCAGGATATATTGGGGGATGAGACTGTGGATCAATTTTCAGATGCAGCAGAATCTCCTTCTAGACGTCTTGGTGAGAGTCAATTTTTTCAAGATGAAGGACTTCCTTTTTGGGAAGGCTAGAGTGCAGGAAAATTTGCTTTTCAAGAGATCAACTATTCAGCTGTTTCAAGATCTTTCCTAGGGTACAATTCAGAGGAGCAGACTGATTCGACCTTTGACTAACTGACTCTCTGATGAGGTGGTCCGTTATAAGTGGGATTACCCATTTTGCACCATGTTCCAAATGCATGGGACCCAAAATCTGTTCACATCTCTTTGGGCAGCGGTAGAGAACCTAAAGATCCCGGAAGCCGACATACACTTGCCAGAGGAGGGTACCTCTGAGAATGCGGCTGCCCCTTGGTCTCAATCTAAGTCCAGAAAGAGCAGACGTCAGGCACGCAGAAGGCCCTCTATGGGCAAAAGGGAGAGGAGCAGGGATGCTGGGGAACATGATGGAGCGTTTTCTTTTAGCAAGCTGCGTTGGTTTTGGCTCCCTTGGTGACCCCATTTTGATTTAGCTTATTGTTTTACTGTTATGCTTTAAGTGGTGTGATGCTGGAAATGCATCGGAGGGACAGGGCCTCTGTAGCATTGTCCTTTATTGCCTTATGATGTATGTTATCTAAAGCATTGGAAACAAGTGTATGACTGACCCATTAGGCTCTAATCTTGAGGTTTTTGCTATCTGAACACAAATGAGTCTCTTGGAGACACAAAATGTCAGGTTTTTGCTAAGAAAGTTGGGAGATAATCTTGCTATGTTTGATAGAATGACTCAGACTTTTAACATTCCATGTAACTAACTTAACAGACATTTGTAATGATCAGAAAGATAATGGCAAAAGCAGAGAAAAATGCAGTAAGAAATAAAACAGTTACACACTGCAATGAGTAAGAATTTAAGAATTGCAATACGTCAAAGGAGTAAAAATCACAAACTATTGTGGCAACATTGGAGTACAAGGGGAAAAACATAAGGAAAGGGATACAACAATAGAGGGAAAACATAAGAATGGATATGTGGGATAAAAAGGACGATATAAGAATAAGTAATGGCAAAAGGGTAAAGGTGAGATTGATTAGAAAGTAAGTAAACATGAGTCTCATGGGGGATACCAGAGTACGGAGATGGAATAAGCACAGGCGAAGAGAAGCAAAGAGCAAGAGGTGAGTATAATGTCTACATTTGTATGAACAAGCAGAATGACCAATGGAACTACTGAGTGGTGAACCAAATGGTTAAAAAAGCGATATACTATCAGTCAGATAAGGTAATAATGACACTTGTAGAGTCAGTTAAGTTTGCAAAGTTGAAGGAGAAGGATCAATGGATTTGATGGGAGATCTCGATTTGTCTCTCAGATGGGTTGATGTAGACAGAGCATCTAATTGGATTGAGGAAGTTGATCTGCTATGCTTAGGTGTGTATTTAGTGTGTTGATTCTTAGGTTTTCTGAAAGTGGGCGAATTAAGTAGAGGGTCACGCTTCGAAGTGTTGACCGAGGGGTTTGTGGAGTTTGTATACATCGGTGATGTTTGAAGAGCCTGAAGTAGATTATGAAGATCATTTGGGTCAGTGAATTCTTTGGTAGGTCTGTCTGGGATGGTAATCATCATCCTTGCACGATCCAGAAGACTATATCTGATGCGAAGGGATTTCAAGAGAGGTCTCATATCTAGGAATCTTTTCCTCGTGGCTTGGTTAGTCCTAGAAATGTCTGGGGAGATGAAGATTCCGTTACCCTGGAAAAGGATGGGGGAATTCTTCCTTGAAGTTGGTAAGATTTGGCGTGCTTGCTGATGACGCAAGAGGCAAGCGATGAAGGTTCTTGGCGAGGTGTTGCTGGAGAGGCAGGGTCTGATCCTGTGTTCACACTACAGTTCCAATGGGGGTGAAAAGGTGATCCCTAGGACTGAGGAGATCCAATTGGTGAGGAAGTTGATGGGGTCATCTCCTTCAATCTTTTCAGGGATCCCATAGAAACGAAGGTTGTCCCTATGATTTCTGTCTTCTAGTTCCGTAACTTCACCGTCCAGTTGTGCGAGTCTTAATTCCATGTTCTCGAGACTCTCCACTCTATCTTCCACAATACCAACTCTTTCTTCCGTTTCATCAAGTCTGCCAGAGAAAGTCTTAATATCATTTTTAAAACCTTTAAGCTCTTCTTGTATGGAGGAGGAGCAGGAGTCCAGTGTAGAAATAGAGGACCGAATATTGCCAAGTTCCTCTAGAATGTTTCCATGCAGGCATTAAATGGTGCATTGTCAGGTGATGCTGCATGTTTAAGGGTAAAAGATACCAGCTGTGAGTCAAATCAAAAGGAATTCAAATAAAATGAAAAGTGAAATTTGCAATGCAGCTGCCGGAGGTCAGTGGCAAGTATGCCGTGTTGAGTTGATAAGGCTCGTAGGTGTGATTGATGGGCCGGGCAATGTGAAGAGCGCTTCCACGTCGGAGGAAGTGAGGAGAAGGTTCTGCCATAAGTTGATTTGATGAATCAGAGGTTACAAAAATGGTGGAACTTAAGACTTATGTTACAAATAAGACTTGCCGATATCTTGTTAGAAAATGAGTTAGTTGTGTTAGTTGATACTCAGGCAGCCACGTTACAATGCCTTAATATACCTTGCCATGATGCAATCATTGTTCATTGTAAAGGTTTATTTTATTTCTCTTTGTGTAACCAGGCAGTCCTTAACAGATAAAGTCTTTGAGTGACCATGAGTTTAAAAATACCAAATTGCCCCATATCACAATATTCAGACTTCAGACATTCATGGCAAGGAAAGCATCAGGAAAAAGTAGAAAGTTACTAAATAGTGCCAAGCAGCTATGTGTTGAAGGCAGTTTTCCTAATAATGCAGCAGTTAATCAGCAAAAATCCAGGTGGTAGTGTTTAGTCAGGGAATATAGGAACGTACTCGATAGTCTTTTCTTGAAGGCCTTGTTCCATCTAATATCAAACAAGCCTGGGTTTTGCCAATGCTGAAAAAACCGGGCCTTGTTATTGACGATCGTTTAAACTATAGGCCTATCATGAACATACCATTTTTACTTAAGATCATAGATGGAGGTTCTGCCTCAATGCTTAGGCTCCTAGACCTGGCAGCCGTATTCGATCTGGTAGATCATGCTGTCTTGGCTAACAGGCTAGGGGAAGTAGAAACCCTCTCCTATGAGGCAGCCCAATGGACCATCTCTTTTTTAAACAACAGAGTCAGCTGTGCCTTCATTGAGAAAGTTAAAGCTGACCCCATACTATTATCATTCAGAGTTCCCCATGGGGCTTTTCTGTCCTCCAGTATCTAACACCCTTACTGCCCCGTTCTTTGACACCTTAGATCGGGAGGGAGTATTGTTTACTAATTATGCAGACGACACTCAGTGTGTCGTCCCCATTTTCAGGATCCCTCTCTTCTGATGAAGAGGAACTTAATAGGGTTTATTCTCCAATAGATAACTGGATGATGGACAATAATCTCACCCTGAATAGGGAAAAAACTGAATTAATGATAGTTGGTATGCAATCAATGCTAGCCAAGCTAGGAGCACTCTATCACAAATTCAACTTGGGGGATATGATTATTAAGCCACAGAAGACAGTAAGAACCTTGGGCATGGTGTGATCAGCACCTAGATATGAAAGCCCATGTGGGAAGCTTAGTTTCCTCCACTGTCTACTTCATAAAATGACTCATCTTCGCCCCTTCATCGCCCAGGCAAATGCTGAAACCCTAGCCAGAGCCATAATGAGATTGAAGCTGGATTACTGTGGCAGCCTTCTTACAGGAACTAGTAAAAATACCATCAATTGACTTCAAGTAGTGCAAAATGGGGCTGTTAGAATAGTGACCGGATTAACTCATCGCAACCACTTCTCACAATCAAGGAGGTTGCTGCACTGGCTCCCTATAGCCTATCGAATTCACTTTTGACTTCTGACAACCATTAAATGTAAATTAGGCTTAATGCCTTAGTATTTACAAGATTTGATTTCTAAAAAATCAAACAGTCGATCCCTCAGGTCTAGTTCACAGAATAGAATGACCATACCGAGAAGTAAGTCCAAGAAGATGGAAAAAGGAGCCTTTTCTATATCAGCCCCTATGGCCTGGAATGCTCTTCCCCCAAGATCTTTGACATCAAATCCTACTTGCCAGTTTAAAAAATAAAAAAATGAAGATCTGGTTATTCTCGTAGTCCCCGCATCGATCTGACTACTGTGCACTACCTTCCGATTTGGGATCCCCGCTTCGTCCAATGAGCTTTGTTTTTCTGTACATTAGCGCCCTAACGCCCAAGGGTTCATGGCTGCACTTTATAAATATCGTAAAGTAAATACAAGTCTCCAAGTGTTAAATATGTAAATTATATTTCCATATTTGCTGCCCGTGTGTTTAAAAAAGGCTGCATCCCTATGGAAGTGCTTAGCTTTACTCACGGGCCTTTTTACTGAAGGAAATCTGTTTCCTAAAAGTGAGCGGGTCATCTCACTCGCTTAGGCCGCATCAGCTATTTTCCTGACACGAAGCCGCTGCTGCAGGCCACGCCCACCATCCAAGCCAAGCAGTCTGCCAACAGTCCACAGCCAGAGCCAACGAACAGAAAGAAATGTCAAATGCCATAAAAAAGTATTTCTTTGAGGGAGAGCACTAAGCCTGTATCCGTTGAAGAAATGCAGCCGGATGCTGGAAACCGTCGAAGCGAGAAGCCCCCCGAGCGGAATGCAGGCACCAGGCAGAGCCGTAAACGAGTCGGCAGCAACCAGGTAAGAACGTTATTTGAAGCTGCGGTCTCGGAAAGGCTTCAGGAATTACAATCCATTGCTCACCCCCACTCACAAGCTGCAAATATAAATAAAATGCTGGTCGAGAAGCATGTTCATTTAGATTAGATAAATCCTCAGTTCTCGGAGTTCTGCGACTATGTGGCCATCTCCGTTGCCACTTGGCCATGACCCCAACTATCACCTTTCTAAACATGATCTCCAACAAAATTGCTTAGGCTTCGGGATCTTTTTTAAAGCCTGTGTTCACTAGACCGTTCAGACCTGGTAAATGTGATCCTTTAAGCTTGGAAATTTTGTTTTGTACATCATCTTTGTCCATTACCAAATTGAAGCCACCAGATGCTTTCTTGGCAGTTACAAAATGTTCCGTTATACAGTCTGTCCACTGTGCTGCACTCTCTGAATTTACTACCAAGTTCTCTTTAGCAGATCCTTTTCCACTCACTTCCATATTTTCTTATGGTCCTTAGTGTTGATGACCTCTGTTAAGATGTTGCCACTGAGTATTTTTAATGGGAGACATGCCACCATTTAGTCCATCTCCTATATTTGTTTTTAACTGTTCTAATGACCTTCATCTTTGCAAAGGCTATCAGCGTATTGCACTTAATCGTGCGAATGGCCCTTCGCATCTCCCTTTTTCCATCTCGTACTTCTTTACCGTAATAGAGTTTAGGAGTATTTTTGGTTGACACTATGTAACTGCCCTTCTGAATTGCTATACTTGCTACAGATTTTCTTATCCAGTCTTCCATCTAGTCAACCAACAGATTGCTAAACCAATGATTGTCTGCTGTGCTAAGACTGCATATTAAATTACAGGCTTTTCCTATATTACTACGGGACCAACTTATTTTGTTCCCACTGTGCTTAATATCAACACCTCCAACCGCTTCATGCACTCCTGACTGGCCCTATCCTTCAATTTGTAAATTCAAGAAAAAGTGTTCATTATGCTCACTTTTGGTGGCTTTCAAGCCTTGTACTATAGGCATCAGGTTTGACTAATGAAAATATAATTGAGTGGGGCAGTTTTATTTTCGTTTGACCAAGCATACTGCTTAGGACGGTCTCCCAATGCACGACCGCTCATCATAGTAAACCCCCAGTCATACAGGAAATCACACCAGAGTTTACCCAGGGTATTTGCGGTACGTCGTTTCATCACACCTTTAGACCTAATGGTTTCTGTCTCAAGACACTCTTTCAGGCTTGTGCAATGGGCGTTCAAATGCCGTCCGATTATTATCATTTTGCTGCCATCCGTTTCAACTGCCTCTGTGAGCAAACTGGCCACTGTCCGAAGATACCCTCTTTACACCCACTACCCAGGGGGAACAGAGATGTTAAATTTAATTAATCTGTTACTACTTTCGGAGGAAGAGGGGGGGCAGCTATGGTAACAGCCAGAACATTTGTGTTCATTGCTGAGATAGCAATTTCAGATGCATTAAGATTAATGTTCACTCCTACAATCAAGCTGCCTATCCCCTTTATTTTTAGTACAGTTGGTATCCTGAAGGCATCGTGAAGCAAGACAAAGACACCAGATTCAAAGTTTAAACAGAAATAATGTATTAACTCACATATCAGAATGATAGAAGGCCGAACGTGCCCTATGCTAAGGTGGGATTTCCCTACCTGAACAAAACTAAGGAAAGTCTGAGTTTAAGAGTTCAACTTAAAAGACTGTCCAAAGCCTATCCTTGCCCTCACAACTAAAGCTAACCAATATGTAGGGATGTCAATAATAAAAGTAATGTTGATTAATGCAAAGTTCTGAGCTTCTTCCAGCACTTAGCTTCCTTTGCAGCTCCCCTTTCCCAAGTTCAGGAACGTTCCATAAAAGGCTCAAGATTATCTTTCACAAGTTGAAGGCAATATAGTTCAACAAAATTCTAAGAGATCCCTTCCCCAAGTTCAATGCAACATAGTTCAAATGAAAAGCCTGCGATTACCTTCACCAATGCAACACCGGGTATTGAGGCTTGGTTCTCAAGACATTTGCAGTTCAAGTCTTGGGGTTCCCTTTGTCAAGACTTTAGTAATCAGACCACACGGTCCACCCATCACAGGTCACTCAAACAGGATCCCTGGGCTCTTCAGCCCACAAAGGTTATTCTGTACTTGCTCCTGTGTTCAGAGTTACATTCACTTAGCTCCTCTTTATGGGCCCCTTGGCTTTATGTGCAGGTTTACACTCTTCTGGCATTTCCTAGTTAGCCTGTCAGCTTTGCCATAATGTGTCACACACCTCTTGCCAGTCTTTGGCCTTGCCGCACTGCATCCATTCATAAGGTTCACCTTCAGATGGTCTTACTCATGTCCCACCTCTCTATGGCATTTTTTCACACTTGCGCTCTTTTCCGTATGTTGCACTCACATGGGCACAACGTTCCCTTTGCTTTGGTCATAAAGTTGCATTTAATTCAGTATTGAATATGTTTCATTTCAAGTTTTTATTCAGTTCGGTATTCAATATACATATTTCGGCTTGGTATCAAGTTTTCATTCAGTTCGGTATTTGAAATGCATCCTTCAAATTAGTTTCAAGTGTTCATTCAATGCGCAACCCGTTATGAGTGCCCCGGCACTCACCGGTCCTCGTCATTCCTCCCAGGCAGCTCCTGCTGCTTCTTTCTGCTTCTGAGGTCGGCGGCCCATCCTCCGAGAGCCCTGCTCTCATGCAGAAGGCAGTCTTGCACACATCAGCAACTCCGCTGCCTATGCAGGGATGCGAATGGCGTCCTCTCTTCTGACCTGCTCGCCCGCAGCTCCAGCTGCTCGTTCTCGCACACAGAGGCTCCCACACCTGTGACAGCCTAACAGCCTCTCTCGCCTTGGGCTCCACAGGTCATCTGCAATTTTGGCCAGTGTCCTTGTTCCTTCTTAGGTTCTACCACGGCTGTCGCCTCTCAGAAAGGGTCCCTGCTGGTCTCTCCCACACGGTCATCCCCGTTGCTCTCCCTGCTGTTCTCTGGTTCCCCATTTATACACCTGCAACCCCTTGACAGGTTGCAGGTGTGGCTCCTTAATTGGGCTCACCTGACTATAAACTGACATGCCTGATCCTCACAGTACTCTACAGGCATCTTCTTCGTCCCAGTATTAGAGTGGTTAAATGTATTTTTAGTGTTCATTACTCTCAGTTGCCTCTTCCTAGTCTCAGTACTAGAGTGGTGAACTAATTTACTTGTGTTCACTACTCCTAGTCACGTCTTCCTCGTCCCAGTATTCTCATACGAAACCTTGTGGGACAAGGAGGGGAGATCTTGTACAATAGCCCACAAAGGCTGGGAAAGGATTCAGGCGGTTTTCAATAGGGAAAGGGGGATACCATGTCTCTTCCTTGACCCTTCTACTCTTCTTCCCCCTTTTCTGGTGCTTCTAGAGTAGTATTATCTCTGTATACTTTCCTGGTTAGTGGGACAGGGATAGCAATATCCCATAATTGCCTCTGGGATAGAGGGTTCTTTCTGGAAGGGAAATGTGGAATACTGTGTCTCGCGTCTGAGGGCATCTCATACCAAACCCCCAAACAACCTTGCAACCAGGTGATCCTCCCTCGCTTCTCCACTACCCAGGGTCAAATTCCAAAAGTGATGGCCTTTCCCAGGCGACCTGAGAAGAGGATCCAAGGGAAGTAGATGTGAGGATGCCATCAGGTTTCTCACAGTATCCATCGACATACATAGGGGTTGTCATCCAACTTTCTTGAATTAGAAAAATATTGCGTTTTTGCAACACTCCTAATGAGCGAGTTACATTGAGAAGATGTGAAAACCCATGAGTGTTCCAAGAAATCAGGCTGCACATTCAAGCACCAGTCGCATCTTTTACTTTTATGACTTCCAATAACAGCTTTAGTACCCCTCTGATATTGTCTTGAGTTGTCACTGGGGCCTTTAGGACCATTTGTGCTTTTAAATAGCTTTACACTTTCCGATAGGTGGTAGCCTCTTGCAATTGCAGGATCCGTTCCTGCATCTAGTTCGAAGCCCAATTGGAGGATCCTTGTGCTGTAGGTGTGTATTATTGCAGATGTCTCAATCGTTGCGCAATGAATGCGCAATATATTTTGATTAGCACACTCTAAGGTCTCCAGGAAATCGAAGTCTGCCGTATCTAACATTCTCAGGGGTTGGATTTGGTGCAATATCGTCAGTAATTCAGAGCAGTTTAACAATTTTTTTGTGTTTTGCAGAGCAATCCATTTTATGGTCAAAACTGCTGAGATTGTTGGTGCCGTGAGCTCTTCACAGGCTGCTGCTACTGGTGGCTTCACTACCATCACAGAGTAGCTCCTTTCGGCCACTTTTCTTTCCCCAGTATCAAATGGGAGGATTCTAGGTTGTGCAGCTAAGCTGCAATCTTACTCCGCATTCGGGGGTTCTAGGAGATTCCGGCAGTCACCCTCAACATTTGCTGCACTGTTTTTTTTTTAATTAACCAACTAGTCAAGACCCCCAGGGATTGAGTATCAGATCTTCCTCTCCCTTCTTTAGTAGGCCTTTTAGTTGGCTTCTCACGCTTAGTGCCAGCTTAATTTCCAATCTTGTTTTCTGTTTGAATTTGCTTACTTTGGCGTATTTGTTGCCTTTTCATTTGTCTTTTATCCTTCCTGGTTAAATATATAACTGAGGTTCGCAACAAGTCTTCACTAGCTGCCATTGTATTATTCTCAGCCATATTTTCTTCAACTGGTTTCTTCTCCAGTTTCCAGTACAGCACAGGGTTGTCCTGTTGCCGTCGATCTATTAAGGTTTGTACTATCACTGCCTGTGTATTGTTTGCTGGTTGTTACCTCTTCCAAGATTATAAATGAGTATCACTGAGGAAGCACCCTTGGTGCTGCTTACTGAACCCATTGGTCACAAAGGACTGTTACATTAATTCAGAAATGTTTGGCACCAAAATGGAGTGTTCTATACACATATGTCATAGTGTCATAGAATAATATGCTACTCTCTGTTGATGATACACAATGCATTTAATTAAATGCATAGTGTCAGGCAAACAGATTCATAGTGTGATGCCTATGCCATTCGGTCCCTTGTCCGTCATCAGGGCTGAATCTGTAGAACAACCAAAATAGAGCATCATATCAAAATTGTTGGCTTGAAGGGAAGATAAAATGGAAGGTGAAATAATTTGCAAAACCATCTGCTGCCACAGTGCAAGGACCCAGTTTGGCTCTGAACACTGAGTGTGGAACTGCTCGCTGTGAAGACTAAGTACTGTTTATAAGTTGTCTACAACGAGACGGCGGATTGACAGACCCCAGCTCGCCAAACCGCATGGATGAGGTGATGCGCTATTTTGGTTGTCCTAAAGATTCAGGTATAATTTGTTCAGTATGCAGCACCCACGGTGTTCTCAGTAAAACTAATTTAGCTGTCAGATGTCCGCAAGCCAGTGACGTGTTTTCTGTAGTACGTCTTATCTTGTTCACTGACTATGTGTCAGTGTTGATCAGAGTGTGGTTACTTTATTAACCTTTTCAATCAATTAGACATGCTGCCCTACAGCCTTTTGCATTTTTCTCTTCCAAGATTCTCCCACAGCACAGAGTTATAACAGTACTTTCATTGCAATTTGCGTGGCAGCCATCATAGCTTGTAGTTCGTTATTAGTCGTGCCAGATGCCACAGTATTATTTGAATTAGGGTTCTCGCTGATGTCCATGTGCAAATTTGGAGATGCCGACAACCCCTGCGTAGTTGCTTGCAGGGGCTCCGCTTTTTCCTCCACCACGATGTGAGGTATATCTGTTAGGTTCAATGAAAGTTTCCTCCAGCACCTGGGGGCCAGCACCACTGCCAATGCTGTTTTGTAAATATTAACATAAGTCTAGCAGCAAATTATGATATATTCCGTTAAAGGTAATATCGTCCGGCTCTGTGTTAGTGTTCATCTCCTTTCAGATGTTTACTAGAGTGTTGTGTCCTTCAGTTTTAGCTGCCACCTTTATGGTGCTCATTCCACCCGGGATAAAAAGAAGGTGATTTTCCCGCAGGTTTTCATTGTGTCCAGGTAGGCAGTTCAGGCAGGTTAACTTGTGATTGGACTAGCCATATTATTTGAGCCTTCAATCACTGCCACCGTTTTCATACTTTCAGTATCTGCTTCCTTACGGCATATTCACCCAAAAATGGTTACAAAAGTAAAGCGGCTAATACAGTTCACGAACTGACGGACTGCAGAGTATACTTCTCCACACTCGCCTGCAAGGGAGCACATCGCGCAAGGAATGTGTTTTTATACGTTTCAGACATGAGACGTTGCTCGCCGAGGCTTCAGACCGAAGCAGTTGCTCCGAGGATCACTGCTCCACTCCTCAGCGATAAGGTATAGGGTGACTGCCAGTCTGTAGAGTATACTTCTCCACACTTGCCTACACACAAACAGTGATACAAAACCAGGAATGTACGAAGTTTGTTGTTAAAAAAACACAGAACAGAGGTGACAATTTCAAGCAAACACAGACAACTGAAGGCGTAAACTTGTACACTTTTTAATTTTTTAAAGAAGTAGTAATTATTGGGTTACATTTTTGGGATGGCAGGTCATTTGACCAAGTTTACAAACGCTCAGCCAAATTTTACAGACTTCTTAAAACATGTAAAATGAAGGGTACAGCTATCTACTGAACCCTGAGAGGAAAGCATCAACACCTGTGTATAGGCGCGTTATAAATGCCATATCATATCGTAACTCAATAACGAAACAGGTTAACAGTTCTGTGTTCGGAATTCAACCGGAGATGCAAGAAGCAAGCATCATCAGTTAAGACGGCGCAGCTCCGTTTTAACCGATGATGAAGCCATAATGCAATGTCATTCGTTGTTTATTTTATCAGCTTCAAATTGATGCCACTAACGCATGGAAAAACAAAGTGACCCTGAAAAGTCAACCTCCGGAGGAATTTAATTAGTAGAATTGGCTTCAAAATAAAGCCAACTTTTGAAACTTAATGAGCCCGAGTTATGCTAAAACAAGTTACTTTCTGGAGGGCATCAGTGAATTTTAAAAATGCACCGTCATGCATTCAGCCTGCCCGTTCAGTAGCGCGCGTATTTGCAAATGGAGAAAGCAGAGTTACTTTATATTGCTTACTGTAAACAACCAATGCTGAATGATTGCTACCCTATCATCAGAGGCGGATCTAACGGTCGCCAGGCAGACCAATGGCAACCGGGCCCCTGTGCCAGGCACCGCCCCTTTCACGCAGCACAGGGCCCTTTGCAGCACAGGGCCCTTTCTGTTGGACGTCTTGGACATCACTCCAGAGTCCAGTCTCCTTTCTTTCTCCCTTCCAATCCTGGGCCAGTGTAGGTAGTGGTACCTGAGAGACGACCGTGACGTAGACACGTCTCGTGACGTCCCTACACTGGCCCAGGATTGGAAGGGAGAAAGAAAGGAGACGGTTAGATCCGCCTCTGCCAGGTGACTCAGTGTTATGTGCCAGTGTGGTGGTGCTACGAGGAAGGAGTCGCCAATCGCCATTGCCCGGGCCTAGCGGCAGAAGAGAAGGTGCTGCTACTCGAGTCGAGGGAGGCTGTCGTCCAGCAGTGTTTGCGGTCTGCTGCTGCTGCTTACTAACACAGGTAAGCTTGGCTATTGTGGGCTTGGGGGCTTTGATGGTGTTTTTTTATTTCCAGTGTTTTTTTGTTTCCAGTGTTTCTAAGCATTTGTCTGCAGGCCTTTGCTTGGAAATGGATGTATTTATTTAAAGGGGGTGTGTAATCCGCGCTATCCCACTGTAAGCCGCTTCATGGCGCTGGAGGGAGGGGTGAGGAGTGGAAGGGGAAACAGGTTGAGAGGGAGGACAGAGATGGCAGATTTACTATTTTTTATGTCGTCTGTGCTTCCGAAACTAAGGGGTGTGTAACTGTGTGTTTTCGTTTAGTTTTAAATTCATTGTAGAGTTTAGGCTGATGTGTCCTGAACTGCCTGCCTCCTTGACTGTTTATCTTTGCTGGGCCTCGACATAGCTACTGCTGTGGGGATCAAATGGGACACGTAGGTGGTTGGCCTATTTATTGACGGAAGTGTGCAGCTGCAGCCAACGCGCACTTCCGTACTTGGACTCTTTGTGTGGTGGAATTTCCGAATTAGCGGATTTCGGTGGGTGATGCTTAGCTATGGGGCTTGCCCAGGTGTTAAAAGCAGTGCAGTCAGTGCCCATCTAGTGATTGTTCTTTCTTCTCTGGGGGCACTGGGAGAAGTCTAGCCTCTCTGCTCACTCAGTGCTCGGCCATAGGGCCTCCCACCCATTCGCTGCTTGGCCTCTCGGTGCCTCTCCTCTGGTGTGGTGAACTCTGGAAGGCCTCGGCAGTCAGTTTTGTGATTCGTTGTCTAATTTGTAATGCGTGCCCTGGGCTGGATGTAGTGACGGCTGCCCGTTTGATATGCTGCGTGGCCAGGGCTTGGCTGGGGAAGAGTACTCTATAGAGTTGTCTTATGGTTATTGCAGCCCTGATTCAGAGGCAGATCCAATGGTCGCCAGGCAGAGGGACCATCCCTGGCACAGCGAGTCAGAGGCTCTGGGCCCAGCTCAGAGGGGGAGTTCATGGACCGGAGTAGTGCGATGCCACCAGGGGCCCACTTCGTTGCCTCTGTGTCTCTCTATCTGTGTTTGTTTCTCTGTCTTTCTTTCTCGTCCTGTCCGCCTTCTTCTCCCTTCCCCTCCATCTCATTCATCTGTTTCTCTACAATCCTCTCACCTGCATTCCTATCTCATCCCATCCCACTTCCCCTTTACCCACGACTTCCTCTTCCATCCTATGTTCTGTTCTCTTAACTCACTTTATATAATTTTTCTCACTCCCTCTCCTAGACTCCGTTTTTCCTTATTCTTTTCTCCTTCGTTCTCATCCCTCCATCCCACTTCTCACTTGCCCCTCCTGTTCCTCTTTCTCATCGTCCTTCTCTAGCAGCCATCATTACCTCTCTCACCTTTTATCGTATTCCCCTCGTCCCCCCTCTCATCCGCCTCAAAAAGCACTCTTTGTCCCCCTTTGTTTTTCTTTTTCTTTCCACCTAGCTTGCTCTCTTTCACTCCTCACTCCACAGCCCCCTCCCCTTTCTTCCCCCGTGGATCTTGCACCAATCTGGTTTGAAATGATTGGCACAAGACAAGCAATGCCATACCTGATATAACTAGAACACATCTCCCCTTTCTTCCCCCATGGATCTTGCACCAATATGCTGAGTCTATCTGGTTTTAAATGATTGGCACGAGACAAGCAATGTCACGCCTGATATAACTAGAACACATCTCACGTATATATCTGTTGCAAAGAGCTAGAAGCTCAGAGGCTACAACCAAAAGGCTAGCTAGCCTCGAGTCCAGACAGTCCCGACATTAGCATAGCCCAGATCTTTTCCAAATCTAGCAACACCCCTGTCTGAAAGGGTGGACTTGTGGGGATGGATGGGCCTCTGTGAAACGTGACTATTTAGGGATCAAACACGTGACTCGCCACCCTAACTTGCTTTTGAGATTGAATGGGTATACAAGGGCATCATGCGCATGGTGCAGCAGTTGCTACCCTGGGTTGCTGCTTGTCAACCCTTCACCCCCCCCAATGGAGCATAATCGGGACACTGAAACTAAAGAGAAATCTGCTTTTGTCTTTTTTCAAATGTTACTGTCTGTAGTCAAAGTTGAAAGTCATTAATTTGAGCTTCAGGAGGGGTCCGAGAGAGATTCAAAGTTCTGAAAGGTAAAGCTCGACTGGAGCGTAACTGACCCCTAGGTAACTGTAATAAAGACAACTTCATAAAAAAATAGCTTTTGTCCCTAAAGTTTGCCATTATGCGCTTGTTACCACAATTAACTCCGCCCACCCAAAGCTCCGCCTCCATGACCCGCCCACCTAGGGCCCTGTGTCAGGTGCTGCCCACGGGGCCCTTTGCCTTAAATCTGCCACTGCCTACCATGAAAGTTACAGTTAAAAACGAAGAAAAAACACAATGTGCAAATAAAGAAGCACATGTTACTTCAGTCAATTTGAACATTCAGTACAAAGGTCCTAATGCTGTACGGTTTTGGCGGTCGTGCACACCTTCTTTCATTAAAATGACGACATTGAAGACTGAGGAAGCGCGCTCACAGGACGGAATACCAGGGGGTTACTTGGGTTACCCTCCCATCCAGCCTCCCACCCTCCTTCCCTCCCTCCCTCCGAGATATCCCATAAATCAATTATAAAGTCAGAAGCGGAGTAACACGACAGGTACAGTACAAAGGCAGAAGAAATGGCTCTCAATCGTAGCTTCACATTAGCACATCACCCTTCAAAAGCACTGCAGCGTCGCAGGTAACATAATTCGATTAAATACTGCACAAGTTAAGCCATTCAATAGGGACCACTCAATAATGCCATTAATCACTCCTGTCGTTTTTCAAGGTCACCAGCGCCCTCGGGACCACACCGCAGGTTTCCAGCCCACTGCACTGTTCATAAGCTATGTATTTTACAAATGTCTTTTTTCCAACTTCTGAGAATTACAATAAAAAAAGAAAATCTTGTGGTTCCTAATCATCACTTCAATTTTCATTTGTAATGGAAGTCGCTTGAAAGGCTTATTAGAGTAATACAATAGACAGAATGCTAGCATACTCGGCCGAGTAGCAGCTTCAGTGGGACTTGGGGGTAAGGTGCCTTCAACCCGTGCTCACGTTGCCCTGGAATCCTCAGCCTCTTAAGCGTCACTCTTGCCCAGCTCTCCTGCAGCCCGTCTGTTCCCTTTTCAATTCTCTCCAGTCCCTTGCTGGCTCTCTACCTCCCCCTCCTCCTTCAAGTACTCTGCTTTCATGCACTTTCCCCGTTCCTTCTCCTCTTCCATGTGGTGTTTTACCTCTCCCCCCCTCCCCTCATCTAGTTCATCCTTCAGGTGTTCTCGTTCCTCCTCTCCTGCCCAAGGGTGGACTAACCTACAGGGAACTCTGGAGATTCCCCGGGAGGCCTCTGCAACCTGGGAAACTTTTAGGTGATAACCCATTTTATTTTCACATTTTCTCATAGGAAAACATTTTGCTGAAAATGTGTAATATGGGGCCACTTTGAAAATGATTTCCAGGGCCGCGTTTGGTTCCCCGTCCACCAATGCTCTGGCCCCATTCTGTCCTCCCCTTCGATCTCTCTCTCTGCTCTTTACTTTCTCTCTCAGTTTTGATGTTGCCAAACAACTAACTCCCACACCTCATCTTCTGCCAAAACAATTTTTTATATTCCTCCCCAGGTTATAATTGGGAGCATGATTGGCCTACAAGGTGCAATGTATCAAAAATGGGATCTGGCCTCCTCATTGGATGGCTCACTATTGAACTACAAATTATGCAGGAGTGTCTTTTTGTAATCTGCACATGGACATGACTGCACGCACACAGCAAGCCTATAAAATAAAGGTCCACCATCTTGGAGTCAGAGTGTTCCCCCCCCCCCCTCCACCTGTGGTCTGTCTGGCTTCAGCATGGCAGTAGAAACAGCTGCTGGTGTGCAGAATCCCCTACGTTTTACAGACTAGTCTGCGCGTTGACCCTTACTCAAGCTGGCAAGCATTGAATTTTCACATAAACAGTGTTCATGCTACCATCAGTGCGGGGTGATCTTTTTATGTTGATGCATTTGTTCGTGGCTTGCTTCACAGAGACTGCAATGATATGCCTACACTCCGAGTGATGTTTGCTCTCAGTTCTAGTCTGCAGTCTTTTCCATGTGGAAAGGGAGACCCCGCGTTGGGGATGCACTAAGATTTAGGATCTGCTGGGGAAGAGTCACACAGAAGGATAGGGACATAATGGAGGCCTAGGGGGGATACCCACATACCACCTTCAGGATCCAGTATCTGAAGCCCTCAGACTCCAGGATCCGTTCTCTAGCCTTCCTTGAGGGACTGTCACAGTGCTTTAAAAAGGGGACGCCTCACAAAAAAGATTTTGCTGGAAAGCAGAACACTTAATTATGCAGAGAGAGAAAAGACCCCTAGGAAAGGGGTGAAAACAACCACAATGAAAAAGTTTCCTTCTTTAAGAACAAATAAATGAGATGCCATCACTCGCTCTCACTGCAACCTGGTATTAATTTACAATATTTTTAAATTGTGACATGTATACCGAACATTAGGGTCCGCACAGATTATTTTTCTGCGTGTAGCTGCCTACAAATTACAAAAGTCGTCCCAGCATCTAGCCACAATGTCCATCCTCCTCTCCCCCTAGGAATGTTAGCAAAATCACCTCTTGTGGCTCTTAGTAAATATAAACTTGAATGACACTTGTATGACTACATGGATATATACATACTAAGATTGGAGATGGCTGGCATTTGATCTCAAACGTCTGACGATTAATGGTGTGTTGGAAAACTAGCACAATTTGTCTCAAGCAAACTACACAAAAGGAGATCAGGAAAGTGCAGTTAATGATTTAATTTTCATCCAGGAAGTGCTAAACTACACCTACCAAGCAGTAAAGAAAATGCAAACAAACCATCAGGGCATAGGAGTGATCACAACTGCTGTGCTTCGCTCAACCATGTGGCCCAATTCTCCAGCAGGGCAACACACCTGAGGCCTCCGCTGCTAGCAGAGTTCTTTCTATGCCAGCGAAGAAGAAATCGGCCCTTTTGACCGTTTGATGCCACATATATATTAAACCTATGAGACCGCCCATGATGTATTATTCTGTCAGCAAGAAGGGTGCGTGATGTGCACTTATGACGTGAAGGTTTTCGCATGGATTTTAAAGATTTAATTGGACCCTCTGGCAGGGGGCTGTGTATTTATCCGGGCACAAAAGAGGTTAAGTGTCTGTGCAGGAGTACATTCAAAATAAACTCTGCAGGAAGGAGAACACCAAAAAAGCATGCATACATCAATGTACAAATCAAGCAATTCTTTGAAGGCAGTGTGGTCATTTAATATGCCCTTTTTCAAAGGTTTACTGACCTGACAAATAAACCCAGCATGCTTTTCTAACGGAGATAGGATTACTTAAATTTGCCTTCGTTTGTTTTCAATACAGAAGATTGCGGGAGGGTGCGCGGAAGGATTAAGAAAACCCACTGAATGCATAGTCCTTTTTTTATTGGGAATACCTGTTAGCCCCAATCCAAGCGCAGCAACACACATGCTACCCGACCGAGTAGCTTTTAAGGTAACCTCAATGAGAAACAACATTAAAAGGAACGTGTGGAAGACACTGTACCGGAGCATGTGAGCAGCATTAAAGACCACTTCAAACTCGGAACTGTCCAGCTCAGCTGCCTTCTTTGCCATTTCAGCCGCTTCGATTAAGCGAGATTCTTCCAAAAGGAACTGACCTGCAAACACAAAGGGAATGGCTCACGTGGACAATCAAGAGATGCGAACATTAAGAAATGTTTTCTATTTTTACTCATTGAGAAAGGGGAAAAACAGATTTGCAAATTTGACTAATTAAACGTTCTACGGTTTTTGCCAAATATGTATTCCATCATATTAGTTTCTCCAGTGCCACCAACCAGAAACACGTCTTGTATGAAAAGAAAACAGCCATGTCAGTCATTCTTTTTGAAAACTGGCATAAACACAGCCTCTAGTCATGCTCACTCAGGCTGGGTGCAACCCAAGAGTGGCATTTTGATCGGCCACTTTTAGCTATTGATCCTTCTCTTTTAATGGTATCTGGTCCTCTTGCCTGGCCCCCAATCCCAGATTTCTCCTCAGTGTCTGGGTTCTTCCTTCGGGCTTAGCAACCACCCACTCTTGCCAGGATTTGACCCCTACACTAGTTCCTCCTTATCTAGCCGTATACCCATTGCTCCCATTAACTTCGCCCACTACTCCTATTGGGTCACCGGACACTACCCTAGCACCTTTCACTCACTTGTTCCGTGTGCTTGAATCACCCTTACTGTTAAGGCAGCTGTTCCTCCTGCAGCCTGAGCGGTGGGGGAAACCCACCCCCTGCCTTTTATTGGTAATCCTTCCTTTGCTGCAGCTTTTGTTCATAGTGCCTCCCGCCTACATGCACCCTTGCTTCCAAGACTGCTTCACGGTCTTGCTCCAGACCAAACACTTCCTGAAATCATGGCCAAATTGAGAGTTCAAAGGAGTAGAGTTGTATCAACTGAACTAAAATTCCCAAGGAACCTTTGATGAAGTATCATACTGTAGCGATAAATCAATAGAAAAGGCTCCAATCTAGTTTTTGTACACAAGGGAATGCACATAATACGATTGTAACCATGCATACACACAGGGCCCAAGATAGCCAGCTGGAGGCAATGATCGAGATAAACTTGATTCCAAAAGACTGACGGCGGACATCATTTCCAAATAAATAACTTTTCAACTTGTACGTCTTCCCAGTAGAAGTGTCCTTAACATGTAAAACATAAGGCGAGCGAAATTCCCTATCCGCTATATTTTCAGCAGACAGTGGGAGGCCGGCTGGAGAAGAATCATGTCTGTAAGCGAAATGTGAGAGGGTTTTGACTTTGGAAAGGGAGGATGATAGTATTATGCGTATCATGCGAAAAAAATGCATTCTCTGCAGCATACACAACAAAAGGATTAAGCGGAAGGGAGGTCAGGAAAGCAATTGTAAAATGCATTACCAAATAGAACAGGGCATGAATAAATAAAACATGTAACCCTGCAGTCTTATTTGTAAAGTCCAGGAGGCGACCACTATATAATGCACATCGCAACACATGTCCCAAAGTTGGAAAACAGACCAATAATGCCTATTTCCTGAAAGATATATTGGGAAAACCATCTAAGGTGATGAGACAATAGTTAATGAAACACGGTAAACATAAAATGGTGGACTCATTTCCCAACAAACCAGCAGAGACGAAGGCTTAACAAAAAAAGACTGAATCAACATGAGGAAACGGGACATGTACAGTGCAACACAATAAAACACGGAAAACATATAAATACATTTTGTACCAATGCGTCAGAATATAAAAGGCAAAAGAAAAAGCCTGACAATCAGTCTAAGTAAATATAAAACTTCAAGATGAAAAAAGCAACCAATAATGTGTATGAACAAAAAAGGATATGGCTAAACTGTCATAATATATATATATATATATATATATATATATATATATATATATATCCCCATTGCTTCCCAGCTAGGCTTGTGCATTAGAAATCCTATACATATTTATTTTAATTAATATTGTGCTACAGTCAGTCAACCGAGAACTGAACTGGTGAAATGAAGTATCTTTGGAGGGAACATGGCAGGTCCTTAGGCTCTTTATGAGGGTGTATAGTTAATAGGTTTCATTCAAGATGTCAGGCATTAGAGATTCGGTACATGATTTTAAATATCGCCACGCGAGCCATCTGGCTCCCACCACCAAGGCTACATGTCTCCAACTCCTCTGGGTGGAACTCTCACAGGAAAACTAACATTCTCAGCACCTGCAGGACATTCCATTAGGTTGTAGCTCCGCTTATACATACAGGCATACAGGAAAGGAAAACGGGATATAAACACACCTCCTTTCCTTAGACCTATGACAAAGGCACACCTATACACGGTGAGCAGGAAAGCACAGAGGATAGAACAGCTGGTTACTAATACAAACATTCAAACTGCAAAACGTTATGTGGTTAAGCAAAAAACAAGTATGATTCTACGAAAATATTCATAGTAGCATTCATATCCCTTTACAATAGCAATATTATAGAGTGATTATAGAGTGGCTAATGACATTGGCATGGTTCAATGCTCTTCGAATGCTGCAATACAAAAAGGTGGGGGTTGGAAGATGTTTTAATCATGCAACATCCAATGCAGGAGAATTTTCCACCCACCCCAAATCAGGCGTGCACAATTTCTATTGATTGAATAAAGTTTTTTATGAACCTGTGACCCACAATTTAACAGTATTATTCCCCTACAGCTTACCTCCACTTTTGGGAAAAGAAACACAAGGTTGCACAGAAGGCCTATTTATTAATAAAATAGAAATGATAGAATCAATTTAAATAAACGGATTATGCATCTATGAAATTCCATCTTCTAAGGACACTACAATGAAGAATGATCAATAACATTTCTATGCTACATTTAATTGAATAAACCTTGGTAAACACACATCACTATATGCACATTTGATTTATCGTGAGTGCTCATCCACCATGTATTGAATAGTGTGTGAGGACTCTGAATAAAGTTGTCATTTTATATGAGATTCAATTTAATCAGAACAGCTCTGCCAATGTAAATCTCTCGATTTCTTATTCATTGCAAATAATCACACTCTCCCACCCCGTGGCTGGTCAAAATTTCAATCTGCGTTTTAGAAAATGGAACTGTAAGCAAGCTACTTAACATCCCTGCATGTAAATCACTTGCCAAAATGAAAGTATGTTTACTAAACTCCCTTCAGAGGTGTTTAGTATTTCATTTATGTTTAAAAGTGTCAATTTATTTTTAATGAGCAACTTAAGAGTGGAAAAATGGGAAGCGATTGATCACTGTTCACCCTTTTTATTAAATGGATCAGCACCAGTAACCAGACTCTGCTTGGTGATGTAACCCAGAACGGACTTCAATTTGCTTTTTTTCCCCAAGGTATGCAGACAGCAAGATGTTCCTTTAGCTCACTGAATACATCTGTGTATGATCATTACACAGAGTAGTCAGGAGATCTTTCAGTATACACACCATTGGTCATATTCTATCCAATATATAATTCCAGAAGCAGATACAGCTCTGAAAATGTCCTTAACAAATCAGGATGTATGTACAGTCAACTTATATACCCCACCCTTCAGTACTTAAAATGTCAGGGGTCAGGGTTTACTTATTCCCCTTAGTATCTATCTCTGCTGTGATGAATTCACCAATGTCATTGATCCTTCTCAGATGAAACTTTTTCCCATATGGCCAGGAAAGGGCAGCCGCTACCTGATCCTGACCCTGGGATGGCTGTCTGAGGGGAACGTCATATGGGGTAGAAAACAGTCAGGGGCGGGCAGCAGACACACTGGTAAGGCCATTGCATCCCCCTTTACACTCAGTACATGACACCCCGCCCCAAACTCCCATACCTTTATGGCTTCTGTGGTGTAGACCAAATTCAACCACCTTACACCAATACTAGAACTCTTTCTAACATCTTCTGTAGAGACACAGTCGAGAAAGAGCACGGGAGCAATATATATCACAGAACTGGGGGCATGCTATAGTTGGAGTACAGGTGGTGGCGCAATGTTTAAAAGCAGGAAGCGTCAAGGTGGAAGGAGATTAACTTCACTCGGGTTGGGAGGCGGAGACAAGCCAAGCAGTTAAGCATAGAGAGGCCAGACGAGAGCAGAGAAATCTCCCTAGCTTAGGGTAGAAAACTGGCGGGTAAGGCAGAGCTAAGGTACATAGAGGAGGGAAGGCAGAGGCCGGCAAAGAGATGCATATCAGGGCAACAGAGATGCTGAACTGCGACGTGAGGTAGTGCAGAAGCTTTGCGCCAGCAAGGGAAGCCGCAGCATCAGGCAAACACCCTTCTGCTACAAGGCAGAGCCGCTCACATTTAGATGAGAAGCCAAAAACAAAAGGCCAGAGAGAGAGCAAGCTAGTCTGAGAAGCAATCACAATGCCAGTGAGCCCACGGTGGAGGGTAGAGACACTGGGTTGTACTCTAGGAACATACTACTCACCGAAAGTGAGGAACAAAATCCCACGGTTTGCATACTAAGTGTTCTGAATAATCCCAGTGCTTTGGGAAGTTAAAGGACAAGTACACAGAAGAAAATAACAGTGAAGGATTATAAGAAAGAGGTACTTGGGGAAAGAGGCATACCCCCTTATGTCCTTAATGGTGATGAATATTGTGAAAGAACTGACAGAAGAGAAAAACAGGCAGTGTGATTGCGAGTCGGGGACCTGCCCCCAAATACAGTAAACATTGAAAACCCTTGCAGGAGAGTATACCAGGCAAGCCTATAATAATGTGTGGGAAGCACGGATTAGAAAAAAACCCTGCAATTGTGTGGAATATAGGGAAGGGAGCAATATCCCCTTGACTGGTTAATGACATATCCTGGAAAAGGAACTGTGACTTTAAGCTGGGAAGAAGCTGAGAAACCCAGGGGAAGGGACGCCTCCCTGTTGAGGATTGTGGAACTTTGAAAATTGTTTGTTGCACACCTATTTTGGAACTTTGTGTTGGAACATTGGAAAAGCTACAGGTGGAAAGCTGAAAAAATATATCCCTTTACACATTTCTTTGATTTTAGTTTGTCAGGGTCAGGATAGGATTATGGATACAGGCTGTGAATTATGCTTCAATACCAATGTTTAACCATGTGCTGATGTCATGACCTACTACAGACGAATCCTAAGAAGAGGTGTGTTATAAATATGATCTGAAGATGGCTATGAAGATAAAACTGGCCAATGAGAACGTAGGAATTGGGAAACCATGGCATTTCTTTGAAGAGGGGTTTGTCCAATCATGGCTGGGCGGTGGATTAGTATTTGAAAGTGTTTTAACTGTTGCAAAACTGTATAAAAGATGTGAACTGATGCGGTTTGTTGAGACTTGGATTAGTTTGGTCCTGCAACACCATCTAACTGTCACCCGGAGAATTGTACAATAAACCTGCTTTATGTACAACTGTGTGCTCACTTCTTAAGTGGTGAGCCTGTTTGGGTTAAGGTGATTAATGGCCGATCTGCACATAGGTTTAATAATAAAATCACGCAATTGCCTATAAGAGACAATACTGCCTGTAGTGTTATTGGTAGTAGTAGTGCTGCAGGTAACAGTTATTTTGCTTCTACTGATATCGTTACTTAAAGTACTACCACCAGTAATACGAGTAATATGAATTATTGTGCTGCTGCTGGTGGTAAGTGTATTACTGTAAGTAGTATTACTAATAGTAGCACTTATACTTCTGGTACTGCTATTGTTTGTGTGGCAGGATTAGCAGGCGAGGAAACTGGTTGGTCACATTAAAGGAAAATGCAACCATTTAATTTAGCCCTTTTTGGGTATAATGGGTATGCGGGCTGTACTTCATTGCCTCCCCTGATGTCAGCTGCTATGAAGGGCTTGAAAACAGCTGACAATATGCAAGTGCAAATCTTTTAAAAATATCAAAAATAGCATAAATGTGATTTTTATCTGTTAGAACATAGGAATATTCAGAAGACAAAACATTAACATTTTATTTTAGGAAAAATTGGGTCCCTTTTAAAATCAGAAAGCACTGACATGTTGTAGTGAAACACACACCTGCTAGTAATCACTATTAAAGTGTCAGAGTGCCTTACAAATGTGTTCCTGGCATCATGTTATATATGCATATGGCCGGAGTACTTGAGAAAAGCTTTTGAAACTTTTTGAAAATGTTTTGCAAATAAAGAAAACAAACGGAATTATTGTTAAAAAAGATTATGTGTGCAGTTGGTGAGATACACAGTCTGAATTCAATGTAGAGAAAAGGGTTTTGTATATGACCCCGTTCTACCATGGAACACATCAATAGATGCATTATGACCCCAAGTTCCTGTCCATACCCCCCATCTTGATGTATCCAATTTAGACCCGTTTTTGTTTTTATTTCGTTTACTCCTTGTAATGGACTCTTCATCCAAATTCAGCTTTATAGTACATCAGAAAATCATGATAAAACATTATGCATTTTGTTATTCTACCAGTTAAATATCCTGTATGAAAAAAAAACAATATTGAAAAGCAGGAAAGATTGATGCAACTGGAAATTTGCCTTTGCCTTTACTGGATACCAGTATGACCGGTTGAAGATCCTGGATAATTGGATCTGTTGGAAGGGCCACAGAGGAATAAGTAAACACATTCACTTGCTTCTTACAGTGCATGTGTCCAAGATGCAGAATAGAAGGCAGTTGATGAAATGATGTCCACATTAATAAGAGCAAAACAAAATGCGAACCAAGGACAATTCTTTTTAATGACCATTCGAGATACTTCTCCGGAAACGGGAAGAATCATCTTGTGGAACTGAAACGAGTTAGGCAAGTTGTAAGTGGAATTAATTTCAGAGTGAACCAAACTGCAACATTTACAAAGACTTATGTTTATGCTAAAATAGATGAGTAATTCAAAAGAATATGAGGATGGTTCCTGGAAATTAATCACTAAGCAATGTTATCATGTTAACCAATTGCTGATGGAATCCAAGAAAGGAGACATGTTTACATCATCTGGTTTGCCCAAATGAGTATTCCCTGTGCACTTTCAGTTATTTGCTTGATTTAATGATGCATTCTCTTTTCATTTCACAGGGCAATTAAGTAAGGAATTTGAAAAATGAAAATGAGACATCTATTACCTCAGATTTGCATACATCTACATTTCTAAATTTTGGATAATTGCATGCATATTGCAGAACAGCTAACAGTAAGCAAAAAAGGCAAATTAATAGTTGTGTTAGCTGCGCTATGAAAAGCCAAGCAAAAATGGCCTTGAGCAACAGAGCACTATAACAAAAAGTACATGTAATATGCTTTATTAATAAATTAAAGCTAATGATTCTAAAGCTGAGACGGAATTGCAAATAGAGGGGCATTAAACGAACATCGCATGCAGAGTATCACACAAATCCATTAGCATGTTGCAGACTACCCCTTACCAATACTTGGCAACCTCACAATCTCAACCCCCCCAGCCCCTATTACCATCCTGATATGTGTTTTGCTATTTACGCTGTCGCTTGACTAGGGCATGGGTATTGCTAACCCATATGCCAGCAATATTAGGCTTCAAGGACTCCTGTGCAGCCCCTCTGCTGAATGCTAGTCTACTTTGTGAATCATTTGGGACAAGCTTCCCAGGCTCTGCTGGTAGGAAGATGAACCAAGCACTCATCTCACTGCATCATGCTCTAAACATTTGTGTCTGAATCGGGCCAATCATTTATGGACTCATCTTTTGCAAAGGTGCCATACTTGTTTAATGTGCATTACTGTGGCTGGATAAAATAAAATCGTTAGATCGGATGAGTGGTAACATTTGAGATTGTTGCGAGGACAGAAGAACATTTAAACATATAAACGTGCTACCAAATCTTTACGATTCATCAATTGTCTTATTTACACACTGGCATTTATTATTATGATGCGCTGCTATACCAGACAGATGGAAAGCACCCTTTGGTAGCATGCCATGACATTCTCACATCCAAAATCAATACTAACTACCAACTAACCTCACAGCCTCTCGCTCAAGACCACATCCCCGAAACAAAACACAGCACAAAAACATCCGTAACCACAACCTGAAAGCACATGACATGCTTTGATTAACCCGACTGGGTCACCTCCACCACACACAATCACACTTCATACCAAACATACCCTCCACGGTGTGTGAGCAGGAGTGGTCTCAAAGGACGCTGCATGACCAAAACACATTTAGAAGCTTACGGGAACAGAGATCCCTGCTCTAATTCCTATCTGCAGGCATCCACACCTCTACTGTGAACTCTCCCACAAACCTTAACCTCGGTTAGTTTCAGGTGCATGTCATTGCCATCCTGCACAAGATGGGTGGAGCATTTGGGTCAGCACTACTCCCACTTGAGTGCGGGGTGTGTAATGCAAATGCCAAGCCTTAAAATGCCTATCGCTTGCAATGCACGAAATGCTTTGCTCGAGTTTGTTTATTTTGGGCATTACGTGTACTGTGAGTGCATGGAGCTGAAAAGGAACCACCTTGCACTGCAATTTCATCTGTACCTAGCCTGTGGTAGGGTCGGCAATGCACAAGGAAAGAGATGCAGACAGAGCACATCTCTTAGCAAATAAAGGATGTGCTCAAGGATGCAGCTGCCACTATAAAGGCATGCCCATACTGGCGTGAACATCCAATCCGTGTTTCAAGAATAAGCCTCCATGACAAATACCGTAATTTCCCCCCAAGCCCCCACAATTGGCAAAAGAAATAATTAAGTGCAAGATTTACAAAAGTGAAAGGACACTCAAGGCAGAAAGAATGTATGCACAATACAAAAAGCAGATGAGTGCTACTCGTGATTTGAGTGCTACTCGTAATTTCATTGCAGAACATTCACTGCACCTTTTTCAGTGCATGATATTCACTGCAATGCAATCCATGGACCATATAATAAAAGAAAAACAGATAGTGACTTTGGCAAAGGGGATATTGATTATGGGAGAGTAGAAATTCGGTGCAGGGGGTAAACCACTGCATTGTGCAGCTGCAAGGAGTTACAAAAACTGTAAACAAATGTGTGGTAAACACACTTGGACAAGAGTATTCAAGTGTTCGATAGGGTGGAATCATCAAAGAAAGAGCTGGTGGCAATGCACCAGCTGAGGCAAAGTAGGATTAAAAAGGTCTCAAAAGTGACTTATCACAGTGACAGCACTCATTCTATAATGTACTTAACTCAGTGCTAACATAAGATTTGAGAATCTCTCCCATGTACATGTCTGACTAGCCACATACTAAACCAGAGACCTGAATAGGGCCACGATAGTGTTTCCAAAGGTCAAAACACAAAACATTGATACCTGTAGACTAACAGCTATAGCTATTGTTTATAAATGACCTAGCTATAATATTAAGGGACCCAAAGTACAAGAATCAAAATAGGTTGATTAATAGCAAGCATGGTAAATTACATTTAGTGAATGCATTTACTTTATGTACATGTCACACTCCGGATTCTTTCAAACATTGAATCGTATACGAAAATCACTATGCTTGGAGAAATCGAAATTATTACCCATGTGTTATACAGATTAGAATCGTAAATTACGAAATGGGAGTTCACACACCTCTTCAAATTAAATGATAAAACAACTCCACAGAGATCCTAGATTGTAATCTTGCAGTGTAAACCACCTATGCACCCCTGACTGAGTGCCTCCTTTGATTTACAAAAACAAAATCTTACTACACACATATATAACAATTAAAACAAATAATGAATGATTATATAACTTTATAAATATATAGAACTGAAGTCCTAATCACAAACTATCACCCTCTGGGCTCCGTCCATCTGGCAGCCTCTCTCAGCCCATTGACAATCAAACATCAAAAACCTGGGCTTCTGTCTTAACAAGGATCGGACGTTATCCTCTCTTGCAAGCTCAGCTGTCGGCTGCTGCTTCCTTCATCTCCACTCCCTCAGGATAGTACTGCCATACTGGATATTTCCTCACATAGTCAAACTTATCAGCGCCCAACCATAATACACTACCGAAACAGTGCAGACCTCAGTCTCTCCTCTTCCCTATGTTTGAGACTCCAAAGAATCCAGAACGCGGCTGCTCACCTCGTTCTTCACCACAAACGAAGCAGCATCACTCCGGCACTATCTTCCTTCTACTGGCTGCATGTTCCCAAAGATATCATCTTCAACTGCTTGTGCATCAACTCATCAAAACTTCTACATGGCTAGATCCCCTCTCCTCACGCTTAAGTTTAATCAATATATCACTGCCAGACACCCCAGAACTTCACCAGATCCCATGAGTAGAGTCGCTCTTAATGCACTTGCCTCAATATGCTGAAACCACCACCCCTAAAAACTCTTCAAGAAAATAAGATATCTTTAGGATTTGGATAGTCAGCATCAAGGGAGGACCTTGGAGAATGTTGCACTTTCAAAATGCTAAAGATAAATACAACTTTCTTTTTGTGGTGTTTCCATCATCATCTGTAGATGAACTATAGCTAATACCATATTAATAATTATCATAAATATGTAATTATTAGAGAACTCATTTATTTTTGTCTTATGTGCAGTACTTTCCCCATTTAATTCTTAGGGAAGGAACATTTCTTTTTGCCAAGAACATTACCAAAACTATGAAGGGAAAGCAGATGTGTCCAGTCATCATTGTATAGCACAAGAAGCACATTTTGGAATGTCTGGTGTATATGTAGTAATATTTGTTCATGAATTCCTTCCACAGTATCTGTCTTTTCCATTTTATAATTTGTAGGTGTCTTATTTACTCACATCAACATTAGGAGATAACAGGCTTTCTTTGTTAACACAGCAGGGGTGGGGGTTAACCCTGGTCTCTTACACTTTAAACATACAAAAACCTCCATGGACTGCTTATCTAGAAGGAGTCTCAACATTGCATCATAGTGATTAAGTAAATTCATATGTATTTAATATTAATTTGTTAAAAAAACAACATCTTCTTTTAGTTAGACATTACAAGTATCAATTATTAGTTACAGAATAAATTTCAATACCATCTGTACAGTAAAACCATCCATTAAAACACCATACTGAAGTGCTATGTGCTTGAGAAAGTGTCTTAGTGCTAAAGTGCTACCAATTCTATCAACCTCTATTTGTGTTAACCATACAATAAATGCTGCAACCCTGTAGTAGATCTCCTGCCTATTCTAATGCCCGACATGTTTCATTCCTTGTGGGCAGCCTTAGTCTGCGTGAATTCTTCAGGGGCTGACCACTCGCAATAGACTAGTAGTGATACCTGGCATGCCCTGTAACTTCGTTTTCCATTATTAGTTCAGGCTACTATTCTATGCTACTGGGAGCCCTACAATCGCTTGCCAATTCCGAAGGCTTTATTGACTCTATATATAGAAGAAAACGCGTAGCAATCTATTGTATTGCTTCTTATAGTTAGGCTTAGTCCGACTATTGTTGCATCTGGGCTTGTGCTTCCATATTAATTGGTTCTGTAATTCGACTTGGCCGTCAGCCTCTTGCTGCTTGCCCTTGACAACTCTGCAAGCTTTGTATCTCCAGAGGTTTTACATTACAACTTCCACTCGCCCTACCCAGCATTTGCAGTGGTGAGAATAAATGAGGGTCTCAGTCCAACATGTGTAGTGAAATGCTGGTTTCAAATCCCGGCACTAAACTGATTACACCTTTTGTCCATCCAGTACATTAGCTACTCTGATCATGATTACTATGTGCCCTCTGTAATGGACCGGAGGGGGGGGGGGGTGTCTGTACTCCTGCTCTCTATATGGCAGAGGAGAGTCACAGAGGACCCCGGCCAAGATTCTCTATAGTGCTAAACGTGGCGAGCAATCAAGGCCTAGCTTCTCAGGAGGTGATGTGGGCTGGTTCTTAAGTACAGTGTAGTCCCCAAGCACCCACAAAGGAATGTCCACACACTGTATTAGTTAAAACACAGTCTTTATATAAATAAGGTTCAAGGTTATATACACAATCACGATTTGTTGTGCTCTGAAAAATCTAAAATGGTAAATGTATTCTGTTCTAGGTGGTACCAGGATTACTCTGATTCTATTAAAATGCATCAACTGTACGCAGTTCAAATAGCATATGAATCAACACAGCAAAACGATATCACCCATAGACTTAGGAGGAAGACAACTTGGTTAGACAATTGGCAGAACACTGGGTCCCTACCGTCAGGCACAGTTCTGTACTAGGATCCTCCCCCCCGCCCCCCCACCTGGGCAACCTGTAAATGAAGATGCAGTGCAAGCCCAGTCCATATATTGTATATTAAAGTCTCATCTTCTTATATAGTTCTGCAACCCAAATGTACCTTGTGTTATAGAGTTCTGCATTGGGGAATCGACGGTCCCTTTTTGAGTCCACTCCCTTTCAGGCAGGAGCCACGGGTCGTCCGAGATGAAAAAAAGGTGAACGTTGTCATTGAGGCAGCAGCTTCGGTCCTTGCGGTGCTCGCTGACGATTGGTTGAAAATGTTGTGCAACAGGGGAGGCGTGCCGTGCACCTCAACAATGACGGTTTGTTGCCGCAAAGAGTCAATGAAGAACTTTGGCCAGCAAGGGCGTCGAGTCGTCAGCGTCTGGTGTTGGCGAACGGGACGTGACCACGGCTGGCTTCAGTAGCTTCGTCGGTGTCTGAGGTCTTCAAGTGGCGTGAAACCCACCGGTGGATTCTCCTCGGTCGTCGACGGCCTTGACTTTCTCCGGCAGGATGAAAGCGGTCGGCGATGATGAGCAAGGGAGCCCTTCGATCAAAATGTTCTTAGGTAAAGTGAGCACGGCGTCTCCAGTCAGCGATGGTGGACGGCTGGCTGGGGCTTCTCTTCATTCTCCTTGATGGTCCCCTTCTCAGGTCGGCAGCCTTTCGTAGGTCTGTCTACCAGGGAGCTTTGGCAAATATCAGCTGGTGCATGATGGTCCCTCGTAGGTTGGGGAGGGGTCTCCTAGCTGGGTCTGCTCTTGGATCAGTTCTTTGAAGGCACAGCAACTTTCAGATTAGCGAAGTACAGCAGCTGCAGTTGTTCTTCCATTGGGCTTCAAAGTTAAGCATCAGTTTCAATGTCAGTTTCTACTTCAGCTTCTGAACGATTTCTAGCAGTGAGAGGCCCCCAGATATACTGTTGATTTCCCATTCACTTTGCTGGGTCACACTCAGGCAACCAATCACTCAGAAGGGCATTCAGGCAGCCAATCAGACGCACAGTGCATTCAGGCCATTCTTCGCCATCCAGACATCACAACACAGAATGTGGATTCAGACAAGTACACTGCCATTCAGCACTACAACACTGCAACCAGTTTTGGGCAGGGCTGTCTCAGTCATTGTGTCAAACACCAGATCGTAGACACCCATAACACAGAATGCGTATTTGTCACACACTCCATTCCCCCAGGCCCCACCCCTCGGGCGTACCCACAACATACAGTCATTGGGAAGGCTCCACCAGTCTGGCCTGGACTTTCCCCACAACACCATACATGGAACATCCACCCAACAGCTAATCAGGGGAAAGGGACAGAGTCAGAGCTTCCCAGGACTTTGGGAAAAGGAAGGTAACAGGCAATAATAGGAAGCAAGAGGCCATCTTGTTTCCCATCAGGAATCCACTGATTCCAATGACTGGCCTGAGCATCCCAAAATGGAGGATGCGCAGGGCACCTGTCAATTTAGCACGGAGCTGCTACCAGCCCATACCCTGTTCTGTGGGCCACGCACAGGGGCCCAAAAACAAATTAGGAGTACAGGGTCGTACTCCCACCCATAGGTGCCATGAGGGTATCCCAAGGGTCTGTTCACCAAACCAAATACAGGAAGAGCCACACCACCAGGAGTCCCACATGAACTCCTGTGCGGAAAACAAGACAGAACACATGATAAAGCAATAAAGGACAAGGATTCAGAGGCCCTGTCCCTCTGATGTATTTCCAGCAACACACCCTCGCAACATGAAAGTGTTTTTTTAACCTTGTTGACCCTTGCAGGCCACCTGCCCTACCCTTTACTATTTAGGCCTACCATTTGATTTGTTACGACAGGAAGTTGTCTGCCATATGTAGACTTCCGAAACTGACTCTTATAATGTATGTTGTATTCTTTGGTGGACAGGTGTAAAGTCATAATTGGCATACTCAAATATCTTCTATGCATAGGTGACTGTTTTTAGAACAGAGAGATAACGGTACTAGAGTATCTAATCATGGTGAATGCTGAATCAATACAGAGGAACAAGGGGGGGGGGGTCTGGGAATCTCTCTAGCAGCACAAGAGATTCCCAGACCCCCCTTTGTTTTGCATAAATTAACTTTGGGTTTCACCCTAAGTTAACAGGGCGATCCAGACGTGGACCTCTTGCTCACTGTTCTTAGAGAGGCAACAGTTTCACCTCACTGATGATGCCCAACAAGGCTGAAACACGTGGATGGGGTTACTGATGGTACTTTTGTTCAGAGGAGAATTGCCTAGCATTTCGGCGCTGGACTGCCCCTAGGCAGGACAAAGGCTGATATGCGGGCACATTTCTTCTCTGTGAAAGGGACAGTGAGCTAAAGACTTGGTAGAGTCTCTCCCAGGGGTTATTCACCCAAGAACAGGTCATTGGACTGTGTTTGTGCTGGTAGAGAGATTCCCAGACCCCTCTTTGTTTTTCAATACAGAGGAACTCTGATGTGTAGGAATACCATGGTTGTAAATGGTAAGTATTTTTAAATACAAACTCCAACCAAGTTTTGCACCTGAATCCTCCCTTGTATGCAGAAGCATGCTTTTTAAATGTTGCATCTCTTTCTTGCATGCAAGATCTGCTGTACAAGTGATGTGGCTCACAATGCATATGTGATGTCATAAGTGATGTCATGAGGGTGCCTCCAGGGTGTGAAATGCACGCCTCATAGTTAAGGTCCAATAGCTTTCAGCACCTGCTGAATTTCAGGGGGTTTGTGGTATTAAATCTGCACCTTAACGTCCCTAAAAGTAATGTTTTTTCACTGAATTTTAAGAGTTCTGTTTTACTATATGTCCCACCACCTGTAATTCGGTTTTCGTTCTGATAATATTCCAGATGTCATCATTTGTTGTCAATATCTGTTCTTAAGCTAAGCAACATCGGGTTTATCAAATATTGAGTTGGTAGTAGTTATGTACTGTCCCGAGAAAGAATGCTCTGGTGGCAGTGGGGGACTGTGACGAGGAAGAGTGAGATTGTGGTAGTGGGGAAAACTGTGATGAGGAAGAGTGAGCTGATAGTACTGTGGGATGATGATAAGGAAGAATGTGGTGAGGTTAGTGGCGGACTAAAACAAGGACGAGTAAGGAGGAGTTAGCTGGGGACTGCGACGAGGAAGTGTGGTGGAGTAGGTGGGTTACTGCGATGAGAAGAGACATGTGGGATTATGTAGATATTTTCCTACCTGACATCAGGCATGATTTGAGATCTTCAGTTAAGTAACGTGAAAACCATGTCCAAGTACAACAAAGAATATAGTAAACAAGCATCAGTTTTCTCCAGTGTTTAATTATGAACCTTTTATTCCACTAATTAAGCAAATATACAGATAATACCCCAAAACACTTTAAGCCCCTTAATAGCCTCCTCCAATACACACTTAAGTTAATTTAGGAAGCAATTCCTGTAGTTTATTTTTATACGTAAAAGAATGCTTCCTAAATTAACCCCCCCCAAACTACCAATCACAATGATTTGCCACATCTCAATTTATTATAGTTTTGAAGTAATTACACTTATTTACCGTTCATTCCGATTCTTGACCTTGGAAAAAGGATTGAAAAAAAATTAACAAAACTGCAGCCTCGCCACCCCCAAAACCTTCACAAATTATCCTTTCTTAACCTGCCCACATGCTCCCTGGCCCCAAAACTGCCCTGCTTAGACACCCAATATAATTTAATGGCACTTTACAAAATCGATTACGAACTTGATTTTTGAATCGCGTAATGCAGATTCCAGAAATGAAAGCTTGGGATCAGCAATGCATTGGGATATATAAAATGTTTCGTGCACAGCGGTACACCGCTCTATGCAAAATTATAAAAAAAGTGGATGGATTTACGGCAAACCATCAAAGGATTTCCTTTGAGTGCTTTGTGCCCGACTTGTTTCTTATTTGGTGCAAATTCATCCAGCAATTTCAGCTGAGTGCATGGCCAAACATAAGACTATTCCTCTATGGGAAAATTAATGCAAAAGTAAAAAAAAAACACCTTTGTTTTTACTTTAACACGGTACTGCACAATATTTTCAAGTTTGGGGGGAGGGGGGTGGGGAGAAGGGTCACCGGAATAGGAATGTCAAGCTGATCTGTTCTAAGGATCAAAAGCTGTTACCCATATAACGTTCACATTTCCTATGGGTGATGGGCTTCACCTTAACTATAGGGTGGCACTAAAATATATACATGCACATACATACATATAGTTTAGATACTTTTGGAAGAATCGTGGTTGTAAAACCCACCAAAGGATAAACGAGAATGAGGAAAGCCTGAAGTCAGATACATTTACAATGCAAATGTTCTTTTTTTAAAAAAATCAAACGGTGTATCCCTGGTGTTTAAATATTAATCAACCCAACTAAAGGCAAAAGTACCCCTTTGAATACTCCCTATCTCACACGGTCAGGGGTGACCACAAGTATTCATATATAAAGGGCAGTTCCAATATTTTTCAGTTTACAGATCTATATAGATGATCTGATGAGAAAAACCTCCCTGTACCTCCAGTCTTGAAAAAAATAGACCAAAAACGTAATGCTTATACATAGTATCAAAAAATATTTGAATAAAGTTTCACACAAAAATAAAAACTCAAAAATGTTCTGCATGAGCATGGCCCAACACAACACGGTAGATATAAAAGCAAATCAAATCACTGAATTCACATACATATAACCACATTTAGACAATAAAAAACATACAATTGGCTTTAACACCTCTTACAATTTCTGAGTATACTAGCTCAGACAAACACAGATCCCGACATGTTCGTTATTTTTTGCACTAATTGCACAAACTTTCTTCAGGGGAAGAACACGATTTTCTTAGTCGCCACCATGTAATCCAGGACCACACACGGAGATTCCAATATTGCTCCTACAACCAGGATACAGAAAAGGGGGGCATCACTATATATCACCATCATCCATCTTAAAAAGTCAGTCTAGGCTTGAAAAATAGCTCGACAACTCGTACATATGCTTCTTAATCGCAATGTACTGAGTGAATTCCACAGGTTGCTATCAACCCTGCCTCAACAATCTCTGAAACAAACTACATATCTCTTTGTGTGATATTTGTAGTGCTGGTGTCTCAATGCACCCTTGAATAGCTGTAGACTTCAAAACTCAAGTCTATATACATTTCTTCATTGCTTCTAAATTGCCATGGGTCCTAATCTGTGCTGCAAAAAAAACCACACAACAATAACCCATAGTTGTATGCCAACAAAGGGGTCACAAAAACCTGTCCCGTCACCAAAATACCACTCAACACAAAGTTACTACTCACAAATTCTGCCCTAGAGTCTAAGATTGTGCACTTAATGAAACCCCACACCGTGAGTAAAAACACAAAATATATAGCACCGAACTACACACCATCTATAGTGACACCATAATGCCTCTCACCAAACAATGTTAGTACCTCCTATTTTGAAGTTACTGCCCGCAGGGCTTCCACCGTAATCCTTTCCGCCACAAATACAGTGTTTCTCTGTAAACACACCTCCCAAGTAAGGTACCTTTTAGAAACAAACATCGGGCATCATCATCAACCAGTTCGCATTATTATGGCTGCAAACACGAGAATATCCCATGTTCAACAGGTAAAACAAAAAGATTAATTCAAGCATACTCAATTAGAATGCAGTCACAAAAATCTGCGCGAGCGAGAACCCCAACCAACAGCACTCACGTCTGCGCGATCCGTACTGATTGTACTCTATGCATGTTCGCGTATACCCACTCCATTAGGGAGGATAGCTCATCGGCAACATGCTTCCTTTGGAAGCAAGACAACAGAGCCACATGGGTTCGATCCCCGGGTCCGTGCTCAGAAACCTCTGGGTATTAAGTGCGTTATAAATAACCTATCATATCATACAGCGATAGACAAAGGACTAGCAAGTTGACCTCCATAGGTATAGAAAGCAGACTGTAGCCGAACAATTACACTTGTGAGCGATCACAATGGTAAGTGCCTGTGAAGAGAAACGGGTCATCTTTCAAAAAACATAACCAACCAATTTAGGGTAGATAGAACTTGATACGCCAGCTTATTAGATATTATAGACAATAAAAATATATATTAAACCATAAACATGGAGGAAAAACCTCACCATGATGGACTGCCCCAGATTGTAATAAATAGTAAATAAGAGAAGATGGCAACAACCCCAAGAATTATTTTGTTAGATAACGGGCGCTGGATTGCATGTTGAGAAATATATATATCAGTCTAAATAGCATAAACGTATATCACCCCAGCATGGCATATCAAGATATGAACAATGTGTGCCACAATATAAACATATATCATGTTGTATAAACACTGATTTTTTTTTTTTGTAAACACATTTTATTGGCATTTGGTTAGGTACACGTTGCAGGTTGTATTTAATAGCAGTTTGTGTTGGCCATATAAAATAACATAACAAAAAACAACAAGATAACAACGACAATGAACTGCACAGTCTTCTATAGTAGTATCGTCCTTCAGCTTCGGTTCCGAAGCGGAAAAGTATAGAGTTAAGAACTCGATGTCCCCTTAGGAGTTCAAGTCGAGGTCCCGAATTGTCTCTTGCCTTAGTTTAGGTTAGGGGAGGCGTGTTCTTCAGGGGGGCTTGTGATCTGCAGAAAATGCAATGTCGCGGAGGAGAGCCCTCCATGCTTCAAGGGTGTTGTTCGTGTCGCCCATTCCAGTGTTAGTTCCGTCTTGCCAGGCTCTTGTCTCGGCTGTGGTCCACCGATCTAGTTCTTTGATCCAGTACTCGTATCTCGGACCCCTTTTGACTTCCAAGCCATTTCTATGGCTCTCTTGGCTAGGATGCAGGAAATGTCCATCAGCCTGAACACATGTTTGAGTTTGCTCACCCTGGGGTGTGCTCCCAGCAGGCATTCTTTTGGTTCCCAGTTGTATCTGGTGATGCCAGCAGTCATGCAAACGTGCTTTACTTTAGACCAAAATTGCACCACCTTGTTGCAGGTCCAAAACATGTGCAGCAAGTCCGCTGCTTCGCTGCCGCACCATGGGTAGTTTGATGAGGCCTTTTTATTGAAACCGGCCACCCTCTTCAGGGTCATGTATGTTCTGTATAGAACATTGAGTTGGATTTGACAAAATCTGGTGTTCCTAGAGACCTCTTTGGGGCAAAGCAATATTCTTCCCCATTCAGCGTCTGTGAGCGTAACCCCCAAGTCTGTTTCCCATCTTTCTTTTAGTGCTGCACTTTTAGGGTTGGGTCTGGCCATCAAACGGCCGTATAGTCGGTTTACTGGTTTCCAACCGTCTGAGAGCTCGTGCATCTCATTGAGCAAGGGGTCTAAATTGGGTTCTGCAGGCCATTCTGGCCACTTCTTTTTTGCAACTTGTCTGAGGCGATGGTACCACAGGAATTGGCCTCTACTAAGCTCCTCTGAGTCTAGGATGAATTCAAATTCTCTGAATTTGGCGTCTTCGTACATGTCGCCCCATGCGTAGATCCCAGCACGTTCCCAGTTTCTCGCCACCTTGAGGTCTGTTATGGTTCTGCATGTATCGACGAGGATGGGGGTGTTGGGGGAGTACGGATGACTCAGTCGGAGGGTGGAGCAGGTTCTGGTCCAGATCTGTCTCCCCAGTTGTAGGATCATTGGCGCGTCTCGTGTTCGTTTCAGCGGGTTCCATAGTGCCTCTTTGGGGAATAGGTTGGAGGGTGTTAATCTTAGTAATTCTGATTCTGCATTTGGGTCATCCTGTAGCCATTTTGTCACGTGGCCAAGCTGTGCAGCTAAATAGTACATATGGAAATCGGGAAGTTGTATCCCTCCTTCTTTGTGTCGCAGCGTGAGGATCTTTAAGGATAGCTTGTGTCTAGATGTGCCCCATAAAAAGTCCCTGATTATTGAGTCCAGTTTTCTGAAAAAGGATAGGGGGATGCAGTAGCAAACATTTGTGAAGTGATACAAGAGTTTCGGGAGGATAATCATTTTCACGATAGCTGCTCTGCCCATCATAGCGAGTGGCAGTTTTGACCAGAACTGCATAGAGTTGCGGAGTGCTTTTTCGATGTTGTGGTCATGTGTGAGCTCTGGGGTATGTTTTATGGTAATTGCCAGGTACCGAAACATTTCTGGATGCCATTTTATTCCCACCTCCGGCAAGTCTGTTTCTCCCACCTCAGTAAGTTTGGCCAGCGGGAACGCGCAAGATTTTGACCTACTGAATTTGATCCCAGAGTAGCGGGCGTAGTTGTCCAGAATATCTAGCAGTACCTGCGCATTTACGTGTTGGTCATTTAGGTATAAAAGTACGTCGTCGGCGTACAAGGAGATTATGAAGTGTCGGTTACCTAGTTTTATGCCCACGTCGAAGAGCTGATTTCTGCAGTAGATGGCAACTGGTTCCAGTCCCAGGATGTACAACATGGGCGACAGTGGACAGCCCTGTCTGGTGCCTCTCTGTATCGCCCAGGCTTCAGATATTATTCCGCCAGTTTTTACTCTGGCCATGGGGGAGTTGTATAAGACCTTGACCCATCTCACGAAGCCCTCTCCAAATCCGAACTCCCTCAGTACCTCGATCAGCCATTCCCAGAAGATGGAATCAAAGGCCTTAATGGCATCTAAGGACACTACCGCTAGGTCCTCGTCTCTTTCCTGGGTTTCGGCTACGACATGTTGTAGTCTTCGGAGGTTGGCCGTGGTATTGCGTCCAGGGACAAAACCGTTTTGGTCCTCATGTATTATAGTCCCCACCACCCTCGCAAGTGTTTTGGCAAGAATGGTGGTCAAGATCTTGCTTTCATAGTTTAGCATTGACAACGGTCGCTAGGAATCACAGCATTCAGGGGGCTTGTTCGGTTTAAGCATGGGAATTATGATGGTTTCCTTCATGGTGCAGGGGAGAATTCCTTCCTCGTATGCTTCCGTGTAGACCCCAAATAGTATCGGAGTAATGGTTGCTTCATAAGCCTTGTAAAACTCGGGTGGGAGACCGTCGCTCCCTGGGGTTTTGCTAGTGGCCAGGGATCTGATTGCGTCCGTAATATCTTCAGTGGTAATCTCAGAGTATCATGCTTCCCTCTGTTCATCTGTCAGTTTTGGAAGACCGATCTCGTCAAGGGTGGCTCTAATTTCTTCCCTGGGTACTTGTACTTCGTGGGAGTAAAGTTCAGAGTAAAACTCAGCAAATGCAGTGTTGATGTCGAGTTGGGACTTATGCGTTATTCCTCGTGCATCTTTGATCTCCGTGGGGAAGTGTCTTGGATGTTCACGTTTGCACAACCATGCTAGGAGTCTGCCTGGTTTATCAGCCTCTTTATGGGCTCTGGTTGTATTGGCTGCAAAGTCAAATTTCGCTAGTCTGTCCCAGGCTGTTTGGCATTCGACTCGGAGTCCCCTCATGGTCTCCTCCATCTCCGGTGTGGCGTCTGAGTCGCTTCAAGGCACGTTATTTCATTTTCGCATACTTCTAGTGACTCCTTCAGGCGTCTCCGAATGCCTCCCGCTCCAGAGATGGCTTTGCCCCGTGTTACCACCTTCATCGCCTCCCACAGTGTACTCCAGCTCAATACGGATCCTTTGTTGTTGTCGATGTAATCTCCGAGCTTGATGCCAAGGTCTTCCTTGAATTCCTGATCAGTGAGTGCTATGGGTGGGAGTCTCCAAGTCGGAATCGGAGGCCTTGGGCCTTATAGCTTCCAGTGCATAACTAGCGGTGAGTGATCCGATATCGATCTACCTAGGTATGTGATGGAGTCCACAGATTTAACTTGTTCCCTGTCTATGAACAGGTAGTCGCTCCTCATCTCTCCCCTGCCCTCTTCTCTTTTGAACTAGGGCTGTACTACATAAACCATAAGGAAATACAAAAAGAAAATAGTACTACTTTGAAACATTATCAAAAATGTTCTGCTCACATGGCCTGATTGAGTTCAGAAATAAGTATACTTCAAAGGCAAAGCCTTAGAAGGTTAAGGCAATCTTAAAGAAAGACAGGCATGGACCACCCATTCATAGGCTTGTAGAAGATCGGTATGGGGAAACACGGATTTACTTAAGAAATAGTTGGCATTCACAAGGTTCTTTCTATTATATCAAACAGTCTCAAAAAGGAAGATAAAATAGCCATCAAATGATTCCTGTGCCCCCAAGGAAAGGAAATTCCCTTGGTGTGTGCTTTTGTAAATTAACTGGGCTCTATAACTGACATCACATGGGGAGCACTGCCTGCATTAAAAACCACCCTCATAATGCCAACATCCTAATCCTGCACTTTGGCTCTCTTCCATCTTTTCATCAGGGGGCTCCACCCCCAAGCCCCTTTATTCCACACACGACCCACCCCACGTCTGTGCCGCCTGTCTTCTTTTTTATGGCTGCCCCCTTACATGCCTCTTTTCCCCCACAGCTTTCACGTGCTGCTAAACGCTAACCTCACCCTCCCTGCCCTGCTGCCAGCCTCTATGAGGTCTTCCTCTTTCGCGTGTGCACGCAGTGTTTTGTGGGCAATGTTACCTATTGGGCCTCTTTTATGGGCGGCACAGGAAAGACGTTCTACTGACCCACACAATTATCTCGATCGTTGCTCAAATACTGACAATGGTATTGGCTAAATTACCGAGGTAATTTCCATAAATTGAATAATGCCATCCATTCCACTCCAGATAACCCAAATAGCTCGCTCGGCAGAGCTTTTCCTGCTATGCACCTTGTCTCTGGAACAAGCTACCAAACAAGACAGGACTGCTCCCCTCCATTCAACTCTTCAGGAACAATCTAAAGACTCTTTTCTACTCAACTTTAACTCTCCCCTACGGAGCACCCCGTGCCTGTTGCTTCCTCTAACCATCTTCTGCTACTGTGTACCCTACTTGCAACCTCTGGGAGAATCCCCCATGTACAGCACTCCACTGCTTCCAAACTAGGTTTGTGCTTTGTAAATCTCAGATAGATTCAGAGTGGGCGTTTTTTGCTGGAATGTGACTGCAAGACTCCAACATGACAATGCATTACTTACCGTAAAAGCATTTCTGATGGTTGTATCTGCTTAGATTCACATGCTGTGCATAGGTCCGACATCCAGTGGTCACTGCGGAGTATTGCATTTTGTTTTTCGTAGTCGAAAAGGGGACGTCGACAAGGCGTGTCTGTAACACTATCCCTATAGTGACGTGCGTTGTACCCACAATCCCTCACGCGTCGAGGTTCCTCTGTTTGTATTTTTCTGCCCTGAGGGAGCCTTTTAGCCGTGAGTGAGTACAGAAAAGAGAGAAATATATATAAAAGGATGTCTATGTTCCTTCCATCCGAGCGGGGAGGAAGGGTGGGCGCATGTGAATCTAAGCAGATACAACCATCAGAAATGCTTTTACGGTAAGTAATGCATTGTCTTCTGATGTTTGTTAATCTGCTTAGAATCACATGCTGTGCATAGACTAGCGAGCAGTACCCGGAGTTGGCGGTGGGTTATGAGAAGGAACAGTAGAGAAAAGATGTCTTAATACTGTCTGCCCAACCTGGGAATCAGATCTAGAGTGTGCATCTAGACAGTAGTGTTTTGTAAAGGTGTGCACAGAACTCCAGGTTGCCGCTTTGCAGATGGACTCAAGGGGAACATTTGCAATGAATGCTATGGAAGCCCCCGTGCCTCGAGTGGAATGTGCTCTTGGCTTGAAGGGTAGTTCTCTCTTAGCAAGAGTGTAACAGAGAGTGATGCATTGAACAATCCATCTAGATATAGTGGATTTTGAGACCGCATCTCCTTCTCTTCCTGCTGCCACCGAGACAAAGAACTGATTAGTCTTTCTCAGTGGTCTGGTTCTTTCCATGTAGAACATGACAGCTCTGCGTACATCTAGTGTATGCAGACTTTTTTCTCCCGAACTGGAAGGGTTTTGAAAGAACGTTGGTAGTTCTATAGTTTGGTTTACATGAAATTTCGAGATGAATTTAGGTGCAAACCTTGGGTGTGTGCGTAGAACCACCTTATCTTTGTGAACTGTTACGAAGGGGTCTAGTACAGAAAGAGCCTGTAGTTCACTTACTCTCCTAATGGAGGTGATAGCTATTAGGAAAGCAGTCTTAAGGGTGATATCTTTAAGAGTTGCCTTGTGCATGGGTTCGAAGGGAGGGCCCATGAGTCTGGAAAGTACCACATTTAAGTCCCATCCGGGAGCTGGGTTAGCTATCGGAGGGTGTATCCTCTTTACCCCCTCCATGAAGGCTTTGATAACTGGTATCTTCCACCACGACACTTTAAGTTGGGAAGTGGTGTATGCAGAAAGTGCCGCTAGGTGGACTTTAATGGAATTGAACACTAAACCTGAATCCAGTAAATGGGTCAAGTATAGAATAATGTCAGTAGGAGAGCAGTCAACTGGGTTGATGCTAGTACCTCTACACCAGATAACGAATCTTTTCCATTTGCTAGAATAGCAGTGTCGAGTATTAGGTTTTCTGGCTTCCCTGAGGATGTCCATACATCTCTGTGGGAGTTGTAAATGTCCAAATTTTATGATCTCAGGAGCCAGGCTGCTAAGTTCATGGTCTGAGGGCATGGATGCAGTGTTCTGCCCTTGTCCTGTGACAGCATGTTGTACGGGCAGGGAAGTTTCACTGGGGGAGATAGGGACATCTCCATCAAGTGAGCGAACCATGGCTGCCGGGCCCACATTGGGGCCACTAGTATCATTGTAACCTGCTCCTGATGCATCTTGTGCACCACTTTGTTGAGAAGGGGAGTCGGGGGAAAGGCGTAAACAAATTTCCCTGACCATAGAATCGACAGACCGTTCCCCTTGGACTGGTTCTGGGGGTACCTGGAGGCGTAACTTTGGCATTGTGAGTTTTCCAGAGTTGCGAACAGGTCTATTTCCGGGAATCCCCATTGAGTGAAGAAGTCTAAGACGATGTCTTTGTGTAATTGCCATTCGTACTCTCCGGGCAGGGGGAAGTCTCTGCTGAGTTTGTCTGCTAGAAGATTGAGTTCCCCTGGTACATGTTGTGATAGTAGGAACATGTTGTGTCTGAGAGCCCACTTCCATATATTCTGGGACAGTTTGGACAGTCCTGGAGAGTGAGTGCCTCCTTGCTTGTTGAGGTAGTACATGGCTGTGGTGCTGTCTGTGAGGACCATCACTGTCTTTCCTTGTAGCTGTTTCTGAAAGGCTTTCAGTGCTTTGAACACTGCTAGTAGTTCCAGCAGGTTTATATGCTTGGATGCTAAGCTCGGAGTCCAAACTCCGTGGGCCGTCTGATGGGATAGGTGAGCCCCCCATCCTGTAAGGGATGCGTCTGTGGTTAGAGTGGCTTCCACTGCGGGTGTGGCAAAAGTTTTCCCTAATAACAGGTTTTCTTTTGTCCACCACCGTAGCGAGAGAACCAAGGCCTGCGAGACCACCACTAGATCGTCCCATTGTCCGCTGGCCTGACACCACTGGCTGTAGAGCCACTCTTGCATTGGGCGCATGCGCAGGCACGCGTGAGGTACCAAATAAATACATGACGCCATCATCCCTAGCAAGCGCATTGCTTTGCGTACCGTCACCTCTCGGCCTGCAACATAATGGGGAATCTGAAACAGCATGTTTTGGACCCTCTCGTTGGAGGGGAATACGAGGCCGTCCTTTGTTCGAATTAGAGCCCCTAGGAATTGTTTGATTTGGCTGGGGTCTAAGCTGGACTTCTTTTCGTTGATGGAGAAGCCCAGTTGGGACAAAAGGTCTACGGTCTTTTGGGTATTGGAGAAGCATGTTTCGTAAGAATCCCCTGTTATGAGCCAGTCGTCGAGGTAAGGGTATACCGGGATGGATAATCTGCGCAGGTGGGCCGCTGCCACTACTTTCGTGAATACCCTTGGTGCAGATGCTATCCCGAAGGGAAGTACTCTGAACTGGTAGTGTTTGTCCTCTATCTTGAACCTGAGGTATTTTCTGTGCGATGTCAACATTAAAATATGAAAGTATGCATCTTTCATGTCCAGTGTTGTCATGTAATCCCCTTGTGATAACAGTGGGATTACCTCCTGTAAGGTCACCATACGAAACTTTTGGGGTTTGACAAATATGTTCGCTGGGCGCAGATCTAATACAGGGCGCATGGTTAAGTCCTTTTTGGGTACAAGGAAGTACACTGAATAAATACCTTCTGTTACCTGTGATAGGGGGACGGGCTCTATAGCTTCTTTCTTCAGTAGTTCTTCCACCTCTTGAAGAAGAATGGAGAGGTGTTGCGGTGTCATGCGTCGGTTCCGTGGGGGTTTGTACTTCGGGGAACCGTTGAACTCGATGCAGTATCCGTGGGCTATGGTGGATAATACCCAACGGTCTGACGTGATTCCCTCCCATGCTGAAAGGAACGATGTTAGCCGGCCCCCGACCGGTGATGCATGGGAGGGGACCCGAATTTTCGGGTCATTTGCTGGTATTGGGCGTGGAACCTCTGGGGCTGGAGCCACGACCTCTTCCTCTGCCACGGCGTTGGCCTCTTTGACTGAACTGGGTGTTACCCTGGTTAGTGGGCCAGTTGGAGCCAGAGTAATATTGTTGTTGTTGGTTCTGCTGCTGTCTTTGGCCACGAAAGGAGCGTTTATTACCATAGCCTCGCCTGTTAGGGGGCCTAGAAATTTGATCAAGAGTCTTGATGGTATCAAACTCTTTTTTAGCATGTTCTAGGGCCTCATCTACTGCTTTCCCAAACAGATGCGTCTGTTCAATGGGTTTATTTATGAGGGAGGCTTGGGTTTCGGGCTTAAAACCTGAATTGCGTAGCCAAACGTGGCGTTTGAGAAGTATTCCCTGCACTAGGGAGCGGCCAGCCGTCTCAGCGGCATCTAGGGAGTTCTTAACGATGCCCTGGTTTACCAGTGTGCCCTCTGATATTATAGCTAGCAGGCGAGAACGCAGAGGTTCAGGTGCTTCTTCTGCTTCGCTGCGCAGCTTGTTCCACTGTGCATCTGCGTAGCTAGCTAAAAGTGAGTTGTTATTAGCAATTCTAGTAGAGAAGGCGGCGGAGGTCGTGATTCTCTACCCCAGTGCGTAGAGTTTTTTGCCTTCTTTGTCTGGAGGTGCTTCACTAGTGGATAGTGGCACCCCTGCTCTTTTTCTTGTGTTGGTAACCACAAGGGAGTCCGGAATAGAGTGTCCTCTGATGTATAAAGGGTCAGAGGATGAAGGGCTGAAGAGCTTTTCTATTCTAGGGTTGACCCCTCTTACTAAAGCTGGGTTAGTAAGGGAAGGAGAAATTCTTCTTTTAATAGAAGCCAGGAGTGGAATAGATTGGCTAACAGGGGCTTTTTCTTTGATGACTTTTTCTACAAAGTCGATGTCTGGAAGAGTTTCCCCTGTATCAATTTCAAAATGCGCTGCTGCCTTGCGCAATAGTGCATTGAGGGAAGGTTGGTCATCTATGGGAGAGGAGTTCCCATGTGAATCCTTGAGAGGAGAAGGGAGAAAGGCATCAGGGTCTGAATGTACTGATGGGGATTGCCAAGGCTGCGCTGACGGTGAATGCCAGGGCTGCGAGGTAGCTGTATCCTCTTCAAAACCTGTAGCAGTGGTGTAAGGATCTTCTTCGAACCCCTCTTCCTCAAGTTCTACCTCTTCTTCTCCACCCAAACACTCCTCATCTTCTTGGAGGTATTGCTCCTCCTCAGTGAGGTCAACCAGTCTAGGAATCTTGACTCTAGGGTCATCATGTGGCCATTCTCTTTGTCTTTTGTGAGTGGGTGGGTCCTGGTTTCCTAGAAACCTTTCCACTTTCTCCATGCAAGAATGGAGTCTTTCAAGGGTCTCATGGGGTACCCCTGAATAGTCTAGAGGGGGGAAATTAGTGTTTTCGCCTTCGAATCGTTTAGAACGCTCCCACAACGTCGACGAGAGGTTCCCGTCTCCTTCTGAAAAGCCTTCAGGTAGTTCGGAAGCGTCCTTTGGAGAAAGGGGCAGTTCCTGGCTACTTTTATGTTTTTTCGACGCGGTATTCGACGTTTGTTTCGTCGTCCGCGTACGTTTGTCTTCGGCGACAATTCTCGCTAGGCTCTCGACCACGATTTTGTCCGTCGAGGGCTCTGGTGTCGACGTTGTGTGCGTTGCGCGTTGTACCTCGACGGTCGCTCTATGGAGCGTTGCGTCGGATGTTTTTGGGGTAGCGCCCGTGTTAGATGGAAGCCCAATCGCTGGTCGCGGCTGCGTTTGCGGGTGGGGCTTGTGACCTTTACGGTCTGCGGTAGACGCCGGAGTGCCCTGCGTCCCCTTCGGCGCTGATGGATCCTTCGTTCTCGACGAAGAAGAGCCGTGGGTAGTGTGTTTAGCCTTATGGGGTTTGTGTGCGTCCTTGTCGCCGGGGTGTTCATCCCCATAAGCAGGGCGTGAGCCGAGCCCGTCGGGGCCGGGGACGGACGACGAGGAGCGGGAGCGCTCCTTCTGGGGGTTCATGACTTCCGTAACGGACGTCGAGTTATCGCACTCCTCGTCACTTTTAGTAACAGCGGCAGCGGGTGAGGAAACTGACTTCCACATCGCGTAGTCCGCCCACCTCTTAACCCTACGTTCTTTAAGAGTCCTGGGTTTTAAGAGCTTGCAGGCTGCGCAGCTGTTCTCTATGCGATCGAGGGATAAGCAACGATTACAGAGCTTGTGCTTATCTTTCCAAGTATATTTGCCCCTGCAGCGTGGGCAAAACTTAAATGGTGTCCTCTCCATAGCTGAGGCAATAATAGCTGGCGATAACAACCCCAAGGGAAAGAAAGGGGAGAAAGAAAGACATTCTCAAAGAGAAGAGACAAAGTTCTAACCCCCACTCTCCCTACTGTAAGTTGGCCGTCGAGGCCAGGCCACGTGTTCGGCAGCGCCGAAGGATCTCCTCCGCTCTTCCTCTCCGTCGAAAATCAGTTCGGCGGAGAAACAGCTTCACAGCTAACGTCGAGGGGGAGGGATCGTTATCAGTATATTAAGTTATGACGAAAGGACCGAGGTCCGTGGCAAGTATAGCAATGTCTCTCTAGGAGCTCCGCGAAAGGCGACCAGAAACTGGGCGGAAAAAAACAATCTGAGGGACCTCGACGCGTGAGGGATTGTGGGTACAACGCACGTCACTATAGGGATAGTGTTACAGACACGCCTTGTCGACGTCCCCTTTTCGACTACGAAAAACAAAATGCAATACTCCGCAGTGACCACTGGATGTCGGACCTATGCACAGCATGTGATTCTAAGCAGATTAACAAACATCAGAAACTATTTTATTGGTCAACTACCCAGCTAAGGATTTCAAGAAACTATAGTAAGCAATTTCAACTGCACAGGGAAGAAAACAATAATAATGATGTACAGATGTACTCACGAATATCATTATTTTTAAAGCGAGAAATGGAAAGAGAACTCACTGGACAATTTTCGCTTCAACTTGAATTTTCCATTGGTGGTTACAATGAAGAAGTTCCCCCCTTCCCACAAGATTCTGTCATTGATGAAAGTTCTTAGCGACATCCCTTGCTAAAGAAAATTGGTTGTTTTCTTGTAATTGGCTTTACCATACAAGCCACACTCTTGGCTTGCAAGATGTAGCATCTCACGTAAAAGGCAAGAAAACATTTCTTGCATCTCTTATTTGTATCTTTCCTTCTGATCTCACTAATGCTTTACATGTGTGCATCATAAGACCTGCAGTTCCTCCTCCTTCTCACTTTCACCAATACTGGCAACATTTCCTGCAGATCGACTGCATTGCGAGAAGGAAGCCTCTGATCTGCGCGGCAGAACCATCAAGTGTAGAAGCCAGAGGTGGATTCGAAAGCAAAGGGCCCTGCACATGTTTTCCAAAGTGTCACCATGTTCCAGCATGCATCAAGCCCAACACCTCTAAGAGGAACAGAAAACAAGAGCACCTTCTCACACGAGGCCCATGGTGCAGAAACCCACCGGGACATCTCCAGAGTTCCCTTTGGGCCAGCCCAACACTGGTAGAAGCATGGGACTACACATTACGTCGGGTCTGGTGTACTAATGGTTTTGGGGTGCAGGAAGCTGCGTTTCTACAGATGCAGCAGGCGCTCATGAAGAAATTAGCTTTCGGCGCAGAGCACGACCTAGTTAATTAAGGCAACGGTTTTCAGGATCCCACACACTAAAGAAATGATACCAAATCACAAATGCCAGCAGACGGCTAATTAAAGGAAGCGTTCTTCAATTTTAAAGTAAGATGCATCTTCTTGATATGCGACTCTAGACATTTCTTCATTTTTTTTTCTCACCAAGCTTCTCCAATTACTCTGACTGGAACTGAAGCCTGGCATTTCGGGATGAGCATCTTGTGTAGTCAATGGTGCTTGTGCTTCTGGAAAAACAATTTAGCACAGTTTGCGCATTTGCGACTTAGAGCTTCTGAAGGGACTCGCAATCTGGCAACTGTCTTGCGAACAATGCAATTATCTTCTCGGTGTTAACAACGCTCGGACAAAAATTCAAACACTTGCAAATAATGCCTTAATTTAAAAAGTAATTTTTGATGACTAATCTATGCATGCCTGGTTAGTGAATAACAAATACGGATTGCGGGCTTTAAAAGTGTCCACTTTTTTCCATGTTTTACTTTAGATAATATTGAAAAAATGAAATGATCAGAAAAAGGTTGAACTGTACCATTTTCTCAAAGGAACAGTGTACATGAGAAAGTAGGCAAAATCGCAACCTGGCAGGGGGCTAATGCGGAGGCCGGCGCTTTAAAAACAGTACGTTTGGGGGAAAGGGGGGACAATCCCACTACCTTACAGCTGCAACGCTGGTCCACCAACAGGAAACAAATACAGTAACAGGAGGCAAAAGTGCAAAATGAACAGAAAAATTAATTTAACGTATATAAAATAAATTGCAAACGAACTGGTTTATTCAAGATTGCAAGTGAAACAAAACCCTCGTGGCTGGCACACAATGTTACTGTCAGAATTCCATCCTCTACTACACTTAACCTGTCACTTTTGCTCCCCTCACCTCATTTTATCTTATCTTATGGAAATACTTAGACGCCAGCTGAGGCAGTTGCAGTATCACTTAATTATTTATAACAAATGAACAGCTATGATCATGCAGAGTGTGCAGGGTATTGTTGATAATTTAGTGTCTGTAGGAATGCATCAGCAATGCGACAGTTGGTTGCATAGTCAGAGACCCATACCACCTCCTCTTTGCAATTGTATCTTGTCCTCAGATGGACCATATTAAGAAACCTGGAGAAAGTAAGGTGAAGAGTGTCCCTGCGGGTGGGGGGGGGGGGGGGGGTTGGGGGGCATCTGGTGGGTTTGTGGCCAGCGGGGGACTGATGCAGTAAGGGTTTTACGAGGCTTCTGTCGCCACACGCGATAATGCCACAGGGAGTCAAAGCTAGATTCGGGCAGGTAGTGCAGATAACAGAGCTGTCCAGATCAAGCAACAATGATGGCGCCCCCCCTCCCCACCCCCCCCCCCCAAGGAAAACCGAACGGCAGAAATCTGAGCGTACAATGCACCGTTTTATTTAAGGTGGCTGCCAAGCTTCATTGCTAATGCTGCAACTGTTGGCAGGATGAGGTCAGTAGACCTAAGTAGCAAGGGAAAGCGTGGAAACGCTGGGTCTCGTGTGGGCTTCCCCATACCAGCAGGTGACCGAACAGGCGAGATACCAGAGGATTGTGCGGAGGACCAGGGGCACCTGTGAGACGCCTGCCTGTATACAGCGGCAAGCACCTCCAGAGGCGGCGCAGCGGCAAGGAGGTGGCAGCCCCCCACAGGAGAAGTGTGCAAAAAGGTGGGGCTGGTACAGCCTCCTGGGTAGCAGAGATCTGGAGGCTGACACACCGAGGCAGCTGAGCCCATCGAGGCATAGAGAACAGCCTTGTTTCCCACTAGCTGGGACCCGCAGCACCACTAATGTTAGGCGGTGGAAGAAGCTTTGCAGCCCCAGCACAACTGACTGCCACGCTGGGGACTGGGCTACAAAGAGCCTCCGTCTGCCTGACAGCGCAGTCTGGGACCACAGGGAAACCCGCTGCACACCATCTATGATGGCAGGGAGCCGACCAACCACTGGAAGGAGAATCCATAGCCCAGAGAGGAACCGTGCCCAACATCCTACTCAAGCCGAGGCCCAGCAAGGTAAAGGACTGTAAGGTAGGAGATAGGGCCAGTAAACAGCAGCCCATGGTCAACCTTCCTATCGAGCAGCAGGTGCCGGTTCTCTTGCAGAAGATTAAAGATAGTCAGGCATTGCCAATATTAAAAAGAGCTGGACAGCATATCAGACACCTGAGCAGGAGCCCACAGGCACCCCTCTTGCACATCCAGGGTACAGGCCCCCCCCTTCCCCCATTCCCCTGGGAGTTGTCAGCAATAACGACCAAAGCCAGTCTAACTTACTACTAATGGAGGGGGATGCCCCGGAGCAGCGATGGCAGAATGGCTCAGGATTAGCTTACGCTTACCCCAGATCATCGCATTAGCTTACCCCAGGCTGAATCAGGGAGGGGGAACCGTGGTATTATGATGGGAGAAAAGAGAAGGCAACCTAATATGGACAAGTAGACAGCCCTGATCCTGCAGCCGCCCCCCAGAACCTCCCCTTCCACGCTACAGGAGAGCCAGATTGCCACCTTGGAGGGCAGGATAGCTGAGGTTCTACAGGCGGTACAGAGCTCTAGAACATGCTGGAACGATAGGGGAAGAACTGACCCTGATCAGGGCAGACATGCAGTAAGCGGCATAGAGGCAGAAGGCAACAGAATTGAGAGTTAGAACGGCAGAGGAAGAAGTACAGATCCTAAAGAAACAAGTGGTCACGTTGATCCAGTTGACCAGGGTCCTTGAGGCCCGTGCAGAGGATGCAGAAGGCCGCTCAAGAAGAAACAATGTTATGATAGTGGGCCACCTGAGAATGCGGAAGGAGATATGGAGCAGTTTCTGGAGGTGTGGCTGCCCGGACACCTGGGCAAGAAAGGACTCTCAATGGTTTGCAGTGGAACGAGCTCAAAGAATGCCTGTGCAGAGACCGGCACCGGGAGTCCGACCTAGACCGGAAGTGGCCAGGATATTTCATTTTCATGACCAAGACCTATTGTTGCAGGTAGCAAGAAGTAAAGGGCCAATCAAACTTTCAAACTCCACAATAATGGTGTTCCTGGACTACACAAAGCGGGTGCGGCATCAGAGTCAGCACTTTGAGGAGATAAACAAGTTACTCTCTTACCTGGTAACGTTCTTTCGATGGGATGGTCCAATGACGTATTCCAGATCTATGACAGTAATCACCACAGCTGTGCTGCTTCAGAAAATCTTTTGGCGTCTGCGTCCTGCGTCGATATACTGTCCTCAAGGGCCTACGTCGAGCCGACGTCACTGGATGTTATAAGTAGGACGCATGACGCCCGTAGCCTCAGTTGTAGTTTTTTCCCAGAACATGTGGCACCAATCTTCTGCCAGTATGACCACAGAAAGCCTTGCGGAAACGTAAGCAGCAATCGCATAAGAAATTATGTAGCAGGGCAGGTAGGGAGGGAGCGACATGGAATACGTCGTCGGATCATCCCATTGAAAGAACGTTACCAGGCAAGAGTAACTAGTTCATTGAGGGGATTTGGTCCTCCGACGTATTCCATATCTATGACAGACTCCCAAAGCAGTACCAACGTATGGAGGAGGGAAAACATTTAGAATATAGAAATTTAGAATGCCCAATCAAATTGCAGAGTAAAGGACCGCCTTGCCAAAGGCCAGATCCTGCCCATGGATAGAATCTAGGGAGTAGCGTCGTACAAAAGTATGGACCGAAGCGCAAGTGGCTGCATCACAGATGGTACGAATAGGAACACCCCTCTGCAGGGCAGCAGATGCAGCCATACCCCTAGTAGAATGGGCCCGTAAGCCTACCGGAGGGTCCTTACCCGCCAAGCGGTAACATTCAGAAATTGCCAAGATAATCCACCTAGACAAAGTCTGCTTAGTAACAGCTAGTCCCAAACGCCTTCCAGCGTAACCAATAAAGAGCTGATTGTCCAGTCTGACCCGGGACATGCAAGAAATGTAGAAACTTAAAGCTCTCCTAGGATCCAACATATGGAGCTTCTCCTCTTCCTTACCAGGATGTGGAGGAGGATAAAATGCCAGAAGAACAACCTTCGGGCTTAAATGAAATTCCGACATCACCTTCGGAAGAAAGGAAGGACGAACTCTAAGGACAACCCTGTCCTTATGAAACACAGTGAAGGGTGGCTTAACGGAAAGTGCCTGCAACCGACTCACTCTGCGAGCGGAAGTGACCGCAACTAAAAACACAGTTTTAAGGGTTAACAGCCTCAAAGGACAAGAATGTAAAGGCTCAAACGGAGCACCCATGAGAATTTCAGAACAAGGTTCAAATCCCAAACAGGCACCTGGAAAGGTGACAGAAGAAACACATTAGTCAGTCCTTTGAGAAACTGAGAAATTAACGGAATTTTGAAATAAGAACACTCCTCAGACGAGCGCTTAAATATAGACAGCGCTGCCAGGTAACCTTTAACAGTACCCACTTGCAGGCCCCTGTGGGCCAACGAAAGCAAAAAAGACAGAACCACAGGAATGTCACATGAAAAAGTATCCACATTCTTAACCCTGCACCAGTCGCAGAACTTTCTCCAACGACAATGGTACAGGGACTTTATTGCGAGTCGTCTGGCCGAAAGCAACCCCTCCATCACGTCTTCAGGGAGGTCCCAATCCTTATACCTCAACCTTTCAGAAGCCAAGCATGAAGGTTGAGGGATCTGACCTCTGGATGGAGAACCTGACCCCCCCCTCCTGTGAGAGCAGGACGTCCCGGTAGGGAAGACGACGTGGAGGGCAGATGGACAAGTCAAGAAGGTCAGGGTACTACGTCCTCCGAGCCCAAGCTGGAGCAATGAGGATCATCCGGGAACTGAATCTCTAACCTCCGCAGCACTTGCGGGATGACGGGGACTGGAGGAAACGCATACAGCAGTGGGAAGGACCACTCCACCACAAACACGTCTCCTAAGGCTTCTTTTGGAGGAAATTCCCGCGAGCAGAACCTTTCGCACTTCCGGTTGACACTGGAGGTGAAGAGATCCACCTGAGGGGTCCCCCAAAGGGCGAAGATCTCCAGAAGAATCTCCTGAGTCAGCTCCCACTCGTGAGAGATTGCACTCTGCCTGCTCAGTGTGTCCGCCGTCTCGTTTTCGTCTCCAGCCAGATGAACTGCCGAGATCGAAACTTCCTGCTGGATGGCCCAGAACCAGAGCTGCATCGCCTCCCTGCATAGAGGAAGTGACCCTGCCCCCCCCCTTTTTGTTGAGGTAGTGCATGGCCACTGTGTTGTCCGTCAGAATCAGGACATTCTTTCCTCGCAGTGTCGGCAGAAAAGCCTTCAGGGCAAGCCTGACGGCCCGCAGCTCCAACAGATTGATATGGAGTCGGGACTCCGACTGAGACCAACGACCGCTGACTGTCAACTCATTGGCATGAGCTCCCCATCCTGTGAGGGATGCGTCCATCAAGATCGTCACCTCTGGCCAGGGTAGCCAAAACAGAGCCCCCTTCATCAGATTGCCTTCGATGGCCCACCACAGAAGGTCCTGGGCGACCGAGGGCGGCACCTGAATGGGGTCCGACATACTGTCTGAAGACTGCGACCACTGCATCTTGAGGGCCCACTGCAGAGATTTCATCCGCTAGTTGTGCTCCGGCACCAGAAGAATGCAGGACGCCATGAGGCCGAGCAACCTCAAGAACTCGAACGCCGGGAGACTCTGGGCGTGTTGAAACTTGTGCAACATCTGCTGAATGTGATGAGCCCTCACCTGGGGAGGAAAACACTGCCCAAGGGATGTGTCGAGCACTGCTCTGATGTACTGGAGCCACTGGGTAGGTGTCATATGAGACTTCTTTAAGCTGAGGGAGAAGCCCAGCTTGTGAAGGTAGTGGCAGGTGACGGACAGATGATCCAGGACTTGCTCGGGAGAGCGTGCCCTGATCAACCAATCGTCCAGATGGGGGTAGATGTGAATCCCACCTTTCCTGAGATACGCTGCCACCACCACCATAAGCTTGGTGAAGACCCTCGGGGCGGAGGTCAATCCGAAAGGCAGGACCCATAACTGAAAATGCAAGTCGCCACCCGTGAACCTCAGGTACTTCTTGTGCTTTGGATGGATCGGCACATGAAGTGTCCTTGAGTTCGAGAGACATCAACCAGTCTTGAAGTTGAAGGGCCTGGAGGACTTGAGAAAGAGTAACCACCTTGAACTTGTCCTTCCTGAGGAGCTTGTTCAAACCGCGCAAGTCCATGATGGGTCTCAATCCCCAGTCTTTCTTCGAAATCAAAAAATAAGGGGAATACCATCCCTTGTTCCTCTCCGCTAGAGGCACCAGTTCTATGGCACCTTTCTCCAGCAGGGATTGAATTTCCTGCGCAAGGAGCGGATCCGGACTCTTCAAAGAGAGATTCCCTGGTGGATTGTCGTGAGGCCTCTGCCGGAAAGGAAGACAGTAGCCGTGGGCAATGATCTCCAGAACCCACACATCTGAAGTAATGGCACGCCACTCTGCAAGATGCTGTGCCAGCCTTCCCCCAGACCAGCGAACCATGGGACATGGCCTCATGACTGAGCAGAAGCGGCTGCGGCAGTGCCTGAGGGCAAAGAGGAAACTGCCCGAACGGCCTTGGCACCTCGAGAACCCTGTTTTCCACCTCTGGCACTCCTACGGTGGCCTCTTTGACTTGCATCTCCTCTCAATTTATTAAAGGATGAGTAATATCGAAAGGAACCTCCCCTCCATTGCTGTCCCCTAGGACGAAAAGGCAGAGGTTGGGGAACTGCAGCGCTCAACGACTTCGCTGCAGCTTTAGAGGTTTGCAACCTCTCAAGGCTCTCGTCAGCCTTGCTGCCAAAAAGATGTTCACCATCAAAGGGCATGTTGAGGAGCCAGGCCTGCACATCAGGAGCAAACCCTGACTTCCGCAACCACGCAAACCTGCGTATTACTGTGCTCGCCGCCATGGACCAGCTGACACAATTGCCATGTCCAGCACTGAACGGACTCACAGCATCCTTGCCATCCTGTACGATAGCAAGAAAACCATCCCTTTCCTCCCCTTCGGGAATATGTTCAGCCACCAATGAAATACAGTTCCACAGAGTGTGCGTGAAACGTGACAAGGCACACAGAGTTGGCTGCCTGTAAAGCCATATCCCCTGAGGAAAACACTTTCTTCACCCAGCCATCAAAACGCTTGTCATCCCTATCAGGAGGGATGGTAGCGTACGACGCCTGCTTTGCTGGGGCCGCCTGCACCACCAAACTCTTCGGAGTGGGGTGCGTGGTCAAGTAGCAGGGGTCACTACTGGCTGGAGGGTATTTTCGCGGCAAAGACTTGCTCACTGCCGGGAGACTCCCTGGAGCAGTCCAAGCTGCTGCCACCCTTCTTTGTAAAGCCATATGGAATGGCAGTACCGGCTCAGTTGGAGGACCTTGGTCGAGGATGTCGGTCAGGTCATCCTGCAGAAATTCCACAGGTGGCGCAGACCACCCCAAGTAATCCGTGATCCTCGACATAAGGCACTGGTACGAGGACTCGGCATGGGTGCCATGCTCAGGCCGAAAGAACTCCACCTCCAGAGAGGTGTCCAGACCACTGGCGTCTTGCAGTGACTGACGCAGGTCTTCATTCTGGCTGTGACCAGACAAAATCTTGTCAGGCACCTCCTCAGGCACCAAACCTTCCTCAGATCCCTCATCCCCCTCAGATATAAAATCCAGAGGTCGGAAAGAGGGCACAGACAAAGGGACAAAGACATTCTTAGCCTTGGCCAGAGCCTTTCTGGGGGGTTCCACCGTGCCACGGGGTACCTCCAACAAAGCAGCCTCGAAAGGCGTCGACGTCGAGCAAGGCGCCAACAACTTCGACGGCGTCAACACATGCCTCGAGGGCGGAGCCCCGAGCGTGTCCTTCGACAGCCTGGGCTCCGATGGAGTCGACAAATTCCTCGGAGGCAGAGCCTCGAGAGAGTCCCTCGACAACCTCGGCACCGCAGGCATCGATGTCTTCCTCAAAGACTTCACAGGCTCACACGGTCTCGAGGGCGTCGAGGACCAGGAACTGGAACGGGCATGTCTAGAGCGACCATCCTTGTCCGACTGGGACCTCAAAGGCGCCCTGTGGTCGTGATGACCGCTCGAGCCCAAAGGCGTACGAGCGGTGTCTCTAGCACGGTCATGGCCGGCGTCCTTCGACGGCGCGGACGGACCGGAGCCCGGCGATTGAAAAATCGCCATCATCTCCTTTCGGAAGGAATACCATTCCTCAGGAGTGGAATGCTTGTTGGGACAAGCAACCCACCAACGGGCAGAGTCCTCGGATGAGGACAGGGAAGGCGACCTGTGACTGCACTTCCGTGAGTGCCTCGAAGAGGCAGAGGAATGGCGAGACCGACTCCTGGAAAGAGACCCCCCTGGACTCACGACGACGATGCGGAGAGTCTCACCTCGAATCGTCCGTCAAAAGACGAGTGGATCGCGACCTCCGGGGCTTAGCAGCCTTACCCACCGAGAGCTTCTTACGCTCCTGCAAGGCATTCGATGTAAGCGACTGGCAGTGGACACAGCCATCCGTATCGTGGTCCTCCCCGCGGCACGAGAGGCAAGCGCCGTGCGTGTCCGTCAACGACATCTTGGACCCACACACCCGACACTTCTTAAAACACGACCATGGGGTAGAAGAAGCCAAAGTCATCATTTCAATTACACAAACGAACAGGTTCGAAGAACCGAAAGAACAGGATTCAGTAGAACCGAGGCGCGCCAAGATCTCCGAAGCGAACACGTTCGCGGAAAAAATGGAACTGAGGGCGTCGTGCGTCTTACTTATAACATCCGGTGACGTCGGCTCGACGGAGGCCCTCGAGGACAGCGTATCGACGTCATCGACGCAGGACGTAGAAAGATTTTCTGAAGCAGCACAGCTGGGGTGATTACTGTCGGAGGACCCAATGCCCTCGAAAAAGAGGGTACTTGCAAGACCATGAAAAAAAAAGATATATGCTGCTATACCGGCACGGCTGAAAATCAATAAAGGCGACCGCCACTGGTTCTGCAACACACCAGAAGTAGCGTGAGAATGGTGGGAGGCAGAGGGCAACTGGTTGACGAACTCAATAAGAAGGTGCCAATGCAGATGCCCCAACAGGCGAGACCGCACTCAAACTCCGGGAAGCGCGAGAGAGACGGGCTCCTGGCACCCGCCGCAAGTCAAGCAGGATTACGGTGGCAGAGGACGAAACTTTACAGCTACTGAGAGAAGCTGTGGGACCAACAATGGAGCCAGCAGAAACTTCAGGAGAGCACATCCTGTGAATCGGAGGGATAACTAACAGACAGATCTACAAAGAATGGCGAACTGCATCATTCAAGGAGAAAACAGATCACTGCAGAAGTGACAAAGGCAGCAGAGAGGCGGCCACAGAGCTTGACCTCCCATTCTTTTGTTTCTCTTCAGCCTTACCATCAGTCCCCCCACCCCCTCCCTCAGAAATGCAGCCCTTTAGGGACAATTCCTCTCACCAACTAATTGCATTATTCTGTCTAGAGCACTGATACCGTCTAAATTAGACTACTGAAATGTGCTACTCATCGGAAAATCTAAAATAAATCCATCGAAACTCCAAATCCTCCAAAATAAAGCAATCTGCACCACCCTTGGCCTCAATAGATCCAACTACATCTCAGCCACTAGATGCTAAGCACACTGGCTCCCTATCTATTAAAGGCTGGGTGGACTTCAAAACGCCAACTATCACTCATCATTGTGCGCACAGAGACGCCCCTCAGTATCTAAATGATTGTATCATTCAAACTGCCCCCACACGTTCTCTTAGATCTAGTGCCAGTAGGTCACTGATCACGACCCGCTTTAAGAGAAAAAGAGCAGGTGGGGCTAGCTTCCCTATCACAGCCACCACACTTTGGAATGCATCACCAGCGCAAATTTGCAACAAACATTCTTTCCCTGTCTTCAAAAAATTTACTAAAACTCGACTGTTCGATAAGTATGAGTAACTACCAGTTTATGTTCTGTATTGAATTGTCATCCATCTCTGATCAGTCACCCATATGTACCCCACTCTATTGTAACATGCTACCTATGATGTACTAACGCTGTGATACCCCAGGATTTAGGGGTTGGTCATAAATACAAAAATAAAATAAATAACTAAATAAATTGTGAGGCGGAGAGCCCCTGAGCATGACCATGGCGTTCGCTGTCTTTGACTGAGAGGCAGCCCACTGCGGGGTGCCGTCTCTGCAGGTATTTCACAGTGATGGTTCTAGGAGCACTAAAGATTATTGTTGATGGTATGTTGGGGGACAGGGAACAGGTACTTATCACGAATGCCACTGCATTTGGGGAGGAATTTTGAGTTGGTTTTGGGGGTTTGCAGATTTGATGGCGGGGGGCAAGGTAGAGGGGAGGGGATCTCGGGGTGGGGAAGGGAGGAGAAGTGTTTAATTCAAGTGTCAGACACCTTGTACGTCTCATGCTACGGCCGTGGGGACTAACAGGTTAACATCAGGAAAGGGGAGGTTAATTTTTAAGAGGGAAGGAGGGGAGGACACAAATGCAACTCAGAACAGTTTGCACAATAGGCATCAGATTAAATTATGGAGAATGGGGCAGGGAAAATGGGTAATGGACCATGGATCACTCACCTGCAATGGGAAGCCTCACCATAGTCACCTGGTATGTGCGAGGGGTGGGCCAAGCCAAGAAAGGAGGGATATAATGAGCTCCCTGAATAGGTGGGGGTGCAAATAGCCCTATTGCAGGAGACACATGTGACCAAAGCAGAATTTGAAAAGGTCTAGGTAAATTGGGGCTGGGAGATGTACGGTGCACACTTCGACTTATTCCGGAGGTGTCTTAACATGGATAGCCATAGGGACCCTACTACACATTTCTACAGCCATATAAGATGAGGAAGGTAGGATGCTGATCCTAGTAGGCACACTTGAGGGCAGCGAGATCTGCATCACAAACTCCTACGCCCCCAATATAGATAATGACTCATTTCCCAGTGGTGGTGCAGCTACTGAGGCGACAGGTTTACAGGGAAACGATATGGCAGGAGATTTCAATTGTCTGATGGACCAGCAGCTGGACAAGTCGGGAACCGACCGAATGCAAAAACCAATGGCAACAAAATCCCTCCGACAGGCCGTATGGGACTTGTGGCGGGAGCAGAGAGGGGAGGGGATACTCCTATTCTCACCCTCACAGCACTCACTCACGCATAGATCTCCTTTTAGTAAGCCAGGACCATTTTACAGAGAACGGGGTTGCCACCTACCTGAGGAAGACACTATTAGATCACGCCCCTTTGAGAACCTCAATAGTGTAGTGGAAAAGCAGGCGGCAATACCTACGTGGAGATTCAGGGAGGACATATGACAGGCTATCGAGACATTTTTTACAACAACAAACAGTAGGTAGAGGATTACAAGGTGATGTGGGATGCATTTAAGGTCACACTCCAGGGGAAATGTATAGCCACCACTCATGGGGCTCAAAGTGAACATTTGTCCCACTTAAGGGACTCGAAATGCCAGACTCAAAACTTGGGAGACCTGGCCTAAAGCTCCTCACGTGGGGCGCAGCTGCTGAGGATTTTAATTCTGTTTGCTGCCTAGTATCCCTGATTCCTTGCTGCTCTAGTCAATCCACTCAAAATTCGATTAATTGGGGTTTGAGAGAGCATTGCAGTGGGAAATCTTAACTTGGGTGCTATCTACCCCAACAGTAAAATTGCTCCTATTCATCTGTGCTTTGGATATGTTATTGTAGAAGGTCAACCAAGTGTATTTCATCAGTTTACATTGTAATTATCACCCCATTGGTGATTACTGCCCAATATTAAAATTGTGCGATTTTCTTTGAATTTAAAAATAAATAAATATTGTATTCCCACCAATCTGCCTGGTTCATGGTCCATTGTGATGCAGGGTATTTGTGAAAGGGGGTGTGAGATGGGTTGGGTGCCAGCTCAATCTGAATTCTAGGAAATAAAGAAAAATGATTCCAATTGAGCGCTACATCCTAGGCTAAAGGCAAGAGTCCTGGTCTGTAGTGTGACACCCGATTAGAATCCTTAACATATTATCTGCTCATCTGCTGGATATTCCTGCTAAAGATTTTGAGGTACCATTTACACAACGCAGAAAGGAGGGAGGCCTTTCTCCTGATGTCCAAAATGTGCAAACACAGTGTTCTGGAAGCTACTCACGACCTGCAAAGGCCAGATTTCACCTGCAGTAGGACAACTCGCGTAAAGACTTTTTAGGCATACACCTTCATCCCTCGATTTCCCTGCAAGGATCAGTGCTCTGGAGGGAGGCCCTTTGATTTTTAATAATTGCTGTGCTACACATTGTGACCTAGTCCCAAAACTCTCAATGTACTGTGGTATTTGATTCCAAGCGCTACAATTGATCCATTGGGATAGTCATCTTTTGTCATCATCTGTAGTTGCAAGTTAACACTTGCATTGTCGGGTTTGAAATTGAGGGGAGGTGGGAGCTATTTAGCTCCTGCTTTTAGCATAGTAGAGCCTGGCTAGCTTGAAACCAACAGCTACGAGGAACTACTTTTGGCTCCTAGGGCCAACTGTTGCCTTCTAAATATGTAATGTGACCTTAACTTTGAGTATTTGAGAATGTTAGTAAAGAAGAATTAGAACACATCCGATATACATTTAAACACAATGGTTCATACAAAATTGACAAAACGTTTAAAAGGTACATCTCTGGTAACTCCTGGTTCCCCTGTGGTAGCTCCTGTCTACAGGGTGATGCCCGACACTCAGGAGCTGGTTTTAGCTCTTTCTCATCTGATCTCAATATCGAACCCTGCATTGTGAGATGTAACTACAAGACAACTCAACTATGACACCCGCCCATCGGTCAGTCCTTGCTCTTGAATTTGGGCATCAAGTGACTGTAGAGAGGTTTGGGATGCACGATGTATCGGTACTCGTGGGGTTGTCAGAATAAGTGTGATGCACGGGATTCGAAGAAGAGGAGTGAAAAAAAGATGCAAGTATTCTGGAACCAATTTTCAGTAAGAAGTGGGGGGTAAACAATGAGGTACAGAGCTGCAATTCTATGCTAACATTAGCATGTGCCGCAGGTGAGAGTGTTCTGGAGGATCACGATGGTCCAACCATTTCAGACCATTATGGTTGGTAGCAGCAGATATCAAATGTAGGGTGCTGCTAACATATCTAAACAACTGGTTCACAATCCTCGTGGCAGAAAAACGGCTATTAAAAAAGTGTGAATTATCAGGTACGAGATACTTCATGTTGCTCACTTTATTAATATTCAATATTGCAGTTCATTAAAAAAAAATATTTATGCAAGTCTACACCTTTCATTCAAATGAAACCTGCTTTCACCGCGTTTAGAATTCTGCCTGTTTTCATAGAGCTGAACATTGGTACAGGTAATAGAAGTGGGGCGCAGGGAGTTGAAGCCATTTGCACAGGATCACAAAGTTTGGTGAAGCAGGAAAGTGGAGGTTAGACGCTCGCTATTCGAGTTTCACAGTTATCTATTTAGCAAAAAGACCACAGGTCTCTACAAATTGGGAGACCAGTTGTAAAACTATCTGAATTTTAAAAGGGTCGACAAAAACCAAGTGTTTCTGATCCGATGGCATTAGTTGCACCTTTGCTTGGAATATTAATTTGCAATCCATCTTTAGAGTCGCAATTAAACCACAAACTTCTTAAAGCAGACCATTTGGATGTTTAATGTCATCGTAGTTATGACTTATGAAAATAAATAGCGCCCCAGTGCAAGTTAGGAAATAAGAAGCCACAGAACCCAAATCAAAATGTGGGGGCAAACAACTCAGCCAGAGAAAGGCTTCAGGGAAGCTCACTATATTAATGACTAGGTAAATTATGCTTTTCTGGTCATGCGCATTCAACAAAGCAAAACCGTCATGTGGCCACACCCCACCAAATTAGAAGAATACTCCAGCATTTCCAGTGCCCAGACGTGTGTAAACCATTCCACCGGAGAGGGTGGGCATTTAGCGGTGCTGCCTCACTCTATTCAAAGTAATGATAAAGCAATTGTGAAATGTTTCTCCTATGAAAAAGGGAAAAAAAGTACTTCCATCTCTACAAATGAATCCTTGATTGATTGGGGGGACAAACATATGGGATAATTTCCTGCACAGGAGATTTGCTATAATGAGTGAGTGTGCCAGCAGGTGATATTAAAGCTATAATCATGCAGCGAGATCAACTATGTGAACAGCAAAAGGGAACATGTCAAGAAACCCAGTCTTCGAGAAACTCACCATAATGCATATAACAATTTCCTTTGGTGGGATCCAGCTTTATTGCTTTCAAGAAGTACCTTTCAGCCTCGCTCTTGCGGCCCTAAGCAAAGACGAAAATAACATTGATTAATTGTGCACCTACACGAGCAAGTAAACGAACTGATGAGTTCATATAGTATAATTATAGATTTATTACAGCTGCCTAAAGTACTATACGAAGGTTCGGCAATGAAATGTTCCACTACGCAAACAAATTCCTAGGTACGGCCATGTCACCAAATTTCCTATTTTGCGCACATGCCTGATCAGACGCGCACCCCTGCAATTAATGCAGATGGGTGTATGTTACACCACACTTATGTATGCCTTTTGCTAACTGCAAGTGGGTAGAGAAGGGACTTGGTGGTGAAGAACATGTTCAGCACCTGGATTCTTCCACGAAATCTATAAGTGGCTGGTCAGGCTGTATTTGGGTCATTTAAGGGACCCTGGCTGAATTTCCTGGCAGGGACTTGGAGTTGAAAAGGAGATGAGATGACTGTACAATGATGCAGGTCTCCATGACAGATTTACAGACTTGGACAGCCAATGCAGCAATCTCACAAGACTAACTTTGGAAATGCTGAGGAATGTTTTGAGACAATGAGTATGCGCAAAACCATGTAGGAAGTTATGAAATATGTTAGTATCTTTAATGGGTACCAAGACAGAAATTGAGTCTTTATAACCGAAAGAAATAGCATACTAGGAAATGGAGTCAGTATACACTCTTCTGTAGAAATTGTATCCTTACAGAAGTGTCTAGACTGCTGGCAATGATATTGAAGGATTTATGGTCATTTCATCTAAGACCATTTCATCAAAATTTTCCCATCTAAAAAATGTCCATCTAATGCATTTTTTTTATTTTTTAGGGGGGGTCCCCCCCAAAACCCGTTTTTTACCCTTTAAAATGCACCTGAACAAACATTAACCCTTAATCCCAAACACATGCATTAGATGGACATTTTTTAGATGGAAAAATGTTGCTGGAATATTAGATGGAATGGGTTTAGATTAATTGACTGGATACCCTATTTAAGCCACCTAGGCATTCGTACAGTCATCCAATACGTGAAAAGGTGAAAAAGGGGAATCATTTCAAAGTAGCATTCCCATATACCCATGTGTACATTACCATATGCACAGGTAGAGACTGACAAATTGACTTCTGCCCTGCAGGGGTACAAGGATGAGTAGAGGATAAAACGCCCACTCAGGTCTCACACATAAACCAAGAGCCAACAAGCATAAAGGTTAAACAGGAGCATTCAAGAGATCTACCTTCTTTGCCTTTTATGGTAATGCTGGCCGAGGGAAGGCTATGCTCTTAAGTGAATAGGTTCAGTAGCAAATAAGACAGTAAATTATAACAGTCCAAAATAAAAGAATGTCTAATCAAGGTTCTATAACAATATATACTTTAATCAGACATACCATGTGCAATACTACCTAACTAGGAAACAAAGTAAAACCCCACCCCTGTAGTAATAACAGACTATGCGCAGACAAATAGATGCAGCACTTTGGGTGAGGCAACATGGGAGAGAAAGGTATGTTAAAGAACACAGTATATTTATTGAGGTTGCAAGGGGGATTAAAATGACCTACACTGGCTCTAGGGCCCGAAGATGGACCACAGGGACAGATGTCTGTCAATAATACCTCTGAAAATGCCTTGGGGTTCAACTGCATCAAACCAGGATTCTTAGCGCCAACTGCGATGTCTGCTCGGGACGCAGATACAGGTGTGCAGCTGCAAGCTGGCAGCAAGTCTAGGTCAAATGGAAGGGTGAGTTGCGGTCTTGAAGCGTCTACTCAAGCTGTGCAGATCAAGCTGTTAGCAGGCCTGGTTCGGCGGTCGAATGTGGTCGAGCTGGTACCAAAATGTGCAGGCGTGTCAGTTTCATGCAGAGACTCGAAGGCCATGGTTCGGGGAACACCAGGGTAGGGTCAATACACTAGTAAGAGCAGCGATGAAGAAGCTGGCGCTTTGGATATCGACACAAGCAAGGCAAGGCAGAGGTAGTTCGAGCCGATGCAATACACTTCAGCTGATGCAGTGGGGGACCATGTTCCAACAGCGGTTTGGAGAACAAATGGACACCAAAGGGCAGCATCAAAGGGTCCTGCTGGATCACTCCGCGTCGAGATGCAATCAAATTATGGCTTGGCACAGGTCAGCAACTAAGATATTGGTTATTCTGGCTTCCAGGAACTGCAAGTCCCACTACAGGGTCTCAAGGGCCAATGCCAGTCCATATCTTGGCCTCCCAAGCACATGTGGGCTGGCACACACCTTCAGGGGAACTGCAACAAAGTGAGATCCTAGGAAACAGGGTGGCTGTCCAAAAGGTAGGCTTATGGTCCAGCAGCAGAGTTCACCACAGTGGTCTGTAAGGGTATAAATGGGGTTTTATTGCCAGCATATAATATATAGCATTTTTGCCGGTATATAATATATAGTGCTATTGCTAGCATGCAAAGTACACAGCCAGGCCCAGTTTGAAACTGCAGGCATTCAGAGCACACATAGAACAACTTAGTGTGCTGCCAGGTTAAAATAATGAGGTACACAATGTATATTGGATGCTTCATGTGTGAAGACTGCATTAGAATACATAACTGATTAACATTACTAACCTTACTAAAGTGCTAACTTCTAACATGATAATGCAGTCTTATATGCACAATGTGGTAAAATCCATGTTTTGGGTGCACTGTTTAAAATTCATTTTTTCCATGAGGAAATGCACACTAGCGTTTTATTCACCTGGTGGAGAACAGAAATATGCAGGAAGCAAAAGGAAACAGTAGCTCTGGAATCAAGTATTCATTGTATTGAAAACAAAGGCTGACACAGGGAACATCCTATTTATTCCAATTGGTAGACATTGTAGGCAAACAAGCCATGTTAACAAAGGGCTGAATCAGAGTTTTCCTGAAGAAGAAAAGTGATGAGTGAGCAGTATGTGCTGGGTTCAGGAGACAGACAGGGTTTTTAGAGGGTCGAGAGCTGACTTTGGATCTAATCAGTTGGCGCTCCCCACACATATGTATGGAGGAATTCCGCACTGAGAGTGGGACTGCGAAACACAGCGAGGTCGTGCAGGGACTTCAAAGATTACTGGTCTTGTTAAGATATTTGTGGCAAGTGAGAAAAAAAAAAGTATGGTGCGCGTGTGTTGCTAGAATCCACTAGCAGTGCAGAGAATTTAGAAATCATTGTATGTTTATTTTTCTCCCCTCTATATTCAAAGTGTAATAACATACATTCATGTTTGCAAAATATCTGCTTGTTCCGTTTTGTTCTTTTATCTTGCAGGTGATGCTGTAAATCTTATGTGGTAAGATTTTGTGGAATGTAAATGGCATGTAATACAAAATCTATATAAAAACAACTGAGACTTTAGTGTCATTCATGCATCTGAATTATTTATGTAAGTGAATGCATCTGTGAATTATTTATGTAAGTGAAGTACAGAGGGAAGGTTTATATAAGTGCAGTAGTGCATTTACCACTTTACCACCGTAATTGAAATGGCAAATAAGAGAAAGTCAGTATTAAATATCTACAAGGTAAAGGATGTGTGTACATCCTTATAGTGCTATTGCTAGCATGCAAAGTACACAGCCAGGCCCAGTTTGAAACTGCAGGCATTCAGAGCACACATAGAACAACTTAGTGTGCTTAGTGCACCCATTTATAAAGCCATTACTACTGAAGTTGATAACAAATTCAGTGAAATTGTCCTGGTGACTGATTCAGATTATGCACGACATAGCTTTGTAAAATATTTACCTGGCTAGAAAGCAAGAGGCATGATCACATATAATAAAAAGCCCCTCAAGCATGGGAAAATGATAAAAGCTATAGACAAATTATTGTCAGAGAATGATTTAATAGTATACTGGAGGAAAATTTGTGGACATTTGAAAACTCCAGGAGAAGATAAGGAAGGAAATGATAAAGTGGTTCACTTAGCCAAAGTTGGGGCTGTTATGAGAGAGTCTTTACCCATTGAACACTTAATTGGTGAAATGCAAATAGATGCAGTTAAACGCTCTAAAGCTCCAAAATATGTACAACAACCAGTAGTGTAATGGAGTTATGATACACCAGATCAAGATCTGATTAAGGTGCAAAAAGATGATCCAATATTGGGGATCTATTATAATTATTTGATGGATCCCGAACAAAAGCCTTTAACTGAAAATGATCGTACAGGAAAAGAAGAGTTGAGGGTGATATTAAAGAATAAAAAACAGATTAGACTACAGGATGGACTTATGATCAGGGAATCCATAACAGGATAGATACAGTGGGTGGTACCCCTTTCATTCAGAGGGCTAATGCTACACCATGCACATGATACAATAACTGCAGGACACAGGGGTTCACAAAAGACTTTAGAAATACTGAAGGATTATGCTTACTGGCCACATATGTCCCAAGATGTGGAATTATACACCAAGGGGTGCCTGGATGCTCCAATGATGAAGAGGTTTAACTCTTCCATGGTCAGATTTACAAATTGACTATGTAGGGCTTGTAAAGAAGTCGAGTAGTGGAAACCATTATCTTTTGGCTGTGGTTTGTTTGATGTAGAAACGGGTAGAGTGTATTCCTGCACCAGATTCTAGTGCGCAAACAGCAGCTATGTTGCTAGTAAATCATATATTTTCAAGATTTGGGTTACCACAAAGAATAGAGTCAGACAGAGGAAGTCATTTCACAAGCACCTTAATGAGCAAGGCGTGGCAGATTAGGGGTAAAAAGGAAACTGCATATTGCATACCGGCCCGCCTCTTCTGGAAATGTTGAATGTTGCAACCGATCTGTTGTGGAGTTATTAAAGATGTTTGTAGTGGAGGCAGGTTCCAGTTGGGATTTACGATTACCTCTGGTATTTATGGCAATCAGATAGACTCCTGCTAAAACGACCGGTATCAGTCCTCATGAGGTGTTAACAGGAAGGAAAATTGTACTGCCACAACATTTATTATACAGGACACATGAGCAGACTCTTCTGAGTGCATCTACAGTTCACAAATATGAGGAAAAACTGAGGAAGCCTTTACAACATGCATTTCCATTTGTGCAGCGAAATTTGGAAAGAGCTGCTGATAGTGCAAAATCATATTATGATAAAAAGACATCTGTGAAAGAGTATAATGTAGGTGATCGGGTATATAAGTTTCATTTTGGAAAAAGTAAACATAAAAACTCTAGATTTCTTGCAGCATGGCGGGGTCCATTTGAGACAGTGGATACAGTGTCCCCATTAGTTTACAAGATATTAAAGACAGAGGGTGAAATGGTGACAGAACAATTTGTTAATGTTAACCAAATTAAGCCCCGTCACCCCAAACATGGAATCAGGAGGCTTGAGCAAGTAGAGACAGCTTATGTGCCCAGAGTACATGGAGAGAAAGATGCAGTGACTATTTTCATAGTGTCTCACGCCATAAAAAATAGATATAATGTTTATTGTGGAGATAAATGCAGATGAAAATACCACATTTGAGAAAGTTGCAGTAATAAATATTGATAGAGGGTGCTGAATCAGGTTAACTTATTATGGTACAATGCTGAAATGTTCTACACAAAAATTATTTTGATGTATGATAATGTCATATGTATATTATTGTTTTCTCTCTAACATGTGTTTAGTTGCAGATGTCGGAAGAGTCAATCGGAATGTTTTGGACCACATTTTGTTTGGCAAAGTGGTAGAAAAGGTGAAATTGGTATTATGCTATGTACTTCAATCTGTCCCTTTTCTATTTAATTTAGAATACTAATTGACATTTGGTTGGGGTCGGAGGTCGCCGGACCGGAGGATGCGAGAGATGATGGAGCCCTGGAGTCCACAGGAGGAAGTCCAAAAAAAGCCCCGGGCGGAGACGAAGACCAAGAATGCAGGGCAGATGATGATGATTGCATCAGCAACATGGATGATCCTTATGATTGTAGGGAGTCCTAAAGCCACAGGAGCACAGGTTATCATTGAACCTGGACCCGCATCTGGCATTGCAGTGGAGGAAGCGCCTGGGTTTATTATGGGTAACAGGAGGTTAATTTTCCAGAACATTTACATACCCATGAACCCTGACAATTTGATTGAAAGATTTATTAACAAAACTGGAATTATCACTGATCAGACTAGAGATTGGCAAGAATTGAGAAAAGAGGATGCTAAGCAGACAATACGAGACATGGTAATGCAATTAGAAAAGACATTTGTGAATTCAGCCGATATAAAGAAAAGGAGGGGAAAGAGGGGCAGTACTGCTTGTTGTCTCTTTGGTAAGGTCTATTATTGAAGCTGTGATGGGTACTACGATGTCAACAGCTAATGCCATTTCAGTAGAGACATTGAGTGCCAAAGCACAACAATCGACTTATAATCTGGACATGATCCAAAAGGCTTTGGATGGAATTAGGGGTGGATTGGATGAGCAAGTGAAATTTGTTAATGAGACTGCTGTATTACTAAATGAACAGGCTGAAATTCTACAACACAGCACAAAGGTAATAATTTAACATGACCGAATATTGAGCAATATTATGAATGTAATACATCCTCTTGATAGGCTGTTGACAAATTACATGAGGGAAGTTCAAACTGCAATTTCCCAATTAATTCAAGGACATATACGGTTATATTTTGTTTTGCAAGCCATTGTTCATCAGATGATGGAGAGTATCACAAAAAGGGAAATATAAGTGATGCAGGTGAAAATTGCATTTGAAATGGGCAGTCCAATACCACCATATGTGAATTTGGAAAGAATGGAAATCAGGTTTTTGCTGTGTATTCCATATATAGCTCCTGAACTTATTTACCAAACTAAGTTTGTACATAATGTGGGGTTTTGACAAGAGGGGAAATACATAAAAATTAAAACTCCATAGGTGGTGGCATTTCAGTCATGGGAGTCTGATGTTTACTTGATTCCAAATCTGGACACATGTATAAGGTTTAAAGAACAAAATTACATGTGTCCAGGTAAACCATTTGTTACTGATGCTACAGATGCTATCTGTGGTTTAGAATTTGACCCAGGTGTATCAGGGGGATGTGAAGTGGTCATTAGCAATTCGGGTGGTGAGGAATTAGCACAAGCTAAACTGGTTAAAAATAGATGGTTGCTCAGCACTTCTGTGAACAATTACACTGCAACACATTTGAATCATGGAACGTTTGTTGTCAAGCAATTGAAATATAATGTATTTTACTTGCACGTTCCAAAAGATGCAATCGTCTAGATTGGGGGGTCTAACACTATTCCATACTGTAAATGATATTTGGGAAAGCCAAGTGGAAAATATTGAGTTTTATCAAAGGGATACATTTCCGATAGATCTGGGTGTAGAATTTATATTGAGTCATAAGATAAAGCACACCATTAAGATGAATCTGAGGAAGAATAACATTACATTTAGTTGTCTGGGTGTAATGGAGGTGGATATGTTTAAGTGGGGAACCTGGGTGGAACGCACTATGGTGTGCTTGGCAGTATTGGTGTTAGTGATGGGAGGATGGCTGGTTATTTTGTCTATAAAGATGATGATGTTACTTATGTTAGCAACAATGGGAAATGAAAGATATCCCAATGCGCATACATTCTAAGGAAAAATGAAGAATTCGTGTTTCCTCCAATTATGGGTTAGTTAGCCAGAATCGTCTGAAAAAGGAGGGTATATGTAAGGGTATATATGGGGTTTTATTGCCAGTATGTAGTATATAGCATTTTTGCCAGTATATAATATATAGTGCTATTGCTAGCATACAAAGTACACAGCCTGGCCCAGTTTGAAACTGCAGGCATTCAGAGCACACAGAAAAACTTAGTTTGCTGCCAGGTTAAAATAATGAGGTGCACAATGTATATTGGATGCTTTGTGTGTGAAGACTACATTAGAATATATAACTGATTAACGTTACTAACCTTACTAAAGTGCTAATTTCTAACATGATAATGCAGTCTTATATGCACAATGTGGTAAAATCCATGTTTTGGGTGCACTGTTTAAAATTCATTTTTTCCATGAGGAAATGCACACTAGCGTTTTATTCACCTGGTAGAGAACAGAAATATGCAGGAAGCAAAAGGAAACAGTAGCTCTGGAATCAAGTCTTCATTGTATTGAAAACAAAGGCTGACACAGGGAACATTATTTTTATTCTGATTGATAGAAATTGTAGGCAGACAAGCCACGTCAACAAAGCGCTGAATCAGAGTTTTCCTGAAGAAGAAAAGTGAGGAGAGTGAGCAGTTTGTGCTGGGTTCAGGAGACAGACAGACAGGGTTTTCAGAGGGTCGAGCGCTGACTTTGGATCTAATCAGTTGGCGCTCCCCAAACACATGTACGGAGGAATTTTGCACTGAGAGTGGGACTGCGAAACACAGCGAGGTTGTGCAGGGTCTTCAAAGATTACTGGTCTTGGTAAGAGATTTGTGCCAAGTGAGGGAAAAAAAAAGTATGGTGCACGTGTGTTGCTAGAATCCACTGGCAGTGCATAGAAGTTAGAAGTCATTGTAGGTTTATTTTTCTCTCTATATTCAAAGTGTAATTCATGTTTGCAAAATATCTGCTTGTTCTGTTTTGTTCTTTTATCTTGCAGTTGATGCTGTAAATATGTGGTAAGATTGTGTGACTTGTAAAGGGCATGTAATACAAATGTATATAAAAACAACTGAGACTTTAGTGTCATTCATGCATCCGTGAATTATTTATGTAAGTGAAGTACAGAGGGGAGGGTTATATCAGTGCAGTAGTGTATTTACCAATTTACCACTGTAATTGAAATAGCAAATAAGAGAAAGTCAGTATTAAAGATCTACAAGGTAAAGGATGTGTGTGCAATGTAATGTGTGAGTCCTTCTTTGCATGCTAATGTGAAGGGGGGCCTAATCTGGCACATAGGTTACTGGATGTACATAAGCCAGTAATGCCTAATCTGGCATATAGGTTAATGAATGTACATAATCCAGTAATGCCACCCACAAACTATAGGTGTGCCTTGAATAAATTCATTGGGTTCTCAGGAGTGTTCTAAGTCTGGGGCTCTCTACAGGCGACTAGAAGGCATTCTAATAGAAAGGAAAGGTTTGTTCTACGATGGGGTTATAGTAAAAAAATAAAAACATGCTCACCACTATATCATAAGAATAAGATAATCCTGAAAATACTGCGAGGTAAGAAAATACCGCCAAATCCCCAATTTACCCCAATAAGACACAATCTCTTACAGGTCCCTGGGGATTGTTGGAGACAGAGCTGGTTTCTGCCTTGGAACACCTGCCTTTACCTCACAACTGGAGGAATTTATCAAAAGGGCTGCTTTCTCAGTAGGGTCCAGTGAAGTCTTCTCAAGTGATGATCTAAAAATGCTCCAAGATGATTCAAAGAAGTGGTCAGAGACCCCTTGTTTTACAGGCAAATGTTCCCAGGTGATTGGACTAAAGCTAGTCTCCTTTAAAGGTCCAATCCCTGCTCTTGAAATGTGTGAACTTTGCCCTTATGATGTCACAACCAAAGTGCTTTAATCCACAGGAAGTGGAGGGGACAGGAAAGAGAAAGGCAGAGAGAATCAATATAGCAGAAACTTCCCAAAAATGTACAGATCTCTCTCTGGCTACCCTAATCCCACCTCGTTCCTTCTCAATAGGATCAAAGGGTTTTAGAAATGCTGCACCCCGGTGTGAGGTCTGGCTCTCTATGCCTCTTGATTTCTGTTTCCAGGCCAGAATCCTGTGGAGTGGCTGTCCTAGGGGAAAGGGTTTTACCTGCCCTTACAAAGGAACAAAGAAGCAATCGTCCATGGCTACAATTCTGTCAGTGGACAGGGGTGGGCCTTGTCTGGGAGGGTTACACAAAGTCATTCCACAGTTGAACTGGGTCCACAGGGCTGACGCATGTGCAATATCAATTTAACGTGGCTGGGATAACTCAGAGAAGCTGGCCATCATACCCCAACTCTGGTATGGCTTATATTTACAGTTTGTGCCACCAGGAAAGGATGTCCAAAGTTATGCAATTTTTGGAACAGGGGCGCATAATTTAATGTTCAGCCCCTGTGCTGCAGGGACTTCAATGTTATTGCAGTTTTCAAGAGGGCATCCGACGCCTCTGAACCTGGTCTGTGCCACTGGTAGAGTAGGCGCTGTGAATCAGGATACGGATGCAGCAGGACACAGATATACACTATGCTTTTGGCATGGAGCTTATGTCAGAGAAATCTGATTAACAGATTTCCCTTTCAGATATGGATATGGAAATGCCTGCATCATTTTTCGTCTGCTTGCATACACAGTAATTTGGTAATATGGTCCTATACACACTGATCTTAATGATACGTATGGCGATCCATTCTTGTATGAAATGTACATCACATAGTGATATCGTAACTATATTTTTCGTAGTGTACAATGCTATCTGATGCCATGTCCGGTGAAATGTGTGCCATCACTACCCGCTATATCACTTCGGGCGGGGTCAAATTACATCACTTCCTATGATGTCTTTAAGGGTCAAGGGTCGTGTGATGGCACTTCCACTACCCCTGGCATTTTGGTGAAATGACGTCCCTGAATACTTGTTTAGAATAAACTACAAAACAGCTATAAAACGGTCGCCGTCCTTCAAGGTTATCAATATCAGACACATGCAAGCAATGAGTTAACAGATGCAGAGGAACCTCCCCTCATCAATCGACAACCCGCACAGCTGTGCGGGCATGCCTGAAGCTAGTTCCGCCCTCAATACATAACCTTATGATACGAGTAGTACTAGCACAGCAAGGCCGCAGGAAGGAGTCTGATATTATTACAGCTTGATTTGAAGATCAACTTTGAGGTAACAATGCTGCATTTAAAATGCACTCATTACTACACTTAAGAAAAAGAGAACCGTTTTGAGGTAGAGCATATTTGTACACACCAAAGTAATGCCCCTTTTCTGAATGAGAATTACTTTTTACCCCCTAAAAAATAGGTTGACTCACAATTAAAAAAAAAAAAAACGAGTTAAATACTCCCACTTCAACATCTCAAATGAAGCCTTGGGCGTGCACTCCAAGATCTGTTTTTAGAGAAACTCGCTGTATATTTGAGGCATGTCCCCTAAAAACTCACCGTTAGTGTCAGAAGTTTCCCGTAAGTGAGGTGCGCAGGGATGTGATCTGGTTTTGATCGCAGAGACTCAACATACCAGTGCTCGGCTTCAGAAACCTTGTTCCGTCTCATGTACGCTTCTCCTGCAAACACAAAAAAGGTGGAGAGTTTGAGTAAGAGGACACGTCATTTTCTGTTGACTGGGAATGTTTAACAAATGTCTACTGCAATACACTTCACTCTGCCCCCTCTCACATGTTCATGCAGGCGCAGCCAGTGGAGTCTATGGGCTCCTTCCTGCGGTCTAACAGAGCCCGCGCAGATGCAAAGCAGGGATTATCCGCGCGAGCCGTCGACACCCAGTCAAGAAGCACAATTGGGGCTGGTGCAACCAGTGAGAGAGACACAGACACACAGACACACACACTCACACACACACACACACACACCCCCCCCTCACCCCCACCCCCTAGTAGTAGTTGCTCTATGTAGAACCTGCCAACTAAAACGGCGCTTTTGAAGTAAAGGAAAACAAGACTTGGGATCAAATCATGTTACCTGCATCAAAATGACAAGTGGAAACAACCCATTCTTACATTAAATGCTTTAAAAATAATGTAGTCAGATTTAGAATCAAAATTAGGTTTCCATTTTATCATCAGAGGATAACCATTCATAGGCAAGACATTTAGAAAAGAGAATGCATTTAGTCACATGAGTGCAAGCTTTATTTTGACAGAATGCTGCACATTCTTTGCTACCGCCCGTCGGGAACAAGAGGCGCCTTGGCTGATGACGCAGGATGGGGTCGCGAGAAAACAATGATGTCATCTGCTATTGTGCTGCTTTGCCCTTCGCCGAGCTTTCCGCGAGCGCTCTTTCCCACCGCCAAGGCGGTATTGGGGAGAAGAGGCACCAGCGCCAGGAAGACGTCTTGATTACAGAAACAATATTGTTGGTACAAAAGAGTCGCAGCGATACGACCAGCAAGTATTGATTTTAACATTCAGAAAAAAAACACACCAGGAAACGTTAGTCAGAAGATTTGCCGGAGAGATTGTTTTTTCTGCAGGTCAGCTCAAGTGCATGCCTCGATTTACCTCCAGATCACATTTAGTGTAATCCTCTCATTTGGCTTACACCATTCCGTTTAAAATAATGACATCATAGTTCAGTAATAAAACTGAAAGCAACATTAATTTCATAGTCCAGGTTCATCCGATTACTCCAAGAACACCCTAACCTAGTCAAACGCTACAGACGTGATTTCAACTGTGTGCTCTCTTCAGGAAACTCTATATGCAGGGGACTCCGACACTGCAAACATGCATTGCTCAAATGCAGTGCAGCGTAGTGCAGTAAATGCATAGTCCGGTACAAACAAGCACTGGCAAAGCCAACAGGTTGGGTTTTTGTGTTAGCATGGAATAGTTTACCAGTCACTGCCATACTACAATCCCATAGATGGCAATAGCTGGAAAATGGTGTGAACCACTGGGCATATGATGTCCGTGCCAGGCAAATCCCTATCACAATCAAATTACCGAAGGCATACTTGGTCGCATTTTACCAGAGTAGCTCATTTACAGCTGCAACTAAACCATTACAGCTCATATTAGAGCTTTGAAGTAACAGTGGCCGCACCCCCCTATTCAGCAGAATGTTAGACGTTACCGTGTGATTGAGCATGGATGGAAATTGCCATAGCGATGAGTATGGGTGGTCAATAGTTGGGTAAAAAGCCAAACCACATGCACAAGCTGTGTGTCCCACCTCACACCATATTATCCCTCCCATCTGTACTGCAGTGCAATAGTTTCAGCATCTGCGGTACCTCAGACAACATTAAGAAAAATGGTACCAACGTGCTTTAGTCAGCGATGAGGGAGAACTGAGCCCAACTTGTTTTAGCTGAATATATTGTTCTGCACAAAAAACGTTACAATATATTCTCGAACAACATGCAAATTGGTACACATTTCGAACTAAAAACTGAAATGATCACCTGTCCTTAAGTGGGAGAGGTACCCCCAGACATGGGTCCCCAGCCTACTATGGCTAACAACCAAGCTACACCTCAAAAAGGACACCCAATAAGACGCAATCATCTGATGCTGCTTGGGATATCACGCCCAAGGATTTGCGAAGGTCGTGACCAGGCAAACAAAGTGTGATCTCGAAGGTTGCCCCAAGCAATTTCCAGTGGTTACTACTATTCTTTCCAAACCTTCCAGCCACCAAGCTTCACTTTTGCACATGTCAAACTCATCAGAATGTTGCCCTTTCAGTTCAAAACGAGGCTATAGAACTAACACTCGATCTGAAGGATACCTTTCCCTTTCATGCACTCTACCTCATTCTGATATATAAATGCAATCAAACCCAGGATGCGGTCTTGGAAATCCTCACTGCTGTGCTGCTCAGTCCTAGCCCTGCAACTGGAGTCCTATTCTTCCCAGTGTCACTGGAAGCTACTTCCACTGCTTCCATGTTGTTTCAGGAATCCCAGTTCATTAATATACAATGTCCATCACATATTCCCCGAAAGAGCTTAATAGCTAAATTATATAAACAACCATGGTGGCACAGCAGCCTGCACACTTCACCAAGTCCAAGGTACGTCAAAAGAAGCATTACTTGGTGCAACCTAACAGCTCTGAGGGGACAGCCCTTTCAGACCGATTCAACTGAAGTCCACCTACCATTTGCTTTTTAACTGGGATTTCCCCAAGTAACTAATTGAAATATCAAAACACATGGCAGGAGTAATTCGTTTACTCCAATTAGTCGACAGGTAGCAAGGTGGTAAATGAGTTAGGTTATCAGTCAGAAAGAACATTACTGAGGGTAAGAAATGTGCCCTTCTTACACCTTCCACTCCGAGATTCCTCGCCTTTGCAGTGCCATAACTTGGAATGACTGACATCCCACTATGAGGCTGTCACCCTTAATAAGACACTGCTGGAACGCCAATCATACAAGGTGGGTGCCCTGGCCACAGTGTTCAGTCAGTAATGCTGGGGAAAAGTATGCAGAGAAGACCAAGTGGCAGCCTGATGTCCACAAAGACCACACCCTTCTGCAAACCAGATGTAGCCACTTGACCACTGGTTAAATGAGCCCTGATACCACAGGATCCTCATTGTTCACCCGCTCCTAGCACGCCTTGATGCACCTAAACATGGATTGTGTGGTAACAGCTTTGCCTCTCCAAGGCCAGTAAGCCCAGCAAACAGCCATTTGTCAATCCAGCACTCTCTGGACGAGGCACGTACAAGTAGGAGTGTCTTCTCGAGTACAGGTCAATAGAAACTTTCCTTGCTTGTAGAAGGATGTAGAAGAGAGAAGAACCAGGAAACAGAAGAGTCAACAACCTCTTTTGAACCTCACAATCCAGCGTAAATCCCCCACTAGCACCAGATTGCCCCATGTACCCCTTCAGTCACCTGGGTGATTTTGGTGATACCTTAGGAAGCAGTAACCTGGCCCAAATCTTTACTCCACAGGGCAGCATTTTTGAAATATCAAGGCAGCTTGCAAGACAGCTTCAGATTCTCCCACAAAAGAATGAAAACCACTCTAAACATTGACATTCCAAAACCAAATGGATACCTCTGCCATTGCACTTCATCATTTAGCTTTGTGTGCTCTTAGGTTATACCAGTGCTTTCTGCTTACAGTTGGTTTAGATCTCAATACAGTAACTGGCATCAGATAATCAGATAACTTAATGAGAAGAACAAGTTACTTTCTTACCTGGTAACGTTCTTTTGATGGGATGTTCCTCCAACGTATTCCACATCTTGGACAGTAATTACCACAGCTGTGCTGCTTCAGAAAACTTTCGGCGTAGGCGTCCTGCATTGATGACGTTGATACACTGTCCCTCGAGGGCCTCCGTCAATGTCACTGGATGTTATATATAGGACGCACGGCGCACGTAGCCTCAGTTGTAGTTTTTTCCCAGAATGTGTGGCACCAATCTCATGCCAGTATGACTACAGAAAGCCTTGCGGAAATGTAAGCTGCACTCGCATAAGAAATTCTGTAGTGGGGCAGGCAGGGAGGGTACGATGTGGAATACGTCAGAGGAACATCCCATCGAAAGAATGTTATCAGGTAAGAAAGCAACGTGTTCTTCGAAGGGATTCTGTCCTCTGACGTATTCCACAACTTTGACAGACTCCCAAAGCAGTACCAACGTATGGAGGTGGGAAACAAATTTAGAATATTAGAATGCCCAATAAAATTACTGAATATAGGACTGCCTTACCAAAGGCCAAATCATGCCCATGGATAGAGTCCAAGGAATAATGTTTCACAAAAGTATGGACAGAGACCCATGTGGCACCCCTCTGTAGGGCAGCGGAGGCAGCCATACCCCTTGTAGAATGAGCCCATAAGCCTGCTGTAGGGTCCTTTCCCGCCAAACGATAACACTCAGAGATCGTCAAAATGATCCATCTAGATAAGGTCTGCTTGGATACAGCCTGACCTAAACGCCTTCCAGCGTAAACAATAAAGAGCTGATCATCCACTCTGACCCAGGACATCCGTGAGAGATAGAAACCCAAAGCTCTCCTACGGTCCGACATATGGAGCCTCTCCTCTTCCTTACCAGGATGTGGAGGAGGATAGAATGCCGGAAGAATTACCTTCTGGCTCAGATGGAATTCTGTCACAACCTTCGGAAGAAAGCAAGGTTGCACACTAAGGACAACCCTGTCCTTATAGAACACAGTGAAGGGTGGTTTGGCGGAAAAAGTGCCTGCAACTTACTCTGCATGCATAGGTAACCGCAACTAAAAATACAGTTTTAAAGGACAATAGTTGCAATGGACAAGAATGTAAGGGCTCAAACGGAGCTCCCATGAGGAACTTTAAAACGAAATTCAAATCCCACCCCGGCAGCTGGAAAGGCGACGGTGGAAAAACATTAGTTAGCCCTTTTAGAAACGGAGAAATCAACGGGATCTTAAAATAAGAACATTCCTCAAATGAGTACTTAAATATGGACAGCACCACCAGGTACCCTTTTTAAATGGTACCTACTTGCAGGCCCTCGTGGGCTAAAGAAAGCAAAAAAGACAAAACCAAAAGAATGGAAGATTGAAAAGGATCCACATTCTGTCCCCTGCACCAGTCGCAGAACTTTCTCCAACGGCAATGGTACAGGGATTTCGTTGCAGGGCTTCTGGCCGAAAGCAACACCTCCATCAAGCCTTCAGGGAGGTCCCAATCCTTATAACTCAGCCTTTCAGAAACCAAGCCTGAAGGCTGAACTCGACCCCCCTCCCCTGAGAGCAGATCGTCTTGGTAGGGAAGACTGGGAGGGCAGATGGACATGTCTAGAAGGTCCGGGTACCACGCTCTCCTGGTCCATGCCGGAGTAATGAAGATCATTCAGGAACCGAACCTCCGTCACCTCCGCAACACCTGCGGAATGATGGGGACTGGAGGAAACGCGTACAGCAGTGGGAAGGACCACTCCACTACGAACGCGTCCCCTAAGGCTCCTCTTGGAGGAAATTCCTGCGAACAGAACCTCTCGCACTTCCGGTTGACACTGGTGGCGAAGAGATCCACTTGTGGGGTTCCCCAAAGGGTGAGGATCTCCATCAGAACTTCCTGAGCCAGCTCCCACTCGTGAGAGACCATGCTATGCCTGCTCAGAGCATCCACTGCCACATTTTCGTCTCCGGTCAGATGAACTACCCAAAATCGAAATTTCCTGCTGGATGGCCCAGAACCAGAGCTGCATCACCTCCCTGCACAGTGGGAGTGACCCTGCCCCCCCTTTTTTGTTGAGGTAGTGCATGGCCACTGTATTGTCCGTCATAATCAGGACATTCTTCCCCCGCACAGACGGCAGAAAAGCCTTCAGAGCCAGCCCGACAGCCCGCAGCTCTAACAGATTGATGTGGAGTCTGGACTCCGACAGAGACGAATGACCGCTGGCTGTCAGCTCATTGCCATGAGCTCCCCAACCCGTGAGGGATGCGTTCGTCACGATAGTCACCTCCAGCCACGGTTGCCAAAACGGAGCACCTTTCAACAGATTTCCTTCAACGGCCCACCACAGAAGGTCCTAGGCGACAGAAGGCAGAATCTTAACGGGATCCAACATCCTGCTGGAGAACTGTGACCACTGCATCTTGAGCGCCCACTGCAGAGATCTCTTCCGCAACCTGGCCTCTGGCACCAGTAAAATGTAGGATGCCATGAGGCTGAGCAATCTCAAGAACTTGAATGCCCGGAGACTCTGGGCACGTTGAAACTTGTCCACCATCTGCAGAATGTGATGAGCCCTCACCTGGGAAGACAAACACTGCCCCAGGGATGTCTCGAGCACTGCTCCGATGTACTGGATCCACTGGGTAGGTGTCATATGAGACTTCTTTAAGTTGAGGGAGAAGCCCAGCTTGTGAAGGGAGTGGCAGGTGACGTACAGATGATCCAGGATTTGCTCGGGAGAGCGCGCCCTGATCAACCAATCGTCCAGGTAGGGGTAGACGTGAATCCCCCCTTTCCTGAGATGTGCTGCCACCACCACGATCAGCTTGGTGAAGACCCTCGGGGTGGAGGTCAATCCGAACGGCAGGACCCGAAACTGAAAATGCGAGTCACCAACCGCGAACCTCATGGTACTTCCTGTGCTTGGGATAAATCAGCACATGAAAGTAAGCATCCTTGAGGTCGAGAGACACCAACCAATCATCAAGCTGAAGGGCCTGGAGGACTTGCGAAAGAGTAACCATCTTGAACTTGTCCTTCCTGAGGAGCTTGTTCAAACAACGCAAGTCCATGATGGGTCTCAATACTCCGTCTTTTTGGAATGAAAAAATAAGGGGAATACCATCTCTTGTTCCTCTCCACCACAAGCACCAGTTCTATGGCACCTTTCTCCAGCAGGGACAGGATTTCCTGCGCAAGGAGCGTATCCGGACTCTTCAAAGAGAGCTTCCCCGGTGGATTGTCGTGAGGCCTCTGCCGGAAAGGAAGACAGTAGCCTTGGGCTATCATCACCAGAATCCACACATCTGAAGTAATGGCATGCCATTCTACAAGATGCTGCGCCAGTCTTCTCCCAACCGGCGAACCATGGGACATGGCCTCATGACTGAGCCGACGCGGCTGCGGCAATACCTGAGGGCAAAGAGGCAACTGCCCAAGTGGCGTTGGCACCTTAAGTACCTTGTTTTACACCTCTGGTACTGCTACGTTGGCCCCTTAGACTGGCAGCTCCCCTCAATCTACCAACGGAAGAGTAGTATCGAAAGGAACATCCTTTCCATTGCTGTACCCTAGGATGAAAAGGTGGAGGTTGACGTACTGCAGCGCTCAAGGACTTCGCTGCAGCTTTGGAAGTCTGCAACCTCTCAAGGCTCTCTTCAGCCTTGCTGCCAAAAAGATGGACACCATCAAAGGGCATGTTGAGAAGCCATGACTGTACATCAGGAACAAACCCGACTTCCGCAACCACGCAAACCTGCGCATCACGGTGCTCGCTGCCATGGACCGGCTGACACAGTCTGCCATGTCCAGACCCGACTGAACAGATTCAAACATGGCATCCTTACCATCTGGAACGAGGGCTAGAAAACCATCCCGTTCCTCCCCTTCGGGAATATGTTCAGCCGCCAAATATACACAATTCCACAGAGTGTGCGTGAATCTTGCCAAGGCACAAACGGAGTTGGCTGCCTTTAAAGCCATACGCCGAGATGAAAATACTTTCTTCGCCCAACCATCAAAGCACTTGTCCCTTTCACGAGGGATGGTAGGGTACGCAGCCTGCTTCGCTGGGACTGTAGCCGCCTGCATCACCAAACTCTCCGGAGTGGGGTGCGTAGACAAGTAGCAGGGGTAATACATGTTACATAAACAAGCAGGTATCACCGATCAGGCCCTGGCTTGGCTGATCTCTTTCCTCTCCGATCGACTACCAGGACCAACTTGGGTCCTTCCTCACCTCTATCTCTCTCCCCCCAGAGGTCTAACCTCTCTCCCTGGCTGTTCAACCAATACCTGGCACTTCTTGCCCACTGCATTGCTGCTCTCTGCCCCAACGTTCAGTGCTACGCGGATGACACCAGCTCATTTTGAAGCTCCCCTGTGCCACCTCTTCTCCATCTCTCATTTCTGACTGTCTGCTATCCAGGAGTGGTGCGCCACCAATGATCTCTGCGCTAATGCCACCAAGACTGAGATGCTCCTCATCGGCACACCTGCTCCCACCTTTCCCGTCACTCTCTGGTTGGCCTCTCTTGGCCCTCTTCCTGCTCCCACCTGTGAGGCTAAAAAACTCTTGTCATTTTCGACTCCACATTCTCCTTCTCTCCTCACATCACCGACGTCTCTAAGAAGACACACTACAAACTGCACCTCCTCTGAGGTATTCTTCCTTTCCTCTCCTTCCCCCAGAAGCTCATTGTCTCCAGAGCTCTTGTTCTCTCTAGGCTGGACTACTGCAAAATCCTGGTTTTAAATCTGCCTGCTCCTACTCTCCGCCCCCTGCAACTCATCCAGAACAGGACTGAGACTTGTCCTTGGCCTCAAGCCCAGGGATAGTATCTCTACAGGACTGACATTTCTTCACTGGCTCCCAGTGGCTGCGAGGATGAAATTCAAAACCCTCTGAATTGTCCACAAAGCCTTCTGGGGACTGGAGCCTCAAGTCCGTCAACTCTCTCTTTGTGAATTTCTTCCTTCTCGAGCCCTTCGCTCCTCCACCACCAACTCCCTCAGGGTCAGTCGCTGCTCCAAGCAACAAGTTGGTGGTAGATCTATTTCCTCGGCTGGGACCTCCCTCTGGAACAGCCTCCCTGCCTCTCTGAAACTTGAGGAGCACCATCTCTGGGTCCGGAAGCACCTTTCTCTTTGCTTCTGCTTTCTCTCTTCCTCTCTCCTGCTGGACACCTGGTTGAAATTGAAACTGCACTGGTCACCTGGGTACCCTCTGATCTCATGTCCAGGTCCTCTCTCTACCGGTTGCACTCCTGCACTGGTTGCCCCCCTGGCAAACCTTGCACTCGGGGTCTGTTTCTGTATCCCTACAGTCCCCTACCAGCACTCAACACTGGATGTCTGCAGTTACCCTTGCACTTGCCACCAGCTGTCCTCCCTTTTCATTTATTTGAATGCATTTGTTTTACTGTGTGATCCCATGTACTGCATCCTCCCCTTTCCCCTCACTTTTCCCCTCTCCCCTCCCCTGCACTTTGTGATCTGAAGGTCACCTGGCCTAGTAAGATCGTTGTCCGTCTTCCCTTTGTTCCCTCTCCCTCATCGCGCCTTGAACCACTTGTGTACAGGCGCGTTATATATTCCATATCTTATAGCAATGGTTAAGGCAGACAGTAACTGAGGGGGGAAATGGCCTTATATACAGTGATGCTAGAGAAAGGTAAAACAAGGTGCGGTGAGTGATGTGCTGGGATAGTGAGGGAGCTCCCTCAAGACTCAAGATGTGGAGATGTAAGGCAGATTTAAGGGGTAGATAGTAGTGGTGTTATGCAGGAGGAGTTGAAGTTAGAAACTGCACAGGTTTGATGGCGACGGCAAAATTGAGGTTTCAAGGGTTTTGACCCATGTTGAATCCTTAGACTGGGTAGATGTGGAGATGAGCTGTCGCCGCCCATTATTCTATCCCAGAACAAACTAAATCAATAGACTGGGTGGATGTGGGGATGAGCTGTCGCCGCCCACATTCACGCCAGAATCCAGGAGAACTGCGCAGTTGGCACAAGACCACTCCAAAGATACAACCTTCTTGTGGGGGGTTCCACATCACCACTCTACTGTAAGGATGCCATCAAAACAATGTTAAGCAAGGGTCCTATACTATCAAGATAAAGACCACTCTATTGAAATGCAGTAATTCAAGACAGATCCCAAAAATGGATGCAATACCGGTACTCACCACTATCAGAAAGCCGGCGTTTTAAAACCACCAGACTTTTGTGTAAAACTGAACAGAGGAACCCAAACCAGGCGAAGGAAAGACTTGCTAAGAGGTGGATACAATGTAAAACTATATTCTGAAATGACTTTAAGGAAGTAATTATTTAATGCACATGTAAAAATTGTAAGTTTTGATTTAAACTGGGAACTAAAGTGACATTTAGCTGAATTCTGCCTGACAACAACCCCCGACAGGAGTTGAAACTTGATCAAACTGCATTCCCAGGCCTGGCTGCCTCCTGCTTCCCCACCAAAAGGAGATGACACCTCTCTGATTAGATTAGGGGAGGGGAACCTGCAGGAGGTTGAACAAAGCCTTGTCCTGGACTCAGGCAAATGTTATATTGGGGGGGGCGTAAAGTGGCTTCCTCTTGGGAGAAGTGGGAGGAGAAGTGCCTGTGAGAGCCAGCTGAGCTTGGGGGAAGTGGATAAACCAGTTATTCCACCATGTGATGTGGGAAGCCACACCCCTTTTTGACCAGGGCATGAGTTAAAAAGATGAATAATTCATAGTACGGACTTGTCAGAATTATATAAGTAATATCATTATTCTTGTGATTTTTCTGTTCACGTTTTAAGAGGTGTTAGGACCCTGTGGTGTATTCTGGGGCGTTGCTAGCGGAAAATAGGGTCTTACTCCAAATGTCTGCATGTTAAAAATCCGACACTTCATCAATTAATGCCCATACTCCTTGCTCACATGTGTGTAATTTTTGGTAAATGTCCGATATTGGTAAACCAGTCAAAAAGCGCAAAATGTTGTCATTTTTTTTATGCAAGCCCCCAGGAAGATCAGAGGCGGACAAGCGTGGACCATAAGGAATATATAATGTGTACATGTAATTTCAACAAATTGTGTATCTGGGAAATATGTATTTGAATCAAATATAGATTTGTGGGCAAATTGACCAGGGGAGGATCCTCTGACCCATAAACAGACCTCATCATGATGACAATCCATTTCCTTCCCCCAATCATGGGAGAGGGGAGAATTGGGCCAATGACAAGTAAAGGGGCAGGCTCAGTTATGCCACGCACACACCCACTTCCAAAACACATAAAAAGAGACTGCTGGGACAGGTAGAGACATTCATTTTCCATTTCTGCGGAGCATTTTGACGGCCGATATCCCATCCAGACAGAGACCAGAACCAGAGACCCATAGACTACAGAACTTTGAACCTAGAAGGCCCACTGCAAGCAAAAGTATTATCAGCAGGCCTTCAGAATCCAGCAAACCTAACCAAACTATTCAACAGCCGTGCGAGCTGTCTGAATTATTTGCCAAGAACTTTTGCTAGTACCCAGAAAGCAGTGTTACATCCAGAATCCACTTGATCCGGACCGGAAAGCAGAGCAGTATCCAGAACCAGAGGCCGCTGTATCCAGAGAGGCTAGACCAGCAGAGCAGAGCTGACCCAGACGCTGTGAGCAGAACTGCCCGAAGTCCAGTTCAGTTGACCAGATCCGTGACGAGGCCCATTTCAAATTAGGAGTGAGTATCCGCCAGAACTGTGCAGAACCCAATCTCTTAGTTAAAATAATCTAATCCAAACTATTTTAACCTAATTAGAACAGCCTCCTAGAAATCGTGTCATCTGTCATTTTTAAAGCTGCACAACTGTCACCTGTCAATTCCGCAGCTGCAAGCTGTCACCTGTCATTTTGCGTTTTACTTTAAAATCCGAAAATCTACCTTTATTAAATCGTCCGTATCTCTTGAACCGTTTGGGCTAGGAAAGAAATTTAACTTTCATTTTAAAGCTTAGAATCTAAGCTTTCCAACGACTCCTACTCCTTATACTTTTACCGCAATCGCAATTTACGCACTCGCAAAATTTACCGCGATTTGCAATTTGGCCTGATTTCGTCATCTGTAAAAAGATAGCCACTTTTGCCTGAACTGCTAAAATTCGTTTGCAACCTAATAACCATCCCTGAACCATTGTTAGGGCTGACCTGAACTGATTTAAAGTGTCTACCACTCACCCTGAACCTCCTATAGGGAATTAAAAGCAATTTTAGCATTTTTCACTTCCTTGCCACCACATTACAAAGCACTGTTGCCTGTGTTTTAAAAAGCATACCTGTTGTCTAAGCTTGCTGGGGGGTGGGGGGGGGGGACTGAATTCCGTATTGTATTTGATTGTATTCCTGAAGACTGTGTGTGTTACTTCCATCTCCTTGCATTGCATATAGGGGGGGGTGAATTGCCACCAGGGGAAAAGTGAACATATTATCTCGTGTGAAACCATATCAGTTTATTTTCTGTACTGCATTTATTCCACCTTGCATTTCCATGATTCCATAAAGCATTTCAGCTACCTCATCTTCTATACTACTTCTAAGTAACCAAATCAGTTTACCAGTAGAACATTATCCATTGTTGATCACTGCCATATTTTAAGTGTGATATCCAATATTAATTTATTATAAAAGTGTGATAGATATATATTGTTATATTTCTCAAATAAACCTTTTAAATTTGCAAAACAGACCTACTTCTTGGCTCAGTGGGGTCAAGGGAATTCTAAGAGAGGGGTGCTATATAAGGGTTGTCATCCAGAGTACATGAACTGGACCTAAAAATATATCAATAAGGGTTTCCCTCAGCATCCCAGACTAGGCATTGACTTAGCTGTAGTGTTGAGCGAAGCCGCTTAACAGAGGTTAGAGTGGAAGGAGATGGTTTGAGCGAGGCTTTGGGGGAAAGGACAGCCTACGAATCGATTGGAAGAGCAGCAGCATCAATTTGAAAAGGGACCAATTTTTCATTGTGAGCCATCCAACATGAATTTGGCGTTAGGGAGTGGGGAAGGTTATGGAAGCCACATGTTGAATATTACGTCTAGTAGAGAGCGGGGGAGGCTGAAGAGGCGGCCAATAAAGTAGTCAATATGACAGGGTACCAGAACAAGGATAAGGATTTTGGTAGACTGGTAGGTGAGAGAGAACATTCTTCTGAGATTTTCTATAGCAAACCTGTGTGCAAGCATCTGTATGATGACCCAGCTTTATTAAATTGAGAAAAAAGTAGTACCTTACCATATTCCTTGAGTCTGTCTGGTTATTTGGTCTGAGATCATTATTGGTAGGTCCATCTAGCACAAGAGACGCTTCAAGGTGCTACAGCACAATAGGTCAAAATTAGGACACTGACAAGTATTTTTTTTTAAAAATGTCTTCAAGTCCAAACTAATGTTAGAATGGATTTCTAATCTCTGGCCTGATAAAAAGATGTTCAGGAGGCTACCCTTGTTAGTGAAAGAGAGGACATTTCTGGGAAGATAGCTAGACCAATTCATGATAGCTTGGTGAGCAGTCAGGGCTAAATCTCAGGAGGAGTGAGGGTGATTAGAGGTCTTCAACAAGCACCCACAGGGAAACACCAAGAATTACCATTAGACAGGAGGAAACCAAAATATACTATTTATTAGGAGCCCAAGATGCAACACAAATGCATAATGAAAAGCAATAGCAAAATAGCACACAAGCAACACACCATGTAAAATCTATACAATCATTGGAGTCCATGCAATAAAGTTAGTAACTTCTCCAATACCTGTAAGGAGAAAAGGGCGAATAACTTGGTGTCGACAGACTTCAGAAGTGACAATCCTAACTTTTAAGTCCAGCCCTACGATGAGTGGAGCCTTGTGCTTAGCGTTCGATGCATGTGTAAAATCGCTGGTTTGTGCGCAAAAGTCACAAATCACATTTTTAAGAAGCAGGCAATGTTAGGGACAGACTTCTGAGGGGTGAAATAAGGTTCCAAGAGTCAGGAGGGGATCTGTTGTGATGACCAAAGCTTATCCCAACTTTTAGGACTTGTGGAAGCTACCCAAACCAAAGACAGGACCACTAGGAATCAACAGCATGCTCAGTGTGCCAACCTTCTTCAGCATGTCTCAGAATAGTCCTTGGTTCCGCTCGGTTCTTCCGGTTACTTGGCTCCGTCGACAGGTCGGTTTGGAGCCTTTGCTGAACTGCATTCCGGACCCCTCCTCACATCTAAAAGTCTGGCGAGTGCTCGCAACCGGTCAGCCAATGAGCAGATCCACCCCAGCAGTGGTCCATTTGCGGTCTTGTTTGGTAAAAAGTTGTAAGAATACAAAGAAAAGCTTCTGCTGCCACCAGTCTGTTGCTAGGCACACTGTACAGTCACCACAACATTCTTAGATGACAAGGGGCAGGAAACACAAGGACCCTATTTGAAAGACTAAGAGAAACAAAGTTTCTCAGTACTGACTGCTTGAAGGACATGTCGGGTCCCCCATAACAATGAGCGAAAGCCCAGGGTAGTGCAGCTGAAGGCTGTGCTCTCCTGGCAAAAGTCAGATGAGGATACTGTAACGCAAAAGCAACAAGATTTTAGGGAGGGGGGCATAAATGGAGGGAAAGTTACATTCAGAGAAATCATTCCCAACTAACCTTTCTCTAACCTGTAAATTCCCATTCTACAATAGAAAACAACAAACAACTAATAAAGACTTTAGCGAACTACCCTTGGGAAAGGCTGGGTGCTGGCTTACGACCCAACCCAGTCCAACTTTGTCATAGGCCCTTGCCTATGTTTTATAGTTCAAGTTATACAGGTCTTGATGAATGGAGTGCTATATAGGTCCTCCAGCCAAGGGCTCTGACTCGTCCTATGCTTGGTTTCGTTCATTGTCTCCACTCTGGGGCTTTCCTCCTTAGCGCCCACGGTTGGTTTCTCACATTCTCTCCCCACTATGGGATTCTTCTCCTGCCCACTGGGCACTCTGGAGATTTTCCCCTTCTCACGCCCCACTCCTCACTCTGGGGTCCTCACTTGTCTTTCTCCCCGCTGCAGGCTTTCTTCTTCTTTCTCCTTCCACTCTGGTGCGCTCTAACTTCTTGTTCCCCACTCTGGGGTTTGTCTCTTATGCACACCCAGTCCTGGGGTTCACTCATCGGTTTCCCCACTCTGGGTTTTCTTCCACCTCTCCCCTCATTGGGGCCTCCCTGTTTCTCACTCCCCACCTTGGGATTCTTCTTTCTCTTACCCCTCCAGTGCTCTATCTTTCACTACCCATGCACAGGCTCTTCCTTCTCGGTCTCACTTATCTCCTTTCCTCCTGCTCTGCTGATTGCTGTAGGTGGTGCTCCTCAGAAGGTGCAATGGACTGGGTTGGCTCTGCCCTCATTGTGTTATATATGGGGGATTGCAAATGTACAGAAGATCACGTGCTGCAATTTGAAGCTTCACCAAAGGCTCCCAATGGAATGTAGAATGTGGGGAAGGATTCTGTGTTTAGAAAAGCAGAAGGTCATTGAGAAGATGGAGCTGAGAGAGGGCAAATGTGTTATGGAGCTGCTACTGTATTAGCTTGGATCTAATAAAGATGTTTGAAAATCCCCCCCCCCCCCCCACCCCACCTTGCAGCATCTTAATAAAATGCCTCATTCAAACTTGGGCATACACACACTGTGCACCATCTGCATTTCAATCAGGGAAAAAATGCAATAGAACAAACAGAAGTAATCAAAGCAGACTATGCAAACGTATTATGCAAGAGGCAATGCTCTCCACTAGAAAGATAAAAAAAGGCTTGCGATTAGTAATTCTGGATAATTTTCATTTCAGGACTGAAATTGTGGGATATTTTAGTCAGGAGAGGAAAAGCTGCAGCAGAACCCCTTTATCTTTTAAGCCAATCATTTCTGTTATTGAGAGCAAAATAACGTATTATTTGCTTAATGTAGTGGTAATCATCTCTAACGAAAAAAGCATCACTTAGCACATTAGGATTAGGTCAACGTGACCTTAAAGGCGGCCTCAGAGTTTATTGTACTTTTGTTGCTCAGAGGATTGCACTCCAAGCAGGATTCAATCATTAGAAATCTCTCTCTCTAAAAAAGTGCCGAACCTGCGCGTTGGGCATCAAGTTAGTGATCAGGTCATTCATGTAAAATACCAAATTCACAAGAGTGTAATTTGGTACATGCCTAATTCGGCCCTTGCTGGGTATGTAAAAGGAGTTGCATTATTAATGATTGCAAACATTTTCTCTTCTGATGAACAATCCTTTATAAATTCCCAACTGCCATATCGATTAGCGGAAACAGACTCAAGTTAAATAAAGCACGACTTTCAGCAGGTATGTGCATGCATCTCTTCTATGTGCACACTGTACACATGCATCCCTTTCATGCACATATTATGTACAAGCCTGCTAGACAGATCAACTTTAAAAAGGTGGTGGGTACTGGGAGCTGAGCAGCAAACTGGCTTTAGTAATCTAAAGGCACAATGATTACTAAAATGCTACGCTATAATTACTGTAAGAACATGCATTGCACACAGCCATTCATCATTAAACAGTAAATAAAAAGATGGCTAAAGAAAGCGCAACATCTCATTCAATTGTGATTTAGGGACATAGCTGGACTACGTAATGTGCACCCATGGGACCAAAGTGTGCGTTGATTAACTACAATCAATTTTCTTGCAGTGCTTTTTAACAGCCAAGGGATCAATAGGCGATTCTAGACACGTTTCTGCTCAACGTTTTTTGTCTTTATTTTACACAGAAGCAGGTATGAGCCGGAATGAGAAGCTAAATTAAACGGCAGTCAAGTCAAAAGGCAACACAAATTGTGAGGTCTAAGCTACTAAACGACCAAAGTCCTGAACCCGTCCGTATCTCCCCGCCAGGGCTATGTTGTAGCTCATTCACAGTGCCTGGTCATTTAATGTGCTCCAGGGCACGTTTGTTGGCTGTTGGTGGCAGGAGATGCGAGAGTAACAATGTTGCATTGATCCATTTAAATGTGCTGCTACCAGGTACCCTCACCCTGGTGCCCATTGTTTATCTGATGGGGATTAGAAGAAGTCAAACTACTTTACGATAGATGGGCATTAGGGTACTACAACTTTCCTATCCAACACAGGGTCTTCAGCTACCCAAATAAGTTTTATTAAGTAGAGACGTTTGGGCACTAGGTCTTCATTCAACTTTGCGCTGCATTTGGGGATTACTGGTGAGATTTGAGTTAGTTGGCTCTGAGGTCACGGGTAAGGTAGGTGCTGCCTACATCTTGTGCTAGGACTTGAACGTATTTGGACCCCGGATATCTGGCCCTTAATACATTTAGTGTCAATTGTGTAACATATATACATGATGACAGTGGTTATTAGTATCCGTTGTTAATATTTGAGGCATTAAAGAGAAAGAGGGATCATTATAAATTATACACAATCACATCGTTATTTCAGGTATTCATTGCGAACATTGGAGGAGGATGAAAGGAGGAAAGAAAGAGGCAAGAATCAGCGTTAGTGAACAACTCACAAGCCCCATATATGAAATAACGACTGCTCTGCCTGCAGTCTCTTCTCTCTCAGTTACTTTTCTGTTTCCCCACCGTTCACCTGGGATTGGTAAATCGGGTGTTGGGTTCTTCTGTTTGGCAACAAAAAACCCTGTCCATTCCATTTCTGTTCTCGCTTGCATTCCCCTGGTTCCATTTCAGGTTTTCTTGGTTGTGCCCAGGTGCATTTAAGGGGTTGTCCTGAAAAAGTCATAAGAAGAGCACAGAAACAGCATTGGGGGGCATTGTGTGACATAGGGTGATCAAGGCATATGAGGGGAATAGAAGGCCAGGTGCTCACAAAATATGCACTCCCCACCTAAGAGAGAGAACTGGCCCTGTCATTTGCTGTGGTAGGACGCCTACCCCAGATCGCAGGGGGGTCTCAGTCCCCCCGCCCCTCCAAGAGAATACAGTTCTGGGCCATACCGTTCAGACCCAACATAGGTCAGGGAGCTAATCTTGGAAGCCTGTGGCTGTGTGGGACGAAGCAATGAAAGAGGACCACCATTTTAGAATCCTAGAGAACCTGTCATGGTGTTCCAACAACAGCTTTCCTTCTTAACCTGGTCCATAGAAATTACAACCTCCTCCTTGCCTCCTTTCCAATCTCCAATCTCTTTTGGACTCCAAGTTCCTGTCTCCTCGTCTCTCCAGTATTTCAGCCTCCTGCCACTCTCTAGCTTCCCATCTTGCATTTTGTGTATTGCTGATATGAACCAGCTTGTAATGCAGTCTCTTTCGATTTAAGTGCTGGCATATGGGTTGTATTATTCCAGGGGCATACGGGCATCTTTAATCCAAATAAGACTAGCAAATCTCCACAATGCAAGTTACACATGTCTTAAAGGGTCAGTACTGTGCAATAGTACCATAGAGCAATCCCCTGCCTCTCACTTGTGGAATGTGGCAGGCAACCAGGGGGATCCTCCATATGCCGCGCACAGGCACAGAATGACAGTAGTGGTGCCGAGACCCTTTGGCGATCCCACAATCCACCTTCATGGTCAGCCAGGTAATTTTGTCACAATCTATCCCCAATGCCATGTGTCCCCTCTTTAGAGCAATAGCATCAGTTTCAAGCTACAATGAGTGACTAAAGCACAGCCCATGAGAAAACAAAATGTGATTAATATCAGGCCAGGACTGGAGGACATGGAGGCATACATTAACACTGGCTTGTAGCAGAAAGGACGATGATACATGAGGGATTTACTGATTCCTTGAGTAAAGGAAAGTCAACAAGAATGTAACATTCCTATTCATAACGGTCACAGTTATGCTGGCACTAGTTACTAGAAAAGAGCGGCATTAAGCACTTGATAAAGAGTGAGGCAAATCAGGAAAAAGTAAGCCAAATCGCTAGCCTCCCTGGTACAGATTAGAGTATACTGCAAATGGAGGGGCAGGTCTAAGGTCATTAAGAATATAAATGTAAAGCAGCATGTATAAACGATCAACATTATATTCAGCATTCTGTGACAGTAACCCGACCCAGTCAAGAGCGAATAGGGACCCCTCTCAGACTGGGGTGGCACTGATGGAAGCCAGTGCCAGTCCTACCGCACAGGGGGACGGCGGGAGTTGGAGGGCCCCAACCCCTGTCCCTTCTTATTGTGCCAGCATGCTCTTACATAGTAGCACTGTCCATCACGCCATACCCGTCTCGCACAATGCTGGACAGTTCCTTTCCATTTTTCCCAGCGGTAGAAAGCCAAGAGACCAGCAGATCTACAATTCCATAGAAGCTGCCATGTGAAGCACAGTCAGAGAGTGCAATAAAGGCCAGTGTGTATGCTAAATGTTCCAAAGTGCTTGAACATATTACGCTCACCTATCACTGGGCCACGGAACGGCTCCCCAGCCAAACTACCAGGCTAATAAGCCTACGAGGCCCACATACGAACTGGGACGTGAACTACATTGCTTACCACTGCGAGCAGCCAGTGCAACACCCGCGCCCATCCACATATGAGAAAGGAGCTTAGACCACCTTTTATGCATTTTGCTGATTGTATAACCTCCCAGGAGGGGAAAAAGGGGAATGAAAGTTTGGCCTGGGAACCAGCATATGAGTATAGCCAAGAGAGGAAAAAGAGGAGGATAAAAGAAGACCTAGGAAGCAGGAAGATGTGGGTTGTTTGGGAGAGATCTGCAGAGGTGGAGGCAGGCCAAGAGACCAGGCAGAGGTAGGACAGGGCACAAAGCGTGGGAGTATTTTACAGGCAGTCTGCAAGGTGAGGTATTGGTTAATGAGAGGAAGTGGTACTAGGAGGTGAATGAGCATGTGCAAGAGTGGAGTGGCACAGGGGTTAGGGAGTGATTGAGACAGTTTCTGAGGGAGTGGTTGAGTAATTGGGTGTTGGTGGAGTAGTGGCAGTGTGGAGTAGTAGTGTTGTAGAGAGAGGAGATGTGTAGTGGAGAGGGGAGAGAAGTAGATATGTGGAGAGGGGAGATTAGTAGTAAGGTGGAAATTGGGAGTAGTAGTTCAGGGAGGAGAGTATTAGTAGTGACGGTAAGTAGACCAGTGGAGCAGTGTAGAAGGAAGGAAGATTGGAGAGTGGAGGTAGACTGATGAGAAACACTTTTGAGGGAGAGAGGAGAGACAGTGGATGGAGAGGGAGGGGGGGGGAGTAGGAAGAGGAAGTGAGAGCAATATGAATAAAGGTGAAGGAATAACATAGCATGGAAGAACAGGGTAGAGTGGGACCTGAGTGTCTGAAAGGCACAATCCTTGAATCATGCCATTGGGAGATTGTGTAATAGCAACCTCTGGATTGCTCCCGGATGAAGGCAAGATATTCTCTAGAAGGCATTTGTATTTAGGATCTCAAGATAAGTCTGATGGCATTTAGATTGTAGAGGTTACTGATATCTAGTACCATCCTGGAGTTCAGGGACTCCTAGGTTCGGGTGGGACAGCCCATCCGTAGGATAGATACAGAGCGACAATACAAATCAGAACATTAAAACCCTTGAACTATCTCTTGGAGTTGGTGTTGTGAGGAACGCATGGTATCGAGCAGTATAGAATGACAGAATGGATACAAGTTTCTTTATTTACAAATTTAGTTGGGTTGGTAGAATTCCCATCTGGTCCAAACTCTAAAATGTGAGTTATCTCGACCATTAAACAATAACAAATAAGTCCAAGTCAGTCTTGTCAAAATAAAAAGGTCTAAACTAAGAAAACCTAACCTTGCCCTCAAGATAAAAAAAATGTTACGAGAATACAAAAAGGAAAATAGTGTCTCAAAAAGAAATGTCAGAATGGCTTCAGTACCAAACCCCTTCCCCAGGTTCAACCCTACAGGGATTAAAGAGTCTCTTAATAAACAAAGGATAGGTGGATGGCACAGTTCTATCAGTCTTGCACACTTTAGCTTACTGGTACAGTTCAACCGTTCAATCTAAGGCTCTCAACTTCTGGCAGTTCAATCACTTCCTTAAGCTTTGGTCGCTTTGCCATCAATACTCCTTTCACAATCTTTCAATTTCTCACAGTTCTGCACAGATGTCCCTCTGCCAGGCTCAAACCTGTCTTGTTCGTTGTGGGGGTTCCCTTACACACATTTTAGGTACGATTTCTTTCACTGTCGAAGACTTTTGAAACTGCAGGGAATTTACATAGACCTCTGCATGATCACTTCGACCTCTTCTTCAATATTCCTTCAATTCACAATCTTGTCTTGCAGCACCAATTCTCTTAGTACTTGTGGTTCTTAATTTCTTTCACTTGCCTTCTTGGCCTTTCTCATTTTGCCCTCTTGGCATATTTCATAATTCACATATTTCATCTTCCTCTTACTCAACTTTCTTTCCTTTGGTCTCTGCTTGTAATATATTTCAAAAGGTCACAGAGACTTTCAAATGTGCGAGTTCCTCTCGCAGGACCACTCTGCTACTTTGTATAATTTTCCTTTAACAATTGTTCTCTTCATTCGCGTTTTATCTGCACACGCACAAACTTCAACTTTAAAATCACAGTCACTTTCCCTATAACATCAACTAGACTTTTGTTGCCCTCGATAACTCACTGGTTGTGTTAAGCAAATTTCTTTAATCTTTTCCCCACAGATCAAGACTGTTAGCAGCGCCTCCTCTGCTCCTCCCCAAGTCCACCGTTCACCCGGGAGGGTCACGTGCCATTTCCTGGCCCTTTGATGCTTTCTTTTCTTCGCTCGCTAGGCTCTGCTTTTCAAACCCTCACTGCTTCCCGAAAGCTTGGAAATCCTGCCTGGCTTTCTCTTGATCCTCTCATATCTTGATGAGCCCGTTGGCCTTCCAACTTCCACAGTCATGGAGTCTTAATAAGTGGCATGTGTACATTATTAGAGCTACATGCCTGACTCTGACTGGCCTCATTACAGGGACAGAGCCAATACAAGTCAGGGGAGGTAATCCTTCTAACCTCATTCCTTATCTTCCTTGGTGCAGTACTTTTGTCAAGAGAAAGTGGGGAGGAATTATAGGTGTTGTAGTTTTCCATAAAATAAAGCAGGACAGGAGTTAGATGGGTGTGGAAAAAGGGGGATATCCGGTCTCAGTATTGGGTGCTTCTCCTCCACTCCCCAAGGACCCCGTATTCCGGTGATCCTCCCTCACTTGTCCACCCCCCAAACATGGGATCCAAAATCGATGGTCTTTCCCTGGCCACCCGAGTACGGGATCTCTGGGGATTAAGTTGTCCCCCTCTGGTCCACCCTCTGGTTTTTCACAGTTTGCTCTTGAGGCTATCAGTGACTATTCACCTTTGGGAGAATAGGGAGATGAGAACATCGGGCAAAGGAATTAAAACATCATTGAAGGCTGGAATGTACTTAAGAGGATACTAGACAAGGCCGAGGTGCACACACCAATGAAAAACGCACAATGAAATGTAAATGGACAAAGAGCGCCAGGCAGGTAGACAATTACAAAGTTCCTAATTATTTAAAAACTTGAGTTGCATTATTCAAAGAAAAATGTGGACCAAAAAGGCAAGAACAGACAAGTAAACTTGGAAGCCGGAATGAGAAGTCAAAGAAATTAGAATGGTCTGCACTATTAAGATGCCGAGATGTGTGTTTGCATGGAATTAAGGTGTATGCTACATAAGAGAGTAAAAGTCTGAATCGGGAAGCGTCGCTTCTTTACAACAGATAATTTACACACACAGTTGGCTAGGACACTGGACTAATAAAGGACTGGTTTCTATTAAGACACCTGCATATTTGTCCAAGAAACCTAAGATATTGGAGTATTATGCATTTCCCCCAACAAAGTAAGAACGTGCGCAAATTGAAGCAGCCAACCAATGAGCAGATAACATCCCCAACTCAAAGCATAACGGCTCGAAGCAAGCAGTGAGGAGTGCTTAACAAGTGCACAGTATTTTGCTCATGTTCCGTTTCTGTGATTATTTTATCTTCTCGGAAAAGGTGTGTTGCTTTGGAGGTTGAAAAAAGCAAATGCCATAAGGTTTCAGATAAACGTGCTCATATCGGTCATCTTTCTCAATCAAGGCTGGGATGATATGGGCAGATTCACTCAAAACGTTTTCGTTTACCCGGTGCCGAGGCACTTCAAAGAAACAGATTTAATGATGTTCAGCAAAGGATTTTTTTGGCCCCAAAACTGTACATTTGCATTTTCTTTTTGGCATTTTACATCTTTCAACTATAAAAGGGGACCTCTCTTGCACCCCCGACCCATCATGCACCACCTTATATTGGCCCTCATCACGAGTTGGGTGACATTCCGATGGTAATACTGCTGGAATACCGGCCAATGCTAATAGCACTACCGCAACTCGGTCCGGTGCAATTTGCACCAGATCACAAGTTGCGGGGGGGGGGGGGCGGTAAATCACCATTCCCATTGGTTCCATAGGACCCAATGGGGATGGGGAGAGCTATTACTGCCGGCGGTAATTGCGCCGAAAACGGCACGAATATTGTAATTTTTCAAAAGCTGGAGGTAAAAGTGCCATTTCCGCCCAACTCGTGATTGGGCGAGTTACCGCCGCAATTAAGGGCTCAGGCCACACTCGTGATTGAGGCCTATTTGCTTTCATTTCTTATATCTAATGTACTTTTTTATTTTTTTGTGCGATTCTTGCGCCCTTTTAAAAGACCCCCTCACTGGCCTGCAATATTCTACTTTGCAGGGAAACGCGCTATTTTCCATTTTCCGGTCGAAACAATTTATTTGTTCGAAAACACGGTCTACATCAAAAATAGTATTATAACAATAATATAGTACATAATACTGCAACATACATTTTATCAGAAGTTTTCTCTGCCAACCTCTTCACTGGTTGCCTAGACAATGCGTGAGTTTGAGCTGTATTGTCATCAGAACTCCCTGAAAAAGAGAATTCAGAATTGTATGGCCTCCCGTAGACCACCTACCTACCTACTCAAAAAAACCTATCTTGTTGTCCGACTTTTCCTCCACTGCCATTCCAAATGTTACTGTCAAAAAGTCTAATGGGTATTCATTGTTATCTAAACATGAGTGTTAGCCCACGTTTATTTCTAGGCAGGAGGTGACATTAATGTCACTTTCAGTGGCCGGAAAGAGGTTGCCCTGATTTGTGCAACTGCATTTGATAAGCTCATTATAATTCTGGGCTTTAATTATGGATTATGCGTATACTACCAATGCCCCGGTGAAAAGGGAAAAAGGCCAAGTCTGCGAAAAAGGGCTTCATTGCCATGACTTTAAGCAGGCTATTGCAGCGGCCTGGACTTGCATCAAAGGACACGAGAGAATGTTCTGAAATAATTCACCATGCAGGAAATACTACTTTTAGTAGAAAATCTGTTATGTTTCCGTCACATAGTTACAAGGCAGAACCAATACTTTGCTTTGATTCAATTTGTCCGCACACATCTGCTTTCATGATTTGATTTGAACAGCTTCTAACAATTGAAATATATTCTCGGACTGTGTAACGAGTCTAGTGGCTGAATAATTTATCTGAAATTATGCACATATTTTAAACATGGGAAAGGGAATACCAATTCAGGAAGCAGGCCTACTCGATGCCGCATACGGGATTCATTCATGAATAAGTCTTGGCAAAAACAAATGAAATACGAATTTTTAACTGACATTCATTTGTTCACTCCATCGACCTGATGCAATCTTCAGATTACACATTTGTTCGTGACACAAGCCTAATTAACTTTAAATTAAAAAGAAGGACATGAGCATTTAATCTGCCTTTTCAATAGAAAGGTACATTGTAAATTTTACTCTGCTAGCTAGGCTAAATTGACTCCTGCTACATCTCCTTGACCTTTCCAAAAAATATCTTATGCCTTCCTTCTAACGTGATCTGGGGCAACTGAATAAGCCAATGGTGCCAGACTTGTCTGAAAATGGAGGGCCGCCTACTCTGGATCCGAGAGGAAACTTATGGAAATGACGTGCACATGCCCTCTTTCCCGACATGCACAGCATTCAGAAATCATAATTTCTGACTTCATGAATCATGTGTTGCTTTTATAGCTGTGATACGGTTTTCAGATTTATATTTTAGGTCAAAAACAGTAGTCAACCCATAACATTTTGGAAGGATTTTTTTTAATTTATTGCACCTATCCACAAATGCTTTTTGAACATCCATGTCCTACAATTAGTTAACATTTGGCCTTCTTAGACTTCTAAAATTGGCACTGATGCAAAAAAAAAAACCTCTTTCACCTTATTCAACTAATCTCTATCAACTGCTATCTTCTCAACATTTAAAAAAAAAAAAAACAGCCAGTGTCATACTTCTCCTAAAGAAACAAAGCACTGACCCTAACCAATCCTTCTACAGAACGGTTTCCCTCCATCGCTACCATGCTAAATGCGTAAAAGGGCTGTCTTTAACTGCAGTGTCCATTATCTCAAGGTACACTCACTGAGCCCCTTCAATGTGGATTCTGATCCAAGCGCTCCACCAAGACTGCTTATCTATGTCGTCAATTCTCCTGCCACTGCCAACTACTCTCATCGCCTGCATTATCACAGTTCTAGACCCTTCTGCTGACTTTGATACTGTGGATCATCTGTCCCTTCCTTCAAACTGTTTCCCTCCTTACCTTCAAGGATACTAATGGACTGGGCGTATGCCTAATGCTGTGACCACGGTTTACCTCAAGGATCAGTCCTAGGCTCATTTCTCTTCATCCTATATTCCTCCTCCCTCAGCAAACTAATTTCTTTCTTTGGTTCTATCAATTATTCGCTGACAATTATCAGATACTCTTCTCCTTCACGCCTGTAATTTATGAACGTATAACCGACTGCCAAATAGCCATCCTCATCTGGATGGCTCTACACTGCCTCATGTTAAATTCTTCATTAAAAAGGTTAGTCCTTTTTCTCACTGCCTTCAAAGCGAAGCCCACACTCGCCCATCTCACCATCATCCTTAACGGCTTGCAAACCTGGGGTTCTATCTCCGACAGTGGCCCAAAACTCTTCCAGTGCATTAGGAACACCGCAGCCATACTCAATCTCCTAACATTAGAAGAATCTACCCACATCTCTTGCACTACTCATCCAATACCCTTCTCTACGCTTGCGCTCACCAAACTGGACTATTGTGTGGGCCTACTTGTCTATCCCTCTACTCTTTTGCTCCCCTCAAAAAAGTAAGGAACAAGTTACTTACCTGTAACTGTTGTTCTCCAGCATGGGTCTGGCATGGATTCACATGCTCATGAATATTCCCCGTCGTCAGGCTGGGAATCCTCGGTAAAGAAAAATCAGTATCAGTTTCGTTTCTGATCTGTCTTTCGTAGTAGTAACCAATCACTGATCTCTGCGTCATACTGACCACAGCCAATGACTGCCATCTCCCTAAGCCCCGCCTCTGGCAGCCATCTTCAGATTTGGTAGCACGTGAAGAGGCAGTATGACCAAGTGAAGAGCCGCAGAGGGGTAGGCGGGAGGGTTCGCATGTGAATCCATGCCAGACCCATGCTGGAGAACAACAGTTACAGGTAAGTAACTTGTTCCTTCTCCAGCATGGGGTCTGGCATGGATTCACATGCTCATGAATAAAAGAATACATAGCAGTACACACATGCAAACCACGGGAGGTGGCAAAGGCTCAACATTAAGCATTACATCAAAACTCAACATTAAGCAATTCTTACCTCCTCACCAGGCTCACCTTAGGCGAACAGGTTGCGCAGCACTGCTTGGCCGACCCTGGACTCCTCCCTGGAATCCCGATCGACGCAGTAGAATTTCGTGAAGGTGTGCGTCGACCTCCACGTAGCAGCCCTGCAGATGTCCAGCAAGGGCACACCAGATAGGAACGCCGTGGTAGCTGCGATCGCTCTGGTGGAATGGGCTCTCGGACGGCCAGGCAGCGGTCGGTTTGCCAACCGATGGCAGTACATGATACAGCCGGAGAGCCATCTGGAAATGGAAGCCTTCGAGAGCCTTCCCCTGATTGACAGGTCCAAAGTTCACAAAAAGTTGTGACGTCTTCCGAAAACACTTCGTGCGGTCCACGTAGAACTTCAGCGCTCTAGCCACATCCAGCGAGTGCAAAGTCCTTTCAGCCGGCGACGAAGGCGACGGGAAGAAAACAGGCAACACCAAGGGTTCGTTGAGGTGGAAGTCCGACGGCACCTTGGGCATGAAGGAGGGGTGCGTCCTGAGCACTACCCTCGTGTCGTGAAAAGTCAAGTACGGGGGCTTGCAGGAAAGGGCATGGATCTCTCCCACCTGTCGTGCGGAGGTGATGGCCACAAGAAACGCTGTTTTCCACTACAAGAACTTCAATGGAGCCGAGTGCAGAGGCTCGAACGGAGGTCCCATGAGCTTGGTCAGCACCAAGTTGAGCTCCCACGCCGGGGCCGAAGCCTTCACCGGCAGGAACGATCTGAACAGTCCCTTCATGAATTCTTTCACCAGATGATGAGACCACAAAGACGACCGTCCCGTGGTTCTGGTGTATCGGGAGATCGCAGCAAGATGAATCTTGATGGAAGCATACGCCAGTCCAGCCTTGGCCAGCGTCAGCAGGTATGGCAGTATTTGGGGAGCCGTAATCCGTAGAGGGTTAATCTTCTGTGCGTGGCACCAGACAGAGAACCACTTCCATTTGTGTCCGTAGCATTTAAGAGTTGAGGACGCCCTGGCCTTTGCAAGAACCTCTCTGCAGTCGGCCGGTATGTCGTAACCTCCAAACTCTAGTGCTGCAGGACCCAGGCCTTCAAGTTCAGCGACTTCGGGTCGTGATGGAGGATGGCGCCTCCTTCCCTGGAGAGAAGATCCGCGTCCACTGGCAGTTTGATTGACGGGGACGCTGACAAGTCCAGAAGGTCCGGGAACCATATCTGCCTCGGCCACGCAGGTGCGACGAGGATCATCCTGCACCGTGACCTCTTGAGCTGGTTGATGAACCGGATCAGCAGCGGAAATAGAGGGAACGCATATAGGAACAGGCCCTCCCAGGGGAACGAGAAAGCATCGCCCATGCTCCTCGGCTGGGGAAACCTGCTGGCGAACCTCCGGCACTTGGAGTTCGTCGCCGTCGCGAACAGGTCGATATGGGGTGTGCCCCACCGTCGGAAGAGGCGGTCCACTAGATCCTGTCATAGTTCCCACTGGTGGCACGAGCGCAGCTCTCTGCTGAGCGAGTCGGCGATGTTTTTTTTTTATTCCTGCCAGATGAAACGGCACCAGAAACATCCCTTGGGCGACGGCCCAATGCCACAGATCCTGTGCCTCCTTGGACAGGGCTGGGGATCTGGTACCGCCCTGCTTCCTGATGTAGAACATGGTGGTGGTGTTGTCGGTGAAGATCCTCACCACCTTCCCCTTGAGGGACAGAAGAAAGGACCTGAGGGCCCAAAACACTGCACGGAGTTCCAGGACGTTGATATTGAGGGACCTCTCCGCCGGCATCCAAAGACCCCTCGCGTGCAGGTTTTCGGTGTGCGCTCCCCACCCCTCCAGGGAGGCATCCGTGGTCACTGTCTTCTGGTGGCCCGGGGTCTGGAAGTCCATGCGCGCGGGTGTCCCACCACCGGATCGCTCGTCGGAAACTCTTGTTGAGTGTGATCCTCTCCTCGAAGCTGCCCGTCGTCTGGATCCAGCGCGCGTCCAGGAACTCCTGCAACGGGCGCATCCAGAGCCTGCACAGGCGGATGAGATAAATGCAAGAAGACATCATTCCGAGGAGGGACTTGATGGACCTCACCCTGGCCGCGTCCGCAACCAGCATCCGCTGCACCTTGCCCAAGATGGCCCTCGTCCTGTCCTCCGACGGAGAGGCCAGAAGCGACACTGTGTCGAGCTTCGCTCCCAGAAACAGTGCGTCTTGTGCGGGCACCAGGTGAGACTTGGCGTAGTTTATGGAGAATCCCAGGTCCGTGAGTAGTTGGACGGTCCTTGCCGTGTGCTCCACGGCGAGCTCCTTTGTCTTTGCTCGGATGAGCCAGTCGTCCAGGTAGGGGTAGACATGGATCCCCTCTAGGCGCAGCCGCGCCGCCACCGGTGCGAGGCACTTGGTGAACACCCTGGGTGCCGACCTCAACCCGAAGGGAAGAGCTCTAACTGGTAGTGACGCCCTTGGACCACGAATCTGAGAAACTTTCGGTGTCCCTTTAGGATGGGGATATGGAAGTAGGCATCCTCCAAATCCAACGACGACAGGAAATCACCCTCCTCCAGTTGACCCAGGACGTGTTGGAGGGTGACCATCTGGAACTTCTGTGCCTTGATGGATTTGTTCAGTCGTCGTAGGTCCAGGATGGGACGCCATCCTCCCGTCTTCTTCTTCACGAGGAAGTATCTTGAGTAAACTCTGGAGCCCCGAAGCCTCCTTGGGACGAGCTCGATGGCGCCCTTCCTGAGCATCGCCCTTACCTCTAAGAAGTTGTGGGACGTGATGTTCCTTCCTGGCCACAGGGGGGACGCGTGGGCACCTCTTTAGAAACTCGAGCGCGTGACCCTGAGCCAGGGCGTCCAGCACGAACGGTCGGTGGAGATGGACTCCCACACGCTGACGAAGCTCGCCAGCCGGCCTCCCACCGGGGTGCTTCGGTGGGGGCCCGACCCCACGGCCGGTTCAGTCCTGCTTCGACGAGGCTTTGCCGCCTTGTCCTCCTTGGCGACGACGGCGGGGACCGCCCGACTTGCCTCGTCCCCTGTAGGCTTCCTGTGACGACGAACGGGCCGCTTGACGATAGGTGGAAAATCCGCCGCTGGAACCTTTGGAGGCACCCTGTTTGCCTCCGCCGCTCCGAAAGGGCGGCCGTCGTTGCTGGAGAACACCAAGAGCCCGGGCCATCTCCGTGTCCGCCTTGATGGCTTGTAGGGAATCGTCCACTGTTTTCCCAAACAGGTTGCTCCCGTCGAACGCATGTCCAAAACTCTGGTCTGCACGTCCTGACGGAAGTCAGTAGCCTTGAGCCATCCACGCCGCCTCAGGCACACGCCGTTGCCCAACTGGCGAAATCCAGTGTCAGCGATGTCCATCGCTATCGTAATGGCGTGGTCCGACGCCACTTCTCGTTCCTGCACGATCTCTAGGGCCTCAGCCCTCTTGTCGTCTGGTAGGAAGTCCAGCAGGGGGGCGAGTTTGTACCACAACTCCCTGTCGTAGCGGGCTACGATAGCCAAGTCGTTGGCAGCCTTAATCGTCGTCGCAGCCGATGAGATGACTCTGCGTCCCATCGTGTCCAATTTCTTTCCCTCGCCGTCCGGCGGGGAGGTTGACAGAGGCCGTGCCCCCCCCCCGCTTTCTTCCTGGCCGCCGCGGAGACGACCAAGTCCGGGGTCGGCTGTGCCCGAATGCACAAGGGGGCCGCGTCCGGGACCGGTACTTATTCTCGTACCGATCCCTTCTAGCCGGCGTTGTGGATGGGTTCTTGAGAAGGGAGAGACCCACATCCCAGATATCGTCCAGTAGAGGCACAGCGAGGACCGTCTTCCTCTTGGTCTCGCGCCGTTGATAAAGGAAACCTTCCTTCTTCTCTTCGGGGCAGAGCTGGAAAAGCTCGGATGCCCTGGCGATCATGGCATGAAACCATCCAATCTCGTCGGGTGGGGAAGCCCGGGTGGGAGGTGACGACGGGAGATCCTAGTCGTAAACCTCGTTGTCTGTACCCGTTGCGGCCGTGTCAGTCCCCGTATCATCCCCACGTGTCGTGGACGGGGAGGAGGGCTGAGCAGGGCGCAATGGTTGAAAAGGAGGTGGAGGATGAATCCTTCTCTTAAGAGGAGGGCTCCCAGAAGGGCCTGGCTCCGGGTCCCCCTTCGGGAGCGGTTCCTCCGTTGGTGAGCTTCGCCGGGTGCTCGGCCTTCCTCTTACCCGAGCCGGAGCGTTGGCTCGTGGTTGACGGCGCCGGGGAGGATGCGCCCTGCCTGGCGCCCGTAGAGCCCGACAGTTCGGCGCTCCCGGTGCCAGCGGACTCGCGGTGCTTGGCCTTCTGTTGGACCCCCGTGGCCGGGGCGCCCTCAAAGGTCTTAGAAGTCCGCTCTGACTTCTTCTTCTCGCCTGACAGGCTCTTCCCTTCCAGCCAGTTGGCGAGACGCTGATGGCGGTCCTTCATGGTCCGCTCCGACATATTGCCGCAAAAAGCACAGTCCTTCTCCACGTGCGTCTTGTCTTCATGCAGGCAGTAAAGGCAAAGGGAGTGTTCGTCCTCCTTAAAGACATTCTGAAGCTGGCATCCAGGGCAGACCCTGAACAGCTTTCTGGGCGTCGAGTTTGCCTTCTCCTGGGCCATGCTCGAGAAGGGCCCGAGAAACTTCTGGAGTCCTCCAAAAGCGTGGCTCGACGAAATCTTCACCCTTGAGGGGCGTAGAAGAATCCGACACGGGTCCCCGTTGATCGGATAAAGAAACGGTGGAGCTTGAGGCTCTTTTGACCAAAAAAGAGAAAATTTTCCTAAGAAAAAGCACGAAAAAAGCACTAACGCTCGAGAGCAATAGCACGAGGATCCCAACGCTTGAACGTGCGGTAAAAATCTGAAGATGGCTGCCAGAGGCGGGGCTTAGGGAGATGGCAGTCATTGGCTGTGGTCAGTATGACGCAGAGATCAGTGATTGGTTACTGCCACGAAAGACAGATCAGAAACGAAACTGAAACAGATTTTTCTTTACCGAGGATTCCCAGCCTGATGACGGGGAATATTCATGAGCATGTGAATCCATGCCAGACCCCATGCTGGAGAAACTTTAAGACAACACACTTTTCAACCTACCCAGATCCTGCCCCACCTCTGTTCACCATGGCATTAAATGCAAAATAATTCCCTTTATATTCCTGGTACTGTTCAAAAAAACGCATCCTTTGCCTTGCCCCATACTACATCGATCAATGCATCTCCCTGCACTCTTCCTCTTGAACTGTCTGCTCCTGGTCTCTTCAAAATGTATCAGCATCCACTCCATGACGCCTCCTGCTTTCACAAAATTCCATACTTGCACCACTCCACTGGGAAGCTCCCCCTCCAGCCAAAGTCATCTCTTCAGTAGGACTCCTCAAAATGAGGCGCAAGCAGCACCTGTTAGCAATAGAATAAGTCAACAACCTCCCCCACTCAAAAGTATGCCCCCAAACCAACTCTCCTGCATTCTGTCCTCAGGACCGCTCTATGTAATTTGTAAATATGCAACTACTGGCCTCAGGCTGTCAATGTTAAATTCTTAAGTTCGTCAGCTTCTGTCCCAGGTGTACGTTCCATTCTTGCACCGTCGCCAACTGGTATACGTTATTCAGTCCAACAATTATGTTATTTAAAGGCCCCATACCCTAAACATGCCTTTGCTGTCTATTATTGACTGCTCTAAATTAGTCTGGTTAAAAAAAGACACCCTCTTATACAAATACAAATATAAATCGTTGGTTATTCTGAAAACATGGTTGGTTGGGACGCCTGAGTGCAAGTCCTGCAGTCTGCTATTTAATCATAAGATGAAAATTGTTTTTTGTGCTTTGCTAGATTCTTTTTAATTGTATAAAATTATCTGGAAGATTATGATCGTGCCAACACATTACCCTACAGTTAGTTATGAGCACTACATGAGACAGAAAAGGAAAGAGTGGCAGTAGAGAGCTAATTAGAGTCCAACCAAATTCAAGGAGAAATTCAGCTATTCAATTAAAGAGAGTGCTTTAAAATGCTTTGTTTGTTCTTAAATTGAACTGCAGGCCAGAAAGAATTCAAGGGAACAGTAGAGGCTATTACATTTTAGATAGTTTATAAGTGAATTGGTACATTCTGCAAGCACAAGTCAAGGGCCACGAACCGTTAGTGTCAAGATAAACACTCTTGAAATTGCAACATTTTGGTTAGAAAACGTGTACTCTGTACACAGCTGGCATTTAAAAAATCCTACCTTTTGTAATTGTCACTATCTTTGCGATTTAACATGCTGCGAGTTGTATGTGGTGGTAGGGTGTGAGCATGTAGCATTTTAAATGTTGACGTAAAACACCAAAGGGCCACAAGGCTTTTATCTTTAAGTAAATTCCATTGGGGGTTACATCCCTCCCCCCTCCTGCAAGCAGGGCTGGACTGCCCCACCGGGACACCGGGACATCCCCCGGTAGGCCTCTGTCTGCAGGGCCTCTTTGGCGCGGAAGCACCGCGACTATGGTAATTAAAATTGTAGTTAACATTTCAGAATGTTGGAGAGGAGGATTGGCTCAAACCCCCAAACTTTCAGGTACAAGTCACAGCACTTATTGACTGTGCCACAGAGACTGCCTTGGAAATGGCTGTACAGAAAGCCATATAATATCAATGAGAGCAAACGCTTGTTTTGAATTAACATGCCAAGATTCACAGACAAAACGGCACAAATTAGATCATATACAGTTTATAAAAACGAGAGGTGCTGGAAATATGATTGGGTGGTGGTTGTGGGGGCGTGTTGGGGACACTGGCGTAACAGGGGCCCCCGCACCCTCTGCGTTGCGGGGGGCCCCGCGACCACATGTTCTGGAAGGGGGCCCCACTTATGTGTAAAAAAAAAAGTCTACCTTTTTTTTTTACATTTTCTTTTTAATTCACTCTGCATGAAGGGCATGAATACAAAAAGTCTGGTGGCTACCCCCACCCCATGACATGAAGACCCTAGGCTGGAGGCCTCCATGTCATGGGGTGGGGGAAGCCTATGACTTCAAAAATAAATAGTTTATTTTTGAAGTCACTCTGCCTTCATAAAGAAATTATTTCCATTATGGTTTAGTCCTTAACAGAAATAATTTCTTTATGAAGTCAGAGTGACTTCAAAAAGAAACAATCGGCCTCATTACGAGCATGGCACTGTCTCCTGCGACTAGACAATAACCGGCCCATTACAAGCTGAATGGGCCGGTAATTTCCCATTCGCGGGTGGCGGTATTGCCGGGCTCACGATCCCCCTATAGGGCTGAATGGGGGTGGGGAGCATCGTTGTGCCGGCACCGTTGTTAATGGTGACTGCGCAATTACGAGTTATGCTCGCTGGTGCCACACTAGTCGGGAACCTGCGAGCAGAACTCATAATGCAGCGGGACAGTATGAACGGTGCCGGTGCCCTACCGCCACTGTTCATACCGTCACCGCCAGGGTCCTAATGAGGCCAAATGAATTTTTGAAGCATTATGGCTCCCCTCAACCCATGACGTGTGCATGTGTGAGTGTATGGTGAAAGAGTGCACACAAATGTATGGGTGGCTGGTTATGCGTGTGTGTGTGTGTGTGTGTACAGTGAAAGTATGTACACTTAAATATATGGGTGGCTGCCTGGGTGTGCCTGTATGGTGAAAGGGTGCACACTTAAATGTATGGGCAGGTGGCTGGGTGTGTGTGGCTGTGTGGTGAAAGGGAGAACACTTAAATGTACGGGTGGCTGCCTGGGTGTGCCTGTATGGTGAAAGGGTGCACACTTAAATGTATGGGCAGGTGGCTGGGTGTGTGTGGCTGTGTGGTGAAAGGGAGAACACTTAAATGTACGGGTGGCTGCCTGGGTGTGCCTGTATGGTGTAAGAGTGCACTCTTAAATATATGGATGGCTGGGTGTGTGTGTGTGTGTATATATGGTGAATGGTGTGTGTGCTTGTGTTCAGGGGCACAACAAAACCTACATTTCAGGGAGGATAACCCTTCAAATGTTGGGAGAGGCGCTAACTTCACGTGTGGTGGGGAGGAGAAAACTTATTTATGTGGCGGCATCTAACTTCTTTACGCATTTTAATGAGACTATTCTAGTGCAGCTTCAATGTTACAAGCAGTTAAATCTCTCCTTTAGGTCTGAAAGCACCCACTTATGGGCTGCTGTGAGAATGACTGGTCTCCTGTTTCCTCTCTACCCTTCCAATCACTCCCCTGGCAAGCAAGTACTAAACCCACATCGCAATTTCAATTGCTTAAAAAATTTGGTATTTGAATGCAGGTACTAACAGTGAAATGCTGTACATTAGTAATTGCTGGGCCGGGCCCTTGTTAAAGGCAAAACCCAGGTGCCGTTTAACATCTGTGTCCTTTTCTGTCCGGCAACTGCTCTGTAGGTCAGCCAGGTCAAGTCAACATAGCCCACAATTTCAGTGGGGGGAGGGAGTGCTGAAACCCAGTCAGCTCAATGGTGTTGCACCACTACTTGTGTTTAATGCCTTGATTAATTAATTAATCACCTATGCCTATTCGTCCTCATTCCAGTACTTGAGTATGAGGCACCATGCCTCATGCACAAGTACTGGGATAAGGTAGAGGTACATAAAGGTAATACCTGACTGAGCTACCTGTAATCTTCATTACTCCTAGTCCCACTCTGCCCCATCCCAGTACTTACCAGTGAGGCAAGGAGCCTCATACGTAAGCACTGGGACAAGGAAGAGGGACATGCAGGTAATTCTGGGCCAATGAGCTGATTTTGGAGGTTGGGGTAGGGGATGGGAGGGAGAAGCGATGTGTGGGGCGTGGGGTTGTGCAATAAATCATAATGGTCGCCCATGTCCATGCTATGCAGGCATGATATGTGGCATTAGTGGCAAGAGAGGCATTTTGGTGCAGCCAGTCTAGTCATTCCTCAGTTTGGTATGACTTTTTTTAACTGGGCTTTTCTGATAGAGCAGTCCTGCTAAGTGTAATTCCTGGCTAGACTGACATTTGGGTTCTGCCAGTCTAGCCGTTTCTTATTGCGGCACTGTATATTTTTCTGGGCATCTGTGATAAAATGATATGTTATGATATGATAAGTCATATATAACACACCTGTACACAAGTGTTTTTAGGCACGACAAGACAAGGGAAGGAAAACTGAGGGAGGACAAGACAAATGATCTTACTAAGCCTTGTGTCATTCAGATCGTGCAAGTGTGAGAACGAGAAGTGCAAGGGGAAAGGGAGGGGGGGGGGGAAGTGCAAGGGAGAGGGGAGGGGAGGGGAAAACACAGCAGCAATGCTCTGAGTAAGTGCCGCCAGGGCAGCGTGGCACTGGGTAGTGCAAGGAGAACAAGGGACTGTAGGGTTACAGTTACAGCCCCTAAATGCGTGGTAGGCCTGGAGGCAAGGCAAGGGTGACTGATCAATAAAGAGCCTGGACTCAGTGAGACAGAGGGTAGCCAAGCAACCAGTTGGTACAGCGGACAGGTAGGTCAGCAGGGGAGGCAGAGAGAGAAAGCAGAGGAGAAGAGGAACGTTTTGAGCTGCTTCCAGAGCGTCAGGTGGTCCGGCTCAAGTTTGGGAGGGTCAGGGAGGCCATTTCAGAGGGAGGCACCTGCAGGGGAGAAGGATCTACCCCCCCCCCCCTACTCTCTGCCTGGAGAAGCATCTAACCCTTGGGGCTCGAGAAGGAAGGTATTTTGGCAGATAGCGTTGGATGTAGTGCGTATCCCAGCCCCAGAAAGCCTTGTGGACAATGAAAAGGGTCTTTAACTTTATCCTTGCAGACACCGAGAGCCAGTGGAGAGATTTCATGGCTGGAGAGATACAGTCCCTGGGCTTGAGGCCAAGGATAAGTCTCGTAGTCCTGTTCTGGATTAGTTGCAGAGGCCGGAGAGTAGAGGAAGGCAGATTGAGAAAGTGGTTGTTGCAGCAGTCCACCCTAGAGAGAACCAGAGCTCTGGAGACAGTGAGCTTCTGGGGGAAAGTGAAAAATGTAAGAGTCTCGTTGAGGAGGTGCAGCTGGTAGTGGGATTTCATGGCTACGTCCGAGATGTGAGGAGAGAGAGTGGAGTTGAAGATGACACCAGGAATGAGCGAGAGAGGAGAGGCTGAGGGGAGCCTGAAGGAAAGCTGAGTGTCATCCACATAACACTGTAAATTAGAGGACAATGTAGTGATTAGGTGGGTCAAAGGGGCCAAGTAGAGGTTGAAAAACCAGGGTGAGAGGATAAAGCCCTGGAGAACGCTACATGTAGAGAGGGGTGATGGAGTGAAAGGGACCAAGTTGGACCTGGGAAGGGCGGTCCAAGAGGAAGGAGGTCAGCCACTCCAGGGCCTGATCCATGATGCCCAGGTTCTCACAGAGTCAATTGATCAGGATGGCATGGTTGACCGTGTCGAAAGCAGAGGAAAGTTCCAGGATAATGAGGACAGAAGGAATGCTCGAATCAAGGTTAGAGATCAGATCTTCACAGGTGTTCAGGAGAGCAGGGGAGCAGTTTCAGTCCCTCTGGCAGCTCTTAAGCCAGACTGATGGTCATGGAGACAACCAACAGATTCAGTTTGGAGTGTAAGCTGGCAGTTGGCCAGCTTTTCCAAGAGTTTGGGAGAGGGGAAAGTTCCGGTGGCAAAAGTATGATTACAGAAATGGATCAAGGGTGTCAATGTGGTCCTTAATGGTTCTGGAGGAGCAGGCGAGCACCTGTTTCGCCGACACTTTCATAGGTGGGACTTGTCTAGAAACCTAGTCAGGTGTTAGAGAGAAAGAGGAGAAAGGAGGAGGAGAGGGAGAGATGGCCAAAGGGGGCCGAGAGAGGAAGAGGGAGAGGAAGAGGAGATAGTGGACAGGATGTTCTGAGTTTTAGCGGAGAAGCGGGAGGCCAAAGCTGTACAGAGGACCTGTTCAGGGAACAGGAGAGGTAGAAACCGCAACAGGATTGGCCAGTTCCTTGCAGATTTTAAAAAGTTTGGCTGTGTTGTTAGAGGCCGCAGAGACGCAGGCTTGAATGTGTGCTCTCTTCTTTATGACTCTTATTGCTTCGACTGGCATTTTGGTGCAACCAGTCTAGGCATGTCTTAATGTGGCCTGGCATGCTTTACTGTAATGTTATTATGTGTCTACACTGGTCTACATTGTGCAGCCAGTTGGACATGTTTTCATTGTGGCATGGCATTTTTAATAGCAAAGCATTAATGTTCATGTACACTGTTGGTGACTTGCATGTATTGGATTGCTGTTACCCTACACAACAATACCAAACACTGTGGCTTTTTAGCCAATTTTTCTCAGAAAGTGTGCTGTATATAGCATTAAAACACATATTTATATCTTTCTCCTAGTGCAGTGTGTGGTATACCCCTTCATCAACACGTTTGTGCGTATTGCGCAAGTGTGGTAATCTAGGCCGTCCCAGCGTGTGGCGCGACCTGTGATTTGTTGCCGAGTTGGGGGGGGGCCCTCAGCATGGCTTGCAGGGGGCCCCCAGATCATGTGTTACGCCACTGGTTGGGGAGGGGCGGTAATTGGTGGGCTGCAACGTGTTACTCCCTCTTTTATGTTGTTGGTCGTCACAGTCTTTCGTTTTGGAAATCTGGTCACCCTAATCCATCAGCAGAAGCAGGAGGCGACTTGAGGGAGGCTGTGGCTGAGGCTGAGGGCAGCAGCCAGAATGCCGACTGAAAGGTAAGAATTATTTTTGCGTGCTGAGTGCCCCACTCTCCCATTGTATCTTCTGCTGAGTGTAGTTGCGCACAAGGGGCAATGTAATGCCACTGCCCGCAGGCTTAACGCGGGGTCTATCCTCATATTAAGATATGGATGTAGTGTAACTTACTGAATGGCACGTTTCACTGAAGCACTGGCTAAAAAAGGGAAGAAAAAAAACTGAAATCTAAAAAACACTAATCCGAGTCAATACTTCACATAAGTGACTGGACGTTAAATTTTCGAACTCTGGACGAGTGTAATTAAGGTTGAGAGTTCAATGAAGCCCCCCCGACGATGCCACTGATTGATACAAGGCTGGTGTCAAATTAAGAACACTTTAAACAAGACCTACTTTCCACATGGAGAAAAGTAATCAACCACACCCTTCACAAAAGAACCTACAACACAAGAACATGGAATACCCAGACCATTTACACTTAACACAAACCTAAGCACATGGGAAACATAAGTGTACAGCTGCTGTTATTTGTGGAGACATGTTAACAAGCTTGAAATATGCATAATATCTGCTTATCTTGCTTCAGCATCATTGTGGATACACCACCTGTATCCACAATGGCCAATTCACTGACACCGATTCGAATCAGGCCACCATTTGCTTGACTGGGGTATCACACCAGGTTAGATTGATCCTCGCATACATTCTTTGTTAAATGAATGGGTGCATTGCCATGTTATCCAATGTAAAATAATAGTTAAAGCGTACTTGTAGGTTCATTTTTACTTGTTTGTGGTTTTCACTGATGTGCACATTTTGGCTGTGTTTTCCTGACTTTCGTTTTTTGACATAATGTTATATTGTTAGTCAGGGTTTGGTAGACAATTTTCGTGGCTCTAACTTGCAATCCACACAGCCACGTGTTGTAGTTGTGTCCTTGAGTTGTTAGAGTTATTGAAAGAGGTTCCGCAGAGCACATTTTGAAATTGGGCAGAGGAGAGCCGCAGCTGTCAGAAGGGAGTGTCAAAGTCAGCTCCTTGAAGGAGCACACGCCTGTTCATGCCAAGGTCGCAGTGGGACGACAGATAGACTCGGATGAGTATTTTGGGTAACACTGCTGAGTGACCATCACTTGCTAGTTTTTCTCTGGTACTTTTACCTCCTTCTTTCCTCTCCTCTCCAGGCTTACCTGCCCTCCTCTCTTCTGGATCCTTCCCATGCCCCCGCAGTCTATTTTCTAGAGCCAACAGTAAAATGTACCAACTTGATCCAGTGAAACTAGGGCACGTGGGTGCAACTGGCCATGAGGGTGTGCTGTCCGTGTATTCCTGAAGACCGTGTATATCACCATTCATATCATATGCACTTACTAAGTGTGTTTCCGAAATGCACATTTTGCAAATTATATGGGAGGAGTGTATTTCCACTGTGTGCATGGTGCAAATCACGGGAGGCGTGCCCCCTGCGTGTATATTTTGCAATTCATGCGTTGGCATCACATAACTAAGTAATGGGTGAGCATTAGCATTACACAGTGTCCCAAAGTCTGTTTATTGCGCAATGGGAATGATTCATCACAAAACGTTTTTTAATGGGTAAAGGCCCAAATTCTTCTTGGCCCTTGAACATAGTATGTATGCAGTGGATGCACTTTACACATTTGGTTACGTTTCCTGTACCAATGACCTACTCAGTGTCCCTACATCTTTCTTTCCACAGTGTGATCTCTTTGACCAATCCTTGCACAGTGAGGATTGCATAATTGCACTTTAGTTTCCCTCCCATGCACTTTGCATTGCGTGCCCTGAGGCAGGCCTTTGTGCACATTGTCTGCCTGTTCTTTGCACACTGCCCTGTCACACAAACTTTGACTGCTGGGTTTCAAATCCAGGGACCTGTCTAATGCACGTGCCCAGTGCCCTGCCTCTGCAGCACATCCACAAGGCCTGGTGGGAATTAATAGCACAGAAGCTCCCCCCAAACACCCTCAGGAGCTGGCTGGGGCACCAAGCCTAAATCACGTCATGTGTGTTTCATACCAGTTTCCTGCACGTTGTGCACTCGGATTGTGGGCAAACAGGCGTGGCACTGGCCCTTGGCCTGCCTGTCTCTAGGGTACAATGTGTTCAAGCAGCTGTCCTGCTGTGTACATAGCATCTACTGCCATGCATACCCCACAACAGAGTTATTAGTGGCCTGTGCACATGACTCCTACAAGCGTGCACACACAGGGTCACTAGGAACAACCCAGGACTCCGTTTACATCCCTTCATACCCAGACCCCATGCAAGCAGTCCCACACCTCTATGCATGTCTACTACCTCCCTTCACCCACAAGAGCACTTACATGTGTGCATAGCTCCTACATTCATACAGATCACTTGAGAGCTCTCTCTCATGCCTGTGAACATAGCACCTACCTCTATAAAGACACACGGCCATTGAGAGCGTTCTCAGGGGAGCACACATAGCGCTTACCTCCCTACTAACCCAGGGCTATTGAGAGTGCTCTCAGACGCCTACACATAGCCCCCATCACCCTGTACACATGGTACTGTTGTTTGAGTGCTCTCAGGGGCCTGTACACACAGCCTCTACCTCTGTGCACACCCTGTGCTATTGATAGCACTCTCAGAAGCCTTTACACATAGCTCCTATCCCCTGCACACTTTAACCCATTGAGAGGACCCTCAGAATCATGTTCACATAGTTCCTATCTGTTTGCACACATTGGGGCACAGAAAGCATGTGCAGGGACAAGTGTACAGAGTTTTCATCTTCCCTCACAAAGCCAGTTAGAGTGAGAGCAAATAGCAGATCCAATGAAAATCTTCACAGAATGTGACTAGTGACTACCACACACCCTGGGGGCCTACATCTGCCAGAGCCCAGGGCTAGGCTTGGAGAGGGGATGGGGGACAACCGTGCCATGGTCAGGGGCCCCAGAAGCACTAAGCAGTTGGCATTGATTTCACGGTGTCCATTTTCCCTAACAGCCTCAGCTCGTATTTGCCTACCTGTGCTTTGGCCCAACAAAGGACCCAAGCTACGAGTCAGTTAACACAGAACCAGAGGAAGGTCCGGGGGTAGACAACACCGGACTCATTCATGGCCTGGGGATTGACCCTAGCCCTTTTAAAGTGCCTAGAAATACCCTTCAGTTGGCACCATCTTGGAAGCAGGGGAGGGCAGGTGTTCCTTCTTCCTGTTAATTTCAATCTCCTACTCTTAATAATAGCAGGTTTCCTAACACCCTTTTGGTGCGGGACCGGGTGTCTCGTGGCCTGTCTAATGCACAGTGTGTTGGGCTCACGCGCTATGCTCGCTCGTTCAGCAAAACATTGGGCCACTTTGACAACATTTTCCAGGGCCACTTTTGGTTCCCAGTCCGGCCCTGCCTGCAAGCCTGTTCTGCTCAGCGGCCAGGCTCTCAGTCAGCCAGAGCGAGAAGGAATGTAAGTGCCGCTGAGAAATACAGAGGTGTCTTCCTTTGTATTTTTGAAAATATAGTCACTCTTTGAATATTCTGTATAATTAGCTTGAAACACTCCAACCATTTTCTCTGCAACCCTGATTGAAGCTTTGCTGTTGATATTGCAGCCCATAAATCATACAGTTGTGGCACTTCATCCTTTATAATATCTTGCTAATTTCAAACAAATGCATTTCAGAGTGGTACATTTAAAAGAAGACATTACGCTCCTTTATTCTTGACACAGCTCATAGAGGCAATAACTATGGGCTTGCAAGGGCTTTCCTGCTGATTTTACACAGATGCAAGCGGAGGTTGAGCTGCCATAACCCTCCTTCCCGTCGGCTAGAGGGGATGGAGCACTACATTTCCAGGATCTGCTGTTCTTGCTTACTGGCACTGATTCCAGCTAGTCTGTCCAAAAATGAAAACAAGGACAACTGGACGTGGGAATTGACACCGTGGCAAGGCAACGCTGCTTCAAAAGCAGTCATCTAACTTGGCAGGGGGTATTACCACTTCGATACCCAATGCTAGCTGCATGCACCTCTGCATTACAAAGTTTTTTTCCCCATCGTTGATTGGACTGCCAAGCCACTGAGTGGTCCAATCGAAAATCTCTCCAACGTGCAACCAACCTGACTACTTGATTAAAAGTTAGTTATGGGTAAACTCTGCGAGAATTGCCTTAATGGTAAACAAGCCCCTAGACCGTATTTCTTCCCACACAAACATGGCAAACACAAATACTTAGTTGTCAATAATTACTGCAACCACGACCCTTCAGCAATAGTACTTCAAGTGCAATAGTGTTGCTGTCAGGTAAGAAAGTAGAGCCTGATGGTTTCACTCTATATTGTGGTGCTCAGAGAGCGAGCATGTACAAATAGATGCTCTCCCCAGCCACACAAAGTGTACTTGGCGATCTTCTCGGAATCGAAACAGAGAGCCTCTGCAAAATGTTCCTCTAAAGTTCAATACAAAATTGCAGCCATTTCTTAAATTGCATGCTGAGCTGTTTCACCACTAACCGTAGGGTCAGACTTGAGGAGAAAAGAATAATGTAAGAAATCATTTTTAGAAACTCATCTCTAGGGAACATGCTTTTTACATGAACTGGCTGTGCATTCCCCTTAAAGCATTGTACGTTGGGCATGCATGGCTCACATCTTAGGCGTTCCCTCGGCTACTAATTATCAGGTGAAAGATCAGACAAGGCGGTTACTAAGAGCTGGTGAATGGTGCTGCTCCGATTTAAGCTGTCATACACTGGTCCTGAAGAAATGAGCTTGACTATAGATCACAATGATTTGGCTAGGGCACGTCCTGGGTAGGCTATGTGGGTCTAAGTAGAAAACGGATGACACAGGAGGTCGGCCTGGGTTCTGCCCATGAGCTCCTAGGGTGATTGGGAAAAAACTACAGGAATGTAGCATTTCCCGCTGTAGTGGGCTATGCCTGTTCTGTGAAAAATTAGACCAAACACAAAATGGATTTGTCCTAAGTTCAGCTTTCTCATGCATGCAAAGGACCCCTAGCAACTAAATACATTACCACCTGTGAGGTGAGGTAACCCTGTGGCTGCTCATGTGGCAAATCAGCAGAAAGATCACACCCCCAGTCTGAACTGTTACTGAACTATGTCCCAAACTGGATTAAGGAATGTAAACAAAGCAGAGTACACGGTTAATTATCAGAATGAACCGGTATACAAGTGCTTCCAGATTGGGGCCCTACTAGTGATTCACGGGAAAATATACTTAACAGTCTGCAGCTGACTGTGGGTAATATATATTGTCCATGTTGGAATTGTACTGCAAAGGATGCTTCATTTAGCATTTCTGACCCAATATTCTCTCTCCAAAAGAGGCAGTGGAGGGTGAAGATGGGGGCTAAGACTCAACGATTTGTGTGACACATGCATTATTGACTTGGCATTATTAGCCTCTGTGTTGTCTTGAATTTGAGTGCTGATTTACCATCAAGTTTGACAAACTGGGTTTAGCTGTATGCTGCTACACCAAAGTAGCATCACAAGGATAAATGTCGTCACAGATCAATCCAGGTAGCTATTCGCGAACTACCATGAAGAAACCAAGCCACAGTGCTTACAAATCTGGTCCCAGTGTAGACACCATGCCTTTCCCAATTTGAAACTACAGAGAATCATGTTTACAATGAATACCAAGTGAATGGTCCCTGTTCCATATCCCATATTATAATCCTTAATGTTCCTCTTTTATCTTTGAAGATGGCAAAGGGAGAAGCAAAAATGTAAAAACGCATAGTCTCTTAAGAACTAATCAAACAGCTCATCAGTGTGGTAATAAAACGGTCCACTCTTCCCCGGAAATGCACAATGCAAAGAAAGACTCTAGTGCTTTATTTTGCAGCAGTTTATGGTGCTACTATGAAGGGATTTGTTTGCATAAAGGAGAGAGCACATTTTTAAGGGTGTTCTAGCTATTTGGCAATGCACATCCTCAAATTGGTGTTAGAGTTTGGGATTTTACCAATAGCCGAAGCAGCTAAATTATCTGCTTAAACTATGGATTACTGTTGTGTGAAATCTTGAGGCAATACTGGCCCAGTCAAGGCAGAGCAAAAAAAAAGAGGACATGGGTGAACTTCATAAAACATGCTTTGCAACAATTAGGGTGCTCGCAATGGTGTAGGAAATAATTTCATATTAAGACGGAAGAAAGTTCCTATCAATGAGAGATTACTGTTAAATTCAATGTAGACTAGAAACTTGTGCTGTTTCTATATCTTTTTTACCCACTGATGAATTGCAGAATTCGGTCATTTCTCCCCAAGGGGGAGCCTTTCCTTGTGAGGCTAGCGAGGTGAGCCTGCTACGCAACAACCTCCCTAGGGGTAAAGGAAAGCGGGACTTCACTGGGAGAGACTCTCCCTTTATGGACAAGGGCTCCCGGTCCAGTGAGGAACTCCCTAAACCTAAGATCACTACACCCTCTAACAAAATTCTATGAAGGAAGACACGAAGAACAAATTCAAGTTTGTTATTGCCAACCAAGTGTAACATTAATGTCTGTGAAACAAAACTTACAGGAAACTAAAACCATATTGAATTGGAATCCGAAAGGAAAGAAGGACTTGTACGACATACCAGGGAAGCTCCATGAGGACATCAAACCAAGAAGGAGGGGCCTTGGGAACAGAAACCACGAGTTTCAAATCAGCTGGTGCTGCCTTGCTGGCGCCCATTGCAAGGAGGCAAATCTGTCGAACCCGCCAAAGTGAGGCTTTGGGAAACGGTAGACACTCTGAATGCTGAAGTAAGGAGAGAGAGTACTGAGTGGAAAAGGGACTGAAGCAAGTCACCAACACACTGTGTTAATAAGAGGAAGAGACAGAGAATGCTTAAGTGGAGAGAGGGCATAACGAGAGATGTCCTGACCCCAAAGAGAGGAAAGATGGTGGTGTGACTGCCAGTGAGACGAAAGGTGGACCTATTGGGCCATAAACAATGCCGATAGCATAGGTGAGGAGCTGTTGCAGAAGGAAGCGAATGAAAGAAGAACAAAGCAACAGTCTCAGACAGTGCTATAAAAGCCAGAAGTCATTCTTCACAAAGAGAAGGTCCCACTGGAATCATTACTGGAACGCTCATACTCAGCCCAGTCCAAACGAAGTATGAAAATACCAAGAGAGTGAGAATCATAACTGGAATGCCCTAACTCAAACTGGAAGAATTCCTCGTAGGATGTTTCTCCAAGGGGCGTTTTTCAGATGGGCACGATTTCTTCGCCAGAGGCTCCGCCGACACTGAGCGACAAGGGAGGACAGGAGACTTAGATCTCGAGGCTGTAGAGCCTACCTCCGATGCCGGGTGCGTACCTGCTCCGTCATTGAGCCAAGTAACCAGGCGTCTAGTGCGGGCTTTTAGGGTCTTTTGTGAGAAGCCCTGACAGATCCCACACGTGTTATAAGTGACTCCAATTAAGCAATTCCACTAAGTCAGTGCCTTGTCTGGGATGCCCAAGGGAAGCCCTTATTTATATATTTTATGGCAAGTTATAATCTGGATGATGAACCCTTGTATAACACCCCTCTCTAAGAATCCCCCTGACCCCACTGAGCCAAGAAGTAGATTTGTTTTGCAAATTTAAAAGGTTTATTTGAAAAATTAAACTATATATATATATCTCACTATATATATATATATATATATATATATATATATATCACACTTCTATAAATAAATTTATAATGGATAGCACACTTGTGAATATGAGCAGTAATCAGAAATAGGTAATCCTACATTAGAACAGTTCTTGGTTACTTATGAATAGGAAAAGAAGGATAAGGTGGCAGAGAATGCTTTATATGGTTCAAGGAAAGGCAAGGTGAGACAGAATACAACACAGAAATAACCTTGAGATGATTTCAACCAAAAGATAATATGATCACTTTTTCTTGAACAATTCACTCCCCCCCCCTATGCAATGTAAGGAGATGAAAAGGAGAGCATACAGTTCTCAGGAATGCAAATAATATAATTCAGTTCCTCCCCTAGCAAGCTTAGAGGAAAACAGGTAGAAGTTTGAAACACCAGCCCAAAATGCTTTGAATGTGATGACAATGAAGTGAGAAATGTGCTAAAAATGCTTTTAATTCCCTCTAGAGGTTCAGGGGGGGTGATATCTAGTTTATATTAGTTCAGGCTCACTTTAACAATGCTCTTTGAGTAACTAGCAGGTTAAAACGAATTTTAGCAAAGGAAAGCAAGGAGCTGCTGATTTTTACACGTGGCTGAAACTGTTCAAAATGTCAAATCGTGGCAAATTTTATTGCGTGCGTTGAGCGTAATTACGGAGGCCCTATAAGGAGTAGCAAGTCGGTTCTAGGTTTGTTGTAAAGCCTAGAATATTAGCTTTAAGGTGACAGTTAAAACTCACTCCTAGCACAAATGGTTCCGGAGATACGGCCGATTTAGTCAAGGTAGTTTTTCGGATTTGAAATTTTAAAGCTCAGAATGACAGATGACAGTTTTCAGTTTTAAAGATGACAGAATGACACGATTCTAGGAGGCAGTTCTAATAGGCTAAAATAGTTTGGATTAGATTATTCTAAACTAAGAGATTGGTTTAGGCACAGTGAGTACTCGCACTATATTTTTGAAATAAGCCATCAAGGTATGGTCAGGTTGGACGGGACTTCCGGCGGGTGGTTCTGAAGTCCCGGCTATCCGGGTCAGCTCTGCTCTCTGGGTCTGTCAAGCACCGGTTCTGCTCACAACGGTCTGGTTTGTGGTTCTCTCTGGTTCCGGATACAGCACTGCTTTCTGGATACTGCTACAGGTTCTTGCAAAAGTTCTTGGCAAAAAATTCAAACAGCTCGCCCGGCTGTTGAATAGTTTGGTTGGTTTTGAGGCCTGCTGAAGAGGATTCAGCTTGTGGATTCAGACCTCTCTGCTACAAATTCTGGAGTTAATTTCTGCTACAGGTTCTGGAGATTGATGGATTTGAAGTCTGGATCTCCGGATGTGAAGTCTGAAGTCTCCCGGCAAAGCGTCCCGCAAGAAAGTGGAAAGCGAATCCCCCACCTGTCCTGCATGGTCTGCTTTTATGTGTTTAGAAAGTGGGTGTGTGCGTGGCATAACTGAGCCTGCCCCTCTCTACTTGTCATTGGTCCAATTCTCCCCTCTCCCATGATTGGGGGAAGGAAATGGATTGTCATCATGATGAGGTCTGTTTATGGGTCAGAGGATCCTCCCCTGGTCAATTTGCCCACAAATCTATATTTGATTCAAATACATATTTCCCAGATACACAAGTGGTTGACATTACATGTACATATTACAGATGAATTAAGACAGGTCTCTGTTGAGGCCCCATGTTCCTGCGAGCTGGGATTCAGAAATGACAACATTTTACGCTTTTTGGTCGGTTTACCAATATCGGACATTTACCAAAAATTACACAAATGTGCGGAAGGAGTATGGACATTAATTGATGAATTGTCAGATTTCTAACATGCAGACATTTGGAGTAAGACCCTATTTTCCGCTAGCAACCCCCCAGAATACACCACAGGGTCCTAACACCTCTTAAAACCTGCACAGAAAAATCACAAGTATAATGATATTACTTATATAATTCTGACAAGTCCGTACTAGGAATTATCCATCGTTTTTAAAATTATGCTCTGGCCCAAAGGGGTGTGGTTTCCCCCATGCACATGGTGGAGTTTCTGGTTTGTCCACTTCGCCCAAGCTCAGCTTGCTAGCACAGGCACTGCCCCTCCCAGTTTCTCCCAAGAGGAAGCCATTTTACGACCCCCCCCCAATATAACATTTGCCTGAGTCCAGGACAGGGCTTTGTTTAGTTTCCTGTAGTCCCCAGGTGCTACTCCCCTAATTCAATCAGAGAGGTGTCATCTCCTTTTGGCAGGGGCAGCAGGATGCAGCCAGGCCTGGGAACACAGCTGCTGAATTCCCTCTCCTGTCGGGGGTAGTCGTCAGGCAGAATTCAGCTAAATGTCACTTTAGTTCCCATTTTTCTACATTCAAATCACACTGACAATTTTTACACATGCAGCTAGAACACTGATTCTAAGTTCAAAACTATGACATTTAAACAATTGCAACCTATGTGACACTCACAAGTAGGTCACTCATTTATTCTAAACCTTTCGATTTTAGTGGCTTTCTGTCCATTTAACTTAAGCTGCTGACATCCCCAGCTATTTTATTTATATACATTAAATAATTACTTCCTTCAAGACATTTCAGAATATAGTTTTACATTGTATCCACCTCTTAGCAAGTCTTTTCTTGGCCTGGTTTGGGTTCATTTTTTCAGTTTTACACAAAAGTCTGGTGGTTTTAAAACGCCGGCTTTCTGATAGTGGTGAGCACCGGTATTGCATCCATTTTGACATTAAGAAAATGAATTCCCCACAGTTCTGGGTTGCTTTTGGCAATCAGCATTGCCATTCCCAATGGTTTCAGGCTACTGTGTGTGTGTAGCCCAATGGTGGTTTTAGGCAGTGTCCTCCTGTGCTCACGACATAGGCAAAAATGGGTGGCAGCCTATTCTTCATGTTTTCCCTGTGCACTCTCTGGGGAGTTCTGGCCATCATGATGTTTTCAATGCCAGTAATGCACAGTTTTAATTGTAGGGCTTGGCTGCATGGGTAAAAACATCCCACAGTGTCCGCCGTATGATGTGTGAATACAGTAAATACAGTCCGGTCTCCTTCATACACTTTAAGACCGCATGTAGCACATGGACGAAATAACGCCTTTCCAGACATTCATCGAAAAGAAACAATCGAAGAAGAAGAACGCACAACCTAATAAAATAGTAGATACTCAAGGTAATCCCACTACTTTGGAAGACGGTTGAAATCTGAGGGAGCCGCGGGGGCGGGGCTATTTATACCTCTACATCCTAGTGGCGCTGCTGTATGTGGCCCAAAACGACGTAGATAGGACACAAAAGTGTCGGAAGTTTTCCTATGGAAAAGGTCTATATAACTTACCGAGGATTCCCAGCCTTACGACGGGGAATATTCTAAGCATGTGAATCCATGAAAGATCCAATGCTGGAGAATTAATAAAATGAAGTGAGAACAAATATTGGAACTTTACAGCTTGTGTTGATCCGGATGAAAACTCAATAATAAAAGGACTGGAAGAACGTTTGTAAGAGTTAAGAGAAATGTGTTGAGATATTCTATGACAAACGAGATAAGAAGAGCAAAAGAGAAAGAAGAGAAAACAAGAAAAGGAACATATCAAGACCTGGAATAATCCAGTATCTGAACTATATAATTTGATGAGAGTGGTGGTCGCTAACAGATTTTTCATGAACTCCATATTGAACTGAACCTGGGGAAGACCAACATAACAGGAGAAGAGAGGAAGTCATTCTACTGTAGCTTATTTCTTATAATAGTGGTAGGGTCAGAATAGATTAGCTTTGGACAGTGAACTGAATCAGATTTAAGACTTGCATTGACATCCGATGAGCACCTTAGGTTGGTAGATAAGGGACACCCATGGTTTAGGGAAAGTTAAGAGTTTGCACAGTTCTGTTAAATACAATTACAGTGAGATGGAAAATCCGAGTCCATTTCCTCCTTCTGACCCGCCACAACACTAAGAGTAACCGGTAAAGTGGGACAGCGAGTAGAGCGCTCGCTTTGACATCTGTGCAGAGCCTGCTAAGGCAGGTTCGAATCCTGGCAGGGCCAAACTCAGCCTTTCATTCTTCCGAGGTCGATAAAGGAGCACCACACACGGTGGGTAATAATAAGCAGCACTCAGAAACCTGAGGGCTTGTAGCACTATATAAATGCAAAATTATTATAATTATTATTATTATAAGTAACTTGGGTGTGGAACTCTATTTTACAACAATTACAATACCCTCAATTCGAAGATGTTCTATAGTTCTACTAAAAGGAGGTTTGGCAACTTCTGATTTCCAGTTATTTAAAGGTGGAGGGGTCCATCCCAATTGAAACCACTTTGTGTTTTGTAAATATGCCATGCCCTCCCTTCTTCACTACCAACAATGCTGGTGAACGGTGTGAGACACCTGAAGAGTCTACCTAGCTAGTCCGTGGGGATCTGTGATCCAAGTGGCCAGGACACGGCCATAGCTATTGGATCGAGTTCCTGGGGGTGGACCAGTGAGGGAGGATCCCCTGGATGGGGGGTGCTCAGGGAGCGGGAGATCGACGGGTGAGACGCTGTAACCCCCTTATTTCAACACCTTTTCCCCATCCTACCACGGATATTCCAAAACACTGCCCGCCCCCTTTACTGACCCAAACACTTTTGCGCAACACGAAAGACAATGGACTAACACCAGAGCCTTTTACCTGACATCTCCCAATATAAGGGTCAGGCAAAGTCAGGTAATTGACCAGAATCACACAAACACCTGACAGGCCTTTGCCTTCCCCACAGGGATACAAGGTGGAGCACAAGACGAGCAAGGCCAAACGCACGACATGAGAGCTAACTCAGCATGGCAGTTCAAGAGGAGGAGAAAGACAGTGCATACCAAGAGGGTGACAAGGACAGAAACAACTTTGCCCTTTCTGTTCAAGACCCATGAAACCTCTGCAAAAGGAAAGGTAAGACTGCAAACAATAGCCAGCGTGTGTTGCAGTAGAGGTCAACAGTACATGAGACCCTCCTCCACTGATAACCAAGCTGGGGAGAAACACTGTTCTCCATGAGACTAGCCTTGACTTGAAGGAGAAGAAAACCAAGCGGTTCATCATAGTGTCATGATGCCTGCCCCCGGACATCAGGATCAAGTCCATCTGCCCAGGAAACAGGCATCCAAGCACCCACTGGGATTCCCACAATCCCAGTTAGGGGCCAAATGGGTGCGGGGTCCTGGCGCCGTAGGCGCCAGGCTCATATTGTTAAACTTACCTCATGCAGACCATGCTGCAAGGAACTTAAGCATAGTCCATCGTGAGGCCTGGAAGGGATTACTTTTCTTTAGGGACTATTTTTTGCTTGGGTGTGGTTTTGGGACTTCTTACCTGGGACTACTTTGAAGGCTATTTAAACCACGCCCGATGAACAGCACACGCTTCGCGTTATTCTGCCTTCTGCAGCGTAACGCTCACAGTGCCTGCAAGCCAAGCATCCTGTCTTCAGCCACGCCCGCCTCGACTCCGGACCAGATCCTAGAAAGAAGGGAAAGAAGAGGGAAAGGTTAGAACAAGGACATTACCTTTTGATCATCAGCAGTTCTCGGAGCTGCCGCACCATCGAGTAGAGAGAAAGACATAAAATTCAAGCGCGTCGCATCGCCAGCTGCAGCGCCACGCCATACTCACCCAGTCTTCACAGCATCTCCACGACCCGGCGCAGTCCCCATCGCCTCGTCGCCGAAATCCTGGCATCTGAAAAGACAAAACAAATAACAAGGTGAGCCGAATGCCAACAAGGACAATCTTCTTTCACCGCAAGATACTTTCTTGAGTTCATCGCCCGAGGCATATTTCTTATGCACACCGTTTCTTCTTACGCCGCACCGGTAGGGAGACAGAAGGTAGTCAGTTAAATACATTTGGACCATTATTTTTCGCCGGACAGTTTGGGTAATACAGACTCTTAGCTAAGTGCTTCTCCTTCCAATGAGGTGATCATCCCTCGGGTCAAGCTGCAAGAAAAAGGGGAGAAAAGAGGGGCAAGAGTGAATAACCGACATTTTGAACTCTAAAGAACTATATGCTACTTACCTCGGTGCCATCCGTTGTCTGGAACTCGCCCAACTCCTTTACACCAGTGAAGTAACTGGTTTTCTACGCGCCCCTGCATTCCATGCAGGATGGAGAGCTCATCTTTTCAAACAATAAGGTGAGACCAGTGAAAGGGAATACAGGAGGTGTTCAGTGGGGAACAATTGAGTGCGTGTATCCTCTCGCCCACGAGTGGCTAATTCCCTTTTCCTACCTTTAGGAGATTCTTACGGGTCAAGCAGACGAAACTAGGAGGGCCAGTCCAGTCAGCCATCACTGCACTACGAGTCACGCTGGTGGAGTCCGTAGCAGTCCAGTTCCGTTTGACGCCCCTGTGGGGTCCAGGTGAGCGTAACACATAGCCCGTGAGTTGAGGGGAGAGTCGATGAGAAACCAAACTGTGTTGAATGAAAAGTAGCAAGAAGCTAATTGAACTGTGAAAACAAAAGCTAGAGGGGGGGCAAACCAGCAACAGAGAAATCCGGCACCACGTGCGGGCTCACTTAGGAAACTCTGGAGATTAACAGATAGTTGAAACTACAATAACCAGAAGGCCTTGGAAGGCGGCAAAAAGGGGGTCAAAGTGGTCCTACATGGGTCTTGCAAAATCCTCTGTACAATCGAAAGACTTTGACCAACAGATGATTGTGAAGCAAAAGGGAATTAATCCAGCTTGGTGAAGTTAGCAAATTGGCAGAGGGAATCCAAAAAAAGGGGCAAAGCCTGAAGAACTATCTAAAAAGACAAAGATTCATGAATACAAGTAGTATTGGAAGACATGGGGAAGTGCATTGTCTCCCTTGTTATTTGGGGTTCGAGTGCGGCAGAGGGAGATCCAGGGTTGAAAATTCATCACACAAAGTCCATTTGGAAAGGAACTCTTTGTTGAATACCTCAGGCCCTTAAAAGGCAAAAGCCTTTTTCTTGAAAAGAGACTTAACCATCGAAGAACCCGATAGCTGGTACAGAACTGATGGCTCATGCTGGGAAAGCATGAGCGTGTGCTGTGCTCCAAAGTCCCACCTTGTCCCTTACTGAAAATGTAGTGACAGGAGACCTCAAGTACTGCATTCTGACCTATTCTTTGTGACCACTTCTTTCTTGAGAATAATATCCCACACTTCTTTTTGTATTTAAAATAAGGAATTGGCAATAGGTGATTCTTACTATAGGCCTTTAATTTTGACACGTCACCACTAGGACTGCCTTAACTTTCATTTGATGGTCGAAGCTTGCTCCCATCTTAGATTTAGGTTTAGATTAGGCGTTTTCCACCCTGCATTTCCAGTTTAATAAACACCCTTGATCTGTGCTCACTTATGTCTGTCTTTACTGTTGCCACCATGAGTTCCTAACAACAGGGAAAGCACAGGGGTTTAAAAAGAGACCAGGGAGTCACTTCTTGGATTGAAAGCTCCCAAGCTGTGTGATTTCAGGGATGGGTATTTTTGAAAGCACATAAGGAGTCTGGACATTATCCATATGAGGAGATAAGTTTAGCCAATGTGAGAAAGAAACTTTTCCTGCACTTACATAGGTGGCATAACAGACTATAAGATGCGAGAGAGAAGCAAGGTAGAATTAAAAGTCAGACGTGGCACAGTCAGGAGTGAGATGACACAGCTATGGTATGGGAATATGATTAAGGAAATCACACACTGTAGGTGTGCCCAATTTATACACATCAATGAAAAGGCCACATACACTGTACATGTTGCAGGTGGATAGGAGTAATAGCGTAAGATACTTTGGATTCTTCACGCCATTCCATAGGTTTCTCCCTGCAAACACCATAGCATTTCTTCATATTTTATTTGAGCATTGTAATGTGCTACATTGAGAGTGTGATGAAGTGACTGCACGAGCCTCATCACATGGATCCGGTAGACCCATAGGTCTCCGAAGGAAGCTGTAGTGCAGAACACTAGTTTCTCAAGCCAAGAAGTGGGGAAGAATGGGTACAAACCAAAGTACAAAAAATGGTTTATGAATAATACCTTCCTCACAAGAGATGAATTATCTGAGCTAGGTCTGAATACGCATGTATCAGATGCTATACACCAAGATATGCAAGGAGTCCAAAATGTCCGATTGCCCCAGAAAGTGCCCCGGTTCTGATACTACGGACATCCATGGATTTGCAAAGTGATCTAGTATCACGGCTGTAAAAAGGGGTAGGGGACTGGAGGCCTGACAAATCACACGGGCCAGGAGAGCATGGGAGAAGGACATTGGCAAGGAGATCACCAATCAGGATTGGGAGTTCACGTCCACACACAGTTTCTCTGCACTACAAACACAGATTACCCAACTTTAAGTACCTACACAGGGTAAACTACACTCCGAGTAGAATCAGAAAATGTGATCCCTAGATGTAAAATGGATCTGGCCGACTTTATACATATGGCTTGGGTATGCAGGGAAGTGGTCTAATTCTGGACTAAGGTGGTATCCACATTTTCTGAGATGTCAGGGGTGGAAGTTAAGCATAACATCACAATGTGCTTATTGGGAGTAGTCAAAGCCGTTCCTAAAAACATCTCAGACAGGAAAGTACAGCACTACTACTGGCTAAGCGTCAAGTGGATCTCAACTGGTGATCGGCGAATGGCGTCGGCACATGATCATGGGGGGACACTCTGGGAGGTAACTAGTATCCTTATTGGTTGTAACTTGCAACTGGGGCAAAAGTGTTGACATTGCAAATGATGTCATAAAAACTACTGATATTTTGCGGTTAATAAGATACTATGTGCAACAATTCATAAAATTAATCAAATTTGGCATAAATGGGCCAGGTTAAAAAAAAAAAAAATCACTGCCCCACTGCCCGACAGCCACACTAAATATAAAACCTTTGGAATCCATCTACAATCCATATTAATTGTAGATCAATTCGGAGGAACACTGCCCTACGATTCCTCAAAATGGTAAATTCTTTTCACTGTCCTTAAATGTCAGATCTCAATTGTAATGGAGGCATGTACCCGATTGTGATGTTGACATGGACTGCTATTAGAACTCAATGTTATACTGCGTCATGGACTCTCGTCTCCAATGTTCTTTTACGACCCCGCGGCAGATACTTTTATTTGGATTGATGCACTAATGTTCCTGATTGCCTCAGAGCCACTGTTGGTTTGCTCGTTAAGTTATGTAGTTTAATGAAATTTGAATTAACACTAACTTTTAAAATCAATTAAAAAGAAATAACAAAAAGAAATCAAGTTGCGCTTCACTCTTGTCCTTAAGATTGGTCGGCTGCCATGATTTAATTACCATGCCCCAGCATGTCATCTCGAAATAAGTAATGCCAAGATGACGATGACGGGTATTTAATAGGCCTTCCATTTCTCACTGAACTCACAAAGTCACATGGGCAGCCATTGTGCAGGTTTGGAAAACTGCATTTTAGAGCGTTCACTTTTCTACTGTACTCCACAAACGGGTGAAACAGATGCCTTAACGCCTAAACTAAATGTAGTGAAAAATATAGTTGCTTTCTACTAGTATGTAAGTGGCCATTCGTTAATGTGCGTGCATGCTAACTTGGGGGAACTTCAGTGTGTGACCAATTTTGACAGTGATGCATCAAAAAAGTTACATGCGTTTAATGGTCCATTTCCTCGAACTTGAATTGTGTCTTTTTTACACGTTTTAATGAAACCAAAGGTTAGAGATGAGCTTGAGCGCATCGCCGCAGTCTGTGGACCGCCATCCTTTTACTTCACCTTTTAATGTGAAAATGCAGCTCTTCCAGTGTTTTAAAGACTCTTCCTCGCCCTGCATGTGCGTACGGTCATGAATTATTATAGCAGGTGGGAGGCTGTGGTTTGAAAAGCAATGTAATACAATAAACTGAATGATATCAAGTTTCCAGGAAAGGAAAAGACATTTAGGCAAAAGTCTGATCCTTAAGCAATCTTAATATTGGCATTAAAGGAGCCAGTATCCCACAGGGTCCATTACATCGTTTGCCCCCAGGTTTTAATTCAGATTTTTAATGCATCTGATCTGCACTCTGGCCCTCGTAGAGCATGCAGCAATATAATCAAGCAAATTAATCTTTGTTGCAATGGCAGGAGATTTCATGTAGAGGCAACTCCAATGAAAGAAGAAAAGCAGCACCAAATCTGCACCATGAAAAAGGGAACGTGCTCCTGCTATTCTGAAAAACATTTCTGAGAACATTCTTAATCGAAATGGTTTTTCTTGATGTCCTCCTGCCATGTCGTGGACTTTCGAGTGTGGTTGTCAAAGAGCAGCAGAAAGTAGCTGTACTCAAATGTATAATTCTGTATATACAAGAATGAGAATTATTTTTCATTTCAATAACTGCGACTGGTGAAGAACACAAGCGAGCCCCGGTGAGAGAAAATACAAATTCGAGGACTACTTCGATAGAACAGAGTCCCTCAGTATTGGTCGTGGATGAACCGGTGCGAAAAGACAACTTGTGGACATGGCACAAAGATGATGTGAATGACTGACATGAACATAAATGTTTCATAAAGTGGAGATTTCCTAACAGGGTGCAAACACGACCCAAACATTGCTACAATTAAAAATACAGGCCTGATCATAAAAACACAGAACAGCGGGGCTTCTGCTCCAATTGGTAGTTGGGCGGCGGAGGAAGCACAATTGTTTGGGAGCAATAAATAATAAAAGAGTGGTATGGGTAGAAAACAAATTTGGTGGCAGAACACCTAAAGTCGACGCTGTTAATGGAGTGCGCTATATAAATTGTCATCATCATACATTGCCACATTCGGAGTGTTCTCCCTCATCCCCAAAGCCAACCATCTCTACTTAAGTTAAAAAAGTTTAAAAGATTTTTGCATAACTTTGTGCACCATGAAGAACACAGGTTTGAATCCCGGCAGGTGTCACAGATTCCTTCAATAAGCTAATGATTTGCTTATATAGTTCAGAATTTTTATTGGCAGCTTCGCAGAGGGGAGCCCCTGGTGTGTGCTTCAATCTCCTGTGTGCTCCCTCCACTGTAGGCCAGCTTTCCCTACTCCATTACCAAAGAAATATCCCATAATCAAAAAAGTGATGGGTGAAAGGTTTTGAGTGAATCTGAACCAGTGGCACGGGTCTGGGCAAACGTCCACACCACTGTTTTTTAGCCTGTCTGCGCCATTGCAAAAGAGGTCCAGCCATATGCAAATCAGTCAGGTACTGTCTCCAATGGGAGCAGCCCAGCCCCAACTGTTAGGTCAGGTCCTAGAAAACGCAGGTCTGAAACATGTCTGGAGTTGCTTCGGTTTCCGTGAAGAGGAGGACCTGGCCTAGCAGGAATTACTAAGAACTATCTAAACATATTCTTTTGAGCTCCCCCAGCCGCTGCATGTCTAGAAGCATAGCATGAGAACGGTCAAGGCAGTGACGGCTGGGTTTCGTTCTATTCCTATGTTGTCAAAGAAACCAAAGATAAGGTGAATGTAAGCCTAAAATACAGTACAAAGAAAGACATCAGAGAAACTGAAATCAGTTGCGAGGTCTCTGGTGCTTTTAAGCCAGGTAGACTGCCTCAAAGATCTTAGCTTCTCCCAGAGGAGGGCCAAAGGGTGAGAGCATGCCCTATTGATGGGATACACTTTTCCCATTCCTCTACTGATGAGCTCACATCTAGGCAACCCCAAGAAGGCACATTACATTATAGGAACAATGTAGTCTATTCACATAAAAGCCTCGCAAGATAGAACACTACCAGGTACTACACTGTGCCCATTCTGTTCACATCTAGGCTCCCACGGGAACGCACGCTACATTGTTCACATCTAGGTATCCCTAAGAAAGCATGTTGCATCCTATTGTGTTAACATCTGGGAATCCTTAAAAAATCCTAAGCCCACTGCATTGTTTCTATATTTTACTCCATTGGGTTCACATCTAGGCTTCCCGGGCCAACATAGTGCACCTCATTATTCTATATTATTTAATATTGTATTCACCTCTAGGTATTCTCAAGCAAGTTTTTAATATTTTACTCCATGATGTTTACATCTAGGTATCCCAAGAAAGCACACTTCATTGTTTTATATTGTGTTTCATATCTAGCTATCCCATAGAAACCTACCAACAACCTCATATTCCAACCACCCTCATTCGGCACATGCCAACACAAACTCCTAGAGAAAATTCTCTAAAAACAATACATCTCTCAAATCAACTTGCAGACCTCTTGCATGGATGCCAATTGCTCCTGGTTCTACAAGTACTAACAGTTCTGAACCACTCCTCCTTGCCAGCCCCGCCTAACAAACTTTCAGATCCATGAGAGCACCAGGAGACATTACAAATGGCAGCCGTGCATGGTATAACTCCAAATAACGCAACATCTTGTCCCTGAACAAACTATCCATACTACAGATGTCATGGCCAGTGTTGAGTTAACATTTATCCAATTACAAATAAATACCCCCCATTCACAAAATCATTAGCCATTACCAATAGCGTCCATGTCATTAACCTCTCTGCATACAGTATATTTTCCTCTGCTGTTGGTCAATAGTTGCATCACTCCATCTACATCACTATCAATTCTCATAATTCTCCATCTACTCCACCTTTTACCATAGACCAACATCACTTACAATATCCGTTGCCACTCTGTATGGCCTCAGATAAACTGGTTTTAAGAATGCATCTGTACTGTAAGCATAATCCTAGGGGTGGTCAACTGATACACCATGCTCCGAAGCTTGTCATTGCCTTGTGCTGTCCAGGAGAACTTGGTGGACTCTATAAGAACACCAGATACTGCACGCCATCGGTACCCTCAAAGTCACACTAAAGGGTCGAGCCTAAAACCTCCTTCTCCAAAATTGTCCTTGACCAGTCCAGCAAGTGAGCAGGTGTTTCTGCACAAAGAAATTGTGCCTGGACGGCACATTCTGAAATTACAAAATAAATACATACTTCTGCAACGAGTGCAGCTCCCCTTGAACCCCCACCAAATTTGAGTTTGAGTGTATTCCCATTTCCATATTGCTCTCTGGTACATACACTGTACAGTAAAGTTGTTGTTTTTTTGGAATGGGTACACTGCATGCACAGTGCCTATACCTACTATACAGAAGCAGTTCCCTATGACGTTATGGCCGACTGTGTGAATTGTTCATACAACTACATAAACATGACAAAAAAGATTACTGAGGTGGGGCGTCAAGTAGTGTGACCAATTGATCTCGATCAACCAATCTATGAGGCACTCACCCAAATGGTCGTCGAGTAGCAATCTGTAACCCTTGCTCCCAAAACTATTGCAGGAAACAAGGCAGCCACGGCAAAACTCTGAGCCGCCATTTTGCAAGAGATGTGCCTATGTGCTCGAATGCTCGAATAAGTCACACTTCTCCTACTCGTAGCTTACCTGTTGCCAGCCCATGAATGCATGGGTGTTTGGGCACCATTCAATTTCAAGAAACAACCCAGTGGTTAAATGGGAAATGGCATCACAAAATGTTTTGTACGGCCAGTGTTGTGGATATATAGGGACAACGCATCACTGAAAGAGGTGCCGGATGTAGCTTTTTAGCAGATAAAACCAGCAAGATTTTACAAACTCTATAACATGTAATATAGGCCTCTTGCAATAGCGGGTGTGCAAATGGGTTTGAAGGGAAGCAGTTTGCTATATCCATCATGGCACCAAATGATGAAACCTGCAGCTCATCACCAAATAATCCAATTCCTGCCCCAAAACTCTGGCATCTGAGCACAGGTACAATGATTCACAGAAGGGGCCTTACACAAAGTCAGTATGATGCATTTAATGGTTTACATTAGCAATGGTCTTCTTAGGGGTACATCCGTTCGACCTCGGGCATGGTTTAGCAGCACCATGCAAACTTGGTACAATTTTGCTTGGCCCACCGACGTGACACAGACCATCTCCTTTAGCGGATCTTCCGTTATTCTCAATAAACCGCTATTCTGGTCCTCTGACAGTTACACCCGCCTCCATGAGGTGAACACCTGGCTGAACCGGTGCCCATTACATCATACCTTCATGGCGTTTGAACACTTGTGCTTGCTACCCAATCTTACATTGCTTCGCAAAACCGCCCTAAACATGGCTGCTGTTGCCACATCACTTGCCATAGTACCGCCAGTGGTTCTGCTCTTTCCAAGGCCCATGTGCGCCCGTGGACCCAAAGTAAAATGCTGGCTGCTTCAACAGCAGCAAGCCTCACACTTTGCACCAGGAAAATGTAACAATATTTCACCCGTCAATGCCCCTTCCTCCCGCCCTCTTACATTTTCAAAAAAGGGCAGACGATTCATCTGAAATAATAGCTCGTGCACCGACTGGGTCTGCTACTCCTTTCCTCACCTGGGCGTTCCCTCTCTCCACATCCTAACTGCACCCTTAAAATTCAATTTAGTGGTCCATTGGTTTGTAGCTAGCTTTGCTTTATAGAAGATCCAATAGAAACAAAAATGTGCTAAACAAAAAGGTTCGGAAAGAATAATACACTGTCACATACCTTCTACTTTGTTACTGCAAAATTCGGAATAAATGCACGTTGATTTTGAGAGAAACAATTGTAGTTTTGCTTGCCCAATTAAAATGACTAATTGCTCTCCCTTCAGCAAAGTGCAGAAAGGTAAACACGCAAGTCATGGCATGATGGAGAAGGAGGTGATGCTGGGTTAACCAGCATATGCCCAATATTGCATGAGATTTGGTGCTGCTACAGCTGTACACTCAGCGCTGGACTGGGAACCAAAAGTGGCCCTGAAATATTTTTTTCAAAGTGGCCCCATATTTCACCCAGCGAGCGAGCATAGCTTGTGAGCCCAACTCTTCTATGAGCGGATTCAGAGTATCCCCCAAGAAAATGAAAATGAGTCAAAATGAGTGCATTTAAAGCAGCTTTTAAACATATATGGATTAAATGGTCATCTTTTAAATAGGTTACCAAAAAGTACATCTTCAATGATAGAGGGAGAAACCACACGTACAATATCGGTCTGAATAAAAGTAATCCTGGAGAGGTTATTTTCTCTCATTGTAGTCATGCGTTGTTTTTCAGGGCACAACTAGAGGATACATGTGGGTGGGCACACTTTTTTCCGAGGGTGGCTGCTACCCTGCTTGGATGTTTTTGAGTCCGGAAAACTTGCTCAAGTGTTTGACTACAAGGATTTCACCTAGGTTATCATGTACCAAGTGCAGACGCTTACCCACAAGACCACATAACTGGGATTTTGTTTTACTAGGTATATTTCACTATAGATTGTTGGGATTAAATGGTGGGCACCTTTTACACTTTGCCAGTGTACTTATGGGAAAATCTACCCTCTCATGTCATTTTTCTGGTGTTGATTAATGTTTTTTTAGTGCCATTGCTCTTTTGTGTGATGCACTTTTTTCGAAGGGGAAAGGTCAAGTGATCCAAACATGTATATTTCACTTTAAGATATGTACACTTACTGTGCGCATATTGATAGGTGCCAGCTTTTGATATTTGCTATCGGCCCAGAAGTCCCCACACCTAGTGATGTACCCATCTCCTAGTTGAAACCCCTCATTTTACTCCACATTTTGCAGCAGTAATGGGAAAAAAAGCCATACGATTTACAGGAAGATATAAAGATAACATCTCAGCAGCAGTCACCTAACCTTCTCAGTTGCCGTTGCAATGTTCTGTTATGGGATCCCCTGCTTCGCCTTTCAATTCCTGCATCCTGCCAAACAGTTGTGGCCTTCTCCCCCCATCCAGTGAAGGCTCAGGGGGTACATTGATAAGGGTCCCTTCTCATTGTGTCTGCCACCCCAAAATAAAGCCTCTCTCCTGATATTGCCATATGGGTAAATGTTAACAGTGACAAATCATATACTCGACGTCTCATTGTATTGGTCTCCTGCCTTACTCATGGCAACGTGTTTTTAATGTAACTTCCTATGATACCTGTGTGTATTAAAGACTTATTCCGTGATATAAGTTTCTGTAATATCATGGGTCACCATTCATGCAAATAAGGGGGCCCGCACATCTTATGTCGTCCAGGGCCCAGCAAATCCTAGGGCCGGCCCTGGGCTGGGTAATAATAATTGTTCATGGAAATATTTTATGCAAAATGCTTTGTCGAAAGGGCTATGTTAACAACAATTCACTAACAAATGTACCAACACACTTGGGCGCCTTTACTAGTCTCAGTACCAGAAAAGAATTTGTAAAGCTTGTGTCTATCAGTCTTTTTTCAATTTCCTTTCAACCAACTCCAAGATGTCATATCGCCTTCACTCCGTCTGCGTAATGTTGCCACCAGGAGTATAATAGGTTAGAGAAGACTGAGGGTTAAGTAATGCAGTGCTACAATAGATCTAATTCTAATGAAACCCGTGTGATGCATCAGTCCTCTCACACAAGCAGCTCAGTAATGAAGTAGGAGTCCGTAAATCAGACAGAGCCGCATGAACTTTATGTTGTAGGTCAGGTTGCATGCACCTCAAAAGACGCCAGTCACCCTCAAAATCTCAATGAGATGGATTCCCCATGATACGATGTGCTCGGCCCTCAATAAACACCTAAGCATCGACATTACACATTCTTCTGCTTACATTATCATCTCGCTCACATCTAAACCTAGGTGACCCTGAATGCATCTCTGATCTGATCCTCACACAGTTCTTTTGTAAAAAGACTCCTGATTGCACTACCACGGTATGGAGACAACACAATTAGCAAGTCAATTACAAAGAAAACCAACTACCTATTAAGTCCCATTCAGTGCCATGTAAGTCACCCCGAGGCCTCACGCACATACACATAGAAGTTACATTTATACAGAGCTTGCTGTCACCTTGTAATGACTTCTTAGCACTGTAAATACCAGCTAGTGCTGCCCCTCTTCGATAGCAATCATGTCAAACTTCTGAACGATGAAAGGAAGAGTCAGCCCTCATAATAATCAAAAGCTCCATAAAACCCCTGATAATACCCCACTTGCAAAGCACTGCTGAACATATATAATGTGCAATATCAATAAAGCTTGCAACAAGCACCTTTTATGTAATGCACAGCCCGGTGTATGTTCTGTTGGAACTTACATGATGAGTTGGGCTGTTATTAGGCTGTACAATAGTAAGCATTTTAAGCACCTCAGGAGAGTGAAAACCTGTCTTGACAGTCGTGCTTCAAACCTGCATGTAGGTCGGTTGCACACGTCCCTCTCTGTCCCCCCCCTCCCCAGAGCACGCCAAAGCACCCCTGGCAGGTTTCTGAGCCATAAACTCCATCTAGACACCACTGCCCACAACCACCCCATCTCTCCCTCAAAATGTTCCCTCTGATCACCTTTCTTGGTACAGAGAATCTTTGGGCAAGGACCTCCACTCCATTCACACAGGTGCACATGTGAATTCTATGCAGACCGTGCTCTGGCAAGATCAGCATCAGCTCCAGCCAGTAGTTTATAAGAATTTATGAGAAACGTAGTGAGATAATGGGAACAACACCAGTGACATGCTTATGTCGATATCTCAAAAAAAGTCTTACAATCATCAATAGAAAAGGTTTCATCTCCGGTTAAACGAGCTGTTGCATTTAATGCCACAGTTTCCTCTACAGCTCCCCGTGCTGCTGGACAAGGAACCCACATGCTCTGCCAAAGGTCATACGATTTCACCCCAGGGCATTCTGGCTCACAGGCTACGTGGAAATCCAAGGCCTTATGCTAGATCTGGCGCGCAGATGCCTGCTTCACGCCCTCCACCTTCAGAATGCACCCACAGCTGCAGTGTGTCAAGAAAGGGTGCCGTGTACTGCACCACGAAAGGCAATGCATTAGAGAGCATTATATCATTTGAGCATTATATAATTTTTAAGATGAAATACAAACTTGTTGGGGGCTGACAATGGTCCTTTTATATGTCTGCAACACATCACCCTACTTCCACCCTCTGCCAGCTTCCGTGGCCATTCCCACAAGAAAGTAAATTTACAGGACCCCCCCCTCACACCCACACTGCACCAGCGCTCCGCCAGGTGGGTCCTGACCTCCGCCACGTCTACACGCATGGCAAGTGAGTGTACTGGATTTCAGAAGGCAGGCCAGAATAATGCGACTCACAGCGCTATGATCTTGAGTCAGTCATTCATTTTCTAGTCTGGTGCAAGGACAGCCTAGTATGTGGTCCAGCGGCAGAGTGCGAGCTTTAGTGAGGAGGGTGACGGTCCCCCAGGGAAAAGGTCCCTGCTGCTTGCTACATGTCAGACACTGGAAGTCAAGTGCAGCTTATTACTGAGCTGCAATTGCAAACATGCATCCCATAATTATCCAGGCTTTGGGAGTCTGCAGAGTCGTTTTTGTCTAATGATTTGAAGGCTGGCCAGGCAGCACAGCAAGTTAACTTTACTGACGATCTCACACTGCACGTTGATGATATATATCTTGAGTCGAGATACATATCATCAACGTGCAGTGTGTGTCTCGCTTCTTACCTGACAATCGATTGATCTTGTGGCTTGCCTTTGCCGGGCCTCATGCAGTCCGGACCAGCTGCCTGCCTGCAGTGCCTGCTGATGTGTGCACTCTGGGCTGCAGGCAGGGTACGTGCGGTTCCAATATGGTGTCCAGCCCAGGAGGCCCTGCGCAGGGGCGAGCCCGGCCCAGCCCAGCTGCTGGGAAGAAGAAAATAAAAATGACGGTGCCTCTGCAGGGCACGTGCGGTTCCAATCTGGTGCCCAGCCCAGGGGGCCCTGCGCAGGTGCGGGCCCAGCCCAGATGCTGCATGGAGAAAAAAAAAATGACGGTGCCTCTGCCTAGGTCAGTGGTGGCAGCCAATTCAAGACAAACCACCTAGGCGGAGTCACGCGATGTGTAACCCATGTATCCTTCCGCTCAAAAAGAGGCCCTACAGGCCAGAGGCCTACCGGGGGATGTCCCGGTGGGGCAGTCCAGCCCTGTGTACACTCCACATTGTATGGTTGTATACAGCAGGTTAAAGAAATGAAATTGATTAACAGCCCATGGTCTTTTGTTCACACGTAAAACACTTTATATTATATCAATGTTTTTGCTACAGTCACTTAGATATTTTCTTTTTTAAAGTCCTCTGCTGGCTCCTCATCTTTCCCCCTTTTTGCCGCTTACAGTGACCAGCTCTACAAAATAAAACCCACCCAAATTGCTAGTATGAGCTTCAAAAACAGGATTTAAAAAAAAATGAACTCTAGGCTCCTGTCTTGCTTCATGAAAGGTTTTCAACTGAGGTTTAAAGCAAAGGTGGGTTCACAGTAATGTTTGGAATGTTTTGCTGGGACCCGTGGTTCATGAGTTTGTATGAAACGTTTAGGTATGCCACAACTTTGGCTAAAAAATAAATACTCAAAAACGACTTCAAAAAATATAAAAGTGCACCTTCCAATCATCCAGTTTGGATGGCTGCAATTAAGTTGAGGAAAGAACCTTACAGCGCCTAACTAATATGCTCAACTTCGTCTCAGAATGCCATGAAGTCCCTAGCTGACAGGTTTGAAAGACGGACAAGTGTTTTTTTTTTAATCTCAGACTATATGGGTGCCAGGGGGACTTTGAAAAGACGAGGATGTGGTTCCCTTTACCAGACATGGCTACCAGCTGGACCACCGAATGCATCACTTGTTTCCACAAGATAACACCATGGTCTCACCCACCATCCTCAAGTCATCAGAATGTTTTGGGTAATTTTCCCCTGTGCCATTTACATGACCGATATTTGTATTTGCATGTTTTGTCCCTGGCACTTCCCCCTTCTCCCTCCCCCTTCGCAAGGCCTAGTACGATCGTTTGTTTTGTCCTCCCTCTGTCTTCCCTCCCTCGTCTTGTTGCGCCTATAAACACATGCGTACAGGCGCGTTACAAATGACATACCATATCACGGTTAGTTTCTAAAGATGGAAGATGAAAAGGACTAATCTTGTTTTACCATTTAGTTTGTACTTCACATGCAGTCTCATAGCACATAAGTACTGGACATATACATGCTGAACGCGTGCTCTTTCCGAGATTGAAAACCCATTTGCTCACCTTAACTGAGCAGCAGGCCTCAATACACTTAAAGCATCAATGCTATTTCAAACTGTTACAAAGACACCACCAATGTTCTGGTGGGTTTAAAAACATGAGGCGACCCTTGTACTGGAAAAGTCCGAGTAGAATAGGCAATTTCAGCTAACATGACTTGGATGACGCTTTGCCACCCAGAAGGTTTTTCTTCAGGATTTTTAAAACCCACCATAACATTGATGGTGTTTGCTAAACATACCCAAATGTTCCAATAACAAGGATGTCGAACTACAGCACACTGATGAGCCCCGATTAGGGTGAAATGCATACGTGGAAACGTCTGTCTTGAGTTTATAAAGCGATGTATAAAATAGTGATGCCCTGTAAGGCAGAATAGATTTTCTAAGGCGCAAATATATGCTTTTCAGCTAATTTGCATACCCACAATGCATTGTTCAGTGGCTCCCTGAAATGGAGTTGAACTTCCAAGGATAGCTACTGGGTGGCAGTGACATGTTAGCTGAAATTGCCAATTATACCCTGAACTGAAACTGATAAGGAGTCATGTTGGTACATTTAGGAAGGATTGAGAGACTTCTTTGCTTGCTTTGGGTCCAAGGAGAGCTGGAAAGGCAGAAAGAACATGACATTATCCTGCTGAGATGTCACAACAGTATTGTGTCATCCTAGTGGAATGATCCATCATTTAGGAATGAATGTGATAATGGCTTCATATGGAATCCATAAGCAACAATGAGATGTAGATCAGCAGAGAAGTGTACGTTAAGAATATTTCTATTGTAGTACTGCAGGATCAGTACCAGTCCTATCAAGTTTTTAGTTATTAAGAACAGTACTGCCAAATAAATATATGTAGTCCTGCAGTGTTGTACTTGTACGGGTCAAATAATATTTTATTCATACAATGAAGTGTGGTTGCCACAAAAATAAAGAATATTCTAATCCTGCATAGAGGTAGTGGCACTGTGCAATCATTATCTTATATGACTGCTGAGGTGTAACAAATTGTTCACAATAATGGCAATGCTGTCCATCGGAGTAGAACTGGTGCTGTCCAAAAACAATATTGCATTTCTGCAGAGGTGTGCTGGTTTATTTGGTGATAATTTTATTTTAGTCCAGAAGTGGTCGCATAATGGTATTCTATTATTGCAGAAAATGATGGTCACTTAGTATAATCTTGTATTACTGAGTGAGGGCTATGTCCCAAATAATGATATTCTAATCTTGCAGAGTAATATTGGTACTTTCCAACATAGACGAGACTCTGTATTCCTGCAATGGGGTGCAGTCAATGTTTTAATTAAAAGGTACTCCAGCCATGCAGATAAGTACTGGTCAAATATACAGGGGGGCTTTTCATCTTGGTGTTAGGAGTGATGTTGAGCAGTTTTGTACCCCCCCCTTGTTAGGGATGCTATAACCACTAACCCTAGGGGAAAGGCTAACACCTGATCGGAAGTAAAACCAAACCTCTTAGTGCAGATAAAAAGGTACGAGTGACAAGGCTAAACTATTAAGTAGGAGTAGTAGGTCAACACAAAAGGTACAATTATTCCACACACAATTCTAGAAAATACACTAGTCTAATGTACTGACAAATATATCCTTTAATGCAGTAGCACAAACTATCAGTTCAGATAATTACTTTAGGTATTAATACACAGTAATTGAATGTTACTAGCACAGAATAAAAACAGTAGTACTTATACAAGGACTCGCCTAACCCCAACGTCTATATATGGGCCCTCTACTAGAAGTGAGAGTCCAACATAAAATAGCAGGGGGGGTGAGGAGAATGAGGTAATCCTAAAACCTTACAAGGAGGTAAGCACCCTATTGGCCTGCACAATTAAGGGCAATATCCTGAAGACACTGTAGCGGGTCAGGATAAGGACACCGACTCTGACTTTCCATCTCACTGATGATATTTATTAAAAAAGGAAACAAATGCCCAAGGGTTTTTCCTACACTAAGGGTTTTCCCAACCTAACCAAAACTAATTAAGGTGCTCGTCAGTCATCAGTGAGCATCCAAATCCGATTCAGTCCACTATCCAAACTAACCTGTCCTAACCCTACCACTATTACAACAACAAACACCAGGACAATGACGCCCTTCTCCTATAAACTGGTTCTACACAAAGCTCAGTTCAGTAAAGTATTTTCAAGCAGTTCTTGGTAAATATGTTTTTTAAGCAACGCTGTTGTGATATTGAGTTCTTCAAGTTCTGAACCTTTTCTCTCACTTTATTAATGTTCCGTTTCTTCTTGTTCTCTTCTTACTTTATTTTTATTTATTGTGTTTTTCATACGATAATTATTTTCAAGACTTGGAACTTTTCTCTTGACTTTTTGTGTTCTTAATCTTTACTTCACAGTATTTGGTTTCACTTTGGACTTGGCCCTTATTCTCCGTTTCAATCTGCTCTTTCAGTTTTCCTCTTTCATAGTGTTTCCTATTCTCTTAGATCTTAGGGTTTTCTCCTTCACCCTTTGGACTGTAAACGTTCCAGTAAGGATTATCATTCCATGTTAATGCACAGTCTTTATCTCAAGTGGGATGAACATTTTCGCAAGGGTATCAGCGTTGTCCGTGGACCCACTGGTCCACCTCTGCTCGACTGCGCTCATGCCAAAACTTAGGTCTTGCTCGTGATAAGGACGCCTCACGTGCACCTCATCTTTACTCATCTCTTCACCTTTCTGATGCCACGTGTCTGAAGTTTCACTCTGGTTCCTCTTTAGCACAGGACTCCATGCATCCAGCTTTCCTTCCACATATGCCTGAGCCAATTCTGGGCTCTCGCTTCTCTCTTCTTTGTACTTCTCGACATCACGTGCCTGAGGTTTTAGTCAGTTTCCTCTTTGGCATAGGATGCCGTGCATACTCTTCTCCAGCACATGCCTGCGAGCAAATTCGTAACTCACGGGTCCTCTCATTTGGCTCACAGTCTCCGCCTCTTTATTTTAACACATTGCCGTGGGACTTCCCCCGGCGCAGTGTCACAGTCCTTTCTCCATTTGTTTTCTGCTCTAAGTTCCTGCACATACCTTCTTCCTTGTCTCAGTACAATGTTGTTTTTCCTTTAATGTGACAACCAGAGTTTCTTGATGACAATAACATATTAAGGTACGTTCTTCATACCTTTCTTCACTGGATGTTTTTGAAGGTACATTAATGTTATATTTCTTAGGGAGTTCCTCGTAAGAATGGGAGTAGTCGTCCCAAAAAGGAGTCTCTCTTCCGGTGAGGTGCTGCTTGCCTCTACCATTAGGGAAGGAGCTGTGGAGAGGGCTCACCTCCCAAGTCTCACAGGGAAATGCTCACCCTTGGGAAGAATTGACGGATTCTTGCGATTTGTCACACCACACTCTAATCTCACTATATGTGAAAGGCCCTAGACCGGATGGTCATCACCTAACACAAATGGTAGGTAGGGCATGGGATTAAAAGGGAAACAGAATTTTACAAAAAAGAAAAATAGGTAAAAAATCCCTAAGGCCTATTAACAACAGTTCTGTTCATTCTTCAAACGTTTTTATTTTCGCTGCACTTTTTGCTGAAAATGTTTTGCTGAAAAAAAATCACATTTTTTATTTTGTTTGGGGGGGGTTTCACCCCAAACCACCTTGCTCCCCTGTCATTTTTCGCTTAAACACCACCCCACCCTCGCCCTTATATGGCCCCTCCATACTTTGCTGAAAAAAATCAAAGATTTTTCAGCATTTTCAGCAAAAAGCGCAGAGGGAAAAAAAAAACAGGGAATGAATGAACGTCGTACCTTAACAGCAATCCACATTTATTTGAGCCATCTATGGCATTCTACTAGTACTAAAGAAAGGTTAAAGGGCTACCCACTTTAATGAGGCTGTGAATGATGTACCCCACAGGTATAGATCTGCAACAATCAGACCCAGGGAAAGCCAGAGGAAATCCCAAGGAAATGTTCCAGAGGTTGAAGATGTTCTCAAGGTCCCAGAAAAAAAAGTTGCAGAATAGGAGGGCCCCCCCAAATAGAAGTCTAAGGGAAATGTGGTAAATATTCACCTCCAAGAAATCTTTACCATGGAGAGAATCTGATGTCTCTCAAACTCTAGGTTGAAAACACCCACGTGTTTATGTTTATATGTACCTCTGTAAAACATGATGTGTACGGCAAACATGTTCATGTATTTCCCTCTGAACTGTCACCATGTACATGCTCTACAGTGGTGAGCAGGGGAGTTTCTGGGGACCTCCATATAAAAGACTTCTCAGATAAGCCGACCTCCAGCAACCCCCGTGTAAGTGCTCTGCAGCCACCTGATCACTATGAGAGCAAAAGTAGTCACCACGGTCTGAAGAAGTTTCTCAAAACCTAAGGAGCTGCTTCCAAGTGCCTTAGGAGAACCAGTATTTTCCATTAGCATTTATAAAACCAAAGGCGAGAGGGGGAAATAGAGGAAGCCACAACACAACCAGCCCCAAAGCCTCCCTTGTCCAGTGGAGAACCAAGAAAATTCTGGAGCATCAGTGGTTCAATGCCCACACTACTCCCTCCATTCCTTGAGTCTCTGAAGGATTGGAAAGGTAGAGGACAGGGTGGGGCTGTGTCACCGCATCAACCTTTTGAGATGCATTCACTTCAGAGATTCCTCTTTTTAGGTCTTGGGGGACTCTCGGAATCAGGGATGATCTCCACTGTGTGAAAAGCTATGTAGAAGCAGTAAAAGGGGATTTGGCAAAGTCCTCTGGGTTACTGAGAACCTCTGCCGACATTATGTAAAAGGGATGCAAGGAAATGCTTCCAACAGACATGACATATCCTGTAGAAGTAATTCTTTACTAATATATCAGCCATACCACACCTTAACCCTGCTCACCGTGAATTGCTATGCATGCACATTTTGTAATCAGAAGCACACTGGACATCACTCTGCTTTCCACAATAGTAATCATTATGGGAGAGACAGATGAATGGGGCATAGCCGGAAATCTCCTACTGGAAATATGCACACACAACTCCATGCCTAGAAGGCACACTGGTAGTACCCCATTTGTCCAACCTGCCAGCTATCCAACAAGGTAAAACAAGGACCCCCTTCTTACTTTCACTCTATCCAGATCACCGATTGCTGAACATCTCTGAGTTACAGAGTCTTGCTCGTGAGTGCACATATTTCCCTCACATTGTCCATCTACATGGATTGAAGCAAGCATACCTGAAACAGGGGATCCTGCAAACTGGCATGGAGAGGACAGCACAATGAGGCAGAGAGATGGAGCCCCAGGGGAAGAGCCAGAAGCAAAGATACTACAAAAGGAGAAAAACCAAAGAGCTTGCTGAGAGCTATATATTGACTGGGAGAAACATGACCAAGAGAGATGCAAAGAACTTGTTGAGATGTACCGCAGAGATACTGGTCATGATGAGGCCATGAAACTGACCGGTGGCTGGAGGGTGACAATATCACAGCGTGAAAAATTCCCTAAGCAAGGGAGAGCAAATACTTGCTGGTGTGAGTATCAAAAACATTTGACCGGAGGGAAATGCCTTCCCCATCTATATTCAGTGCAACTGCTTCTGAAAGCAGGTTTCTGCACATTTTAAATGACAGAGATATTGGTTTAGGTATTTCCAACGGAAAGAAAGCGATAAAGAAACCCCTTTCATTTAATGCCTGTTTTGCAACCATGTTCACTAGGAAAAAAATATATGCGTTTCATTTACTTGGGAAACATGCACAGCAGTGTCTTGCTGCAACAGCAAATGGAAGCGTGGAAGCTGGGTTTGAAGGTTTTGAGCTCATGTGCCGATTGCAGCAAGTACAATTAGCTCATGTAGAGGCCATAAGTCTTCATGGATTTCCTGTCCACAGCTTATGTGAGTGTTCGAAACCAGTTACTGGAGCACAAACAATGGCCAATACATATGGATCCTTCATATTTAGCTCATTCAAACTGCAAAGTGTTCCAGTGACAAGGCAGCCTGTAAACGGTCCCTTAAATTAGCTGAAATGCAGACATACCTACCGAGAAAGAAAACTGCAAGTAGGACAGGAATTACTCTCCCAAACATTCAGGGTAACACGAGTACGTTAGCTCGGTTGGAGAGCTCGAGCAGGGGGGCGGGTAGGGTGTTGCATGCATTGAAAAAAACGATGTTTCAAAGTAGTATTCTGTCTCTAATGATGCAAGTGGCCATCAGTATGCTATGTGATCCAGGTTGAATATGAAGTATTGGTGCAGTCGTTTTACGATTCTCTCCGCCCCATCAGGTTTGAGATTTTATAAAGGACTTCACATGTACTGAAGTTCATGATTGTAGAGATTTCTTTGTAGATGAAGCATCACCTTAAGTAGGGTGCGTGTGCCCGAAACGCATAGAGTAGTATATGATCAGGCAACAATCGATGCCTCCATTTAAGAGGATTTTGAAATTATTTGATTTGAAAAGTGCAATTAACCTCACTCTTGTGGACATTTTATGTCCAAGCCCTGCATTCCAAGCCATAACTCAAACGTTTTTTTCTGCCACTTTAGTACACTGCCACATAGATGGCTCTGCATGCATACCGCAAATTTCAACCCCTTGCCATAAACAGTGAGCGGGAACGGTGACAAACCCGTCAAATATCAAATGTCCCCACACAGAAAAGATAGGATCGGCCCACATTTTGTGCAGTAACCAGGCCCTTTAGACTTACTAAATTCTAATTTGTAGACTCCTGCTAAACATCGATCGGTAGATCCGGGCAAGCCTGGTGGGGATAGAGTCGGCCAGGGTCGAAGCTGGGGCTCTGGCCTGAGCCTACTTTCAGGGCAATGTCTGCCCAAAGCAGAGGCTGACCATGAACCCAACCTGCTGCCCATCAGTCACCCATACCAGTCGAGGAATGAGTGCTAAAAGAAAAAATTATAAAAAAAGAAAAGAAATGCACTCCTATTCCTGTCCCACTCTCTGCCACCCACTGACTGGCTGGGGTAGGTCAGGAAGAGCAGTAGACTTCCTGGTATGGTGGGAGGGACGGAAAACAGACTGGCAGCGGATTTGAAGCAGGTTTGCTGCTTCATTAAGGCAAGTGCCTCCACTGTCTACTGCGGCCCCACTCTCTTCACCCTTCCTTCCAGACACTATCTCTAATAGTCCCTCCCACACCAGTGCCAACACTCCCAGCCTCACCCAAAGATGCACTGCTGCTGTTCCTACCCGCAGTGTCCCGAGCCCTCTTTCTCTTTCCCAGTCCCGCTCCTATGTACCATCCACAACAACACTGCTGCTCTCCCTAGCCCCTGCCCAAACCCTGCTCTCTTCAGCACGGATTTCCCTCCTTCCCCTCCCCCTCCCTTATACCTTCACAATATTCTTGGGTGTTGTCCTTCCCTCCTTCCCCTCCCCCCTCCCTTGTACTTTCGCATTATTCTTGGGTGCTGTCCTTCCCTCCCCACCCTCCTCAGTGCTGCTAACCCTCCACATCTTCCCCAGTCCTCCTCCCACCCTGCCATCCAAATATACACTGGCGCTGACCTTAACACCCATCTCCACCATCCCCTTTGCACAATGGCTCGGGTTCCGTGGTTTTCCCAGACCTGCTCATGGGTACGTTAGTGCGAAATGTAAGCACATTATGTTATGTTATGTTACTTTGCATTTATATAGCACCTTATGTACTATTGGTATGGTCTGAAGGTGCTGGTAGGTTGAACGCCCTTGGGAACCGAAGTTCAAGTCAGTAGAGAGAGTAGAGGGAGTCAAAGGTGTGTTTGAGCACTGGATATGTGTACAGCTGGTGTAGCATTCATGTAATAGCTGCTTCTTAGCGATAGGTGTGGTGGATGAGAGATCTAGAGTATGTGTTCGTTCTGGCAGGATCTATCCAGAGCGATTGTGGCTGCGTTAGGCCTGAGGAAAATGCCTGGCTGGGGGTGTTAACCAGCAGTGTTTAGATTGATGGGGAGTATGAGGCAGATGTTGGTATGAGAACAGCTATACCGAATGGTGTCCTAGTATCTGTGTTCTAGTTGAATGTTGGTGTAAGGAGGAGAGTAAGCGTGGTCATGTGATATGATGGGTTACATGCTCTTTCAAACGTTCCATGCATTCCAAGCCATTCCATGAAAGTCGCGTAATCCTACGCACTACGGCACGCTCCTAGGCACTCCAATCCGTTCTGTGAATTTCTAAGTTGTTTTATGTATTCCATCCACGTATTTACACCCGTATCATCCACACACGTCACCCGTTCCATCCACACACGTCACCCGTTCCATCCACACACGTCACCCGTTCCATCCACACACGTCACCCGTTCCATCCACACACGTCACCCGTTCCATCCGCCCTACGCACTCATCTGCTCTAGGCGCTCGTCCGATCAAGGCATTCGTCCGCTTTATGTCCTCTCATGCTCTATGCATTCACCCGCTCTATGGACTCACTTGCTCTTACGCACCACTCTGCTCTCGTGCACTCGTATGCTCCGCGCACTCACCTGCTATATGCTCTCATCTGCTTTACAAAGTCGTTCGATCAAACACACTCATCCGCTCTATACGATCAAACGCACTCATCCGCTCTACACACTCGTACGCTCTACACACTCGTATGCTCTACACACATCCGCTTCAACACTCATCCACTCTGCATATTAATCTGCTCTATGGACTCCTGCGTTCTACAGACTCCTCCGCACTTACCCACTGGTCCGCTCTACACACTGGTACGCTCTACACAATCAACCGCTCTACACCCCATCCGCTCTACACCCCATCCGTTCTATATATTCCTCTGATCTACACTCATCTGCTCAACGCATTAACCCACTCAGCGCACTCATTCGTTCCTCTCGCTTCATCCAGTCTAACGATTCCATCCGTTCCATTCACTTAGTTCATTCATCATGCATTATCGGTCCAGTCCATGTCAATTGTCATACGCACTGGATCCGTTCCGTGCTCTCTATCTGTTTCAAGCAGTACATCCGTCTCATGTACCTGAATCGTCTATTCTGTACTTTCCATTTATGCCATGCACGCATACAGTCGGTGTCATCTGTCAGTCACTTGTATTCATTTTTCCATCCACTTCTCTTTATTCATTTTGCCCATTTTGTTCATTTTGTCCATTGCACTCATTACATCCATTTAATTAATTTAAACCTCATTACTGTTTTCGTACAATTTATTCTTTTTATCCACTTCACTGCTTTGATCTACTTTACTCGTTGTATTCTGTATGTCTTTTTAGTTTAGATTAGCGGTTAATAGTTTTTGATTTCTCAAATGGATCTTGATGTTGTATTGCTATTTGTCTTATTGTCATTCAAGATCTAGTAGTTTGTTGGGATGGTGTCATTGAGCTGGTGTTATTCAGTTTGGGTTAGTTTGCGTACGGGTTGGTTTTAGAGGAAGAGCCAAGTTTTCGGTAGTTTTCGGAAAGACATTAGATCTTCAGTTAGTCAGATGTGGGGTGGGAGTGCGCTCCATAGCGTGGGGGCCAAGGCTGAGAATGATGATCCGCCTAACCTGACTGAGTTTGTTTTAGGTATGACTAGGAGGCCGGCTGAGCCTGATCTTATAGTATGTGAAGGGTGATAGGGTTTTAGCTTGTCTTGAAGATATTGAGGACCAGTTTTATGCAATGCTCGATGAGAAATGCATAAGGTTTTGAAAGTCACCATGTACAGTGTCGATGGGTAAGTGAAAAACCTGCGATGTAAAAATGTCAACACTGGAAACACTTATCCTGGGCCCAGAATATGTGCTTAATGTTAGGAACTCCAGGTTCACTAACTAGACATTTAAAAATACTGTCACAGACACTAAAGGGTACCCCAGTAACAAACTACAACACTTCAACATTTACAGCATCAGTAGGGAAAATGTGTCGAGGCATAACAAGTCCAAACACAAAACACCCAGGGACAACATTTTTTGCTGCAAATACAGAACCTTTAGGTATGCTAACTTGACCTTTGAAAGGAAAAAACAGTCACAGATGTCCAATGCTTATATAGCAATGCATTATCATCAGGTAGGTATGTTTCATTTTTGTATCCCTGGATAGAAACTGTCCACAAACATTTTGAAAAATGATTTCCTAGGCACTCAAAGTTAGTGGGACACTCAAAAGGTTAAATGCTGACCACTGTGCCACTTGACTGTACTGGGGTGGATTTCAAGGAGCAGCTCCCGACTGAGCAGTCCTTTGTTAGAAGAGGAAAGACATGGTGACTGAGCTTTACTGACTTGTCTAATGAGTTTGAACCATTTCTGCTGCATGAAAACAATGGCTCGACCTTCAACAGTAAGCAGTTTGCCTTTCCTTACTTCCCTGCTGTGGCACAGCCAAACGACGAGGTAGTATTAAGTTCGTTTAGAGAGGGAGGGAGCAGGGATTGCTTTATCCCTCGAGGGTTTGGAGGTAGAGAGGTAGGGCTAGAAGCTCTTCTAAAGCGCGCTATCATCATTCAAGATTTTGATGAAAATAAGTGTTGTGGATTGTTCGTGGTCTGAGGGATGTTAAAGGGCTAGTTGGGAAGGCTCACATCTAAATGCTCACACCGGAGAAAATACAACCCAGTAGGGAAAAAAGACCAAGAAATTATTGCAAGGATAATCAGTTTTAACTATACAAAAAATAAGTGTGCCAGCAAAGAACTCGGTCCCCTTTTTTGCTCAGAACGTTCTGAACAGCAAACAAGAGCTTAACAAGGGGCACAGCGTCATTGGTATACAGTATAAACCTGTGCGGCTGGGTGGCGCGACCCTGTGCATGGTCAGCTTACTACTCCATAGGGGATCCAGGCCAGTGGCCCACACCCTGTCCATCTTCGATGACGTGGGGTCAGCTGGGCTCATAGTCTCCAGGGAACTACGGTCTAAACAGCAATTAAATATATTAATCCAACAATGCTACTCTATTACTACACAGGGAACCTGCATAATCATGGACTGGTACAGGGTAAGGCTCGAGGTCACTGTGACCTGCACACATTTCACTCATCCCAGTTGCGTCATCCGGCTTCCAAGGCTTCCACACTCGCTTTTGAGCTATATTGTATCCCTCTCAGCACCTCACATTACAAATCATGCCACTGTAAAAGTGCAGATGTTGACCCTTTTAAGTTTTATGGTTTACTTGTTTGTGGTTGGTGGCCTGGGATCGGCTGATATCTTGGAATTCAGGGGTCTTGGGGTTCAGCTGTTGTCGGGTCTATAACTTGTAGTTGGCTGGGTGGGGGTCAGAGGCTTTCTCTGGCCTGGTTGTGATAACAATTACAGCGAGGCACCTAGCACTGTCTGATGGTCTTGCAGGATGCATTCTTTCTCGGGATAAACATATTGGCAACAGTTTTAGAAAAAAGGAGGGTTTGTTGTGGGAATGAACATCGCAGGGGGGTGTCTCCCTCCCTCCCTCCCTCCCTGCCCTCCCCCTCTCTACCTCCCCCCGCCCCCTTGGGCCTATTCAGGTTTGTTCATCAGGTTTGCGGCCTGCTTCTAACGTGCTGCCATGCAGGCCCTATGTTTCTGCCCTAGCTACAAAATGGTGCATGTTTATATGCGCACACTAGGTTTAAATATCTATAACGCGCATATGTTGTCTGTGCAGGGTCTCTTAATACGCCCCCTCCCCGCTGGCACATTGCAGGTCTCTTCATGTGATTCACCTTAACCTAAAGCAGATGGGGGGGGCTGGAAGGGGGGTGGGATGGGTTAATTTCCTTCCCAAAAGTTGCTTTTCCACCCCACTTACCTACCAGTCACCTTTGGTAAACAATGCGGTTTGTTTTGCAGTCAAGAATGACTAGGGAATAGATATATGCCTGTGAGTGAACTGTTCCTCACAAGAGGATTTGTCAGCAGGCTCTACGACAACCTCCTGACGGAGCACCTTGATTTGAGAGTCCCACACAAATATCAAAGTGACGCAGCTGAAGCCGGTGTAGAACTGTCAAGAATAGAAAGAAATGATCAGTACGTCCAAGAAGTTCATTTGTGGTCCTCAGATTGTCAATGCGCAGAAGGAGCATGTGCCATAGGGAGTGAAACAATTGAACATATCTTTATGCTTCTCTTTTCACATGTAGTCCTATGCATATTCCTTAGGGAAACCAACTGAGATGCTGAGGATGTATTCAGGATTTGGAATTCCAGCCATCCAAAGAAACAATACACATGGAAGCAACTAGGAGGAGTCTATTTGGAAAAACGTATCTTGACAAATTATCAGAGGACTGCTGCACCACAATCGGTCTACAAGGATTTGAAAGCATCACAAGGTTTTTGCGCTTTGATGGCAAAGCCACCTGCTTGAAAAGAACACAAGTGAACTTGCTGTCACCCATCTGGGACATATGGACCGATTGCTACACAGCTTCAGAAATTATATGTTCCTGGTGAAGAAGTGACAGGTAACGAGCAGTTGGTAAGTTCAGAGGCCGTTGTCGCTTCTGTCAGTATATTCTCCAGTAAACTAAACAAATTCAGCATCAAGATGTGCCTGTGACTTCTCAACTTCTTGGTGAGGGTTATATGTGTAAGTGGGCAGTAGCTCTAAAACAGACTGATATAAGTATGGATGTGATGCAGCGCCTTTTAGAGCCGTGGGAGAACACTGGCAGAAAAGTGGCGGCAAACTATTCTTTCCACCAGTGTGGAGCTGGGTAAAGGTCTGTTATCGCACATTTAAGAGACTGAGTGACATAGAATGTCCCACTACACAGGATCGGTCTGTACTTTGAAAATATTGGGTCTTAGCAAATTGGGTTATGCAAAAGATGTGTAAATTCTAACATATTGTGTTACTAGATAATGGTAATATGAAAAGTTATAATATGTGTTTCAATAGAATGTTTGAAATTATTTCAAATTCATTCTGGTGACACACGCTCTCTCACACACACACCCTCTCACACACAAATACGCCCTCACACAAACACACAAACCATGTCACAGACACAAACTCCCTCCCACATGCGCACCCGCGCACAAACACACATACTCCCACACATACTCTAACACATACAATCTCTCTCACACAATCCCTCACATCCACTGTCTCCCTCTCTCACATACACCCTCACACACACACAAACCATCCCTCTTCCACAAACCCCTCCCTCTCTCCCTCACACATCATAAACCCTCACAAACACAAACCCTCCTTCTCTTCGACACAAACCCCCCCTCTGACTTAGCCCCCTTCCCCTCACACACACACACAATTTCCCCCTCTCCCACACCTTTTCTCACACACACAATTTCCCCCTCTCCCACACCTTTTCTCACACACACAATTTCCCCCCACCCACACCCTCTCCCTCTCCCGCACACTCACCCACACCCACACCCTCTCCCTCTCCCGCACACTCACCCACACCCTCTCCCTCTCCCTCTCCCGCACACTCACCCACACCCTCTCCCTCTCCCTCACTCACCCACGCCCTCTCCCTCTCCCTCACTCACCCACGCCCTCTCCCTCACACTCACCCACACCCTCTCCCTCACTCACCCACGCCCTCTCCCTCACACTCACCCACCCCCTCTCCCTCACACTCACCCACACCCTCTCCCTCACTCACCCACCCTCTCCCTCACACTCACCCACACACCCCCTCTCACACTCACCCACACCCCCTCTCCCACACACACACCCACACCCCCTCTCCCACACACACACACACCCCCTCTCCCACGCACACACACCCCCTCTCCCACGCACACACACCCCCTCTCCCACGCACACACCCCCTCTCCCTCGCACACACACCCTCTCCCTCATACAAACACCCTCTCCCTCATACAAACACCCTCTCCCTCATACAAACACCCTCTCTCTCACACAAACACCCTCTCTCACACAAACACCCTCTCTCACACAAACACCCTCTCTCATACAAACACCCTCTCTCACACAAACACCCTCTCTCACACAAACACCCTCTCTCATACAAACACCCTCTCTCATACAAACACCTTTCTCCCTCTCACAAGCACCCTCTCTCCCTTATCTCCCCTCTTCCTCTACCATGCCACCTATCGCCCTCTCTCCCACTCTACCATAATCTCTCCCTCCCAGCTCTCTCCATACCATAGACAGGTATGCATCATCCATTACAGACATCTGTGTGAGAAGAGGAAAATACAGCTATCTTAGGAGTTGGGAGGCACATTTGTTTGTATAGAACACCATCATAAAAGCAGGTTTTGTGTAGAACATTGGAAACCGACTCTTGATAATGTAACAACGTTTATTCTTTTCTTTAATCAACCTTATTTAATTTTACACCAAGAATTACATTGAAACATACAGGTTAGAGCCAACAAAAATCACAATTTATATAACATATTCCTTAAAAAGATAAACATTAAATTTAACTACAATTTCTCACCAAAAAACCCACACTTCAAATTCAAACACTAGACATCACAACAACAAACAATACACAACAAAACATCAACCCAATCCCTATATCTGTACTACATCCAAAAACCAATCCTACACCTTATCCAAATAAATCGTTAAAAGAATCCCATTTCTCAACATACTCAATCTCCCGATGAAGTCGAGATGCCCAAGACCTTGCATACCTTGAAAGTGTATGCATGTCCATTACCCAGTGATCAGTCTGTGGTTTCTTCCTTGATTTCCACACTTCCATAATATGCTTGATCGCCATTAACAGTGACCCGTCAATCCAATCAGATGCATTACAAATCTCCACACTTCTACCTTCAACTGAGGGGGAAGACTAGAGACAGGAAAGTTCGAGGAAATTACCTGCCCACCACCAGATCTCTTCGATCCAATACATCCCTCCAAAAGTTGAGCACCCTATCACACTCCCAAAGCATATGAAAATAAGTCCCTTTTGAACAATTATACCCCCAACATAAATATGTATCCGCCAAACCCCTCTCTCTCCTTCTCTCATTTTCACTGGTGTCCAATATACACGGCCTAAGATTCGTTGGTGAATATATAAATTCAAATCTATTTTGGCTCTCACCGACACCTTCGAAGTATTATCCCACACACTCTCAGAAAAATCCTTTCCCCAACTCTGACACCCACTCCAATTGCAACTTCTCCCTAGAAACCTGCATACATTCTTTAATAGGCATCAATTTGATGTATGCAGAAACTATTTGTGGAAGAGAACCAAACAACGTACACAGTTGGGGTCTGTCATTTAGCGGTTCACTTAACATTTGTTGTCTAACATCAAATGTTCGAAAGATCTATCCCTCTCAATCTCTTTATTATTCAAACCATATTGATTCACCAACTCCTCAAAAGGTAACTATTCTACCCTCCCTCCACACATCCTCTATCTTCAAAATACCCTTATTAGCCCAACCCCTCCAATGTAGCATGTTGTTCCCAATCTGCAAACCCAGATGCAACCAAATAGAAGCAGAATCACACCCGTGGATCCATGAAACTAAAGCCGACTTTGTAGCCACCAACGCCTCCAACGTCGCCCCAGAATTCGGTAACCTCCCATAAGAATACAAGCAATCTATGGGACAGGGATTCAACTTCTCTTTCTCCATCAAAAGCCAAAGAAGATCTAAACCCCCACCCCTCCCTAAATAATAGGAAGCCTTCTTTAGTAAAAATCCCTTATAATAATTCTCCAACACCGGATAACTCAACCCCCATCCTTAACACAAGGTACCAAGATAAAACGCAGAATTCTTGGCCTTTTATCCACTCCCCACAAAAAATCCATAAAAATCTTATCAAGGCGTTTGAGCACCTTTTGTAAATTTGAGAGGAAGTACATAACCTTCAGAAGGAGCATAATTTTAATGACATTGATTTTTGCCCAAAGACTCAGTCAATATATCCCATTTACATGTGTCCTTTAATAATTTCTTCAATTTGTCCACATTATACTCCACTGTCCTAATATCACGCACCAAATAAACACCTAAATACTTTAGCGAGACATCGGCCTACTGACAGTCCAAATCCAACAACAACCCTACTTAATGGGTCCATTTTCAGTGGAAAAAACCCACTGTTTTTCCTCTATTTACTTTATAGCCTGATAACTCCCACACCTCTTGTAACATTCCTAAGCAAAGTTCCCGCTTCAGCCGGAAGGCCGCCGTTAGGTCATCAGCATACGCTAGAACTTTTATCTCGCTATCCCTTAACTTCCATCCACTTATGTTCTGCTCCTGCCTAATGTATGCCAACAAAGGCTCAAGAGCTAGAATGAACAAGAAGGGTGAAAGTGGGCAGCCTTGTCTGGTTCCTCTATATAATTTGAAAGATTGAGACATAACATCATTGACCCATAGTTTAACCAAAATGTCATATTTTAAAGGCACCTTTCACATTCAAAAATTGAGGCCCAAAACCCATCTTAACCAACGTATAATTCAGAAATTACCAGTTGACACAATCAAACACCTTTTCGGCATCAAAGAAGATGAGCATAATTTCCTCGGTCTTTGTGCCAGATAAACCAATTATATTCAGCAAAGTTCTAATGTTATCATAACCATACCTTTTGTCCATGAAACCTACTTGCGAATAGCCTATCAAATACCCCATATATTTCTGCAACCGAATAGCCATGACCTTTGCAAAAATGTTCATATCCACATTCAACAAAGATAGGTCGATAATTACCACATTTGGTAGGATCTTTTCCTTGCTTAGGAATCAGTGTAATGACTGCTTTCCGCACTGAAGGGCATAACCTCCCATCTGAAAAAGGAACTGATTACATAAGGCACACAACCTAGGAACTAAAGCTGTACTAAAGGTTTTATAAAATTCAACTGGTAACAGGTCTAAATCTGGAGATTTACCCACGTTAAGTTGATGAATAGCCTCACTCACTTCAATTCCACAAATCGAGCATCTAAGGCCTCCCTCCCCTCATCAGACAGACTGGGGATGTCTATCTTTGCAAAGATATATTCTAACTTCAACTCATCACTTTGCGAAACATCAGAGTAAAGAGATGCATAGAAGGACCTAAAGCATTCACAAATGTCATTACTTTTAACCTTTTTACCTCCTGTGACATCTATAATCTTATGAATAAATGTTCTTTCAGATAAACTCTTCAGTTTGTTTGCCAAAATGCATCCTTCCCTATCCCCTTCTTCCCAAATCTTCTGCTTCATAAAATATAACCCCCTCTCTACATGTTCATCTAGTGCCTCTTTCAACTTACCCTTTTTGTATCATCCATCTAGAATCTATCCCCCTTCTTACTAGACAATGCATACTTCTGCTGTAACATTTTAAGCTCCAATTCTAGATCTTTAACTCTTTTCTCTCCCTCCTTCCTCATTCTAGATGTCCAGTTAATCAATTTCCCCCAAATTGTTGCTTTAAAAGCATCCCACACCAAAAGGCCATCCGCAGAATCCAAATTATCCTGAAAGTAGTATCGATGGAAGTATTAATATCCTCACATATTTTCTCATCCTTCAAAACAAATGTTTTGAGTCTCCATTTAACACTGGCCATTCTACCAATTCTCAGATATATACTCAATTTCACCAATGAGTGGTCAGAAAGACATCTTTCCCCCATATCGACGCCAGTTACCTCGTTGAGCAATCTATCCGACACCAGCTAATAATCCAGCCTTGAATAAGAATCGTGAATTTGAGAGTAAAACGAGAATTCCTTTTCAGAGGGATGGAACAACCTCCAACTATCCACCAAAGCAAATTTATCTAAAAAAAATCACGAAAAGCACAACTCAATCTGAGACCCGTAAACCTACACTCTGATAACCTATCTAAAAAGAGGCATCTAAAAACACAGTTAACATAACTCCCAAGAGCAATCCTGTCACCATTCATGTTTTTCAAGGAATCAGTCAGCATTTTTTTTAAAAAAACATGCCATTAGTATATGGACTATACACAGATCCCAAAGTCATAACCTTCCCTTCATGCCGAACATCTATCAGGATAAACCAACCATCATCCATGATTACATTTTCAACTTTCTTACCCAGTTTTTTACGAATCAGCAAACCCACTCCCCTCGATCTTCCTGAATAGCAGTTCAACAGAACCTTCATAAACTTAGAAGTACCATAAAAATGTTCTGGATGTTCTGTCAAATGCGTTTCTTGCAGGAAGATGACATCAGCTTTTTCACGTCGTAATCTTACCATAATATTTTTCCCCTTCTTAGAGCAGTTCAGTCCTTTGTAACATTCCATGTCTCAAAATTTAAGGACGCCATTATTTATAGTAACGAAACAACAAGATCAACCATATCATCCACACAAAAAACTAAGACTTAGAGATCCAGCACCCCTATATTCAAAAGTAAAACATTCTAAATATAATTGGTGTAGCACAAAAGAAATAAATCCCCACACAAATGACACATAAAACACACAGACATAACACTAACGCAGTTAAATTGAAAATTGCCCATAACCCGGACTAAATGATAAAGTTCGAAATACTAAACTCTACTACTAAACTGCAACCCTTAGATCCTATGCCCAACCTATATACAACAGTATATTTCCCCCATCAGATACTAAATCAAAAAATGAGAAAACACAATATATCAGCTAACTAAACATCCTATCTAAACACAACATTATCACTAATTAATACTAGCATCCATCCCAAGACATTCAGCATTCAGAGCCAATCAAAAATAAATATACAGTCCTACCCAGAAAGCCTCTAAGCATAACCGACCCTCACGCTTCCTTCATCAGTATCACATTACCAACCCCAACACTGACCACCAAACAAATTTCATAGAAGACAGAACTGAGCTGATGCAATAGCGCAACTAATTTCTCAAACCCCACAACACTTGTATAGTATAAGATATCTTTAGAAAACAGACTTAATATCGACTCAGGAACCTCTTACCCCACCAGATTATAAGGAAACTAATACTTATACTCTTTTAATACCATAAGAGTATAAACCAAGCAATAACCTTCCGGACCATAATGTCCAACAAAATCCACCCTACATATTTGACTCCAAAACCCTCACCACAATTCTACAATTCCCCCTCAAGGATTACATGCAATGATCAAATACTAGGCATCCCACAGATTAATCAAAGTTGTTTAAATCCAGCCCTACCTATGTGAACATTCTGTCCCTGTGCTCCAATAACCAAAGGTGACCCCATTTATGAGATAACCATAGAGCACAAACAGTTAACATAGAATGACTCAGAGAAACCATGCCTTAAGGATAAAACCCAAATGGAGGGCTGTTCCCATCTCCACCATAGATCAGAGCAGCCCCAGCAATAACCTTTTGATACTGTACTATGAGACATAAAAAGATCAAGGTGTCCAAATCTTAACCCTCCAGACCATTCAAAACCAGACGCAACCCTCTCAGGCATACCCAAAGCTTCCTCCTGAGCAGAAGGAACTGAAAATGCCACCCTAGTGAAACACCCCACCCACTCCATACCTCTAGAATATCCAAAATAAAGCTGACCAAGATAGTAGATCTTGTATAGGTCACACCAAAGTGGAAGCAACGTTATTTTATATTGTATGCACAAGTCAATGCAGTACAAGCACAGCATGAAGAGATTGGAGTCCAAAGCGATTATTGGAACCACACCTCCAAAATGACATATGATGAATACGAAGACAGTGACATGTAGACTAATAGAACGAGTGTCGCAAGAAATCCATGCTCCAAAGTCAAATCAGAGCAATTGCAGCACCCGTGTGTACTGCCATATTAGCTCTGTATGGGGACACACTTGCTTTCATGGAAATATAAACATTTGCCGAAAAATGCCAAAATACTTTTCCTGGTTTTTCTCTTCATTTGTAATCAGAGTGATGAGGTGAAATGTGAAGATAAAGAAGCGTTTCTGAATTTGACACACACCTTTCCACTGATTGCCCGCATGCCTAACACTATAGAGGACAGTTCCACTGATTGTTCGCATGTCTCACACCCTGAAGCACAATTTCCTCGATGACTTGCATGTCTCCCACCATGGAGCACCGCTACACAGATTGCCTGCATGTCTAACACCATGGAGTATATCATAGTATAGTTTCACTGGTGGCTTGCATGTTTCCCACCATGGAGAACAGTGCAACTAACAGAAGGTTCTTTCATATAATGTGAGGCTGTACTGAATGTACATGCCATTCCCTGGGCCAGGCAACAAAGATTAGTCCCTTTCCTTTGAGTGGGACTATAAAAAGTGTTTTTGCTCCATTCCGTTTCATTCAATCAGTCGTGCTTAAATATCTGGTTTTATGATTGCAACCAGAAACATTCAATCCTTGTATTTGTTGTAAGTCTTAGTATTTACTCCGTTCAACTTGAGACAATACATTTATTAAGATGGTTCGCTGCTTTGACAATAACTTCAGCCCCAGAAACTATATTGAAACCTAAGCGTTTGTACTCCGGCTGCTTAGCAACCTGATGCGTCCTGGAACGCGAACAGCCAGCAGCACCTCCGCTTCCCTCTAAACTTATAGAGCTTACCCGTCCAACTAGTAAAACTCAATTACTGCCTAGACTCATAGTAAGCAGTAGCAACCTGATAAGTCTCTGGTTACTATTGAACATTCATATCCAAAGCGTCTTTTTCCAAAACGGTATTTCATTTCCATCTCACAGGAGAAGCGCACCGTTAGACAAGCTACTGAAATGATGCCGCACATTCCATCAAGTAATAGCAGTTGCCTCCTACCTCTGAGCCTACTTTCAATTGCCATCCATAGATCCGTAGTCTGTTTCTGGCCTCCACTACCATATTGACAAAGGTAGGTGAATCCACCTGTGACTGCGTACGCGACTCCACATCCTCCAAACCCCCTCCCTTCCTCTCTCATCGGTCTCCCGCGTAACTGCTCACGTAAACGACACGCCGCCTTCAGCAATACACACTCTTCCTGGAGCGTCAATCAACTGACCAAGCGTCCCTTCCTTCAAAAAACACTGTAGGTGCTTTCCTCTACTCTGCTTGTATGCGCTCGGAGCATCATTCAATTCTAAACACATTCTAATATCAGTTATTAAAAGCAAAAAAAATTAACGGATACCACTGAAATTTATAATAATAAAAGTATAATTACCCAGTAACTAAAAACATTGAAAAATTGAGAAATAAGAAAAAAAAAGAATCAATATGTGTAAAGTCACCTTTTCCTTTTTAAAGGCACATTCATCTGTGGATCAGAGGCAGTGTCTATAGGAGATAGTTCAACATCAGTTAAAAAGGCTTCAGCACTTTTATGGTCTGACAAGGAGTGAGTTTGGCCATCAATCACTATCCTTAGAATCACTGGATAGACCATCTAGTACTGCATTTTTCTGCTTCTAGATTTCTCCTTTTCCGCATTAAACAATCTCCTTTTATCCAGAACATCTTTACTAAGGTCACCAAAAATCATAATTTAAGGCCGACGCCAAACCAAATCACCCAACTCACGTGATATGTATCTGAGAAATTTCACTACAAAGTGTCTTGGTCTTTGACCCACAGCTGGCTCCTGGCCCAAGGACCTATGTGCCTTTTCCATTTCCAGAGAAATAGATGAATCCAATTTCAAAATTGAGATTAAAGCCTTCTCCAGGAGCTGCATAGGGTTTACATGTTCCACATTTTCAGAAAAACCAGCCACTCGGATGATGTTTCTTCTTGAGAGGTTTTCCTGTTCCGACAGTTTAAGCAGCAGTTTTCCATTTTGCACCTCCAACTCCCTGATCTTGTCATATAATTTTACAGTCTTTTCATTTGTGGTTGTTAAATGATCCTCAATTTCAGAGACCTTAATGATTACTTCCAGTATATATTTTATTTAGAAACAGAATGCGACTGTCTTACTGGGTGAAGCACATTATCAAAACCTAGAATAACCATATCAATTCTGTTCCGATAAAAGGGGATAAGTGCAAAGGTGGATATGGAAGGTGGAAACCCCCTTAAGAGAAATCAAACGTTTTGCTATTTGTATGTAGTCATGAAAACTAGCAATGAGCACTTCTGACATACAACACGATTAACATTCCAAAAGTAGCATGCTGGTACACCAGTATTTTACAAATTAAAATTACCCTTTTGAGAAAGGGGAATTGGGCTAATAACACCAGTGAGGAATCCAAGCAGCATTGCATACAAATAAAAGAGCATTTTGAGAACTTAAGACTGACCTAAACATTTATATTTGAAAAATATGTCTGTGATAAAAGCGTTGCATCCTTGAACGGCCAAGTGCATAATTCATACTTAGTGCACATTTCAATTTTTACACCCTTCACCTTGACATTAAATGTTTGGTGCATTGAAACATACTGATTTTGACAACCACAGGATTTGGATGGCAGGACAAAAATTATCAACTAGGTGCATTGGACTCCTTGGCTGTCCAGCAGTATGCAGAATTGTAGCTGTATCTCACAGTGTCTCACTATGGATGCATTTGTACATGCTGAGATATTCTAACAAAATCAAATCTATATGGGTAATAGAAGTAAACCGCACAGTTTTTCAAACATACAAAACACTGCAACTGGCACAAAGTGTGGACAGACACCACCCCAGGAGTGCTGCTTGTTCTAGATACAAGCTGCATTGTGTGGAGTGCCTGCCCATAAACTTTGTGGCGTGTGCCTGTGCGCATGTGTTTGTATAAAGATGTTTATATGTGTGTAGAAAAATGTTACATATTTGATCTGAAAAACACTTATTCCAGTATATAAATTTTTGCTGTCTCATAACTAGATATGATACACAGAGTATCAGGTCATCCGAGTTGCCTGCAGTTAATTCTTCTGGCATTTATGTGTAAAAGGACCTACACCAACTATCTGAAATATGAACTTCATAAGAGTACTTTACTAACACACCATAATACGCAACATCATTTCTCAGAAGATTGTTTGCGCAAAGTAGGGGTTAAAGAATGCTGAAATTGATTCAGTACATTTTTCTTGGGCATTCAGTACATTTTATTTTTTAGCAAAAAAAAATGAGTGCCCACACTGAACTTTAGTATAGCTGTTCTTTGTTCATTGTTTTAATTCCCACAATACCCAAGTGGGTATTGAGCACCAGAAATATTATCACAGAAACACATTTGTAGTGTAGGGCACGCTTACACCATTTGTTTTGGTTCTCACATTTTTACACATTGTCACTTTATGCGAAGGATTACTTCTCTAGGTACACAGGTTTTCCAGCAATGTTACAACTAGGGGTTATTTAATCACTATTACTTTTTTTCAAATTAGCTTTCTTGTGTAAAATCTATTGTCTTCCTAATTCTATTTAGAGATATGCAATCTGATACGAAGATGAAAATAAGGATATGATATACGATTCCGTTTTAACAGAAAAGAAAGCTTAAAGAAAAAGTAATTAAAGTTTTTATTTTCAGTAATGAAGAGATACACATCAATACAAATCTATATATGTTAAAACCAACGCACAAGAGGAATTTAAAAATAAAATAGCAGAAGATATAACCTCACTACAAACATCACCAACATGCCTCTGCTATCAGGGCCATACAATTCACCCCAAATTTGCTTTGGTGGGGAATATATTTAGACACAGGGTAGTGGTTCACATTCACAATCTTGCAGAATAATCCTGCTATGGAATATCAAAGATGTATTCGATGTACACCTAATTATGTTTTAAAACATTTTTGGAGTGGAGTTCAAACTTATTTATAATTCTATTGGACAATTCACATTTTCTTCAATCAAACAATATGCATTAAAACTGTTGTGAATGATTATCAGCTTATTCCCCAAAGAGTATTGTACGGTAGTTGACTTTGAAATTCCTAATATTTATGCCTATATGAACCCTAGAGAGCAACTGTTGCTCTCGGGTGCTATATATATGATACTGTAGCAATATGGGGATGGAATAAACAAGATCGATCCACTTTCTACTGTTGGATGAACTTGAAAATCATGAATCTGAACCTTAAAATGTAATACAGGAGTGAACATTTTGAAAGGTAGAGATGGGTCACTGTCTTTGAAGAGTACACCTAACATCAAAATGGAAATACAGTGTTAAAACTTTAGAAAACAGACACCAAACACATGCCCTTTAGAATAATTTCATCTATGGGAAATTTCGGAATTGGAATAGAAACTGTATCCAAAAATGCGATTCATTTTCTTAAGCAAGAATGCTACAAAACTAGACAATTTATATGATCCTTGAAAGGGAGGTCTTGGTTGAAAAAGAAGTGAAAGTAATTGGGAAGAGTGAGGTTAAGGCATTTTCAATGGGTATCTTCATGGCATTTGTCCTAACACATATGAACTCTGTCTTTGTGGTATTCAAGTTTAGACCAATGGAGGTATAAATGGTCTGGGTTGGAGTACTGATGTTATGGGATGTCCTGCCAAAAAAAGAAGAGCATACAGAGGTCCAGGTAAGAATTGAAAGAACATGGGAGAATGACTGTATGCTTGGGGGTCACTGCAACTGAAAGGGAAGCGACCTGGACATACTAAAGCCTATTTGGACAGGATGGGAACCAATCTAGTACAGTACAACTGATGCCCATGCAAATGAAAAGTGTGGAGAGAAGTTCTGAAAGCTGCCTAAAGCTCCAGTAGGAAATGCTGGCTCTCGTCTGTGATACTCAATGCCCCAGCTATATCGCCGATGCGGACAGATTTGGTTTCCCATTGAGGGTAGAAGTCATATAGGCAAGTCTAAAGGAGTTTAGCACTGATCAATATGATCTTGGAGTAGGGTGGATATGGCCTTTTTTAGGGCTTTGCCTAGAAAGTAGATACAAGTGATGCAGCAGTAACGTACATGGTTGATGGGGTCTACATGTGGGAGAGTCTTAGGAAATGGCTAAAGTTGTTACATTTGAAGATGGGAACATGCCTAAGATAGAGTGGAGGTAATGGTGGGCAGGGTAGACAGAACAGTGGCTGGAGTGAGCGTTGTTGATGACCGACCAGGGCAGTGGGTATGTTGTAAGACAAGAATCTGAAACTCTTGGCTCTCCAGATGTTAGGAACTAAAAATTCCATCAGCCCTAGCCCGCATAGTCAATGCTAAGGTATAATGGGAATTGTAGGCCAAATATCTGGAGCACCATAGGTTGCAGACCCCTGTTGTAGGTGTGCATTGATGGGATGTAAGTGAGGGATAAGGATATGTATGGATTTCTGAATAGGCTTTGGAGAGGACCATGCCATGATGTAGTCCTTTTAATGAATAGTTGTTTGAGGCTGGTGCATTTGAAGGTAGTGTTGATAAAGCAGGGTGAGATGGTCAGAGTATAATATGTCTCAGGCTAGTGTGAGAAACTGGAGGCAATTCTCCCAGGCTATTCCCAGAGATCCTTTGTTCAGGTGGTCAGGGGAGGGCCATCGCTCTTGGATCCCAAACCTGGGGGTGGTCGAACGAGGGAGGATCACCAGGGGAAGGGATACTTGGGGACTTTGGGAGGAACGCACTTGGGCGAGGCATGGTATTCCTCCCGTTAAATACACCCCTACCCAACATCCCCTTAGTTGTCATGCGATATTTCCAGCAGAGTCCCATGATACCCCAGTACGTTTCTGTAGGAAAAAGGAGAAAGCAACCACGGAAATTAAAACCCAATAGAAAATCCATTCACCTATCACAATACATTTCCCCCTTCATCTGGACAAAAACCTACATGGTTTTCCATGATGTCCAGGAAAACCTACAACTCCCACAATCCCTACTTCCATTCTAGAAATCCAACTACTGGGACGAAGAAGAGACAAGTGGGAGCCATGCGGATTACTGATAGGAATCAATGGGCAGTCTCCATGTTGTCCCGATTAGGTCAGGCAGAGTTAGGCAGGTAGTGACAACTAATCACACCTGACTCCAATCAACTCTTTCAAAGAGTATAAAAGTTCAGCCACCCAGGCAGACACTGAGCAAACTGGGGCTTAGGGCTGCTGAAGAAACCGTGAAGATCAGAAGGAGAAGTCAGCAGCTGGGAGAACATTGGGAATACAGAAAGGGGGAGAGGGGGACTGCTAACACACGGAGGCCTCTAAGTACAAAGGAGGCTACCGTGTGGCAGGGGAGCCGTGCCCCAAGGAACCAAAACTCTGGCTACACTTTTCTAGTATTGTTTAAATCAGTGCTTGCTGAGGGGCAGGTGCTTACACCCTGACCTCAAGTGAATCCCCATTGAGGACCTGCTAACACCTCATCACTGAGTGTAAAAGATGGACACCCTGTGACTTGAGGGAAGTGTAGAAGGGATAACCTGTTGTGTCAAGAACTTTGTGTAAATCCCAAAAGTGCCTGTAACTTGCGAAGTTGGAACAAAACCTTGAATGTGCTTTCTGGGAATTGTAGTCCAAAAGAGCAAAGTTGTGAGACAGAGTGCTCCGGCACTGCGTGTGTGCCCAATCGAAGGTCTCTAAGGTATCCAGCTGAGAAATGGCAGAAGTGAAAGTTAAAAAGTTAAAGAGTTGTAAAGAATTGTAAATCGACGTGGTCCTGCAACGGGTCAAGCAAAATCCAGCATGCAGTTGAAAGTCTTAGATTCTGGTGTTAAAAGGGATCTCAGACCGGACGAGGGGATCCATGGTCAAAGCCTGGATGAGGGAGACCAAGGTGTGAATTGTGAACATTGTAGAAAAGGGGTTTGAGCCCAGACGAGGGGGACCCGTGGTCCGAGCCCAAAGGAGGGACACCAATTGTGAACTTATGAATGTGTGTATTCTGACAAAGGAAAGGAATTTTTGTGGTTTGTTTGCTACATCAGACCCTCTGCAGTAAGAGACATGAATGGCAAAGAGACTTTGGCACAGAAGGTCCCGATATTGAGATATTGAACTGTACCAGTAAGCAAAGGACCTACAACTACCAGCAGTCACTGGGAAAGAAGATAATAATGTATGTTTTGACAAGTAAAGTAAACTTGTTTCAAGGCGGAGGAGAGAAGTTTCTTTTGAGAATCGTTTTTGTTTCTTCAAAACTTTGCCCGAGTGGTGTGAGACCAGCTCAACCATTAAACTGTATCCTCATGCCAAGGAAGCCAGAGTGTGCACGAGGCTCTAGCGTGCAGCATTGTCCCATGCTGAAAGCGTGGGGAAGGGAGGCCAACTGCACAACTGTCCTGATATAGATTCTTAAACATTTTTCCTTTTTTGCATACAATACTGTTCCACACCATTTTGTATTTAGAAGTAAGGACGCAATAGGTTTATTAGCATAGGCACTTCTATTTTGACAGACTCGACTAGAACTTCGTTATTATTTGATGGTATTAGCTTGCTCCTATTATTAGATTTAGGTTTAGATAGGCGTATAACCAACCCGTTAAAATTCAATAAACAGCCTTGAATTGTGTCATTTGTGTTGGTCTTCATTGATGAAACCAAGGCTTTCCTTACACTTGATATACAGGGGGATTCTAAGATGCACACATTGGTATGTGAGGCTGGGTGAGATGATGTTGAATAAGCAGTGTTAACTGGTTTTGGTATGTGGACTCTTAGGAAGTTTGAAGCTACCAAGTTATAGGTGTCCTGGGATTGTGATTGCAGCAGCCGGAAATAATGCTTGTAGCCAGAATGGAAGAGGAGGTTGAATAGGACGGAGGAGCCTCCGAAGTAGGGAATGGCTGAAGAATTGAAAGAAAACATGTAGGAGGTGGAGTGGCAACTTCTACTATGGGAGCATGGGCTGTTGAGGATATTATTCAGATCCGGTATGAGCTCATTTTAGATGTGCAGATGTAATGACTAGCCATGTTTCTGTAATGGAGACATCAAGGTTGTGCTGTGGTGAGGTCACGTATGTCAGCAGACGGACATAATTTTATAAAAATGTTTAATTACATATGTAATGTGTATGCTGCTGCTGCTCATGCAGACACACAGTAGCAAAGTCCGTGCCTCTTTCATTAGGCATTTTTAGGATCAAAACAAGTGCAACCAATCCTTGGACACTGTAGAGTCTGTGCAAAGAAAAATCTAAACCGACAGAATTTGATTTCCGATGTGAACTTCTATGCATGTCCGTTTATAGCCTACCTGTGAACTAAAGCACTTAGAAAAACTTTTGGCACATGGTGCAATATGGCTTATATCAAAAATATCAAACTGGGAAAATATGTCTCGATGACCGAGCCAAAATTAATGATCAATATTCATAGAATAAAATCATGAAAAAAGATTCGTTTTTGCACTCGACATCACCACCAAGGAGCAGTTTGCAAATTAACAGGCAACACAGGGTAAGCAAAATCAGACCCTCAGATAATCTGCAAACAATTCAGTCAGGCAAAATGAGGGGGACACAGACCTTTCTTCAAGACTTGAAAACTGTTTGACAGAACTTCATGATTGCAAGTCCCTCAAGCAGCGTTAAAGGCGCCTTCCTCAACAAACAGACCTTACAATGAAAGCAAAAGTTGGGAAATCCACGAACTTTGCCCATACTGAGCCATAAGCAGATCAAGGGGACATTAAGTGTAGCAACAAAATAGAAGGACAACACAGGTCGATGAGTTTTATATTACACAGACCAGTGGATTGTTCATCTAACAAGTCGCGTTTCTTGTACAGAAAGAAGTTCAGGTTGACCCCAGCAATTTCACCGACTAACGGATTCCAGAAGGGGAAATTGTTTTCCGCACTTGTTAGAACACTTAACTGCGTACATACAGGTATTCTGAACATTTGGTGGCAATCCCATGTCACGCTTCTTTGACAATACACACACACACACCATTTATCTGTGCTCCGAAAACAGCTTTGAACATCACTTACCCATCATGTTGTACAGGCTCTGTGGTGCAAATTGCCTTGGCATTTTCTGTATTGCTTCTTTGTATACAACAATGGCATCCTATCGTTTGAAGAGAGAGAGAGCGATGAATGAACACTTAAATCATCAGTATAATAGCCATCTGTTTAGAGACAAAAGGTCAAAAACTTCAACTTGGACGATCACTCATATTGCATGAAGAAAGACAAAACAAGTTTATGGTTTTTCAACTGCACTGCCAAGAAGTGGGTGGATGATTCTGTATACAACTGACAATGTGTTGTGGCCAGTGAAGCTTTAGCGCCGCGAATGTAAACAGGTACATCCCGCCCCCACAAAGGACTGCCCATAAACCGGTCAACTAACAGATTTTAATACCTATTCCAAAATGAAACCATCAACTGCATTGCTTTGGAAAGAAAATACTGTCACGTCAACTTTAAATAGACCATTAAGAGTAACTTTTTTATTCTGGAAAATGCACCCACATCTTGCATCCATGCGAAAGGAAGGCAGGTAAAGAAAGGGGCGTTATAAAGCAAAGCAATCTGCTTCTGCAGGGGCATCGTGGTGCTGCATCCATCCCGAAATGAATGAAGCCCAATTGTGTTTCTTTTTACATTTAAGGCATAAATAAAAAAAGATGACCAACATAGAACGAAAACATAGAACGAAAACTAATCAAAGGAGGAAAGAACAAGGACTTTGCTGGAAGAAAATAAAGAAAATTATTGTATACAGATCACTGGTTATGTAATCTTGTTCACAGCATGAAATAAAAGAAGTCACTACTCAGAGAGAAACTGTCTGTTTTCACTAGACATTATCACAAGACTGCAGGAGCAGACCTCTGGAGCATAAAAACAGATGATGCCTCAGAGCAGAAGTCATTAGTGGATTGCAAATGGTGGACAGAGGATGTAGAACAGAACAGTACGAGAGGCTAGCAGGAACTTCTGATGGGGTGGATCCACCGAAATTCTAGGGTACCAAGTGCCAGATGCGTTGCCAGAATAAAATGGTCCAGACAGAATCCTGGAGTCTGCAAAGTCCGCCCAAAGAGTCAGTGACAAATGGAAATGTGGAGGAGAGCCTGAGCACTTAGTTTAATAAAAACAAGTTTGAAAACGAGTATGCGAGACATGGACGTGGGGCCAAGAAAATGACAATTACCAAAAGCTAACACACAGGAAGAATGGGAGAGGAAGGAGGCAGGATTCCAGTTTCAGGATTTGAAACAAAGGGAGGCGAGGGAACAGCCCAATACCATTCCTTACGAAGAATAGCATTGTGGAAGTGGTGGGACTGAATCTCCCAAGACATAGCTCAGTGGCCCGAAGTCATGGAAACCTAAAGAGAGTTCCATTCCAGGTGTTTTGGGTCCTACGCTCCAAAATGTCTACTGAAGCGGTGCTAACAAAGTAAAAAAACAGATGGGAATTGAAGAGCGGTAGCTATTTATCGAACCCACTGAAAAGGTGAACCAGAGTTGGAATTGTTTTTCCCCCCTTAGAGACATAATGTAGAGTAACAGAACTGCTAACCTTGTCACATGAACCAGGGGACTTGTGATCTTCAAGAGGTGCAGTTCACGCATTCCAGAGACAGAGCAGGGCTAAGTCAACAAAAATCAGAGGAACTCTGCCCATTGTGAGATGTGGTGCAATGATGTCAAAGATGCAGCATAGGGATGTTGACCCAGACAGGATAACTACAGGAAAATTGGCAACTACGCAGTTTGCGTCAATCACTTCAGAGACATGGCTCAGAACGCTGAGGAACACACGTGAAGGCATACTCGGAAGGGTGATCAACTCAGACTTACATGGTGGGCATGCTTCGACCATGCAGTTAAGACATAAAAAGACTAAACCTGACAAGGATTAAGAAAGAATCTGGTATCGGAAGTAAACTTATGAACTGTGTGACAAGGCCAGTAACCTGGTCTTGCCAGAGTGGATAGGACACCTCTCATCCAGTCCTACCTTTGAGGTGGATGGTGGTTTGAGAGAGGGTGCCAATTCCTGCCCCCTGTGCCAAAATATTTTCTTGCAGAGCATTTTTACCTCCGTAAGTGGATACATGCTAATATCATTCTGTTCCTTCCACAGCATCCACATCCAACATCAAGAACGGAGCCCCCAACATAAGGGTAATCTGCACCATCAGTGTGACAAGATTGGTCACAAAGCAAGCGAGCCACTGAGGGGAACCGAAGCCCTGCCACCGAAGAGTGCCAGAGAGACCACACTGCACATCAGACCGAGAAGCTGCGTTCCTACACAGCAGTACAGGTGGTCTCGCAGAGCTGCCAGAGGGAGCCAGCGAGCCCAGACAATCGCACAACAAAACATCAGAGGGATAGAAGACTCGTGGGAGGAGTTAGGCAGAGAGAACAAACAGTAAGTGTAGAAACGAAGAAGTGAGTGTGTGCATGGTAACGAATGACTGAATCGAACAATTGGCAGGCACTGTCCCAATAGTCCCATTACAACACTAAAAACGGAGTAGTGACAGCTAGGAATTTTGTAAGGGAGTTTAGACAGCTGGCTTTTAGATCATCCCCTCTAGTGCAAGCCAGCTTCTAGACAGTTGCATTCAGGAGCACTAACCCAGGGACATCTGGGCGAAGGAGGAGGTTCGTTATTAGAGGATTAGAGAGGATGGCCCTCAGACAGATCAAAATTTCAATAAAAACCCTCAAATCATCTTTGACACTACGTGATTCCTGTGACAATTATAACACAACCTTTTATGAGTTTGCAACGTTCTCTTTGCAACATGTATCATTAATATATACAATGCCCACATTGGAATCTTTTCTGAAATAAACAAAGCATTAAAATAAAATCGACAAAGTATGACAGAAGAGTGTAAACAGACACTGTGTTGAAATGGAAAAGACCAGGTGGATAGAATGTGTGGCCTCAAGAGAGCAGGGATGAAGTGTATATTCTTCCGCATGCTTGAAAAAAGTTTCATAAGCACAGGTTTAAAAGAAGGAGGAAGGAATAATGCAAGAAAGACAGAAAATATTAGCGATAAAGAAACAAATATCAAGAGGAGCTTAGAGAACGTATCAGATGGTTCAGCATTAGGATTTGCATTAGCAACAAAGAATGATGGGTTAGCGTTGGCACCAGAAGCAAAAGAAGAAATACTGTAGACATAGAAGCAAGAGTGCCTTCATAGTAATGTTTAAAATCAATTTAACATGGCAATAAGAAGGTAAGAAACAGCATGTCGGGGATTGAGGAGACGCTAGAGACCAGTAGACCAATAAGACCCAAGAGAACAGGTGGGTGAAGCCATGAACGGGATATGTATGGGAAGGACCGACGAGGGTGGCGGCTGTATAGACTTGGAAAAGGAAACAGATGCAGTAACTTTTTTAACCTGGAGGAGAGATGGCTTATTGAGTGATGTGCACATTGGACAGTTTATGTTAGGTTGTATCCGTGGGCACACTTAGCCACAGAGCCCAAACTGGCGGAGATCTTGGGCCTGCAGGCAGTGTCAGGAAGACATCCAATAAACCACCAGAAAGCACAGGAGTAAGAGATGCAGTCATGCAATCCCAGAGAGGTCCAGGGAGAGCTACAGCTGCCCCACTAATATTTAGAGCAGAGTGCAGTCTGCTCTGAGAAGACTGCAACACTGAAAGTCCACCAGCAAAGTAGAGGAAGTGCAAGGACAAGGTCAAATGGAAGAGAGACCATGGAGGTACAAGACTTGAGCCTCTGACTGCATGTTGCGAAACAGAAGGTACCAAAACATGCCATCGGGAGAGAGCAAAGTAAAGCGCACACACTTAATTCTGGGATTTGTAGTCAAAGTACAAAAGTGTCTAAGCAAGATGGAAAGAGAATTCTGACAACTACCAACGAGACCAAAAAAGACAAAGAAGGAAATCTCAGACACTATTCTGTGCACTGAAGTGTTTACAAGTCACTTTGTGAAAGAGGGCAAATGTGTTAACGTAGAATCTGAGAACTTAAAGGAATTTCCCAAAGAGATGCAAAGAAATTCATAAACCAAAGCATCCTACTGACTAAGCACACAGGTAATACAATCGCTAAATGATAAAAGATTGTGTGCATACTGTGCTGGTTTGCCACAGTAATGTAAAGTTGCCCTACAATGCACACCTTCTGCCATATTAGCACACGGTTCTGGCATAAAAGGAGAGGGAAAGGGAGGGTTAGCATAAGGAGAGGGAGAAGCATGTGGTAATCCTGAAGTGTTGAAGGGTGTTGCAGGAAAAAACTTCGATTTGTCGGTATGTTTCCAAGTAGTTCCTGCAGAGAACCTCCAGTGGTGTGTGGTATGTGAAGAGGGGAGTCTAAGGGGTTACTCAACGTGCTACCACTTGCTACACTGACATGAAAGTTGGCGAGTCTGGAATATTTGGGGGGTCTATGTATGGGGGAAATGTAGCGGTGAACGAGTTATGCTCATTATGTCCTGCATGGGTCTACTGTTACAATGAGGTATTGAGGTGGTCATCAGCTGAGTTTCTTGCGAGCCATGTGTATAGTGTATGGTCAGAATTAAAAGTGAGTAGGGCAGTGGGAAAGAGTATGCAGCAGGATACGAAGCAGGTTGAAGGGTATTGTCAGTCTTTGATGTATTCCTGTGGTGATACTAGAGGTGGAGGGGCAGTTTAAACAAATTGTCCTTGGACCAGCATGTACATGGAAAGGTCTCGGTGTTCGGAGTCAATATGTGAGGGCACATGGGTATGATAGTCAGGATTAGGTCCGGCCTCCAAAGAGAGCAGAACATGGTTGTGCAGGAAGATGACTTGAAATACCGGGTCAGTTGTGGACAGCACCCGAGTTACAATACCAGAGTGGAACTGGCCTCTAAAGCAGACGTTCTGGTTGTCCCCATCTGGGCCCATGCTCGAGAGTTCTTAGTCTCCCATATCCATTGCAAAGGATTAATGAGCGAGACAGACCAGAATTAGTTAAGGCCACTAGAATGTGCATTTGACTACAGTTTCCTTTATTGTGCATTGGCGAACCTCCACGTTTTAGTGATTCCCTGGGATCTATGTTAAAGTTAAAAAAAAAAAAAAAAAAAAAAAAACGAGGCCATAAACACCAAATTTCTATTTCGAATTTGAAAAAGAAAAAAATGTTGGCACATTTTTTCAAAATGTAATGTGGCGGTAGACCCCCGCAATCCCCTCCTAAATCCCCCCCCACCTTAATCTATTCCCTTACCCAACCCCCCCCCCCCCTTTGTTTTGAAAAAATGTGCAACAATTAATTGTTTTGGCATTCTTTTTTCAGGCGACACCAATCTCTGAAGATGAGATGTTCTTCCATGGTGCAGTCTCACCTGGAACTGGAGTTCCATAGGGTAGTTGCCAGAAATGAAGATGCCTCCACCTGGGCATTTCCTGTTGAAGTGTGTGACTGCTTCTAGAGCTGGGCTGCTAGATCAAACAATTCTGACGGGCATAACCTGACTAACTGCTTTCTTGGGGTTTCTGGGACCTTGTCTGCAAAGTATATAGGGGAATTTGAATCGGATTCCATATTTGACTGGGAGCAATTTAAGTATCTGGAGTGTAGGGGTAATTCGTTCCTATCCTTCCTCTCTCCGGAGAAGTCTTGCTATGTTTTGTACTCTTTTGAGACAGTTCAGTTGGGGTTATGGGAGGCAAAGGCAAGGCATACTAGAGTCTTGAGAGTCGTAGGGTGATGGCTGCCAGGGTTCAAAGGGGGAAATATCAGTAATGGCATGACGTGAAAATGTAACTTGGATAAACGAAGCCGCTTTGAATTTCGTTTAGACATGAGAATGATCAGAAAGAACATTGGTATTGCCTTAAAAATCACACAACTTGTTCCAAGTGATTCCTGAGAGGTACCTTTTGGGCAGGCAGGGGCAGACAGTGAGTGGGAAAGGACTAAGGAACTAACTTTGCTGTGGGTGGTCAATGAGTGGGGTACAAATCTAATCACCTCCAAAGGATAAGTGTCCCTCATCAAATCTGATCTCTCTCATATCGCCACTTTATGGCAATAGTTTCGGCAACAGCCAAAACTAACAGCCAAAACTAAAACAGCAGGTTTCGATAAAAGATCTGTCTGCCAGCCCATTAAATACAACCATCTGCATTCACATTGACCTCCTAAACGTGTTACATGCCAGGGAAGTCTTAACATGTGCTCACTTTGCCGATAATAGTCTGCAATGCATCGAGTTTGAAGCCAAGTCAAAGCTCTAATGAGAGTAAGAGGACACAATGCTGGCCTGATTGTCTCCTCTTAGCCTGGTAGGAGTAGCAGACCCCGTCAACTCCACCACACCCTTCTTTTGATAGGTGGGTGCGGGGGGGGCAGTGATCTGTTGGTGGTTAATGCGAGGTGGCAGGCATCAAGGGTCTGAGTTGTCATTCCTCAAAGTGTAAACAGACCACCATTTTAAGGTGAAAGTCCCAGAAAAGAGCTTAAGGATCTCCAAACTCGACCCGAGAAAACATTAATGAACCGGAGGACAAACTCTTTGGTTGGCAGAAGATACCCACATATTAGACGTTTTCAACTAAAATTGTAAATCGGGCACACATGGAACAAAGTATAACATTTTGCAAATTTTATGATGTGTAGGTAGAGCTGACATTGATTCTTGGTGCTGAACATGCTCTGGGCATCAGAAACCATGCAGGAAAATAGACTGATGTGTGTTGGGAAACAAGAGTCCTTTGACAGCTTTGTTTACTGTCCAATCATCATGCATCACCCATGTAGTGCGGCCGAGTGTGACAACTAGGAAGTGAAAGCCGTGAACCTAACACCACAATGTGCTTTTTGTGGGATCTGGTGACAGTCAAAGGAAGGCCATCAGACGAACAAAGCCACCCACAGGGAATATAAGGGACACATTTTGTCAGCAGCAAGCTACTCTTTGTGCGACAAAACGCACAATAGGCAAGGCAAAGGTCCTTTTAAAATGTATTCTTTGGGACACGGATAGCGAGTGTAACACTGGTATGACGTGGACGCGGTTAATGAGCTAGCGAAGCAGTTGAGGAATCACTTTGTGAACAGATTCTATGCTTTTCGTGCAGTCCATTCTAAGCATAATGAGTGAACCGAAGCTGCTATTAATTGTGAAAATTAATGTCAGAAAATGGGCTTCAAATTAAAGGAGAAGCGTGTATTTAAAATGGAATATTGCTGCTAGGCTATTGACTGTGGTGACCTAAGGGGCGAGAATCCATGCCGTTGGGTCACAACGGTATCAAATCGCGCAACATTGTTTTTTTGTTTCAATGGAAGTAGATTTAGGGTGTGGGGACAACCAGCAACCACTTTCCACTAAATAGGCAGTAAGCAGGGATGCTGTGATGCCACACGCTACCTGTAGCCTCACAATATAGCATAGCTGTCAACTTATTATAAATAAAGCTGTATGGCCAGATAACGGTTGCTAGACAAGAAAAAAGAAAAAAAAACACTGGGCAAAAGCAAGAATCTTTAGAAGCTAACGAGAGGCATTAGTTAGGCGTGCTCTGAAGAAACACAGATTTGATGCTCAAATCAGGCGATTAAGACTTAATTTCCCGAAATTCCTTTGAAAATAATATTTCACAGCGGTTAACCGAAGAAAACAAAATTACAAGAACAGTTATATATTGGCTTGGTTCTTCAAGATTACTGCAGCGATACCGCGCGCAGTACAAAAGATTCTGATCATAAAAACATGTTTTTGTATACTTAGAAATGATCCATAGTCATTTGACCAAAAAGTGAGTTTTATACTTTTAAAATGGTTTGGGTGCTCGTATTCTGCTAATGCTACTTAAGGAGAAAGTAGGAACCTAATGTCACCCATGGCTACCCTAGGGGGCTATACACCATATTTTAAACCCCCGACGTGTTAGATCGAACTCACCTCATACAGGCCTTTCTCGTGAAAGAGTTTCCCCAGGTTGTAAAGGCAGCTCGTGACCGAACTCTTATGAGCGTGAGGGTCTTTCAAGTTTTCATCGGGGATCTCCGAGCACGTCACAAACGTTCTTCTGGCTTCATCAGCCTTCCCCTGATTCATTAGGATAATGCCCGTGTTCAAGTACGCAGCTGCAGCGGAAACATGGGGCAGAAATGCAAATGGTCACCATTTTAAAATAGGAGGCCACACGTATTTACTGCTGCCGAGTATTGTGATAAAGAGCTGGTAAGAGGCAGGGACGCTACACATATCTTACAAATAGTGGCTCCAAATATCTAATATAAGTACACAATTTCTCACACAGAGTGCAGGAAAGCAGTTAACATTTGCAGTGTCATGTATAGAGTCCATTGCTGTTTGAACAATTTGATTATAGTGTTCCACACTTTACTTTTCAGCAAGGTTAAGTTGAGCAGAGCCCAGCTAAAGGGTTTTCATACATGGCTGCTGATAAGCCATTAGGCTGACCAGAGAACCATTAAGAAAGTGTAAAACCCGAGCATAATTTGGTATCTGCAAATTTGAAGGGCAGCAACAACTCATTAGCATTTTTTGTGCTTATTCATTTTTTCATTCAGTTATTAAAAAGTAAGCATATGCAGGCAACTTTTCAAATGAATGTTGGGTTTTCCCCCCCAGTGCCAAGGCCTTTTTTGGTGATTTTGGTATTTCGCCATTCAATGCCTTCTAACGTTTTCTGTTTCGTTAACCCCTTAAGTGCCAAGGACGAGATACCTTGACCTTGGCACTTAAGGGAACGTGCTAAAAAAAGCAATAACAATATTGATATCGTTCTCAAAAATAAATGTTATGCAACATTCATGCTTGATTTTTCAAACAAAGGCACCTTGCCATTCAGATCGTCTTCCTGCCACTAGGAACCTTTGTCCATTAATAAACAATCACCCCACACCCTTGTCTCATCATTCAGTGCTACTCCTACGCAACTGGGTCTATTGCTCGACCAAAAACTGCTCGAATTTATTTTGCCTGCTTTTACCCTCGAATTTTACCACCAAAATGTATATCTTGGTTTGGTGCTAGGAAAAAGTAATGGGGCAGGAGAGGAGTAGTAGTGAAGGGGAGCTGGGGAGACTGCAGAGGGTCTCCCCCCGACATTCGGCGGCAAAAAAAAATAGAGGAACAAAACGAGCAGAACAAATTCAAGCCGTTTTGTTTCGAGAAAGACATACACCCCTTCAACCTTGACCCACATGAAAGTAAATGAATAGACTACAAATGCAGCTCTTCAAGACACACTTACATGCTAATGTAGGTCGGCTGCCAATTGCGAGTTTGTAGTACCGAAGAGCTTCTGAAAAGCGGCTGTTTTCTTGTAACAATAATCCCCTAGAAGATAAGAAAATAGTTTACAGTGACATGTAGGATAATCACTGGACAGAGCCATTTTAAAGATAATAAATGATTACTCCATTGTTCAAAAGAAGAAAAAGCCTTGCAACAAACAAAGAAAAAAATACAGAAATAGGCCTTGGTGAGAGCCTTCATGTTAGACCACATAACATCGTGCATTTTGGACACGGAAATTATGGGCAAGTAGTATTGTCCAATCTTTTTCGTGATAACATGGCCCTGGAATTTTAAATGCAGTGCAAAGTCAAAGCACAATTAAATGCGACCAACTGAGATCAATAAAAATATCCCTGACTTTTGTAAATAGCCTTTCACGTTGAGCATTCGGTACAAGTCTCGTTGCAAGCGTCTACAAATGTATAGGAGCCAACCTATGCGCCTGTGCGCTAAAGAATGGGCCACTGCTGCACTTGTGTGGGTTGCTCCCTTGCCCTCTCCGACAGGAAAGTGAGTGGCTGAGCAGTGATGCAGCGTTCTACTTGACACAAGTGATAACACTTGAAGCATGGTGTGAGTACCCGGGCTTTTATTACCAATACATGCAAACGTGCGGATATAGACTTCTATGCCAACTGAGATTGCCTGGGTTTTTATGACAATTATCCAATAAGGATCACGACCCTGGGTTTTGTTCACACTACCTAGGCAATGGCGTCTGATGCCAACGTTTAGCAATGGTGTGAATAATGGAAGGACCGAGATAAACAATGCAATCTCTACCATGTTGAAGATGCCAATGCCTGGAAATAAGGAGGGTGCCGGGGCAGTTGATGAGGAAATCTGGCACACAGTGGGTGTACGTGTACATGGCCATATAATGGCTTTACAGAGTTTGGAGGACTGTGATTGCACATTTTGCAACAATGACCAGGATGCAGGAGTCTCATAATGGATGCATTTTAGATTGTCATTTTCGAGCGTACGTTTTGTTATTGTTGTAAAATAGGGTATGAAATGAGTGTGTTTTAAGAATTGTAATGATTGTGTCTTATGAACATGGGTGGGCTTTGAATGTTTCATAAATGTTATCTATAAATGTAGTTTTAAATGACTATGCCATGTGTAAAGTTAACACATTAAAATAAAACAAACAAAAAATAAAAATAATGAAACATAATGACAGTACCTGACAAATAGTGCTAGTGCCTGGGCATCAGATGGGCACTACCTCTTATAGAACGGTATTACTTCAGCATATGGCACTACCTGAGAAAGAATGTGTATCACAATGAAGTGAGTGCATGTGTATGTACTGACAAAACCTGGTACATGATAGTGATACTCCTTTTGGCAAGAGTACCTGAGCATATCATATCAAATTATTTTGGTGCCTGAGCTGATAATTAGACATGTGTTAGGAGCATTACAAGGACATACTGTGATATGAGGCCATTATGTCAATGTGTGCTACATAAAAACCAATTGAATTAAGATAGTAATAAGTGGACCCCACTACATCCAACTCCCTCTCCATAAATCCCTTCCTGCTAGAGCCGTTCAGTTTTCTAGCTCCAACTACCTCTTGAATGGCCGCCCTGCCCCTCTCAGATTTGAGCCAGATCTCCTCAAGTTCCAGACACATCAAGACTTTCCTTTTCTCTCTCTCCCCCCACCCCCTTGATAATGTTCCTCTCTGCCGCTTGATTGGCTGCCTGGTTCCTTCAGATTCTTTATAGGGCACCAGGCCTTCCTTGCCCAGTCTACCCCTCCACTAGGTCTCCCATGACAGCTCACCACCCCTCACAACCTACATTTGCCCTTATGGGCCCCCTCCCCCTGCACTTGCCTGGCTGGGCCTGCTCCGCATGAGCCCTTCCAGCCCCTCACCTTACATTTAGCACGTGGGACCTTCACTTATCCCACGGGCCATTCCGCCCTGAACTTCACCCCCTCGCCCTGCACTTCTTGTGACAGCACGATCCAAATGTCACAAGGCCTAGTAGGACCGTTTTCGTTTGTCATTGCTGTCCCTCCCCCAGTCTTGTTGCACCTTGAAACACATTGTGTATAGGTGCATTATAAATACCCAATAAATAAATAAATACAAAAAAAACAAAAATAAGTGGTAATACGCCAACAAAGCTGCCGACTGCTTGCCCTCAAGTCGAGTGCCATTTTATTTGTGTACATCCTCGTTGTTCTTTGTTTGTAGACGTTTTTTTTCCAGGAGAGTTTAGTCAAGGCACCAGAACTCTAAAAGCATGGATACTGTATTCCATGGTAAGATCACAGGATTCAGAAGACAGGCTGTACTTTAGGCAAAGATTTTACTTTCATTGTTAATGTAGAAGTTCTAGTCCTCAAGCGCAAAGATATATATTTACACACAGTAGATATCGCCGGCCACCTCATTCAAAATGACATTCACAGGTCACAACTTTCACTGAGCTGCACATGCACCCAAGCATACATCTACAATCTCTCACTCCCATCATGGCCAGCAGGACGAAAATGGGACAGAACTCCTCTTCCTCGCTCACACGAAAGAGAGGAAGTTCACTAGCCAAGGAATAAAATAAGCGGTATCACATCGCAAATTGCGATATAATTAAGCCCTTTTGCTGTTTATGTACATAATCATGTCGCAGTTACTGCGATATGATTTCCCCCCCCCCCCAAAAAAAAAATGCTTCCTTTTAATGCCTGTCTCTGTGCACAGCGTGCACTGCAGATGAGGCAGGCAGAAGCACCCGGGCTGGGCTGAAAACATTGCATCAATGTAAGCCAAGCCCGGGTGTGGCGTCACGTTAGAGGAGGATCTACCGCCCCCCACTCTCTCTACTCCAGCTTCCATGGTAAGGAGTTTTGGGTGGGGGAGCCGGGCCCTTTTTATTGATTTTTGGTGCTGGGTGTAAGTGGCTGATAATATGTCTCATGCCCGTTCGGGCGGGAGAAATGTTCTCAGCCACTTACAATAACGCAGCCTTGTGTTCGTAGAAGGCCTCTTCTACGAGCACAAAGGCTGCGTTATTACGGTGGGTGCTCAGTGTTACAGAGCAGGCGCTCTCTAACACCCAGCACCCATACCTGCCTAGGTTTTGAAAATCAAATTTCCTGAGATGTATGCCCTGCCCACAGTGAGTCACACAAAACTGCGCTCTGCCCACATGTCGAAAAGGTAAACTAAATGTAATGTGACGTCAGAAATTTGCGGTTCAAATTGAATTTCATTAAATTGCCTTTTCACAACCACCCAAATTGCATTGGACAAAAGGCATTTGCCTTCCATAAAATCAACACTTTAAAATGTGCACATGTAAACTCCAAGAACCAACGCAAAGGTTTTCCCTGAATTTTTTCAGTACCGAAATTGGACATTTCACCCTAGTTGTTTTTCATAAGGTTAAGTAGGGGGGGGCACAAGGGACACTGCCCCCCTCCTAGCTACGCCGCTGGTCATACAGTGAAGGTCAATAAGAGCACATTATAGACGTCAGGGTGCAGGACCAGATATATAGAAGCGTGGAGGGGTCTCTGATGCGTGCCCTTCGGCCTCCCGGTGGAAACAGTGGGGCAGGGTCGGACTGGGGCATACAATTGTCTCGGGCACCAACTGAAAAAGTGCTCCACAGTGAATTCCTTTTGTGACATTGTTTGAATAACCCAAGGGGGAGATGAGGCAAATTGTACATTTTAATTCAGCAACACTTGTCAAAACTATTGGGCCAGTTTGATGAGTTACTGGAGTCCAGTAACTCAAACTGGCCCACATTGGCCAACAAGGTGGCTCACTTTGACCCAATATATATATGGGCCAACACAATCATTTTGCATTCTTGGTTAAGCCATGGGTCTATTGCCCTATATAGGGCAGTCTGAGCAGCCTGCAGTGCTGCATGGAGGTTAGCTGCCGAATTTATCACGAGGCAAGCAGCCAGATCCAGTAGGAAGCTTTACACTGGCCAGTTTGTGGACTGGAACCATGGGGGCAGTTGCTGTTACTCTTCCATATGACCTGCCCTACCACTGACAGAATAAGCAAACAAATCAACTTGCTTAAGCGTCCTTCTCCACTCTTGACTTGGGATGGTTGTCTCTTGATCCCCACCCTTTATTTCCAGTACTTTTTCCCTTTTCAGGTTTCAATCTCAGTCTCTGATGATGGCTTAAAATAAAATGTTTCTCAGGTATTTCAAAAAGAAGGACTCTTGCCCGCCTCAATCCAATTTGGACACAGTCCCAGAGGAAAAATCAAACAACTTCTGAATTCCCTTGACACTCTGTTAGTGTTGAACTCCAAACCTCTTCTGCAGGATTTTTGTACAGTCTCAACAATCCTTTCCTGTATGCAATCGTTATCTGTATTGTCTTCAAAGTTCTGGTCCTTGCTGGCCGTATGCTAATTATATTGGTTTCACCTCATCGAGGGGGATCCTAGTTATCTCAACCTCTCCTCAGTTACTTGGCCTTGTTGGACGTATTTGAATCACAAGGTCTCCATCCCCTTTGGGGGTCTGGTTTGCTCAACATCTCATGGGCTGCTTGGCCTCGCTGGCCATGAGTGTGTGGCAGGATCTCTAACCCCTTCAGAACTTCTAACTCATTCAGCCTCACTTGGGTTGCTTGCCCATGTCGGCCATATGTGTCTCTTCAGGGGTTCCTCAAAGTTCCACTGCCTGCCTGCCCTTTCTCCTTATTGGCCGCTGTTAGGCAGAAACCTGTGCAGTTCCCTCTGGGACCACTGCAAAAGATTTAGGACTACAGGTGTTTGGCAGTAAACCCACTTGGTAGCCGTCTGTACCACACAGATTCACTTGGTAGCTGTGGCTGAGCAGCCAGACTTCCCTCAAGAAGAGTTAGGCAGTATGTGGAGTATACAAAATAGGGCAATTTACACAGTGGAACAAGCAAACACGGAACAGAGCTTGGGTGTAAAGATAAATAGGTATTTATTTATAACAACACATCTAAGAAAAACACTTTGGCACTAATAGGGCAAGCAACTTCAATTACAATTACTATAAGTAAATCAATCCCCCTAACAATAGTTCGACAAGTCTAGGTTCAACGGCACCACTTATTTGCATACAGAGGTGAATGCTTTAACCTAGATGGCACTCTAGTATTCGTTAGGACAGGAGAGAAAAGGCAGGGTATGAAATCAACTCGGTACCAAGACTTTTACGAACAAATGCAAGGCAAGTAAGGCAGGGTCTACTGTAGATCGCAAAGTTCAGAGGCCAGGCCCACTCGGAGAGAGGCAAGGCAATATGTCCCAAAAAGTATCACAGTGGAAATGCACTTCGAGTCTTTGTCGCAAATTGTTATCGAAAGATTGGACCAGTTCAGCACAGAAAGTTAGGAAAGCTTGGAGGCGACCCAATGGAGAGGCGAGGATTAAGACACCTCACACTACCCGTCAAAAAGGGAAGCCAGGCGGACACGGTACCTTGTATGTGGAGAGACAGCTCCGGCGGGGGCAGTTGTTCCTGGTGGTGGATGCAAGTCGGGGCTTTGCCAAGAGAAGAGATGCTCTCGTCGTCGAAGGAAATTTGAAGATCGTTGCACCACCAGGGAAGAGACCAGCCCCGGAGTGCTCCGTCACAAGGCACCACCTTTTGGTCGCGGTACGGGTTAGTGGCTATCCGGTTGCCGGGGTGCTCAGCACGGGCAATTTGACCACTACGCCCTAGAAGTGAAGAAAAAGCAAAGGGGACTGGTTGTGCCCACCAGTCAGGGGAAGAAGACTCTCCGGCGGGGAGATCTCCTCTGTCGTCGGGAAGTGGTGAGACGGTTCAGCAGGGCTCCACCGGAGGCGTCGTCGTTGCAGGTCGGCTCAGCTTTACCATCGTCGGATTCTTAGGTCCTGTGGCGACTTCTGAAGATCCAGTCCCAAAAGCCCTGCTTTTATGCTGAAAACCCCCATTCATTCAGCCTAGCTGTCAATCAAAACATGCTAAGTGGTGAGCGGGGTGGCTCACCACTTGGGCCAATCACACCAGAGTGCGACTTGAGTTGGCAAGGCAACTCAGTCCAGGGTGCCTAAACCCCCTCCCACACCCCCTGTGGTACCCAGACAGAATGGCACCACTTTGGAGGGCCTCTGTGCAGAAGCCCACCAAAAGTGGAACAAAGGTCTCAACCTTTGGTTTAGGAGTCACAGAGACATGCCATTTTAAAAACCGAGTTCTGGCAGAAAATACCAACCGATAGATTTATTTAAGATAAATAAACCGGTGGTATGTTAGAGATTAACGAGGAAAAGTATTAACCTCCAACATTGGGAAGAATCCTATAGCGTTATATTCGGGGTCGAATATAACAAGTAGTTTCCACTGCCACCAGCCAAAACTCGACGAGGGGGGACGGGACAGTGCCCCCTCGAATAACAGACCCAGGGGTAATCGAATTACCCCTACTAGTACGTCCACAATAGGATGTTTTGTACTAGTTCTGTTAGTAAATTTAGGTCTAGTAAAGCCAATGGTGACTTTACGTGCCCTTGGAGACAGTAGTCAGTCCCAGGGTATGGAGTCTATGGTGGAGATCCTCTAGGACGCCCCAGTGTTACGGCACGGAGGGTGCGGTGGAACACACATAGAAAAACATATGAGACCCTATGGAGTAAAAGACCCCATAGCCCATAGAACACATTGACATTCAAAGGAATTAACCACATTCATGTCCAAGAGTGGGAGAAAAAGAGTCTCACTCTTGGCAGGAGAAAAAAACAAACTCCAGAAATCCAGCAAAGCTGCTGGGGGACTCACTAGGTTAGGAAATTCAGCCTAAACAGAGAATTCTCCCCAACAGCCGCGTACATGTGTGTTGGTTTGGAAAAATCATCGGACTCTGGTACTAACGGAGCCACACCCTCCCATTTGTGGGCTCACCTGCATCAGTTTATTGCTTCCACATCTTGGATCACGTGTGTGTGTTTTCTCTTGCTGTGGCCTCCTCTCGAGGAGAGCTCGGATCACGGGGCACCTACCCACCTGGGCTTGGTAGGATTCTGTGGACTCCAGGATTCCTCTGCCCACCGCGTATTGGATGTGGTCCTGCCTCCAGGTTTTATCTGCCTGCCCATATGCAGGCTACTTCAGGATTCCTGTTACCTTTGGTCTTCCTCCAAATAGTGAGATAATCAACCAGATTGGTTCCATATTTAATGCACAGATGTTCATAGAGTGGGGTTAGCAGCCAAGACCTTCCCAATCAAAGGGCCCTTATCCTCATAATATGCAGTGCCTGCCCTATAACCCATAAACAATGGCGCCTTGTTTAAGACCTCTTTGGGGGATAGGGGTGTCACCCCCAGTGAGATCCCACTTGCCCTGTCCCCTAGGGAGCATCTTGCGTGGCAGGCTCACCTCTCTAGCCCCAAAGTGGGTGGCTCCCCTTTGAGGAGAAGGGACAAACTTGTTGAATTTGGCACATTACCAAGTCCCAGATTAGGTGGGGAGCTCAATGCGTGTGGGCCAAGGTGTTGGGGGGGCGGGGGGGAGCCATTCCTTGATGTGGCGAGTCTTGCGCTCATTTCTGAAATGTAGAGGCGAGGGGGCGAGTCTGGGGTAGACGGGGAGGTGGCTCCAGAGTCTGGGGAGTTATTTTTTTCCTTCACCAGGGTTAAAGTCTGAACATTCCCTTACCTCTGGCAGATCCTACATCATCTGAGATGCTGTGTTTCTCAGTAAGGTAGCATAGGGTCTTCAGGGCAACAGCCCTGTAGATAATGCAGCAGGATTTGAAGAAGATATATGCTTGCAGAAGGAGCCAGTGCAGTTCGGTAAGGGTCGGAGTGATGTGGTTAAATTTGCAGAGTCTTCATGAGATGTGCTGCAGCATGTAACACACATCTTAGGGGTTCCAGAGTAAAGGCAATGCAGTCTTCCAGAAGGGTATTACTACCATTCAGGTAAGCGAGGACCATGGCTTGTACAAAAGATCTAAAGGTTTCTGTGTTGAAGGGCTTGATTTTCCACAGGAGAGAAGATTGGTATCAAGTTGTTTGTGTCTTCCTTACTATGCTCTGCTTGAAGGCAAGAGGTCTGTCGATGTCAAACCCAAAGGACTTGGTGCAGGTGGCCAGCTGGGTCGTGAAGCCCTCGAAGTTCAAAGCAGGGAGCCAGGTCCGGCTATCAGGGTTTTCAGTGCTGTTGGTTAACAGTAGGAATTCTTGGAAGGGCTGAGCTTCAGGTGAGCACTGGACATCCAGGACTGGATCAATGTGAGGCAGGCCTTGAGTATGTGGGTATCTTTGGGTTATCTAGAGAAAATATGATGCTGACCATTCATTATATCACTGTACCTGAAGACCATGTGCGACAAAGTATGCACCTACAGGTTTTTTGAAACATGGCATGTCGGACAGCATATGTTGTAACTAGGGTATTATGTTAGCTCTGTATTAAGCATCTGTGTAGGAGGATTTTCATTCATTGTAATTAAAAAGTGCTTGATACATGTCACAAGCAATGCTCTTTTATAATTGCTTTTTTATAAGCAATACATTTATTTATATGGCAGTTATTTTTTTTAAATAACTGCTCTTCTGCGTGACATAAATTGACAAGTCAAATGTTTAATGACTTTTTGAAACACTATGCATAACTCGCAATGTTAAGTGTTGATTGTTTGAACCAGGTTAACGAGTGTTCAATATACAAAAAGGAACCCCGTTTTAGTTACTATACAATATATGGCACTTTGTTTTGTGTCGAGTTTAAGTAAACGTTTGTGTAATGTTGCGAGAGATTTGACTGAAAGTCACAAGGGTGCGCCATTACAGGGAACCAAATGGCAAGAGGTGCTGTTGCTTCCAGATTTGTTTGGGAGATCCTAGCTAAAGCAGAGGCCACATTGTGCCAAATAGGCATTCTCAATCAGCACAGCCAGGAATCACTTCTATTCCAGCTCGATCACAATATAAACCTAAACTGCATTTACAATTAACACAGAACGTTGGTACTAAACAGTTGCAGTGCAAATGGCCCTCTAGATCTGAAGAGGCAAATGCATACATGACTGATAAATGTAGTGCAAACACCAGCAGGCAGCATCATCATGAGATTGTAGAGAACACAAGCACACAACTTTCCAAACTAACAGACTAATGTCATGACAATTAATTTAACACTCCCTTCCAGTCTGGGTCTTATTTGCAATTGAACCGTCTACTTCTGTCTCCTACAAGATCCACAGTATATGCCAAAGAAATGCAGAATATCTTTGCAAACATTGTAGGAATTGTTTTTCTTGTGTACACAAATGGCAACACATTGGCACAGCGACTTTATCAAAAATGTATTGAGGAAATCCTCCAATTGTTTGCGCTGTGCATCGAGTAGGTTAAGGGTCCCCTGGGGAAAACCTATGTTCATTTTGCCATATACACTCACTTGCCACATTGTGTAGCCTCTTTGAGGCAATCTGCATTAACCTTATACGTCTAACATTTTGTGACCTTTAAATTATCATTCTGCATGCACCATTGAAGATGTCCAGAACTTTTCGCTTCACTGCCTAGAACCCTTGCCGTCACCTCGGAGACCACTGTACCAGCCTTTGCTAAATAATGTCCTCTCAACCCGACATCTATTTCTGTAATATCACGGATGCATGCCCTGAAGAAGACTGGCCAAAGAACGAACCCTATAGCATCACACTGTTCACCCACTTAACATCTTTTCCCTCAGAATAAACACGACCCCTTTGCTGCTCATAATTCTAACAAGTTGACACCTCGACTACTAATTTAGCTCTTATTTTAGGGCTGTTCCATTTGTTTACAAATGTATTGTGTGGAAACGCCACATAAGCGTTTGTGAAATTTAAGCAATTTCCACGTTTTGGATTTGATCCATTTTACATATTTCTCTGGAATGACTACCTGCTTGTGAAAAACCATGCTTCGGTGGTTCCTGAAAAACATTCTTCTCAATTGTTTTTTCTATTAGTTTCCAACACACCTAAAGCTTGTGGATTCCTCAAAATTGTGTTCCTTCACGGTCCAATTATCCAACTCTGACTCGAGCTCCAGAGTCATTTTTGGGAACAGACCCCCCCCAGTACGGCCAATATTTTTCTCACAACCTTTGAGTAAAATCTTGCTTCCTCCACTTTTTCTACTCATGAATGTCTGGTCCTTGGTGTCTTCAACATTTGGCTAGACTGACTCAGTGGCACTGACTCGTCCAACTTAGTCAATGTAACTGGCTACCACTCTTTACACCCTTCTGTCACCTCCAGCTCACACTCCACAAGGAACTGCCCGGGTGCCATATTTGCTTGTAATATCTATCGGTTCCATGACTCTACCTTCCCTATATCTTGGAGTGATCGCTTTGTCGGAAGTTTAAAAAAGCACCTCTCTTTTTAACGACCAACATTTCACCCCTCAAGAAACTGCTTGCTCAAAAAAAGCTCTTGTGAACATTAGCTCAGCAGACTTTGCCTCATACCTTCCGCCTTCTGCTCTTTCAATAGGCATACTTTTTGCTTTTTGTCGACAAAGTTATGGTGCAAATCCAGAGGGCTATTTCATCTATGTGCCACCTGTGCTTCACTTCTTGGACACAAACACCAAATTAGGAAGGCCAAAAGCAATTTATTTGACATCCGTATTAGCTCTGTCATTACCAGGCCTGCCAAACTCTTTTCAAAAGTATGCGCTTTCACTAATCCCCTGTACCAGGCAACAACTTAACTACCACTGATCTGGCTAATGATTTCATTGAATTCTCTAATAAAATTCACACAATCCATAACAACCTTCAAAAAGAGCAATGTCTTACCAAACTACTGATTTAAAGGCTAATGTAGACTTAGACAACAGAACAGCTCTAATACTTCTGGATCTCTCAGCCGCTTTTGACAGTCAACCATGACATACTCATTGGGAGATTGGAAGAAATAAGAATCACTGACCGAGCCTTACTATGGATATCATTCCAAACAGAACAGAAACCATCTGGATCAAAACTTTCAAATCCACTCCAAGGGAATCCACTTGTGGAGTACCACAAGGATCCTCTCTATCCTCACTGCTTTTCAAGATATAACTAACTCCACTAATCAAGCGCATTAAAAAAAAAAAGACAGCTTTAGATGTTATAACTCTACCGACGATAAACAGATTGTCTACAAAGTACAAGGTACACATAGAAAACAACACTAGAAGGCTGTCTACAAGAACTCTATGGCTAGATGAACACTAACAGCCTCAAACTCATCCCAGGCAAAACAGAAACAATGATCGCATCCAAAAATGGGAAAACAATCACTACATCCGATGGTCGACAGAACTAGGAACAGCTCAGACTCCATCAACCATAGTAAAGAACATGGGAGTCTTGATGACAACACACTAACATTTCAGCCACAAGTAAACGCTATAATCAAGAAAAGTGTTTTCCTCCTGCACGTGGTAAAAATTATCCTACCATTCCTTGCTTTCACCCACAAATCACTCCATCATCTCACTCATGTCCAGAGTAGACTATGCTAACAGCCTATACCTAGGAATGCCGGAAAGACTATTAAAGAAACTTCAGTGCATCCAAAATGCTGTGGCAAGGCTCCTGCTCAAACTATCACAAAGAGAACACACTGCCCCAGCGCTGAAAATGCTACACTGGCTACCAAAAAAACAGCGAATAAAATTCAAAATGATGTGCATAATGCACAGAGCAAACCATGGTCAAGGAGCAGAGTTCCTAAATGAAAAAATAACCACCTACCATCCGACAAGACCACTCGGATCAAGCAAGGACGTTAGCCTGGAACCAAAGTCATACAATAAAAGAATATTCAGAGGATCTTCTTTCTCTCACCTGACAGAAAAAACCTGGAATGACCTACCAACAAACATATGCAATCCAAGTGATAATCTGGAATTCAGAAAACTACTCCCAACTCCTCTCTTCAATCCAGAACCAGAAGGAAGTGATTTGGAAGCACAAGCCCAGCGGGAAACATTAATCCCAGGGAGAAATCCATCATCCCTATTTAATCTTCCTAAAACGGAGGGAAGACGCCCACACCACCCATTTTCTGCATACCGTTAGTGCATAGGGAAACCAAAGCCGGTAAGGACCCCCCCACTGGCTGGGCAGGGCTGGACCAGAATTCTTTAACCAAACCTATGAAAATCCCGGGCGGTGGGCACACCTCCATCAACCATATACACAACACTAGAGTACTACAGAGTAAAAGTGACACTCTGAAAAAGTAACTGCCTCTTCATTGGAATACCAGCTCCCTCCTTTCCTTTAGCTCTGGCCGCCCACTTTTTCTATATCTAGCTGTGGTGTTTCCCCAGGGGTCTAACCTTTCTCCCTGTCTGTTCAACCAATACCTGGGACCTCTTGTCCACTGCATTGCTGCTCTCTGCTCCAACTTTCAGTGTTATGCAGATGACACCCAGCTTTCTTTCAGGTTCCCGTTCGCTGCATTTATTCCTCCTCTCATTCCAAACTGTCTGTCCGCAATTCATGAGTGGTGTGCTACCAATGATCTCTGCCTTAATGCCAGTAAGACGGACATTCTCCTCATCCAAACACCAGCACCCTCCTTTCCTCTCTCTCTGGCCGCCCACACTGGACCCTCTTCCTGCTCCTACATGTGAGGCTAAGAACTATGGGGTGATCTTTGACTCCACCTTCTCTCCTCACATCTTCGACGTTTCTAAGAAGTCAAACTATCAGCGGCACCTCCTCAGAGGTATTCCTCCTTTCCCCACTTTCCGAAAGAAGCTCATTGTCTCCAGAGCACTTGCTAGCCTGGACTACTGCAACAGCCTCTTTCTAAATCTTCCTGCCTCTACACTCTGTCCTCTACAACTCATCCAGAACAGGACTGCAAGACTTGTCCTTGGCCTGAAGCGCAGAGAGCATATCTCTCAAGCTCTGAAATCCCTTCATTGACTTCCACTGGCGGCAAGGATCAAGTCCAAGAGCCTCTGCATTGTACACAAGGCTTTCTGGTGCCAGGGACCGCACTACCTCCAACTCTCTCTCCCTAAACATCTCCCTTCTTGAGCTCTCTGCTCATCCACCTCCGACTCTCTGAGGGTCACTCACTTTTCCAAGCAGAGAGTTGGGGCTGATCTCTTTCTTCGGCTGGAGCCTCCCTCTGGAACAGCCTCTCTGAAACTTAAGCAGAACCACCTCCGGTTCTGGAAGCAACTCGAGACCTTCTTCCTCTTCGCTTCTGCTTTCTCTTGTCCTCTCCCCTGCTGATGACCCATCTACTCCCCGTACTGGTCACCTGGCCACCCTATGAAATTGGGCCCAGGTACCTGCTTGGCCAGTTGCACCTTGCACTGCCTTTTGGCTCAACCAGCACATGCGATCTGTATCTGTAACCCTACAGTCCCTTCTTTCTACACTTATGTGCCACCTGTTGGCTGCACTTTGTGATTACCTGCAATTCTCCTCCCCGCCTTGGCACTTCTTCCCTTCCACTTCCCTGCACTTGCACGATCTGAATGACACAAAGCCTATTAAGATTGTTTTGTCCTCCCTCTGTTCCCCCCGCCTCCTTGTCATGCCTAAATACACATGTGTACAGGCTTGTTATAACTTCCATATCATATCAACTAGGCGGCCAAACAACAATGCCAAACACACAGGATAATCAAAGATGTTGAACTCAGAAACACAAAGATAAGAGGTAAGAAAAAACCCACTAACCAAAACTCTAAAAACCTACATTTTCCGCAGAGACTTCTCATACATAAACTAACACAACCACTTCTCTACACAGCAATCTGCACATACTTCACCACACAGCAACAGCATACAAACACATAACCGGCACAACAGCACAAGGGAATTTTGCTCCGACCCGAAAACCATTCAGCTAATGGTGCAAACCGAACTGAAGCCACCAACAGGACATCACTTTTTCTCACTTTCCTATTCCCACTGCACCCTACGAACCCCTCCACCCCCCTCTTTTTTTTTTTTTACACTCTCCTTTTTCAGATCCGCCAGAGCGCCTGGGGAACACTCAGGTGGTGACAGTGCAAGTACCTTTAACATTAATATTCATCTGCCTTTCCCCCATTGGGCCTTCTTTTTACCTTCAATGAAGTCTCTAATGATGACATCCTACCACTGCTTTTTAAGCTTGAACCAACCTGCTCTCAAATTGACACTGCCTGTGATGTGGCCCGAAAACAAGGCGCCAGCGCTTGCTGATTGCATGTCAGCAACAAAAGAGTTCTCGCCAGGCTGGCCATGAGTGAGTGCCCTGACCTTGTCATCACGACTAACCATGGAAAGGTCTATGTCTGTTGCATTTGTTGGGATATTAGGGAAGGTTTAATTACCGACAAGTTGGGAACGTACTTGATATTTTTGCAATGCTGAATGAAGGTACATGCATAGAGATATGGATCACATTCAATATTATTGACTAAACCAACGGGATAGGATCAACAACAAAAAGGGAGATGCTTAAAAAGGGTAGGCTAGAGATGCAGCCCCCCAATACAAGATATAACATTGAGGATTCCCAGGTTGGCTTTCACCAAGGCCAAAGCACAGAATGGGTGATTATGTCGGTTCTGGATGATCTAAGACTACTAGTGAATGGCGGCATGGTCGGGGCACTAATATTATTAGATATTTAGGCAGCATTAGACACAGTCAACCATTCAACTCGCCGGTACCTTTATTTAGAATGGGCATTAGTGATACAAGTGTTGGTGTGGTTTAAATCTTTGTATGGTCACGTGATGGAGGGTGTCAGGAGAAGATGCATTAAAAAGTGCTCCTCTGAGGCTGGCTAAGGATATATATATCTTGCAATTACAACATGTACAAAATGGGTGGCAGCCCTCCACACTCCCCCCCCCAATGAGACCAAGAACCTTCCTGGAAGCAGACTTTTAACCTGGAACATGAGGGGGGTAAATAACTTTACAAAATCAAGAAGTGGAATAGCATATGCTTGTAGACACTCAGTTAATGTCCTATTTATACAAGAAACACATCTATTGAGTGGCAAACAATCAAATTGCACAGGGATGGGAGATGATACACTTCACCACATACTCACACAATGCCCGAGGAGTGGCAATTATTGGGCATAAATACTATGCAACCACACTACCAATGTGCAACTTGATCCATGGGGCAGATGTGTCTATGTATCCCCGCCTAACTTTCCCCTATCACTATGGGCGTCCCCTACCTATCTTACTAACTAAAGTGCTCGTCAGTCTGTTGTGGAAGTCCAAATAAAGAGGTATGCTGTTCAAAACTACCCTAACTGACCCTACCATTATGTAAACTAAAACAGCTTGGAGAATGACTCCCTTTTCCTAAGGATACTTTTAGTATCAATCTGTAAATTAGTATAGGATCCTTACATTTCTTCTTCTTAGATCTTTGATCAGTCTCTGTAACTCTACCAATCGGCTTTTGAGCATTCCTCTTCCTTTAGGAAACTCTTTGTTAGATCTCTTACAACTTTCACCCTCTTGATTCTACTTCGAGGGATAACGTCGTCTGGACTCAGATTCCTCAGGTTCCTTCTTGCTTGGACTCGACCTCTGGTGCCTTTCTCTCATCTGCATTTGTTTTTACTCACTGTCTCTTCTCTCCTCTTGGTTTCCTGGTTCGTCCTGGTGCTCCGGTGTTCAAGCAGGGAACGGGACACCTTCTGGCTTCTCCCGTACAATGGTCTTGGTGAAGTGGGTTGGACCAGCGGTCCACCTCAGATACTTCCCTCCTGTCGCGCCACCATCTATTCTTGGGCATGTAACCTGCTGGATTCTCACGTTGCCGATACGCCCCAGCTTTGGCGTACCACTGTGCAGTGGAGCAATTTGAAACTCGCAGCTGTCATACTCCTCGGGGTCTTTTCTGGGGGGGGGGGCTGTGTGTGTGTGTGGGTCTCTCTTGTTCGTTGAAGAAGCATTAATCAACATACTTGTCTGTCAATTGGTTATTCTCATTTAAAGGGCCTGTCCTTTTCAGTAACAGAACAGCATCTCTGAAGAGTTTCATCATCCCAGTCTTGAAGTAAAGAGGTTTCTGGTATATGAGAGTATCCCATTTAGGCTATAACGCATTGTCACGATTTATTAGGCGGTCATTCTCAACTCAGGGGAGTTCCTTGCACACCCAAAACACTTACACAGATTCAACATTAGTGAGGCCTCCAGCCCATCTCACGCCACCCCAGAAAATACCCTCTGTCCCACTAATGAGCTAGGAACCAAGCTGCTGTATATTAAGAATATATATTTATTTAAGGTTTGACAAAGAACCATAAAGCAACCAAAACGTCAGCCACCAATGCCATAGCACAACACAATATCACAATTTCAAATTACGTGCCCCAGTTGACGGACTATTGACAGTATTTCTAATGAACTTACAGATGCTACAACACCCAGGTAGAATTTAGAGACTTTACATCAAAACACACCCAGAGTTTTACACATTAACAATTATGAAATTTGAAACAACCCCTAGTGATGGTTTGGGGTCATCACAATGCTCTTCACCACCAGCAAACCCCGCCCCAGGCATCAGTTATATATGACCCCTTAATTTGAAGGCAAGATACAGGCAGAGGGAATACAGTATCAACATTATTTTGGCTTTTTATCAGAAGGCAGGGTTTGAAAAATAGACAATGAAAACAATTGTTTTGGGCTTTTTAGTTGTCTAACATGCAGGGCCTTGGGAAAATCATTTTGGGATGCAAGTAAATAAATGGGAAAATTTGTTTTGCACACTCTACATTCACTTGAATGGCAGCGTTTTAGGGTTACTTACTGTGGGATTATGGACACCCCCATTCTGTACAGAAGACAGGGGTTTCAGAAAGATAAAATCACCCAAGTACTTTATTGTCTATACTGGCTCTAACACACTGGGCATGAACTTTGTTTGTCTCAAACTAACACTCATCACTGATTTTCTATGTGGGAATTAATTGATTCAACTTCAATTCAATGCACTAAGGATCTACACAGCTTCCACTCCCCCAACAATTTAATGGAAAGGATTAAGGCAAAGAGTTCTCAACACAATTCAATTTAAATAGATAGGGTGATTTTCTATAGCAGAATTAATTTGCTTTAGATTTAATAAAATGTGCCACAGGTCTCCCCAGATCCAACCCCCTACTCGTTATGTGAGATGGAGATAAGGACAGGCATATTCCCCCCACACTTTGGTTGGCATTTGGATTAATCCCCTTACATGGGAGGCCTTGGTTATGGGGCTCCCAGGGAAACAGCAGGGCTCCTCTGAGGACAGCACAGATCTGGTAAAAGGCTTTGGTCAAGGGTAGGCCCCAGCACCCAGACTTCCTCTGGCTGGCTCCTTAAATGGCAGGCCCAGCTAGCTTCTAGACTTCGTAGCTCCCTGTCTCTCTGCTAGTTTCAAAGCACAAAGAAAGGTCCCAAGAGCCAAAACATCAAAGAAAAGATCCATCTCAGATTTAAAACTGATCTCTTATAAGTCATCACCGCCAGCAGCCACCCTGAGGAGAGGGCAGGAGCCCCTCCTCCCCTGCAGCAGCCTCCATTCAGCAGCAGCAGAAGCACTCTACGTGCCGTGGTCACCGCCATCCTTGATGCCCAGCCGCACTGAAAGCCCACCCAGAGCCTTCCTTGCGGTAAGGATCAGATACACCTGCCTGCACTAAGAAAAATTCTCTATCTAGATGCCATCGAGCATCGAGCACGCTCTGCCTGACCTACCTTGCCTGACCTACTAATGCCGGGCGCAGCGCGGCATGAAACCGAGGCTGATGCCTCGCTGCTAAGCAACTAGCGGCCTTTTTCCTCTACCCACATCCGCCGGCAGGCGGAAGCGCCGGCGGCCACACGAAGGCCCATACTAAGGCCCCTGTTTGCCCCTGGAGCCCCATTCATCATCACCGCCAGCAGCCACCCTGAGGAGAGGGCAGGAGCCCCTCCTCCCCTGCAGCAGCCTCCATTCAGCAGCAGCAGAAGCACTCTACGTGCCGTGGTCACCGCCATCCTCGATGCCCAGCCGCACTGAAAGCCCACCCAGAGCCTTCCTTGCGGTAAGGATCAGATACACCTGCCTGCACTAAGAAAAATCTCTATCTAGATGCCATCCAGCATCGAGCACGCTCTGCCTGACCTACCTTGCCTGACCTACTAATGCCGGGCGCAGCGCGGCATGAAACCGAGGCTGATACCTCGCTGCTAAGCAACTAGCAGCCTTTTTCCTCTACCCACATCCGCCGGCAGGCGGAAGCGCCGGCGGCCACACGAAGGCCCATACTAAGGCCCCTGTTTGCCCCTGGAGCCCCATTCATCATCACCGCCAGCAGCCACCCTGAGGAGAGGGCAGGAGCCCCTCCTCCCCTGCAGCAGCCTCCATTCAGCAGCAGCAGAAGCACTCTACGTGCCGTGGTCACCGCCATCCTCGATGCCCAGCCGCACTGAAAGCCCACCCAGAGCCTTCCTTGCGGTAAGGATCAGATACACCTGCCTGCACTAAGAAAAATCTCTATCTAGATGCCATCCAGCATCGAGCACGCTCTGCCTGACCTACCTTGCCTGACCTACTAATGCCGGGCGCAGCGCGGCATGAAACCGAGGCTGATACCTCGCTGCTAAGCAACTAGCAGCCTTTTTCCTCTACCCACATCCGCCGGCAGGCGGAAGCGCCGGCGGCCACACGAAGGCCCATACTAAGGCCCCTGTTTGCTCCCTGTTCGCGCCGTGGAGCGTGAGGGAGCGCTTTATGCTGAACCCCTATATAGAACACTGGTACGCTACGGTGATGGTCACCGCTCCGCAGCACATTCATTCTCAGCTGTTGATGTACTCCTGTTCATCAGAACACACACGGAACGTTGTCTAGAAATGCAGTAAGACTCCTCGCGGACCTGACCTAGTTGAACCCAGCATGGTTAACTCACCCAGCCTGTCGTCCTTTGCTGCCCCGACTGGATATTAAGGTCATTCCCCTTTCTCATTCGGGAGCACCTTCACTTCGTAGTGCCACATCTTTCACCACTCGAATCACGAATCACCGCCTATTGTAATTCTTCTTATGTACGCTTGCACCTTCCCTTATGTTCTGTAGTCGCATAGCGTTTGATGTTAAGCTAATTGCTGGCAACTTGCTGCACTTAACTCGTCAGACTAGCTGAACTTCTGCCTTTTGAGTCATCGATTGCATAATTGCACATGTACTTACCCAGTAGCTGAATTTCTGCCTTTTGAGTCATTGATTGCATAATTGCACATGTACTGACCCAGTAGCTGAATTTCTGCCTTTTGAGTCATCGATTGCATAATTGCACATGTACTGACCCAGTAGCTGAATTTCTGCCTTTTGAGTCATTGATTGCACAATTGCACATGTACTTACCTAGCAAGCTGCACTTGGACTGCCACTTCCTGGCTGATCCTGCTTTTGCCCAGCGCACAACTCCTCCACGTCCCCTCCAGTGCACGCTTACACTACCGCACAGACGGTTAGAGCACTTGGTTCACGATATGCGGCCACTGCCAACTGCCAGCCACCTTCTCTCGCCATCATCGTAGGGTTCATCATCGCCACATCCCTCTATCCCCCCCACTCCTCCCAGCACCGTTAAGACCGACCCTCATCACCCTACTTTTCACCATACCGCAATGCCCCTTAGCAACCCATACCTCAATGACCCTGCCCTCTGGCTCCATCACTTTGCCACTAAACCCACACCCAATCAACCGTGCACACTCCAAGCCAGGAATCTTAGACTTGGATCCAGACTGCCTCGTGCCTTCTGCACTCAGCACACTCACGTCACCACTACCTCACAGAAGTCACCATCATCCCACAGCACTATCTCGGCCAAAGAACTCAAGGGTGCCCTCATTAACGCTAGATCCATTACAGCCCACGCACTGGACATCTCTGACCTCATCACCACTCATAACCTCGATTTTGTGGCCATTACCGAAACATGGTTACACGCAGCCTCTGGCCCACTTCTTTCCCTCGCTATCCCCAACAGTTACTCTATCCTTAGAGCTGACCGACAATCAACATCCAAAGGAGGTGGAGTCGCATTCATACATAGAAATAACATCACACTTAGAATCATCCCCAACACAGAGCTCAGTTGTGCAGAATCCCTCTCCGTGAAACTCACCTTATCTCCAACTAACACTGCTACCATCCACCTCATCTATAGACCCCCAGGACCACTTAGCTCCTTCATAGATGAGATCACAGCCATTCTGACTGCCAATGCGAAACCCAACTCTCAGGTACTGCTTCTAGGTGACTTTAACCTTGGCCTACATGACCCGAAGGATCATTTGGCCTCTGAAGTCGCTGTCACATTAGCTAACTTTGGACTCCAACAGCGCATTGACAAACCTACCCATATCAAAGGTAGAACGCTCGATTGGATTTCTGATCTCAATTGCAACACTACCATAAGCTCCAACCACGCTTGTGCCTGGTCCGACCACCACATCATCATTTTCCACCTTCCAGCGACCAACCCTCTCACCACTCCCACGATAGCTCCAGCCACTCCCACAAGGAACAAAAAAGACATCACTAGGGATAAACTTCTCCCACTCATCCTTCCTATCCTGAACAAATGTGTGTCCCAACATAACGACCCTACCGTCTTAGTAGACATCTTCAATCAAACACTTCTCAAAGCCATTGATAATATAGCTCCGCTTAAATTACGGAAAGCTAAACAACAAGCCCATTTGAATTCCTGGTTCACCCCGCAGTTACGAGCCTTACGCAAAGAAAAACGCAAGGCTGAATCACTTTGGAAGAGCCACCCATGCAACCCTAACAAAGAATGCCTCATCATCGCCACCCACAACTACAAGGAAGCAATCTTACAAGCAAAAAAGGAGACTTACAACCAACATATCACACAAGCAGAATCCAACACTAAGGAGTTGTTTAAAATCCTTAAAGAATTGGAAGCCCCCTCCCCTGTCCCTGATACCTGCACTAAAGACAGCCAATGGTGCAATAACATCCAAACGCTCTCAACAAAATCACCACCCTGCAATCAAAGATTAACGCCAAACAAACTACCCTACTCACCAACCCCCCCCACTAAACCCTCCACTACGCCAAAGGCCTCCTTTACTCACACCCCTTTCAGCTTCACCCCACTCACCATCCTCGAGGTCGAAAACATCATTCGCAACCTAAAACCCTCTAACTGCCAAGGTGACTCCTGCCCAGCACCTATCATTAAGGAAGCGGCACAGGACCTTGCTCCTTTCATAACCACCTTCATCAACTCTTCATTCCTATCAGGAACGGTACCCAACAATTTAAAGGACGCATGGGTTATCCCTCTCCTAAAAAAAAACGAATCTGGACCCTGAAACACCAACTAACTACAGACCTATTACCACTGTACCATTCCTACTTAAAATACTTGACAGAGCAGCATACCTGCAGATTCAGAACTACTTAGAAACTAATAACCTCCTCGGCTCAAGACAGTCTGGCTTCAGACCCAAGCATGGGACCGAAACAGCTCTTCTTGACCTCAAAACCCAAATTGAGGACCTTAAAGACAACAGTAAACTGGCCCTTCTACTATTACTGGACTTATCCGCTGCTTTCGACTTGGTCAACCACCAAATACTATGTCGGCACCTGAAGTCCGCTGCCCACTTCTCCGACAACGCATCCAACTGGATCAGGTCATTCCTCGACAACAGGCACATGAGAGTTTTCTCACCTACCGCATCGGCAGACCCTACACCAGTCCCGTGTGGAGTCCCGCAAGGGTCCTGTGTCTCCCCTACTCTCTATAATGTCTTCACCAAACCATTATTTGATGTGCTTGACTATCTGGGTGTCACCTACACGAACTACGCCGATGACACCCAGATACTCATACCCATCACTGGTGACTACATTGTTGACTCCAAAGCCCTCAATGACATTTACCTTGTCATTCAAGCATGGATGGCCCAGCATGAGCTGTGCCTCAACGACGACAAGACTGAGCTTCTCATCTTAGGCACGCAACAGAGACTTAACAAACTAAGTCCCCTGTTTAGCTCCTTTAACATTGACGGTAATCTAATTAAAGTATCTAAAGATACCAAAACCTTGGGTATCTACTTGGACGCCTCCTTGAATCTCACCCGTCAAACCAATGCAGTGGCTGCCGCGGCTGCCTACACCTGCAAATTGATCTCAGCCTGTCGCCCATTCCTTACCGCCCAGAATTGCATTACCCTGGCCAGGACCTTGGTTATGTCCAAACTGGAATATTGTAATGCACTGTACCAAGGCACTAACCAGGGCAATCTTAACAAACCGCAGACTACCCAAAATAACGCCATTAGAGCGGCTCTTAATATCCCCCGATCTGCCCACATCTGAGAAACCAGGAAGAATCTCAACTGGCTCTCAGTCGCCCAAAGGATCTCACTGAAAGCACTCACTCTTACATACAAATGTGTTAACCACCAGGCCCCCTCATATCTAGCTTCTTGATTCACTCAACATATTCCAACGCGAGTACTCAGATCTGCACAGTCCCACGGTCTTGAAATCCCTAGATTCAAGCTTCATACAGCTGGGGTGCCAGCTTCCCTGTCCTGGCTGCCAAGCTTTGGAACACTGTACCACTCACTATCAGATCCTTACCGTCATTTAACCTATTCAAACACAATGCCAAGCTTTGGCTAGTTACATCTCACTAACAACCGCCTTCTGACTCTGTTGGCCCATCTGGGACCTAGCTCTGCTTTGTTCCGGCACTACTGTTCCGCTTACTGCTCTGCTTTGTAACGTCAATTGTATATTCTGTATATTCTGTTCACAATCGGTTGGTACCAATGTGATGATATGTTATACCTGTAACTTTCTGCCAAGATATGCGCCCGGTTGCCTTTGGGCCTGGTCTGCGCTATATAAAATAAATAAACAACATAAGGCTGGTGACACTCCATTATCATGATTACCACGCTATGGATTAGCTAGATCTCTCCCTCCCTCTCCCCCAATACGTCCACTTCCTGCTGATAGGACAAGGAGTTGAGAGGTGTGAATGATGGAGGCCCAGAGAGGAGAAAGATTCATCATCCCAAAACAAAAAGTGTTGAACTTCTTTAGTGCCCTTAAAATTTAACATGGCAGCTACCCTAATTTTTCACATAATTGCAGAGATATATATATATATATATATATATATATATATATATATATATGAGTTCTATATTTTATGGCGCAACGGAATATACTTTTCATATCTCGGCACGCCCTTCCTGGGAGGAGCTACCATTTTTATTGATTTACTCCTGAGCTGAAATAGTCACAGCTCTGCCCCCTCACAATTCAAACCTTACTTCCATAACCCATCACCGCACCAAATGTCCCTTCCCTCGGAATTATGAGAAGGCTGGAATCAATTGCCTTCATAACTTAAATTGTATACATCACACAAGATTCAGATTTACATCATACCGATGGCCTTTTTATCCTCTTTAATATGAGTCTGGGATGAGCTCACTGGGACATACGATTCTCTTTTTATTCAGGATAAAGGAGTCCAATGCTAATCATGCCTATCATTTCAATGTATATTCCCCCCCCCCCCATGTGTCCTGCTGCAGTTTTGAATCCGTCAAAAAAGTGCTTTTTCCCAGTTTACACGTGGTCAGCATCTGCAGCACCACCTGTTATTTCTTATTCATTGGGCATACTCAACAGTTTTAAGCTCTTGGGTAGATTTCCCTTCACTTGCACACCTGTCCATTTTATTGGAGTTGGCCAAGCCCATTCTTTCCATTTTAGGCCTTATATCGAAAATCACAGTTTTGTACTGGCTTTTATATTTCAATGGAACTCCATATTAGCCAGCTTCACTCTCACAATATGGTCTTAGCATGGCCTCTCCATCTCTGTCACTCTGGGGCTGTGTTTTCACCACAGAGCATACAGGAGTAAAAAAAAAAAAGGAACTGGAGTCTGTCCCCTAAGAGGGAATCTCTCCCGGTGAGGGTAGGGTGTTTACAGAGCGGGCACACCTCCCTAGCCTCACAGCAAGGGGCTCCCCCTTGGGGAGAAGGGACGCATTCCCTCGATTCATCATAGCACCTAAAAGAGACATGGACAATACCCTGCAGAGTCTACACACTACAATTAAGTGCACATCTAGGAGAGTAACTCAAATCCCAAGAAACACCTGCAAGGACATATCTGGGTCACAGTGTTTCCCCTGTGTGGACCCCATAGAGAATTCTAACAAGTAGGCTGCCTGAAAGCAGTTCAAAACTTTCCTTACTCATCTCATAATGCAACTTGCCGTTTCCCTTAACACTTCAGTTAAAGGCATTTTTGTCGAAGATAATTTGTTGACATCCTAAAATTCTAAATAATATTGTGTTACAATGTTCTATTGTCAGTCCAACTCCACTCCTCCGAATTGTGTTTAGAACTTTTTTAATCCTCAAAAAGAAAGACGCTATACAACAAAAAGTTACATAAAATAAGCACGACAAGTTAACTATTAAGAGAAAAAGGTGGAATAACTATAGCATGGAAAAAATAAAATAAGGAGATCTATTCCAAAGGAAAATAAAGGGTATAGAAAAAGGATGTCAAGGCTTTACAGGATGTCTAAGATGTGCTTGGTGTAGATGGGGATGGAGAGCCAAAGCCAAGCAAAATCTGTGAAAAAAGCAGGACTAGAGTATATTGTACCCCAGAACTTTCCCATTTCCATCCCAGAATATACTGGCTAATTTTACAAAGGCAACCACCGCAGACCCAAAGAATGGCATTGAAATTGATGCAGAAAATTCTAATTCAATATGAAAGCATTGGGGTACCCAATGTAGTTGATTTGATCGAGAATAGGAGTAACATGCTTGCACTTACAAGACCCTGAGAAGTTGGGGAACAGAGTGAAAAAATGCTTTCAAGAGAAACTGAATTACCACCATACAGAGAGGCGAGCACAATGTTCTCTCTGGGTGGTGGTACGGAAATTAGTTGGATACCTTTTCTGCTGTACCACAGTAACCAGTGCTGAAATGAAAACAATTTACTGTGGGAACCCTCTCCTCCGTTGGTAGGGGTGTGGGTTATGGCCCCTGGCTAGGTCACATCTCCTCATGGAATGCAACCTTGGCAAATTTGCATAAAAGGAAAGAGCATTTTGGGAGCATAAAGATGTCCACAATTCTAAATGCGAAACAGGTCTGTGATAGTGACCCAGTAAGAAACCCATTTGTGGAAGTAATGCAAGTTAAATGCTTCTATTTTTATTGGTAACCCTACCAAAAGGAAGTCTGCAAATTGCAAGACATACCGATTTGAACAGTATGTGAGACTTTGGCTGTTTCTGCATCCTGTAACCTGTGCTGAATCTTCTGAAGCAAGGGCTGCTCGTGCGTCAGAGCTCGGCTTGGAGCAGAAATGGGTGTTTCCTGGGCAAGCTCCTGTGCATTCGGGACACATGCAGAGCTCCAGCAGTGCTAGGGAAAGAAACCTTGCCAGAGCTCTATCCGCTTTGTTCTGGCCCATTCCAGCCCATTTCCTACGCAGACAACCAATATGTGAAAGGGAAACTCTTATGGGTGACCCGATTTGCCTAGAAAAGTACATGCTCTTATAGCCTCAACTTTCTGGTTGCTAATAAAAATCGGCCGAACAACTTCTTTCTGGAAAATGGCATTACATTTAAAATCTCTGGTGGCTGTCACATAACACGTAAAAAGAAAGATCTGAAGGGTATTGACATCATTTTGGAGATAGCTATGCATGTTGCTGCTTGAAATCGTTGTGGTTTAAAATGTTATACTGATCTACTAAAAAAGTTGGCCAATAGCTATAACTGGCTTTAACAGGTGGGCGTGGGAGTGCGCTTTCAACCAGCTAATCAACATGCTGCATCCTAAAGTTGTCCAACTATATCTTTAGCTCTGATGGCGTGACCATGTGGGGGGGTCCAAGGAGTGACTAAAGGGCCATGTGGCACCCAGCAACTAATAACATCTCACTAACAACCGCCTTGACAACACTTTCACTTCTTACAAATCGCACTACTTATTCAAATTTTGATATGCAACGAAAAAGAAAGGGAAATGCCCTCATTTAGAAATCCAAAATCCATTTATTCATGAGCGACCACTAGATGAGAAAGAACCGTAGTTGTTGCACTGAATTGCAGCAAGCAAATATTTCAGCAGTACTGCCCAGATTACTTACCATAATCTTCATTACAGCTAGTCCTTCTCTTCCTCGTCCTAGCACTTATCAATGAGGTGTCCCATCTCTTTACAGAAACCCTCTTTCTACTTCCAAATCTTTCAGGCCATGCCCCCTCCACCTCCTCCTGCCTCCAGGCATACCAGCCCGCCTTCCTCGAGACCCAACGGTACGTAACACTGCCCAACAGGCCCATTCAACACAGGGAAGGGTGAGACGGGAAACTCTTGCCGGGAGGAGGAAGAGAAGGACTAGGAGTAATGAAGATTACCAGTAAGTAATCTGGGCTCCACGTCCACTCTTCCTTGCATTTATCAATGAAGCGTGCCAACTCCAGAGATAGTGGGCAAATCGCAAAGAAAAACACCAGACGGCAAATGGAAATGCAACCCGACCAACACCAATGTATTGAACTACACTTTTCCAGACAGCAGCAACAAGGTATTTTACAAGAACGCCAATCTCAAAACCCCTACCCCAAAGGCTCCCACCTGCCAGTGGTGAAGATTCAAATTACAGTGGTTAATGATAGTGTTTGGATCAGACCAGGTGGCGGCGCGGCAAATGTCCTGGATAGGAACACCACAGGCTTCAGCCTAGGATGCAGCCATTCCAAAGCCAACGACTGATGGTGGGCACATACCCATTCCTCCTGCTGTCCGCCCCAAAGGTAACAAAGAGGCTAGGAGAGGAACAAAAAGGCCTAGTGCGATCTTAATAGAGCAGAACCGCCTGCCGCACATCCAGAGGGGCCCAACAAACCTACGGGGAGGAGGGAGATGTTAAGAAGGAAGGAAGAACAACCTCCTGGGCAACATGAAACCTAGAAGCCACCTTAGGAAGAAAGGACAGATGGCACTTAAACAACGCATCAGGGGACACCACCTGGATGGGTGCCTCACAGAAAAAGTCAACCAACCATCCCCAACCGCTGTGCCAAAGTGAAAACCACTTTCAATATAAGGAGCCAAAGGGAAACCTCCGGCAATGGCTCAAAGGGAGAAGACAGCATAGCCCAAAGGACCAGTGAGATCCCAGGAGGGCAACCCAGAAACAAGAGACAGGCAGAGCAAGATAAAAAAAGTCAACCCACCAAGGAGTGACCACCCACATCCGGACCACCAAAGGAGCAGATTGCAGCCCACCAAGTCCGAAGGGTGGAGACAGAGAGACCCAAGTTAAACCCACCCTGAAGAAACTGCAGCACAGGAGCCCCTGAACCCAAGGAGGAGGTACCGCCATGAACCAGACACCAGGACATTAAGTGTCCCCAGTGCCTCTCGTAGGCCCTTAAGGTAGAAGGACGCCAGTCCCTCTGAATGTGAAAAAACACCTCATCAGAGAGGCCCCCAGAAACTAGGCATGCCCTTTCAGTCGCCAAACCACCCATACTAAGTTCTTGGGACCCTCCACCCCCAAGGGGCCCACCACAGGGTCGAGACTCCCAGTGAGAGGCAGCGTGGGGGACGCAGTAAAAGGGGAAACCAGCACCTGCGAGGCCAAAGTGGAGAAACGAAGATTACCACTGCCCGAGAGTCCCGGATGTGTAGCAACACCTTCTGAATGAGGGGGAGAGGTGGAAAGGCATACAGGAACCCCGGCGGCCATGGTGAGGTCAGCGCATCCACCCCACACCCCTGGAGAGGGGAACCTGGAGAAAAACCGGGAGACTTTTGCAGATAGGGGAGAGACAAACAAATCCACCCGAGGAGTCCCCAGAACCCTGCAGATCCTCCGAAAGACCACCTCCTGCAGCACCCACTTCTCTGAGGGGACCACTCATCTGAGGCGATCTCCCACCACACTGTCTCGCCCTTGATGTGACAGGCAAACAGCCACTGAGGATGAGACTCTGCCCAAGTAGAGAAGAGCAAGAGACCCCAAATACCGAGACCGGCAGTATTGTCTGAGTGGAGGAGCACAGCCTGCCCCTCCAAGACTGGACAGAATGCCTTCAGAGCCCTGAAGGCTGCAGAGAGTTTCCTACAGTTGGAGGAACTGGCCGCTTCCCCCCAGCACCACCTCTCCTACCGTTCCCGTCCCAGGGCCACAACCCCACCCCATCAGGCTGGCGTTCGTGCTAACAATGATCGGAGAGGGCCGACAAAGCGGGAGCCCCACCAAGAAATTGGGCAGGTTCAGCCACCACCAAAGCTGTTCCCTGAGAGAGTGACTCACAGGGTTAGGAGCCTCAAAGTCCAGAGAAGACACCTTCCAGAACCTGTGGATGTGGAGCAACAGGGGACATAGGTGAAGTCTCGCCTAGGGAACAAGGAAGAAACATGCCGACATGTACCCCTGAGCCTAAAGAAAGTCTCTGGCCGGGCCCGACTCCTGAGCCAGAAGATGCACTAGGCAGTCCTGCAGTTTCTGAGCCCTGAAAAGGGGAAGAAGAACACACCCCTCCGCTGTCCAAAACCTGGCCCCAGTGAACTGAAGATCCTGCAAGGGCTGCAGATGAGACTTTTTCCAGTTTATGAGAAACACCAGCGAAGTCAGAAGGGCAAAAGTAGGCTCCAAGTGTTGCAACAGCAGATCTCTCGACCGAGTCTTCAGGAGCCAGTCATAGAGGTAAGGGAACACCCTAATCCCACAGAGATGCAGAGCGGTCACAACCGGTCCCAGAACCTTGGTGAAGACCCAGGGAGCCAACTTCAGACCGAAAAGCAAGATCTGGAACTGGAAATGATCCTTGCCCACTGCAAACCTGAGAAACCTCTGATCGGCAGACCAAATGGGAACGTGCAGGTAGGCATCCTGAAGAACCAGGGATACCAGAACATCCAAGTCCTTTACCAGAGGAAGGACCAGATGAAGATACTCCACCTTGAACCTCTGAGTCAGTATGTGTCGGTTCAAGACCTTGAGGTCTATAATCAGAAGGAAGGACCCCAAAGGTTTGGGCACCAGGAAGACCATGGAGTAAACCTCCAGACCCCTTTCTGATCGAGGCACTCGCTGAAGGACCCTTTTGGAGCGAAGTTTCCTTTGTGCCTGCCACATGGCCATCTTCTTGACTGGGCACAAGGAAACGGGGCATCTGTATCAGACCAGACGAAACATGGTGGATGGGGGAGACCAATTCCAACTTGTACCCCAACCTCACCAGACCATTGACCCAGGCAGCCCCCGAGAGCTGGGACCATAGCTTCCAAAAGAATGAAAGGTGGCCCTCAACAGGTCTGACGTTAGGACTTCTGCTGTCGAGGAGGGGGGGGGGGTGAGACCGGACCGAGCACCATTTAAACCTAGACACAGACCGAGCCCTACCTCTAAAGCAGGGCCGAGCTCGCTGTTGAAGGGCCAGCCGGGCAGAAATCCTGAGGGTAGGGGCAGACTTTCTACATAGTTGGCCAGCATGTTTGTCCGCCTTGAAGACCTTAGGGACCTTGTCCTCCAGGGAATCCCCAAACAGCATCCGCCATTCAAAGGGAATTTCCATGATAGTAGACATTGGTTGGGCATCTGCCATCCAATCCCTGGTAAGCATGTGCAGACGACCCCCCACCCCCCACTCCCATGGTGGAACCCATCGACATGGCGCCAGCCTTCATATCAGCATATGACATGTCCGGCAAAAACTCCACCCGAGTCTTGATGGCCTGTAGAAGGGGGGCAGTATCTGAGCCCTTCCCAGCCACCTTCAGGGCACATCCCAAACACCACCCCCCCCCCCCCCCAGGGCAGCTTCCGCAGTGCAAGAGGTGTAAGTGATCACCCGTAAGGCCAAATGGGCCCCTTCATAAGCCTTCCTTAAGGTGGCATCCACTCTATGATCTGTGGGGTCCCTAAAAGAATAGTCTGAGACCAAGGACAACCTCTCCACCAGACTGGGAATTATGTCATCTACCGGAACCACATGCGGCAGGGCCATCACCTCCTGCTGTAAGGGATACAGCTTGACAAGTAACCTGGGGACTGCTGACTTGTCCGGATCAATCAACTCCCTCAAAATCTCAGTCTTAATGTCGGAGAGAAGCTAAGTCCCTTCTTGAGAGTGCGATTGAACTGGTCTAGAGGGGCAGGCGAAACCCCCCAGTCAGAGTAGACGGGGGCTCAGAGTCTGCAAACCCTACTAACGGGACACCTGAAGAACATCCGCTGTGGCTTCCTTGTCCAGGTACTTGCCCCTGAAGGTTAGTCGACATCAGGGAATCGCCCAGGCTGTAGGAAGAGGAGCAGGAGGAAGAGGAAGGGGACACCCCTCCCTGCTCCGATGATCCTGGATCCCCTCCTCCTGCAGGGACTTCTTAGAAATGTACAGGAGCCTGTCCTCTGGCGCCCTACTTCCCCTCTTCCTCTTAGGAGGGGGAGGGGAACAGGAAGATGAGGAAGAGGATGGCGAAGGAGAGCAAGGCTCCACATGCCTAGACTTGGAAGTGTGCTTCCCCATGGCCACCAACACCAAGAAGCCGTGGTCCGGGCAGAAACAATCAAATGCCTACACAGTGCCTGACATAAAGCAGGAAAAAGACTGGTTGCAGATAATAATCCCAGCGAGGATTAAAAGGAGAGACTGCATCCACACCCCCGCCCTGCTTACCTCTGCCCAGGGTGCGATCACCCTGGGCCATGTAGACCTGCAAGGTGAGCAGCTCCACGACGACCCACACACCCCTCCCCCGACTCGGGCGGGCTTCCTCTACGACCACCCCCGGCTTTGCCGGGGGTGGTAGGAGGGTCCAGGCAACCCATCCAACACTCAACTGGGTCTCGGGGAAGGCAGGCTGTTATGCCCAGAGGCGGGAGGGGGCAGGGCCGGAAGGATTTGGAAGTAGAAAGAGTGTTCCTGTAAAGCCGGTGGGACACCTGAATGATGAGTGCTGAGACGAGGAAAAGTGGACGTGGAGGTAATGCCCAAGAAAGTCAGACCGCACCCACGGATGCAATGCAACAACGTCTTATTGAAATTAATCATTTGCATTTATTAGACAAGTCACTGAAGTGCCCATCTACAGAGCGCTAATAAGCAACAATGAACCACAAAAACACTGCAGAAAGGTGTTGCAAAGCCGTTTCTGCCTCCACGGCACACATCGAAACGGACCATGCACTTTGCTGTGAATGGATAGCAAGTTTTACCACTCACATTTGTTGTTAAAATATTATGTGGTTGTTTGGAAAGGGCAAGGGTCACATGGCTAAAAGGATTTATCATAAGTGGATAATGGGTTCGGAAACCTTGGGGAAAACAACTGTGTTTGGAGTGCTCATTATGTATGTACTTTGGCAAGATTTATTTTCAGTGGTGCAAAGTTCAGCTGCCAAGGTTGCAAGAACTGATTAAGGCACAATCACTGAAACGGAAACGTGCGTTTGTGTTCATTATGATCACAAGCTAATGGAGTTGTGTCATTCATTTCATGCTTTCATTAAGATCGTACTATCTATTTCCTTGAAGAGAATAAACCAGGTTCGTAAATGATAAAGCACATTTATCTGAAATAAAATCAGCTACATTAGCCAATCAAAAAGTTTGGCACGACTAACAAGTCTGATGTCAAATTGGATACAAAAGATAGAGCGTCATCCAGGTGGAATTTTACTGGGTTCTCCTGTATTGGTTGCGACTGCGAGCGAGTCATTCCTTGCAGCCCAAATTCTCACTATCTGATGATAAACCGAAGTAAGCCAGTGTCAACTCTTCAGGAACCATGCCACTAAAGACAATGAAAAAGGCCAACAGTGAAGAGTCAAGCCCCGCCCCAGGACTGCAGGCCTTTCATTATTGGAAGAAAAGGAAATCCTTCTAGGGCCAAAGTGCTCAGGTCTGAATCAGAACCGGCTAGCCACCACAGAGCTAATAAAATGTTGCAGTAGTGGGTCTGCTGAATACTTCCAAGGCCATGCATTTGCATTTGAGTTGACAATGTGCTATCGCTGCATGCGAACCATGGTAGCTATACAGATATTATTTATGAAGGCAAGATGCTAACTTAAATGGGACTGTACGTGAAAATGAGTAACAGAACTGCAGGTTTGTGCAGTGTGCTTTAAACTGAACTACTGAGATTTAATCAAGTCTACACAAAAAGAACGAGCATACTCGTCCTTAGCACTTGGTGTTAAGAAGACCAATACAATATCACATTTGAAAAGTGCCTCTATCTTCATGCAGGCTTGCTTACAATCCTAAGGCGTTAAACAGATCAGGTGCTTCAACAGAGCCGACTGCCCCCCCCCTGCAGGGGGTGGGGGATGGGTGCAGTCCACTGGAATTAATTCACCCTGCACAGCTGAAGCTGGACCCCTCCCAAAAGAAGCATTGTACATTGAGTTTGTTACATCATTTGACTCGAGGAGTGTACTCTAGAAATACAGGCTAATTGTCCAACCAAAGAGTGGCGTGCACATTTATGGAGGCAGTGGTCATGCATGACAATAAAGCGAAATACAGATGGGGGACACTAAGATGCACGGCCAGCTTGAGATTCCATCACTGCTTGTAAAAGAGGATCTTGCATGCACTGGTGGGTTAATGATTTTAGAGAAAGAAAACCCACCGGAGAAAAGGCATTATAATGTAAGGTGAAACTCTTATGGAAATTATTTAAAAAATGACTGAAGAAGCAAGACAATGGGTCCTGTGGACAGGAGGAAGCCAGAAATGAAACATTTTAGGCCAAAGAAAGAAGGCTGGTAAGCGTTTCTCGTTCATAGTCATGTTCTTCATTCATTGTCTTAACGGGGTTAAGGAAGCAGGGGAAAACTACCAAGGGTGATATGTGATGTGAGGCAGCACAGGCCTTGATGTGCGCCTAAATAAAGTGGGCTGGATAGAACACACAGTAATAACATTAATGTACAGAAAGGCAGGACTTGAGAAAAGGTTTTAAAAAGGATGAGGGAAACGGAAAGAGGCTTGGAGGAGGGGTACTGTTGAGGTCTCGTCCACTGTTGGCTGGTTAAAGCGAGTGGCTCCCATGTCCCTGAATAACTGGGCCTGGAGGTCCAAATGCTCTGAGCATGAGTCAAGACCATTTCCCCCTTGCACCTGAGCATCACTGATGGTGCAGGTACGGTTGGTTCATGTCAATAAAAAAGTGCCTATTTTAATTTCGCACAGGTTAGGTAATTCTATTGCGAGACCGGAGGCGAGCATTATGCTTTTCTTCTTTAATTTACTGCTCAACAGCAATTCAAAGCTTCCACTTTTAAACTTATACATATATATTTTTTTTTAACATGTGCCCCATGAGCTTAAAAAATGAAAACACAACATGAATGGCATACACACAAACTCCCTATCCCAAGAGTCCCTGAGGCTCTGTAGTACTTAGCCTCTTTCCTGCCCACCAATGACAGTCCTTGGATAAGTATAAACTCTCATGCTCCTAGGTCCCTTCCTCTCCTTTTTTTGCTGGCTCGACAGTTAAATGGTCTACTATTTTACATTGGATTATGGCAGGGTTTACAGTGATTTGTTTTTCATTGACTTATATATAGTAATATAACTTTCAAAGTACCAGCATATGCTATAGTATTAACGCCAGAACGTAGGAGCTTATTGTGGCGGCTCGCTAGCGCAGCGGATTTTCTTTCATACGTGTAGCTTATGGAACGCAGGTCATTTCCTTGCGGCGCCTGCGACAGGGAGAGTTTTGTCGGTCGGTTGCACTAGAGGGAATGGTATCCCGCGAGTCATCTCGCTCGCGTCTGCGAACCCATTCCCTCAATAAATGAAAAGTGTGTGAAAGGCGCGTTTCTCCTCAGGAGCCGCGGACACTGCAGCAGGCTCATTGGAGGATTCGGCGCATGCGCGGACAATCTATATGCTCGCGTAACGTTCTTTTCTCGAACGTTACACGTCCCAGTTACACCAAGACCCGAACACACAGACTTTAGCTCCTGGCGTAACGAGTGATTTGAGAGGCTTGGAAAAAAAAAAAAGAAAAAAAAAAAAGAAAAAAAAGGAAGCATTTCTAGAATACACGGCGAGGTTCACGCTCGTGTGCTGTGTTTGGTGGCAAGCTGACTGATCAGTTGCCGGTAACAGATAGCAGGGCTTTCAGTCTGACAGACATGGCCTATGACAGAAGAATCTGGCAGGAGTACTCTGACCAGCAGCAGGAGCTTCAAGAGGAGGAGTTTGATCTCTCTCAAAGCTTCAAGAAGGTCTTGGGCGATTCCTTGGTTAGAGCAGTTGCTCAAGGGGTCCAGCCTATTCAGGACAGGCTTCAAGTCCTGGAACATACATTGGGCACCAACGCTGGCAAGAATGTAGACCCAGGGGAGGGGACCTCCACCAGCAAGCCTCTACAGGAAGAACACAGGGGGTGTAAAGCAGCCCGGAAGAGGAAGCACTCTTCTAACCCCCCCGGGCTTTGAAATGGGAAAGAGAGAAATCCCTAGAGGCAGCCGACACCTTTGACAGGCTAAAGGACGCGTTCCTTTCTAGATAAGCAGTGCCCAGTCTCGTACCCCCTACCCCTTGGGCGAAAAACACAGGGGTTAGACCGTATTCCTCGGATGAAAATGACGAACAAAAGGAAATGGTGAAGAGTCTGTCAGGGAGCATTCAGGAGAAGGAGAAAGTTAGACAGACAGAAAAAAGTGCCAGGTTGGTGGAGAGTACCCCCGAGGAGGACATGTCAGATATGTTTGAGCCGGAGGGCATCAGACACCCGCGATCCACGGACTGGACACCATCCCCTAAGGTGGCGTTGTACATGTCCCAGAAATTGAGGAAACCATTGGAGAAGGAGAGGAGATTTAGGTTGCGATCAGAGTGTCCTAGACCAGAGCTCTCGGGGAAGGTGGCGGAGACCCCAGAACTTGACCCCAAAATGTTGACTTTCATTACTAAGGCCGGGAAAGACAAGGATAGGGATGGATCGCGCATAGCGATCCTGTCAAGATAAGGTACTAGACCTTACAGGCCCGATAGCAAAAATCATGGACCTCGCAGAGAGGTCGAAGGACACCTTAGAACCGGTGGACCCGTATTTCCTAGCCGGCTGGGCTCAGAGAGCCGTTTGCATCTTGGGTAATGCTAATACCGCCATTTCAACAGAGAGACGTAGGTCCAAAGCTTTTGAAAATAGATAATAAGTTAGGAGATTTAGCTTCATACGAAGCAGGAGAGGGGGCGCAGGGCCTTCACTATGGAGAGACATTCGTCAAAGAAATGAACAGATTTGTAGGGACTTACACTGCCCTGGAGAGAGCACAAGCGTCGATCAGGAAAGTTTTTCCTATGTGAGTTTTTGCAGGGGCCTGCCGTAAGAGGGCGCTCGCCCGGCCGCCTCAATTTCAACAGGAGACCTCAGGGCCCCAGAGCCCAATACTGGGAGTCTCACCAACAGGACTCATTTTTTCCGAGCAGAGGGAGAGGTTTTAGAGGACGTCGTGGAAGAGGTTACCTCCGACACCAGAGTAGTCCCTCAGGTAAGAGGAAGAGCAGCAAGTTATCCCCCAGTGGGTGGGAGAACGTTGCTTTTTATGAACAACTGGCGCACATCAGCAGCAGATGCGTGGGTTCTTCAGATGGTTCAGGGGTTTCTGCTAGATTTCGTGGGGGAACTGAAACAGCCCGAACCCCGCAGCGCATGCATACCTCAGTGGAGGAGATAGATCTTTTGAATGCGGAGTTAGAAGCGCTAGCGCGAAAGCAAGCTATACAGAGGGCGCGGCCGCAGTCAGAGTTTTCTGAGCAACATGTTCTTGGTACACCGCAAAGGAAAGGTGAGACCAGTCATCAATTTAAAGGAGTTGAACGGGTGGCTGGTTTACAGACACTTCAAGATGGAGGGGATGCACCTATTAGCAGACCTCCTCAGGAAAGATGATTGGCTAGCAAGGCTGGATTTAAAGGACGCATACCTTACAATTCCAGTAGCAGAGGCATGCTGTCGCTACCTGCGATTCGAGTGGAGAGAGGAGATTTGGCAGTTCAAGACATTGCCTTTCGGGCTGGCGTCAGCGCCTTGGGCCTTTACGAAGATAATGAAGCCCATAACCTCCGCAATGCGAGAACAGGGCATAAGGATTATCATATATCTAGACGACATCCTACTCATGGCAGAGAGCAGAGAGGGACTACAGAGACGGATACAGTGGGCGACAGCCTTTATCTCCAGTCTAGGTTGTCTGATCAGCAAGGAGAAGTCGGTCCTGGTACCAACCAGGCACCTCGAGTTCCTGGGTTTCATCAGACATGAGGAAGGCCATTTTGGCCCTATCGAATGCCAAGATGAGAGCCATCAAGAAGGATCTGAAGTCAGCTCTGGGGAGTCAGCTTATTTCGCTTTGGAATCTGGCCAGGATAGTGGGACTTCTAGTGGCCTCGATTCAGGCGATCTTCCCCGGGCCTTTGCACTATCGAGCCCTTCAGAGGCTCAAGATCAAGTACCTTCAGAAAGGATGGCAATACCACCATCAGGTCCCTCTGGATGAGGACAGCAGAGTGGAGCTCAGGTGGTGGCTGAGCAATATGGAAGCATGGAACGGCAGAGCCATTTTCAGAGACAGGCCCGAACTCATAATAGAGTCGGACGCCAGCAGAGCTGGCTGGGGGGCCAGGTGCGGGAGCACAGAGACAGGAGGAAAGTGGTCTCCGGAGGAGCTGGAGCTACATATCAATTGCCTGGAGCTACTAGTGGGTTCATTTACAGTGAAAGCCTTCTCCAGAGACAGAGCTCAATGCTGCATCCTGCTTCGCATGGACAATATCTCAGCAGTGAGATATAACAAGCTGAGCGGAACAAAGTCCAAGATGTTAGTAGAGAGTGCCAAAGATTTGGCATTTTTGCCTGAGCAGGAACATAGCAGTCAGAGCGGAATATCTTCCGGGAACAAAGAATACCGTAGCTGATTGGAATTCTTGTTATCTAGTGGACTCCAGCGACTGGAGGCTACACAAATCAGTTTTCGACAGGTTACAGCGCAGATGGGGACCGCTGCACACAGATCTGTTTGCCTCCAGGTTGAATGCACACCTGAGGAGTTACGTCAGCTGGAGACTGGATCCGGATGCGGCGGGAACAGATGCGTTCCTTCAGTTTTGGGGACAGAACGTTCATTATGCATTCCCCCCTTCGCGATGATTTCCAGAACCCTGGCGAAGGTGCGCAGGGACAAAGCCGATTTAGTGATTGTAACTCCGGAGTGGACTTCTCAAGCCTGGTTTCCGATTATGATGAAACTTTCCACGGATTTCCCTCAGAGGATCTTACACCGAGAGGAGCTTCTACTAGATCCAGCAGGAGCACCTCACCCGCTGATCTTGGATCAGAGCCAGACACTGTTGGCCTGCAGAATTTCAGGCAAAGGTGGCGTTTATCAGGACATTCAGAGGAAGCTACAGAGCTCATCGATATATCATGGGCTCCCTCGACGGTCAGGAGCTATAATTCCGCTTGGCAGACCTGGGAATTATGGTGCAGGGAAAGGAGTATTCCTCCCATTTCAGCTCTTATAGCTCAGGTGTTGAACTTCCTAGCGGGCCTGAGCACGGAAAGGAAAGCTTTCAGAACGATAGGTGTGTATAGATCAGCCGTATCGACGGGTCACGACCTGGTGGACGGGGTGCCAGCGGGAGAGCACCCAGCAGTGTAATGAGGCTTCTCAAAGGCATTAAAGTGAGTAAGCCACCGATGCCTAAATATTCAGTCCTGTGGGACGTCATTAAGGTGCTAAGCAAGCCAGAGCGATGGCCAGGGAATGAGTTCCTATCGGAGAAGCAATTATCCGGAAAGCTAGCTACACTATTATGTCTGATTTCGTGCAGACGCGTCTCAGACGTAAGAGTGCTGGAAATAGATTGAAAAATATTTTATCCGGAGGGGGTGGCTTTCAATATAGCGCAGCGTACCAAGACTAACGCCAGGATAATTTCTTATCCATATTTTACAGAGAACAGCAAGCTATGCATAGCGCGATGCTTAAAGAGATATGAAGCAGTTACAGCAGCAGTGAAACCTGTAAGGGTAACTCAGCTACTTATCGAGCGTAGGAAGCCTTTCAGAGCAGAAGCTGTAGCAACCAAAGCGAGATGGGTGAGAGGTTATGGAATTGGCAGGTATAGACGTATCTAGGTTTGGTGCTCATTCAGCCAGGGGAGCTATGGCTTCAGGAGCTTTTGCAGCTGGAGTTCCGCTGCATGAGATCATGAAAGCCACAGACTGGGCCAGTGATTCAGTATTTAGGACCTTCTATGTTAAGCCAGTGACTAATATCGCAGCAGCAGTGATACAAAGCTTTGAACAAGCATAATTCTCGGCTGCGGTCTTGTAATAGAATACAGATTGCCCATGCGACAAGCGGAGGAAGTCTTGACTCTATTAAAGACATGGAGGCGAGCATTATCCCGCCCGTTCGAGAATAAGAATGTTACAATATCATTGTACTGCATTATTGTTAGATATATTAAGAGATTTCCCAACCCTTGGTAATGACCTTCTCTTTGTTGTAGGAGAAGAGCAGAAAAATAACTGACAAGAGTGGATGGACAAAGCCCTTCGGTGAGTAGCGTAGCAGAAGGACTCGAGTTGTTGAAAGTTGACTGTTTTACGTTGGAGAGTTATGCTGTGAAGCACAAAGTAAAGAAAAAAGAAGAGGAAGGGACCTAGGAGCATGAGAGTTTATACTTATCCAAGGACTGTCTTTGGTGGGCAGGAAAGAGGCTAAGGACTACAGAGCCTCAGGGACAGGGAGTTTTTGTGTATGCCATTCATGTTTTGTTTTAATTTTTTAAGCCCATGGGGCACATGTTAAAAAGAAAATATATATATATAAGTTTAAAAGTGGAAGTTTTGAATTGCTGTTGAGCAGTAAATTAAAGAAAAGCATAATGCTCGCCTCCGTGCCTTTAATAGAATCAAGACTTCCTGCGCCGGTCGCATGGGCAATCTGTATTAACCATGTGGAACTAGGCAAGTCTCCTTTGGTCTATACCCCCAGCACAGACTTGCTACCCAGAAAGACTATCTTGAAACTGCAACATTGTTATAGGTAATAAGCCTCAGGGTCGTTTATTCTCTGAGAGTGTGTCCACTCGCTAGAAGGTTACAGAAAAGCTCATCGGCTGCAATTTCTCCAAAGGACATAATAGAATATGTTGAAAGATTGAAAAGTGTTGTTAAATTCTAGTATTCACTCTATTTTCATATTTTGTCTTTCGTGATGTGGAAGATATTTTCTGTGTATTTACTGCCTCTTATTTTAACTTGGGTACAAAGTCAGAACATTCTCATTTAAATTGCAACTAAGTGAACAAGTCCATATGGGTCCATTTGTTCTGCAATAATCGATGATTGCTACAAGGAAAAGAGAACTCTACTTTAATTTCTGCTGGATAATCTTGGTTGACATGAGGAATAACCCTTATTTTGTTCTCTCTGATGTTCAGTCCATGTGACGTTTATTCATTAAGTTCAAGTTATAGAATTAAGGAGGGTGTATGGTTGTCTATAAATTAATAAGTATCGAAGATCACTAATTGTGCTAAGAAAATCGTCCAATGTATTCTGAAAAGAAATTCTATCTAGGAGTAACAAGCCTGGTAAATGCTTGATCAAACCCGAATATATATATACACACAATCAAAAAACTAAGTTGCTAAAACTTGTTAAATTGGTCTGACAGAATACCTGGACTGACCGAGATATCAGCAGGAGAGTAAGGAACCCATAGGATCACAACAATATCTTCTCTATCTTCAGGGCATCCCCAAGCTACCCCAACTGTCTACCTGCATTTTAAGGCATAAAAAGGGGCAGTGTTTGTTGGTCTGTTTGAGGAATTCCTAACCTGTGAACAATCTGACACAATATCCTTGTAAAGTTGACATTTGCGATTCCCCATGGAGAAAAGAGTGAGTCTGTCTCATCCCTGGACACTCCAAGGAGTTGAAGAGCTGGTATGGAGATACCATGATTAATCACCCACTGCCATACATCTACAGTTAGGAGAAGTGGGGTAGACTGCCCTGCTTGTTGAGATAAAACATTGCCATTACATTTTCGGTCACAATTGACATAGTCCTGTTCATGATATTTTGTAGGAAAGAATTGAGTGGGAGGAAAATTGCACCGCTCCTGCACATATGGGTTCTCATGTGCTCCAGAAGGGAACATAGTTGACCCTGAAGTTCTGGAAGTTCCCCTCCCCATCCCATTAGCGATGAATTGTTTATCATTGTTTCTGTAGGTACTGGATCCCCCAAAGGATACCACTGCCATTAAATTGCCCACCAAAGACCACTACCCTAAAAATAAGAACAATCTTGGCGTGAGGGTAAGAAGCTTGAGACCAAAGAAATCCTGTTAGTTAATGGAATTAATAGTGCTATTTTGAAAGCTCAAGAGTTTAATGGATGTAACATTGTGATAAAAGTTGTTACAAACTAAAGATTACAATAAAAAATAAAAGCTGTATACGCCTCATTTTCAGCTGTACCACTCGAATTGTCAGAACACAAGCCTTGAGACCCTGAAGCCTCTGGAACCACAATGCTGCAAGCACCATCCGACTTAGTACCAAGAAGTTGCATTCGCAACTGGTGAAGGGTGCTAAGCCAATCACGTGGCGGGAACAGAGGGGCGAGAATACACTTTTTCCGCCCGCTGCTTCCAGCCACCTGAGGCCCTTCCCAGGATGGCACCATTTCTTTTTTCATGTGGGGAAGCAACAGGGAGCCTGCCCCTGTTGCCTCTCCATCCCACATCTCCCGCAAAACAATCCTTACCCCTTCCCCACCCACTCCCTCCCTCCCTCCCTTCCCCATTACCTGTTACCTGTTTTTTACAGAACTTTGTGTTCCAGTCCAGGCACACCTCCCGTCTCACTCACCTGTGACGAATTAGGAGACTTCGTCCCAGTGTCAGCAAACAGAAATAACCAGCCAACGCCAAAACCCCGAAAGTTACTACAAAGATCCACCTATCTTTACAAATTAAACCCGGATTTCCATGTGGTTATATGTATTATTGTAAGGTGAAAACCTCCCCCAAACTGCCGAGACGAGGAGGAAAGAAGAACGGAATCTCAAAAACAGAATCATAGTCCTTAGACGGGCCCAACTATGAAAATGAAGGACTAAGATTAGGGGTTGTTGAAGGAGCTAGAAGCAGAAGTCCTGGCAGCCATGGAGGTGGTACTCTGGAGCACCCGAGCAATAAGGGATACAGAGGAATAATTTATGGCAGGAGGCATAGTGAAACCAGCTTGCAAGGCAGGCATAGTATGGAAAACTGGCGCTTAAATACAAGTGGTGCAAATGGTCCAGGGAGGGAGGAGGAGTTGGGCACAATAGTAAAAATCAGGGGACAAGAGTGACCCAATTGGTGCTGGAGAAAACCGGAGGGAAGCTGCTGGGATGCTGTGAGACGTCCTGTGGAAACTGACCTGGCAAGGATGCAGGAGGAAACGTCTGTGGAGGGACAGGTGAGAGCAAGTGCTTTGAAAACGTGAGACTCGGAACTAAAAGGAGGTCGAGTAAAAACCCTGCCTCCCCCAATCCACGAAAGGGGCAGGCTTGTTCTTCTGTAGAGTGTCGAGGCACAGAGTGTCCAAGAGCAGAGGGACAGACCATGCAGCTGGGTCGCAGGAGAATGTAAGGATGTATAAGATTTGGCCATGGTAGAATTCGGCCGTGTAGACAATTTTGCTGTGCCCAAATCTTTACCCCCACATGGCCTGCAACATCCCCCCCACCAACCCCCTACTTAACTTTTCACGTCCGCCTTTCTTCTGACACTGTGGCATCAGTGCAGTCCCTCCTACGCGAGTCGGATCTGACGCTGCAGGGTCCCCTTTTTCCTTTTCCCTGTCCCCACTTCCAAACCTCCGGATAGCAGGAGACAACGCTGCTACCCCCAAAGGCCATCACTACCAAACATGAGGAGCGGGGGGACACCCCTGCACCCTTTGTTTGGTGGGGATTACCCCATTTGATCGTTTAGAACCGATCGAATTGTACTGGCCGAATTTGGCCAGATATACCACACAATCAATTCTAAACTATCAAATTGGATACTTCCGAATGGGGTGCAAAGGAAGCTTTAGAAAGGAGCCGGTGAGTGCTACAGTCTGAAAGCCTTCACAAACTTACTGCAAAAACCCTTTCTATGGAATGACATTGTATAAACCGGAGTGAGAGAGGATGAAGTGAAGCTATGTGTGTGTTTGTAGTGTGAAATTGACATGGTTAGAAAATAAAAACCAAATGTAACATATACAATGTAACTAGAAGCAAGTGAGGATAAAGTGAAGCTTCGTAAGTGGAAAGGAGGTGATCAAACTCTGTACAAGTGTTTAAATGAAGCAGGAAAGATGTTCTCTTGTTCAAAGTATGAAACTTGATCGTGTGTGGGAACAAAAGTAACCAGAAGGTGTTTGGGGCTGAAAAGAAGTGATTTAAAGGCACAGTTACTAAGAAAGGCATTCTGGAACTTGAAGTATAAATTAAACTACACGTGGAAAAGACCAGGGAAGGGGAGTGTCCCCCTAGCAAATAATATTCACTTTCAGAATGGTGGGTATATAGGCCCCACACAGCTGCAGGAAGGTGGCCAATTATTGTTTATTTCTCCCCATTGATAATTTTGATATTGAGTGTGAGAGTCAGAGTAACATTCTTTGGACATAGGACTGTGAGCACATTATTGTATTGACATCCTGAATGAAAGTGACTTGTTATTTTTGTTTAATGGTTGAGACTACTCCTATTCAGAAATGGGCAGGTTAGGCCTTTTTTTCCAAACCTTTATTTAAATAAAATAATTCAGAAGCATTTACCCGGTATTTGTGTTCTCTGTCCCTGGAATCTCACACACCAGAGGAATAGAAAAAGGGCTTGGTCCCTTTTCCCTACGACGGTGGTAATTTTTTTTCCTCTGGAGATTGGCTGCACAAGTGACGCCAATGTCCTAATGGCTAAAAACAAGATTTGCAGCCTGGATAAACCCTGGGGTGCGAATGGCTTTCAACCCCACTGTGGCGGTGGACATGGCCTTTAATGGCCCACAGCCCTTGCTTCGGCCCTCGCTTCGGCCCTCGCTTCACTCGGGCCTAACCAGGGCTCTGTTAAAGGCCATGTCCACCACCCACAGTGGGGGTGACAGCCATATTCCAGATGTACATAATCCTTTCTTCTGTAGGTAACGCCCTTGCCAATAGAATGTTCCAATGGACGTCAATGAATAGCAGCTACTCAGGGGGCGGCAAAGAAAACTTCAAGTTCTCTGAAAAGCCCAGCTCAAACAAGACATCCACCAAAAGTTTAATTGACCGTTTATTTTGTTAAGGTATTTTATATTGCACAAACCTTGCCGAAAGGCATCGGAGTGCAGAAACCTGGCATAAACAAAGTGGAAGAAAAACATTTCTGTTATGACAAAAATGTACTTCAGAAAAACATTTTAAGGCCTTTATGTAAAAGTAACAATGAGGGTGATAAACACACAGTAGGAGGCAGTGAATTTCAAAACCTGGATAAAAGCAACAGAGAAATCTTGATTTGAATTTTGAGACTTACACTTTAGGGATATTCAGATGTAAAATACTGTTGCTGCAAGCAAATCTAAGCCACTTGCAACTTGATGTTTTCAGGTAGGTAGAGTGGTTGATGTAAAATAAATATTTTTTAGGCAAGAAATCTCAATTTTAAAAAAAAGGTTCTAAGCTTTCAAAGGCAGCCAATAATCAGTTTAATATGGTTTAATCTGATCATACTTCCAGTTCTCAGTCACAAGTCAGGCAGATGCATGCAAAGAAGACTTGAGGGGTCGAAAAGCACAACAAGAGAGCATACTGTTGTGCTGTTATAAGACTCTGCACTGACCAGCCAGGTGACAAAATAGGGATATACATGGACTCCCTTCATTCACAGGTGCCCTGCTACTCGAGGCATCATTTGGGTTAACACTCTAGAGGCCAGGTTCAGCCTCGAAGGCAGCACTTTAGATTGGAAGCGGAGGCTACCCACTGAAAAATGGAGACCCTGCTGATAAGGGATATGCAGATAAGCATCTTTCACATCCACTGAGCAAATCAAGTCTTCCTGGAAAAGAGTAGGATTGACTTGCCCTACTGAGATCATCCTGTATCATTTTTGGGGGGCAGGAACCGTTTGGGGTCCCAAAGGTAAAGAAGTGTTTGCAGACCTGCCTCGTTTGGTTTCAGCACCATGAAGAGATGGGCATAGAAGCCTGTAAACTGGTCCAAAGGGGAAACAGGTTCCATGCCACCATCAAAAGCTTCTTGATTCTACCCCTCACCCCAGTATATGAGCAAGAGAGACCCCATCTGTCTCAAAGGAGAGTGGGAGGTAGAAAAGGACAAAGAGTACATTGAAATCCCCGGCTCACCACCGAAAGGACCCACTGATCCTTGGTTATGGTCTTCCATCTTTCCACGTCGAACGTAAATTAGCCTCCACTGAAGTGATATAGAACCTGGCCTGCAAGTCACTTTGTCCCCCGAGGAAGGAGGAATCCCTGAAGACGTTTAAGGTTGGCAAACAATTCCCTAGCTGATCGCTGCTACTCCTTCCGAGAGTGGCCTGGACATTTGTCTGGGTTCTAGCGTCTTTCATGGTAACTCTGAAAACATTTAAAATACCATAATCAAAATCCTGTACAGAGGTACCAGAAAAGTGTTTTGGCTGGGGTATTTGGAGCACCGAAAGGAATTTAGCTGTGAAAGCTATAGTCTTTTTCTTTGCATGCTCTTTATCTGCAAAGCTAAGAAATAGGTCCATACCATCATTAGACCGGTCAGAAACATTACCCTGAACGGCTTCTGAGCACTGTGTTGCATGCGACCAAGCCCAAATATAGATATCCATCCCTAATCCATGGCTTGAGCCGAGGTGTCAAAGTGATGGGCAGCAGACCCCTACATATCTTGGGCTAGAACCATGGCATCCGCTATGCCTACCAAATACTACTCAAGCTCATCTCCAGCAGTGGCAGCTGGTGACTTATTTTTTAATTGCAGGAGCGTAAATCTTTCCCAAAGAAATGCATATGCGACCGGGCATAGCAAGGGAAACATCCAAGAGAGTTGAGGGGGGTTCTCTCCCAAGATCATTTTAATAATACTGGGTTTAATTGGTGCATTTGACAGCATACTCTGAAAAATGGTGTCAAAAGCCACACATTTTACATTTGTTTTTGTAGGTTAACAAATACACAAATCAAAGAGATGCAACTTAACAGAAGCACACAGAACATGTTTCATCTCAGTTTCATGATGACTTTTGCTACAATACATGTCAGTATGCAAACATTTTCATGCTGGCTGTGCCCATAAAGGTCCTGTGGCGAACCAGAAGGAGGACACAAACACACTAAGGAGATGGTTCATTGACTTATTAAAATATTATAATGTCGACCTTTCTTTATCCTGATGGGTGATCCATGCCTATCTTGCTCAGGTGCTCATCCGTCATCTGTGCAAGTCCAAAAAGAAATCGGTCCGCTATCCAACAAAAACCCAACTTACCCTCCCACAATGAAAACTAACTTCTAACAGGAGAATGACTCCCTTCTCCCGAGGGTGCTTCCAGTACCAGTCGATAGTGTTCTTGTTTAATACGCCATTCTTAATTAGTCTCTTGTGACTTTATGGATTAGTCGTTATAATTCTTCAAAGGGACTACTCTGTTCCCAGCTCCTTGAAATTCACTTCTGGGTATCTTTTGTAGGATCTCTTACCCTGTGCTGATTTCCAAGTATTCCTGGCTTAGATTTTTATTCTGCCAGCCTGTCTCTCCTGGATCATTACAATTCAGTTCATTCAAGACTATTTGCCTTGGCACACCATTCAATTGGTTAGTTCCCCTGAATTCTGATTCATGAAGTTCTTTCTCTTTACTATTCTGTAATTTGTATGCATAATGTTAAATGTTTTATCCCTATTCCCAGGGTGTAACTTTCCACTGTTCCTTTCTCTTGAAGCTTAGATTATTTCAATTTCTTTCCCTTGTGGGGATTAATTAAAGCCCCCATAACCAACAGAACTGATTGGCTCACTGGCAAAATGTTCCTGCCAGCATTTATAGCAGCGCCTTCACAACGAAAACAGGCCTATTAGGGTGACTGTATAGTTTCTGCAAGTAACACAAGCAAGGACCATGTGGAAAAGGCCTACATGTCATTAGAAAAGGAAAAGCAGCATTTTAATTCACAAAGGTAGAAGAAATTAAAAGGTCCCTTTCACTTGAAAAGCAGGATTCCTAAACATTGACACTAAAACGGCTTTGCATGTGTGTTTGCAAGTTAAAGCAAGACATGAGAACATGAAGATGTCAGGGAAATGACCTGGTGTTCACAAAAAGTAATGTATATTATGCTTCACATGCAAAATACCAGCAAACATTTGAAAAGAAAAGCCCACATAGTTGCCATGAAAAATTCCTGTAGGCCAGAGGCAGACTAGGTGGGAGTATTTCTGCAGTGGAAATGCAGAGAAAGCTAAAACAGAGATGTAATCTAAGTGACGATTTGGAAAGCAAATCACTTTATGGGCTGAGAAATAAATGCAGCATTTTCACTGAAACTGCTACCCATCAAAAGGTGTTGCACTGACAATTCAAACCCACTTTTCAGCAGAAAAAAACAGCAGATAATTAAAGTGCATTTTATTCATCACTGAAAGAAAATGTTATCCCAGATCAGTAAAACACGCTATGTCAAAGAATCAAGGCTGATGTTAGAAAATATAATATGCGAGTTCCTTTCAGCCAAGGACAAATGGTGAGTCTATGGGCAAAATTCACAAAGAACTCCCCCACTGAAAGCCTGTCATTGCATCCCAACAGATTACAACTGTAATAAAATGTGGCCGGAAGGGTTTCGAAAACCAAGTTTCCCTAGACCTGCTGTCTCTGAGGGCAGTTCTGAGCAGGCATATGTTTTAGCCTGTGCATGACAGGAATGTGGGGGCGGGGGGGTATCTGTGTTGCCAATGCCCCATGTTTTACGAACTGCAGCTACCAACTTCAAACAACAAAGAGGATAATAAAAGAAAAAAAATCCCGGTCACAACTGGCCTAGAGAGACAAAAGGCCTGGAGGAAGTGGAGCTCCCATTTGATGAACATACAGATTTACAATGAATTTTAAAGGAATTTTTATAACTTAGGTCTTTTTTCCCAGCAACCACAAGTTGTACTGCATTGATTTATGTGTCCATTTTTAGATAATTGCCAGGCAATTTTGTTGAAATAAATATCCTCCATCTGTGATTTAGGGAACTGAAATGGCCAGCTAAAATGGGTTTTTGGCTGATCTGAAACTGTCCCGAATTCAAGATTTGGCAAACTGGTGGAGGGTAACATTAGTAATGTGGGCAGTAAATTGCATGTTCATAATTGTTCTGCACTTTGTGTAAAAGGCGGGAAATTGCCACACGGTTGTGCAAAATTATGTGGAAATGGCTGTCGTTTTATTAAATTCCCCACGAGTAGCTGGAGCGGAATATATGTATATCATGGCAGTTACTAGTAAAATTATGAAGTTCTGCTACAAAACAACATTTTTCCCAAAAGCGGGCACAGAAACAAAAGGGGATTTCAAAGGGAAGCTGCCATGTCTGTTACAGACTCTTAAACCAATCCTTAGAGAGGGGCTGGAGTTGGGAGGAGAGAGAAGGGTAACTGTCCAATCCTGGGTGCTAGAACTCTTGCAGGGAACTCCCTAAGATTGTAAACCGGATGGCGTCACCCCGACTATATAAAGTGGATGCACTTTGAGGAGGGTGGGAGCTCCTAAAATTACCATTGGGGAGAGCTGCTGAAGTTTAGCATCCGATAGCTGCAAGGAAACACCAGAGGAGATTGCTGAGCATTGCATCTGGGTGAAGCGGTCTATTGTAGGTGAGGCCTAAAATAACTGACCGGGTCCTATGGTGAAGAGCTGGGGACCATCCTTGAGAGTAGTGGAGTGACCAGACCCCTGCTCTGTCCACCAAGAGTGTCCTGATATGCAGGTTGCTTTCCAACTATTAAACAGAGGCTTTCAATGTTAGTATAATTGAGCTAATTGAAACCAAAGATGGGGGAATCTGCTGGCCTTAAATCCTTTCCCTTTATAGTGGGCAGGGAGTGGGGCTGGGCAGAAGTGTGTGGATCCTTAGTCTATTTAAATAAAAATATTAATTTAATTAATTCCCCTTGGCAGAACACCACAGGTTGATTTTTGTTAAAATTCGAAATTAGCAAAGCTCATTCCCAGTGTGCGCTGAAAACTCTAGACTAATTTAATTGGGTAATCTTTCTGTTCAGCTTCCCCAACACAGGCCTTTAAGTGAAGGGGGTCTGAAAACCAAAATTCCAAAATCATTCCAATTTTTCTGTCAGACCTAGCAAACACAGACCAAATTAGTGGTGGGGGTATGAACAACAAAATGCTAAATCACCCTGTGTTCATTTTAAAGCAAAGGTCTGGGGGAAATAACAATTGTCATGTGCATTGCACAAATCTGAAAAACCAAAACTGCTAGCCTTTTCACCATGTAGGAAAAACAAATTTGCACTGCGCTACCTTTGTAATTGATTTTGATCACTGACCAGCGCTAATTACGTCTTGAATTGAAATAAAGTATTTTGTTTCCCAATTAATTTGTGTGATTTACTTGTGTAACAAGAAGTTAATTGTGTGTAACGCTCACCTGATTCCCGTAGAGGCGCCGGTCTTGAGTGGGCGTATACCGTATCTTCAAAGGTGATGTGTAACACACGGCTTGCTCTTTGGGCTGGACCTCTGTCCACTGTATGTCTGACTCGAAGGGTAAGATGTCTGCAGATAGAAAATATGGGATTAATGAACTGGGTTATTGAATGTCTCTCTCTTCTTCCCTTTCTCTTCTCCTGTAGAACCCCAAGGTTAACGCTCTCACCTTAGGTAAGTGAACGCCGTGCTCTCCATCTGCCTCGGGGCAGGGTGCTGTAACCAGTTTCTTCACTGGATAAGGGGAGCAGGCCTCTTGACTTCAGAGGACTGCTGTCCGTCGTTTACTGCACGAACGGTAAGTTTCGAGTAATTCTAATGTCTTTAAAAGTCTTTAGTAATGATGTCTCTTGTTTTTGCAGGGTTCCGGCGATGGCGGATGACGGGCTGAAGTGAGTTGAAGATGGAGTCCGTGTGATGAATGGAAGCGCCTGGAAGCACGTAAGTAAGCACTTGTTGCCTGCTTCACGATGCGCTCTAACTGTCTTTTTATTTTGCAGGTACAAGTTCGGAGCGGCTGCAGGGTGCCGGAATACCCACTGGGTTAGATGTGGAAAGGAGTAATGGCACGTGAGTATTAAAGTTCCCCAATGTCTTTAAACGCACCTTGTTTTGTCTTTCAGATGTGGGATGCAGCGCCGAAGGCCTCCGGAGCGTGCGAAGAGTTGGTAAGCTTTTGTCTTTCAGATGCCGGAATGCAGTGCGAAGACCTCCGGAGCGCACGAAGAGTAGGTAAGCCTTTGTCTTTCAGATGCCGGAATGCAGTGCGAGGCGTTGGTGACAGCCGATGGACCAGGTAAGTGAAGCGCTGTCACTGAAGACCGTAATGCTAACCTGTTCTTTCTTGTCTTTATAGGTGTTGCTGAAGACTGGATTCAGGATGGTAAGCCTTTTTCCTTAGGCCCAGGATCAGATGCAGAAGACACGATGAGCGTTCTGCTGCAGAGGATGCAGAATAACGCAAAGCAAGATTCATCCATCGGGTGTGGTTTAAATAGCCTCCTGTAGTGCTTAGGTGTCTCCTTCCAAAGCCATGCCTAGGTAAGAAAAGAGTTCCTGCTTTCCAGAAGAGTTCCAGTGTTCTGAACTTAGGGCGTGGCTCCTGCCCCACCCAACAGGAAAAGTAGTTCCAAACAGAAGAGGATCAGAGGCTCAACTGGCAGGCAAGTAAGCAGCATGGTCTGCTGCAGGTAAGTCCACCCAAGCATTATGAGCCCGGCGCTTCCAGCGCTGGGACTGGGCATATTTATGAGCCTGGTGCCACTGGCGCCAGGACTGGGTCCAAAAGGTCCCAATTGGGACTGGTTGGCACTCGGAACCTGGGTTATGGATCTGCTTCCAAGGGAGTTGGGAAAACCCTGACCTTTTGGAAGCAGAGATCATGACAGTACCCCCCCTCAAGGCCCCTCCCAAACCGGGCTTCTCCGGGGGTTTTGGCTGGTCAGGAAATGTTCGTTGAAATCTTTTGATTAGGCGAGGAGCGTGGACATATTCAGCAGGTTCCCAGGATCTCTCTTGGGGGCCGTAGCCTTTCCAGTCAATTAGGTAAAATAGTTTAGATTTGGAGATCTTGGAGTCCAGAATGCTTTTGACTTCAAACTCGAGTTCTCCAACTAGGATGGGTTTTGGAGATTTAGTTAGTCGGGTTTGAGGTTGCACGGGTTTTAATAGAGAGACGTGAAGACCGGATGTATCTTCATGTGCGGGGGCAAGTCCAACTTGACCGCTACTGGGTTTACTATGGTAGTGATGGAATAGGGACCAAGGTATCTTGGGTTGAATGTGCGTGGCCCTTTTAGAGGTAGATATTTGGTGGATAACCAGACTTGATCCCCTACTTGATATTGAGGGGCTTCCTTCCGATGTTGATCTGCTCCTTTCTTGTATTGTTCTTTAGCCCTTTGAAGGTGAGAAACAGCTTCCTTAAAGGAATGGGTGATTGTAGAATGCAGGTAGTCTACTGCTGGTCTTTCAAGATCTTGGAGGGGATCCAACTCCGAGGTTCGAGGGTGACTGCCGTATAAAAGAAAAAACGGGGTTTTCCCAGTTCCCGAATGGACAGAGTTATTGTAGGCATATTCGGCTATCCAAAGGATGTCTTTCCAAGATTTTTCAGTTTGTTGCAGCATGCAGCGTAAATATTGTTCCAGAGTTTGATTGGTCCTCTCGGTTTGTCCGTCGGTTTGAGGGTGGTGACTGGTCGATAGTCTCACATCAATTTGAGCCGACCGACAGCAACTTCGCCAAAAATGAGAAATAAATTGACTACCTCGATCCGAAATTAGAACCGAAGGAAAACCGTGCAGTCGGACGATGTTTGAGAAATTCTCGGGCCAGAGTTGCTGCTGTTGGCAAGCCTTTGAGCGGAATGAAATGCGCCATCTTGGAGAATAAGTCCACGATTACTAGAATCGTATTATATCCGGAGCATGGAGGTAGATCGGTGATGAAGTCCATAGAAAGCGTATGCCAAGGGCAAGGTGGGATGTCAATAGGGCGTAAGAGGCCTGCTGGTCTTTCCTTTTGACTCTTGTTTTGGGCGCATACTCCACAGGACATTATAAAGTCTCTGATATCTTTTTTCCAAGACGGCCACCAGAAGTAGCGGTTGATCTTTTCTGAGGTCTTGGCCATACCGGGATGTCCTTCCATTAAAGAATCGTGATAACAAGAGATTACTTTTTTCTGTGCTGGGCAGGTATAATCGTTCTTGGAAATACAATAAGTTGTCCTTTACTGCAAAGTCCTTTCCCTGCAGATGCCAATTCTGTATGTCTGCTGGAGTTACAAGTTGCCTGGCTTTATCCTTAACTTCCTCTATGGATTGTGTGGCGATTACACCCAGAATTCTTTGTTCGGGAATGATTGGTACAGGTTTAGGGTTGATCAAGTGTTCTTCCACTCCCATCCGAGAAAGGGCATCAGCTTTACCGTTTTTTGTACCAGGTCGATAGGTAATTATGAAGTCAAACTCGGCAAAGAATAATGCCCAACGGAGTTGTCTAGAGGATTGGGCTTTTGCGGTTTTCAAATATTACAGGTTTCGGTGATCCGTAATCACAGTAACGGTGTGTCGGGCCCCCAGCAGATAATGCCGCCAAGCCTTAAAGGCAGACTTGATAGCCAGAAGTTCCTTGTCAGTAATCGTGTAATTGATTTCAGGAGGCGAGAATTTGCGGGACCAAAATGCCACGGGATGCAACTGATTGGTTACCGGGTCCTTTTGTGATAGAACTGCCCCCATGGCAAGGCTTGAAGCATCAGTTTCCACGATGTAGGGGAGTTCGGGGCGAGGGTGTTTTAAGATTGGTGCAGAGATAAATTTAGTCTTCAAATCCTGGAAAGCTTGTTCCGCCTCGGTAGACCATTCAAAACGTTTGTTTTTCTTTAACAAGGCAGTGATGGGCTGGACTATTCGAGAAAATTCGGGGATAAACCTGCGGTAAAAGTTAGCGAAGCCTAACATGCTTTGCACACCTTTTACGGAGGATGGTGATGGCAATTTGAGAACTGCGTCGACCTTCTTTGAATCCATATGCACTCCGCCAGGTGATAATATGAATCCCAAGAATTCAACTTCAGTCACGTTGAAAACACATTTTTCCAACTTAGCGAAAAGTTTGTGTTGACGCAATCTTTCGAGGACCATCTTCACGTGTTTCCGATGTTCAGATTCCGATGAAGAATAAACAAGGATGTCGTCAATGTAAACAACAACACACACATCTATGAGCTCTCTGAGGACATCGTTCATAAAATATTGAAAGGCGGCAGGGGCATTGCAAAGTCCGAAGGGCATGACCTGATATTCAAATAGCCCATATTTGGTGCGGAAGGCCGTCTTCCATTCATCGCCCTCTTTTACTCGTACCAAGTGGTAGGCTCCTCTAAGATCCAGCTTTGTATATATGCATGCTTTTCTGACTTGGTCCAGGAGTTCAGGGATCAAAGGTAACGGATATCTATTCTTGACGGTGATCTGGTTCAGGGAGCGATAATCTATACAAGTTCTAAGGTCTCCTTCCTTTTTTGGAATGAAGAACAAAGCTGAAGAAGCAGGGGACTTGGAAGGACGAATAAATCCATTTGCCAGGTATTGATCCAGGTATTGTCGAAGGTGAAGGTTCTCAGGCTCGGTGAGGGCATAAATTCTACTACAAGGAGGAGTAGATCCAGGTATCAGGTCTATCTGGCAGTCATAAGACCTATGAGGAGGTAGAGAGTTAGCCTGGTCCTTCCGGAAAACATCTTGGTATTCTAGGTATTCGGGAGGTAACTGGGGAGTTTCTGAAGAAATTGCTGCCAGTGCAACACCAGGTGGAGGGTGACAAGTAGAGACACATTCTGGAAACTGGACCGTTCTTGCTCGCCAATCGATCAGAGGATTGTGTTTCTCTAACCAAGGTATTCCTAGAATAATCTGAAACTGAGGAGCCTTGATCACATCGAACACGATCTTCTCATGGCGTCCATCTTGACTTACTAGCGTCACTTCTTGAGTGGTATGCGTTACTGGTCCGGAGGCTATCTCCATTCCATCCACCGTAGTAATGACGTCCTTTACAGCCTTGGGACAAAGTTAGATTCATCCTCAAAACCATTTCATGATCCACATAATTGCCGATGGCACTGCTGTCGACGTAAGCTTCAATTGCATGTAATCGATCCGGATTATCAGGGCTAATGAGGACCATAGGTATCACGAAATGCGAGGTCACGGAACTGGTTTTCACGCTCGGCAAGAGGACCTCTATTCTTGTCGGGCGAGGTCGTTTCCCTGCTCAGAGTTTGTAACTTTGGTAACTGCAGCTCCTACTGCCTTCTTGGCAGGTTTCACCGGACAGTCTCGAAGAAAGTGCCCTGAGTTTCTGCAATAGAGGCATAATTGCAACTGTTTTCTCCTTTCCCGCTCCTTTTGTGTTAGAGGACCTTTCAGGCCCCCTATTTGCATGGGTTCCCCGGAGTCTACTCCTTTGGAAGGAGTTGGCGGTTTGGAAAATACTCGAGCATCAAACTTGGAACGATCGGCCTTCCTGTTCTGCAGTCTGTGATCTATTTGAACGACTAAGTCTATATAGTCCGAACAATCTTGTTGGGGATTCACTACTTGGGCTAACACATCTTTGAGCTCTCCACGTAGACCTCTATAAAACAGCGTAATCCTTTTGTCCTCAGGCCATTGAGTTTCCACTATCAGTCTGTTGAAAGACGCAATATAAGCCAAAAGGTCTTGATTACCTTGTCGCAACGAAAGAAGCTCATTGTCCAAGGCCTGCCCCTGTGAATGTCTTGCGAACAGTTTTTCCATACTGAGCTGAAAAGCTTGAAAATCATGGAGGACCGGATCATCTTGATTTACTAGAGGGAACGACCAGTCTGCCGCATTGCCACTAAGGTACGAAAGCACGAAAGCTACTTTAGCTTGATCAGTTGGAAATGCTGCTGGCCGGCATAAGAAATGCAACCGGCACTGATAAATACTGCAAACCTCTTTGGGTCACCAGAAAATCGTTCGGGCGGAGCCAGAGGTACATTCCCAGGTAGGTTGATCTGCACTGGATTCATAGAGGATGTAGAAGGAAGATTTCCCCCAGATGCGGATAACGGGGTCTGTCCGGCTTGTGACTGTAGCAATTGTCTAGCGAGATCATCTGTTCGCTCCTTGGAAATAATCAGTTCCCTTCTTAGAGCGTTCGTTTCCTGACGGGCTGCATGCACTTCTGCCCTTAGTTCCCCAAGTAACTGGGCTAGCTGGTCGGTATCCGAGGTTTCCATAGCGCCTGGACGGGAGTTTTGCGGTAGACTTTGCGTTCTGTAACGCTCACCTGATTCCCGTAGAGGCGCCGGTCTTGACTGGGCGTATACCGTATCTTCAAAGGTGATGTGTAACACACGGCTGGCTCTTTGGGCTGGACCTCTGTGCACTGTATGTCTGACTCGAAGGGTAAGATGTCTGCAGATAGAAAATATGGGATTAATGAACTGGGTTATTGAATGTCTCTCTCTTCTTCCCTTTCTCTTCTCCTGTAGAACCCCAAGGTTAACGCTCTCACCTTAGGTAAGTGAACGCCGTGCTCTCCATCTGCCTCGGGGCAGGGTGCTGTAACCAGTTTCTTCACTGGATAAGGGGAGCAGGCCTCTTGACTTCAGAGGACTGCTGTCCGTCGTTTACTGCACGAACGGTAAGTTTCGAGTAATTCTAATATCTTTAAAAGTCTTTAGTAATGATGTCTCTTGTTTTTGCAGGGTTCCGGCGATGGCGGATGACGGGCTGAAGTGAGTTGAAGATGGAGTCCGTGTGATGAATGGAAGCGCCTGGAAGCACGTAAGTAAGCGCTTGTTGCCTGCTTCACGATGCGCTCTAACTGTCTTTTTATTTTGCAGGTACAAGTTCGGAGCGGCTGCAGGGTGCCGGAATACCCACTGGGTTAGATGTGGAAAGGAGTAATGGCACGTGAGTATTAAAGTTCCCCAATGTCTTTAAACGCACCTTGTTTTGTCTTTCAGATGTGGGATGCAGCGCCGAAGGCCTCCGGAGCGTGCGAAGAGTTGGTAAGCTTTTGTCTTTCAGATGCCGGAATGCAGTGCGAAGACCTCCGGAGCGCACGAAGAGTAGGTAAGCCTTTGTCTTTCAGATGCCGGAATGCAGTGCGAAGACCTCCGGAGCGCACGAAGAGTAAGTAAGCCTTTGTCTTTCAGATGCCGGAATGCAGCACGAGGCGTTGGTGACAGCCGATGGACCAGGTAAGTGAAGCGCTGTCACTGAAGACCGTAATGCTAACCTGTTCTTTCTTGTCTTTATAGGTGTTGCTGAAGACTGGATTCAGGATGGTAAGCCTTTTTCCTTAGGCCCAGGATCAGATGCAGAAGACACGATGAGCGTTCTGCTGCAGAGGATGCAGAATAACGCAAAGCAAGATTCATCCATCGGGTGTGGTTTAAATAGCCTCCTGTAGTGCTTAGGTGTCTCCTTCCACAGCCACGCCTAGGTAAGAAAAGAGTTCCTGCTTTCCAGAAGAGTTCCAGTGTTCTGAACTTAGGGAGTGGCTCCTGCCCCACACAACAGGAAAAGTAGTTCCAAACAGAAGAGGATCAGAGGCTCAACTGGCAGGCAAGTAAGCAGCATGGTCTGCTGCAGGTAAGTCCACCCAAGCATTATGAGCCCGGCGCTTCCAGCGCTGGGACTGGGCATATTTATGAGCCTGGTGCCACTGGCGCCAGGACTGGGTCCAAAAGGTCCCAATTGGGACTGGTTGGCACTCGGAACCTGGGTTATGGATCTGCTTCCAAGGGAGTTGGGAAAACCCTGACCTTTTGGAAGCAGAGATCATGACAGTGTGAGCCACAAAGAAGATGGCATGTATAGTTTAGTGCGATTTCTATTATTTCTACTTTAAATAAATACAAATATTTCCTGTACAATGGGCTAGTTCTTAGCAGGTCAGGGTGAAGTATATGAGGGGCATGAGATGGGGCTGAATTAAAGAATTGACATTAACCACTTATCGTGTGACTCTTAGCTTCGGGAGGGAAGGAACACCCTGTGTTGAGGGTGGCCTCTCAAACTGTTCCACTTTTGAGACACAATCTTTAAAGTTAATTAACTTCTGAATGAACTCTGTGTTATCACTTTAACTGAGACAAGTTACTTGTACTGTATAACGATTCCCAAAGGTCCTTGTGTGACTCCCATGCTCCACGTCACCTTAAAGTATATGCTGGAGAACGTCCTCGGGAGTCTCTTACCTCGGGACCACTCCTGCTTTGCTAGTCGTGCGGTCTGCATGTCTACGGCAGTGTTTTCTGCTTTGGTTTTCTTTGCCCCCGCGCATTCTCTCGGTGCAGAGCTGGATACTGCACTGTAAATGTCGCTTCGGTTGTGTTAGCAAAGTTTTGTGGACCGTCTGTCCACCATGGCCACTTTGTGGTTTTGCCACCACGTTTCTCAAGGCTCCTGCCCTTTTGGTTGCTGCCCCTTGGGATTCGCTGTAGCACTGTTTCGTTCTGCGATGTCAAATGAGTTTGAAACTCGCATGCCTCTTGGCATATCTGCTTCTCTCTTTTGCTGGATGTTACATAGCATCGGGATCCTCCCGTGCCTACGTACGTGTTCCTCTCTCTCTCCAGGTGTCATCACATGTTGCCAGGTCTCTGTACTTCAACGTACTCCTCCCAGTGGATTGGACTTTTTGTTTTAAAGTGACATGTTGTTCTTCTTAATAATAACGCAGTCTATCGAGTGTTTCTTCATCCCAGTCTTGATCTTTTGTATTTTCTAGTACTGTAGGGCACCCCATGTAGGTCATGGTATGCACAGCTGTAGGGAAGTCCCTCATGGGAATGGGAGTCTCCCCAGGTGAGGTGCCACTTGCCTCGACTCTTAAGTAGGGTGTTGCCAAGTGTGCCCACCTCACAGGGGGTAGGAGGCAGAAGGGACAAATTCCACTGATTTGCCACAGTCCAATAAGGCTGCACCAATAGATGTCATAATGATCACATAACAAAATGCTCCTTTTAGCTTTGCCAGTAAAACAGAATGCCATTCCATACTTAGAAAACATATCCAGAATAACTGCATGGATTTAGGCAAGCAAACATAAGTGATGTTATGTGGCTGGACAGGAATTATTGAGGCAGCCAATCAAGGTAGGTTTTCCGCCTCTGGCATGGCATTTTTTGTGTTTCATCATGGTTAAAGCTAAGGTGATAAGTGTTACTATGTGGCTAGACTGGATTGCAATGCTGCAGCTAGTCTGGTTATCTGTTCTGACATGATCAATGGAAACATGACATCAGGTTTGCTTTAATATTCATGGGCAGTAACAAATGTAAGCCCTACCCCCTAAAACAGAGGCCTGCTTACCGTGCCTCTGATTTGAGGAAGAGGGGGTCAGTTTTCATGCAAACAACGACAAGCATTCATACACATTTACTCAAGCACCCATACAGATACACTTCCACACCCATACACATTAACAACTTTCACCCACACACTCATAATATACACTCTTTCTGTCCCACGCACACCCACATATACACGCATTCCTAAGCACGCACACATTCCCATTTTATTTGTACTCGCTGCCTGGTCCAGAATCCCCTCTGCCACCATCAGGACACAATCCTGTGACGGCTCGTCACCTTCCGTGCAACATGAACAGGAAGCAGACAGTACGCTTCAGCAGCTCTGAATGTGCGTGGAGGCACAGGAGTGCCCCTTTACACATTCAGGGTGGCTGTACCGCAAGCCTGCACCCCCAATGGGCCATGCAGGGCTATGAAAGCAAAACGCCCCTGGACTTGCTTGGACATTTGGACATGTGCACTGAAAGGGAAAGCAGGTTTCCCTTTGACGGTTCACGCCAGCCCAGGAGTGTTGCCCTTGCTGCACCCGAGGGAGAGCTTAATGTTAACTGGGCAGACTCGAGGGCTCTTCTAAAATGGGCGGGTTGATGCACAATCACCCATTCTGGATGAGCTGGCTCTGGTCTGCAAAAAAGAATGTTTCAAAATCCGAAAGCATGTTGTAGAGCTTTTGATTGCCAGCTGCTAATAACACATCTGTGCTTGCTTGTCTGGAGGGAAAAGTAGAGTTAGTGTAGATGATCTTCCCTAGGTTACCCTAATGCGTATCTTTGCCAAGGCCTGACAAAACAACATGAGGACAGGCAAACCGCTCTGAATTCACCTGATAATAGCTCATAAATCCTTTTGAAGGGGCAAGTGAGGCTTAGCCTAAACTTTCTTTGCCTCTACCAAAATAAATCTCTGGAGATGGATGGCTGAACTTTGATGCTCCAATGGAAAGAACCAGACAAAAACCCCAGGTTCATCTTGAGAGGTCTCTGGAAGAGATTTCCCAAAACTCCATTACAAATGCAGTTACAAGACTGAAAAGCATGAGCAGACAGCATATCCGTCTCTGCCTCATCGACGTCTCCCACGTTTCGTGGGAGGGTCACTGTGCTCCAGATCGCCTTGCAAATTGTTTTTGGGTTTGTGGGTAGGTGGAGTTGGGGAGCTAAATGGAGGCCCTCAGTCCCCTCCCAGGGGCCTTCCAGCAGGAGACATGAATCTTGAGAAACGGTGGCCCTTGAAGTAGTGAGAGAACCTTCTTAATGAGATCTTGAAGTAGGTTCTCATCGGGTCTAAGCGCATTTACAATTGAAACTGGGAGAACAAACGAGCAATTCTCTGTCATGATTGAATGGACATCGGCTGAGGAGCAGGCCGAGCCCTCAAGCTTGTTGACACGGGTTACCAACACGTTCTCCTCCCCAACGATGGACCTATGAGCAGTAGACCTATGTGAAAAGCAAGAGAAGGGTCCGAACCAGACCGAGGTAGACCCATGTGTGAAAGTAAAAGGAGGGTCCGAACACGACTGAGGGAAGCCTGTTTGAAAAGCAAGTCATACGTAACAAGTACATTTTCCAAAAAGACATTGGAACTGAAGGAATATATGTTAAGTGGAACTAAAGAAAGAAAGGACGGTCAAAGTAGTCATGTGGAAGTGAGAACAAAAATCCTCCCAGTTTCAGAAGTCTTCGACAGCAAAATCTAAATATGAAAAGAGGTTTGAACCCGACTGAGGGAAACCTATAGTGTGGAGTGTGAAGAAAGCTTGGGGAAAGGAACCCCACTAAGGAGAAAAGGTTTGGCTGAATTGAGGGGAACCTATAGTGAACTGTGATCAAATACTATACTTGGAAACTGTTTTGCTGAAATTGTGTAGAAGCTTGAAGGATGACCTGGACTTGGGTGAGAGGAACAGAGGTTAAACCTGTGAACTTGTGACTCAGACTTGAAGGGCCAAGAAGCCTTTGAAGGGCAGAACCAGCCACCTGTTTTCGCAAGCCAAAGTGTGTTCATCCATTAAGCGTTCCACCTAACCCTGTGCTGTATAACGTGGGGACGAGGATACTAATTTATATTGCCATTCTGACATTTTGTTTCATTACTGATTTTCCCCTTTGTAGATGCATATCCCTATATCACAAAGTGTATCAGAGTGAGGGCAGGAATTAGGTTTTTGTTAGTAGAGGTCTTTATTGTTTGACTAAGACCGACTAGGATGGTTTCTTTATTATTACTCCCATCTTAGTTATACGGCCAGGCAGGAGTTTTTTTCCAAACCCCTTGAATTTAACAATAAAGGTTTTGAAACTTGCAACCCTTGTGTCAGTCTCTACTTGTGATACCATGCCTCGCTTACAATAGTCAGATTTTTTTCTTTACTTTGATACTATTTTAGACCTATGTTTTTTAAACAACTTATACAAGCTAAAGAACAGAGATGGAAAGAGAAAGAGTTAGACTACATGGTAGAGACTCCTTGAATTACAAGAAGCAAATTACACAGATATACATAGATGGAAATGGCTGACATTAACTTTGAGACCATGAACGTTGAAGACCTAAGTTTACTAGCCAAAAGGAAATCGATTTGCAGACTACAAGAAATGAAGTGGGGGTTGCAGTCTTATAAGAGACACCCCCTCTCCCAGCTAATGAGCAATGGATGTTGTGTAGGCCACTCCTCAACAATTTCACGCATCCAGTGGCACCAAAAAGGAGGGCAGTTGCCATTGTGATTAATAGACAAATTCAATTTAAGAAAAGGGCAACTTGGCAAAGGCACTACCCGATAACTATCTAATGACAACTATACGCCTTTTATGCCCCAAATGAACAACAAGATGCATTCTTCAAAGTGTTTTAGGCCCATTGTGCTCCTTTCTGCGTAGGGGAAATTGTGATTGGGTGATATTAACAGTATTCTAGACTTTGATTGTGGCAAAACCTCCCCACTGACAAGGGTAGATCTCCACAACCAACAACCCTTTGTCAAAATAGTCCACTATCTGTTGTTGGAGACTTGGAGACGAAAGACACAACCAAACTAACTCTCTAAAAGCGTTAAGAGCACTTAAAGCTGCTAGGAACCTATTGGAATTACATCTAGCAGACTCCGCGGCACAAGCAATTAAAAGAATCAAACAATTATTTTATGCAATGGTAAACAAGGGGAATCCCGTATTAGCAGCAAAACTCAAGAAACAAATCCAGAAACTGCATTGCTACACTGAAGGATCCACAGGAAGTGGTAAAATAAAGCAAAAGATGAAAATGGAGAATATGGAGTCGTACCCAAGCAAACTCCTGAAGGCAGAACTATTCCACAACCTCAGAACAAGAAAATCTCCAGACTTGCAATCTCCCTAAGATGTTGGAAGAACTAGAGCTCCCTGTATGCATAGAAGAGGCAGATAAAAGGAATGTTTAGCAATAATGCCCCAGGATCAGACGGTTTATCCAATCTATTCTATACGACCTAGAGAACCACACAAGCACCCCCCCAACTAACTCCAATGATTCAATATCATCTAACTCACTGGAGTAGTCTCCCCATCAAGGACAGAATCAACCACAATTTCAATTCTGAAACTGGGGAAAGGCCCAACTGAGTTCATCTTACCGACCCATAACACTGCTAAGTGGGGATGCAAAAATATTCAAATATTTTATCCACCAAAACGAATTACACCAGACCAAACAGGATTCATAGACTGACGAGATGCAGGGGTTAACATAAGTTGGACAATTGATATTATCGAATTGTGAAGACAAGTGCACCAGAAATGTGTTACCGTTACATTGGATGCACACAAAGCATGAACTGGGACGAACAAAGATATTTGTATTCGGAACCCAGTTTTTGAAATTAATGCTGGCTAACTTTCAATCACCCAATACTATCATTTAGGTAAATAATTCCCTTTTGGACAAAATTCAAATAAACAGCAAAGTAGTCCGTCCACTTCCCCCTCATTTTTACGTTCGACATGGAGCCAATGGATAAGAGATGAACCAAAGCTAGGGGTGGGGCCAGACAAGGCGAAAGTGGCACTATACATGAATAGCATTGTACTTTTCCCAGCAGAAATAGAGCATTCCCTCCAAAATATTATGGCAATGTTGAGGGAATTTAATACAGTTGTGGGATTCACCGTTAACCATGAAAAATCCAAAGACTTAAAACTCTATATGACCAGAACATATCTGAATTGTGGGACGCTCTAGAGGATGACCTTGAAAGACTTGACGGGCAGGAAATCTCATAGGTGGGGCAAATAATAATGGCTTAAATGACCTTACTCCTTAGACTCATAGGCATATTTCGGTCACTGCCGAAACCTATCCCATCAATAATGTTGGACAGATGACAGAGGGAAAAAGGTTAATCTGGGTTAAAAAACTAACGAGAATACAACAGAAAATCATGATGGAAGACCCACTTATGGGAGGATTGGGAGTACCAGAGATGATAAATTATGATTTGGGAGTGCAAATCAGACCGCTACTGGACCAGAACCCCCCCCCTCCGCCCCCCAATGTTAAGAAATGGAAAGAGATCAAATACGACATGACATCTACTATCGTCGAATTTACCCTTACTTTCAATGGGGACAAGAATTAGGTGCAACCATCCCTGATGATTTTTGGGGCCAGATATGGTAGGAAACGCACTGGGCCTCCCAATGTACTGCCATAAAAAAGGGGCTTGGAAAACCTACCAATGGCATCTCACACCAGTTAGAATTCACAAAATGACAATCTGCATCCGAACTATGTTGGAGGGGGTGCAGGATAATTGGGGACATGGCTAACATAGCAGAAATGCCCAAAGGCAAAAGAATATAGGGAAAAGGTGATGGTATTAATCAAAGATACAACAGGAGTACTCTTACCCATAAACCAAGAAGTGATAATATTAGGAGACAAAGATGAGGAGAGCACATACAGGATGTCAGGGGCATCAGCAACATTAATTATTTAACTGCTGAACGCAACTAGAAGAAACTTAGCCCTTGCCCGCACTGCCAGCTTCCTCCTCATCCGTCATTCGACCTATGAAGCAAGTGTCAGTTGCCATTTTTGCCACCACCTTCACTCCGCCACCTACTCCTGTCATTGACTCTCACACAGCCCTTACTAACCGTCACCTCTCCATCTACAAACCTCTGGACATCCTTTCCCCCGTCATGAGGATCCACATGAAAACTGCTTCCAAGTGCAACACCTGGTATGACTCAGACCTGTCCTCCCTAAAACACAAGTGAATTGCAGCCGAGTGGAAGTGGCAGGCTTTGAGCACATCCTCTGACAAACTGGCCTGCCACCTGCTCCATAGGCAATACCGACTCTCCATCTGCTCGAAGTAGAGGGCTTATATTCAAGTCTGCATTTCTGCGGCCACTAACAGGGCTGAACTTTCCAAAATCTGCAAAGACCTCGTCAACCCTACGGCAGTCTACACTTTTCCTCTGCCTTCGCAGGCCATGTGCACGTCTCTGGTCCCTCACTTCATTTCTAAACCTCAAGACATCCTGTGCTCAGTCTCCTCTACACCATTCTGCCTCACCCGCTCTCAGGCCTCCCTTGGCCCCCTCTCCCCTTCCCTCCTACTCTCCTCTTTCTCTCCCATAACACCTGATGAGGTTTCTAGACAAGTCTGCTCCATGAAAGTCTCAACCAAACAGGTGCTCTCATGCTCCTCCAGAACCATCAAGGACAACAATGTCTCCCTTGCTCCAGCCTTGGACTATTTCTGCAATCATTCCTTTGCCACTGGATCCTTCCCTTCACTCCTCAAGCGCTCCCTTGTGCACCTCCCCCTCGAAATGCCTTCTGCAGACCCTTCCTGTCCAGCTAAATATCGCCCTATCTCAATTAACCCCATGCTGGACAAATTCTTGGAGAAGCCGGCCATCTCCCAGCTTATCCACCACACACTCTGTTGGCTGTCTCCAGGACCACCAGTCTGGCTTCAGAGCTGCCAGAGGCACAGAAACTCTCTCCTGAACAACCGTGAAGACTTGCTCTCTAATCTCAATTCCAACTCTGCTTCCGTTCTCATCCTTCTTGACCTTTCCTCTGCCTTTGATACGTTGCGTCATCCCACCATTATAAATCGGCTCTGTGATACCCTTGGCATCACGTACCTGGCTCTGGACTGGTTGACCTTCCTCTCTGACCGACCATCCCAGGTTCAATCGGGCCCTTTTCTCTCCTTCATCTCATGCTCCACCTGCGGTGTCCTTTAGGATCTATCCTCTTGCCTTGGCATTTCAACATCTACCTCACCCCTCTAGCCCATTTGATCTCCTTCTCTCCTATCTTCCAGTATTATGTGGATGACACACAGCTCCCCCTCAAGCTTCCCTCCTCAGCCTCCTCCTCTCTCATGCCTGCCCAGGTATAGTGCACTGCTAACGTTCTGTGCTTTAATGCCAGTAAAACCAAGATCCTTCTCATTGGGACCCCTGCTCCCTCTTTCCCTCCCACACTCTGGCCATCCTCCATGGGCCCCCTCCCCTCACCTTTCGGTGAGGCAAAAAACCTTGGTGTCACCTCCGACTCCTCTCTCTCATCACCGACCTTGCCAAGAAGGCCCGCTTTCAGCTGCACCTCCTAAGGGGCATTCTCCCTTTCCTCACCTTCCCCCACAAACTCAATGTCTCGAGAGCTCTGGTCTTCTCCAGGTTGGACTACTGGAACAGTCTCTTTCTCAATCTGCCTAACTCCTCCCTTCGCCCCCTTAAACTAATCCAGAACAGAACTGCAAGACTTATCCTTGGCCTCAAGCCAGGGACCGCATCCCTCCAGCCCTAAAATCTCTCCACTGGCTCCCAGTTGCTACAAGGATCAAGTTCAAGACCCTCTGCATCATCCACAAGGCTTTCCGGGGCCTGGGTCCCGCTATATCCAACTCTCTCTCACTAAATACGTTCCTGCTAAAGCCCTTTGGTCTTCTAGCTCCAACTGTCTGCAGCTCAGACGTTTTTCCAAGCAGACAGTGGGGGTAAATTTCTCTCCTCCGCAGGTACCTCCCTCGGGAATGGCCTCCCTGCCTCTCTCAGACTTGAGCTGGATCTCCTTAAGTTCCGGAAGCTTCTCAAGACCTTGCTTTTCTCTTACTCCTTCCTTCTCCCACTCGTCTGCTAATGTCACCGTCTGCCGCTTGACTGGCTGCCTGGTTCCTTCAGATTCTTCATGGCACCAGGTCCTCCCCTCGTCCAGTCTACCCCTGCACTTGGTCTCCGCTGTACCCCCGCTTCCAACCTGTAATTGCCCTTCAAGGCCCCTTCACACTGCACTAGCACCTGCAAGCTCTTCCAGCCCCTTATCTCGCACTTACCTCGTGGACCTTCCTTCCCCTGCACTCTCTGCATTCCCATGGCTCTGTCAACCAGGCTTCCCATGGCACTCACTTTCTCACGGGCCCTTCCACCCTGACTGCAAACCCCTCTTCCACCCCTGCACTTCTTGCTACTGCACTTGCACGATCCAAACGTTACAAGGCCTAGCAGGACTGTTTTTGTCCTCCCTGCCCCCCCACTGACTTGCTGCGCCTCGAAACTCATTGTGTATAGGCGCATTATAAATACCCAATAAATAAAATAAAGATGTTCGGTCAGAATAAAAAGATGGGTAATTGCAGGTTGCCTATAGCTAGATGCAAAATTACAATGAGGGCTATTTCTTAGTACTCAACAGAAAATACGTCTAGTAGGTGTGTGGCTATGTGATAAGCTTGAGATGTGCTCAAGCTTATCCTTGAGCATCAAGGTTTGTTTACATTTTAATATCCCACAACAAACTGCAGGAGCTGAATCATGGGACTGCCAACCCAATGGTCAGAGAGGACACAGTCGTAGATTGATTTTGTAAAAGTTAACTGCAGTCGAGAGCATGGAATATCAGTCAGTCAAGAATACCATTATTCGATTTAAAACCATTAGGAATACAGGTACAATTCATCAATTTAGTATAAACATGTTCAGTTTAGTCAATTGTACAATACGTTGGTTACAAATAGAACAAAGAGCTCAAAGTGAGCTGATGAGTACATTACAGTAATACTGAAACAGCCCTTTGATACCATGACTGGCATAATAAAGTTTCGTTTTACAGAATCAAATAGTTTGAGCAAAAGATTGAAGCTGCTCTATCAAACATTTATTTATTTATTTTATTTTATTTTTGCATTTGTAAGGCGCGCTTAGCCCAGAGGCATCAAGGCGCATCAGTACTTAGGATGACGGTTACAGAGATTGCAATGGATAACCTAAGGTAACGGTTACAGTAAATGAATGCAATTTGCAATGAAAATACTTAGAAAAGCTTAAAGGTGGTGGTTACAGTAGATAACAGATTACAGTAGAGTAATGTTTAGTACAAGTGCCATCAGCCATTCAAGTATAGTATAGATAAACAAAGATGACATCTATTTTAGTATAGTGCATCATGCTTAGAGAGTACATACTAGTGTATAATTCTTCTGAGCCTGACATATCATTGTTGTGAGTCTAAACTGAAAAGTCTAGTTTTCAGGCTTTCGGAATGACCACTGACCACAGGGATGGATCATTTCTCAATTGTAGTGGCAAGGAGTTCCACTGGTTGGCTGTGACTACCGGGAAGCTGGAACCCCCTGCTTTTACTCTCTTGAATCTGGGAGTAGTGATAAGGTTAGAGTATCTTTCTAGATAGCCATGTTGTGTGTGAGAATTTGGCAAGGACACAAACAGATGCTACATCCCTGTCGCACTACATAAATTAATTGCATCCCTCAAACAGCGTCTTTTTTGCTCGAATATAGGCCTTGGGTAGGTTTTCCTCTACCTGTCATTTAATGGACAGACAGATTAACAGGATATTAGTTACTGATTCACTAACAATTTGACAGTGCCAGCACAGGTCGGACTTGGATGCATCCCAGGTGTTGATAGGACAAGCCAAAGGTAGGATACCAAATCTACAGGTGATGTATAAAGACCGTGCACAAATTGGTGTTGCATAATTGAGGTACGACTCCTAATCAAAATGGTGTTTCCTATCTCACTCAAAATGCGCTCTGCCTCTTTCAACATGAAGTCAACTTACACCATTCCTTTTGTGGTTTTATCAATAGAACTTAGATTAGTCCAGAGCTCAGCAGGTCTGATGTAGAGGGACAGCTTTTTAATGCTTTTGCACCGGGGAATAGGCACCCCCACCTTACTAAACAAGAAGATCTTGCCAATCAATTCTATACTTCAGTGAAGAAGGGGTACCGCAAATACGACCCCAGTACAAGAACGGTTCTAATGCCACAATGCAGCCGATAAACCGTATATTTGTTTCTAAATAGAGCAGCAAAATTGGTTTTTCTTCTCAGTTACTGTCGAGATCGAAGAAGTACGATATTCCCGAGGTTTTCCTCCATATATTGTATATTGTTTTGCGAGCAACTCTGAGATTTAATCGGACCGTAGCACCCCTGAGCCATGTTCTCTCAAGAACCTATTTGTTGCTGTAGCAGAGAGAGAGAGAGAGAGAGAGAGAGAGAGAGAGAGAGAGAGAGAGAGAGAGAGATTTGCTTTCTCCAGCTGGTCATTCCAGCTGCCATTGGCTGTGAACCAGAGTCCCAAATATCCATATGCCTTTACTTGTTCAATGGGGGTATCCTCAATTGATAATTTTCTTAAGGGGAGAGAAGACCATTGCTTTTATTTTTGCACAGTTGATTGTGAGGCCACTAGCGCTGCAAAATTCGTAGAAAGATAGGAGAGGGCAGAGGGGCGACTGTCTATTTGCATGCATATGTACCTGCTTAGCTGTGTATAGATTGGCAGATCCAAACCCCTTTGGTTGAAAACTGCAATGGGTGAAAGTTAGCATGCAATGGTTACAATGGAGACAAGCAATGAGCAGGTGTCCAGGCAAAGCAAAAATCGCCTAAAACATATCATTGTTTAAATAAAGCTACTCAGTGAATAAATGCAAGCATGCTTAAATGGATTGACCGTTCCATTACAGTGTACCACTTGAAAATATACTGACACAACAAATATAAGTGTAAACGTGTGAGAGTGAGATTTCATTTGCAGGTTCCCTGTAGAGTTCTACACCCTGTGTCTAGGTGCTACTCTGTACTGCTGTAACTTCCTTGCGTTCGATGTGGCGGGGTGAACCCTGAAGGAGTGTACCTAAGGGACATAGGTAGAGTTCTACAAATATATGAAATGTGTCCGAGAAGTTACATTTGAATGTGGCAGAGTTGTCAGTCATAGGGATTAATGCCATTGCATATTGTTGTTTCGGTTCTTAGACAATTGACTATAGATGCAAGTGTGCAGGTTTGTTATTTCACATTTTTATTATGTTTTGTTACACTATACTGGTAAAGCACAGCATTCACCATTTCCATTGTGCCCTGACACCTTCAAGGAAGATGTATTCAGGATATCTAGAGGGGACAGGTAGTGAGAGAAACTGTGCTAAATCCCCAGCAACCTACAAAATGATGCAGGAATGTCTTTGGAATCGGGATAGTATGGCCTTGAGGTCTTTGAAAAGGCCTAGGTGTCGTGGCTAGAGATGGAACATTTAAACAATAGGCAAGGGAACAGGCGAGCAAACACTGTTCCACTCACTCACCAGGCACCCGACAGCCAGGTTATGTAGGCACGAAAACACGGACCAGTAATAGGCTGATGTCTATGTGAGGAGTAACACTATCACAAAGATCCTTTTAGAAACAGGTGAACCTAAACTTTCAAACCAGCCATTTTAATCCAGTAATGCGAGTTGGATTTCTGTTAACCCATTTTGGACGTAGAGCACATACTGGTTAATTGTGTGCCTAACATGTCTTTTACAAGCTCCTGGCTCGAAGCATACGATTTTCAAATTGGTGAGATCGTTGAACCTCTTCGAGCCAACTGTCTCTCTGAATTGGGAACAAGAGAGGAAAGAGGAGCGCTAATAAATATTAAACGCAACGGATTCTGAAAGAGACCACTGCAATTTATGTGAGGGCAGGATTTAGGACACTGAACCCAATAAATGAAGTCTGGAGGAGTGATCTAAAAAACAGGTTTTCAAGCATTTTGTCTACATAAACCTAAACCCACTTTTTGTCTCAGTGCAGGGTGACAACTCACACAATAGTCAATTAGACAGACCAGATTTGACAGGGCAAATTAATCTCAACATAACCAGATGGGACTATCTGTGCTGCCCAAACACTCAAAAATACAACATTTGCTCAAGTCTGAAATCTTACATACTAGATCACGCTTACTCGCCATGTTCTTGAACAAATTGTTCAAGGGACGACGGCATTTCCAACTGCGCAGGTCAGAAGGAGCAGAATGCCTGGCATATGCTGCTGTTTGGGTTGGTTCAGACCAAGCACAGACCAATCCCGGCTGATGAGTGTTGACGTGAAACTTGGACAATACCATACTCTTAGCTGAACTGGGCTGCATTTGGTCAAAAAGAGCCTTCCCTTCGGATAGCCGTTAAGACTGGTTATCTGTAGCCAAATTCATAAAGACAGGGACAGAAAGAAAAAACGTTCCTTATCTAGCAGAGTGCTCGCTAGAAGTCCTGGCTGCCAGAATACACTTAACTGTACTCCCGCTGATCTCTTCCTACTCACAGTACCTCCTTCCCCTGGTGCTTCCTCTCGTTTGTTCCTTTCAGCTTCTAGCCCCCCCCCCATCACTGGAACTCCCTACCTCTCTCCATCCGTTCCATTTCCTCTTACCCCTCTTTCCGTGCCTCCTTGAAATCTTTCTTTCTTCACCCCATGCCCTAACTTCCCTCTTTCTCCTATTTTATCCCTCCTTTATCTCTACCCTCCTTCCTACTTCCCTTCTTCCCTTTCTTTCTCCTACCTCCTTCCCTCCTCCTGTTCTTTGTATTCCCCCCCCTCTGGCCTCCCTTTCTACTTCCCTTTCTTCTTCCTCTTATCCATTCCTCCTTTAGAACTGGTCAATTGATCTACATACTGTTTTTGATGGTTTGTTTCATGTCTTTGTAACTTTATGCTTCTTGTTAACTATGTATTCTTGTTGTATTGTAAAGCGCTTTGGCGTAAAGCGCTATATAAACCCAATAAATACAAATATGACAATACTTAATGAAACGCTAGCTTGCGGCTGTGGACCGTTTAGGAATGCATAGCATATTGTAATGATACACGGATCCTGGCGCGTAATGTATTTAGCCAGAAATCTTGATTTTCCAATGTGTCCAGTTTAAGCAATGCATGCTTATTTGCGCAGTCTCTTTGCAAGTGATAAAGGAGCGCACGGTCATCCCATCATTCATATTCGTGTGGAATTGAGCCCTGAAAAGGTTAGGCTTGGCAGCACTCTGCACGACAATTTAGCAAAGCACAGCGTGACGGGTGCATTTACTGCCTTAACTCAAGTTGCCGTGTTTATCAAGACACTTACCTACAGTTTGGGCAAATCTATGAAGAAGTCTTCCTGAAACGGGTATCTATTTTCCGCTTTGCTTTTTTCAAACACATTATAAATGAAAATGTGCATCCAAAAAGGAAAAACGTATATCAGAGAGAAAACGTTGCTTAATGTTATTACAGGAAGACGACCGAACAACCCTAGCCTTAATGTACCCAGGCAGTGTTGTAGCTGTGCAAATGTAATGCAACGTTTGATGACAAGGTGAAAGGTTGCATTCCTCGACCATCGGGTCTTGCTAATCTTCCGTTACACTACAGAACTGAACACTGCCCAGCCGTTCCTCAAAAGAGCTACTCTCAGCAAAGTACTGATCCCTCTTCTGGAAGGCAAACATAATGGACCATGGAGAGCTTCCCACATCCAAAAAGACAAGTGTGGTCTCGCCTACCCGGACCCAAACCAGATCAGGACAGAGGCGCAGGGGTGCTCTGGAAACCCATCTGGGGAGATTACAGAAGCCGAAGCCCACCGCCTCAAGTCAGGATAGCAATGCCAACTAACCAATCTGCACGAACAATTTCCCCCTGCGCATCTATCTCTCAAACTCCAAATCAAACAACCACAAACCTACCGCACAAACTTCACTACATTGCAACAACAAAATAAAAACACAGACTCGCACAACAGTACACAACGATTGCCGCGCACAAACACCTCAGGCCCAGCCAACAGACCCACCGGGCTGAGGCCGCCAACAGCACATCACTGCTCTCTTGCACTTTTCCAGCTCCCTCCCACTAACCCCCCCTGCCTTCCTCTTTCAGAGCCGCCAGGGGACCACTCCGGTGGTGATAGTGCACGGTACAAATGTCCTTTAACATTAACAAACAGCACAGATCATACAGAGTCATAGAACGGCCACACCAGCCTCTGTACGGAATGGAGCATGCTCGCATCAGACAAACACGTCCTCTAACATACAGAAAAGCAGCCTCGTTATCCACAGCATCGTGACATCAAAATCGAAACACTGACCAATTTGTTTACTGCCAGCAGTACCAAAAAGGCTACTTCAAATGCAACAAATGTAAGGCATGTAAATAGCGAAATATCGGGCAGAGTCCACCCTTCCTATGCCTGGATGCACCGGCTAAATAATTAACAGGATCATGCACTTAAACAAGAATATTGCCGTAGTGGCACGCTAGCCGCAGGGTATAGGCCAGAGTGAAACAAGGTCCTTTGAGACCACCTTCGGCAACCATCAACCAGGTTTGGACTAGAAACCAAAAGTGGCCCAGGAATTGTTTTTCAAAGTGGCTCAATTACACCGTGTGAGCAAGCCCAAGTGGGGTTTGGCGGGACCCAAATAGTAGGATTTAAGGCACATTTGTCCCTATTTATAAATTAAAAAGTAGTTAAACAAAGAACTGGCATAAAACATTTAAAGAGTGAGGAACACCACACTGGACGCGTTACAACAAAATCTTTACTTCAAAGGGATGAGGAGAGAGCGAGAAGGAAGGTGAGGGATGCATGGTGGAGCCAGGGTAACGGGAGCAGAAAATCAGGGTGCCTACAAAAGAGACCCATGGTTTTGAGGTCCTCTGGCAAGTCTCCAGAGCTGCCTGTAGGCCAGACCACCACTGCCATCAATGATATTAGGCTATTATTACCCCCAGCATACATCTGGGGATATACAATTTATTTATTAATGGAAAGTGGGCTTCACCAACACCTTGTTTGCAGATTTGCCATTAATCAAGATGGAAACCAAAACAGACCATGGAAATAGTAGAGATAATTCCCCTTGCTCTTTCCATTCCCATGAACTGGGAGCTTAGTGAGGACCAAAAGGGCTTGAGGGTGAGGTGTGTGGGAATCGAGGAGGCCAAGGCAGATCCACCCCCCCACCAAACCTCCTGCATCCGATTGACTGGTGCCTCTCCTGCAGGTGGTAATATAATATACGTTCTGACATGCAAGAACTAGAACCTTGGAAACATTCCATGAAGTCTACAATAATTGTTTTTTGTAATCAGTACTACTTATATTCTTGATGGCCAGGTGCACAGATGGCAACACACACACCCTATTTTCTGTAAATGTTTATTCTACATTTTCTTTTCGAAGGCATCACATTGTGCTTTCTGAAAACCCTAAAACCACAGTTCAAAACAACTAATCTTTTTCCATGTTTTACTGTGTATGTGACATTATTGACATATTCCAGTTGCATGTGTGCCACTGGCTCACTGTAGAATGGCTTTACTAATAAAACTTCACGAGGAACATTACACATTAGTTTAGCCTTCCAAGCTACATTTTAGGCCTGTTTAAACAAGCCAAAAGTTCCCTTTTCTCTTTAAATGTATATACACATTACAAAGGGAGGCTCTAGTAGAATACTCAAATACAAGAATTTAAACCTCCATCTTGTTGGACACTTGAGCTTTACAGTCAATCTCCTTACAATAATATGGTGTCACCACACCAAAGCGAACAATTCACACCGAAAACTCATTCGTGCGCGGGAAAAAGCTTCTGTTTCAGTCAGAACAGGCAACTGTAGCTTTACAAAATGTGTTCTACTGGACGAGACCCTCCGCGTCGCAGGGAGAAAGTAGTTGTGCAGCGGCCTGGGCGTAGGGGCGTGAACAGTCGACCACAGATGAGGAGGAACGTGCTCGACTGCAGACCGGGCTCGGAAGGCAGGGCAGAAGCCAAGTATTTGGACGAATGGTGGGAAGCGGAATGGGAATGGGGGTTTCCAGGGGGGTCATCCAGATTATTGCATTAAGGGTCGAGGGCAGACTGGCGATGGAGCAAGGGGGATAAGCGGTATCCCCGATACGAGAGCGGGTGACAAAGAGGCCCAATGCAGCTGGCGATACGTGTCACAAGGGTTTCTGTAAATTTCGCAAGCCCCCCCACCCCCGCCTAACCCAAAAAAACATGTAAAAAGGCAATGTAGTAAACAGCACATACATTACATTTATACATATCTCATAGAAGTAGCAATTACAGTGTGCTGGCATGCACACGTTATCACATACTTACATGTGCAGCCACACAAACACTCCTATATTAAACTTCCGTGTATTAGACATCACTGCTACTTCTATCAGCACCAACTGTGCACCATTATGCCCGCGACAGGTCATTTGTTTGGCACTTAACAACTCGTGCCACAGTATTTGCCACTATCGGTCCCAGGTAGACATACTGGAGGGTATAGACTTGGCATTATGCTGCCTGCATTGTTACTCATAGAACATGATGCAATGCAGACCCCACGGCGGGTACGGTTTTGACATTTTTGGAAAATGACAACCTGTGTCCCTCTGCCGTGACCCGTACATAGGAAACCAAATTCTCCGTCACTGGACGCGCCTTGCTTAAGCTTATGCTACTTATGCTAACGGGAGATTCGAGCGCTGGATTTGTTTGTGCATTTTAGACTCCGGGTAACACTAAAGGAGAGATGTGGTTTTCCCCGGGAACCCGACAGCACCTGTGCTGCATGCGCTGATCAGCTCAGGGGCGAAGTCTAGGTTGGTCTCCAGGTTGTACGCTGCTACTGTAGATAAGGCTGCAGGGTGGGAGGAGGACTCCCAGGCTACTAGGGAGAATGATTTGGGTGCCACCCTCACCCTGTAGTACTAAACTTGGAAATCCTGCTGAATGCATATGCGCACGGTGGCCATCAATAGTAACTTCGAATTGATTCAGTTTGAATTTTTGGACCAGTTTTATCTTACCCTGAAGGACATTGACAGGTTCTTCCCCAAGGCTACGGACTCATGCTGCAGGTGTGGCATGCCCAGACCTCTTATGCATCTGGCTTGGTATATCTGGCAGATATAGCAGGGGAACTAATGGTTCCATCTCCAACTGTTGCTTTGCTAGGCTTCACACTCAATCTGCCCAAACACACTAGGAAGTCGCAGGGCCTTTTGCTACTACTAGCTAGGAGGCGAGTAGTCAAGGTATGGGGTAGGAGCTGCTCCCCGTCAGTCGAGCAGTGGAGGTCAGACATTTTATACTGTTGTGAAACAGAAAAGGACTACAGACATTATGTGCACCTGACCTCAAGGCCAAAGGACATCTGGGTCCCATATGTACCGTATTTGCTGTCAGTAGCGTGAGAAAACTGATGGTATTCTCCCACCCACTCCCTCTGGATCTTCCATTCAGGTGGCCAGGGAAAGGCCATCGCTTTTGGATGCCGACTCTGGGGGTGGACAAGCAAGGAAGGATCACAAGGGATTGGAAGGAGGATACCCATGGTAAAGACATGGTATTTCCCCAATGCAAAAACTACCCCCAACCTTCTCTCCCTCAGCCTTTATGGGGTATTTCAATCTCACCCCATCTCCCCTTCCCCATTACCCATTTCCAACAAACACAGACGAGGAAGAGGCAACTAAGATCAGTAAAGATTACCCATTGGAATAACATGGGGAAAATAAGGGCAACCTAACCTAGAAAGAACCCAAGCTGTCCCACTAATAGAGTCAGGCAGCATCAGGCATTCACTAGTAACTATTCACTCCTGACTCCACTTGACTGGTCTTTTTGCTATAAAAGGTGTGGTCTCACAAAATGATGAGCAAGTAGGAGAGAAAGCAGACGAGTGAGTTGGGAGGAGAGCAGAGATGCCAGAGCTGCCCAGGACCAGAGGCCAGAAACCGGGATGCCAAGACACTGAGGAACTGCAGTTTGTAAGTACAGAAGCGTGGCAAGGGAGTTGTGTCTTCATGGAGCCCAGAACCGCCCACGTATGGGAGCCAAGGGGCGTGCTGGTCTCCTGCAGCAACTGCGGATGCAAGTGCTCATTCCCCTGGGCCAGTAAGACAGCCAAGGAGTGTCCGAGGGGCAGGCGGTGAGACCCTGACCTCAGAACAAAGAACCGATAAGAAGCCAAAGCACAGAAGTCAGCCCAGTGAGTCTGAAAGCATTGCAGAGCTGGGTTGTGAAGAGCGTGATGCAAAGGGGCATGTGAAACGTGTAAGAAAGAAGAATGTGCTTTTTAAAGTATTCGAGTGAAGTTAATGGGAAGACTTCAACAATGTGAAACTAGAGAGATACACATGTGTGAAGTAATAAGTGAACTAAAGGCATTGAACTCAAGTGCAAAAGGGGCAAGAAGCCCACGGAAAAGGTGCAAGAGGCACGAAAGCAATAGAAAGTGGAAAAGGGACCAGAAGCCCATGGAGAAGAGTGCAAGAGGCGCAACCAAGAGGAAGTTTGAAAGACAAAGTAAGAAATCAAGAGAGGGGAAAAAGGATCAGAGTGGTTGCGCTGAGGAAAAGCAAAGAGCCTAGCATTTTCAAAAGACTCTGATTCTACCCCATAAGATAATGATGTGTAAGACTTTGTGTAAAGGCATATCATGACCAGCTGAATTGGTTTTTGGAACTAGAGCAGCTTGAGGAAAGGTGCCCTGTGAAACCAAAAAGGAACTGTGATAGATGGTATTTTGTTTTGAAAGATGGAAGAGGCCTGGGAAGGGACCCCTGAGAGGCCTATTGAGGATTCGTCTGTGACATTGACCAAACGGGACCTGGTGAAAAGACCACCTGAAACCAACTCTGGTTTTGCCAATTTTGTTGAACCACCATTTTTCCTTTTTTAAAATACTTCCTAGCACATTTTTGTACAGTGTGAGGGCAAGGATAGGTTTAGACACAGACAGAATTTTATTTTGGACTGTTAGACAACCACGGCCATTAGAAACATCGGTTAATGGAACCAAGAAACATCAGTTAATGGAACCATCCCCTCAGAGTCAGTCGGGCATTCCACCAAACCAGGAACCTTCGTAAATCGTAAATCAAGGTTTTAAAACATATGCTCTTGAGTCTGTCTATTGATACCATGCCTGTCTCACAGTAGGCAATGGAATACCGGAGGGGTCTCCTCCTCATTCACCTTGTTGATAAAATAAAAATGCATGTTTCCCTGCTTTGGTTTCTTTCCCTCCTTGGCTCTAATGTATTTGATAAGTGGGGCGGGTGGGAAGAGTGGGGTTGTGGTATGATTGGGGAACTCGTGATGTCTGTTTTGTTTTATTTTTGCTTTAAAAATCATTAAAACACTGTTTAAAAAAAATCACCCCTGCCCCCACCACTATGATTAAATCGATTTATAGAACGGTCATTCAACTACAATTCTATAAGGTTTTTATAAAGCCTGATGTTTACTTTAACAGCATTGGTTATACGAGTACTTTAAGACAGAAGCTCCCACAGAACCGGGCTCCCAATATGAGCATAGACGAAGCACATGCAACTAGCAGCGTAAAGAACTGAAGCGTGGGCCATCACACTCACAGCCAAATACTAAAAAATAGTTTTTGCCCCGGTGGTAGTGGTACATTCCTCTGCCCCAAAAACGTGGAAAGGGCGTTTCTTTTAAGTGTAAAGATGGAGGTCTGACTCCTTGAACAACTAACAAAAGTTTTTTTGTGTGCATATTGCAGGTTGGCACTAACCAGGGCTTTGAAATACTGTGATGGTAAAAGCCATAGCTGGGCTTCACAGGCCCCAGGTCATTCCTCAAGTCTGTTTCTTTAATGTCTCACCTTTTATTATTGGGGTCGGGTAGACAAAAGTGTGGAATGGAGAGTGCTAATGACCCCTTTCCCTGACAAGTCACAAGCTCGCTGGGAAAAGCCATTAGTATTCCAACGCCCCTCATTCTGTTTATTCCCCACAGGGAATACCTGCATCACATAAGCCTGTAACAGTGTAATGCAGGCACACGTGCCCATTTTATTCAGAAAGATGCTTGTGTGAAACAATTCTGTGACGTGAAGACAAGTAGGACAACACGCAGAGATGTCTGGTTGTCTTGTGCAGGTAAGACATTTTCAAGCACTTACGGACTCTGATTTCTGAAATAAGGGCTGCTTGAATGTTGAAAACAAGGAAAGGGGTGTATTATAAAAATGGAGACAAGCATAGGTACAACTTTAAACTGAGAGTGCCACCACCAGGTTTTCTGCAAAACGTATGAAAGCTCGCAGGGCTTATCAAATACCTTAAAATGAAACGTTCAAATGCAATTTGCTGTCATTTTTCCACATGAGCGAGCCGGCCTAATCTTTACACACACACAGTTGGACTATATCGGCGTGGTACGAGATTAGTCTAGATAAACTCATAGCGTGGGTCTGTGCGCACGGAGGTCTTACTCAACAAAGTTCTGTTTCAGTCTGTCGAGGTTAATAATAGGCTTTTCTACTGTGACTGAATCATTCTAACAGCTGTAAATATTTAAGCCACAGTATACCCTATAATCATAGGATTTATACCAGCATTGATTTCAATCATGTTTCTTTCACAAAACGCTCTGCATTTTCGGGAGGACGGTGAAATAACCCCTGTAGCTGTGCCATATGTAGGAATGCACCATAATTACGCACATGGTCTGCTTTACACTAGCTCTCTCAATTTACTTTGTCGGGTATAATTAAATATTGGTTTTTATTTTACTTTTCCCAGTGCTTGATGTCAAAATGCGCTTTCGTCTGATGGATCCGTCATGACTCCACACCCTTAAATGCATTCTAAACCCTACCCAAGACTGCCTTCTATCATACGTCCCGGATAAGAACTGCATCTAAACAGCCAGTGGCAGGATGTGAATGCCCAGGCAGGCAGCTATGGGCCAACAGTCCCGCTCCTCCAAGTCTAAAACCAAACCTCACATTTACACTCTGAATTACAAGATAGCATTTCCCATCCCAAATCCCTTGGTTGTTAAAAAGGGCCTGGTACACCACCTTGGGTTTAGCAATGAAAGCTGGCGGCCTGTCCGCTGTAGCACCTCTTCTCCATCATCCCCTTTAACTTCTTGTTGCTCTTAACTGCAGATCAAGCGTTAGTTAGGCTGTGCCTTGAAGTCCAAAGTTAAATTCTCTACTAACCCTACATTTTGCTTTCGCCGGTAGGACTGCGGGCCATTTTGTAAAGGTGCATCAACAAACGAGAGACACCATTGATCCAGCATTTGATTCAATGGTACATTATGCACACGCCACCAGCACATTTCTCATTTTCTACTGAGAAGGAGGTACCCGAGCACCCTGCAGCCGTGAATTCCGATAGCCCATTTCAGGTTCAGAGGGGCATGCTTTCAGTTGAAGTCTAGACATTTCTCTAGTATCAAAACAGTTAATTTCGAATTAAATCAATCCATAAAGCAACAATGCAAGAAAAGCAGACATCCTTAGTTGTGAGAATTAATGCACTCTTAGCAGGGGCATATCAATTAGGAGAAACCAGAAAACCTTCAAACAGATGGATATAGCATAAAACACAAACAAACCCTTATAATCTCGCTCTACAATGGATATCATAAAATCAACGTTAAAAGTAATACTCTGCGTTTCCAGGCAGTTTTCAGATAGCATCCAAATTTAAAACTAGTTTTTACATCTGGAATAGACGGAAGCAATAAAAAGTAAGGTTTCACTGTCTCATACCATTTCTCCCCCCCACCTCCCATAGGCAGTCAAGGGAACAGCATATCCTTAACTCATCACACTGTGGTTAAAATAATGCTAATCGTAGGAGCCATATAGGCAGCAGACATCCTCTGACGCGCTAACACCACCCCACTCTTTCCCGTCACAGGCCCCCACTACAACTTCACTCTTGCCCATCACAGTACCCCACTGCCACCAACTCACTCTTCCTAGTCATAGTACCCCACTACCACCAACTCACTCTTCCTAGTGATAGTCCACAACTACCCCACCTAACTCTTCCTCGTCACAGTACCCCAATAACAATTAACATGAACGCCAAATCCCTCTTTCTCATCCCAGAAACTAACTAGCAATCCTACCTTTACCATCACCTCCCTCTTCCTTGTCCCAGTACCCAATAGTAACCCATCTCTTTAACCCTACACATCCATCTTCCCCGTCACAGTACCGAACTAACCCACCTCAAACTTAGTCAGTCACTCCTCCATCCCACTCTTCCTTGTCAGAGTCCCCCACTACTGGCACCTCCTCATATTCCACTATTATCCCCACTTCACTCTTCTTCCTCAGAGTCCTCCACTACCCCACCTCCCTCTTCATCATACCAGTCCCCCAATCTTCTTCCTCACTCTTCCTCACCAAGGTCCCCCAACTCCATCCACCTCACTCTTCCTTGTCAGAGTACCTCACTACCATCACCTCACACTTCCTCATCACAGTCCCCCACTATGACCAGGTCACTCTTCCTCTTCACAGTACCCTACCACCACCAATCGCTCTTCCTCTTCACACCCCCCCACATCAATGTACCAATCAATTCCCTAGCAGGGAGCACATTTTATCTAGCCTTGGTCAGAAGAATACGATGGCACGAATTTGTGTCAGATATTCAATAGCTTGCTGTCCCCATCGCAGGTGAGAGGTGTAGATAATTCCTCTCCAAGTATTTAGACAAATGCATTGTCTCCCCTGTGGTTACCCACACACAGTCATTTCAGTTTCAGAACCCCCCTTTGAAACGCCTTCAAATCATGAAATTCTCGAATGAAGGCCAACCAGCTTACTTGGTAACAGTTGCCTAAAGAGAGCAGGTGTTTTGTACGTAATTTGGTTAAGCTCTTATCCTGGCTTGCCCACAAAGATTAACAAAAATAAATCGGTTTTCATAGTGAAGTATCCAAAATATGGGTTAGTCCTGTATACAAATGGGTAGCATACGTTGATGTAGTTTGAGGGACACCCAATAAATGTGAAGAAAAACATTTTCTTCATATTGTAGCACATCCAGTTTATACACACCTCGTGATTCAATGCTATACGACTCTGCTGCTAAATTCTTTCCCCTACAGCTGTAGCATATACGATTCACTGAGTACTGGTGAAGTACATTCGCAACTAAAAAGAACGCCCGTTACTTCTTTCATCTTTACTCTACACTTACTCATGTTCTCATTCCATGAACGCCTATTAAAAGTAATTCCTAGATACTCAAAAGTTGAACAATAAGATAAGCATTGATTATTCAAGATTATTCCTGGGGTCGCTGTGGTTTACTGGAAAAGCACATTGCATAGCATTTTCCGGCATTGAGCTGAAGTCCCAGACTAATCATTTATCATAGGACTGGACCAAGGCCTGGAGGGACTCCGGGTTCTAAGAGACCTGCATCGCCAGCATTGCTCAACACCAAGATTCTTCTGCCACAACATTTACGCATGTCTGCATCCAAACGGTTTAAGATGGATGGAAGGGAGTTAGTAGAGAGATTAAACAGGAGGGTTGCAAGCAAACACCAATGCCTGGCCCCCTTCCCTACCTCAATGAGTCTGCTCCACTTCCCCTGTCTATAACGGACATGTACCTTAGAGCCAGTATGGAGAGATTCCAGCATTCAGAGTAGCAGTCTTGGAATACCAGTCTAATCAAGAGCGTTCCAGTGTAGACCTCTGTCCATGTAGCCAAACAAGGACATAAGGTCCAGGAAGGCCACATAGCCAGAGGGCCTCTGGAAATAAACATACTTGGCCAAGATAAAATATAGGTTGACACATAGGTTGAAAGCACATTGGTTGAACGTGCCCACGCCTGGCCTAAATGCTAACTTGGTGTCAGACAGGAGGTTTCTGTCCATCACCCATTCCTCTACTCTACACATTCGAATTCCCCAAAAGAGTTTTGACATCCCATCTCACAAAGTGATGGGACGATAGGAGGATGGGAGAGACTGTGTACCCTTTTATGTACATTGGCACTATAGTACCAATCATCCAGCTCTCAGGAATAGGATTTTCAGACAGACCAGCAATGAACACGTTTTTGAAAAGAGGAGCCCATAGATCAATTCAGGAATGGAATAAGTCATTCAGTATACCATTACTCTAGTAACTACTAACCAATGACTCGCTGCACTAGATTATTTGTGCACCCAGATCAGCCTTCATGGCATTTTTAAGTTGTTCCACACATGTTGCAAGACAGGTTTCCTTGCCCCTCATTTGGCAGGTCATTATTTTGACGCAAGCCACAATGCACCCTTTAGTTCCCATTTGTGCAGTACAATTGGTTTTGCCACTAGCAATGCTTTGCAGGGCAGCGCTGAGACAAGTTTATAATTTACTTGAAAGAAGCAGTATATGAATACATAAAAGTAAAACGTTATTCACTGAAATGCAAGTGCATGTGCTTATACGCCTATGTGGAGGGTTGCATTCAGACTTGCATCTCGAATCATTGCTGGTCTACCTTAATTTTAGATTGTGCTTTTTGGACCTCGTCCATTACAATGGGATTACATTTTTTTACTGTATGTACGGCCATTGACGATTGGCTTCCTTTTCAGGATCCGCTTAAAGCCCTTCCATGAACTAATATGGACCCACAGTTCCTTCTATACAGAATCATTATGTAGACAGTTGAGGTCCTCATGGCTGTATCATGCAAGTCAGTGAGAAAAGATGAGAAGTTATTGCATTTCAAGCTGACCCTCTCAAACTCAGTTTGACTGTGCAACATACCTGAAGGTTACTTAGGACAAAGTGGGGGACATTAACCTTTTCAAAAGGGCTGGTGGATTCAGCTATGAGAGGCTCTTCAAGAAACCTTCCCAAAATATTGAAGTCGCATCCCAAACACTATAAAATCAAAAGAGGGCTGCACAATTTTCTGCCAAACAAAGGTTCCTCACTACTCACTTTTTGACACAAAATATTTACTATTTTCCTAAAGGCAGAGGCTCTAAAGACACAGATGCAATGGAAATAATTAATTGCAAATTCTATCACACAACTACTCTGCCACTTCCCGCCTCATCCACAAACCACCTTACAGGTGTCATCTTCCTAGATGAGATTGTGGAATTGCTTTCTACAGCTTCAGAGTGTCACACAAACAAATCCTTCCTTGGAGAATTCGACCTCCCCAGGACACAATCAACCAAAATCACTAGACAGGCGTTCCTGACACCAGCAGAATCGTTAGGCATGATCCAACATTTACTAGCACTGACATGCATTAGTGCTAATACCCTAGACCTCATCATCTCACCCTCATTGTCCTCAACTGCAGAGAGCATGCAGCTATTCCTTTCTTATCACACCCCCTGATAGACTACAGGGGTCAGGATAAACACCCCCATGGTGGCACTGCGCTCCTTCAAAAATCAATCCAATAGAGGTGCTGTTTCTCCAACGTCCCCACCACCTTAACATTATTGGGCAGAACCCTACCCTTCAGAAGAATTAGGCCATGCCAGAACCGAACCGATCTCTCTACGGAAGCTTAAACCCATCCTTCATTTTAAAAAGGACCTCTGAACAGCAGTCCATACCATAGAGATCTTGATTATTGATGGGGGCAATGCCCTACTTGAAGGGTACCTGGCTGCTCACCTGGCTCTCCAGAAAAATGCCCACCAGACACTGTGGCTCTCCTCGTCACCAGCTCAAGGAAATTTGACCACACCACCTCCAATTTGCACATATGACACTAGATTCCCATCCCAGCTAGAAACTCTTTCAAACCCGCACATCACTGCTAAGGAATGACCTTCAATGGTCTTGTTGGGATGCACGTACAGTGTCCCAGCCAGGCTAAATGATTCCAGTAGAGAAAAACCTAGATTGAACCATCATGGAAACAGACTCAAGATGGTGCTGCAGAAGCACACACATTGTTATAGTTGGGTTTCACACATATTAGATACTCACATATAGCAACACAAAGAGCAACAAAATGCATTATTGTCATGGTTGCCGAGTTCATAGATAGGGCAGCATATATGCCCAGTGTTAAGGTTTTGTATTCATAGTATCTTAGTGTAGTGTGATGTGTGAGAAAGACCAAATTAGATGGAAAAGGAGACAGCTAGGTATTTTGGTAGACGCAAGGTCAGTGTGTTTACATGGCAGGAGTGTTGCCATGTTGGATGTTAAGGCCTATCACACAGTGAATAGAACAAGGCCATTATATGGAGCTTTGCATCTGTTAGTTCAACTTCAAAAATGAATCCCCTTTCCTGTTCCCCAGAAGAAAAGCTGAGGTCAGAGGCACCCATTGTACACAGATAAGTGCTAATTGTGTCCAGCTGCAGCGTTTGAATAGGGTGGAAAAGGAATGAGAGTTGGCAGGAATGTACCCTTTGAAGGATAATTTCATGAGAACAGGGGATAAGGTTTTGTGATACCAATGGACAAGATGAAAATGTGGAGCACTACTGCCCTCCCCAATGAGCGGGCATCCCACATGAATTACAAGCAGACAACCAAAAGCAAATAAATTCCTGAAATTCAGAAGAACGTAATGTAATTATTGGGTACGTGGGGTTCAGGGGAGTTAAGAGGGAGCCATGTCTGGAAATTCTGTGATTTGGTATAAGAGAACCAGAGGTGATGCCAATAAATTAAGTACAAGTCAAGGAGGCAGCTTTTGTGCACCACAGGTTGATGAGGCCTATTGTATATTAGTGCAGAGTTGGCATCGCCAGTTTACTTTGATCACTTCTGGAACAGGGGGGGGCACACATCAAGTGATGGTCTCAATTTACAAATATATCAATAATGGAAAACCACCAATCAGGTACCTGGATTTGATTGTGATGATGAAGGGGATCACGTGTTTAGGGGAATGGATTTAGATTAGATGTGGCCAATTGGTCCAGGGACTATGGTGGGGATTAGCATGCTCTATATGCGGTAACCAATGCAGGTTGAAGATTATGCATAGTATTATTAATTTGCAGTCTCTCCGCTATAAAAGATGTAATGTCTTGAGATAAGACAAGCACCGTGTCAGTTCGGTTCTACGTGACCGTCTGAGACCTTGTTTCCCTTGCAAAGTAGTGCCGTGACTATTTGCTCCATTTGGATTCTTTTTACGGGCAGTTTTTGGGTGACTTTCCTTTCAGTCTCAAAACACTAAACACTTAAGAAAATCTCTGGTTTAATGTCCTCTCAAACTGACCACAGATGGGCTAACCTATACAACTCTGCTGGTGATGCAGACCTGCATACCATATATCTAAAAATCACCTTAAGTCTCCTGCTTTACGTGCAAAGGGATACATAAAAGCTTAACCACAAGCTTTTGAGCAAACAATCAAACAAGCATGTGAATACTGGAGTGCTTTAAACATCTATATAAATGGAAAGAAGACAAATACAAATGGCGAGACCTCAAATGCAAATGATTAGCATGAAAGGAGTAAAGGATTAAAATGAGGTCGCAGTCGTTTGAGGAGGGCTCTTCAACAAGTACCCTTAACATCAGTGATGCCATAATCTCAGACAATGGCCCTGGGGATCAGGAAATCTGGCAACAGAAACTAGAGGCTGACCCTCTGCATGGGCGTCTTTATGCAAGGGCAAAAAGGGGCTCTTGACGAGAGCCCCCACTTTGGAGAGGGGGGGGCCTACAAGGCTGCCTGAACTAAAGAAGTAAGATTCTATTGTTCACCAGACTTAAATGGGACACATCAGGACATTTTATGGCATGCTGCCGAGGCTCTAAACCCATTACCTTTCAGTTTTGACAAGTACATTCTGCTCTTATCAATCCATCATGTAATGCTTTCTCTGTTCACTGTGATATATATATATAGGTTGTGTGTTCCTATGGCAGAACTCTATAGCATTCTTTCCTTCTGGTGGGAATTACGGTGATCATGTGCAATAGCCAAAGTTAAAATGGATATTGATAAATTGAGTGCCACAATGGTTCAGAAGTTAGCTCAGTGTGTTAAGCACTCATTGCAGATTATATGTGTTCATATGCAAGATTAGAATAGCACATTCCAGCAAGGCTGGCTGAGCCTTTCTTATGTTTGAACTTTATAAGCCTGCTTGCATATGCACTTGGTTTTGCAGCACAACAGGTTCTATTATCAGCATTGTACCTGAACCAGATATGATTGCTATTAAAACTAACATGTCATCCATATGGTGAAGGTCTAGAAATTGGTTTGTTCAGACAGGATGTTGTAAAAATTAGGCAAGCACCTCCAACGATTGGCATAAACTGTTAGGCCAAAAGGTGAATAATTGTCCAAATTCAAGACTGTGGAACCAAAGTGTTCATGCTTGTATCCTGGCTTTGCCAGTAGACGATCTAGTGATGATCCTGGTCAAATCTAATATCTCTTACATTACTGTGCTGTCTTCTGTGAGGTTTGCCTTCTTGCATGCTGGTGCCATCGTATAGCCCATTAATTTATCTTTCTTCTTATGTAGGCCATGTGAGTGGAAGGGGTGATAGAAAGAAGAGAGCGGAGCAGATGTTGCAGGCCTCGGGCAAGCATATTTTAAGGGCTGCTTGTTTGACACAAAAACCGGTTTGCTTTTTTGTAAAGTCAAAGGTTTTGCTGCAGGTTTATAAATGACAATTGCACAAGCCATTGTTTGGGAAGTATTTAAAGCATTTACATACAAAATATAAATACAGATTAAATCTGTTAAATCACATTGGTTGTTATGATGGTACTTCAATGCTTCCCGAGACGATGGAGAGAATGAAGCTTCTAATCTGCATCCACTATCTATGCTATGGCATGTGTAGCCTTCTCCTTCCTTCCAATTGGATTCTTCTATCCATGCATAAGCACCTTTGCATTCTGTGAGGCAGCTGTGAGCTCTGGGTTGCATGTACATTTTACACACAGTCCTGCATTATTACTACAGACTGCATACCTACCTAGATGCTATTGATTAAAAAGTATCCTGTATCAATACTAGAACAGATGTAACCTCTTTGTAGATGACTAATGTTCGGATTAGAGCAAGAACGAAGAAGATAAGGGGACTTGAAAGGAGCAAACATGTTTATTTTGAATGCTGCGAGGCAGCTTATCAACCTATATGTTGCGATTGCGATGAAGGGAGGGGGGGGGGGTGCGAACAGATATTCTCGATTTTTTTATGTTTTCTTATTTTAGTGGGCATTTGTAAGGCGCTTCTACATCAAGAAAATGGTATTTCAAGGCGCCCACAAGGCAAAGTGAAGGGAACAAGCGAAACATAAGAATTAAAAGCGCCAAATACACAAAAAGTAATCCTCCTATGCCTTGTGAAAATTTGGATCGCACAAGTGCAGAGAGATAGAGGTAACAGGGGTAAGTGCTAGAGCATCCACAGAGGAGTCAAGTGCCAGGGGGGTAGTGGCAAGACAACAGGTAAGTGTGAGAGCCGGTTGCTAAAGCAACAGCTATTTGCCAGGCATGGACTACTGGATGAGAGAGGGGTCACCAACCCATCAATAAGTGCAGGTCTGTGAGGCAGCACAGGCAGAGTGGTGCCCGAAGGCAAATGCAAGGGGAGGGCGAATGCTCCCAGGACGACACAGGAGGGCCCAGGCCACCAATCACAGCTACTGTGGGGCTTAGCACCGGAGGGAGAGAGGGAAGGAGGAGGAAAAGAGGAAAGTCTTGAGGTGCTCGCAGATATGTAGCTCAAGATGGAGAGAAAGGGGTAGGCTTTTCCAGATGAGGGAGCAAGCTGAGGAGAGGAAACAGCCGCCCGCTCCCGGCTTCGAGAAGCGCTCGACAAGCGGAGTTGGAGCGGAGGAATCAGAGGGATATGAAAGGAGAGTATTTGGTGAGAGCAAGTTGCAGATAGCGTGGTCCTCGGCCCCAGACAGCCTTATTAGTGATGCCGAGGGATTTAAATTTGATTCTTGCAGCAACTGGGAGCCAATGGAGAGATCTTAGTGCTGAAGAGAAACGGTCCTTGGGCTCAATGCAAAGGATAAGTTTTGCCTCTAAGTTTTGATCACTTAATTGGTTTAGTTTGGTGTAGGTTGGGGGGGGGGGGGACAAAGATGTCCATGCACAGGGCCCAAAAGTGCTTAAGATGGCCCTGAGCCTCTGCACCCAACACGCTCAGCCAGATTCAGTAAGTATTGCTGGCCTAAAATGCAACTGTGACAGAAAGCCAGGCAATGTCCAGCTTATAAAGCATTCTTGCTTTAGCACTCTGGCCAGTGGAGGAAGCAACGCTGCTAGCCTCTGCTGCCAGTGCTAGCCACAATTTTAAAATCAATACAAATCAACCACTCCGTCACGACAAAAACTGACAGGGTTCTGAGTTGAGAGTATGTGGAAGCATGGGGTTGGGGGGTGGAATCTTATAGAAACGATCTTGCTTGGTCTTCATTATCGGTTGCTTTTCACACAGTGCGGCACAATGCACCACACCAGTGCTCCGCTTTAGTGTAAGTAATCTTGATTCCATGATGTACTATTCTCGCTACTGCAGACCATTACACCAGGGCCGTAATTGTTGCTCCCAGAATACATTATATTTTAGCACAAATCCTCTACAAATTATTTTCACAAAGATTAAAAATATGTGACCATGTATTTTATATTCATGCTATTGCTATATATTCATGCCTCCTGAGACTGTGCAGAAATGAGAAAAACATGCCTACAGAAGGAGAAAATAATAGACTAAGTAGTAAGGCAATGCAAATAAAATAATGTCCCACTATAAATGGGCTTTGTGAAAAAAGTCTGCCATTACAACCAGCTAAAAGCAAAATGCCCTATTCTCAGATGCCACCAATTTGAAGAACCCACCTCATATGCTCAGGCATCAATAAAGTAACATTTCACAACAACTCGCACAAAATCATGCATAAATGAGCGTAGGCCTCGCGTTCATTACAAGCCTCCAATATCAACGTTTTCCTCTGCAGATTTTTCAACAGGAAACAAGTTGTGTGTGGAATGTTTTTCCTCCATCGTCCTGCATTGTTTCTAAAATTGGGAAAGCCACACGTTGACCTATCTGATGGTGCAGCCACGTGCATAAAAGCAGCTGTCCACCCTGCGGCGTAGCAGCATGATTAATGGAAAGGCTAATACAAAGGCCGAAATGGCAAGAGCAAGCCCATCTCGACTTCCTGTGGCCAACTCAATGGCACCCATTCACCAGAATTTTCAGAAGTGAACCCGTTCCAGCTGAGAAGTGCATACTTACAGATTATAAAGCATATCGGCCATGTTGCTGCGGTAGTACAAGGCATTTCTATAGGCGCTCTCAGCTTCGGAAATCTTGCCCTGGCTCTTGAGAACATTTCCAAGGTTGCCCCATGCTGCCAGAAAGAGAAAGCAGGATTAAGTGAAAAAGCGTTCATGGTAGTCAAAGCAACCGGGCAGTGCATGCAAAGAAACAAGGCAAAGAAAACTGAAGCATGACAATGTTTAGAGTTAGTGCAATATTACAAAAATAAGTCATTCACGGAGATCACTACTATAACCATATGACAAAACATTATCCAGAAAGATGTCCTAATGAGCAAGCTTACAGAAGGTGCTTTCCAGGTACCGGTTTCACACACATGGCCGTATGAAGCAACAAGGAAATCATTAAATATATAGAGATCCGGGGTGGACATTTCCATTCACCCCTGTGGCAATCACAGGGATTTGTCGCTTCTCCCCAAGGGGGAGCCTCCCTGTGAGGCTAGGGGGTTGAGCCTGCTCTGCAAAACCCCCTACGGGTCAAGGCACGCAGGACCTCACCGGGAGAGACTCTCGCTTGGGGACAAGGACTCCTGTTCCTATGAGGAGCTCCCTAGGCCAACTACCACAGCCGCACCCATTGGACTGCCTATTAAAGCAAATAAAGTGGCATCTTTATCTTTGGCTGAAAGCACTTCGAAAAGAAACCCAACTCTGCAAAAAAAGGAAGATAAAAGGCACATATTTAACTGACGAGTAGGAGAGAAAGAGTAGAGCCTTGTACACCGGGGAAGCCTGCTGACATCATTACGCCTTGACGAGGTGGAGGGCAAGCAAGCTACAGAGCCCACGACTTTTAATAAGGCAGAGAACGCCACTACAAGATGCCAGAGGCCCGGAGTATGCAGAGGCAAGGAAAGCATTGTGAGGAAGGAAGGAGGAACTGACTACTTCGTGGTGGCATCACCACAAGAGTAGCATTGTGGGCAGGATGCAAAACGACACAGATCACCGGTACGGGAAGCGTCTGCCAGCGCCCGTGCAGAGCAGGAACCAGAGGAGCACCCGAGAAGCGAGAAGAGCGAGTAAGCAATACCAGGCGAGAGCAGAGCCTTACTGCCATCTCCAGCACAGAGAGAGGTAGCAGGGGACTCCAGAGGAGCGGGAGGCTGCCGGGACACCATTATAGATTGGAAGAAAATCGTCCCATTCCTAAGGACAAGAAAACAGAACTAGGGAGACAAAGCTCAGCATAGGGAGTACCTCCTGACCCACGCCTCCCCCAACCAATTAAGAGCCCACTATATCCCATTAATTTCTTTGGATTCGATAAGCACTAGCTGTCCCTCATATAGAGCCACGTAGACCCTTCTATACCAACAATGAGCCAAGAACCAGGCCGGGGTATGAAGAGAATATATATTTAAAGTATATGTTCAATGCATTTTTCTTTAATGTTACACACGCCACCTTCACTGTGGTACAAAACAAAGCTTCAGACAATGAACTTTCCTTTCCGTAATAAGCAGGCAAATATGACTTGATAAAATGTATAGTAAAAACAAAACGCAGTTTGTATTTTCAAACAAATTGCACATTGTACATTCAGTCCTTTGTTTAATTTTTTGCGCGCTTGAAAATGCTAGCAATTTTGGAATCACACTGATTTGCAAGGATGCATGTGGCAAATAGAACCCAGTTTCCTTTTCACCTAAAAGCAATACAAAATCGTTCTGCTATCAGGGACACTTCTCAACCTCAGGACACAGTGTATATTGTTCAATAGAAATTACACTAGTTTCACTTTGAAAAGTGCTTCTGCCCCAAGCACCAAAAACCCAGTCATCTCATGCCTGGGTTTTTTGGTGCCTGGGAATGTACAATGTGTAACTTGTTTTAAAATCCAAACTGTGTTTTGTTTTTACTCTAAATTTGTCATATGTGCCTGTTTATTAGGGAAAGGAAAGTTCATTGTGTGTTGAAGCTTTGTTTTGTACCCTTTGTTTAGGGCCGGGAGGATAGCTCAGGGCCAATGCGCCCACCTTGGAAGCAAGACGACAGAGCAACTCGGGTGCGATCCCGGGCTGTGCGCTTAGAATCCTCTGGGTATTAAGCGCCTTATAAATAACCAATTACAATTACTGAGAAGGTGGCGTGTGTAACCATTAAAGAAACATCTATTGAACATACACTTTAAATAAATATATATTCTATTTTTACCCCGGCCTCGTTCTTGGCACATTGTTGCCACATGGGGAGAGGTCTACTTGGCTCTATACGAGTCATAGATAGTGCTCATCAAATCCAAAGCAATGATAAGGATATTGGGGACTCCCTATGTATATCGTTACAAAGTTGGGGCTTGTGCCAGGATTTTCATACCGTCTTATTGACTCATGACAAGTGCATTGTGACACTATTCACTCTGGTGTAAATGCATTGAGGTGGATAGAAAGTTGTTTTTGTTTTATTAAAGTACCACGATTTCTGTGATAGTCAGAGGCGGCCTCTGTATTGTTGGGAGCATTTAGTTGGAGATGCGGCTTGACTGGCATTACACACGTTCTGAGGTGCTTTCCTCTGTTGCTTTGGGCAGGTGGAAACGCTGCAAGCTGAACTCCCGGTGGTTCGTAGGTCATAACAGGGGCAGCCGAGGCCGTGCGGTTAATTGCGGTACATTGTCATCGTCTGCTGACACCCGGCCGAGAGCCGCCGACACCCCCACTGACACCCGCTCCAGTGATAGGAGTACGGAAGAGCAGTGAGGTACACGCGCCAGCGCTCCAGTTTCCCAGTAGTGATACAGGGTGTGAATTAGGAAGCCAGTAAGCAGGGAAAAATCTAGCTAGTAGGGCTGGCAGTATTGTTTCACAATTAATAGTGTTTGCATAAGGGTGGACACATTAAAAGTGCTAAAGTGTCTTTGCGAGGTCGACGAGGCACATTGTCGCATTGAAGGAGTCCATTTTTAGCTATTTTTTTAGTTTTTTTTTTTACATATTTCATTTTATTTTTGCCTTTTCAAATCCTTTTTAAATTCATACTTAAAAGGAAATGTTGTGCATTTATAATTTAAGGAGTGGTCCACTGGAAGACTTTCTGTGGGCCCCAGAACCAGATGGCATCATTTCATTAAACACAAGCATGAGACAGCTTGAAAAAGCAGTGGGGAAAATTACTAAAAACAACCCCTGAGACCAGCATTCTATGGTCAGTGATTCAAGGTTACAACTCTGAGCAGTACCAACATCTCAGTTAAACGAAATAAGTAGCAACAAAGTAGTTGGAAATATTTTGAGTACTAAAATGGCACATAAAAAGACCATGGATTTCACTCTAACAACTAGTTACATGAAGAGAACCATCAAAGACCTTCTGCTGAGAAGGAAATACCACAGCGCAGGAGACGAAGAACAGCTTAGATTTTAGGACCTAATCACCCCTCTTGACTTATGCGACTTTTTGCTGGACAGTAACATCGACCCAGTAAACCTAGTAAATTCATCACAGATCAACCTACCTACTTCCCAGGTATCATTTACACAGTCTTGCCCTAAGCCCACCAATAGGGCAATCAGAAGCACATGAAGGGGTTCCTGCACAACAAAATAAGGGCCCTCAGGGCACAGACTATGGAACGTTCTCTGTAGGATCCAACAAGGCTACATTAACGGATTTGAGTTTTGTGCTGAACTACCTAGTGAATGTTTTTTAATTGCTACACAGTGATCTGCAGACCCACTCGGGCCTCCTCCTCGAAGTAACGAGAGAAGTGAGCGGATGTGAAAGCTCTTTAGTGGGTCAAAAATCAGTGGTAAACTTATCCCTAGGAAACCCCATGGCCGACTTTAAAAAAGACATCAAAACACAGACAGCAGCAATAGAAGAATAACAAGGTAAATGGGTAAAGGCGCAGGAGGCATCAGATGCCTTGAGTAAAAAGATAATACTCCTTCAGGAATCCTCTCATAAAAGGCTAAGTAGGGAGACAGCAAGTGCGAAAGAAATCATGATGAATGGGGAAATGGACCTAAATGATACACCTCCATCAATTTCTATGATGTAAGAATTCATTTGCCTGGCCCAATCGTGTGAGGATCCTGTCGTTGGGCAAGAAGGGAGCCTTGATTCGAACTTGGGCCCTCCAGAGGTAAAGACAGTGTCAATTTCTAATGCACCTAAAACTAATGGTAAAACAAAGAAAAAGAGGAGAACGTTAGATGGTGAATTAAAAGGACCACCATCATAATCAAAACCCGGAACAAAAACCCAAGAAGAGCAAGGGTGCTATGGCACATTTTGTCCGGGCCATCTCTATTCCCTCATCACCGATGAACAGTAGTTGGGGCAGGAAGATCCCTGAAAGCTTCAAAGCACGTTCCATCTTCTGGAAAGGACGCAGGAAGATCTGTAAATGCAATTCACCCAGAGTGGTCCTGCCAGAGCTCTGTGGGTGTCCAAATAATGACACCCCAAAAAGAACAGAGGGTGGCTCCACTTTTACTCAGGGGAAAGAAAATAATCCTCAATAAACCTCAAACTAATATATCGGAACCAAATGGGGTAACTCGGGAACCCTGCCCTCGGGGGCGGTCTACTTTTGCGATGGGCCTTCCCTCAAATTAAGCAGGCATTTGGATTCTGCACAAAGTCTGTCTGGCCCTAATCTGGCTAATGACCGCTTGAATACAAGAAACGTCTCAGAGGGAATCCAGGGACCAGATATACCTGCCCAAAGGGGGATAATAGAAATCAGGAAAGCAATGCAACTTCACACTGATAACAACTCAAGTTCATCATCTTCCAACATAGTAAGAGGAGGGCAAGGTACAGCCACAAATGATTTCTAAAGGGATAGCATCTCCAACACTCATCCGTTTGCAATCTCCCACATACGGGCCAAGAGTATAACTGCAATAAACAAGTTCTACTGCTTGAATAGATCCGGTAGCCTAGCAGAATTTCACAAGGTTGACAAGCTCCTTTTTGTTTTACAACAGAAGACATTGAATATGTTAGGTTTCCAGACTACAAGAATATTCATATCATGGAAATGGGACTGAAAACGAAATTGGGGGCAAACGCAATTCTAACTTCAGCCCATGCACTGCAAGTTCTGGTCATCGAGGTGTCTGCTGAACCTTTATATGATCAGGACAGAGATCAGAGGGAGTGTTCACTAGACAGGAAATGCAGCTGTGAACTAAGAGGTCCAGCAAGAATAAAGAAAATAAAACATCCCTGATGCAGAACCGGCAAAAAGGAAATCTGCAGATTGCATGGTCCAAGGTCTCTGAAATAATCTTGCAGGTTTTCCAGAATCTGGGCTTAGAAGAGAAGTCACTCTAGCCCTGAAGAGCTCAAATTCCTGGGATGGAATATGAGGGGGTCTAGCTCATTTAAAATCAAGCGTACATGAGGAGATTTTCAACAACCATGACCTAATAGCTCTCCAAGAGACCTGGTAAACTGGGGTTAAAGGTGGATGGGTTTTCAATAGTGGAACTATTGGCCCTTAGCCAAAGTATAGGAAGACCTGCAAAGGTCCAGCTCCTGCCCCTTAGAAATTCAATTTTTAACATGGAGGTGGTGAGCAATAGACAATGGATCTCGGCGGTAAAAGCTAGACTAAGCAATAGAGCCTATTGGCACAGCATTGCAGCGATAAACTGCTACTGGAACCTCTCGGGCTAACCACTCCCAGTTTTTCTTGAACAACTGGTGGATGTTATAACAGAGATTAAGACATAAAACATTGCACACATTAGAAAATATCCTTCTCACGGGAGACCTGAATTCTCACTGCATTAAAACAATTGACGCAAAGGGCAATCACAAACTTCCATCAAGGAATGGGAATTTATGGACCAAGTTCTTGTCAGATTGGGACATGCAGATGGGCAATGGGAACATTAAGGGACACGTACCCCCAGCGCCCACATGGTCAAGGGGTAAACAAGGGTCCACGATTTACTATTTCTATCTAAGGTTTTCTTTAATGCCTGTGCAGATATTCAGGTTAAAATGTTATTGATCATAACATTTGGGAAGGCTACCTGTTGAATGAAAAGACATGCTTAGTTAGATCATATGCCCCTCAAGTTATAGTGAACAATGGTGGAAATAGACTATCTAGGTTTTGAGGGAGGGTTGGGGGGGGGACGCTTGAATGAAGAGTTCTCGGCTTTTATGATTAACTGTGCGGATGTTCAGTGGGAATTATTGTGTGATCCAAAGTCCTTTGTGGATTTCCTCTGGGATATTCACCCCCCCCAGGATTGTGGGAGAGTTTCCAAAGGTGAATCAGGTACATTCCTTCAACAAAGAAACTTACCAAAAGAAGAGAGTTGAGAAGGGATATAAGAAGAATAACAAATAATTCTTATGTTCACAAAGAGAGAAGTGCACAGATTAAAGATTTACGGAAGAAATGCAGAAATTCCTCCATCTTCAAAAAGACAGGGAATCCATGTTGGGGGCTGGGGGGAATGCTCACTCTCGGGATTTTGGGTCCATCATAACCGCGAGAGATAAATCACAGGCCAGCTCTCAGTGTATTATTATCCAAGAGAGAGTGCCATAAACATTTCTCAGCCCTTTATGAGCAACCAGATGGTAGGGGGAGAATCAAATGTGAAGATTTAGATTGGTCCTTGGACTTCACGCAAGACCCTATAAGGTATCTAAGAGATCCTACAGCTCTAGGGCATCGGGCCGAATGGGTTGACTAATTACAATTTGTTTTAATCAGATACTCCCATGTGGTCCTATATGTTGTACCGTCTATTTATGCATGAGGCAATAGTAATCCCTATCTACAAAAAGGAAGATCGGGTTGACCCGACTAACAATTGCCCGATCTCTCCCCTGGATGTAGATGGCACCATTTTTGTAGGGCTGGTACTGATGCAGCTGGAAGCATGGGGTAAAAAGTCTGATATCCTCTCTAAAAACAGATAGGGTCTGAAGGGGCCCGTCAACAATGCTAAACGGCATGTTGATCAACATGGTTTCAAGTGAATCTTCTCTAAAGGGGGCGGTTCTCCCCTTTTCGGTGCCTGAGTATATCTATCCCAAGTATTTGACAGAGTAAATAGAACTAATCTGTGGGAAAAGTTAATAAATTGGGGTCTTCCACCTTCTCTATTGGCCATAATAATAGAGCTCCATAAGTACTCCCATCTAAGGGTAAGACTAGACAGGCAGAGGAGTCTCTTTATGTGCATCTATACTGAATGTGGGGTAAGGCAAGGGTGCATGATAGCCCTCTGCTTATTCAACCTTTAATTGGCTGACTTGTCAAAAAATCTGTAAATGTCTGGCCTGGTCAGTCCAAAAGGTGGGCCGGTGTGTTTGAATTGGATGGCCTGTGCCGCTGACCTAGTGCTGCTCGATCAGACTCCGGTAGGCCTCCAGCGCTTGTTACTTCCGTTGGGAGAATATGCCCTAGCAAATGGCTTAAAAATCAACACAGCTAAGTCTAAAATTGTAATTTTCTAAAGACCTTTGAAAAGGGTACCAGCTTTTACTTGGAGATTGGCATGGGAGGTCCTGGCAGTTGGCCAAGAGATCCTGTATCTGGGAATCAGTCTGCACTCCTTTCCATCACAGGAGCACGTACGTAAAGGTGTCTATGGATGGAAAAGCCAACCAGCTGGGTTGCCAAATGAAGAAAATAAAATATGACCTATGCAAGTTTGAAGTGTTGCCATTAATACAATTCTACACTGAAAAGGTCATCCCATTGGGGCTGTATAGGACAGACATTAACCCAAGGCTAACTGCAATAGACCGGGCAAGGAGAGAAGGGAAAATATGTAAGAACGTGTTCTCTTCCCCAATCACTATGCCAGTATCAGATACAAACTAGGGCTTCAGTCCCTTTTTCACACTGAGTGGAGGTTATCTACATTCAGATTGATCTTGGTACCATGGCCCAACTCCCTCTAGGAGGAGATTAATACTGTCCTACAGGTTCATAGTAATCTGTTACTAAATATTTCTGAGAAACTGGCATAGGAAATTCTTGGGTTTTATGACTGTACAATGCAAGAGCTTGTGGAAAACCTGTTGCAGGTAAGAAATTCACTACAATTAAATGATTGGGTCCGAACTATCCCGGAAATGCGCAGTCTGAAAGTTCACCAATCTCTGTCATTGTTGGACAAGCCACGGGGGATAATAATGCGCTACCTGCAGTACTCTCCTAGCCCTGGGATTCGAGCTTATTTCTTAAGATTCAGGTTGAAAATTTTGCCCACAAGAGAGATTCTGTAAACTAGGCATATGGACCTATATACTCACAACCTCGGTACATGCTGTGACAACCAGTGTGTTGAAAATCTTAGACATGTCCTGACTGAATGTGTGGGAACAAAGGAAATGAGAGTCAAAAGGTTCATTAAATTTGTAGATAAGCATTGGTGGTTGGACTTGCAGTCATTTTGGGAATGTATGAATGTGGGCCACGAGAGGTTTCTGACATGGGAAGTAATCAAAGTATTGAAAGAGCTTAAGTTGCTCTGTAAATCGGCTTGAGTTGTGAGAATTGATCTGTTGGTCTTATTCCGGTCCAGCTTATTCTTATTAAAATTGTAATCACTGTATTTGCTTTGCGGAAAGATTGTTCCGCGTCTTGTGTAAGTTATTTGAAATTCTTCTCGTTTACTATTTAGTTTTAAATTGTCTCTTTTGTATGTATGTGAAAAGTCAGGTTTTATTGGCTGTAACACATTACATTAAAAAAAATAAAATAGTACCACCACGACTTGAGCCATGGGTTCCAGAGAGGTGTATAGGTGTAGAAATTTAAGATTGTGTGGCGTACCAATGCAAAAAAAGAGATTTTAGAATTGTTTTTTGATTAGGCATTGGGTATGAAAATCAAGCAGTAACAGGGTGATTTTGCCCTTGCGCAAAGAAAGTTTTACCAAGTTACAAAAAGTCCTTTTAAAATTACTAGCATAGAAGTGAGTGATGCCAGGAAGCATCTGCTGGCTAAGCTGTTCATTCGAGGAGCATGGAGTGAGATTGAAGCCGGGAACTGGAAAACGAGAATGGTGCAGGAGGTTACCTCAGAGAGCACTGACATTTGGCTTGAAGGTGGAATATTACACAAAGCTTTGGAGGCATTTTACATGACTCAAAATGCTAGTGAAAAACTGAGTCAAATGGCCCAGCTTACAGCTTATTTGCATTTCCACTTGCAGTTAGAGGAAGTGCGAGTAGAAAATAGGGAGGCCTGTGTGCCGAATCAGACAGATTTTGAAAGAGGCACAGAAAGAAAGCAAACAGTTAGAAGATAAAGCACAACAGACATATTTTTTAACTAAAGCAACAAAACCTCATTGAGCAATTACAAAATGAGGCAAAAACCCAGCTACAGGCCAGAGGAGAGCAAGAAAAGGTTTGCTGTGCTCGAAGTAATAGGCAAAGAGAGTGAATTAACTGTGAGCCATCCCCAATGCCAATTGTGGGACCAAACTGGTCACACTAGAGGGCTGTTAGATGACATTGTGGCCCTCAAACAACAAATCAGGGAATTGGAAAGGCAAAACAGTCAGTTCAATCATTAAAGAGATAGACTCACAACAGGAGTTTGAGGAATTGCTTCAGGATTTAAATATTCTGAAGCAACAAAGTACAAATGAGTAAAGACAAAGATGCATTAAAAGTGAAAATGATTGCAGAAAACGGTCATTCCTAGTCTCAGGAAACAACCAGAAAAAGACATGAGAGCATGGAGCTTGTGAAGCATATGAAGCAAGCAGTAGCTGACCCGTCACAGGCAGCGAATTGCAGGGGTGCATTAGTGAAAGAAATTAGTTTCTTGAAAAACACGTGCCTGGAATATGCAAACATAATGCAGAATTTCCAAAGAGAAAATGAAACATCTCTGGAAGAAGGGAAATAAAGGGTTGATTAGTGGCACAGAGAAGGGTGCTCGAAACTAGTCAGGCCTTGATGTCAGAATTAAAAAAAGACAGCTCTCTGTATATCAAAAGGAATTAAGGACAGAGAGAAGTAGGTGTGAGAAGTTTATAAATGAAATTAAAAATATAAACAGGCTCTGAGGAACCCTGACCAATCAGGGTATGGGATGAAGACCCTCTGATCAAGGTTCAACGCCCCTCCCATCAGGGACCTCAGGCCAGGTATCCACCATTTCCAATGCACAAATAGGAACTGACCTCATGCATGCCACCAATGAAGAACAGGGGAACATGAGGCAGTTGGAAATACCCAGGCTTAGCCAAAATGATCCAGAAGGCCAGTCCAAGTCTGATATTGTTGAGTATTCATCTCTACCAAACAGAAGGGAAGGGCCGGACCAGCATGCCCTGCGAGACTAGAAAGAATACTGCAAGTACTTCAGATCATGAAAACTCCTATGATGGGAAAATCAGGGAGCTGGATTGGCTGAAGATGATATTACAAAGAGACCACCTGACTCGCTTCGCTGAGGGAGAAAAGCCAGAGCTTCAGCCTAGGAAGGGCATACTAAAAACCTCTATACATTCAGGGGAAACGGGGGATTTCCCCAGACTCCCAAGAAGGAGGGATGATGGAACAGCTTTATCCTGAGCATAAAAGTGACCACATGGATCTGACCCAGAGAGTTCACTGCGATCCAGGTGAGAGGAGTCCAGATTCTATGAGTAGAAATAGCAGCTCTGAGTCCGAAAATGAACGAACACAGGTGCAGAGGAAGAAAAAGAATGCAAAACAGGGGAAGGGCTGTGTTAAAGACCCAAACAGACAGATGAAGGCCATAAAGCACTTCCTAACCCCATACCATAAGAATGGCAAGTATTTGGTGTGGGGGCATTTCGAACTTTATGAGCAGAGGTTGTCATTTCAGATCAGAAATTATGTGAATTTTATAGCATTTGCCAAATGGACATTCTCACCAGAGTACTCTGTTTTTTTTGCAGAACTGGAGGACCTGGATCTTTATAACTGGTCCACCTATAAGGCAGCCATTTTGAAGGATTTCTCAAGACAGAAACCTACAGGAGGCCTGTAAGGCTGCATATAACTTGCAATGTGGGGAGGATGTGATGTGGCATTTATAACGCGCCTATACACAAGTGTTTTTAGGCACGACAAGACAAGGAGAGGGAAATGATGGGAGGACAAAATAACGATCTTAGTAGGTCTTGTGTCATTCCGATCACACAAGTGCAGGGAAGAGGAAAGGGGAGAAGTGGCAGGCGAGAGGCAAAGGTGGGAGTGCGGTTAACTCACAAGTGCAGCCAGTGGGTGGCTCATAAATTGACAGAGAAGGGACTGTAGGGTTGCAGATACAGAACCTCAAATGCTGGGGAGCCCGGAGGCAGTGCAAGGGCACTGGACATGCAGGAGCCTGGGCCTGAATTCAGAGGGTGACCAGGTGACCAGTGTGCAGAGCAGTCAGGTGCATCAGCAGGGGTGAAGAAGAGAGAAAGCTGAAGAGAAAAGGAAGATCTTGAGTTGCTTCCAGAACCAGAAGTGGTTCTGCTCAAGTTTGAGAGAGGCAGGGAGGCTATTCCAGAGGGAGGCCCCAGCCAAGGTGATAGATCTGCCCTGCTTGGAGAAGCCTCTGACCCTCAGAGTTGGAGGTGGATGAGCGGAGAGCTCAAGAATGATCATGCACCTAGGGAGTTTGTGCAGTAGCTAAAGGGTGCATTTGCTCAGACTTTCCGGCGGGTGAATACCAATAGTAGGGCGTTTGTGACCACCTACTTCCATGCGCTCCCCAAATACATGACTTAGTTGGTGCATGATTTTCATGAGCACAGGAACATGGATTGGATAATTGAACAGGCCACCAGGATCTATGAGGCCCACAGAGTAAAAACACCCCCAAAACCGCCAAACTATCTAGCACACCTGCTGCTGCAAAGGTGGTGGAGGTGAGGCCTACGCCTCCTTTGGACCTGAAGATGGGGGCGGGGGGGATGGGGCACTAAAAATACTCCTCCTGCCAACAAGCAAAATGGAACCCCCAGCCCATCGCCTATTGAATGGTAGTCAGGCAGGGATTCAGAACAATGATCCCTCAGACGCTGCCACCTACTGCAAGGGTGCCAAACCAATCCTGGGGTGTGTATACATTCCCCCGGGCCAGGGGCAACCAGTTAAGTACTGCCGCTGGAAACTTCCCTCCAAACTTCCATCAGGCGAGAAGTATCACTCCATCTCCCAACCTGAACATTTTCCCCAGATACCTCCCAAACCAGAACTTCCAAAATAATCCTCTCTCTATCCCCACTTCCAGGACAATAGAACCCTGAACCCAGGCGAAGGGAGACTCGGGATGGAAAACTATGGGTGAAATTTCCAGTAGCCAACCTACCCCGTCAGAAGGGACAGTTCACCTTTTTGGGAGCAGCAGAGGTACGACTCGAGCGCTCCCTGCAACCCAGAGAAAATCTTGCAGCTGGAGCGACAGGTCCAGGCACTGACGGACAATCTGGGGTGTATGCTGAGGGCTCGGTCCAACCCTCAACCTATGCCTGCTTTCCAGAAATCCCCAACACCCAGTTCTGATGCCCTGGGGGAGAAATGATGGAAGGAAACATCCGACAAGCCACTCTTACCTGAGGAGGGAACCTGGATGGAGGGGAGATGCCAAGTCCTAGAGGAAGCTTCTTTTTTCACCCAGACCGAACCCTCGGAAACCTCTCAGCCTGAAAGGGACTCTTCTATTCCCAGGTAGTTAGAACCCAAAAAACAAAGGGTAAGTAAGGGAGGCCAAATAAAAACCCACTTTGTGGAGGAGTTCAACATAACACCCTTTGAAAAAGAAGAGTCCCTGGCGGATGTAGGTCAGCAAGAAACTTTCAGGAATAGGTGGGTTCCCTCCCAAAGAGAAATGGGTCCCAAAAGTATGGAGACCGCCTCAGATCAAGAAATTCGTTAACCCAAAAAATGTTAACCAGACAAGGTAAAAACGGAGGAGGTATCCTTCCACAAACTGGTTCGGAGAACTGTCTCCAGGTAAAAAAGGACACCAAAGAATCAGGGGAGAAAGAGGATCCTCCAAATTCAACCGCTGTTAGTTGTAAAATGTTCCTTACAAATTTGCAATCTCTGACACAGAAACTTGTCCAGGATTGTCCAAGATCACACAAGACCACACAGTGTCAAAGTTCAATATCAAGAAATTGACCACCAGGCTGGCAAATAACTAAACTTTTCTTTGCAGCCATGAGCAGAAAGAATGCAGATGTTATGCCCTGGTCAAGGGTCTGTGAATTATCAGCACTGGGGGATAATGGATCCCAAGCCACCCTCCTGTCTAAAAAGGCCTTTGACCAATTCAAATCAGAAGGGGGGTGGGTCACTAAATACCCCTCACACCACTTCCCAGATTGCTCCAAAATTTCAACGGGAATTACTTTTCCATCAAAGGGACTGCAGATCTGGAAATAAAAATTGGGCGACACTTAAAACATCTGGCGATAGTCATGACTCCAGAGAGCACACCTTGTTTATTGGGGAATGATCTTCTGAGGAGGTTAATACATCTGATTGACTGATACAATTTAAAAGGAGTACTAATTATGTAAGCATGAAGGCTATCTGCCATTAACATGACCGATGCTCTGGGAAAGTAGAATTCCATTTCAAGCATAATCAGGTCCCAGATAACAGACATCTCTGTAGGAGGACAAACTGGTGAAGGGGACCCTTCTCCATTCTTGAAAATCAACCTTCCTCACAGTATTAAGTGGTGTTTCACACTAAGAGAACACCTCAAAATCAGAAGAAACAAGAGTCCTGTGAAACACGACAACTAAGAACCAGTTCAAAGTCTGACAGACATTCAGAAAAAGGGTGGACAGTTGTTTTTCCCCATTCAGATCAATGAGGAGGAGGAGCATGAATAATGAAGCTTCATCATCAAAAGATTTTTCAGGAAACTCCCAAAAGAGCGGACCATTCACACATTTTAATTGATTGATAAATGGGAGGTAGGTCTGGAAACCGCAAATTCCAAACATCTGCTGCATAGTGTACTCTTCCTGCCCTTATAGTGTGGAAGAGGTGACCTGTGACATCAGGAGGGATGAGGTAGTACTTAAGAGTGAAGGAGCACTACCTCGAATCCCTGGAACCTCTTGTCCAGGTTAACACCATAAAATTGGTTCTCTCCACCCAACTGGAGGATACCTCTGAAATTGCCAAGCCCGAGGTTTAAAGCAGATGGTCGAAGCATTTCAGTGGACCTGTGATTGTAGACGCACATCTATTCATTCAACCACCATATCCACAAACCCTGAGATGGCTCCAGTATTTGTTAAGCAATACTGGTTACCTCTTGTGTCAATGGAATCACTCACAGGGATTATTAAAAATGTAGAAACCTGTTTGATAATTCGTCGACCCACAGTGCCTTTAACAAACCCATAATGGGGATACTTAAACCAGACGGCCAAGGGAGACTATGCGCAGACCTGAGGTGGTTGAACAAAAGGATCCACAGGTCAAGAAGGCTACTTCCCTACATCGATCAAGGGCTAGCTTCGATCCAAGGGTCAAAGGTGTACACCGCCATTGACTTGACCAATGGCTACTGAACAGTACACGTGAGTAGGGAAGACCAATACAGCTGGCCTTTACCTTCAGGTGGGCAGCAATACACGTGGACCCAAACCCCTTTTGGATACATAAACTCTGGCAATGAGTTCAGCATCTAACTGCTTAAGGCCATGCCCAATTTGGGCAAAGATGAAAACATGGCCCATGTAGATGATCTGATCAAGAGCTCAATGGTGGTGGAACATTTAGCAGAAATCTGCTATGTTCTGACCTAGTTGCAGAAAGCTTGAGCAAAATCGTCCTTTCAGAAGGCACAGTGGTGTAAGACTTGAGTGAACTTCTTAGGGCATGAGATCACCCGAGGGTCTCAATCCCCAGGCAAAGAAGGTGGAAGCCTTAATGAAATTAAAAGACCCTACCACTCGGCGAGAGTTAAGAAGCCTTCTTGGACTCACTAATCATAGTTGAATGTTCATTGAAGACTATGAAGAGGATACTCAACATTTGGTTCATTTATTAAAGGCTGGAGTCAAGTGGGAGTGGGGTCTGGAGCAATCCGAGGCAGTAAAACAACTGAAAAGAAGCCTTTCCCAAACTCATGGTTTGGCTTCCACAATCAAGAACAAGGAGGTCTTCTTGGACACTGGGTTTTCAGATACTTGCCTAACGAGCATGACAAGGTCAACAAGGTCATCCTCTATGCCAGCAAAATATTGCCCTCAGTGGAGGAAAAATGCAATGACTGAAAAGGCACTTCTGGCAATAGCGTTGGCAATGAAAAACTACCACCCATTTATCCAGGGGGAACATATCATCGAGACTCCTCACTAACCATTGCAATATATACAAAGTGACAGAATCCGGGCGGGAATGTCAGTAATTCCAGACATACTTCATGGATTCTGTCCATGCAAGGATTTCATGAGGAGGTCAGATATCTCCAAAACAAGAAGAGTCTTCTAGTGCAAGGATTGGCAGACTTGCATTATTGCACTCAAGAAAACTGTCCCAAGGCCAAAAGTCTAATGACCTACAACAATATGGATGCATACTTAACTCCCCTGCACATGGACTATGAAGAAGACATGTGTCAGGGGATACCCATAGTCCATGTGTACTACCATTATAATGATAATAATGGGAGGAAAAGAACAAGTGGCTGGCATTGGGAATGCAGGGTGAATGATACCCCAGAGCCCTATGCTGGTTACAAAATAGGACCCTGAGTAGTCAGGTAGCAGAGTTGATGGCCGTTTATCAAGCCACCCTCACTGTGGTGCACCACCAACTCCAAGAACTGGTCACAATCAGCGACTATGCTTATGTCAGGAATTGGCTAAACTAGAAGGATCACGGCATGCTTTGTGCCAACCACAAACCCTAAAAGCATGGAAAGCATAGTAAATTGATAATCTGGTGACCTCTAATGAGATGACCATCTATTGGAAGGAAATGAGATGTTATTCCAAAATAGAGAGCCAGATAAGACTGGATATAGCCTGGCAGACCAGTTAACTAAAACTGGAGCGCTGCAGGGGGGATTTCATACAAAAATAATCCTTGCTGGGTGAAATCTAAAATCGCTGATGTTGCCAGGTAACAAACATGTGCCAACAGTGATCTCTCGACTGCCCAGTGGACTAAAGATACCCCAGATGCAGGTTTGATCACTGCACAGAAAGAGGACCCGATTATTGGAAAATTATATCAACACATTGAAGACCCTGTGAGTTTCCCTCTAACAGAATGGGATTATGCCGGGAAAGAGGACCTCTAGATGTTGAAGTTCTCCAAGATATTCCGATCCAAGACGGTTTGTTAATACAGAGAGCCATACCTGGATACGACCAGTGGGTGGTACCTGCCTCATTCCGAAACCTGATGTTGAACCACACCCATGACGTGGCACTGCCGGTCATAGGGGGTTTCATAAGACATTGGAAATCTTGAGCAAGGTTGCCTACTGGCCACACATGGGCCAGGACCTCAACATCTTCCTAAAGAGGTATCTTGTGTGTGCTCAATTTCAACCTAGTCCCCTTACACAAAGAGCTCCTCTACAAAAAAAGTGGAATGACACTGCCTTGGTCCGATGTCTGATTTGATCTGGCCAGTGATTCGCTCCTCTAGAGGAAACAAGTACATGTTGACTGTAACATGTTTGTTCACAAAGTGGGTAGAACGTCTTCCTGCCCCAAATTGTAAGGTAGAGCCAGCTGCTGCACTAATGAACAACCACATTTATTCTCGGTATGGCCTACCGGAAAGGATTGAGTCAGATCGAGGAAGTAATTTTAGCATTAAGAGGATGGCGAAGATGTGGGAGATTCTAGGGGTAAAAAAAAAATTCACATTGCCTACCACCCAGCCTTAAGCACGGAGGAGGTAGAGAAATAAAACAAGACAATTGTGAGCATCTTAAAGAATTTTGTGGCAGACTCTGGAACCAGATGGGACATTAGATCACTGCGTGGCCATTAGGTCTACACCATCTGCTGCAACTAAAATGTGTCTCCATTTTAGCTTATGGCTGGATGAAAAATGACGTTACCTCAGCATCTGCAGAACTCATGCACAGACACTGATAAATGCGTCCACTACTCATGAGTACATTGAAAATTTAAGAAAGCACCTCCAGCAAGCTTTTGCTTATGCTCAACTAAAGACCACATAAAAGGGGTAAGATTTAAGTGACAAGGTTTCTCTGTAAAATTTCCAGAGGAACCAGACCGAGGAATGAAATTCCTTTTGTCTCGGTGTGGTGGCTTTGAAATAGTAGATAAAATATCACCTATTGCCTAGATGATCCACATCCCAAAAGGAAAACAGACTGAAAAGAAATGGGTCCACATCAATCAGTTGAAAAACAGTCATCCCAGACAATCTTAACGACAGATTGAGGAGCCCAATGAAAGTCGGGATGAGGAACAAGCTGAGGAATGAGAGGCAAGGATGAAAACTCTGGATCGAGACTTCTAACAGGTGAGTAGTTTAATTGATATTCATCGGAAACGTTAAGAATGAAGGTGTAAAAAAAAAAAAGAAAGTGTGATGTCTATGATCTGAAATGTCATAGCCCTTTCCTCCCATTCCATGCAATGTTTTTTTTTCTTCAAATGCTATGTCCTATCTTCCGGGGAAATATGTTTTGTAAAAAACACTGAACCGCTCTTTCTTCCAATTTCTAGATAATGAACCTTCTTCCATTCCAGCCTCAGGATCTAGAGGATTGGAATCCAGGGAGAACCCAAGGGAACAAGGAAAAAGAGGTGGTTCCATCCCATAATGACCAAAGATTGAAGAGGAGGCCGGAGCACCCACTCCCTAAGCAAACAAAATTAGCCGGACGGGCTCCAAAAATAAAAAAGACTTCTGTGGAAAACCCCACTCTCCCCTGCTCTTTTCCACGAAAGATCCAGATAGCAGGTGAAGAGTGGGGATGTAGGGTTTAATGTTAGCCCCAGCACACACTAGTAAAGGCCAGGAGAGGCATCCAATTTGAAATACATTGTTTGGATGTCAAGGAACACTAAAAACATTGACAGGCCTAAAACCTTACCACAGTTAATGGGCCTGGTGAGTGGAAACGTGTATTGCTGAAGATAGCACAACGAAGTATGAGAAGATGGAAAAAGTACATTGGTGGTTGAGACACAAAAAGTGGCATTGGTCATTGAAATTGCCACACATCAAAACGCTGTGCAACTTGAAAATTAAGCAACACAGAGACTGACATTTTAAAATGCCCATGGTGAATAAACAAAATGAACAGCAGTCTTACACCCTTCGGATTTCCACCTTAATAATATATGATATGATAGGTTATTTATAACGTGCTTAATACCTGGGGATCAAACCTTTGTTGCTCCATGTCATCTTGCTTACAAGGCGAGCAGGTTGCCACTGAGCTATCCTCCTGAGACTGAATGAATACAATGCTGCACAGGGATAGGAGTGTGATCATTGAAAATGCTACTTTGTTTTCAGATACACATGTAAATCTCTTATGAGTCCAAGACAAACAAATGCTTCTAGTTGCGGGGCAGAATTTGCAAGTGACTTCCATCATGGCAGATCTGGTGGGCTCCACATCTGGAAAGGAGATATCTTTGAGGCTCCTGCATGCCAGGCTGCTAGATGGCCAAATCAACACAGACCAAGCCCTGGGTGACTAAAAATAGTTTAAAAATAAATACTCTTAGATCTGAATTGTGGTCAACTCAAGATTACAAGAATACATGGCAGAGGCCAGCAGGACCTCATGATATCAGAGGGCAGAGGGCAGAGGTGGGCCATCTGCTGCAGGATTAAAATCTCCTCAGCGCATCATCTCTCAAAGAACAAATGGCTAATGATTTTACCCCATCCTTAAATCAACATTCTGGCCAGAGATGGTAGAGGCTATGAACCAAGTGTTTTCAGGGAAATTAGACCAAGAACCAAAAACATAACTGTTACTTATCTGTATAACTATATGGTCATTAACTTAATTACAATATCATGTTATTCAATAACTTTGCGATCGGAATACACAGAGTTGTGGCAGATCTCATTTTAATGCTACTTTTCAGGAGATGGTGTAACGTGAATTTCATTCAAGTGTGATTTGGGGTATTCTAGTTACAACACAAAGTATTCCTAGCTTCTCCAAAAATGGTAGAAATCTGAAAAATGGGGATCACACAGTATGTTAAATTAGGTATTTGATTATGAAGTTTCATATTCCCAACTATATCAGTTTTCTAATAAAGGTAAAAAAACCATTGTGCGCCCGTGCAATAGTGTGCCTTAACGAAAGTAAGTTCTACCGATGTGTCATGATTAGGGGTACACAAATATATCTATAATATAATGTTTATCTGTATATTGTAAACATTTGCCAAATTGTGAACTTCTGAGTGGAAATGCTGACAGCTAAAATAATGTAAATGGTAGAAGGTGTGAGCCTCTCCACCTCACTTAAGTCATGGAACTCCCTGGGCCTATAGGTAGACAGGGGTGGAACATTGGGAGGGGGCGAGAACTACAGAGGCCCAATGAATATTCAAGGCTAATAAGTTGACACCTCATCATCTTAATATTTTGTGTGAGGGACTTGGGGTTAAAAAGGACTTGCTTTATGGTAAAAGGGAACAGACAAGGACAGTGAGAAAAGGAGAAGGAGAGCTGCTACACATCTTTGAGGACTTGCCTATAAATCCACATGGGTGAATCCTGAAATAGCTGCCTAAAACTATCTTGGGTGGAGATGCTTTGACATGGAGAGGCCTTAAGCTTTGCCTGGGAGAGAGAAAATGGAGAAGCCAACAGCTGACAGGGCTCCAATTCTTAAGGAGAGTGACTTGAGGGATGGAAGCTGGGAATATCTTTGACAGCAGCCTATGACCAGACCTGAGCAGATTCCCCTGATGAACAGGGCGGTCTTCCCAGAGTGCCGCAAAACAGAGGTCCAATGTAAGTAGATTTAAACCATTTGATACCAACTGTGTGGGGGAACGGCCTACCTTAATATCTTACCTTTATAGTGGGTGGGGGGGGCAAATTGTGAAGACCCTTACCAAATTTGACTGAATTTTAATTTAATTATCTCCCAAATAGAGTGATGCAGGTAGAGTTTGCAGTAGTTTGAAACCCCCCCAACTTCTTTCCTAGCGAAGCTTAAGTCAATTATAGTCTCAAAATAATTGGGGTGCCCTTGCCACAAAACAAAATCTATATTTGTCACCATTCCCAAACCTTGCTTTCAAAACAAAAAGTTCCTTGCTCCAAAAACAAAATTCCTAACTGATGTCCATTCCCCAAACTTGCTTTTAAACAAAAGATATACTTATCCTAAAATGTAAATCTCAATTGTCACCTCTGCTTAAAACATTTAAACAAAGGGGTGCCCTTGGCCCCAAACAAAATTACTAACTGTCCCCACTCCCTAGATCTGGCCTTTAAACAGAGGAGTGCTGCATATAACTGATGCCTAGGTTTTTGGTGCTGGAAGGAGAAGCGTTTTGCAAAGGGATACTAGTAATTTCCATCGGACAATATACACTCTCCTGACAGTGAGTAAGTGACCCTGATAATGATTTTGTATTGCTTTTTGTTGAAAAGGAAACAGGATTATATTTGTGGCATGCATTCTTAAAAATCACTGAGATTCCAAAACGGCTAGCATTTTCAAGTGTGCAGGAAATTAAACAAAGGTCTGAATGTACAATGTGTAACTTGTTTTAAAATCAAGAACTGTGCTTTGTTTTCACTCTAAATTTGCCTGTTTCTTATGAAAAAGTAAAGGTTATTGTGTGTTGAAGCTTTGTTTTGTGCCACAGAGAAGGTGGTGGTGTACTCATTAAAAGATCTATTTAATATATAAATTTAAATAAATATGTATTCTCTTTATCCCCTGCCTGGCTCTTGGCCCATTGTTAGCACAGAGCGGTGGAATCATACATGGCTCTATATGAGTCAGATAGGGCCAGGTGAACCTAGAATAAATGGTATACAGAGGGCTCTCTTAATTGGGAGCGGGGGAAGACTCCTTATGTTGAGCATGGTCTCCCAATATATTGTTACAATTATATGAAGGGAGGAACTCGTCCCAGTCCAAAGGACGAGATATCAAGCAGGAAACCAAGTAAGATAAGAAGTGAAAAGTTTAGAAAAAGGGGGTTAAGCAATCCAGGTGGGGAAGTAACAAACTGGAAACAAGTTCCTTGGAAGGAAGGGAAGAAACCACATTCCTTACAAGTTCAAGACTGGAGGAAGTCTAAACGCAGAAACCTATGATAAACATGATATAAAATGCCTGAATGAACAAGCTAACCAAAGAGAGGCAGTAAGACAGAAGTTATCACAACAGATGTTCAAAGAGGGGTCAAGAGAAGCCCGCCTCAGGAAATGGTGGAAAGAAAGACTGGGAAGAATATATAAGTGATAATCACAGTGTGAGGAAATGTCTGAGAGGAAGATATTGTAAACGTAGGACCACAGAAACTATGAAGCATACGAGTATTTATGAAAAACTATGAGAATTGATCTCAGAAACTACCAAAGGAACTGAACAGAGCAGGTGAAGACAAGACATTCTTTTGGTCTATTTAAGTTAGTTAAATATAGTGGTAGGGTCAGCTAGGGTTAGTTTGGACAGAGGACATATTTACATTGGACTTCCTGACAACTAACTAGCATCTTTAGTTTCCTTAGAAAGGTAGTTTATTCCCTCCAGTAATAGGGGAATTTCGGCCTTCTAATTAAAAGTTTAATTTAATTTGAATGATGTCTTCCGAGTGTATGTCTCCTCCTTCCGGCCTGCGGGAGTCAGCGGTGGGATATCATCCAACTGATAGAAGTTGGGGACCTGTGCTGTTTACAAAAGTAAGCGCCAAGGCTATTAGCCACACACGAGTCCATAGGTTTTGCTTTACAAAGTACAGAGGAAAGTTTGATTCCTTTCAATGAGAGACAATTGATACCCACAGGATTTGCCCTTGCCCCACCTAAAGGTACCTTTAATTAGGCTAGCCTCAAAGTCAGGATTAGACTGAAGAAATGGTTTAGATGTCACGGCAGGTATCATAGACGCTGACTTTTGGCAAGACAAAGTTCTACTACACAATCATGGTAAGGAACAAGTTACTTACCTGTAACTGTTGTTCTCCAGCATGGGTCTGGCATGGATTCACATGCTCATGAATATTCCCCGTCGTCAGGCTGGGAATCCTCGGTAAAGAAAAAACCAGTATCAGTTTCGTTTCTGATCTGTCTTTCGTAGTAATAACCAATCACTGGTCTCTGCGTCATACTGACCACAGCCAATGACTGCCCTCTACCTAAGCACCGCCTCTGGCAGCCATCTTCAGATTTGGAAGCACGTGAAGTGGCAGTATGACCAAGTGAAGAGCCGCAGAGGGGTAGGCGGGAGGGTTCGCATGTGAATCCATGCCAGACCCATGCTGGAGAACAACAGTTACAGGTAAGTAACTTGTTCCTTCTCCAGCATGGGGTCTGGCATGGATTCACATGCTCATGAATAAAGAATACATAGCAGTACACACATGCACAACCACGGGAGGTGGCAAAGGCTCAACATTAAGCATTACATCAAACTCAACATTAAGCATCTTACCTCCTCACCAGGCTCACCTCAGGCGAACAGGTTGCGCAGCACTGCTTGGCCGACCCTGGACTCCTCCCTGGAATCCCGATCGACGCAGTAGAACTTCGTGAAGGTGTGCGTCGACCTCCACGTAGCAGCCCTGCATATGTCCAGCAGGGGCACACCAGAAAGGAACGCCGTGGTAGCTGCGATCGCTCTGGTGGAATGGGCTCTCGGACGGCCGGGCAGCGGTCGGTTTGCCAACCGATGACAGTACATGATACAGCCGGAGAGCCATCTGGAAATGGAAGCCTTCGAGAGGGCCTTCCCCTGATTGACAGGTCCAAAGTTCACAAAGAGTTGTGACGTCTTCCGAAAACCCTTCGTGCGGTCCACGTAGAACTTCAGCGCTCTAGCCACATCCAGCGAGTGCAAAGTCCTCTCAGCCGGCGACGAAGGCGACGGGAAGAACACAGGCAACACCAAGGGTTCGTTGAGATGGAAGTCCGACGGTACCTTGGGCATGAAGGAGGGGTGCGTCCTGAGCACTACCCTCATGTCGTGAAAAGTCAAGTACGGGGCCTTGCAGGAAAGGGCCTGGATCTCTCCCACCCGTCGTGCGGAGGTGATGGCCACAAGAAACGCTGTTTTCCACGACAGAAACTTCAATGGGGCCGAGTGCAGAGGCTCGAACGGAGGTCCCATGAGCTTGGTCAGCACCACGTTGAGCTCCCACGCCGGGGCCGGAGCCTTCACCGGCGGGAACGATCTGAACAGTCCCTTCATGAACTCTTTCACCAGACGATGAGACCACAAGGACGTCCGTCCCGTGGTTCTGGTGTATCGGGAGATCGCAGCAAGATGAATCTTGATGGACGCGTGTGCCAGTCCAGCTTTGGCCAGCGTCAGCAGGTACGGCAGAACTTGGGGAGCCGTAATCCGTAGAGGGTTAATCTTCTGTGCGTGGCACCAGACAGAGAACCTCTTCCATTTGTGTCCGTAGCATTTAAGAGTCGAGGACGCCCTGGCCTTTGCAAGAACCTCTCTGCAGTCGGCCGGTATGTCGTATCCTTCAAACTCTAGCGCTGCAGGAGCCAGGCCTGCAAGTTCAGCGATTTCGGGTCGTGGTGGAGGATGGCGCCTCCTTCCCTGGAGAGCAGATCCGCGTCCACCGGCAGCTTGATTGGCGGGGACGCTGACAAGTCCAGAAGGTCCGGGAACCATATCTGCCTCGGCCACGCAGGTGCGACGAGGATCATCCTGCACCGTGACCTCTTGAGCTGGTTGACGAGCCGGATTAGCAGTGGCAAAGGAGGGAACGCGTAGAGGAACAGGCCCTCCCAGGGGAACGAGAAAGCATCGCCCATGCTCCTCGCCTGAGGGAACCTGCTGGCGAACCTCCGGCACTTGGAGTTCGTCGCCGTCGCGAACAGGTCGATCTGGGGTGTGCCCCACCGTCGGAAGAGGCGATCCACCAGATCCTGCCGTAGTTCCCACTCGTGGCACGAGCGCAGCTCCCTGCTGAGTGAGTCGGCGATGGTGTTTTTTATCCCTGCCAGATGAAACGGCACCAGAAACATCCCTTGGGCGACTGCCCAATGCCACAGGTCCTGCGCCTCCTTGGACAGTGCTGGGGACCTGGTTCCGCCCTGTTTTCTGATGTAAAACATGGTGGTGGTGTTGTCGGTGAAGATCCTCACCACCTTGCCCTTGAGGGACGGAAGGAAGGACCTGAGGGCCCAAAACACTGCACGGAGCTCCAGGACGTTGATATGTAAGGATTTCTCCGTCGGGAGCCAAAGGCCCCTTGCGTGCAGATTTTCGGTGTGCGCTCCCCACCCTTCCAGGGAGGCATCCGTGGTCACCGTCTCCTGGTGGGCTGGGGTCTGGAAGGCCATGCCCGCCGTCAGGTGCGCGCGGGTGCCCCACCACCGGATCGCTCGTCGGAAACTCTCGTCGAGTGTGATCCTTTCCTCGAAGTTGCCCGTCGTTTGGATCCAGTGCGCGTCCAGGAACTCCTGCAACGGGCGCATCCGGAGCCTGCACATGGGAATGAGGAAGATGCAGGAAGACATCATTCCGAGGAGGGACTTGATGGACCTCACCTTGGCCGCGTCTGCCACCAACATCCGCTGCACCTTGCCCAGGATGGTCCTGGTCCTCTCCTCCGACGGGGAGGCCCGAAGGGACACCGTGTTGAGCCTCGCTCCCAGAAACAGAGTGTCTTGCGCGGGTACCAGGTGGGATTTGGCGTAGTTCACGGAGAATCCCAGGTCCGTGAGAAGTTGGACGGTCCTTGCCGTGTGGACCACGGCGAGCTCCCTTGTCTTGGCTCGGATGAGCCAGTCGTCCAGGTAGGGGTAGACGTGGATCCCTTCGCGGCGCAGCTGAGCCGCCACCGGTGCGAGGCACTTGGTGAACACCCTGGGTGCCGACCGTAGACCGAAGGGGAGGGCTTTGAACTGGTAATGCCGCCCTTGGACCACAAACCTGAGGAATTTTCGGTGCCCCTTCAAGGTAGGAATATGGAAGTAGGCATCCTCCAAATCCAACGACGACAGGAAGTCTCCTTCCTCCAGCTGACCCAGGACGTGCTGGAGGGTGACCATCCGGAACTTTTGCGCCTTGATGAACTTGTTCAGACGTCGCAGGTCCAGGATGGGGTGCCATCCCCCCCGTCTTCTTCTTCACGAGGAAGTATCTCGAGTAGACTCCGGAGCCCCGCAGTCTCTTTGGGACGAGTTCGATGGCGCGCTTCTTGAGCATCGCCTTCACCTCCAGGAGGAGTTGAGGGACGTGAAGTTCTTTCCTGGCCACGGGGGGGACGCGCGGACACTTTCTTTGAAACTCGAGCGCGTGGCCCCGGGCCAAGGCGTCCAGCACCCAACGGTCGGTGGAGATGGACTCCCACACGCTGACGAAGCTCGCCAGCCGGCCTCCCACCGGGGTGCTTCGGTGGGGGCCCGACCCCCCGGCCGGTTCAATCCTGCTTCGACGAGGCTTTAGCGCCTTGTCCTTGGCGACGACGGCGGGGTCCGCCAGGCTTGCCTCGTCCTCTGTAGGCCTCCTGAGATGACGAGCGGGCCGCTTGACGGTAGGAGGAGAAACCGCCGCCGGAACCTTTGGAGGCGCCCTTGCCTCCGCTGCTCCGAAAGGGCGTCCGTCGTTGTTGCAGAACTCCAAGGGCCGGGCCGTCTCGGTGTCTGCTTTAATGGCCTGAAGGGAATCGTCCACCGTTATCCCAAACAGGTTGTTCCCATCGAAGGGCATGTCCAGGACTCTGGTCTGAACGTCTTGACGGAAGTCCGTAGCCTTGAGCCATCCACGCCGCCTAAGGCAAACGCCGTTGCCTAACTGGCGGAACCCAGTGTCGGCGATGTCCGTCGCAACGGTAATGGCGTGGTCCGAAGCCACCTCACCTTCCTGCAGGATCTCCAGGGCCTCCGCCCTCTTGTCGTCCGGCAAGAAGTCCAGCAGGGGAGCCAGTTTGTACCAGAGCTCCCTGTCGTATCGGGCCACGATAGCCAAGGCGTTGGCAGCTTTAATCGTCGTCGCTGCAGACGAGATGACTCTGCGTCCCATAGCGTCCAATTTCTTTCCCTCGCCGTCCGGTGGGGAAGTCGAAGTGGAGGCCGCACCCCCCCCCGCTTTTTTCCTGGCCGCCGCGGAGACGACGGAGTCCGGGGTAGGCTGCGCCCGGAGGCACAGGGGGGCCGTGTCCGGGACCCGGTACTTTTTCTCGTACCGGTCTCTTCTAGCTGGCGTCGTGGACGGGTTCTTGAGGAGGGTGAGGCCCTCATCCCAAATGTCATCCAATAGAGGCACCGCGAGGACCGTCTTCCTCTTGGCCTTGCGCCGCTGATAAAGGAAACCTTCCTTCTTCTTCTCCTCAGGGCAGAGTTGGAAAAGCTCGGATGCCCTGGCGATCATTGAGTGGAACGATCCAATCTCGTCGGGCGGAGAAGCCCTGGTGGGAGGCGACGACGGTACATTCTCGTCGTATACCTCGTCGTCCGTACCCGTCGCTGCCGTGTCAGTCCCCGTATCATCCCCTCGGGTGGACGGGGAGGAGGGCTGGAAGGGGCGCGACGGCTGAAAAGGAGGTGGAGGGTGGATCCTTCTTTTCTTGGTAGGGGGAACACCAGAAGGTCCCGGTTCTGGGTCCCCTGACGGGAGAGGTTCCGTCGGCAACGGTAGTCTCGTCCTTATCTCAGAGCATAAGGACTGTATGGCCAACAAAATGGCCGCCGAGTTGTCTCGCGGCGCTGGCAGAGGGGAATCCGACTGGAGTCACCTGCGTCGGGATCCATCCCGACGGGCCGGTCTTCTTCCACGCCGAAGCCGTGGCTTAAGACCTCGACCAGCTCCTCCTCCGAGGTTGAGGCCGAATCTACGACGACGCCCTGCCCCCCCTTTTTCTTCCCCATGGGGGATTTCACGGGGGTCCTATCGATGGGCACAAAAGAGGACTCCCTCCGAGGTGGCAGGGAGACTGAGCCCCGAGGTCGCCACCACTGGTGTAGCCTCCACAGGCTGAGCCAGGGCCGCCGCGACAGTTTCGATAGAGGGCTTGGCCGGATGGATTAAGGCCTTCACCACCTTAGGTGCGCTCACCGCCTTATCCTTGAGGGGGGGGACACTGCCTCGCTCCCCCTCCGCCTTCGAGCTCGACCGGGGCCTCCCCAGGAGCTTCGCCGGGTGCTCGGCCTTCCTCTTACCCGACCCAGAGCGTTGGCTCGTGGTTGATGGTGCCGGGGAGGGTGCGCCCTGCCTGGCGCCCGTAGAGCCCGACCGTTCGGCGCTCCCGGTGCCAGCGGACTCGCGGTGCTTGGCCTTATGTTGGACCACCGTCGCCGGGGCGTCCTCAAAGGTCTTAGAAGACCGCTCGGATTTCTTCCTCTTCTTCTCGCCGGACGGGCTCTTCCCTTCTAGCCAGTTGGCGAGACGTTGATGGCGGTCCTTCATGGTCCGCTCCGACATGTTGCCGCAAAACGCACAGTTCTTCTCCACGTGCGTCTTGTCCTCATGTAGGCAGTAAAGACAAAAAGAGTGTTCGTCCTCCTTGAAGACGTTCTGCAGCTGGCATCCAGGGCAGACCCTGAACAGCTTTCCGGGCGTCGAGCCTCCCTTCTCCTGGGCCATGGCCGGGCCTGAGAAACTTCTGGAGTCCTCCAAAAGCGTAGCTCGACGAAATCTTCACCCTTGAGGGGCGCAGACGAATCCGAAACGGGTCCCCGTTGATCGGATGGAGAGTCGGTGGAGCTCGAGGCTCTTTTGACCGAAAAAATGAAGTTTTTGAGAAAAAACATGAAAAAAATAGCACTAACGCTCGAGAGCAAAAACACAAGGATCCCAACACATGAACGTGCGGTAAAAATCTGAAGATGGCTGCCAGAGGCGGTGCTTAGGTAGAGGGCAGTCATTGGCTGTGGTCAGTATGACGCAGAGACCAGTGATTGGTTATTACTACGAAAGACAGATCAGAAACGAAACTGATACTGGTTTTTTCTTTACCGAGGATTCCCAGCCTGACGACGGGGAATATTCATGAGCATGTGAATCCATGCCAGACCCCATGCTGGAGAATAATCCCTATACCCTTAAAGAAGGGGAGAAACTAGCCCAGGGGAATTTAGAAATAACTTGGTTTCTGATACCTCATGAAATAAGAGTTAGAAGAGACAGATATGGTGATATTAGTCCAGCGGAATTACCCAGCTTTTACAGAAGCCTTCAGCAGGTTAAATACTGAGAAAGCCGGACGCAACAAACCCAGACCACCCTCCTTCCTTGAGAAGGGCTTATTGCATAGAAGGGATTTAATGAAAGGCGGCTCATCCTGAACACAACTAGTCGTACCCCGAATCCATAGACACTTGATGGCCGCTCAGCAGGAAGTAGGCAAAACACAGTCAAGCAATCACTTGATTCTATTGGGCCAGAGATTTTGCAGAGGTTAATAACGATCTGTTGGTGTGTGGCATCTGACCAAAGACTGCAAACAATCCTGCCGCGATAGCTTCGCTACAACCCCTAGAAAATATCAAGGTCCCTTTCTCTATGATTGCGATGGACATAGTACGTCCTCTGGAATCATCTATTGTAGACTATGGCACCCTCTATCCTCGAGTGATTTAATCAAAACTTAAAAATAATTTTGCAGGTGGTGATGGAAACTGATGGAAACAAATTGGGATGAAAGGATGCCCTCTGCCCTCTTTGCAGTCCGGAACACCTCTCAGACATCCCCGAGGTACTCCCCCTTATAATTACTCTATGGAAGGGAACCCCAGGATGTTTTAGACATGTTGAAGGAAAGGCAAGAAAGGAGGCTCTCTTACCCATTTCACAAAAACGGCCCAGAAATTAAACGCCCATATGGTGGCAGTAAGGGAGATTGTAAAATGACATCTAGCTCAAGCCCAAGAACAGCAAAAGACAACATATAATAATTTTTTTGTAACCCAATCCTTTTCTATTGATTAACCATTTTAGTTCCTCTGCCAACTTCGGAAAATGATGATTTCCAAGTGACACGGATCCTATAAATTCCTACAAAAAAAAAAGGTCCCCTGAACTATCTAAGCTTCCAACAGGATAGACATCAGAAACCCCAAGTCTATCATGTGAATCTCCTAAAAGAATGGAAAGCAGCTCCTAGTGAGACTACCATAGTCCCTATGGTTGCCCTTCTTACTGACGTGGAAACTGAGAACCACTTGATGAATCGCCATTGTCCCACCAAGAAGACATGGGCGACTTACTGGTTCAATTCTCCAAAGTGTTTTCAGAACAGCCAGGGAAGGTCAGTAATTTCCTCCATTACATCTGCACACTGGCTGGGAAATATTATAACCTAAAACCTTATTGGATGGATCCCCGAGCCCAGGAGAAAGATTAATAAACAGGAGATAGAGGAGGTGCTCAAGGCTGATATCATTCATGGAGCCCTCTGAGTCTCCTTGGTCTTCCCCTATTGTCCTAGTTAACCATACCGCATATCTCTTGGTGATTCTGTATACATTTTAGGAAGCTGATCTCAATCTCCATCTTTGACAATTATCCATTGTATATTATTACTCTAGATCTAATGAAAGGATATTGGCAGGTCCACTGAAATCAAACTGATAGGGAAAAGACAGCCTTTCAACACCACAAGGTCTCTTCCAGTTCAGTCTTACCCTTTAGATTACACAGAGCCCTTGCCATCTTTCAACAGCTCATGGATAAATTATTCAACGCATTCACTGCTTCCTGTGGGGCCTACCTTGTCGACATTGTGGTACATCTGAAAAGTTGGTCAAAACATTTGCACCGTCTTAACTCGATTGCCCATGCTCTTAGGCAAGCACGACTACGAGCAAGACCTTGAAAACGTCACTTGGCCCAGTCTGCAGTGAAATATCTCCGATACATTGTGGGCAATGGCTTAATCAAACTTCACATAAAATGTACAAAAGGAAGGGTACTAACGTGATCCAGCCAATAGCTACAAATATGGATCTTAACCCAATATTCCTTATATAATCAAATTTGAAATATTTTTAAATATCACACACATAAAACAATAAAACTATCAAAAACAGTATAAAAGAGTGTAAAAAACTCACTCCACAATAATACACGTATGTATACAAAAATCGTCAATAATGGAGTAGATCTCAAAATTTCAAAGACAAATGGTTTACAATCACTTCAATGTGTACAGTTGCGGGCAATTCTATTGAAAAACATACCCCAACTTGTCCTATTGGCAAAATTAATAGATGGACATTCATCAGGGACGTAGAGGACTTCTTCTTGTGTGATTTTGTCTGAAGGGCAACGTGCAGGAATTAGACTTCCTGGGGCCCTGGTCTTCCTATAAATTCCTAATTGGATGAAGGCACAACATTTCATATTCAAAAAGTCTTATGATTAGCCTTCTAACAACTCTGCCCCCTAGGGTACGAGTTATAACTTTAGGTGGAATGCCTACGTGTTAAGCTTGGACTTAGCTCGGTGAAACCAGTAAGTGTTGCTGAAACTGGCTTCCTTAATGGGGAACGTCAGTCTTTTACCCTCTAACCTAGGAGAGAAAAACAACCTACGGTGTGGATTCTATTGATGTACTACAACACCTGTTCAGAAACCTTAAAAGAAAATCTGAGGCTATATATCTGAGAAAATCTCAGGCTATGTAGTCTCACTTCCTGCAGACTGGGTTTTATAGGAAGGCAGCAAGCCTTGAACGTTAAACAAGCAGACAAGTAGGAGCCAATGTTTGCAAATTATATGGTCAAATAGGTCAAATTATCTCTGGTTGTTCCATCCCGGGTGGGCGTTCATGTGTGCTCACTATGCACACTGTGGAGGTTGCCCTGGAAACTTTACCAGTATTGCACACTTTAGGACTACAAATCCAAGCATGCCAGTAGTTATGTGATTTTAGCACACTTGTCAGCAGGCGGGCCAACGATGGCCCTGATCGATTTTTGTTTGCGAGGGGAACAGAAATAAGAACATAAGAGGAACGCTAGCACTGGCTTCTCAATGCAAACGGCAGTTTAGCTGAGCAGCGCCTTGCAAGGTTTCTTCTTTTGTTCTTGTTTCTGGATTGTTTTACCCAGTATCTGACCTGGCCTGTGTTGCACAGACTCTGCGCTTTTTAAAAATGGTTTTGGTCTGTCCCTGAAATTGTTAGTTTTCTGGTTCTGGGATGGTCTATGGACTATTTTGGGCTCATTTTGCTATGGCTTCAACAACTTTACGCGTTTGTGATCTGGTCTTCTTGATTGTAGGGTCTAACTGCACGCTTTTCACGGAGGACATTTTCTGGTCACACTTTATGACTGCCTTCTCCTGATCCTCCTACCTTGATTTCTTACTTCGTCTGGTTCTCTGATATCTAGAGTTCCCACATCCACAACCTACAGGGAACCAAGGGGTATTCTGTAGACATTGCCCGTGTGTCGTTGGGAGTAGAGCCCTAGCGAACTGTACACTGAACTTGTTGTATTGGTTTCATCTGGGCAATAAAGCGCTCAAGTGTTTTTCTGGCCTACGGATACTGAGTAGAGGTTGTAAGTCTTACGACCATTTTGGCTCCTTGAACATTATCTCTGGACTGTTGTAACCCAGTTTGGGATTAACTTTTTGGTTTTTCAGGATGCTATCCCACCTTTTCACTTAGTGCCCTAGCAGAGTTCTATACCTCTTCATTTCCAGCTGTGCTATTTAGAGGAAATTCTACTGCGTTTTGGAAAGTGTGGACTAGAAGCTGTGGTGGTGATTAGGCAATCCGCGGCATGAGATGTTGCCATCAATAATGAAGACAAGCAAAAGGGCTTGAAAAGTTGAATCAATATTAATGGGGGGTAGGAACAGTTTGATTTTCCAGATGATTCTCAACTGGTACAGGAACAGATTGATTTTGCAGAGGAAGCTCAACTGATACCACATTGTTTTTTTTTGTAAAGGCATGCTTATAGAGTGGTGTTGCACGATGTATGAGAGGTTAGAACATCTTGATTCATGATTGGACATATATGTACCTCGTCTGTGTCGGCTCTGATGGACATTGACACATTCTATATTTGCAGGGCTGAACTTGAGGTAGACAGTAAGGATCTAGACTTAAATATGACTAAGGAAGGATCTAAATCAATAGGGTGTCCCGTTCCGATGGGTCCTCAAGATATAATGCATCTTCATTGGCTATCATTGGATTGTGATGTGCTCTGCAAGCTGAGCCTCTAGTGGTCATTATAAAGTCTGAAACTGTATATGTACCTTTGAGGGGCTACACAAGTGAATAATAGAAGGAATAATCTTGATGGTTGCACAAGTTGCTGGTGAGAGAAAAGGCAATTAGTTCATGAGTGTGTAGTGCAGGCCCCAGCAGAAGGAAGGAAGGGAACGGACATTGAGGAGAGAGAACAGTTTGACTGAACACAGTATATCGGTTTACTTTGATGCACTGGATGGAAGCAATCTCTGTACTGCACATGGGCCATCAGGCCAATTTGAAGAAACGTGGGTGTTTTTTTTTGGTTGATATTGCGCACATTTTATTGGGTGCCAGTTATTTCCGACGTTTCCAAGGAATCGAAGCACCTTTCTGACTGCACCTCTTTGTACTCTCCCTCTCATACTTTCATACATTTCCCAACTTAAACTTTCCTTCCAGTACCCCATCTGTGTGTTCTACCGCTTCTGCTGCTTTGTCCTCCTAACCCCCCCAACCCCAAATTGAATGCACCCTTCTAGACATTAAAGCGAGTAACAATGAAATGACCACTGCCCTGCAGGCATGCGTGGAGGAGTAGTGAATAAAAACCGTATTCAGCCACACACTACTACTACTACTACTACTAAACGTTCAGTGATCAAGGGTGAGTGATACAGGCATACCAGACAGTCATACCGCCTTTATGCACAGGGTATACTGTTCAGAAGGGAGGTCAGCTAACACAGAAGTAGAATTAATAATACTGTGGTTTGTGACTAATTGGAAGCTTTCAAAAAAAATTCCGAGGGGGAAACAACCACCCTTTGAGGCAGCAAGCAAAACCCTCCCAGGGGTTTGGGAAAGCGGGACCTGACTGGGTACTCCCATTCGGGTAAGGAACTACCTATAACAGACATTGTCTGCATATATGGGAATATCAGAAGTGGATCTAACTGTCAGCTATGGAACGCCAAACAATGTGGAAAGTACATTTGATCAGTTGGCTCAAGGCATTGCTGGCCTCTCAATGGGCTTGACAGTAAACACACTCCTTTGGTATCCTGTGGAAAGAATGAAAGGATTTTCCCTCCTGAATGGCAGAGAAGCAATACGCGGAGGCGAACCTCTGACTTATCAACATCAATAGGAGGTGGAAGTCACCACTGAGCGGAGCTGGCTGCGGCGTGAAAAGGAGCCAGACGGAGGTCTTGAGATAGACCCAGAGAGAAACGAGGGGAGACATCAGAGCAAATGAGAAACATGGCCGACGAGGAACAGGGCTGAGCGGAGTCTGCGAGGCAAAGCAGAGCCAGCACAGAGGGAAGGCGGGACCATGCGAGGCCCGAAGCCCAGGAAACACTGAATCCAGTGAGAGCAACAGGAACGAGTCCCTGTTGAGAGTGCTGGCATCACCTGGACGAAGCCACCTTGCTGGAGCAGGACCCGTCAAGGAGAAGGTATGCATGTTTCTCATAGTTATTAATATTATTATTATTAGTGGGGTGGGGTATTGAGACCAGACTGTGACAGAAGGGAGGAGGAAAAAAGAGAATAGATCCCTATGAGGGGCAATCCGATCCAGAGAGAGAGAGAGAAACAGAAATAAGGGTGGTTATGCGAGCCCTATAAACTCAAGCCTTGGAACCAGCTAAATTGTTCAAAGTCAAACTCAAGAACCAAGAGAACGGTAGATTAAGAGAGGATACGCAGACCCCTACAGATCAAGTGGCAACAAGAGAACCAAAGGAGCAGGAGGGCCCTAAAAAGCAAGTAAGGAATCATTCCAAGGAACTAAGAAACTAGACCCCTGTGAGGCACAACCAAGCCCAGAGAGAGAAAGAGGGCCATAAATAATAAAGGTGGTTACATAAGCCCTATAAACCAAAATCTTGGAATCAGCCAAACGGCTCAAAACTGTACAGAAAAACCAAGAGACAAATATATTAGGAGTGAATACACTCACCCCTATGAATCCAGTGAGAAAGTGGTAAAAAGAGAACCAAGGGAGCCAGGAGGGCCCTATAAAGAAAGTAAGGAATCATCCCAAAAGAAACCCAGAATCAAACAAGACTGCCATCTCGTGGGGAGAGACCCACATAGTTGGTGGTGGAGGAGGGTTATGGAAGTACCCACTGCATTAACGATCCTTGAGAGAATTGACTTTGTTTGGAACCTGAGTATATGTTATATACCTGAGGAAACCTTTTATTTGATTGAAACTTTGACAAAATGGATACAAACTGATAAGGTCAGGAGACCTGTATCCTATTGAATAAAACTGAGAACTGATACTAGGATAGATTCCTGTAAATAAGAAGCACCGGCAGAGTAAAGAACACGGAGGTCAACCTGTATTGCCCGCTTTCCCTTTTAAGTTGTATGAAGTATTAGAGACAAGATTTATTATTTTGACTAATAGTTAGTAAAAAGCATCCTTTAAATTAAATACCTGTAGGAAAGGTATGTCTTCTGGTCCAAGTCTTTATGTTAAACCACAGGTTCCAAAATAAAAGAATGTTCAACCAAGGTTCTATAAAAAAAAATGTTTTAAAAATACTTCAGACTTAAAATACAAACCCTAATCAAAAACGCTGTAAACCTGCTTGTGACAGAAGCAATATGCAGACTTTGTAATGAATGGAAAGAGGCAATTTCAGCAGCAACATCGAGATCACTGAAGAGGTATTTTTTTAAAAGGAAGAGTGAGGTTTTACCAATCACTGGGGACCTTTAAGGCAGTTCAGGATAATGGAACTGCTTCAAATAGATTTAATTCTGGTTCTTGGTGCTCGTCAGTGTCCACCAAGAACTCTGGGCGCCTTGCAATGGGTCAAGTCTGTATTGTGGCTTTTCAAGGCAGTTGTTACCAATGGATGGCAGGCTTCAAAACAGTCAAGAAGGCTCGAGATGGTACAGCAAAGCGGTAGCAGTGATCAGCTCAAATCCAGTGAAGAACAAGCAGACTATCGGTCAATTTGGCTCAAAAACAGCTTAAGTGCAGGAACGTGATAGGTCAAGTAAGTGGATTGACAGCAGATCAAACAGTACCATCTGTCCGAGGCAGGTTTGTGTGCTTGCCGATACTGATCCCAGCTGAGAAATGGGTTCCTCAGATGTTTCTGGACTTCTGGATGCCGGGGGACTCAGTCCAAGGTCTGTGAAGGCAAGTTAAGTCTTTTGTTTTGCACTTCCCAGCCACAAAAGTTTTAGAGAGCCCTTGCAGGGACACTCACCTCCGGTGGGCAGGTTCTTGGGTACCAGTGATCTCAGCTTGGAGCAGGCCTTGTCCAGACAGCAGATCACCCCAAATCGTCTCCTGGTATGGCAGAGTGAAAAGGCAAGCTCTTTCCTTGGAGGTCTTTGTCGTCTTCTCTATGGAAGGGGAATTTGGAGCAGACTGTATCAACCCCCCTACCCCCTATCCAAGTTCCAGGTGTAATCCTTCTTCAGGAATCCAAAGCAGATTGGTACCCTTAAAGACCTCTGCAAGCGGTCCAATTCTGGCTGTGGATGTCATATTAAAAGTGATCTGTGTGCAGAAAGGGAGGAGTAGGTTAAGAATATTTAGGAGCTGTGGGAGTACCCAAGAGGATGGGACCCATCTGTGGGCTGGTGCTTCTCTCCGGGCTACTCTAACTCTACCACATTTCTTGTCGGCCTACAAAGACTCTTTGTTAGTTACCACCATGGTACGATTTATTTTGGCCTTGCAAAACCTGTCCTATCAAACCGCCTCCCCCCCACACACACACACCCCCCTCAACCTGCTAGGAATGGTTCCTGTCTTCCTGGAAGGTCACAACCATTTCCAATGGCTTTTACATGGGCAGAGCCCAAATGGTCTCTTATGGGTGAAACAGAAGGGGCCTTGACAAGAAAGTTACTAGAAATTAACCTGACAATAAAATTATGCCAAAAGGAAGTGGTCATCATAAGTGTGGATTCCCTGAAACCATATCCCAGCCAGACACGGCATTTATTTATTTATTAATCCACTGCCACCAGGTTTTGGGAGCACACAGTTATCACGTGTAATTGAGTATCAGGACTGCTGAGGGTTAAAGCCAGATCCTGGCTGGTGGAGCTTTGGGTTCCATCAGCATGTTGCCAGGAATGCACATCATGTTGTAATGCTATGTTGCCAAACTACAAAGCAGCTTCTGTGAGGTTTCAGACAGCATTCGCCGAGTTACATGCGTACACTATGCTTTTCAGCACTGAGCATTATGAAATGGCATCGGATTAGCAGACCTTACTTTCAGAGAAATCTACCTAAAAATGAAAAAACGCAGATTCGGCCAATGTTGAAGCTGCTTGCTTTGGTGTACATGAAAGTGTTCATATACAACACAGGTGTATATGAACACTTTCATTTACACCAAACAAGGCTTCTTGTGGCACTCCTCCAGTTTAATGCCACCAAAAGGGTAATGTATATGTGCACTAGTTTAGCGCACATATTAAACTGGTGGAGTGCCACAAGAATTGCCTTCCAAAAAGCAAGTTTACGAATATGGTGCTTGGTAGGTTAGTTTCCAACCCATCCTAGCAACCACCACATGTATTCCAAAAGTGGCGCATTCCTTCCGACTTTGGAAGAATGCGCCACCTTCAGAATGGGTCTTAAGTACCGAAAAGGTTGTTAACCCTTTTAATGTCTTTTTCGGTACTTAACACCTTGATGAGTATATGGGACTAAGTATGATAGATTTGAAAAGACCACTATGTTTGCTCTGCTAAAATGTGCAATAATTTGTGCAAGGGGGTTGGACGTGTAGGCAGAAATCCAAAGCCATCCCTGAACCTAAGGGCAGGGGCAGGTGTGAGGGCCCCATTTCCCATCTTAGGGCTACTATGTTTTTAGGCAGATCACTTATCTTGCATCCAAGATCAGATACTCGCTAGTGTCTTCTCCATTGATTTAAGAGCACCCACATCAGAAGTCAAGAAAAAACATGAAACAGAAGAGACACCAGAAGCATGGCCTGGCCTTTCCAGAGATGGGGAAGAGAGGCGAGAGAGAGGCGAGAGAGAGAGGCGAGAGAGAGAGGCGAGAGAGAGAGGCGAGAGAGAGAGGCGAGAGAGAGAGGCGAGAGAGAGAGGCGAGAGAGAGGCGAGAGAGAGGCGAGAGAGAGGCGAGAGAGAGGCGAGGGAGAAGAGAGGGAGAAGAGAGGGATGTTGCTCGGAAAAGCAGCATGTATCACAACCCATAGGCCCACTAGTCCACCGGGAACCGAGAAGGACCCACCCTCTCCCGATAGAATTACCGGCAGAACCCAAGGAACCGGTTCCCAGAATACGAACAATGGCCCTCCCGTTCCACCATCTCCAGTATGTGGCGAGCATGCATGGAAAACATGGTCAGGGCTGTCACGGTTTCATCACATGGCACACTCCAGCCAGGGACTCCTTCCACGACAATGAATGGGGCGTACAATTAAGTGTTTTTATTTTTAATAAACCACAGGTTCTTTTCTGTTCGAGTAGGCCTCCAACCCGTCTCGCCCCCAACCTCCACAAACACCCTGTGTCACAATGGACCAGGAATCAGGCCGGTGTGTATCAATAAGATATTTATTAATACATTATTTAATGAAAAAGGAAAATAAAACACTTTTACAGCCACTACTGTTCTGGTACACAATTGCACCAATTTCTACAAAGCAATTCAGTGAAGATATAGTGTTACAATTCTCACAAACTTTAATGGCAACCCAGAAAAAGAGCAATTTTTAGAAAGAACACCAAGGGTTTACCACTCGCCCCTGCAACACTCACCCCCAAACATTAGCTAACTTGATTCCTTTGAATGGAAGCCAGTGGCAAGGAGTAGGGCTAGAGAGAGAAAATCAGATTTTTAGTAGAGCCCACCACCCCAAGATGGGAGGCCATCAAAGAAAGTGAAAATATGTTTTTGGAGCAAAACGGCAGAATTGTATTTTGATTATTACTCACACGGCTATGGGACAGAATGAAAGGAAATTTGTGTTGCTTACTTTTGAGGAGATGGGGAAGCTCAGACTACTATTCAGTACACCAGGGCAACGTAGAAATAAAGTAAGAAAACCGTTTTTGGGGAGAAAGCAAATGCAAAAGGAAAAGTACAATGGTAAATTGAAATTAGTTTTACACTGGATTTATAATGACAGGCAGATCAGGGAATGTGTATCGCTCAGAATAGGAAAATTGGTTTTCATTGACACAGACAGGGACACAACAGATAGACTTGTAGGCAAAAGGGATTGCTCACAATGGGACTATGTTTGGGGTTGTAATAGGACAGATACAAATAGGAATCCATGGGGTAATGCACACAATACATGGGCAAATTCAGTTTTCAGTTACAAGGAAACTAATTATTTTGAGGCAATACTTTAATGACTATAATTATTAAAGAAAGACCATGGACAAGGAGGTTAATTTCAAATTTTAACCAACTTGTACCGTGAATTTCAATTGGAGAATTAATTGATTTACTTAAGAATTTGCTACGGATTTACACAGAGACAGAGAGGTTTACCAACAGGAATAAGCTAACATACACAGGCTAAACAAATTCTTCTATGGGAAAGTGACTGAATTACTCTAGCGATATGAGGTTGTCAATGGGGTTTTCCATTGGGGGTTTCAATTCTACAAAAAGAAGGGCTTATACACGTTAGGGCTGGGGTTATTTGCTACTTACAAAGTATGCATTGGTATGGGATTCTGGAAAGTTAGCTGGATCTCAGTGCCTTCTGGACAGCTAGGCAAGGCATCTTGTTACTGCACTTTCCTTGGTATGGTTCAGCTGCCTCCTCTCCGCCGTCGTCGTCCTCCTGTCTCCCCGGATTTGTGCGTGTCCTCTGACATAGTAATGTCCCCTTTTTATAGCCCAAATTACACTCACTTTACAATCTAGGGGGAGTACTCTATAATGACCCCTACCACTCGGATAGGACAGTTTACCATTCCTCTCTCCACCTCCTGGCATGATTGGTCGAAGGAAGAGAGCACCATTTATCTATTGGCATTTTATTACCCTTCTTTGTTTTCTTGGCCACTTTTTGACAAAAACCCAGTTATGCCTCATGACTTCATATTTCTACTAGCCCCGACATATTCATTACATATGCGGTTTGCGGGGGTCATAGGGAATTAGGCAAGCTGATCGCCAACTCTGTACGAGGTAGCATGGCCCTTTGGCACATTTTTGATGATTTCATAAAATGTATAATAGTTATGACTCTGCAAATGATCAAGCATATTCCTAATTTCACCTTCCATCTTTCCATCAAATCTCATAATTGTAACATCTTCCGAGCGGCCAGAAACTAGCCTTCGCTGGCCAGTTCAGTCCCCAAAGTCCTAGGAAAATGCACTTGAGCTCTTAAAAACCACATGGAAATTACATAAAAAATTATCATAAAAACAAAATTATTTCTCATTCCAATTGCTACAAAAATGCCTAGAAATGGACTCAGTCCTTTAATGTCAATTTGGAGGATCTGTCCCCCTTTGTGGGCGGGGTGCTTTATCCCCCACAGCCGATGACCAGAGATTTGTATTACCCCCTTTGAGGTTGTCAGTTTGTCCTTGATAGTGGGTGCAGGAAGAACTCGCACCTCCCAGTCATGTTTTAGCCACACTTGCTTTCCTTGAAATCCCTGAGCCCCTGCCTTCAAGTCTGGAAGAGCAGAGCATTAGAACGCCCTCAGTACATCACGTCATTGCAGGCTGATTCACTACTAGGTGTGACTTTCAGTGGAGAGCGTGGCTTTCAATTGAGAAGTTTTCTGCCTGAGCCCAATAACTGTTTTTTCCGGTATTCCGAGCCTCTTCCCAGGTGATTGAAGTCTTGTGGGTGTAAACAATGTACATTGCTTAGTCAACCCCCTCCCCACTGCATTTTTCTCTGCCATTTCTTTGTGAGCAGAGCTATCCTTTCAAAGTGGTTTTTAAAGTCATTTTTCTTTGTTTTTTTACACATGTGCAAGCCGTTTCTCTGTTTGCAGTGTTTCAAGGGCTGCTGTTCAAATAAAATGGAAAGCAAAAGCTGTTGGTTGTAATGTTGAAATCCTTGCCCCTCATGTGAATTAAAAGTAAAAATGTTTTTGGATTTAGTGCATATTTTTTGTCATTCAGATGAAACACAAGCAACACAGGGCCGTTTTTGGATGCAGTTAATACTTCTGGTCATTCAGGTGAAATCAAACAATGCAGGGCCATTTTGTGTGACAGGGTTTAAATGCGATGCTTCAGGTGGAGGGGATTTCTGTTTAGGGCCTTAAATGCACCCGACAGGGCTTAGCCAGAAATCTATCACTTTCCACATTACACACCCACCGCAGGGGCAGGGGGGTTACAGGGCCAGATTGACCAGGGAAAGAGATACAACCCTGGTCAAGAGAGGGGCATGTAAACCAGGAAAGGAGGGTTTTTCAGGTAAGGTCCGAGGTAGCAGATAAGACCAGCAGGCGGACTGTGGAGGCAATTTGCAGAACAGTTGAGGTATTTGTTGAGAGTGGAACTGGTACTGCAGTGTGAGTGTGCATGTTTGTACAGTGGGATTCCAGGAAATTTCAGTGTAAGGAGTGATTGTTAAACGGATGTTACTGGGTGAAAGGAAGGATGTTTGAGTATTGAGGAAACTAGAAGCAGGAGGGTGCCGAAGAGGGATTAGTGGAGTTGAAGAGGGAATTGTAGCAGGAGGGGGGCCTAGTAATGAGGAGGGTAGTGGAGGAGGTTGTAATGGTGAGAGGAGGGAGGAGGGAGAGGTAAAGTGAAGTAATGTTGGAGGGGGAAGGAGAAGTTTTGAGGAGGTAGTAGTAGGCTGGATGAGGGAGAATTAACATCAAATGGGAGAGGCAAGACCCAGGAGGAACGAGAACATTATAGGGACAGAATATTGGTGGGAGGAGTGAGGAGTAAGTGGAAAACCAGAAAGGGAGGGGTAAGAGTGAATGTGGTAGAAGGGGACCTAAATTAAACCATGTATATGCAAGACACCATTCCAATTCCCATTAGAATACTAACCACAGACATGGAGGGGATCATACCATTACTGCGCCAAGTTTTCTGCTCCGACCGAAAATGCTGACTTTCTTTTCAACCCCCTTTTCTAGACAAATAGAAGTCCGGGATGGGGTACAGTAAATAATGAATGTTTGGGCGAGCAAAGGGGGGGGGGGCTAATGGGAGTCTCACCTGCATATATATATATATGCTGTGAAAAGGGGTGCGAGTTAAAGAAATTGCAGCCAGCGCAGTTAACTCGGCACAGTAATCACATAGATCCGATATAGAGTAGGGAGAGTTAGGAAGACCAGGAGAGCATCTAGTGAGAGAAGGCTTTCAGCCTTTAGGTCCTCACCACTAGCAACAGATAGAAGTAGATTGTAGGGGTCAACATTCTGCATCTAGTAATTTTTGGGCAGGAACACCTCCGCTGCGGTGGAGGTTCTACACTACACAAGAAAGAAGGATGCCCGTAGACCCCAAAATCATCTTGAATACAATCCCTTGAACTGCCTCTGAGTCTGGAGTTATTTTTGAGCTATCTGACATATATGACAAACCCAATCTTTTGAACAATCTAAGGGGCACGAGGTTCTCCAATTTAAAGAACACCTGCCCTCACTGCACCACTGAATTGTGTAACCAAATTTAGATTTCAGGAGGACCAAAAATAATCAAGTAATTACTATTGGAAATCATGTTCTGCAGATATTCCATACATATATTAATGGCTATTTATAAGAAAACTTGAATAGATTTCACTATTTTATTTGGTTGATGAGTCTAGCTCTAATACTGCACAGCTACATTTGCTTTACATTAATCTGCCAACAACCTGCCAACTGTGGGTGCTGGTCCGAGAATGGGCAGTGACAACAAAAATGTCTTCTTTGGAACAATTGTCACTCAGGAGAATCTAAATACATTTTTTTGCTCACTGCACCTTACAGGAAGGAAATATCCATTTGCAAATTGGTCTGTGCAACCAACCAGAAATTATTTTTACCAACATGCCCAGAAATTCTCCTCTGGAAATGAGTACGACCTGCAATAGCAAACAGATATTTCTGCCTTGTTGGATGCCATCAGTGGTGGTCACTCTCCAAAGACAGTAAGCAAGAGGTTCCACTTCTGGATTATCCCAAAAGACAGGGTGATGTCCCAAACATTTCATATTTGCCAAAACGGAAGATCCCCTACATTAAGAAAAGGCACACCGAAATAACCTCTTCTACAGGATCTTACCAATCAGGAGGGTCTAAAAACATTGATTAGTACATAAAACAAGCTGATAACACATCACACACAAAAGGAATACATATATGTCCAAATACCCACATTTGTATTTGCACTGGCCCTACATGTTTCTGTCCCTCTATCACAACTTATATTTATTGAACATTCTTCAGGTGCTGAAAAAACAACGTGAATGAAGGACACTTGTAGGCATATGGCAAAGTGACTTCCAAACAAACAAAGTTTTGATAATCTGCATCCTACGTATTTTCTCCTGATGGTTTGCGTTTGTCTATCCAATGTCTTTATCAATAAGACCCCATTCAAAAACACGCCATGCTTGGCAAATCTGGTTCTCAGTGCACACGTGCGCGTAGCACAAAGGGTTTCAAATGCAGAGGGATTGTATAAACCATACTTCACCCTTCTATTGCCTGCATATTACTCAACATTTATTTTCTGTGGTGCATGGAAAACTGCACTAAACTAGCAAACAAAGCGGCATTCAGCGTTAAAAGACATTTTGGTGGGACAGTGTTGTGCGTGCAAGAGGTGCTCTTTCGACAAGCAGCCCAATTTAAATGTGGAATTATTGCTGACAGAGGGCTGGGCATAACGTGCCATCTGAATTCTCGAATTAATTTATTGGCACTGTGGCAAAGATATTTTGATGACTGCATTATAGAAACAAGGAGGTTCTATCACTATACACAAGCAAATACAAAATGGGCTGCACCAATGAAACGATGCGAACCCAATTTATTTAATTCAAGCCAATTTTTGGGAGACGCATCGATTTTCTCAAAATATCTTCTATGAGGGAGCACAAGACTGAGAAGGTTAGTGAGGCACTGCAAAAAGCAAGTTTTGCAAATAAATATGAATAGAGAAATATGTGTTCTTATTGAAGATCTTTGTCGATTGAGCCTGACTTGAAATTTTCTCCACGTTTACAAAACAGACAGTCGTGTGCTTTGAGGATTCGCTATGTTGGTACATGATATGGATAGGAAAAGTCCCTAAATGCAAGACTGCTCACTGCATATATGAGGCAAGTACTTTAGTTGCGCCAGCAATCAACAGCCAGGTAGCATTTGAACCCAGCACGTTTAGTCCCACTTTTACTATGGGCTGCAGCCAGCACATATCGCAGAAACTAGTAATTACTTGTATAGCGTCGTTATTTAAAATGAGGTCAGGTGATGCAAAGTCAGGTACAAGGTTAGGGAAAAAGTAGTCTCTTTCGGAAGACAGGAGAAAGCATAGCATGGGTCCATTAACAGAGACCCCTCACGGTGCGGACGATCCTCCCCTGAAATAGCCCTGTAATAGGTCTTAAGTCAATAAAAAAAAAAACAGTTATTTCACTGAAAATGTACGTCTCGAAAGGAATGTTTGAAGTGACAAAAATATATCTTTAAAACCCGTAACACACACATTCGCATAGTGGTCAAAGTGAAAATTACTGTACTTCTAGCCCAAGGTTTTTTTTGCATTTTGGATTAATTGTATTGGGCTGGGCGGATTCTACTAATGTGATGGCAACCGACTTGGCAGGACAAGTAAAAACATAAGACCTAGGTGTGCAAGGCCTCTGTAGATTCAACAACAAGCTGGTTTCCATGTTCTATTGATATTGAAGTGTGGGTAGAACAGACGGTTGGACTGTAAAGAGGGGGTGGGGCTTCGGGAGTATAACGGGGCTGGTTGTCTAGGCGTGGGTTTTCTTTACAGAGTGATCCTTGAAAATGTGTCTTCATTTCTTTTATTAATCGCACAAGGGTCTGAGCGAGCTTGACGTTGATGAGCATTAAGTTCCACAGTTGGGGTTCTAGGCCAAGAATGCATGCTTACAGGTTCTTTTAAGCATTTCTGCAGCTCTCATCTGGCCGGGCACTAAATTCTGGTGATGCGCCGACTGCCAGAGGTGGTGTCTCTCTGCAGGCAGGAGGGATAATGTGTGCCATATAAATGCAGCAAAGCTTTTCACAAACATTGGCTTTCTGCTTCTACTTCAAACTGACGCAGTCTACATGTTATCTTTTCTACTCACGTATTTGGAGAGGATTATTGGCGCACAATCCCCTAATGTTATTTGGAAAACAGTAGTCTATAGTACCGGATTTAACAGTGGAATGTGTGTACTTGCACTTGGGAGTTCATGAACACAGAGCGTGAAGACCAATCACAAAGGGATCCCAGGTTAAAAGTGGCATATGTCTTAACTAACTTTACTGCTCATACAACTATGCTTTGCAGTGATCTTGCTGTTTTGGTCACTGCGCTGGCATCATCATTCTGGGGTAAATACATGGTGAGCCTTGCGTGGATGGGTTGATAAGGGTGCAGCCTAGTGAGGACAGGCTGAAGAGAAGGCACCTGGAGCTCCCCTTCATACCAGACTCAAGACTCCCCGAGAGAGGCCAGGGCAACCCAGTAACGAAATACTACGGGGATAGGAGAACCGAACAGGCCAAGGCAGACAAGCTTGTGCTTGGGCGAAATCACAGGCAGGGGATTGCAATGCTGGGGGACAACACGCATTTGGAAACATCAGGGGCACAGAGCTGAGACAACAGAGTGGCCAGACATTTAAAGTAGAGTCTATCCCACCCTCGCAGTGGACATGGCAGCCAAGGGGGGTAAACCCAAAGTGAAACAGCCAACAATGGAAGACTTTGGAAGACTTTGCTAAATCTTCCCCATCAGGAGAAGTAGTGAAACCTAAAAAACTAGAGGTGCAGGGGGAAGGGTCTCACGCGAAACGACCAACCAATCCTGGAGGCCAAAGCGGAGCTAAAGAAGTCATGGGAATGCAAGATCGACACAGCCAGAGCTGAGTTGCGGACATTGCTGGAGCAGAAAATTGACTGAACGGACCTCAACCTGTTGCGACAGGATGTCAGAAAGTTAGCAGAGCTCACTGGAGTGCTAGAAAATGAAGTGAAGACCAACACGAATACCTGCAAGGCGAATGTGGAGGAAGTCGCGACACAAATAACAAGTGCACAACCTGGAGAACAGAGCGGAGGAAGCAGAAGGACGGGGGCGCAGAAATAACATTAGTATTGTAGGGTGAGCAAGGCTGAGACCCGACTGAATATGTTGAGAATATGCTGTTAGAAGAGCGGAGGGGCACTTACCTAAGGATTTACAGTGGAGAGGGCGCACAGAGCCTTGACTAGGCGACCATGACCAGGAGCACCTCCCCGCCCGCGTATAGCAAAAATATTGAATTTTAAAGACAGGGAGAAGATCCTGGAGTACTTCCGAAAAGGGGGACCATAAGCAGAGGATCAGCGACCGTCACGACATACCCAGACAATACCTTTTTGGTACAACACCAACGTTTGAACTATGTGTCCAAAAAGAAGAGGCTATGCAAAGATGGATTTAAGTACATATTGCTATACCCGGCAAAGCCGAAAGTGATACATGATAGAAAGACACTGACACCCTGGAGGACGCAACGACATTGCTCGACGCACGAAATTGCCCGACAGAAGCAGAGTTTGGAATGTAGGGAAAGGGAGAGCCTGCAATCATAAGCCAGTCCCACAAAAGAGGAGAGTAGGAGCAGAGTCCAGGGGAGGAGTGAATGGATGATATGGGGGACCTGAAGATACTGACCTGGAATGTGAGAGGGCTAAACAGTTCTATCAAATGAAATAAGGTCATGATGTACCTGAAGAGACAGAAAATAGATATCACATTGCTACAAGAAACACATCTGACCAGGGATAGACTAGATGTAGTGACAAGGAAATGGAAAGAAACTAGGAACTAGAATAGGCGCAACGTATTCCACGTATGCCAGAGGGGTCATCACGTGGATAGCACCAGAGGTCATGTTTAAACTGTTACAACAAGAGGTAGAGACAGATGGCAGAATGTGTCTCCCTGTGCCACACCTACCACACAATCATGCCCCTAGCCATCTGCAAGCTCACCGCCACCACCACACTGCTCACTCTCCTTGCTACACTCACTGCTCACCAACCCCACACTTCAATCCGCCCCGTCGCACTCACGCCACGGGGCCCACCACCCAATCTAAAACAACCCGCTGCACCAGATACTTCACAAACCCATTCACATTGCACATACACACCTCCTGCACCGTGCAGCGCTAGAATGTATAGACTTGATAGACTCAGAGCACGCACACAGACCACTATATTTCAGCACACAACCCCCACCTATTGAATTCAGAAACCTCAGATTGAGCTCCCTCACCCTCCCCAGACACACCCCTCACATAGAACACCCACTCACACACAAACAACACACCAACCAAATCACACACCTCTATATCACCACACATAACACACCAGTCTTACCTCCACAAACATACCCCACACACCTCATATCAAATGTGCCCTCCTCAATGTACGCTCCCTCCCAGCCCACGCATCTGATATTCATGACCTCATAACTAACAACAACATTGACCTACTAGCCATCACAGACACCTGGCTTCACGAAGCATCAGGCCCAGCCACCACTCTTGCACTACCACTGGGCTTCACAATACTCAGACAAGACCTGAACGAACAGGAGGCGGAGTAGCCTCCATCTACAAGGAGGATCTCCAAATCCAACTTGTTAGCCACTCCTCGACCAACAACTCTGACCTCCTATCGACCAAACTCTCACTGTCACCAAACAGCACCATCAACATTCACTTACTATATCGCCCCCCAGGCCTCACCCCTGACTCTCAGGAATGCATCATCCACATCCTCATCAATAATATCAAAAGCTCTACCAAAACCCTTCTTCTAGGAGACCACAAACTGGGATTTAATGATGCTAAAGACAAATCGGCAGTCGCCCTTTCCAAAGAACTTGGTGACCTAGGCTTCACCCAAAAAGTAGAAAAACCCACTCACGCCAAAGGCCGCATCCTAGACTGGGTCGCAGACCATAATTGTCTCTCCACTATCACCTCGATCTCAGCACTGCCATGGACCGACCACAACTGCATTGAATTCTCAATTCCTATCACCAAAAGTCCCAAAACACTGACCCCTGCTATCGCTGCACAAGTCAGAAGTTAAAAAAAACTCAAAGAGGACAACTTGCGCCCCTACCTCAACACCCCCAAACTAGCGCCCCTTTCGCCAACAACCCCAATACTCTGGCAGACATCTACAAAGATGTCGTCACTAAGGCTATCAATGAAATAGCACCACTCGAATGGAAAAAAGAAAGAAATCACTACACACCAACTCCTGGTTCACTGAAGGACTGCACTCAATGCGATCCCACAAGAGAGCAGCCCTAAAAAACTGGCAATCCAACCGATGCAACAGCACCAAAAATGATTCAACTTAATCTCCAACCAATACAAATCAGCTATCACTGTTGCTAAAGCCAACGCATTCAACGCACAAATTACTAATGCCAAATCGCACACTAAAGAGATCTTTGCCATCTTCAACAAGCTCATCTCCCCCCCCCCAATACACAAGATGAAATAATCAAAGATGAAGCGTGGTGTGCCAGCATTCAAAAGACCATGCTTCACAAAATTGACCTTCTCCAAAAGAAAATCAAAGACCACTGCAAAGCACTACTTCAACAGACAGGCACTCTTTACGGCTTTCATTAGCGCGTCATTCAAAACAGGCATTATCCCTGCTAGCCTCAAAGAGGCTTGGGTCCAGCCCCTCCTAAAAAAACCTACCCTCGACCCGCTACAACCCAACAATTATAGACCAATAACCACAGTGCCATTCCTCCTAAAACTACTGGACAAAGCAGCACATTGCCAAATCCAGCACTTTTTGGAAACCCACTTCATACTTGGAACGAGGCAATCAGGCTGCCGGAAAGGACATGGCACTGGTGGACCTAAAGAATCAGATCACCCAAATCTTGGACAAGGGCAAGCCAGCTCTTCTGCTCCTTCTAGATCTCTCAGCCGCTTTCGATCTAGTTGATCACAAGACCCTCACCTCACACCTCACACACTCTGCCAACTTTTCTAAAGAATCAGCTCTATGGGTCCCCACGTTCCTAGAGGGAAGAGCCATGAAAGTCTTCTCGGACATCGTCACTCCCACGACAATTCACTGCAGAGTCCCTCAAGGTTCCTGCACTGCACCCACACTCTACAACCTGTTCACTAAACCTCTCTTTGACAAACTCGACTCCTACAGCATCACATACACAAACTACGCGGACGAAACACAAGTACTTCTTCCCCTCTCGGGTTCATACAAAGACGACGCAAAGGCACTCCACTCTATCTACGCCATTATCCAGGCATGGATTGCAGTAAATGGCCTATGCCTAAATGGAGACAAGACGGAAATCATTAGGTCAGCAGAGCACCCTAGACAAACTGGACATACTGTATGCTAACTTCTCCATTGACAACTCAATCATCCCCGTCTCCACAGCGGTTAAGACACTGGGAGTATACTTAGACTCCTCTCTATCCATGAACAGACAAGTCAGCACAATCACCTCCTCTTCTGCCCACACACCTAAACTCAAACGCCATCAAGCCTTACCTCTCCAAACCCAACTGCCTCTCCATAGCCAGAGCAACCATTGGAGCCAAACTGGACTATTGCAATGCCCTGCTAGCGGGCACATCAGCAAAAAACCTAAACAGACTCCAAGTCACACAGAACAATGCTCTCTGGGATGCTCTCAGCATCCCAATAAGAGAGCATATGTCTCATGCCAGACTTTCAGCCCAATGACTCCCGGTTGACGAACCGATCACACTCAAAATCCTCACCCTCACTCACAAATGCCTCTCTCTCTCTCCGCCCAGTTTTATCTTTCGGAGACCATCTCCAAACCCTCGCTCCCTATCTTTCGTAGGAAACTGAAGACCTCTTTCCTTGCACAATAATCTGTGACCCTCGCAAACCCATGTAAATATGCTGCACCACCATTTGTACAAATATCATATTTCCCACTGTAAATGTATCCTTTATAATATTGTATTGTCTGTATTGTATCATTTGTAACCAAGATATGTCTGCAACAAGCGCCACGATGCCCCCGGGCGGACGTGCGCTCTACAAATCCAAACAAACAAACAAACAAATAAATAAATCAATAAATAAATAAATAAATAAAGGGGGTTCGTGGGGAACAGAGAGGTGAACATCATTAACATATACACGCCGAATAATGACACCACAATATATTTCAAGAACCTGTATGCTGAGATCAGCCCATATATAGATGGTGTAGTTATACTCTGGGGGGGGTGAGGGGGAAGATTTCAACTGTATACTGGACCCCACATTTGAAAGATCGGACAAGAAAATGCCCAAGCCCACCTCAGTAGCAAAGGCCCTGGGGGCACTTTTGAACGATTTCTGTCTGGTTGATGTGTGGAGGAAACTTCAACTTCATCCACAACAGAGTATACTCGCACTACTCGCCCCTGCACAACCTACACACCAGGTTGGACTATATATTTTCATCCAGTACATTAATAGGAAGTACAGAATACAAAGCAGCAGTCCTCTCGGACCACGCGCCGCTGATTGTAACGTGGCAGATCTCGCCTCCCAGGTCAAAAATCCCAACATGGAAGCTTAGAGCTGAAGCACTGAGGGACAGAATATTTAGAGAAGACTTGCGGAAGGTAATAAAAGAATATTTCGAATATAACACGGGGAGTGTGCTGTCAGCCGTCACGCTGTGGGAAGCATTCAAGGTGGTGGTGAGGGGGGGGGGCAATTTCAAAGTCGAAAAGACTACAGGGTGGCATAGTGCGGGAATTGCAAGACACTGAAAAGGGGATAGAGGCTGAAATGCAAAAGGGGTGGGTTCCTCCGGGGAGGCTGAGGTTCTGCTTCCACTACAGGAAAAATGCAGAGGACACTGGGAAAGGTTAAGCAACTTGAACTATAGGAAATACATAGAAAGGCAACACAAGGAACGCGATAAACTGGGTAGATTACTAGCCTGGTTGTTTAAGAATGAAGACCCCAGACAGGCAATCAGGGAAATGCAGAGAGAAGACGGGTTGAAGGCGGACACGCAGGAAGTGGCGAATTAATGCTTCTATGATTATCATCAGAGGCTATACGCAAATAGGATTGAGGAGGAGGAAATTGATATATTGGATACACTAGCTGAGATCACTTTGCCTAGGCTTGAGGACGCAGATAGCTAGAATTTAGCAGCCCCACTCACATTTGAGGAGCTGGAGCGCGTGGTCCAGACACTACCCACTAACAAGGCCCCAGGGGCGGACCTTCTCACCAACGAGTTATACAAAACATAAGGCTGATGTATGTCCACAGATGTTGGCCATGGTAAACGAGGCGTATGACAGGGGTAGGCTGATGGAGACCCTCAGGGAAGCTATTATTATTCTGCTCCTCAAGCCAGATAAAGCGAGCACGGACTGCGGATCTTATAGACTGCTATCAATGCTCAATCAGGATAGCAAGATCCTCATTGCAGTGATGGCGAACAGACTGAGGCCAGTGATAAATAAATTGATACACCCTGACCAGACGGGGTATGTCCCACACAGGTGCATCTCTGACAATCTCAGGTGGCTTCACAATGTCATAGACCAGACAGAAAGGCGCCCCCAAGAAGTGGCAATAGTCTCGCTAGATGCGGTAAAAGTCTTCGACTCGGTCAAATGGCCGTGGTTGATGGCTGTCCTGAAGGAATGTGGGATAGGACCAACGTACTTGAAGGGGCCAGTTGCTGTGCAGTGAGCCAGTTGCACGAGTCCGAACAGGACCGGTCACCTTGGAACGATGGACTCTGAGCAGGGGCAGCAGGCACGGGTCCCTGATGCTCTTTATCCTGGCCCTGGAGGCTTTGGCGGTATATCTGAGGCAACAATATGGTGAGGTGGAAATCAGCAGGAAAGGGGGACAGCATCTGATATCACTATACGCAGATGACACGTTGCTATATTTGAAATACCCTGAGGAAAATGTGCAATACATTCTAGAGGTAATGGACCGATACATGATACTCTCTGGTATAACAATTAACCCTAAAAAATCTATTATATTCCCCCTAGCCAGGTATGTGGGAATACCACGGCAAGAGCTACCGGTGTTAGATAGGTTGGGCAACTGATATTTTAGGTACCTGGGTGTGGATATATATCAAAGTCGAGGACGAACACAAACAGAACACAGAGAAGGCGGTAGGAAAAATCAAACGCAACATGCTATTCTGGGCCCGGTTGCCTTTGACTATGATGGGGAGAGCGGCATTAATGAAGATGATAGTACTACCCAGGCTACTGCACTATTTTGAGAATGTTCCATACATGATACCCAAGCGGTTCTTCACCAAGGTACAGAGCATATACAGAGGGTTCATTTGGCACAATTCTAGGAACAGGATAGCATTGTGGAAATTGCAGAACCCATACGAGCAGGGAGGGATCAGACTGCCCAATTTTGAGGTGTACTACCTGGCCGTCCAACTTCAATACGTGGCAAGATGGTTATTCGAGGACCCCACACCAGAGTCTAAATTTTTGAGGGCGGAGTGTACACCTTATTTCTTGAAGGAATGGATGTGATTAGCAGAATCTCCGAAGGGGAGAGGGTCCACATTACTAGACCTGGGGAGGAAGATTTGGCGTAGAACCTGCCAAGTAATGAGAAGTCCGCTTCCGTGCTCCACACAGGTACAATTGGTGGCACTGACAGGGGTGGATGAGCAATTGAGGAGGACTATTGGAGAACACTGGGAACCAGTAGGAGTAACAACCATTGGAGATATGTGGCAAGAAGGGGAGAAGGTAAAATTCGATACACTGAGTCAGGATACGGGTTCACATGGCGGACAAAACATCACATCCGCTAGGCTGGTAACAAAGGTAACGAAGACATGGTCGGAGGCGTAGTTGATCCGGCAACTGGACGCCGCCATAGAAACATTTCAGGCGGTGTCCGACGGTGGCCATGAGGTCTCCCGAATCTATGAACAAATGATGGCCAAGGTCGGGAAGGAGGCAGTTCAGTTGAGGTGAGACTGGGAGGAAGAGGGTGGGGAAACAATAGGTGACGGGTTATGGGTCAGAATGCAAAGATACCATAAGAAAGTGTCACGAAATGTGAGACTACAACAGATTCAGTTATATGTCACCCATAGGGGCCTATATGACCCCAAAGAAGATTGCCAAGTTTAAGAACACAAGGATACAGACATGCCCGAAATGTGGAGAAGTTGATGCTGGGATGGTACACATGTTCTGGGCATGCCCCAAAATGGCAAAATTCTGGAAAGAGGCAGCACACCTCTTAGGAGGTAAAGGGATAAACTTGGATGTGGAGTCTCTGTGGGCGTGCATGTTGGGTGGGTTATCAAGACCACGCAAACTCAAACATGTGAGCAAACTCAAAGATCTGGTGTATATTCTAGCTAAAGGAAGGATAGCAATGTGTTGGAAGGCAAGTAGGAGACAGAACGCAGAGGCCTGGTATTCAGATCTCCTGAAATGGGAGGATGCTGAGACAGTGGTGTGGAAGCAAGCAGTGGCTAGAGAGGAAGAAGAGGAAGCAAGCACACTTACAGCCTGGCTACATTTGGTCACATCATTGTCGAGGTCTGTGCAAGAGGAACCCGAAGAGGCTAGCTCCTCGGATAGTGTGGAGAATGATATGTCCATAAATTAAGAAGAAAGGCTGTAGAAGTGCGTGGCTCTGAGGGGAGTGGGAAAGTTTGGGGACTTATTTGGGCACCGTGTTTTGGTGTGATGTATGTTGATTAAAATGTCAATCAATAAAATACGTTAAAGAAAAATACAATCCATGCACCTTTTTTCCCCTTGGTTTTGCCACAGAATCTGTAGAAATATGTACATCTTTGGACATTGTCTCATACAGATGGGACACACCAATTTCACACTCCCATTTATATACAATCCCAGCCCCACATTTCAGGGCAAAGAGCAGACAGTGAGGTTGTCAAAAATCATAATTTAAGAGTATAATGAAACTTCAACAAACTTGGTCACCAGCTTTACATCCTGGAGATCAACACCAAGCTATGGGAAAATCAAGCCAATGGTCGACAACATTAAGCCAAAATTACCTGACAGGATTTGTAACTTCTACTGAAGTGGGAATACCCCCGCCCCCCCTTGTGAGGCTAGGGAGATGAGACCACTCTGCAACAGCCTCACTAGGAGTAGAGGCAAGTGGGACTTCACTGGGAGAGACTACCCCTTATGGGTCAAGGACTCCTGTTCCTTTGGGTAACTACCTTCACCAGTAAACATGATGCATACATGGGTCTGTAAAACACTGTCAACTCTCAGTACTAGGCTGAAGAAGATAACCAGTGCTATTAATCCGAAGAAAGAGAAAACTGGATCTAAGAAAAAGTGATCAATCCACTGAGACGAGTGGATTGAAAGAGAAACTCATCAAATATGAGACAAGAAGCGAAAGGAAGGTGTCTCCAAGCAAGGGAGGTACCCTGTTAACTTGAACCTGGGAAGAGGGAGGAGCCGCAGGACGCAAAATCCAAATCTGGTTAGACCGAAGGACAGGGGAACAGGGGAGGCGTGGACGAGTATTATACAAACACAAATAATTCACCTATGTGCTAATAAAAAAACAAGCTGAAGATACATTTATTGAATCTGAACTGTGATAAGGCAAGGTGGAGAATACCTCCCTCTGAAGGAGAATTGAATGGAAGTGGAATATTCTAGTTGAATATAAACTGTGAGTCTGAGAAAGAGAACATTGATCCAAGAAAGGGAGGAGAATGGAAATGTGCTATCTTTGTTAAAACCAAACTGTGCAAATACAAGAAAAGGACTAATAAGAGTCCCGAAAAGGGAGGTGGAAAGGGAGAAAAGCTAAAACGTCAACCTTAATGAACTTAAGTGTTTTGAGTAAAAGACATAGATAGGCAAACAAGGGACTAATAAAGTGAATAACTGTGTCCTGGAAAGAAAGATAAAACCTGAGTCGCAAGCAGAAGAGTGGGACCAAAGAAAGAGTGTTAAGAGCTAAAGACCAATCCGGTCCTTATGATAAAGCTAAACCAAGGAAAAGCACATCTAAAGTGAAGAATACGTATAGTAACGTGAGGAAAGTTGAATTAACTAATTAAAAGAGTTACTAAGAATGATTGTATTATATTGTAAAACATATTGGGAACTTGACATTTCTATTATATATTGGCTTATCTACACTACATATTTTAACCCATGACATGTCAATATGAGGCAAACATAGCCATGGACTTATTTTAACGACTCAAAACCACTTTTCAGAATACTCATTTTTCTCAAGTACCATGACAAGAATGGTACCACATGTCTTTTTGTTTGCCTCCATTGGACACAGTTGAATTGAATTGATTATTTATATAGCGCCTATACACAATGTGTTTCAAAGCGCTTGAAGGAGGCAGGGAGCAAGGGAGAATACAGTTACATTCTTACAAGTCCTTGAAACAATTAGAATGTGAAAAATAACTATCAGTCAACCGGACGACATTTCAGATAGTGCAAGGAACAATTAAGGAGAAGAGGGGGAGGGAGGAATGAGAGACACCAGCAGTGACATCACTATGCCAGACGACAATTGTTGTAGTGCATGAATAACAAGAGAGTGAGGGAAGGGGAGTAGGGGGAAAAGAGGGAGGAGGATAGGAACAAACAAACAAACGACTATTATAATAGGTCAGATGAAATAGGGATAGTGATGGGGGAGTGGGAGGAGAAGGAAAGGAGGGGGCCAGACAAGCCGCTTTCAGAGGTCCTCAGACAAAGGATAGGAGTAAGTGCTAATGGACATGAAAAAGGGGGGGGTTGCAGGACAGGCAGGGGGGTGGGGGGGACAAGAGGGGATGGAGGCTGCGAAGACAGGTGGATATGATTACTATGCCTGCTGGGAACTGAGGTAGTGCCAGGCTTTAGCAAGACCGGGGGAGGCAAGGAGGTGACAGGGTAGGTGAATGAGAAATAAGGGTGGCTATGATTACTATGCCTGATGGCAATTGGGGTAATGCCTGAAATAACAGGAGGGAAGGTAAGGGGAGATAAGGGAAACCAAGACAAACACTGGGGGGATGTGGGCGGGGGACACAATTACACTCACGGGGGGCATGGGAGTGGGTGGGGACACAATAATACAGTTCTAAGGCACACTACTTCAACTCAGTGTCTTTGTATTTTATTGAAGTGGCAATAGGCTAATTTGTGTTCATTCACTAGGCCATGTATCAGGAAACAATATTTTGTACAGGATTTCATATTTCAATGGAACTCCACTTTAGCCAGCTTCATTTGCACAATAGGGGCCTAGAATGGCCTCTCCATCTCTGTCACTCTGGGATTACTTTTTACCCCGCAGTACTAAGACAATATTAGTTGACACGGAGATCAGCAATAGCATCCATTATACACACTGTGGGTGTTTTGTATTAAAAGTTCACCAAGGAACCTTTAGAGCAAAGTCAATTATTAAGTGATGGCAGAACAAGATGAAAGAAGCTTTCATTGTGTTAATATGATCCAGCGCTTGTAGTAGCAGGACAGCCTGGTCATAATGAGAGATGCATTCTTGCTTGTTCCAGTCACAAGAGCAGTCTAATAAGACGACCACTGTCAAATATGGATGCGAGTTTCCCCAAACTCAATTGGCTAGTTAACTTCCAATGGATGTGGAAGGACATTGGCCACCTTCCGTGGCTCCATCTAGTCTCTACACGCCTGCTTTGGTGCACAAGCATCATGGCACCCTGGCATACGATTGATTCCATTGAGTGTTTGTGATGGCACACCAGCAGAAGTGGGACTCTGCATTGCAACAAGTGCCTTAGGCAGGAGAGATGCCGCATGCCTGAGCCAAAAGCTCTCCTAACGGAACAAGACATTTAGCATGCCAAGAACACCATGGTGGCCTTCGACTGAAACCACAGTGCATGCAGTCCTTGGTAAGGGATGGAAGGGAGGCTCAGAGGTGCAGTTATCCAACATTCAAATTAAAGTTAAAATTTCAACTTACTAAAATCACAATAGACTGAGGAAGCCACCGGCCGCCCCCCCCCCCCAACAAAAGCAAAACCAACCTTGGCTCACCTTTATCTTTCACAGCGCTATACTCTACTAAGGTGGTTGTGGCGCTTGCCAGTGTTTTAATAAGAAAAGGTGACGTGAGTTAACAGCCAAGACCCAGCGATTGATGTAGTGTAGATTAGAATGTAACGGGCATTTCCTCAAACGCAATAAAAAGCAAGGCTAGATCATAACCGTGGATTTAAAATACTGCATCCAACAAATCACTTAATAAAAAAGCATTTGTATTTTTATAACAAAAAATCCCATTTAATAGAGTTAGCAGAAGGAGGCAGGAGCTCTTGGGCTGGGCGGCCATTGTATTTTGTTAGCTAGCCCTTCCTTCTTCCCAGACATTTTCCGTTAAGATCTTGCAACACAGCATCTAAGTTGCTAAGTGCGGTCAATTATAGAAGGAAGCAGTCACTGACATCTTAAGCTAATTCAATCACATAAATGATATCATGGTAAAACGTCATGCTTTCTCAAGAGGAAATGTATCTGCTAGAGTTTATATATACGTACACACGCGATTGCTACATTTGATTTTACAGCAAATACTTCGAGGCGTTAGGGAACTGTGTACCTGTATTATTATCACCACTGATGTACCCTTAAGTACACCAAGAGTTGCACTTTAGCTGCCCAATGGCGTTTATACTGCGGTCTTTCAGCGTGGGGGCCAGGCAGATTGCCTGAGGAAATGGCAAGCTGGAACCACATATTAGTGTATACGTCTATTTTTCAATGGACGAGATGTTAAAATAATGTGAAGGTCGTCGATGTTTCAGGTGGGTTTCACAAGTTGTGCTGCCTCCTCCCTACTTTGGCAGAAGGGTAAGGTGGGAGTCCATTAATTCACCTACTGCGTGGAAGTGACACCCTGCAGTTATTCTGCTTCTAAAGACACACGGGTCCGTCGGTGCATACATCGAGGGAAACCGATAGCAGTCCCTGGAGAGAAACTGCTGTGCTGCTGCGCTGGATGGATTGGTTTTGCAATGGATCCCCCAGGACGGCCTGGCAGCTCAAGGGTGAATTATGATGAATGACAGCCTGCTTAGGATGCAGCACATTAGCTTGCGACCCAAACCTCGCCTCTCCCTCGCCGCCCCCACCGCCGTCGCGCATGGTGTCCTGTGCAGGCAATCAGTGCAATACAGCGACAGGGCATAGCTTGCTCTGCTTTGCCGTTTCTGCATTCCTTAAGTCGATGGCGCTATCGGGGGTGGGGGGATAGATTTAAAGGAAACCAATAGCTTCCTTTTGGAATTACATAAACAAGGAAGTGTGTTTGTTAGCAGAGACAGTTTGGCATAAAAGTACAATAGGAGCGCTGCACAGCATCAACGGCAGCGGAAAGAGGACACACGCATGTAATGTACACCAGGTCGCTAAAGGCTTGGCTTCATTTATCATACTCTGCCCGCAGAGCACACGATATTTCGAACACAGTCTCGGAGAACTGTTCCAGCTACCCTTCTTCAAGTTACAAAAGCACATTTGTACCTGTCCAATCGCAGACGCAAAAGTAAATCCCAGGCTTCTGCCTTGACAATTTCACGTTCAAACCATTCTTATTTTACCATCGCTCCCTCTGCCAAAATGGTCGATAACACATTCTATTCTGTTCTAAAGCAATGTACTGCCCTTTCCCCTCAACTACTTTGCTCTGGTCTCCACTTTCGTAGGTTGAATAGAATAAACACATTTTCATATACTGTATTCCTGAATTCTCCTCACAAATAACCAACTGCTTAATTTCCATCTGTTGCTGAATGGCAGTACGTGTATGCTCTGCCCCTTTAAAGACTACACTTATTTCCCTCCCAGCCTCCAATGGCTCCCCCACGCGCCCATCTCATGCCCTCCCATTACCACGTCCATCTCCTCTCTCCACCCATGGTTCGCAACCTTGGGTTCTCTTTCAGAGTGACCTAAAACTCTTATTTATCATGGCCCCTGCGGCCAAACTCAACATTAGGAAAACCCACACCTCACGCATCACCCAAACCATACTCTAATTTCTATTCTAGTGGTCAGGAAGCTAGACTACTCGGCACACCTAGTTCCTGCTCTTCCCCTCTCCCCCATTGCTCCATTGAACTAAGTACTAACCGTTGCAACAAGCATCCTCTTCAACATAGCCCTTATATAATTCGTCTTTCACAGACGGGCAAATCCTTAAAAGGAAGCATGGCATTTTTCTGCTAAGGCTACCAATTGTATTGTACAGCAAGACAATGCGGCCCTGTTTTTTTTTTTCAGGAGTTGGCCTCAGCTAAACAATGTAAGTCTTAAAAAACTACCAAGAATCAATCACAGACTGTAACATGTACTCGAAAGGTATGTTATTGTGATTTATACGGCACAGCGCTGTCATCTTTCATGGTCTCCCTGTTCTCTGCTGAATCTGAAAAGATCGCAGGGTTTGTTTTTAGTTGGTAAAGGTTAGGTGGGGTTTGTTGTAGGAGTGCATGTTGGATGATGTGTGTGTAATTGGTTTAGTTGTCTGTAGTGTACTGTGTTTAGTTTGATGTTGCCAAGTGTGTGCATTATGTGGTGGTTGTAGGTTTCTGAGGTATGTGGGTGTTTTGTTTGGTGCTCGGGATATTCAAACTTTTTAGTAGGGTTAGTTAGTGATGTTAGTCGTCTAGCCTTCTGTGTGGTCGGTATGTTGGTCTGGGTGGGTTCATATTCTTCTATGGTGGTTTGTGTTAAAATGCTTTACTTCGTTGCAGCACGCAGGTTTCAGTTCATTAGGTTTTCGGTTGTTTTGGGGGGTTTTCAGATACTTCCCTTCAACAGTGTTCAGCATTGTAAGTTAAAGAGCCATGAATTTAGGTGGCATTTAGAATGGCAAAAATGAATTCTAAAATCCCAGACGAGTAATTTATACTTCAGATTAGGGGCTTATTTACATAGTTATTGCTTTTCACAAGGTGCCACAGATTATTAATTTAACAATTTAAAAATATATATATTAGGCAGCGGTAGCCGCCCTATGGTAAAGGTGAGTGGGACTCACACAGGAACCCCTTAAAATTCTCTTGTTGATAACTTTTGGTTTGAGTAACAGATTTGCTGAAATTTTTAAAGTCATTAGGGACTTGCACGCCCTCTCCAACCCCCCCCCAGACAGCAAAGTTTCATAAAGAGACATTAAAAAAATAAGAAAGTTATTAAGAATGTTTTTTTTCTCCAAACTTGCAGCCTACTTCCCATTCATTTTCCCATAGACAAACAACAGCAATTTCTGCCAAAGAGCACGGCCCAAACCGATGGACTGATTTGCACGAGGTCCGAAACAACAAAGCATTTAAAAGAGGCCTTTTTATGGTTTGGGTTTTTATGTGCAGTAGTTATTTAAATATTTGACAGAGCAGGGGGTGCCAAATTTCTCAAAAATAGATTGTTATATCTCAAGGATTTACCCAAATCTGGGTTTTTTTAGAAATGTTTTTCGATGCAAGAGATAACCGCGGCTATAGATGAGGATATCAGGAAATTAAAAGTAGTTAAAAAGCTACTTGCAGATTAAAGTAATTGAAAATGATTTTAGTCTATAGGTGGGGAAATTGCTGGAGGACACCAGCGTTATAGGACATCTAGGGACTGAGTTTGCAACACTAGGATTTCTGTAGCCATGGCCATAGCCTCAAATAGCCGACATCTCAAAGCAAACGTCACATAAACGGCGTATGTTGTGGGGGGAAAGTGAGAGGGAAGGGGAGATGAGGAGGCCATCTGGGGAGTGGGTGGAGATGGCACTGTTGAGGGGACAATTGGCGAGGGCCGTTTTTCCGATAATCGCGGCAGTATTCGAGGCTATAGAGGACTACAAATAGCCGCAGGTATGAGTAGTTCTTTAGGTATAGTGAAGTCGTGGGTGAAAAGGCCATGGTCAGTGACACGGTAGGTATCTGGGGGTCTACCTATGTTGGCTGTGTGTTTTCAGACTTTGTTACATGTGAGACTGGAGAAAAACAGAAGAAAATTGTTTCAAGAAATCAATACAAAAATGAGTCACCCTCCTCTAGTTTTAAATGCCACATACATTGTATTTTAGCCTGTATATTGTCACCATTCCATTTTATCTCGGGTAATCACATCTATTAAAATACATCCCCACCTAGTGTACTGTCATGTATTATACAGTGCTTTCTATAAATAGAAAATAATTCTTCCAAAAGAACATGAGTAATTTGTTCGCCCCTTGATCTTTACACTGCTATTGCATTATAAGACTCGAAGTGAGCCAGCCCCCTCTTTAAATAACAATTTGTAACCGTGGTTATAAAAAAGGTCAATGAACTCTAACCACGGTTATATTAAAAACTAAATTGATGGGTATAATTCCATTGTATTTGTGTATTCCTATGTAATATGTAGTCCTTCAAAGGACTGGTTTGGGGTACACAGAGTAGAATTTTAGCACATTTGGAGTACTGTTTTGATGTTCAGGAACGCTGCATTTCCTTAATCGGTTAGGTGTACTGCATTATGTCTATAGAAAATGGTAAAGTAGAAATATATGTTGTTTGAAATCCATGATTGGTTGCGGTCTCATGAATGCTGAAACTAATTTATTAACATGTCTCTGTGATTTTTCAATGTTACAATTAACTTTGGTGGTCCATCTCCATTTTTGCCTCGAAGTCAGATTGGAAAAGATAAAGAGGGTGTGAGGAAATGTTCCATTAGTTTTTTCAAGTCTTGTTTCATCATTAAAGTAAGGGACACAGCCCGTACATTCCCCAAATCATTGCATCCACAATAAATTAGTAGGAAGTCAGGGTACCCTGTACTTTTCAGACTGAGCAATTTTGGAGAAACATGGAACCAACGCATTCCCCGCAATCCAAACCATTTAATTGTAAAATCTCTCAAATCAAGCTCCATGTTAATAATTAGTTTCTAACAAAAAGCCAGTAACCAAAACTGCCAACTGTGTCCGATCAGCCACAGTTTTCAAACCAGCCAGGATATCTGCAGTCTTCCTCTCCGTTTCCAGGAAAATTATTCCTAATTTGAATTTCTAGTAATTGGTGTGAGTAAGCTATGTATGATGTGTGTGTTTTGGTGTTTGTATTTGGTGGTTATTGTTGTAATTCTGTGTTGGTCTGTGATAGATTACACTCAAAATGTGTCTGCCATTTTTGTATTTTGGTTAGTAAATCTAGTCCTATTTTTGTGATTTTGATTTTGGAAAGTATAAGAGCTTTAACACTTTATGTAGTTTCCAATGGCCATGAAGGGGCTTTTCTATAACTGTGTCTATAAGAAAAGCTCTTGCATAGGCACGTCAATGCTTTTCATCATTTTATTAGTTGTGCCCGTAGGTGCTGTTATATTTATAGCTATGTCTATAAATCAGATTTTCTGTGCAATAATCATATTGTTATGTGGATGATACAACACAATTTTATCTCTGCAAGTTATTTCGACTGCTTAGGTGTTCTTATTTTCTTTGAAGTTTTGAACGCCGGCTTAGTTTGATTTTCGGCTTGCAAAAAATGTACATGTAGCCTCAGCTGCATCGAATAGCCGCAGCCATGAAAGATATTGGGTGGGGAAAAATACATTTCTGTGCGCTTCCATTGTTCATTATTGGCTATTACTTTTCTATTTGTCTAGGTGTCTGTGATAAGTTGTGGTGAAAATGTGTCCTTCATTTTAGTAGTTTTATTTGTATATAGTCCTCTTTTTTGGCATTCACAGTTCTATCTTTTTGATTGCAGAACTCTCACTGTGCACAGGCAGGAGTGTGGCTGATGTGAAAGTTAATGCATATTTACATATTTGAAGGTTTATTGGCAGACTTGTGTGTGTTAGTTATATTAATCACTGCTATCAGATGATATTCATTGCCATTTTTTTGATCTGCTCTAATTGTGTAGCAAGTATTGTTTAATGTGTTTTTTAACTTTAACTAATATGGATCTACAAAATTATATTTGTGAATCAATGGCATTTATATGCAGGCATTTCATTTTTGTACTCATGTTAGTGAGGATGAAGGCTTATTTGATTGTATTTGTTATAATTTTAATGCATTTCCACCTATGCAGTACCCTTCGCTGTTTTGAGATTTCTGTGAGGTAGTACAATTGATGGTATTGATGTTTTTGTATTTTCTTGCGGTTGCTTTTTTTAGTATCTGTTGAAAGAAAGTTGGATTCTTTGCATTTATTTTCTGATTTGATCTTATTGTTTTTATCGTGGCGTCCCACTAAAACTGGATGTTTCCAAGCTTTGAAGCTTTGAAATGGAATATTTGAAGGTCCGTGTCTTTTTGCACAAGGTGCATATGATTTTCACAATTAAAAAAAACAATGCTCTTTTATCTTGAAATATTTCCAACTATCTGCAGTGGTTTTCTTGTGGGTTTTTTTTTGTTGGGTGAAAGACTTTAACAAAAATGATAGTATTAGTGTTTATATCTGTATGATTGTTTTCTATCCCTTGTTCTCCAAGTTTAATTAGCCCACCTTATTCTCTCTTGGTTCTCCAAGTTTACTTAGCCTTCCCCATCCTCTGTCATGCAACCAGCCAGTATAACGTCCTTTGTTTATTCTCAACCAGTTAATATAGCCAGGTTTGTTTATTGTAGTGCTAGTTTTTATACTTTTTTATATTATTGTATTTATTTTAATCCAAATTGGATTTATTTTCCCAATGATTAGTGCAAGGAGAACAACAGTGCTGTATGCACAAATGTATGTTACATAGTGCATTTGACTACATACTTGCTCCCAAAGTTTCATATTGTAACTACGGCTAGAAAAAAAGTCAATGGACTCTAACTGCAGTTACGGGTGAATGTTATTTCATTGTATTTGTATATTTATAAGTAGTCCTTAAAATGACTGTTTGAGTACACGGAGTGTATTATTTTAGCTCATGTGGCGTGCTGTCTTTATTATCATGCGCCTTACAGAACTCCTTTTAACTACCATTATATCACTACTGTCTCTTTTGCCATCCATAGCCCACACTCCATTTTAAATTTGTTATTTTAAAAAAAATAAGCCTATAGCCGCAACTACATAAAAATGGGGTGCCATTGGTGTAGTGAGTATCACGCCTAGGAACAGCAAAGACTGGGGGGTGTTTATCCACAGCTAACCCAAACCCGTCCCACACCATGGGGTGTTACCCGCGGGTATAACTAGCAGCTGCTAGGGAGCAGCCACTGGCACGTCGTGCATGATGTTGCCGCAGCTATAAAAATGCATTTAAAAAATATATACATGTGTGTGGGTAGCCTTGGAAAGATTTGAGTGTAGTAAAATGTGCAATACTTTTTACTCATTAATAATACATGTAAGTGTACATACTTAAAAAAGGTAAATATGCAAACAAAGTTGGTTAAAAAGAGGTTTATTGGGGGGTGGTTGTGGGTTTCCTAATTCTTTTAGTTTGAGCACATGGTGCATCACCTTCTTTAGTCCAATTATCTGGATTCTTACTGTCCATGATTAATCTTATTTTCAATGTCCCTTTTCATTGATTGTACTTTTTTGAACATTAATAGTGGTTGTCATTCTGTTAATGAATCCATGATTAGTTTTGTGGGTAGGTCTTGTGGTGCTTCTTGTTTTATTCTTCGTGATACTTTAATGACTTCATCTGTTTTCAAATATTTGAAATATTTAAAATAGTTTTAAACAATTTAAGATATAGTAAACTTAAACAATGTTTGCGATGGTTGCAGAGATATTTAAAAGTAGTTAGAGAAACTATATCTGTTTGCGGACTGATATTTGTTCTATAACATTGTTAGTCTAATTTGATATAAACAAAGAATGTACTCACAAAATCCTGAATGTGATGCATTTTCTTCTTTTTTTTTTTTGTTGAGCATCTTAGTTTTTAATTTCTTCTTCTGTAGGATAATTCTGCAGTCATTCCATCTAGTGTTCCATTGTACTTTGATACAAAAATAATATTGCTCGTCACCTCAGATATTAGAATTAGAAATGGAGGAAGATTACATGAGGAAGAGAAGGTGTAATTTCTTGTATTTACTTTCTGATTGGCTGTTTGTTTGTGTGGTGTGTAGCTGCCAATTGGATGTCCAGTACCTCAGATGCTGTTCAACCGATCAGAGAATGTACTTTGTGAGTGATTTTTATATGTACCAAAATAACTGTGTAGGATATTGTATCCTCATATTGACAGGTTTTCTATATAGTACATTCTTATTGCGAGAGTGAGGTGTAGTTTTAGGAGATTGTGCAATTTTTGGCGTATATATTTTTTTATTGTATATTTGAAACATAGAGCCAATTTCAGAAGGAGAAGAATTTAATTGTTCAGAAGACTGTAGAATTTCAGAATTTTGAAAATGGGGTCAATAGTGATGTTGATAACATAGGTGATGTGTTGTCAAAGAATTGGTGTACAAAGTTTTTTTGGTTCTATAATATTATTTTAGACCAAGTATTTGAAATGAGAGGTTTATGCTGCAATTGTGGTGAAAGGTTTTTGACATATGTTGACAGGGAACATGAGCTTTTTTCACTTTGAGAAAAGAACATTAATTTGTCATCTAAGGAAACAACAAATACACTTTCCAAGATTTCTTGAATAGTAAAAGAAGTGAAGAGTATTTCTCTGATAGAAAATATATTATTTGGTTATATCTAGCTAAAAGAACCCAAAGGCTCCTTTAAGAGCCATCCAGAGAATGTTTTAAGTAAATTGAAAATGGAAAATACCTTTGATGACTTTTTGAATAAGTAGACGTGGCTATCACTGCAGCCAATGAAACATTGTGTCCTGTCAGAGAGGTTATAGCTGCTGGTATCAGAAATCCAAAGGGATGTCATGCAATTTTTGGCAGGCTCAGCTACAAACTATGCTTTAGCCACATGTATAGCAATACCAATTCTTGTGCATTGACCATGATTTTTCATGGATTTTACAGTACATAATTGTACATGTGTATCTGATGTTATGCCCTCATGTGTACCTGTGTTTCAATGTTTACACCTAGTGAATATAGCCTTTTGGAATTTCCGTGATGGGGGCGGGGCATGCCATAATAGGTGTAGCTTAGTTGGTATTCAAATAGTTTGCATTGGGCTGGGCAGTGGTGATGGAAGGTAAGAAAGATGTTGGGGTGGTTAATTGTCAATGTATGGAAGAAGCCTGCCTTGAAGACTGAGCGTGCACGCCCTACTAGGGAGCCTGCAAGATCATCCAATAAGAGTAAGGCTAAATTTCAATACTGTCTCGTCACCCGCTACCCACCTCCTGTTATTGCACTCAAGCAGTTTGAATCACAGTGAACCTAGACTTCCTGCAGTAACATTGCAGTTCACCCTAAGAGTAATAAACTCATCAAAACCTGAACCTAAACACATGTGGCGCTCACCAATGAGCATTATATTTGACTGTACATAACCACCCTACATGAAAAATAAAGATAAAGTATGTAATCCATGCATCTCTAAGATTTGTTTTACACATTGTGATTTAATAGCGCCCCATATTATTAAACATGCCACTTACCTCAAAGGAACTTGGCCAAGGCTGTTCAACCAAAACTATCAGCAGGTGAGCAATGGAGAGCCAACAGAGGCCTGGGTGCTTATTTTGGAAACGATAGCCAACCTCTATCCTGGAGCCAGGGGAAGAATCTGGGCATTGTTGCAGTATTACAATGGGGGTTGGTTTGTATAGGTCAATATGAATTTTAACAAAGATCAAATTCAAGCAGAAGCAGGAACCTTGGGAAACATAGTCCTTCCAAGGGATGCACATATGTTGGCAGAGTACCCCAGTACTCTGGTGGATGCAGCCATCATAATTACAGAGGATGTGGCGTTTCAATTCAGGGGAACAATATGTGGACATTTGCTCCCAAACTGGTAAACGTGCTTATTTCGAAAGATGCAGCCTCCCATCACCCAAGCCCTTCTCTTTCACTTCCTGAGTTTTAAGGATTTTGCTGGGTCACTAACTTTATCCTAACCCAGGGGTTCAACTCTGCTGTGTACATACTCTCATGCAAAGAGGAAGCGGTAAGGTTCGCACACTTCAGTCATTAACCGGTTCCCACATATTCTAAAAGGGTAACAATTTACAATCTGTCACTGCAGTAATGCACAGCAGATGTGCAGACTGCTCATAGGAATGACAATATAACTTTGTAAAAATGTCAGCCATAAGAAATGACTGCCTGCCGGTCCAACAAGATTAGCTGAATTCTGAAAATGTGTTTTTTTTCTTAGCATTCTGCTACAGTATTTTATACATTCCATCTGGTGCTTCTATTTGTTAGAAACTAATCATAAATGAAAGAGAATCAACAGTAAACAGCACCCTCGCAGAGCAAAATCTGTTTCAAGCTGCGAGCAATGTATAGCCATTTATACTGAGGCTCCTATTTTGTAGAGTGCCTTATGTCACAGAATGGCTGCGGAAAGCAATAGCATCCTAAAGAATCTTTAAAACTAGACATGTTATAAAGATACTCGTGTACACGAGTATCCTTGCAAAGCCGAGCCAGAGAAGCATCGGGGGTAAGATCTACCAAAAAAAAAAAAAGAGCAACTACCAGAATATTGCAATAATAAACAAAGCCCACAGAAAAGCATTTACTGATGGGGAAATATGGCCGGATCTGACCATCTCCTCCCCGGACTATGTTCGGAAGAGGAGAAGTCAGTGAAAAGGTAGAAGAAAGCGGAGAGGTCGCTCCCTTTGGTTTTATTGGGGTACAGTATTTGTTTGGTTGTCCATTTTACACACCATCTACATTTTAATATGTTCAATATAGTCTCAGGAGCAAACATTATTTGAGCTGTGTTTCGGTTGTCTGTATAGAATTGTGAAGGTGTAACATCTCCATATGAAGACAAAATGCAATGTAAAATGCTGCAGCAATGCCTATGTAAGCAAATAATTCGAATAAATAAAGGATCAGTACTTACAAGGGTGAGTAGTACTTTGACAGGGATTTACTGTGATGGATGGTTTATGCAAGGTGGTAAGACCTTTTGCAAAACAGAATATTGACAGGAAAGCTGAGAAATTGAAGACCCCTAATGCTCACACAATGTTCATGTCTCCAATAGAAATCTGGCCATATACTTGTATAGTGCTGAAAATAAAGCTGTGTACCCAAGTGGGAGCTTGCACTGGATGGCAGATACCAGTAAATGGCCATAGGAGGCTCCCTAAAACCAGATTTCATATAAGGGCCCTTTATACAATCCTCTTAATTAGTCATGTTCTTGGGGCTTATGGTAGTTTGTAAGCTGTGGTCTTATTTGTTTTAGTTTGGACTATTAGGTGTCGCTTACGACACCTATAAGCTAAAACATATTGCATAAGAGTACAGATAGAGAGGAATGGCATACGAGGATCGACACACAGCCTGTAGGTGTTTGGTTATTTGCCCATCCATTAACTGCCCATGGCCATGGTAATCCCTATAGCCATTGCCACCCAGTTCCTGCCTCTCCCCACTCAAAATGCCTCCTCCTGGGAACTTTTGAGCTTGCTTTACTTAAGCCTTACCATCAAACATTGCACTGAAAGTGCCCACCAGTGTTTTTTCAAAGCAGTCTTCGGAGAGTGAATGACTTAATGGGAGTTGTAAACGTGCTACTGGTCTAATAAAAATGTCTTAATGTGTCCTTCACTGAAGTCCTGATAAAAACAAGCATTGGCAAAGCCAACAGTGTTGGCTTGTGGATATGTTTTAGGTGTTTGCCAGGCACTGCTATTAGATGCCCAGCTACTCGCAACTTGTTCGAACTACTACCGTCAATGGCCAATTAATACCACTACTGTTATACCTGGCAACTGGCTTTCCCATGCCTACACACACACCCAAACTGTTGGCATTGCCAATGATAGTTTTCTGTAGTGTTAGCTGCACACTAAACTGTCTCTCGGCGCCAACACAGCTGTGAGGCATTTGCTCTTATATTACAGCAGACGCATACCTGGTGATTGGGCAGCCGCGTAGGAGCTTGGATATATGTTCCATTAATCAATTTAGCACAAGAACAGTCTATATCAAAATGCTTAAGACGCCGTTAGGAAGCTAGGTTTAAGCGCTGGTGCAGCAACAGACATGCTAGGTTAGGAGTGAAGAGGTCCTGGAGGGGAGAAGCAGCAGTTGGAGGCAAGCAGAGTGTCTGTCAATCTGATGGAGCAGAGCAGTGTGCTGAGGGGAAAGTGGGTCAATCGTAACCCTAAGGAGGAAAAAGGTGTGGAAGCCCAGCTTGGTTGAATGATTCAGTTTGTGACAATCTGCTATCATGAAAATAACCACAGGGGCTAACTAGAAGACTATCATCTAGGCAATATGAGGCTACTAAAAACAAGTAATGATAATGGTGCAGATTAATATGAAGTGTGGAGGTTGCCTTGTTTTTCTTCCACTAGCACACACTGAACGTATTCTCGGGTGTGTGCTCATGCATTTAGGGTTCTCGTTTTGTTATGTACACAAATCATATAGTGCTCTTATCATTGTGGAATGCTGAAGCACTGAGAATGAATCTGGAAGATACCAAGAAAATTACTATCTGTGAACAAACACATTGTTGTCTAACAGTGTAAGAGGAGATGAGACGGAAAAGCCACACATTGGGCATACTGGAGTCTCCCAATGAGATGGCCATGCAACACTTTCAAGCCCTCCCACCACTGCCATGTCCTATTCAAATCTTACATATTTCAGCCATCTTTCATTCAGCCCCAGTTCCACCCATGTTTCCCCGACACCAGCTAGGATTGCCTCAATGTCACACTTGTATGCCTTGTAGGTATAACAAATCAATTTTTGGTGGGGTTATAAAACCTACATTACACATGGATAGCTTTCACAAACACTTTGCTGCCTTGGGTTCCAAATCATTCAAGCATAATAAAAACATCCCAGTGGCGCCAGTCAAGATCTTATGTAGGTGGTAGAAATAACACCACTATGAAAACAAAGGATCGGTTTTGTACCATAAACCGATCCTGCCATGAGTGCGGATTAGACCGCATGAACACCCAGGTGTAAAATGTCTGCAGGGACATTCATGTAAAGAAACCTAACCACGCACTAAATGATAGTTACAATTTATTGCCTATAGAAAACAACGAAAGAAAAAGGACAGACAGCATCCGGCCCTTAAAACTGCAGTTGATTGATAGTAAAATGGACCGAAGAGAATCTTTTGTGGACACAAAGGTGATGAACAAAAATAAACATGGTGGTCAAAATAAATAAATAATTAAAACTCTTCGCAGGGTCTCCTAATTTTCTGTGAACTACTGGGTGGCATTGTCCACAATAACAATTTGAACGTCCACATTACCGAGCTCCTTTCTTTTTCTGTCCCTGTACATTCTCTTAACAAGAAAGCCAGAGACAATAGTATCAAAACCAGAACAATAGTGCATTTACAAAAACGAATGTGAACCAGGGTAGAGTGCTATTATTGAAACTAGTAAAAAGGCTGCTCTCTCTCTCTCTCTCCCTCTCTCATTAAAAATTCTTTTCATGAGCTGGCTGTATTGACTTGGTCCAAAGCAGAAACCCAGCGTCAAAGACGTTCCTCCACTAGAAATTGCAGTAAGAGCTTTCGGTATATTAAAAAAACCATTGGAATGTGCTAATTGGCATGGGACAGCCTTTCAATCTCGCCTTACGTTGCTTCCTCCACGCTATAATGTTGTAGAAGGGACAAGCTGGTGGCATGCCTGTCACCATCCAGCCCTCATTACATGCAAGTACTGCAGATCAAAGAAATAGCGGCTAGCTATTTGCTTAATACAACAAATGCCTTTATGGCCAGCATAGATATTGTGCGTTTTCTTTCCGATGAAAATCACGTTTCAATTCAGGTTGGACTTTATTTCTACACAGTTCTAGATGCCATTACGTTTTGAAGATATACATAGAAAGCCAAGGGATATGTTAAGTGTGTGCTTTAAGAGTGAGCTTACCTTTAGCTGGATTCACCCTTATGCCTGATCTGTAGAGCATCTCTTCGTTCTGCCAGTCTCTGTTCCGGACGACCGTCTTCAGTCCGTAGAACAGAATTAGTGCAGCGGTGACGTACAAAATTAAGTGCTTGAGAAAGTGCTTTTGGGCCTTGACATAAAGGGCTCTCACACCTACTGTAATCAGAAGGCAAAAGCCCATACTGGGAATATATAGCACACGCTCTGCAATAACAAAGCCAACATAGAAAAATAAGTTTGTGGCTGGCACAAAGGGCACTATTAACAAAGTTAAAGATAAAACCACAGTCTGCTCCGAGGAGGGGAGTTGCAGTCTGTGGGTCACGTGGTTTTTTGTGCCATTTTCGAGTTTTGGAAGCAAGCTCGGTTTGAGCTCCTGGGTCTTATAATCCACGTCTGAGTGGCAGCTGTGCCCATTAGTATGCTGCTTGCCATTCATTACAGCTTTTCCATTGCATTCTCGCTCCGTTCCACAGCTCTTGAGGCTCAAGCAGACGAGGAGGAGGAGTCCAGAATAGAAGGCCACAGTGTGAAGGTTCCTCAAGTCACTGAACGTTCTGAGCAGAGGCACAGCATCCATAGACCAATCAAAGCTCAGTGTGTCGGGGCACAAGAGTAGCCATAGATTCTTCCCTGGTAAGTGAAGGAAAGTCAGCGTGCGCACAAGGAAGCTTTCCGCGTCTGCTGCTGGGTTGTCAGAGTTCGAAAAGCTTGGTGGCTTGTTGCCCATCCAGTAAAAGCGGGCACCCAACAAAGTCGCACCCCAGACAATCAGCAGGCCAATGCTCAAGAAAAGTGATGCATTCTTCCTCTAAAATTAAAGAAAAGGAGATACACATTAATTCAACAGAACCTCGACAGGCAGTTACAGAATTCTTTGCAAAATGGAAAATTACCACAAAAGGCAATACAGGCTGCGCTATTGAAATACAGTAAGATGTATTTAATTTTTCTAGACTGAGTAAGAAAAAGACCAAGAAAGGAGAATGTGTATGTGTTGCCCGGCAGATATATCCAATGCCTATTTTCATAAAGACAGACATTGCCCCAAAGGTGCATTCCACCTAATAATCAGGTTACATCTCAATTACTCCCCAAGGTAATTAATTGGTACCATTCTGAAAAATTGGTAGGCAAAGACATACGTTAATTCTTATTACAAAAACATGCTATCTTTGGAAATACCATGCATAGAGCAGAGGGGTACATGGGATACATCTATGCAAACGAAAGATATGCAGAGCAAAACATGACATTAAAAAATTAAAATGTGAACTGAAGCCTGCACAGAGCATCAGAAAAAGACAAACGTTAAGAAATTGTGATGTTAGCAGCCCATCTTAATCAGAAGCATATGTCCAAACGAAAAGACAGGCATATACATAAATCCTTTCAGTTGAATGGAAGAATTCATCAATCGTTTGCTGAATGGAAAAACAGTCCAATTGGGGATGAAAAGCACAACAGTTTATGGGAAAATAAAAAAACAATTGTGCCCAGCATTGTGTCCGTCTTCCTTTACAGGACTGCGAATCAGCTTTTATACAGAAACATACAGATATTACAATTATAAATGCAGATAGGAGTTTGATTGCAAAAATGTTAGAATGTTGTCACGTCTTGTGGAAATGTACATTGTAAAAGAAATGTGGGAAAATAAAATGAATAAAGCCAGCAACATGGTCTAAACAGCCAAGTGTCATTCCTTGCCCCAGCCAGAGCAACAGTAGGGGGGTGGCTTGCTTTCCCATTTGTAAAGTGTGCACACTGGTGTTGAAGCTCAACTATAAAAGTTTATGACTTTGCCTGGAGTTGGTTTCCCATGAAACAGGACAGGCATTGCAAGTAAAAGAAATGCTCCCCATTTACAACTTCCATCTGACTCTGAGCTTAGGCTAATAACCCGTAAAAAAATACCACTAATTTGCTCTGGGAATGATCTACAGTCATATCTCAAATCTAATCTTTTCATCAGTCAGGAGAAGGAAATGTTCACCTTAGAAGGCTGGATACCTGACACAATGGACATGCAGATGCTGGAACCTCTCATGGGTGTGAGACCGACTCATAGATGGCCAAGGCAGCAACTGGATTTCTAAGGAGTTGCCATGACAACCAGCCTTCTCAGGAGTCAAATGCCCAGCTCTGAGCTAAATGGAACCAGGTCCCTCTTATTCCCGACAACCCAGTGCCAATTGTGTCAACCATAAACACCCATAGTGGACTTCCTGCACCCTCTAATCCACTAATACAAACAATGATTCCTGGCCAATGGGAGGTAGCTCAATCTCATGTCTGTTCTTACCTCCCCACCCCCCACGTTACATACCGATTGTGCAGGCGATGTCCAAACGCTTCAACCTGTAACCTTCGATAAAAATATGGCACCGTTAAAGCGAGCTGTCATCCTACAAATATTTAACTCTGTTGTGGCTTTGCGAGTGATTAAGTCTGATGATATTTTGATCGTTGATCAGGTCGAACAAACATCCGAATAAATGACCAATGTTTGGTTTAAATCTAGTGCTAGATTAAAATATATCCTTCGATTTGATGTCGATCTTTTTCAAATAGGACACATTTTTATGGATTCTGGAGGTTAAACAAAGAGCACACAAAGTGATTGTAGCCCGGGATGGGTTAACAGCAAAATCAGGCAAGGGCTCTATGCGAACCTATGATAAATAATCTACCACAACTCAGCCCAGTATAAGTGTTGTGAAACCAGTGGTATTTGTCACCCCCCAACCCGAGGATGAAGAGAACGGCGCATTAGGATACTGGCGATGGCTTCCAGTTGCCTTTAAGGAACATTTTTGTTCAACCCGTGGGTGATGTGAATCCAATTTACTCATGGAATACACATGGTCATTCCCACATATTTGGAGATGAAGGTCTCCTGCCCCAAATCGACATTTATGATTTTAGCCTTACAAGAAACTTGGCTCACTGACATAGTCCACTTTGATGGACGATGTACTGTCCAACAAGTGGCCACTGAGGGGCCTATAGGTAGACCAAAGGGAGGACATTTGCTCTCGGTAAAGTCTCCATGGGAAACACTTAAATTTAAGGAATCGACTAACTGTTTTAATATCTAAAATGTCTTATTTGAAACAGGTTCTAATTTGTATTGACATCTATGATCGCCAGAATTTTAAAGTCCCGAAAGATGTTAAACTTGTGGCCACCGTACTCCAGAAATATTCTCATGGATACCAAATATGGATAGTTGGGGATTTCAATGCACAAATACGTGCCTCGGTCAATGAGTTTGATTAAAAACTCAGTGCCTAACTCTGCACCCATCAAAGATGATATCGCCAACTGCCAAGGGAAATCTTGGAAAAAACGAATCGAAGAACTTGGACTGACGAGGTTAAATGGTAACTGTCCTAGTGATTCAAAAAGGGGTTATACCCGGGCAGATAGATGCAGAGCGTCAACAATTGATTATGTGATTACCAACAGTAATGGGTTAAACCATACAGTAGACATTGCTATTGTCCATCGTCATGAGTAACCATTTTCTGCTGTGTGTTCTCCTGGGTCCACTGATGACTCTGCTTTCGCTAGCTGTATATGATAAAATTGGACAAATATCTTTGAATGAAGCTAAAAACCGTATTATATGGAACAGCAAAAATTTAACTACAGTGAATTTATTTGTGGCAAAAACTGTTCCGATCTTCATCGCAAAATGTGGAGAATTTAATACTGAACGTATCATATACATTTTAAAGCTTTTTTTGCTATGATGGTAGAAATTGGTACAAACAACAGCATCACTAGGACGTATAAAATCGTTCCTGGAAGGATCGAATAAAAACAGCACTAACCGCGATCATTGCGTTAGAAGTATAACTAATGCAAAGACATATCTTCGCAAGTCTATTTGTGTTGTTATTTAATTGTATGGAGCTAATCTAAATTCCAATGCTGTTGCTAAATATATTCGGTTATGTAAAAATCTATATAAAAATGGCTTAGATGCCATTTAAGATATACCAAAGAAAAGCGTTGGAAAACAATTGCAACCCGAGGCAATAATACAGCAATCTGGGAAGTTATTATAGGTTTTAAAAAAAAAACTATATTAATTGTGTATCAGAAACTGTGTACAGAGCATATTAAAGGAATTTTGGGTTCCTCGAATGACAGTGAAGATCCTCCCCATCCAATACCAAATGAAGCATGGTGTTGCAGGGCCTCTGTCTTGGACATTACAGTCATACTTGAAAAATGGAATAACTCAAGAGCTGCTGGGCCAGATGGGGTGTGCAATGCCTTATTGAAACTAGTGAACAGTGTGATGGTGGGTAAAGGGCCTGTGTATGTGCTCTGCCTACCTCTGGAGTATGTGTGGGTTTGAGCTGCATTACTGGCATCAGAAACCAGGCGTACCCACTGGCACCTGGTAAAGAGAAAAAGCAAAGCAGATATGATGCTCTTGTCACGCTCTACCCTGGTAAGATTAGTGTTCGATATATTGCTATGCTTGCTAGAGACTCTGAAATAAATCACTAATACATTGAGTTGTGTATGTACATTCACTTGGTACAGTTTAATATTGAATATTTTGGTCAGCCGACACGTGTTTCGGCAAAGAGTCGTTTTCAAGGCTGACATCATAAGACAAAGCATTGTATCACAAAATATAGCATGTTTGATTCACATGTTAACAGAAATAACTGCACCAAAATTGTGAAAGAACAAGTTAAACATAAGTAATCTACATTACTGGTAATGCAGAATATCTCATCTAGAATATTGTTGGCAGAGCTAAACAGTTGGATAAAGTCTAACAACATCCTCCCAGTAATCAAATTGGTTTTCGGCTGAAAGCAAATACCATACATAATATTCTTATATTGACAATAGCTATTGAATATACCTGGAAACAGCGGCAATGCACTGTCTATTGTGCCTTCATAGATTTCAGAGCTGCTTTTGATTCAGTCTTAAGGAACAATTTATGGGGAAAACTTAGCGCTTGGAAGATACCCCATGGTCTGCTAAAAATGATAATGCTCCTTTACGGCGATACCTCGGTACGCATCCGCTTAGATGGTAAGGGAAGACTGTCTGCTCCCATAAACACATGTCGAGGGGTTAAACAGGGATGCATAGTTGCGGCTACCCTGTTTAACCTCTATTTACCTGACATGTATTTGCATTTTATTGATGCGTTTTCCTGAAGCATTAAGGTTGGTACAGTATTGTAAAATTGCCTTGCATATACAGATCTTTTATTTTTGGACCATATACCCAGAGGCCTACAAAACTTGTTAAATGCTCTGATTATGCAAAACTAAATGGACTGAAAGTAAACATAGAAGTTATGGTCTTTAGTGCGCAGACAGTCAAGAAACTCTATACCTGGGAAATAGATGGCATAAAACTTGAACAAGTTAAAACGTAAGTATTTGGGAGTTGTAATAGATGAAAAATTAAAATAAGATGCACATTGAAATGCCACTAACGTAAACGGTCTAAAATCTGTAAATGCAATAAGCTCATTTATTGGGAGGATTGTAGGTTTTTCTACATTCCATCACTCTTGCTAAGGAAAGTATTTAGAATGCCAAAGAGTATATCAATTGAAAACATCGATTAAGAATTTGGTTTAAAGGGTGTAGCAATCGAGTGTCTTCACAAAATGAAGATGTGCTATGTAAACTTACTGTTAATAGATAATGACACCATAATAGTGTCATACATGCAGGCATATACGCAGACTGACCACTGTTGTACCTATGGTACGATAGGCAGAATGGTAAAATTGTACAACAAATGGTTTGTTGAATTTGATGGAACATCTAGCCATATCTTTACCGCAGCAGAAAAATTGGCTGAAAAAGAAACTGCAATTGTAGAGTCAGGAGTGCCACCTTGTTGAATTAGCCACCAAGAGAACCAGCTAGCAATTTTGCCACTATTGGCAAACACGTTGCACTATGCCTTTGTATACAACAGCATATCCTGAAAATATATATTCAGAAATGATCTGCTGATGAAATGTAATTGTTGTCAAGTGCTTGACGTTGTAGTATCACAAATAGGCAGAGCACGATCAGATAGACTTTGCCGTTTATGTGGATATGACAAACAAGAGACACTTGTACATCTGCTTGTGCACTGTGAAAGTGTTACTATGATTCATGCTTCCTTTCTCAAATCATTTGATAATAAGGTAGACACTAGAGTTGCCTCATGGATATGGCTGTATTTCATGAACAGAGATAATGTACATTTTATTTATTTATGGTAAGATTTTATTTAAAAAGTATGATGATTCTCAAAAGTGTTTCCTAAGTGAGTAGGATATGTTGGCGACTGTGTATGTTTTAGTGTAACTTTGTAGTAATTGTGTGTAATCTTGTTGGCAGATTTTAATGATGTAAAGTACACCGTTTGATCTAAAATGATGCTGCTAGTTTTGCATTAATGAATTGCTATATTTTTAACTTTTATGATGGATATGTATTTTATGTATTTCAAAAAAGGTAGCAGGCGCTCCTCTCCAGAAAGAACATGGCATGATAACCTGTTCTGAGATGAGAGTTTGCAGCAAACTCATCTCAGAACAGGATCATGCCATGTTCTTTCTGGAGAGGAGCGCTTGCTAACTTCTTTGAAATGTATTTTATGTATGTTTGTAATTTGTGTTGTATATACAAAGCTTTTGGCTATAAGTATATTACCAATAAACAAAAAGAAACTAACATTATATGACACCAGATGATCTGTTACCAGGCAGAGGGACTGGAGATACCATTTAATAGTTGGTAAATAAGAACAAAAATGAAAATGACATATGGAATCACACTTCACTTGTAACTTCTGAAAGGAATGTCCTAGAGACTTAATGTTTTTGAATCGTTCAGAGTGAAAGATCAGCTGTATGTAAAACATGTTGATGTGTATTTCATTATGTAAATTAGGCAAATGTAGATATTTTCGCACAGAAACGGTGTGCGTTAGTCATTCATATATCCTAGCGCCAATGATGGCGAGCCGGTTACTCCTAGATGGAAGTATGTTCGTATAACAGTATCAGAGAAAAAGATAAAAATCAGTCACACATCCAGCACACTTTGTGCCGAGATGAGATTCTCATAATTTTTGACTCACCAGAGAGACAGCAATCTGATGAACTGATTAATACATTACATATGAGGAATATCATGTTTTAGAAAGTTAGTTGTTTAATGTAAAAATTTCCAAGATGGCATCCTAACAAGTAGGAGAGAAACTGGGTTTAGAAGTCACTCCCATTAGATTGTCCACTTAATTAATATGCCCATTGGGTAAAATGGGAATAGTTCAGTGTGATGTCACTTTTGCAACATTTCCCAAATATATTCACTGGCCAATAAGGTTAGAAAAATTAAACCCACCTCTAAAGGGAGGGGTTTCCAATATATAAACATTCCAAATGCATAGATTCTGGGACCTCAACTGCTAACTCACTGACTGGGAAGCAACTGACTAAAAGGTGGCGAGAAATGAGAATGGAATATTTGGTTTCCTTTTGGACACATTTTGGATTACTTACAGTCCTCTGCAAGAGAGGCCTACTTGGAATTAAATTCCTAGGCCATCTTCAGTGGTAGAGACGGCAGACTCCCCCTCCCCCACATTTTACCATCTTGTTGACTTATGCCCACTTGTTAATAGAGGGGGAGAATGAAACTAGTACTTTTGAGGGTTCCATCGGTCTGTGAGACAACCAAAAGAAATTCCCATGCAAGTATAATCCAAGGAGAAATAATCCTCGGGGAGTGATACTATAAAGGGGAATAGATTAAATCCCATCGCTTTTTATTAGTTAAAGTGCTGAGGGGGCAGGATATATAAATGGAGAAATGTGTACATATTTCAGGCGGCTATTGGCTTCTCCTATTTTTGCCTTTCAAAGAAGTCAGAACCTAAGAGATGAGTTGGTGAGAACAAGACCCCCTCTTAAGGAACCAATAACAATGCACAGGGACTTTTCTTTGCTTGTATTGTGCAAACTGCAGTTTTGTCACAAAAAGCAATACAATCAATCACTCACGCACGCACCGGGGAGAGGATATTGCTACGAAGCTTTGGAACATTTGACAGCAGCAACATTATATATGCAATAAAATGTCCATTTGGACTCTATGTAGGCAAGTCCACACGTCCTGCAAAGACTCGATGGAATGAACACCGTTAATGCATCCGGAACTCCACTTGAATTCAGCTGTGGCACGGCATTGGAAAGACCAAAGACCTAACCTGACTGAAATCAGGTTTCAGAGCTTTGAAGTGGTTCTTAAAAACAATCTACATGAAGACATTAATTTGAAGCTTGATAAAAAGAGATATTTTGGATTGACAAATTGGGTACTTTGGTGCCTAATGGACTCAATGAAGAGATAAACTTTCATTGTTACATATGATCATTTATGCTCACAGATTTGGTACATTCAGTACCACTCCTTTTGTAGGTACACCTGTGGGCTGGTTTATCTAGCACTGACTTGCTTTATATTTTTTTGTAATCACGAAAAACTATGATAATAGGTTTATATTCAAACATGTGCATTCTGAGATTGACACACATTGAACTCAGTTGAGAAGTATTTAGCCAATGTACTGGTAACAGCAATAGCACTGACTAGAGAACCTTTATTCACCACAATGTCAGTTTTCCTATGAGTTGAGTATGAGTTTCCTATGGAGGGTTAGCTTAATCCCGTATCGCACAGTGCCCTTTTGTTTTTAACTCCTCCTTGGGACTTACATTTCTATCGTCATTTGTTTCCAACAGCACACACCATATGACGGACCCATCGGATGCGAGACGTCGTGGGCAGAGCCTCTCCAGAGGGGCTCGACACTGACGTCACCATGCCCGCAGGCTCGGATCTGTCCTAACAAGTACACAGCATTAAATTGAGTAGTACTGTATATTTTTGTGGGAATTATTTCTGACTACAATCAGTTTCTAATTCACTGATTTCACTATAAGATTGTTCAATCTCCAGCAAGGCATCTCCCCTGGGTGTGCCTCGCTGAAGCATCTGGTTACCATAGTAACAGCCACTAGTGTCTTTGGCTGCACGACATGTGTTGTTACAAAAATTGAAATTTCTTACAATACATACTTTTTAGCCTTTAACATGCTTTGCTCACAAATGCATTGGTAGATTCACCTCAATTAGTGACGGCCTCCCCCTAAGGTCGTAAGCCCTCAGTTCCGACACGTCTAGTAATCCTACAAAGTAGTCCCTTTACCCTAGCAACCATTTTACTCACTGGCACTCGTGTACATGCGCGTTTACCCTTTCGAATCCAGCAGCTGCTGCATGTAACTTCAGTGAACTGTCATTTTCACAGCTTTAGCACGCTGTTATTATTAACATTATACCCATACAGTTTGTTTCATACTAGTTGTAGAACCGGCTTTTTTGACAGATTGTACATTACCAGCGACACAGCACTCGTCTCAGAGCGTTTTTAGAAAAATCAATACGGCAGTGAGGTAAGAACGGCTCCTTGCTTGTGAATTACAAATGTAACATTGCAGAATGATAGTCTTTTCAAGCCTACCATTTCCCATTTCACAGTGTCATTTAAATCAGTGTGGTCTGAGTTTTGGATTGAAGACTACATAAAGGTAACAGGAGCACAAGCTCTCCTTGTAGTTATATACCTAATTGGGTAAAGAATCTTCTTATTTACTGAATATCTGTCTGCTATTTTGCCTTTTTCATTTCTTCCCTTACAACGTTGTGACACATGGAACACTATGTGCAATTCATTTCTATATTCTTATTGAACTGTATAACTTGCTTTGAACACTTACCATTTAATGTATTATTGCATAATTGTGTGAATGCTAGGGTTCGCCCTGATGGAGAATTTTCTCTCCAAAATGCATTGGCATATGAACCCATGATTTATAAATGATATGCTGACCTCTGTTCCGATAAGAAGATATTATTGAACAAGTTCAAATACACTTTGACAAACCTAATGACTCTGATTTACTCATTTTGTATGAATATAAGCACACTACAAATCATTTGGAATCTCATTTCCATCAATTTATTAACAGCTAAAGATTTCTAAGAAAATACTCTAACCCGCAGGGGGACAGTTTCAGAGCGACTGACTAGCTAGATAGGTTTAACTAGCTTTCTGTATTGCTAGACCTCAAGATAAAACCGGGGACTACATAGTGCATGATATGGAGGCCCGTCAATAGAATTTAACCCACCAACCAAACTATGTCTATGCCAAACACCTAACAGGTTACAGCTGTTAGGAATGTACAGGTGACTCGTGTGTGGTGGCCTTTGTCAGCACTTTTAAAACAAGCAAATTCATGGGATACACCTTTCTAGCACATAATTTCAAATCCTATGATGGATACTTTGTGTTGCGACAACTGGTTCGGTAAATTATTATAGTAAAACTCATCACCACGTGTGCTAAGCTCATGGCCCACTTTGTGGTACCTTGACAGATCAGCTTTATTGACTCCTAGACCCTGTAACCATGAAACTCAGAAAACTCCCAAGAGCTTTTAGTTTCCCCGGTTGAAGGTACTTCTTTCCCTATCTTTTCAACACAGTGGTTAACCAGAACTGCATAGGCCAAGTTCCACCGCTGGACCAATATGGCACTCAATGCATGATGCATAGTTAAAAAGATCAGTTCATGGCGTTTTACAAAGCGAATGAAGACGGCAGGTTTGGCATTCGCCAGGAGTTAAGGGCCTACTCTCAAGAAGATGTTAACATTTTAAGACAAGCTTGTAATTTGTTCAGGGATTATTCAAATGACTTGTGAAACACCTATAAAGTGTGGTATACAGGTTTTATGCGTCGATCCTTTTCAAAGCACTACATTGGCCATTTGCTGTATGCAGATCTACAGATACCTGCGGGTATGGCGTGCAATACAAATAAAAAAACAAACAAACAGACTATATCTAAAACCTGAAACAATCACACTTCTCCCCCAGGATTCATATCATGGGTGACAAACGTTATTCCATGGCATCAATTCAATGGCTCTTATACATCTCAGAGACCGAAAACATCTCTATACCACACGCCCTAACCGGCGGCAGTGAGCAATGCTACGGGCAATACTGGTTGGACAGCTAAGCAGTGGTTCAGGGGGTGGAAACTGCCTACAAATTCCATGGTTGCCTTTATCATGATTGTCCCAATTGTTACCCCGTCGGTGGTTTCAATACTTTGATGGGCACTCTGTGAAACAGACTTTCCAAAACCATCCTAGGTGTTCACGTTGTCAGTATCTTGGAATACAAGTGGTGTGCAATGGTGCAAAACAATCTTGATGTGTGCCATTTTCTCAAGCAGAGGGATTTCACGACCCCGTAATTCCCAGAAAAGCGTTATACGGCAGCCACACAAATGCTTTAAAACTACATCCATCGCATCTCAGAGGGTGAGCAAATACACTACCTAGATTTTACCAGTCTATACCCCTGAGTGAACAATGTGGACCACCCCAAGATTATCTGTAGACATTTTTGTGATATAGACCAGTATTTCAGCCTATTCAGGTGCGAGGTCTACCCACCCAAGGTCTTTACATACCCGTGTTACTCTATAGATGCCAGAGTAAACTAATGTTTCCACTCTGCCGTACATGCGTCGAGACAAAACATGATGGGTGCAGACACACGGATGAACAGCGAAGGCTGACAGGAACTTGGTGTACGATCGAGCTACAGACAGCCTTGAAACAGGGATACTGCCTGGGGCGCATACACGAAATAGGGCATTTTAAAACAATCACCCTCGATCTCTTCTGCGATTATATCTGCTTGTCCCTACACCAGAAACAGGAAGCCTGTGGCTTTCCTGTGGGTTGTGTGGATGATGCCTCTAAAATGGCCTAAGTAGATGATCATTTTAAAAATCAGTGCATAAGCTTGCGTATGAAACACAGAGGACAACCCACTCTGCGTTTGCTGGCAAAACTATGCCTTAATTCGTTGTGGGGTAAGTTTGAAAAAAGATTTACATTTGCACAACCATCACAGACCCTGATGTGCTCCATGCCTATCTATTTGATAATTCCTACAACATGAGGAGCTGTGTGTTCATAGACTATGAATCGGCTTGTTTGTGCTGGCACTATACCTGCCACGGAATATCCAACAACACAAACATTTTTATAGCCATGTTTACAACGACTCACGCTCGCATAAAACAGTTTGCTCTGATGGAACAATTACAAGAGTGGGTTCTGTACCATGATAACTATAGCATTATTTTTGTTAGCTGCCCCAGGGATGTCATCACACTCACTGGCGACTATCTACAGGTTCCGACTTCCAAGCTGGCTCCTGGCGAATACACTGGAGTTTGTATCCGCAAGTACCCAAAACATACGCCCATCGCACATGTCTGGGGACCATCAGTATGAAGGTAAAAGGTATAACGCTGAACATACACACTGTTGCAATACATTTTGGCACTTTGAAAGATCTGGTGCAATCCTTTGTACAGGAAGCTGCTTGTAACACCCCACAGTGCATCATTGTTACACATCCGGGTAAAGTGTGATAAAAAAAAAAACTGTGGGGAATTAGCAGTCTCTCTACAAAAGACGCTCAGCGTTATGTTTAATAAAAGACCACTAGCATCAGGTGGATTGACACACTCCTATAGCTATATTATATTTTGGGTTATTAACCCCTTACTCACCTCAAACTATTCCACAGCGCTACTGACCTCTAAATCATCTATGCCACACAGGTGACGCATCCGTCCAAGCTGAGTGTCAGAGAGTTGGGTGTTTCAACGTGCAAGTTAATTTTTTTATTCTGTATTAAATTGCTTTTACACTTATAACGTGTTTCCTCTCTGCATTGAACTTTTTGTGCATAACCTTTTTTCCTTTATGTATTAAATATATATATTTTTATAAACAAAATATTTGTTCAAAATCATAAAACGGACTTGTTCTTTATTACCTGATCCTTTTTATTATTTATAACACCACCCATTACTTGTTGGTTTTGACATTTTTTTTTTCTTTCATTCAGTAGTGCAATACTGGACTGTAATGGGGGCAGCGATTTTTTAGAAAAACAGCTTCTATGTTTTAAATCACCAGTTGTAAGTTAAGACACAGTAGAACTATGTTGCTGTTCCAGATGCTGGCTTTTTTATTTTCACAGATGTTGCCACAAGCTCTTAATGGCCCTTTGTCTTGGTTAATTTCCAACAACTTCATTCCCGGGCACGTTCACCCCATAACCATTAAACATAAAGATGCAACTGTTTATTATAAACACATTTTTATTAACATTTAAAAAAGTGATTTTTATTCAGATCTTATTCATAATAGTTTGGGTTATCAGATGCTGCACGACGATCCTATCGGCTACCAATTCCAATGTATCAGCAATTACTTCACAGACACACTGTCTTTCACAGTGTCGAAAAGCAAACATACATAATAGAGAAACAGTTGACAGAAATCCATAAAGTTGCCATCAAACAGCCACTGTCATTTAACGCATTGAAATCTCGCAGGTTGGCCACCTTCAATCACAATGAGCAGCCCATTGGCAACCATATATCACAAAAAAAAACCTTTGTGGTGCTTTTGACAGGAGTTCTCCTTTAGCGGGTGGCTGGTGTTGATGCATACATTTGCGATACCCAAATGTTTCTTAAATTCTCTTCTGTATATCTCCTTTGATGGTTCCAGATAACACAGCAGCCTTGGACATATAGAACTCAAATGCTCCTTAAGTAAATCCACCAATAACCATTGTACACATCCAACTTCAGGTTTTCCATTAAAATTATCGCTTTCCAACAGTTGCTCATTTTTTATTTCCTGCAAATAAGCGTGAATACATATGAAAACATCTACAGTCTCAATCCTCGTAGGTCAGTTTATGGGGCTCCATGCACTTTGCTCTACCATACTGTCTTTGATCTACTTTATCCACCCACTTGCAAACTGTTTCCTCAACGAAACTTCTAACACATCAGCAACCTGGTATTAACTGCTTCATTTTCAAAACGGGGTTAAGCACAGATTGTGTAGCACATATTGTACTTGATAAGCATAGTTCAGTCCCTATGCCAACCCTTAGCTGTGTTAACATCTGTGTCGCTCACATCATTTCTAAAAGGTGTTTAGAGCTCAACATGTGACCTATTTTACATAGCAGATTATCTGGATAAAATGCTTCCAAACAGTCATGAGCATTCTGTCGGGGACATCAATTTTCTGTCCTGAGCACCATCTGTGAAAGTGTTGTTTTAAACACATGTTCACTACTATGGCCGTAAAACCTTGTATGGACAGAATATCAATTCAGGTCACAGCCAATGTAAAGGTCATTTTTAACGCTGCCAGTCTCCATTAGCAAAACACAAGCCTTACACAGGCTATTATCGTGATTCCCCCAGGGATTTCAATTTGGTATGAGCAGCAAACACAATAAATATTGATAGTTTGAGAATCAACTTCGCTCTCCTCAACGCCGTCCACTTTATCAGCTACAGGCTGTAAACAAAACAGAGATGCATGGTTTTAACTCTAGTTCGTTCTTACACCCTACAAAATATATCTACCGGATAACAGGTCATCTGATAGCCAGGGCACTTGGACCCTGTTTTTCCCGATGCTCCAGTGGGATACGTCACTCCCTGGTGCCATGGCAACCTGCAGAACCATAGAGTCATATCCACGGTCTTCAGAACCCACCTCGGCCGTGGATGGTTGTGTGGGATGTATTGACCCACTCCGCTATCTTATGCGGCATCACTCCGATAGTTATGGTGCAAAGAACAGCAACAATGGCGGCAAATCTCTTGTGTTCACCAAAAACCTCTAAAACTGCATATTTAAAAGCGCAAAAAGATGGATGCACAACCTGCCACCCATGCTGCATATGTGGTGGGATAGAACATACACTGCAGAAAATGTGCCAGTGGGCTCCATGACCAGCAGACAGAGTGCAGAAAGAGAAGCAACACTTTGCAAATGAAACTCCAAAATGTGCCTATAAATGACATTTGCTTTGTTGCTTATACACAACACTTCTCAACATTCAAAATCTTGCTTGCCGCTAAAATGTATGTAATCTAATGAAGCATGGTGAATATTCAAAGTCCTAAAGTGCAAAGAGCAAAACATTTCCTCAGACAAACTGGATTTTCTGTAAACTGACAGCTCCTGTCAAAATGTGTGTGTGGTACACTGGGCTACCTGGGAATGACAGCTGTCAGATTAGCTCCTGTTGAAACTTCACAGTATCTAAACTAAAACTCTGCCGGATTAGCAACAATAAAAGGATTGTTGCTAAAAAGAATATAGATCTCAGTTGTTTTTGATTTTACAGGTTTAAAGCTAAGAAAGTAATGTATGTATGTTATTTGATGCAACAAGTTTGGTTTTTGCTGTATTTTAAGAAATTAAGAATAAATTATCCTGCCTGAGCTGCAAGAAGTGGAAAACAGGTTTCTCCCAAGGGGAGGGAAATCCTATCAGCAGAAACTCCCTGGTAGATGATAATTGTGGGTTAGGCCAGACTTTCTTCTACAAAAAGAGAATGAACAATGGCAGATCATCCAGCACAGGAAACTGACATGTGAAAGGGTCATAAACTGCTCCTGGAAGGAATTCCCCAAAGGAGGGGGCTACTCCTGGACTCCAGGGAGAGACAAAGGGGCAGATCATTTGCTGTTAAGAATGAACAATGAACAATTTTTAGAGTCTCAAATTGTTATTCAAAGTGGTGAAAAATATAAAAAGGACAGTTGTTAGTCTAATTGTTGGCTGCACGTTTTGAAGAGGCGGTAGAACTGTCTAACATTCTGGACAGGAATGACAATATATGCGGTTTTATGTGAACTGTGTTAATGCTAGAATTGTGAAAATTTACACGCACATCCCTATGTTAAAACACACACATTTGTGGGAAATTGCGGACAATTCGGAAAATGTGTTCATGGCAAAAAGGACAACATTCTAAAGAAAGGTGAAACAAGATTTTGATCCAACAGATGCTACATAAAATATGGAATCTTTGTGTGCGATTTGTGTAGATGTGACCAATGGAGAAATATGCATTTAGGATCCGATTTTGACACTAGTGGCTGAGGGGATGTTTCTAAGGACTGTAAAGCTAAGCTAAACCATAAATGTGACATCATCCGGCCTTGATCCAATCACTCAGATGCAAGGCGGAGATGAAGGTGCTCTGAAATCCTTTTTTTTTCCTTGGCTGCTGAAATTGCAAAATAATGGTTCCCAGACATCAGAAAAAGATCCAACATCCTTGCTGGGTGTTAGCCATTACTCTATTTAAAGAATCCACATAAGCACACAATGTCAGGAGAAGCAGAATTCATCATAGAATATCCACATTAAAAAGTGTGCTTGTCTGAAAAATCTGTAAAATATGGGTGCAGTACCGTCGGCCGTCTGTATGAAAGCTGTCAGTTAAGTGCAGTAGAAGTTAAACTTGTGCATTCAAATCAAATTGTGGAAAAGTAGTGACATGCCACCAAAAGCAATAGGTTGCCACTATTCAATTTCTAGGTTTTAAAAAGACTGGAATTAGAGATCTGTGTGTCTGTTTTTGAAAATGTAAAGTTTATTTTACCAAAGACAATTTTAAACAAAGTGAGTTATAGTAACCTCTGATGCCAGCCACAGAACTCCAAAGGAAAATTCCACAGCATGCCCCAATCAAAAGGTACCTTCCTTTTGCTCTCTGCCCCAGGAACTCTCAGTCAGATGCTAATGAAAAGGGGAGGGGATTTTGCTCAGCTGTCCCTGAGAGAGACAAAGGCCTTGGCTGAAAAGAATATGCTGATGCAAGTGTCAACAGAAACTACTGCCAGAAGGAAGAGAGGCGGAGATTGATCTTGACTCACCAAAACTTTGGAGGCGGGGACAGACAATTATGTGTATCTTTAAAACACAAGAAAGTATAGGTTTTAGAAGGACTGACAGAGGACTGAAAAATTGTAAAAGTTTGTAAAATATAGTGTTAACATGAAAATCCTGGTCACGGTTTTAAAACTACTCAGAACTCTGTGCTATGTTCAGGGACAAGACTACAGTATTTGTGGTTTTGTAGCAATTGTGGTGATGCGAGAAACATGAAACTTCACATGATTATGCCCAGATGTCATGCGCACATGTGTAAAAACAAGTGGCCAAATCTGACCTTGGGTACCAGACTAAAAGTGCTAAAAATTGCCAAATCTAGATCCAAGCTCTCAATGTGATGGGGCTCGGATGTGTACTTGCGCCAACAAATATCTGATATATGCCATTGGTATTAAGGTTGAAAAATTGTAAATATGTTTTGTATGAAAAATAGATGATGTGCAGAAACAAAGGGGAGGTTCTCCCTGGATCATCAAATACAGTGTCATCATGACACCATGTTTTTTTCTCGAATCAGGAGAGAGGAGATACCCTAACCCGAAGAATCTCCAAGGGTGTGCCTTAGTATAATTCAGCCTACCCACCCCTTTAGAAAATACATAGAGACCGCTTTGGACCTAGAGACACACAGATTCACCCATCATCGGATCGCTGGCAGAGCACTTTGCAAGAAAAATCCATATGCAAGACTCCAGACTCCTGACACCAGAATTTTGAAAACAGACAGGCCCACTTCCAAAGCTGAACCCTTCTCAGCTTGGCCTTTTAAAATCCTGCAACTAGATTTTACCCCAGACCTCCAACAACAAAAAGGAACAGCCTGGCTGAGCTGTGCTGCTTTCTTGCTAGGAATTCTTGCCAGAAATCTAGAGATCCAACCCAGTGGAGCAGAGCTGTAACCAGATAGCTGCGAACTAGAACCAACCTGTCCGATCCAGTCCCATTCCGCCGTGCAGTGTCCAGAGTGCTGTGCTGATTGCAGAACCAGAGCACTTTGAGTCCAGTCCAGGGTGCTAGCAGAATTCCAGTCCAGAAAATATCCCTGACCAGATTTCTGATGGGTCCATTCCAAACAGTGGTAGTGAGTATGCTTAGCATAGGATTGTCGCTAGCAAATACCTTATCAATAAGTAATCTTATCCAAACCCACTCTTGTATACCCCGCAATGCATTGTAGAAAATTGTTTGCCTTACCTGAATCTCTCATCCCTATAGTCCTTTGATAATAGTAGTGTTAAAATCATCTTTGCGCTAATATATTTGCTGAAGAAAGACAAGCGTCTCGGCAGGTAGAAACCATCCAGAGGCGTTGCTGGGTTGGTGGCTGTGCTGTCGTGTAGCTTGTGGCTTCATAGACTCCTTATTATAAGAAACTTGTTTGTAAATGTTAAAAAGCGCAACCTTGTTTTACAAATTCTGACTTTCTGGAAAAAAACGACCTCTACAAAAACCTTCATAACTTCCTCACCGTGCATGCTAGAAACGAAATTTAAGTGTCAGATTGAAGCTAACATCCTCAGCTTTCCAACAAATCCTTGGAGTTTTTCCACAATCGCACTACCGTGCATGGAAAAGTTTGCCACAAATTTTCGTTTGGCTCAAATCTATCACGTGTGAAACAGCTGTACAGTGCATCCGACCTCAGGATTACGTTTTCAACCTGCTAGTTATTCAATAATCATTGCTAGTGTTTGACTGATCCCATGCAAAGCGGCTCCCACTAGTATTGAAACCATTTTAGTTAATTATATCCATTTTTAGTGTTTTTCCCATTCATGCAAAGCCAACTTTAAAACCGTTTTGACAAGTTTGCAATCATTCCTGTTTTTCTCCGAGTTTGCTGGGGGAAATTGGGATTGATACTGTGTTGTTGAATTCTGTATTCCTGAAACCTGTTTTCCCTCCTTCCATCACTTTATATTGTATAGTGGGGGGGATTGAGTAGTGTGCAAGGGGAAAGATTATCACATTGCAATTTTGATTGAACCCACACAAAATATTATTCTATGCCGCATTATTTTTCCTGTTATTCCTCCGTGTGATTAAAGAGAATTGTTGTGACATCACCCCATTGGTGATCATTGTATAAACCATTAAATAGTGGGATATACATATACATATATACATATACATATACATAGTGAAATGCATAAAATAAATCCTTTTAACTTTGCAAAACAGCCTGCTTCCTGGTTCAGTGTGACCGGGGGGATTCAAAGAGAGGGGTGTGATATAAGGGTATATTATTCAGAAATAAAAGAACATGGACATAAATAATTAAGGGTTCCAGCTGTGCATCACACGCTAGGCATTGACTTCGGTGGAGTGCCGGGTTGAAAATAGTATTGCTAGAACTATCCTTGTGCTGACTTTTCGCTCATCTGTGTTACTAAACCCTAACTTCTTATTGATTTGATTAAGAAAAGTAATTCCCAAACCAAACGGAAACTAGAGTATCACACATGAATGGTTATGAGCGACCATGAATAACAGATTCCTGTGTGGCATTCATTTGTAGTCCTTAACATAGTATAAGAAAACCTATCTGTCAATTTTAACCCGAATTTGTTTTCCATTCTCGCACCTATTTTGCAAAAACGACTCTTACTAAAAACCTACATAACTCCCTCAGTTTTTATGATACAAGCGAAGTTTCAACTCCTACTTGCACCTAACATCCTTAGCTATCCATAGATTCCTAAACTGCAGGAAAAGTTTGCCGCAATTTGACATTCTGAAAGATTTTACACGTGTGAATTAGCTTTAGAATATTTCCTACTTTGACTACGAGATTCCAAATGTTTTCGTTTGACTAAACCATTGCTTGCGATTGTGTGCATCTGCTCAAAGCGGCTCCCATAGAAATGTATTATAAGTTAAACATTTTTGACCACATTTGGTGTTTTTGCTCAGACAATTTCAAAGCCATTCTGACCGTTGAAAGGTCAACTCCGTTCTCTTGTGTTTAAGGGGGGGGGTGGGAGTGATATTCTGTTTGATTTGTGTTATTCCTGAATATTTGCTCTCTCCTCACATCTATTTAAATTGCCTATTGGTGGGTTGAGGGGTGTTGCAGGGGGAACCTCTAACCATAGTGCTATCCGTTCTAAACCAACACAACAGTATTCTTTTCTTTGTTGCATTTGTTTTTGTCATCTTTATTTGACTCATAGTGCATTAAAGACATTATTTAGTTTTCGATCACCCTATTGGTGATTGTAGTTACCTATTAAAATGTATTGTGATTTAAATTGTAAATACACAAATAAATATTTACCTTTGCAAAACTAGCATGATTCATGGTTCAGTGTGAACCACTGAACCATGAATCAGGCTAGTTTTTAATTAAACCATTACCAAATGAAGAATCCAAGTGGTCCATACCCATATACCCTGAAGCTCTGCTTTTCGACTGCTCAGCATGCATCCCAACTGTGTTTGAACACCACCCCATCCGTGCCCCCTTGTGACTGTCTTTTTTTAATATAATGGTTTTGTAGCTTGGGTCTCAGGAGAAGGGTGTGATATGAGTGGTATATTGTTCAAAATATTGAACTTATAGATAAAATAAATAAGAGTTTCATTTGTGCACTACATGCTGGGCGTGACTTGGGTGTGTGCCAGATTGAAATCACTTACATCTGGCCAGGTACCACACCCATCGGCTGCTGCAGAACCACATCATCGCCATTCTGGGTAGCCATTCCCAGATTAGCAACTGTTATGGGCACATGCTCCCTAATGTTTTGAATGCAGTCTCCAACAGATCACCCCATAACAGTAAAAGTGAACGGTGGCTTACTGCCACCGAGCGTTCAGACATGTTCTCACAGAGCTCACCAGCCTTGCGTTCCACCATCAAGTCCTGCGCTTCTTCCAGCTGACCACCCCCATTGGACAATAAGGGGTATAACCCACTGGAAGCCCTTGGAACTACCAGGGCTTCCAGAGGGGGTTTTCCACCTCCTCATAACTGTAGCTGTTCATAATCGTGGTTTCCTGAATAGTCACTGGAAAGCTGAAAATGCGCCTGTTTCCCAGGCCTACCAAAAAGGCATATCTGGGTTGTAAGTCCCTCTCCCCACCCCATTACAGCCTTAGGGCTGTCCCTTTAGATCAACATGTATATCAAACATTCTTGGGATTCTTAAAATATATAAAATGTATATACAAATTATTGGTGTTCAATAAAATTGCCATCAAAAAACTTTGGGCGGCCTTTTCAATTTGATATACAATGTATATCCACATCCTATCGCAGCGGGGTAAGTCCCCTCTGTGATGTCATTACTGCGTCATTCTGAAAAACCTTACATTCAGAGCTCACTTCGCTCTCGGGGCTCGACCGAGCAATCGGCGAGTGCCGCTCCCATCTATATATAGATTTTATCCAAAATGTATATTCACTTCATATCAAAACTGAAATAAATTAGAAAACACTATATCCAATGTACATTGGATATAAATTCGATAAACATTTTTTATATAATTTTTATATCAAATGTATATTAAGTTTATATCAAAGCAAATCAAAAGGGGGAGGGACTAAGACAGGAAGTAGGGGACGTGGCCACCTGTCAAAATGTTGACTTGTGCAAAAGGGGACCCCCTTCTACTACTCACATTTCCTGGGAACTCTATTGGACTGTGGGATGGAGGGCTAGGCGGGGCTTTAAGTGGGCCGGAGCAGAGGCCCGGCAGTCTACAAAAAATATCAATGAGACGGGGCGCTGCTGGGGCTCCCTAATGTCCCCAGGTAGCCCCAGCCAATGAGGCCGCTAGAGGCCAAGCCTGAAGGTCTCTTTCACATGCAAGAGCTTGAGGCTATAGCCACAAAATCCTTTTCTTTCATAATTGTGGCACAGGCACCCGGGCTTCCTGGGTGTCTGCACCTCAATTATGAAAGAAAGGGCAAGGCTAGAAATCAAGGCCTTTTTTCTGAAGACTTTGCAGCATTTACACATGCACAAGAGCTTCAAAGGCTTTTGAAAAAATGGCTGGGGCCTCGTATATTCCTAAGGGTGGAACTGGCCTGCGTCAGGAACCCAATTTACTAAGAGATGCAGCAGTGATCGCTGAATCTGTAAGTTAAAGGAATGGCTGGCAAGGGTCGGTGCCACCATTACAGAAGAAAAGGGAAGTTGACGACCCCTGCCACGTACCCCTTTAGCAAAATGATATGGGTATCAGCATGATCCCTGCAAGTGGCAGCCCGCGGGCAGGCATACCTGCATGCTAACATGCTGCATGCACAAGTGGTTCATCACCTGCTCCCACTGGCACTTCAGCCTATTTGGGCATTACAACAATGACACAACAATGACAGGGCACACGGAACAGAGCAACATTCAGCATCTGAATGGTGTTAATAAAGATTTGTTGGGGAGGATTGTAGGGAATAGCATAAAGGTGGGCACTAGTGGTTGGGGAACTAAGACCCCCTGCCGTGTGTGGGGGTGGGATCCACAAATCCCATCTCTGCCCACTGCTGTCATGTCTGCCACTCTCTAGAATGGAGTGGCATGTAGACAAGAATGTGCCCAGAAATAAACAGGACAAATGCACCATTTAATCTCGCTCCTGCCAACCTTCACCACTGTACAATAAAAATTCTGCTCGGCGGGAATACATTTATTCGGTAATGAGGATGAAAGCAAATGCATCTCGCTTTAAATGTCTCGTGTGCAGTGGCAAGAAAGACATGTCTCTAAACGTTGCTGTCACTTTGCCAAACTGGCACGTTAGTAGTATATTTACCCCAACACACGTTTCTGGCGATAAATAAAATAAACAAAGGGGTTTCTCGTATTCTCCAAGATTCCGTCTCATTCTCCTCTCGGTTTAATGAAAATAAACTGAAGCACAGAGCAAGGAATGCGAAGATAGAAAGCGGCTTCCAGAGCGAATTATTGCAGGATGAAGTGGCTTCGGAATTCAATTACCGGAGCTGTTAGAGGTGTGCAGCAGTCACCAACCAATTAAACTAAAAGCTGCCGAATGCAAGCTTTCGCGATAATCTTGTTAAGTTTAAAATAAGAAGTTTAAAACAGCCCACCCGGCCGAGTGCGTTGGTCAAATTAGTTTAACTGTGAAACAAAGCAGAACTTTTCTTTTTTAAAACGTGATAACAACCGTCGAGGCAAAATAACGGTGTTTTAATTTTTTTTTAAAAAAAAAAACAGTGTCGTTGTACAAGTCCATTTATTTTTAAGCTCGTTGTTTTTCCGCCACATGGAGAGCATAAATCTAAACGGGAAGAAATTAAATAAAAAGAGCGCACAATAGTAATTGAATCTGCAAAAAGGCCCAGTCTTCATCGATCTCCTATTCGCCATCCGGCTGCATTGCAAATGGGATTCCAGCCTGCATGGATTAAACTGCAACATTCTTTTCAGGCAGTGCAGCTTGAGTGCGACAAGCCAGCCATTATGACATACATTCCAGCCTCATTAATGGGTCGGGCTGGGGAAAACACCGCCTTTTCGGATAATATAAAGAGACAATTTATAATGAGAGTTCACTGAGCTGGGGGGCCGAAATGGAACAGCCTCTCTCGTCGGCTCGTCTCAAACTTGGCGGCATAACGGGAGGCTGTTTCGAGAGCAGGGGGCGGTGAAAACACCACAGGATGTTACTTATGAAAGAAAAAGAACACAACATACATACTGCTAATCATTCCAGCTGCCCAAAGGTATATTGGGAACTCAGTCTATTTTGCACATTCATATTATTTGCTTGTTGTGAACGCGTATGCTGATACGAAAAAAATAAAATAGAAAAGCTAAACCATAAACCACACAATTGTCGTCTTTGAACCATCTGCGGTAATGGTATACTGGCACGTGGGCATGACCTCATTATGCGGTCCTGCTCCTAAATTTGACGGCCTCCTCTGCTTTAGCAGCCTGTCTGCTGATTCAATAAGGAGGCATTCTAGTCATTCCACAAGGCAGACTAGGGGCAATTTGATCACACGCCCCCCCCCCTGTTCATCGCATGCAATACATATTGTGCGAGGCATTGCAGTCTCTTCTTTAAGGATGGGCAAACTACTTATTTAATCTAAGCCCAGTGCTTTAGGTGGGAGGCATAATCAAGGAGGGGCTCTAGTTAGGGGGTGTGGCCTAAGCACAGGTGGATGGGGTACTGATACCCATAGGCAGCCCTTCAACCATGCTGCACCTTTTGAAAGGGTATCCTGTCGGGGCTTGGCTCCTCAAGAAACAAAAGGAAAAATGGAGAACCCCACATCTTCCATTCTTTTCTTAGAGTGATCAGAAAACCCCCAGCCCATCAAGGTGCTGCATGATTAAATGGCTGCCTGCAGGTGTTAGCGCTTCAGCTTAGAAAAAAAAGAGGCGTCGGCCAATCCCTCTGCTTTTTTCTAATCAGAAGCAGACGCCTGCAGCCAGCCCTTTAATCATGCAGAAGTTTGGCTAAATGGGTTTTCTGAGGGGCTAGTCATATCTGAGGCTAGCCGGGAGGTGCCCTGGCTCAGGAGCCTTTTTTGGATTCTGCCAGGGCTCCGCCACAGCTAGCACCAGCCCACTTACAGCCCTGCCTCTGCATCTTTCCATATTGCCAGAGACGTTGCAGTCACTCTCTGCACGTCACGCAGCCTATTGACTGGGTCTTTGAGTCTCTTTCTAGGGTGTGCAAAGTTTTGCTTCTACGCTTTAACACGTTAGTTTTCCGTTTGTGTTTTATGTTCAAAAGGTTTGCCATAAAAAGTAATTGGAATGCCAACTGTTTTGGCTTTTGTGTTGGCACTGACCTAATAGTACTAACTGGCCATTAATGGTGGTAGTAGCAGAAAAATGGTGGAAGTTCCTGGGCATATACCAGCAGTGCCTGGCAAATGCCTATCTAATACCTATAAACAAGCCAAACCCATTGGCTTTGCCAACACTTGTTTTTAACAGGACGTCAGTGAAGGATACTTATAAATCGTGAGGCTGAATTCACACTTAGTGAGACACACACACACACACACACACACACACACACACACACAACCCCACCCCACCCCACCCCACCCCACCCCTCTCCAATCAAGCCATTAACTCTCAGAAGACTGCTTTAAAAGAACATGGCCAGGCACATTTAACACAAAGGTTGATGAAGCTAGCTCAGAGGTCTCAGAAAAATGCATTTTGGCAGGGGAGGAGACAGGAAGTGGGTGGGGAATAACCACAGGAATTAACATGCCTTGCACAGTGAATGGCTGGAAAAATAACCAAACGACAACTGCAAGGTTTATGCCCCTCCTTACATCCCACCTCCCTCGTAGCTGTACTCCAATGCAATAGTTTGGGCGTGTAGGTGGTGCTTTAGCGTCCCCTAATATTCAAAACGAATGCGAGTCCTGGTTTGCCAATGAATTTGTAGAGTGGCCAACATTTTTCATGCAGCATCCACTTTTTCCAAGGACAATATGTGTCCATTAGTGTACATGCGTTTGATCTTCAAGTAATATGTAAACTACAAAATGTACAGTTGCATGGAGGACAAGCCTGACGCAAGATGTGTTTCAGCAGCCTTCTTGGAGGAGTGTTGCACATGGAGTCTTCCGTTTCATGACTTCCCAAATGATTTTTGCAGTCTCTTCAAGCAGGAGCTTCCTTTTATGAGAAAGCCTTGCAATCACTTCCTCAATGAAGGACCGTCTATCCCTCAGGGCTTGCCTGCTGGCATGAGGCATAGTGCTGACAGCCCACAGTCAGTCATTTACAGACCTTTTGGGTACCGAGTCCGTGCTGCTACCCCCGACCCCCATTTTCAGAATGTGGACCTCCTCTTGTAACCCCAAGAATTGAAAGCTCAAGCCTATTTAGGGTGCAATAAAAGACCTGCAGCAGCTTTATTGGCGAGAGATGGCTTACAGGTTATACTTACACTGAGCTGGCAACCCCACTGTGCACCCCAAAAGGAATGTGAATTTGCTCCGAGCAGCACACGAGTCCCATATTTTCAAACCATTCAACTTTTCTTGCAACGGCAAGCTTCACTTCACAAGTTTTCTTGCAACATCAATGTTTCCCCTTAGATGTGTCTTGCAATCATAAGTCATCACTTAGCTAGCAAGAGCTACGAGCTCTGCTCCTCTTTCGTGGTCGTTGCTTCCTATGCACCAGGCTTCCCCAGGTCGTGTGCCCTACATGGAAGGTGCCCCCGATCCGGCCTGCGACTGCCAGACCCCTTTGGCCCTCACAGCGCATTACTCCTTGGATAGCCAAGGGATCTCTACAATGGCACCTGCGTGAGAAAAATATTTTAAATAAGACACAAGTTTAATGATACTATGCAGATCAAATTTATGGGTTTGGGTCGGTGCGTCAAACCTCAGCCATGGCACAAAACAAAGAGGGCTTCTTCTCCAGAACCCACACCCTTAAGTGGTCGTTTACATCACCCGTCTCCATCTGGCCATCTCCCTGTACCCTGATGGTTTTAACGCTATGCCCTCCTAGTCCCCTTTTCTCAGTCCACCCTTTGCTGTTCTTATTTGGGTATGAAGTGCCCTCATTCAGGTAGGCATCTCGACTAGTTTTGGGGACCTCCAAGGCCTTCCATGGGCAGCTTCCAGGCCCACCCCTTTTTAATTTGATCGTAAACCTAGCTCGGAAGAAGCAGAGTGCTTTACAACATGTGGAAGCCAACGTTGGGCATGGCATTTCTGGACAATAGTGCAGTACCGTTGGTGGGAAGCATGGAAACCATGCATTTGGTCATGCAGGATGTACTGATGGAAGAGCCATATTGTCAGTGTTATGCTGAACTGGATGATGGTGGGGGCCTACCGAGCCTGCAGCCGGATAGAGTTCCAGAGGGTTGGGCATGGCAGGAGGGAATCTGTTCGCAAATCTTCTCTATGCAGGCTAACTCTGCCATACTGTGTCAATTTAAATACAAATTATTATTGTCAAGCGAAACTAACATCTTACATTTTCCAGCAAAAAAACATTTCCTTTAAAAACGTCTTAAAAGTGTACAGTATTTGTTAGGCCATAGGCATGCCTAGTAGTACCAACAAGCAATGCAAAGCAAACACGTTTGGCTTTTGTATAGCAACGAGATGGGTATTTTTTCCAGTCACTGTCGAAATGGTAGTTCCTGGCCACAGGATGCCAACAACAGGCAAATGGTTAACACATTTTGACAGTGTGTTTGGCAAATGCCATCTTATATCATGCCTATATGACAGCCAAAGCAGTTGGCTTTGCCAATGCTTGTTTTTAAACAGGCATTCATTGCAAGATACACATACAAGGACACGTACATTGCCTATAACTCAAGCAGCTAGTGGCACACGTTGTTATGACATTTGTGTTACACCAGAAGCTTGTTTAGAAATGCACATAAGCCATTAGCTTTCAGAAGACTGCTAAAACATAACACTTGCATCCACATTAAAGCACAGAGCTAGCTCAGAGATCCACAACATGTGGGCATGATTGGTCAGGGAGTGCAGGTAGTGGACGGGAATGTCCATAGGGCCTAGAATGTCCATGGGCAGCCGATGAGTGGGCAAAAAGAAACAGCCACAGGCTGTGTGCCGCTCCTCACATTCCAGGTCTCTCTTCACTTCCCTGTCCAACAGTTCAGGCGTATAGACTGCGCTTGCGGCTCCACCTAATCGCCAAAAGCGTACAATCGATCAGTGTGTAAATGAACATGTGTGTGCAATCTGCAACTCTATTCCTCAGGAGGGTTGACCTGTATTCGTTGAAACCCAAGTGGTGCTCTTGAACAACCTTCCAGAGTAGAACCAGCTGTTGCATTATTCTGCTCTTCTGTTTCTGGTGTGAAGAGGGACACAGAAGGTACAGTCTTTCCTCGTACCACCCACTGGTGCACATTCAAGAAAACTAGCAAGCATCAGGACAGTCAAAGAAATGCAATGTGCTGCAGTGCCACCTGTCTGCAGGGTATGATCCCCTTTACTTCTGTTTTTTCTTGCATTTCACTAGCGAATACACCGCATTCACCACCTTGTTTTTTACATCTCTTTCAAATAATGTCTGTATGGGACGCATAAAGCAAAAAAGAGCTGAGCAGGAACTACATACAAAAAAGTTACACAGTCAGAAAAGTTTGGCTCAGAAACAGAACACCAAACATGGGGTACCTTTAAAAAATATATCCTTGTCAAGATGGATAAATGGCATAAACACATAGGTTATAAGTAGATCTCTACAAAGGGAAAAGGGCATTATTACTATTACATCCGCTCTGTTTTGTCTGGGATCTCCAGCCTCCTAGCCCCACTGGGGTTTCTGCGGGTCCTTCGGTCTCTCAGGCTGAACCCCTCAAAGGGATCCATCCTCTCAGCTGTTAAAGGTAGCCCAACTTGTGTACCCTGAAATGGTGTAGATTCTCCAACAAGTGGTGTATTTACCCCTGTCTCAGCTGGAGTGCCCTTAAAATGTATATATATTTCCTCAAAAGTAGTCAGTTGTGCCTTAAAGTATATTATATATATGTTCTAAATGAGGACAGGGGGTCCGTGCTTCACCATTCCCTACGTCATCCCAGCAGCCCGAGGCTAACACGTTTTCTGGCCTGTAGGATGTTTTAACTGGGTGCACAGTGTGTTGTGGCTGACCTGGTGATTGGAGGAAACACTGGTGAGCTCCTGCACATTTCCCTAGGCGAAGTCCTTCTACTCTTTCTACTGCAAGGAGGACACAAAAAGTGTGTTTTGGTGTTGGGGCCGTCAGGAGCAAGGCCTCGCCTGTGTCACCTGCTGATTTGTAGTCTGGGGCTTGCAAGAATTGAAGACTCTCTCTGTCCAGAGGATTTGTATCCAGTTTTCGCTCCAAATCTGGCACCGAGTGCTCTTCTTGCGGCAAGTGTATAATTTGCCTGCAGCAATGTGTGCGTCCTATTTCCCCTGCGGACAGACTGCGGCAGTGGTGACTGTACAGTTTAACCCCCGCTACATACCGCACCTTTCCCCTCCTGGAAATAGGAGCACCACGAGGTATGGGAATTTGTCCCCTAATCTTAGTAAGCTAAAGCTGTAGCTTGTGACTTGAAGCCTAGAGTACCATAGGACTACGCGAAGGACCTAAAAAACATAGTTAGGGACTGCTATGCTGCAGACGGAGTGCCCCGGACCCAGTAGATTTGCGTACTATGCCTGCGAAAGTGCCCTATAAACAAAGAACCTACAACCTTCGAAAAGATCAAAATATGCTACCTGGCAAGGCCAACGGCTATAAGAGAGCAGTCACTCCACCCCCACGCAAACAGCCCACCTCACTGGAGATCATGAACGGGGGCAGGTGGGCGAGCAGGGAGTCCTTATCACTGGGGCAAAATCTCTGGGGCCGGGCCAAATCACTAAGTACTTCAGGTCAAAAAGATGACCATAGGCCCAGTGGAGTCGGGGCCCGTAGCAGAGATTGAACAGGTCAGCTGGAATACTTTGCCTGGGAACGGTTTCCAACTCCACGTTTGGGGATATTGACAAAAACTCAATTTTAAGATTATGCTACCAGATGTGCTCAAGGGGAGGCCCAATGGAAGCTGGAGGCGACTTACCTCAGGCTATCTTGAATTCTACAGGCGTTGGGCATTCCAATGGTACTTCAGCCCCACCTGGCCCATACCATTCTGCCTCTGCCCATGATCTGCCTCAGTCTTGCCCAAACTCCCTCCGGCCTGCCCTCCCTAGGTCTACCCCTCCCAAAACAGTCCAAGCACTTTCCCCAACGGCTCTCTGCTTCCCCCAATAGGTTTAATTACCCAACCCTGTGCCCTCTGTAAACTGGAGGGAAGGAGTTGGGGGAGCATTGCCTGTCTGGCGGGGCAGCTAGTCTCTCAATTGAGAATAATGGTTCTGAATTGGGGGAATATTCCACGAAAATGGAGGTGGGGACCTCCTGGGAAGTGCTGAACTTTGCAGTGAAAATCCTGTTCCAGTTTTGTGGCAGCATCCATACTGAAGTGCTGAAACAATCGGAACATCTGACAGTTTTGCAGGGCGGTCTAGAGAATTACCTGGATCTCTTTGGATCGGAAAGAGCATTAGAACCTGAGGCCTTGGCTTTGCCATCAAAGGATTGGCTGATTACCATCCCTTCACAAAGTATGGTGTCTAATAGCAGCAAGTTAGATTTCTAGGCACACTCCCCACTAAACTACCCAACCCGGAAGCACTGTAGCATGCAGATCAAACTAAGGAAAGCTGCAACAAAAAAAGGGCAGACTCTGTTGTGCCTGCTAATGCCCAGTCCCCATTATTAAATTCTACTATTACATCGGGGACCAGCCAGAGAAAGGTAACTAAGTAACAGAAGAAAAGGGAAAATCAGAAAAAGTAGCGCCGTCAAGCGATTGAGGGCACCCTGAACAGCTGGCTACTTAAAGATGACGTGTAGGCAACTCAACCTTCCCCATTGCCTACGGCCAGCAGGCTATGTCCAAGTTGCACCAAGAAATGAGGGACTAAGTTATGGTTACCTTGCCAGGGAATGATTCTGGGTCCAGGGCAACACTAGGAGTAGTCCAAGGAGGAAGAGGGGACTCAACACCCCCCCAAACTCTCACCTATTGATGTACCACCTACAGGGCTGGTGTTCGACCTAAGACAATTCACAATTAGGAAATCTGGGGGCATGCAAAGCCCCAACATATTAACAGAAGTGAACTCCTCAGAACCTGTAGTAAAATTCCAGCTCTGCATACACTTTGTTCAGCGGACTGAGTATGTGGAGCCCATGAAGGGCAGGGGAGTAGGTGGTTCTAGGGTGCACTATTGCTCATCTGTTACGGCCTCCCTGATACAAGCCCAAGTTGAAACATTGGAATTCTTGGGGTTCGAACTGGATAAGATGGCTGCTCCAGGGAGGTAGGCAACTGTTGCAATGTTTGTGCTAAACCCCCAAGCCGCACAGGGGTGGTTCTGATTGCATAATCTAGGAGTGCTCCATCTGCTACACAAATGGGCAATATCCAAGTTTAGAAATGGCTTAAGTCCATGTTTGCAGGTGGGGAGGAGCCGCCACAATGAAAATTCACCTTGGCTTCCTGGAACACCAGAGGCAACTCCGACTTTCTTCCAAAAAGCCCCTCAACGGATTCTCTATCAAAACAGTTGGTATTTATGCTTCAAGAAACTTGGCTAGTAGATCAGTTCCTGGCAGACAGCTTTATTGTTCACCAGTCGCCAGTAAAAAAGGGCCCAGTAGGGCGTCATTTGGTGCGTTGGTTACTGCCATTTGCCATGAGCTACAGCCAAGATCCATTCTCCCCAGCGACCCAGAAGGAAATGTTCTGGCGGTTGAGGTGCTACTGAAGGGGAAAGCCACTCTAAATCGGGTGTTGCTAATATGTACGACCGTCCCGGGGGCGCCTCGACGGATGATATGACGATCTCTAACTGGGATCTGATCCAGGGAAAGGATGGTATTATCTTGGGCAGTGACTTGAATGCCAGATGTGGGGCCCACCTGGTGGAGGGGAACTTTAGCTCTGTATGTTCTGTTAGTAGAACGGAGCAAAAGGAAGAGAATAGAAATGGGAAAAAATGGCCAAGATTCATGATAGAGTGGAATTAGTAATACTTAATGGCACAACACCTGGCGACGTACCGGGGAAACCAACCTGGCAGGGTGAGGCTCGTAAGGCTACTCTGGACTAAGTTACCTGCAATGCTGTCTTGGTAGAATTGATTAAATGGCCATCTGTAGACAACCAAATTGTGAGCGACCACTCTGGGTGTTGCAAGGACCTTGAGCTGTCAGGTCCCGCTATTAAGGGGTCTAACTGATCTGGTGGCTTCCCAGGTATGTAACAGATTGGCATGGTCAGAATGTAATGTCTTCAGATCATGTGAAATTATGTAGTACAAGCTCAACAGGGCAGTCCATATAGTCTGCGAATGAGATCCAGCACTGGCTGACGGAGCTTGACACCAGCACTGGTGCAAAGAGGGGTAAGATAATTACAAGGCCTGCCAAAAGGTCTATCCACTCCTATGATCCTGAAATTAATATGGCTAAAAGAGCTCTCAATAAACAGCTGCGAGTCTTCACCAACTCCGATGCCTCTGCCTCCTTTCTAAAACATGAGTCATCTACGTTAAAGAGTAAATATAGAAATTGGATGGGGAGGCAGAAAACAGGAGAGGATTGCAAATTGGCAGAAGATGATGGAGGCACTGATGAGTAGTAATGCGGGCAGCATGTGGAAGATATCTGCTAGGAAGTCAACCGATCAGCTGATCAGCTGGAGGGGGTTTGAGTCAAGTTCATTGAGGACAAAATGTTTAATGAAACTGATTTGCTTGAGTCGGGTTGGAAGCAGACGTCTCATTGGCCCATTAAGTTTAACTCCAGAAACTTCTGCGAACATCTGAAGAAGCTAAAAAGTGTAAGATCTCTGGGCCAAAACGACCTGTCAACGGCAGTTTGGAAGGGGGATGTTTGTTTATGGGCAAGAGTATTATGCCCCTTGTTTAACAAAGTTTGCCTGATTAGATCTATCCCAGATTCCTGGAAGAAATAAATCCTGGTTCCAGTATATAAAGCTGGGGACCGACTGGTTCCTGAAAACTATCAGTTGTTGTCCCTACCCGACATTACCAGAAAGGTCTTTGCCCTGTATGTTTTAGAGCATCTTGAGGCATGGGTTAAGACTGATAATATTTTAATACCGATAATATTTTACATCCCTTTCAAACAGGCTTTTGACCATGTTCCAGCACTGTTCACAACATAAGGGCGCTGGACACGATTATAGCTCAGACAAAGGAGGATTCCAGCACCTCAGTCTACATTGCTTTTGTGGACTTTAGGTCCACGTTCGATCAGGTTAACCACAGTATTCTCTGGAGGAAGATGCGTACTTGGGGTGTCCTAGCTGGCTTCTTGAGATAATTGTCACCTTGCACACTGACAATTCAACCCATATTCGGCTTGGTGACTCCGGCCAGCTGTAAGAGGTGATGCAAATTAGTAGGGAGTTGAGACGGGCATGTATGCTAGCCCCCTTGCTTTTTTAACATCTATATAGGGGACTTGCTGGGCATGCTGATGGCTAGAGCAGGCTGTACACCAAAGATCAGTTCCACCCCTATTGGTGGAATGCATTATGCAGATGACATAGCTATATTTGACCATCTATTGACCGGGATAAAGGCTATGCTGGATGAATTAGGGGTGTATGCAAACGAAAAATATCTTGCCATAAATCTATCTAAAACCAAGGTAAATGCTCATTGCAGCAAACAAAATCAACAGAACTAAGACAATGACCACTGTGGGCACCGTGGAGTACACAGACGCCTGTAAATTACTGGGGCTGGAGATGTCAGCAACATCAAGATATGCTGACATAAGAGAGACCAAGGTTAGAAAATCGGAACAAACTCCTAGCAGACCAAGCTGACTTTTCTTTAAAAGGTGTTGTTCTCTACAAACAATGGTTATGTCCAACAATCCGATACGGGCTGGAAGCCCTAGCCATGAGAGACCTGTGGTTTAAGAGGTGGCGGAATCCAGTTTCTGGAGAACAGTATTGGAACTAGCCAGATCTACCGTGATTGAGTATGTGCAACTCGAGCTAGGTCTCTTGTCACTGAGAGCATAACTTCTGTCTCGCAGGGGATCCCTTATGCTAAAGGCAACGGTAGCTCCTATCTGCCCACTTCTGGACAAACTGGGTATGTCCTATAATCTTGGCCAGTCTGGGTAAGTCCCCTATCCGCATGTGAAACATTTTGGCAAGCTCTGCTCTACAATGGACTGGTTACCTGACTACAGCCGATGTTCTGCCTTTCCAGTGTTAAAAGGGGCATTTACTCAAAGGCTGTCAAAATGGGATTGGCTGTGCAATTATGATCACCTTGACACACTTAAGTGTTAGGCTACTGTGGCATCTGTGGTTCACCGCTTCTTGAATCCCGAAAGCTATTTATTGCTCTATCCTGATCCAGCTTTACGCAGCTTTCGATTAAAACTCTGAATAAATCAGCTACCAGTTTTGGTGGTGTGTGGATTGAAACGAACATGCCACCAGAAGCCAGACTTTGCAGAATGTGTAGAGTTAAATCCAATCAAGAGTCAACTTGGCATGCGCTGACAGAGTGCCCGGAAATGGCTGCACTCTACATGGCGCTGCTTGGCCCCTTTGTATAGGACTATAACTCTTCTATCGATTTCAGGGCGTTTTGTCTGAACTCAGAATCTATGAAGGTCCTCCTGGCTTTATTTAGGGTATGGCAAATTATTTTACCGCTTCTGAGCAAGTGAGGACTGGGGTCGGCAAATTATCATAGCCAGCCTCCATGCTGTTAGTAAAAGAAGCAACGAGTCTGCTTTAGAATAGCTTGTAAAGGAATAGAGGGTGTGTCCGCTCAGACACTGATTGTTTGAACAAATGTGGTATTTTCTTGTAAATGGGCAATTTCATTGTATGTATTTGTACTTTTATTGTACTTTATTCTTATTGTTATGTGAACTAAAATAAGTATTTGTAACAATTGGTTTAGTATCTGTGATTGTAAAAGTTCTGTTAAGAACTATGCACAATTAAATAAATAAATTAACTGGGTGATATCCAATTCAAGGGAATTTTCCACCCACCCCACACAGGTACGTACAATTCTCCTGTGTGTAATAGTTATTTTGATGAATCTGGGACCTCCAATTTTATAGAATTGATTTGTTACAGCTTCCCTCCCCTTTTGGGACAAGAAACACAGAGGGTTGCACAAAAGGTTCATTTATTAACAAAACAGAAATGATGGAATCAGATTAAAGATAAACAAATTGTTTCAAAGGCCAGTGATGAGAAATAATCAACACACTAGTCACCTCAGTTTTCAATGTTAGAGTTATGGAAACAGATTTTAGTAACCAACACTTTGCCATAAGTATCCATGCATTCAATCAACCCTGAGCGCACACAGGCACAATGGATTAAGTGAATGGGAGTCCAGGAGGAAACTTTCATTTGCACAAAACAAATTTAAAATATCCCAGCCTATCAGTTTCTCGCCACATCCCCTTTATTCAAAATCGCACCCTCCAGTACTCGATAGACAGGTCAGAATTTCAACAGACTTTTAAAATCAATGACCACAAACTACTGGATCCTTGGGTATGTGAATGGCTTATAGAAAAGAAAGTATGTTCAACAGTACGGTGGCAAAATTCCCTTCAGTGATGGTCCTATTCAATTACTGGGCACTTTGAACAGCAGAAAGTAATGGACAGCGAATGATCACACGCTCGCTCTTATCTTGAGCAACTTAACTTAAACAGTATTCTACTTGATATTATATGCAGGAAGTGACTTTAATTACTTTATTTGTCTAGGTATGTCCTATGCTCTTCTGTCCTTGCACAATGCACATAGGAGGAGTCAGTGGATCTCACTAAACACCATAGACCTAGACTATCAATGATATACGTTTTTCCAGACATGCATACACTTCTGAAATGTTCCCCACCTTCACAGGATGCGCAATTAATTCATCTATTCCCACCCCCCCAGTAGTAAAGTATACAGGGCCGGGATGGATTTACTCTAACTCCCTTGATAAGACAGTACGATAGGATCAGATTTTCTCCACAGCCTCTCTCCTTTCTCTTTTCCTGAAGGAGGTCTTGGACTTTAACTCCTCCTTTGGCCTCACTTCCAGTCTCTGCTACTAATCCATCAATGGGTCCAAAATGAGATCAACCTATGTGTATTCCTTCCAGTTATCAATTCTTCTTTGGCTCTATCAGTCAATGAATCTCTCAGTAAATGTCCATGAGTGAGTCTCTGTGTCGGTCTGTGTTTGATCTTTTATAGAAAAGGACACCATCTTTTGAGGCGTGTATAATTTCCCCAATCTAATTGGTCAATGCATAGAACTGTACAATATTTAAAAAGTGACATAACAGTAGACATACCCCTCCACAATCATCGGGCATATTAATGAAGAGGGCAGTCTTATCGGAGTAACCTGTAAACCCAGTTTCCCTCACACTCAATGTGTTGTCAGCTCAGGGATTTCTTGCATTAAATATTGCCACATTCTAAATTTGTGATTTCCACACATACGACCACTTTCATAATCCGCTCATCATATTTTGCGCTTTTGCACAAATCAATTGGTGCAAGTTTTTATCATTATAGCACAAATAATTTCTGAGCTACAAGTTTTTCATTTAACTCACTTCTACATTTATATAAAATAATTTTTTCCCATCTCACAGTGACAGGCCCGTGCCTATCAACGCTATGAGATAATTCCTGGCATGCACCTTTGCTATGCCTCAAAATATGAATTGCCTAATTTGCATAATTAAAAATCACATTCTTAGCAAATTCAGTTTTGGTAGCCCCAAATAGATCACCTCAAACTAACACAATACTATAAGAAATCATTTCTATGAGGTTCTGTTCAAGAGTTATGGGCAAACTACTGAGTGCCATTTTGCATTTTTTTAATACACAAAATATCACTCAGTATCTTTGGTGTTTCTGCCTGGTATTTGTTGTCTATCCGATAATAAGGAGCAGTAAGGTATTGATGATGGGGGCCTGGACATGGTAACATTGCTTGTAGTGTGCAGTTCTTATGGGTTTTGTGACTTCTGTCCTGTCTGCTCTTGAGAAGTTTCTAGACCTGTAGTCCTGTCAAGTGTTCTATTCTTTAGTTCATTAAGGCCTGCAAGATGATGTTAGTGGATTTGACTGAGCAGCACCATGGATTCTGCTGAATTTAATATTTGTTATTAACTATTCCCCCTACATGCGCACAGAGAAAGTAATAAAACTCAACAATTAAACTTTACAGTGCAGTCTGGATTGCATTGCCCGTTTGAAGGAGGATCCTTCTCTGCAGTGTTCAGCTTCAAAGAGTTTACTAGCTTGGGAACAGAACTTATCTATCCTCCCCTACTATAAGCTGGGCGGTTGGGATCTTTGGAAGCTGAAAGGATTCTCTTATGTCAGAATCGAGTACTGGCTCCATTTAAAGTTGGCTTTGGTCAACATTCCAACTTTCAATCTGCCTAGTTTCATTTTTTTTTTTTTTTTTTAAAACAATTCATATTGCATTGGCTTATCAAACCCCTATGAACAGTCCATATTCTCAACATTGGTAGGTTGCCTGATCCAGACTCTATTGCTGTAGAAGAAAATGAAGACGGCTGTAAAATGCAAATGTTTATGTTTATGGATGTGCAATGCGCATCCCGGAAACCCGAAGGATTAAGGGCGCAGACAGAAAAACATACTCAACACAGAACATAATCTAAGATTAACCTGTGGCACTAAGCAATATCGCGGGTGGTTCTAGAAAAGTGGGCAACAAAACTAGTAGAATAGTAGTGTCTTCATTTTTTTCTTAAAGGTTTCTGTAGGATCACTGCTTCCAATATCACGGGGCAAGGCATTCCATGCTGTTGGGGCTGCGGCGTTAAATGCGCCATTTTGGGTTTTGGCCAGTTTGCAACAAGGAATCATCAGGACAAATTATTTGAACTGAGAGATCTAGTATGTTGTTTCTTTTTAATTACCTACATTAAATATAGAATCATTTGACCTTTGAGGCACTTATGAGTAAAAAGAATCAACCTGAAGCGTACTCGTGCCTGCACTGATAGCCAGTGTAGGCTTCTTCTTGTATCCGGGACTTGATCCCTACGTCAGAGTTCTTTCACCGCTCTGTTCTGAATCACCTGGAGCCGGTGGCGTTCCTTTTGTGCAATGCCCATGAAAAGGCAACAGCCATAATCCAATTTAGAGCCAATGATGGCTCTGGTAAGAATCTCTGCGTTGCTCTCAGAGATGAATGGGCGAAGGTGCCTGATCAGTTTGATGAATAGGACGATGATGAAACTAAACTATTAACCTGGGCCTTCATGGACAAATTCTTGTCATCATGACCTCGATCGTGCAATTGTCTAGACTGAAGTCTTTGTATGCTGAATCAAGTTTAGCCAATCTTGGATTAGTCCCAACTAACAAACTCAGTTTTTGAACTGTTCAAAGCCATGCCATTCACAACCATCCATGTTTGAATGGCTTGATAGACCCTGTTGATGTTAAGTTTGTCTTCTCTGTGTGAACCTGCAATGGGGATGACACATTGTGTCATCCGCATAGTTTACAAAGAAGATCCCTCTTGTTCCAGCATATAGAAGAACAGAATCATAAAGAGGTTATAAAAACAAGGGGATACGTACGCTCCCTGTGGGACTCCAAATAGCAAAGGAATGGGTTTAGCTTCAGCTGTCTCACTTGCTACCCTTGTCTGTCTGCCCGATAGGAAAGAAATCAATTTCTCTTTCTAGAACTGCTGTTTTTCTCCTCAGATTAGGCAATTCCCCATTTTAACAAAGGTTGCAGGATATTTTCTGATTCTTGAAACGTTCATCACAGGTCTTGTCAGCTTTAGTTTTAGGCGACTTGGAAATATTACACATTTTGCTTGCATATGTGTTTTTCTCAAACTGCTGCGCACACGGCATAGAGTAAATATTTTTTAAATGATGTCTTGCGCTGTATCTTTTCAGACAAACCAAACTTTGCTACCAACCACAGAACTCTGAATGCTACCCACCTCTTTCCTGGAGGTACAAAGTGTTAAGAGGCCAAAATAGACTGCATACTTTGGTAGCTTACAGTCAAATGTAAAGATGGATAGAACAGGGAAAGCCAGTAAAACGCCAATACAGCCACAAAAATAAAAGGAATTATATACTGATAAATTCAAATAAAAATACATATAAATAAGCACTTGTCAAATGTTCTCCTGAAAGAGCACTAGGACAAACAGAATGGTATCTCAACGTAAACCAATGATGTGAATAAAACCTCAACCCTTTTTAAGTTTTTGAGTTATTAGTCTTCTCAGCATCGTAAACTACTGCATATGCTTGCTGTGCAAGTAAGCAGGGGTGTTTATTGAAACACTCAAATCCCTAGATTACTTACTGGAAAGTCTCACTACTCCTACTCACCCAAATCACAGTCCTTTGGGCTTCAAACCTGCTGTATTGCAGTTGTAATATTTTTCTGGGCCAGTACTGTTCATACCTCCAGGTGACATAAAAGGGTCTGGAGGATTGCCAAGAAATTTGGGCCAAAGTGGCAGACCCTTAGAGAGGGGGTTGTGTAGAGGAAGATGGAAGGACTGTAATAAGGGCAAGCAAGATTAGAAGTAATACAGTTCACTGATAAATAATCTGGGTATTACCCCCATGTCCATCATCCTTGCAGTTCTCACAAAGTGAGGAATACCAAAGATGGACTAGCTACAGACAAACCAAACAGAAATAAAGACACAGGACTTCAGTGCTGCTGTTCATGTGAGTGTATTACTAAATAGAAAAAACACAATGATCCACTGCATTGAGAACACAGATCTCAAGCATGACAGTACCAGAATTCCCAATAGGCAGATGGCCATATGACATAAAAATACAGGAGAGTGCAGACACCAATCTACTCAGTAAATGTAAATGAGAGGCACACGTGGGACTGCAGCTCAATCAGCTTGCCTTCCTCAAATACATGTCTACCAATCAGAATCCACTGCTAAGGAATATCCCTGAGATAAAGATATCAGGGTGTCAATTGCTCTGAGTGATTCTAATGTCAGCGATCTTCACAAATCAAATGAAATCAACAACTTTCTTTATTCCCAAGTAAACATGTATGTTATTATACAACAGGTCAGACGACCTTGCACGTGTAACGGCTCTTCCTACAGTAAGACTGAACGCAACATAAATCTGGAAAGCCATCATTGAGACTGAGAAAGGATCCTGCAAATTAAAGTTTGTCAAAGACCATCTCCAAATTCAAAAAGGTGCTATATGGAGCCAGATTTTCAGATAGAGATGTACAAAGAACACTTGCTCATAGAAATCCAAAAGAACATCAAGATGGCCAGAACTCTGTTACCAATAAGAGGAGCCACCTCCATACAGAAAGTTACCCAAAGGATGGAGATCGTGGCTTCTCACTGCGATGGTAACTGAAAGACCTGCATCCAACAGACACATTTTCCCTCCACTGAGATTAAGGCAAAGGGGAGAACAACAAACCCAAGTCAGAAGCGGCATACAAGAACTTAGACTGCACGCCTGTAGAGAAAAATTATTCAACACAGAACTGAAATATAGAGCAGGGTATTTCAATGATATCCTAGCAACTGGATCAAGGGCCTTCACACTTCACACCAATCCAGCAATGCCCAGCACCCTGATAAGAGCACAAGCACAATTCCTTAAACAGCAAAGTCGCTGGCCATGCCTGCATGCCCGTCCCCACAGGTCTGCTGCCACACTTAGAGAGTGGGCGAAAAGGACTCCATGCCATCCTGATAGTGCAGAGATTAGCTCACTTTCAACTCATTTTTAGATTAAAATTAATTACATCAAAGAGTGCAAACCATAACTACATCTCTCCAAATTTTATTTTATAGTATTTTTCTATTGTTTAAAGCACGTAAGTAGCTTGAGAGAAACAGAGCTCTGTACAGAGTGTGGGTAGCGGCATTTGGGCTGGCATTTATCATCAGTAGTGCAGTACGGTGTGGTCTGTGTGTTGCTATGTGCGTCCATTGGAATTAGTCCTTGGTCAGGTGTTGTTGAAGAGCCATGTTTTGAGAGATTTGCAAAATTGGAGATGTATGGGGCATTCTGAGCCGACACTGGGATCGAGTTCCAGAGGGTGGGTGCATGACAAGAGAAGGACTGTTTGCAGTTCCTCTCTTTGCAGACAAGTTGTGGTTGATTTTCTGCGCGAGGAGCGTGTGCCACCAGATATGTGGAGCTTTGCCGCCAGGTACACTGGTATGCTACTTGTGGCTGCTTTGTAAATTATTCTTGCAGTCTTCAAACATATCCTGGCTTGGAGTGGAAGCCAATGTAGTTCCTGTATGCACTAACATGGAAAAGTATAGCCAGTATTGGAAATACACCTCAGTGTCATTTGGAGCTTTACAGTCAGTAAAGAATTTGTGTTGTGGTGGCCTTGTAGGCCAGATTAGGCTAATTAAGCCTACCATTGGCTAGCAGATCTACACAAGTGCCTGCAGCTATCATACTGTTACCACACTCAAGACCTGCGATTTTAGTTTTAAATGTGTAGTGATGGGACGGACACAGAATGCTATCTGAAACAGACAGAAATGCCTAAGCATTTGTTTAATTTTAAAACCCTGAATGGTGCAGGAAATTCTGTTTCTGAAAGTGAAGCCTGCTAATCTGAACCCCCCGTCATAAACGCTCCATGCCAAAATAATAGAAACATATAATTTGTCAAACCAATGTTGGAAAGAAGAGTACAATAATTATTTCTGAACCTAGGTAAGAGTGGTGGTCGTTTGGTTTACCATGAGTAGTCATTTGTCGATTCTGAAGGGTTCCCAGGGAAACAGTATGCGGGACACTGCTGTTCAACCCAGGCCTCTCTATTGGATGTGCACTGGAACCGGGATCCTGTGCACTGGATTTGAAGGACAGTCTGTAGTGCCAGGCAACTTCCTGGAGTGGAAGTACAGGACTAAGGACTCACCTTTTTCCTAGAGTCCCTGGATTGGGCCACCCACCAACTCACAAGTCAAGAAACAGCTCTGTACCTAAATGATAGCATTGAACTGCTTGTGAGCTACACCAAGCCAGAAATTTCCTCTCTATTACAAGCTACTTTGTGCCACGTTCCATTGTAGCTTGGACCACACTGTGTTGGACCCAGTCACCAGTTCTCCAATCCGATGCATAGTTCCCGCCTCATGAAGGTCCTAGAAGCCAGGATCAATGTTTTAAAGCCCCAAAGACAAGAACATAAGATATATGAAGAGGTCCTGCCCCCCGATCCACTGTTTGGAACTGCAGTGTCATTTTAGCCCCCTTCTCGGCTTTGTCTACAAGAATATATCTTTGAACTATTCAAATTATTGTCAAGTTTCTTTCCAACAGCACTGCTCATCAATCCAGAGTGGCCTTTCACACAACTGTCTGCTATCTCTGTTTTTTTTTACAGGGGTAAGTTTGTAGTCTCTAGCTTGTTTTATTAATAGCTTTTATTTCTATAGAACCTTGATTGGACATTCTTTTCTTTTTGAAGCATTGTAGGAAATCTGGATTGCTACTGTTATCAGCTCACATCTCTCCTAAAAATATAGCCTGTCCTCGGCTTGCACTACCAAAAGAGCAAAGGAGGTATACCTGTCGGGGTGGGCCCGTTTCCCCTTTATGATCAAGATAACTGCTGGTTTAGTAGTAGTGTGGGGCTGAGTAGGCAGTTTAGCCACTACTCATCCCTGCATTCCTTCAGAGCAATAGTTATTTTGTCACAGTGAGCACACACTGACTACACAACAGGGGAAACGGGACACCTGGTGCCAATTGCCACCACTATAGAAATTGTGTCATGTGCAATTTAGCACCAGGGAAGTAGAACAAAGAAGTTCAACTGGGCACTACAGACAATCCGCATCGCTCAGCCCAGGTCATTTTATTCTAGCCTTTACTTGGTCAAAAATGGCTTTCTCAAGTATTTTTCACAACTTTGTTTTTAACAAACGTGAAGAGAGAGACAAGTTTGACTTACTGTATTTTTTTATTATGTATTTATTTATTTTATTGTATATTGGTTCAAAAAAACCTTTACAAATTTTTCAATATCAAAACGTATAAAAATACTTTATCATTTTACACAAAAACAATCAATTATTATTATATCCATACATAAAAGATCATTTCAAACAAAAGATCATTTCAAACATAAAACACAATTTTAACATTATAATATCTCAGACAATTATTGAATTCCTCCAATTCATTTAGGATTCGTTATAATTCAATTTCAATTACTGATATGCACTTGCCACAACCCTAAGTTTCCTTCCTAGATGTAAATATTTCATATCACAACTATCATAACTCTTTTTAAGTCACTTTACAACTTTACAGACATTTATCAAAAACGCTATGACCCTTAACTTCAGTTTGATATTATGTCCATGAAGCATTTCATACCATACTTGATCTCTAAATACATAGGAAGTGTCATGTACAAAATCCGAAAATTAAGCAAGTCTTTCTTTCATCAACATCGGGCAGCCCAATAACAAATGCGACAGTGTTTCTGGAAAATCCTCGTTCCTCCAAAATCTACAGACCTTCATGGTTGCGGGAATCAACTTCCTTATCACTCTAATCTCATTAGTATTCATCACATTAAAGCGGAATCTCATAATACTCTGACGTAGTTTCTGTGAAGGACATTTAACAAGATATAGTTCCGGCACCTGGAACCATTTCCACGCTGAAAAGACTTGAGCATACAATTTTGAATTCATTATTACCGCACATTATTTGCCACCCAATCAAATGCTTTAATCAATGTTTTAGTTTTGGTCGGTCTCTGCAAAATGCATTTCATAGTGACACCAATATTGCTTAGAGTGTTTCCCACCTCCGCTGTGTTTTCCACTTTCCACTGTATTAATAGACATGAATATCCTTCAGGATTCAGATAACTAATACAAGCATAATCATTTGAAGACTGGTGTATGAACACCAAACACTACAACAGGCCCAGAAACACCTTACAATATTGTACGGCACTTCAACAACAACAACACAATCACGCACAAACATCTTACTAAAATCCCCTTCTCAAAATACTCTTGCATGGCATCATTAAACCGTCAGCCCGAGAACAGATTTCAGCCCATCTCATTTCATAGATATTGCAATAAAAGTCTTTTTTGCCACCAACATAAATCAAATCTATAGCAACAGAAGCAACATGAAACATTATGTTTGTAAAATGAATGATTGTCTTGTGTTGCTAACACAATTACAATTGCCATAATGTTCTGTACCTGGGACAGGGAAATTAATTAGTGGGGCGAAGATTGGAAATTCCTAGCATGTAATGAAACAAAAAATGGATGTGGACTGCACCTTAGTCACAGGAAAGCCCAGAGCAGAACATGTCACCACACCTGGAGTGCAAAAGAGTGCATCAGTAGAAGTTACAATCTTGGATAGTAATGAGGGATGGTTCTAATCCTAAACTGACGCACCAGCTGCAGGAGGCACCATGCTGCCCACAGAAGCGGTAAAATGCCATCTCGCCTAGATTGGCAACAACCCTTGCACCAGAATCCACTTCGGTACTTGTAAATGGTCGGTGAGAAGCATGAGGGCAGCCCAGGCCCCTCGGAACCCTCTCTCCATCTACTGCAGTCATTACGCTACACGATGCGTTTAGCATGTCCTGCAGAACACGCCACTTCTCACGCTTGGCATTCACATTTGACATCTCTACAGCGCCGTCACGACATTTGGTTTCAATTTATACAGAGCTTTTAGTCAAACAAAAGGCAGGCGAAGCAGTGATCTGTAGCAAGTCTAGAAGATTGTATTTCAGTTCTCAAATGAAAATCTCGCCAATAGGGTCGGCATTTGATTTAACTTTATCTGCTAAGCATGTGCTTTCCGCTGTGCAGCGACTCGGGCCCGGGTGAACACATGCGACTTGCCAAAGATCCCCATTAATGCTGTGACCTGACTTGGTCTCTTGCAATCATTACACATTACGAGTGTGCGCTAATGGGCTGGCAACGCTGACACATTGGCGAACAACACGTGCCCACCTCTCCTGCATTGGAGACATGCTCACGAGGCCAGACAACTTGTACCCGAGATTACTATAATCCTATTAGATCCTCAGAAGTATGTGTCTTATGGGAATTCAGTCTCATTTAACAAACACGCAGATCCAACCAAAGCACTTTCATCAAAACGTCAGTCAGCGGCAGAACTCATTGCAGCAGCTCGCGTCCTTCATCACGTGCACCACCCCAAGGAGTTGGAGTGCCACCGCAGGAGAGGAGACACATGCATACTCATACTTTGAAATCTCTAACTTTGGCATTCAGGCCATTTTGTTCCTTAATTAAAAATGAGGGCATAATTAAAACAACCACTCTTGCAGGTAACCTAATATTACATGTCATTTTGGAGCGCTGTGGTAAACTATTTGAAGTCGGTAAAACCAGGGTTCAAGTCGAGGGTACGCGCAGGCGGTCGGAGTCCTCCCACTTTATTCAGAGGGTGGGCTCAAGTCCCCCCAGCTAAAATGAGAAACACTGAATGACCTCTTTGAATTTATGAATTAAAGATGACCTCGGGGATCAAGCCCCAGTCGTCATGTTTGTAGGCCGGACACTTCCTCAATGCACTGCATAACCTCATCAAAAATAATAAACAACTAAAGGTGAAATGTCGCATTTGGTACTGCAAGTTCCAGGGAAACATTTGTATTGGCTCTTGGAGTTTAAAACATGCACGCCTTTTAAAGTTTTCAAAAACACTATTAGAGGAAAATATCCTCTTGGTTTTGTTTTGTGTTGATTTTATGAAAGGCAAATTCCATTTGTCCTGTGAAATTTGGGTGGTTATGCAAAGCCAGTTTAATTAAATATGCTTATTTCACCTCGATATACTCATTTCTGGCGACGTTGCATCCAATTACGTTTGTTGATGATTCCCCCTCCCCCCCATTACATTTTTAGGACTTGATCCCTGGGTAAAACGCATGTGAATCCAATTTACCAGCTTTGCCATCCCAAACTGCACTAGAGTACCGCAGGAGAAAGCGGAAAGTTTTGGTCCCGCTCTACATGTACATACGTACTCTGGACTGAAAATAAGGGAGGCAAGCAAGAGCCAAACTAAAATATCAGGAGTTCAACACTTAAATGCCTTTTATTTTTTTTGGCAAAGCTGACCAAGTTAAGGGGAGATCCAAACACTTTGCATAACCACATACAAAAGGTTGTTCAAATAATCATGAATTGGAAAAACGAAGGTCTTCTGAAGGAACTGAAAAGACAACTTGTTCCTCAAGCACCGTTTAAAACTAATAGTATTCACGATTTTCAAAATATGAGTCCTGCTACAAGATACCTGCAGAACTCGTTCTGGCTCCAGCAAGCCTTTCTCAAGCAGCCACTGGCTGTGCATCTCTGGTCAGGTTGAAAGGTTGTTCCAGGAAGCCTACCCTTCTGGCAAAAGAGTCATGAAAGAATCTACTGCTTGAAGGACTTAAAACACAGGAATGTCAGAAATGGACGCAAAGATTGAATCTAAAATGCTGAATACATTTATTACATGGTTAGATGAACCAGTAATCTGAATATAGAGCAGCACTCAGCGCCCTAAAGGTAAGGTAAAACGGAGTTACACAGGAAATGAAAGACATTTATTGCTAATACTTTTTGACTTGTGCGATGGATTTGGCTGACAGTCTGCAAAATAAATGTCACAGGCCCACCTAGTGGTCTGGTAGTGTTTTAAAATGGGCACAGAGCTAGGTTATGGCTAGTGGACTGGTAGTGCTCTAAAAAATACAGTGGGCACGGCCGTGGCCTGGGGTGCAGAAAAAAAATCTATGGAATAACAAAACCATTGAAATTCTATGAAAAAGCATTAAGTTAATGATCAGTTAAGGTAAGAAACGTATCACAACAACCCCCCCCCCCCGTAATTCAATGCATTGGGAAACTCAGTATCGGCTCAGTATCGGTGTGTTCCTGTTGCAAAGCCCAAGAAGACATTTATTAAGAGAGACTGGATTCACAAAGACATAGAATGGCATTATGGGGGGTACAGTATTATAGGGGATATCAAGGGTTCCCCAATGCATTACATTTCAGGGCGTTTGTTGCTATAAGTCTCTTACTTTAACTTATCATTAATGAACGTTTTTTCATTGAATATATATACAAATGTCAGGTGAAATAAGATGGTTTTGCAGAATATAGAACCTGGACCTCAGATACTGACGTGGTAGACCAACTGTAACTCACTAAATATGACCCACAAGCTATGCCTGCCCACACCACAATAAACCTGTCAGCTCTACCAGTACTGCTCTTATGCCTTCAACCGTGTGGGAAAATCATTAATTTACTATTGTATAAATATAAAGTTATAATTATGCCAGCTTCCACCATTAAGGATCAAATTGAAGGGTGCTGTAGGATAGGAATGAATACTGAATTATTCCCAATTAATGAGACAAGAGTACCGTTTACTCCCCCTTTATCTCATTCATATTTTCTCGGGAGGATCACTCGGGGGCAACATGCTCGCCTTGGAAGCAAGACGACATGAAGCAATCCAGGTGCGATCCCCGGGTCCGTGTTTAGAAACCTCTGGCTATTGAGCGCGTTATAAATAACCTATCGTATCATATACCTCCACCCACAATTACAGCCCTAATAAGAAACCATATCCATCAAGCATAATCTGGTTGATTTAAATGTACTTCTCATTGTAGCGCCAGGCTTGCGGATTGACAGATCAGCACAACCCCCAGCACCTCTTATGTTCTGCAACTGCAGTTATACTACCATGTTGTATATTCTTGGCTGCGCACCTCCTGGCCCATGCCTGGCTCTTCTCCTGGAATTGGTGTGACAGAATCCCTTTATGAGCTGGTACTAGTTAGAGCTTTTTTAATTTCTAATAGAAAACGATGCTGGTAATTCTGTCACGAAGTGGGATCTGCTAATCGGACCTCTTTTTCATAATGCTGAAAAGTAGAATGCAAACATGTGATTATGCTACAACTATCTACTGACACCCTCAGCAAATGCCTTGTAGTTTGGAAGCATGGCAGGTACAGAGTAACATGTGCATTCCTGCAGCCGCCTGTTGGAATGCATAGTTCCAACAGCCGAGGGCTGCCCTTAACCTTAAGCAGCCCTGAACCAACGTATTTTTAATTGTGCACCCCTACGGCAGGAGGCAGTTTGATTAAATAAATATATGCGCTATTCCCCATTTTAAGATATTCAAAATGTCCTCTGGTACAGCTGGTTTTATACGGTGGTCTATGGGAATTTACAATTATACTGGCCAAACCCGTTGATCATCAACCTTGTTTCTAGTGACTCCTTCCACTGTCAGTTTGTGTAGCCCTGCCTGGAGCAGAGTTTCACCTAACACAGACCATTTATGTGCAGCCTTAGACATTTCTTTAGTTCTGTCTGGGAAGTCTGGTCCTAGGAGAACAAGCTATACCTCCAGGTGTAGCTGGGAATGTGTGCTTCAAAGGCAAGCCCTGACATGAAAATAGAGGTTGTACCACTGTGGTAATTGTGTGAGGAAGGATTTAGAATAGCCTGAAAGCGTTGGTACAGCCGAGAGAGGGCTTTTATTAACTGGGGATTTCTTAGGCCACTGACTTCCTGTGCCCACTCCCCACTTCCTGCAGACAAAGGACTCGGACATACATACATCACCAGGAAAAGACTCTTGTCAAAGCCGCCCATATTGGAACTTTACAGAAGGCTTCAAAGGAACCAGGTCACTGTGGCAAATTGACTAAGGAGGTGAAACCCTGCCTAATCCTAGTTGTGTTACCTCTGGGCATCAGACGAATAAGGTTTCAACTGAAACATCATTGGGCTACAGTCTTCCCAAAGTCCTCTGCCACATAGGTGAAGATAAAGATGCAACAGTAGGGAGGAAGACCCTCCATCACACATCCACATTGGACCATTTGGGGTGAACTGCTATTTGAACAAAGCCTGCCTGAACACTTGTAACCTGGATATGTCTCACTGGAGCAGACATGCCCTGCAAGTGCTATCTGGCAATAATGACTCAGGAAGTCATGGACAGTGCAAGTGGTTTCAACCCAGCACTCCAACTAAGTCAATGCCTAGTATGGGATGCCCAATGGAAACCCTTATTTATATATTCTATGTCAAAAGTTATTTTAATTCTGGATGATGTACCCTTATACAACACCCCTCTCTTTGTATCCCCCCTGGCCTCACTGTGCCAAGAAGTAGGTTTGTTTTGCAAATTAAAAGATTTGATGAATTGCACAATATATATATCAAACTTATGAATATGAACAATATCTGAATATCACACTTATGAATATTTATGTAATGATCAGCAATGTGTAATATGACAATATCAACAATCTCTTTAATCAATTAGGAGTAGGAATAGGAAGATTAATGTAGCAGAGAATACTCTGTATGGGTTCAAGGAAATGCAATGATAAAAAAAGAATGCAACACAGAAATAAAACTTGATATGAATTCAATTAAAGACAATGTGATCACTCCCCCCCCCCCGTTATTACCCAATATGCAATATGAAGAGATGAGGGCACATAGTTTTCAGGAATAACAATCAACAATTGCAGTTTCAATCCCAATTCCCCCCAGCAAGCTTGGAGAAACAGTAATGATTTTAAAATAGGTTAATTACTTTTAAATGTGGTTTGGATTAAATGGGAAAAATGCTAAAAATGATCTTAATTCGCTAATTTAGAATTCAGAACTAGTGAGAGTTGCTTTGGATTGGATCAGGTAAATACTAGCAATGATTGTTGAATGATTAGCAGATGGAAAATGAAATTCAGAAGTTGGAAGCAAGAAATAGCTATTTTACATGGAGTGAAATTGAGCCAATTGCAAATCCGCGGCAACTAATACGTGCGCGAGAAATGCGATTACGGAAACACTATAAGGATAAGCTGAGGATGTTAGCTTCAAAATGACATTTAAATTTTGTTTCTAGGACGTACGGTTCAAAAGTTAGAGGTTTTAGTGAAGGTCGATTTTTCTCAAAAAGGTTCAAGATTTTATAAATGGAATTGCGCTTTTGAAGATTTACCAACAAGGATAGGCTTATACTAAGGGGCTATGAAGATGCACGATACCAAACAGCCAGCCACCAGAGCAGCGGCGCCTCCGCTCCAACTTCTGTCCGCCAGGACACTTCACTTTCTTCAGAAAATATATTTAGTGCAAGGATGATTTATCGCTACAGTTATCACAAGACTATATAATGAAAAGGATTCAGGATGGACACAGGATTCTATAATGCAGTTCTGGATAGGTTGAAAAGGATTGAATAGGATTACTTTAAACTAAGATGACTATGGACAGTTCTATACTAACTACTCATTACTATGGCTTTGGAATGGAATGGGCCCGTCAAGGATCTGGTCAAGGGTTTGGCTGGGATTCGCTCCCACCGGACAGGTCTCGGGCGCTTGGTTCTGCTCTCAGCAAGGCACTCTGGTCTGCACGGCCTCTTGGACTGGATCTGACGGGTTCGGGGTTACAGCACTGCTGGACTGATCTGGATCTTGGGTGCTAACAAGGGTTGTTGGCCAGAAGCAGCAAAACAGCTCAGCCAGGCTGTTGAATGGTTTAGGTTAGGCCCGGTGGAAGTTTAGGGGTTAAATCAGGTTGCAAGATTTTTTTTAAAGGGCCCACTGAGAAGGGTTCCGTTTTTTGGGTTGGGCCTCTGCTTCAGGAGTCTGGAGTCTGGATCTAGAGATGGGTTCTTCCTGCAGAGCGCTTCGCCAGTAGGACAGTGCTGAGTGAAATTCTGTCTGTCTGGGTCCTACACAGTCCCTATTTATCCATCTTCCAAAAGGGTGGGGAGGCCAATTACACGATCCCCAACCCTCTAAGGATCTGATAGGTCAGAGAATTCCCCCCTCTCCTGATTTGAGAAGGGAACAGTGTGTCATGATGTGTCATCATGTGTTAGTGACACAGTGTTTAGGGTCCAGAAAAAATCCCTCCCCTTTGTTCTTACCCAGAAAATCTATTTTTCCCAAAAAACATTTCCCATATGCACAACTTGTTAATAATACATAATTACCTGACAGATTGACTAAGGTATGTTTCTGTCAAAGTCTTATCTTCCTACGAGTTTTGGTTCACAAATTACAATTTTTCACGCTTTTGGGTGCTTAATCAGTGTCAGTTCTGTACCAATTTATGCACATGCATGCACATACTATCCGGGCATATTCCTGGAAATGTTCATGTTCCTGACATAATCACAATTTCTAGAATATGAACTTTTTCGTGGTTCAGTCTCTGAATGTCGCGCAGATTCCAGATTAGTTTTAAAGAGGGAGTGAATTTTTCATTTTAATAACCTTTAAATCCCATATTTGTACCAGTTCAGTACAATTTGCTACAAGTCTTTTTCCAAAACATACAGTTTTTTCAGTTTCAAATCCACATTTTCAGTCTGGCCCTCCTCCAAGGCTTGGCTGAGTCAGAGAGTCACATGGGCTCGTCTTCCTGGGCAGTTGGTGTCAGTCACACCCAAATTAGCATTTTCATTCAGCTCAAGGGAGTCCTTTGTCTTCACTCAGAGCAACATGCCAGAGTGCTCCTCCCATTTCCTTTCACACTTGTCTGTCAAATACTCAGCAGAGCACAGGGGAAAAGATTCCTTTGTTTAGGGAGAAGGTGTGGAATGTGTTTGAAGCTCAGTGTGGGAAACCTCTTGGAGTTCAGCTGAATCAGGTTATATTACAGTAAATTGTAGCATTGTTCTTTTGTGGAAATTAAAGTTACAAATTTAAAAATAAGCAAACATATCTTCAATTCCAATCTTTTTCAACAGGAAAATCAATGTGTGGCACCCTATATTGCATTTGATGGAAGTCCCTTCTTTGGCATATTTAGCTTTTGAGACACAAGTTTCACCTGACAGATTTAGAGATCGCCAGCGTCTGACAGACGAGTAACGGTATTGCACCCATTTTTTATCATATTTCTTTCCAGCAACCATCTTCAAAAGTGGATTTTGTTCTGATAATATATACTTCTGCTGACATTATATTTACGTGAATTCTTGAAGTAGAATGATGTTCAGCACCAAACAAGGAGGTTGGATCTTTTGGGTGTTTGTGAGCCATGATTTTTGCAAATTTTGACAACCAAGAAAAACGGATTTTCACACAGCTCTGTTTCTTTTGCAATCAGTCTTGCTTTTTCAAATGGTTTAAGGCTGCTCTGTGGGTAGCCAAATGATGGGTTTTGGCAGTGGTCTCCTGTGTTACCACTGACATAGGCAAAAGCGGATGGCGGCCTATTTTTCAGATTTTTCCTGCGCACTTCTGGGTGATTTTTAGCGAGCAGAAGGCTCTCCTGCGGCCATTTTGATGTTCCTGATGCAAGCAATGCACAGTAATGTTTCAGGGCCTGGACTAGTGGTGTTAAAACAGCCCACAAGCGGGTACATCAGCAATTGGCTCATTATTCTACTTTGAAACACTTTAAAGCCTACCCAACCACATAGTCATTTTCAAGCTGCTAAAGGACCCAAGGAGCTGCCCTCAGCATTTCACGCTTTTTGAGTCACCTTGATCAATTGAAAGCAATCGACTTAAACTGTCTCAACCTGATGGGAGCAACACCGACTTCATGCCCTAGGAGCACCAGCTCAAGCATTCTCAATGCGGACTCAACCCACTGGAAGCACAGACTTGAATCCTTGAAAAGTACTAAGAAGTCCATCTCCGCACTGTTGAGCCACCCATGACAATAAAGGTACTATAGTGGTTCTGTTACCCTGGCCTGGTTCTAAAGGCCCTAGAGACGTTTAAAACCCATCCTTTGCACTTGAATCTTACAGCAGAAACTATCTTGCAGCAGAAACTATTGCCCATTTACTTCTGTTACCAGACATACTGCCCCCTGCCCCTTTCTTTCAAAAGTCTGCTTAGTGCGAGTCTTCTTTTTACAGGTGGGTTATTACTGTTTTTATTAATGTGTACTGTATTTAGTTTAAAGGCTCCTATTATTATAAACGCAGGTACGACATTTGGTTTGTTTTGACATCCTAGTACTGTAGTTGTTTGGCTCAATAGCTCAATATAAAAGCCTCTTTACCATAAAGGGTTTCAGCTATACTAGGAGTCGATTTCACCCTTAACATAAATGTTAAAGAAAATGACTACAATAAAAATAATGATGTTTTTAGATTATATAAGATTTGTGGTGTATACTTTGGAAAATATGTTTTATTTGTAGATGTGGTCTACCTAAAATGCCTTTCCTTATAAAGTTTTAAATAAAAGAAAACGAAGCTGGCATATGGTCTGGCCAAAAAAAGACAAACGTTGGTTTATGCAGTAGTCGCACATTAATTTGAGCCAAAGTAAGCCTAATAGGAGCGGTATTATTGAAGGCTGTTTAAAATCACATGAAAATGGCAGCGGAAAAAAAAAGAAAAAAAGTACAAAATGGAAATGTCCCCTAATGAATTAATTACCATATTTCAGCATCAACAAAACCGAGCACATTATTGCAATTTAGTGTCAATCAGCCGCTCATTAGCAGAACAAATAGCCGATGCTTTTAATGTCCTGCACTGATCCCGGAGAAGCACAGGCTGTTCCATGCCTTTGAGAGACACTCTGCAAAGAAATTAACGAGCTCTAATAAACCAAAGAAAATGCCACCCTTTACATCACCCCAGTGGCTGCACCTTGCGAGAGGCTGTACATTAGGTTATTGTATCCAAAAGCGGGAACAAATTACAATTTCAAACCACCTTAGTAGAGTCTTGAAACACATTAAACTAGGGTATCTGAAATGCGATTTCTAACACTTTTGGACAAATCATTAAATATGGCAAACACAAAGCGATGGTAAGTTTTCCTTTTTCATCTCCATTGGTAGATGTATTTCTTTCATGATCTTTATTTTTCCTATAATCGTTGTACCGCGTTTGGATGTATTCCATTGTGCTTTCCTTAACACCACGCATTCTCTGCACCTGCCCACTCCTCTTCACTTTGACTAGTTTAAATTGACTGCTATCCATGGTGTTTGGAACGTTTTGTGAAGTTAAGTGTGGAGGGGGCCAAGGTGGATTGTTTCCATGCACAGTTCCTCGGTTTTGTTATTTTGTTATGTTTTATTAGCGGGCGGATTTGCACGCTTTTCTCCATTTGGAAACAACACAAAAAACGGCCAAAAAAAGTAATCAATTCAGAGGTATTTTGAGCTTTACCCATAGGCTCTTAGTGGGTCTGAGTGGCCCACTGCAACTCTTGACATAGCTGGGTCCTCAAATTCCATTATTCCATTCCAGACTGCCTAATATGAATGACTCACTAAAAGTCATTCGATTGGTGGGAGCCCTTTAACAGTTTGGAAACCGATACCACTGTGGTGCACAAAACTGCATAATGGGTCCAGTGAATCTTCCTGGCTGGGCAGGCCAGACTGACTCAGTTTATCGTTGGAAGTCATGGACAGGGTACTTAAGCAATTGGCTCAGTATTCTACTTTGAAACACTTAAGCCTACCCAACCACTCAGACATTTTGAAGCTGCTAGAGGACCAAAGGAGCTGCCTTCATCATTTCACGCTTTTTGAGTCTCCTTGATCCATTAAAAACAATCGACCTAAACTGTCTTGACCTGATGGGAGCAACACAGACTTCATGCCCTAGGACCACCGGCTCAAGCAGTCTCAATGCTGACTCAACCAACTGGAAGCACAGACTTGAATCCTTGAAAAGTACTAAAAACTCCATCTCAGCGCTGTTGAGCCACCCATGACAATAAAGGAACTGATAGTGATTCAGTTGCCTTGGCCTGGTTCTAAAGGCCCTAGAGACGTTTAAAACCCATCCTTTGCGCATGAATCTTGCAGCAGAAACTATTGCCCATTTACGCCTGTTACCAGACAAACTGCCCCCTGCCCCTTTCTTTCAAAAGTCTGCTTATTGTGGGTTTTCTTTTACAGGGTGGGTTATTACTGTTTTCATTCATGTGTATTGCATTTTTAGTTTAATTAAAAGGCTCATTTTTATAAACGCTGGTTAGACATTTTGTTTCTTTCAACATATTAGTACTGTAGTTTGGATGCTTCTTTGCAAGTTCAGATTCCTCAGAGGATAGCCTGTCCCCGACCCATGTCACCACAAGTCATGAAGAATGTATAGCAGGCGGGTTGTGCCCGTTTCACATTCATGATTGGATCACTGCTTGTTTAGTAGTAGTGGGGGGCAGGGTATGAGTTTAGAAAGCAATACTCATTCCTTTACTCCTTTACATCACAATTACCATTCCGGACGTGACTAATGATGGTATAGTAACAACAAATCAGGTCAATGATCTCTCAAGTCAGAACACAGCAGTTTTTGCACTTCATGAGCCCATCACACAACCAAACACTGCAGGAACATTATTTAAATAAAATAAGCACATGGAGATCATTATTGGGCAGAATGATTAGAGTGCAGTGAATAACTATTGTTATTGACTGCATTCTCAACATTCAGTCTTCAGAAGCAAGCATAGCAACAAAAATGCGATTTCCAGTCATTTATTCCGGTCTAGTGAATCTGCTGTAAAAAAACATTGTCCTCTAATGTTAAACAATGTTGAATGTATTGTCATTTAAAACAATACTTGAAATTTATACTGTTTGTCACTCTGCCTACTAACTCACAAAAACGCAGACATAAATATGCTCAATAATGCATATATTCAGCGCCACGGCGCAGCTTGTATATTTGTTTTGTTCTCTGTTAATGTAAAATAAAAAAAACATTTGTCGTCATTCCCGCATCCGTGGGTTTTTTGTCTATTGAGCTAGCAGTTACCTAGCACCTCTGCAAAACCTGGTGACCCTATGTCACGCCTTTGGTTAGGGTAGCTTTGACTCTCTTTCTCAATTATTGATAGGAGGAGAGACACAGTGTGTCACCTTTATGGTATGATTTTATGAGGCAGAGAATCCACCCTAGCCTCTTGAACACAAAATCTACTTTTGGCACAATGCATATTTACACATGTGCAACCTCTAACAATCCCATATACAGATTACATATTTTATATCGCAGCTTTCCCCCAAAACCCCGTAGCTGTGGGATCTTGTCTTGGCTTTTCACATAATTTTGCCCTTTTCATCAGGAACACATGTCCGATTTATAAGCAAATTTCTACAAGTGTGCGCGTTTAACATGGGCATGTGTATAAAGTTTCATACTTCTAGCAGAAATTAATTTTGTGTAAAATCACATTTCCTGCCATTTCTTTCCCGAACATGTCACACAATGTTGCCACCTCTTGAAATGCGCAGCCAAAATTTAGATTCACCTATCTGTTATTTTCATATTTTTCACAATTTTAAACAGTAAGTTATCCGTCTTTGTAGAATGCGTTTTGTCCTTGTTAAGCAACAAATGGTGGTTTTAGCTCCACCCCTTGCTCTCTCCCTGGAAGCCCATGAGCCATCTCCCATGTTTGCTCCTTGCAGAGGCCATTTATGACTGTCCTCCCACCTCGCATTTCCATAGCAGCAGCTGTTCATTGTTCCCTTTTGGCTCTGTAGACCAGGTTCTTTCCAAACCCTATAATTATCGCTTTGGTGTGATTTCCTGCTGGAAGGAAAGGCCTTCCTTCTGTCAGGAAACCCGATATTCAAGTTTGGTAGCTTTAGCCAGGCTTGATTTCATTGTTAATTCTGTTTCATTTTCCCTTAGCTTAAAACAAACTTGTGATTTCAAAATAACAGCTAGAATTCTGATTCAAGATTCTAAACCATGGGATCAAAACAATTACAAGATGGGTTACCATCAGCAACAGGCGTCTTAGATTGCAAACATTTGATCTCAGTTTATACATGTTTAAAGATTAATCCGGCAGGCTCCCGACAGCTGTCATCACAGCAGTCCACTGCTGCACAGAGATTTTGGACATCCACAGACAGGCCACTTTTGCTGTGGAAATCCCTTTATGCTTTCAGCTTTTCAGGACCTTCCAAGTTCACAATGATTTCTTAAACTAAGTGAATTGTAGCACCCAGCAAGAATTTTGGATGTTTGAGGGTGTTCTGTACCGGCATTTGAAGTTTCGGCAACAAAGAAAAAGGGGTTTAAAGCAAGCTTTTAAGTTTAATTTAGCATAGCACTGCTTTTTCCTTCTCTACTCCATTTTCACTTGTTGTGGAGCCCAGTGACACATTCCAGGAGTGCGATCTCTGTTCCACCACTGACAACATACTTGGCAGATTGGGCAGCCATCTTTTTGTGCGTTGCAAAGTGCTATTTTCAGAGGTTTTGGCGCGCAGGAGGGTTTTGCAGCCATTTTCCTATTTCTGGCACCATCATAACAGTGCTGCAGCAGAGCAGAAGTGGGTTAAAACATCTCACAAGCCGATAGACCCGACTTGGGAAATATGGTCCACAAGCTACATCGGCGCCAGATTTGAGATGGCCAGCAGACCTGGCTCTGGGTCTGTGGGACCATACACCGGGGTTGGGAACCCCCTGGTTGGTATGTATAGGGGTCCTTGGACATGGATCAGTGACATGAGCATGGCCAACAGCCAGGCCAATGGCTAAAAGCCCAGCGAGTAGAACAGCTGTCTTGTAGCTTACCACAGCCTGAAGTATGGGCAGAGGCATTTGTATTTTTATTTATTGAAGGTTGGGGTGGTGTCACGTAGACTAGAAATGGTGTTCATAGGAATATAGACTGGGGCAGTCACTGGATGGGGTAGCTTTACAATTTATTGAAGGTATACAGTAATGATTGAAGTTGATGAAGTGGACAGGTCACAGGATACAGAAACCTGGGACATGGACAATGTAACTAATAGAGTACACTTAGATCATGGCACTAGTCACATATTTATCATATTATACATATTCACATATTTACAACCGACTATAGGAATGGTGCATTTTGGCTGGCAAGGGTGGCAGGGCAGAAGGTGGAGCTCGAGTCTGATTTTGGAACACTCAAGAGATGTGACTATTTCAATATTTGGGGGACGTGCACTCCAGTGGAGTGGATCAAGTAAGGAGGGGGAGCAGAAGCGGGAATCAGGACAGAAATAAAGGAGTGAAGGAATAAGGGCTCATGATGGAGAGTCCACGTGTAAGTCATCAAGGTGGGGGAAAAAGACTGGGTGATTTTTAAGACGAGAAGGAAAAGAGCGATTTTACATTGAGAGCCAGTCGGTATGGTGGTAGTGTGTAGAAGTGTGGGAGGAATGGGCTAAGTACTAGAGAATGCACTTAGATATGTTCAAGACTTTGTTAATGGGTGGGAAGGAGTAGAGTGGGAGACAGATGTAATCCTGAGATGTAAACAAGTTTACAGAGCACAAGATCAGAGCATAGAATTTTGGCTGAGTGGAGGATGAGGTGGGGCACATTATTCTGATATTGACTATTGCAGCTGTGGCAGTGGCTGTAATGTACTGTTGGATTTTCTGTCACTGTCAGAGTACCCCAAGGCTGTAAGGCTTGGTTGCAGGATTGAGGCTGTTCAATGGGGAGGAGATGACTGATTTTAGCATTGGAGGCAGGAATAAATGTTTGGTTTGGGAGAGCTCAGACTGAAGTGGAATACAATCCAATGACAGATGGCTTTTGGATGTTGGAGGCTGCTGGATGAAGATAGCAGGGCTGAAGGCTGGGAAGGAGATCATCTGGGCGTCATCTGAACAGAGGGAGTAATATAAGCTAAAGAGGCAATGTAGAGCATGAACCAAGGGCAGATACTTGGGGCACCACGACAGAAAGGGTCATGGGGGAGGAGCTGTTCAACTTCCAGGAAAAGGAGGAGAATTTGAGGTCAGAGAGGTAGGAGGCAATCCAACTGAATGGGGAGCCATTAAATTCAAGGTAGCAGAGGGTTTGGTGGGAAGGATGGCCCACAGTGGCAAAGTCTCTGGAAAGGTAGAGTAGGATTAGAGGAGAGGCAGAAAGGGTGGGCTGTGGTTGGGAAGTTGGAGATGTGGCCAAGTGCTGTTTCAGTGAAGGGTTTACTCCTCAATCTAGACTGTAGGGGTTTCAAGGAATCCGTCAGGGTAGCTGACAATGCAGATGAAGTAGACTTGCTTGAGAATTTTGGAGTGGTGGGGCAGGATAGGAATACATCTGTTAAAGAACGGATTGTTGGAGGGTCATCAGTGGGTTTTTTAAGAATGTGAATGACTGTAGAAGCCAGATGAGAGCGATTGAAGAGGGTGAAGAGGTGTGAACAGGTAAAACGTGCATGTGCTTTTATTGTTTCAGATGCAAAGTGATCCATGAGTGCACAGGAAGGGTTGACAGGAGGGTCATAGGAGTTCAGTTGAAGAAATGAAGGGAGCAAGAGAGGAGAAAGGTAGGAGGTGATAGGAAGAGGAAAGAAGCAAGAACGTGGGAGAAATAGAAGGTAAGGCCAGTCTCCGGGCAAAGTGCGACTGGGCACAGCCACAGGCCATGAAAAAAGGGCACATAGGGACTTGTGAAGGTGTCTGGGGAACAGCGGAAGGCAGTGCTCCTAGCAAAGTGTAAACCGGCTTAGTCGGAGGCTATGCTCAATGCTAAGGTGATTTCCTGGAGGTGTCTGCTACCTGGGCAAATGCCATACCCCATAAAAAGTGACCAGTGGGCATGGCTGCAGGCCAAGTACTCTGGGCACTTTAGAGCTCTGGGAGGAGCACAGGGGACAGCAGAAGGGCATGCACTAGGCAAAGTGAACTCTGGGCATGCAAGTACATGTCTTGTGCACACCATTGGGCACATGCAGGAGCCTGGGGTCACAGGCAAGGACCATTCCCCATGCAAATTGCAATGTGGGCTTCTTGGAGGTTCCTTAGACATGGGTAAAGCATTCCCCTATGCACAGTGGCCACTAGACATGGCCACAAGCCCTGTTCAGTGGTCACCATGGATTACTTGGAGGTGCCCGTGGCCTGACTGAAGGCCATGTTCCAGAAAAGGGGCTGCTGGGCCTGGCTATGGGCCATGTGCATTAGGCACTGTGGCTAGGTCAGCGTATTACATTGAAAAAGAAAAAAGGTCACAAAACAAATCTTTAAGTTCAGTTATGGTTAACAGTAACCTACTGAAATTCATAGAGAAAAGCTTCAAGCGATGCTATATGAGTAGTTGAGAGTTCCTAAAGCAACCATATCTCTGCCACCTCCATACTCTATTCATGACATCTAACTAGACATTACTAATGACATGCGTGTACCCATCATTTCATGACATGAGAACAAAAACTGCTACAATAAGTAAAAGCAGTAGTAACAAAGAGGACTTGTGCTGAATATTAGTTTTGATTTTAGGGGCAATACAAAAAGCCGAAATGACCTGCAAATTAGACTTTTCGAAAGGCTAACTTTCATGTCAATATGCACAATATGCAACGCCACGATTAGTGCATAGTGGTGGCTCAACAGCCAAAATGTTCCTTCATTTAAGTTTTTCTATTTAGGTTCTATGGTTTTCATAATAAGTTAGCCATAACTGTACTTAAAGATTTTCCTGGGTGTATATCTACAACCGCATTTGGGCAGGATGTCCTATGGACCTCTGCACGCAAGACACACATGATTAACAAACATTACGGGTCATTGCTACCAAGTTTACTGCTCCCAGGAATTCCAATTTTGCATGTTCAGCCTTCTGAAAAGAAACTTGGCAGAGGCCAAACTGAATGGCAACTGAATAGCAACCACAAACCTTGGCTAGGACACCACGTGGCACCACACAGACATGCCCTAAATCAAGTCACAACTCGTTACACTGTAAAATATGAAAAATAGACATTATAATTTCAAACCATTAATCCAGCAAGCCATGAACTTAGCCCCTCCTTTAACAAGTAATTTATCTCGACTTCTAATTGGCACTCTATTATGGGTTTATGGTCAATAATTAAACTGGTATTATGTGGGATGTTTTAACCCACTCTGCTCTGTCCTGCGACAGCACTGTGTGCTGGTGGCACCAGAATCAGCAAAATGCCTGCAAAAACCCCATGTGCGCCAAAATCTAAGGAAATTGCGCTCAACCAAGCACAAAAAGATGGCTGCCAAATCTGCCATGCATGTTGCCAGTGGTGGAATGGAGACCGCACTTCTGAAACATGTCATTGGGCTGCCTAACATGTAAAAATGGAGCACAGATGAAAAGCAGTGCTTGCTGAAAGAAATCAGAAATCTTGCAATTATATCTTTTCTTGGTTGCTGAAAATACGAAATGCTGGTCCTAAACATCGGCAAACATCTGATCTTATTGCGGGGTGTCACATTTTACTGAAGTCAAGAAAGCATTGTGGAATTGCAATATCCTGGAAAGCTGAATTGGTCACAAAAACATCCACAGCCAGTTTGCCTGCCTGTGAAAGCTGTCAAAATCTGGGTGTAGTACCAGCGGCTGCCTGAAGGACTATTTCAAAAGCCTGTTTTAAAACTGTAAACTTGTACCATTAAGATCTAATGTCTTAAAATCTAAGTGACCTGTCATCAAAAGTAACATAGGTTGTCACTTTTTAAACTCCATGGTTTAGAGCCTGGAATCAGTGTTCTAGATGTGTCTTTTAAAACTGCAAGTTTATTTTAAACAAAGAAAAATGTAACAAACCGACTTTTAAAGTAAGCAGGATTCAGCCAAAACTACAAAACAACTTCCCCCACTGGGCAAGGCACCTCCCTTCTGCTCTCTGGGCCAGGAACTCACATTCAGGTGTTAAGAGGGGAGGGGCACTGGGGCTGCTCTGGGAAGAGCACAATGGGCTTCCTCCCAGGCATGGAGATGCTAATCAGGAAGGATTGTAAAGGGCATCTGCCAGAATGAAGTGGGCGGAGATTGCTGTTGAAGCTGCAAGAAGGAAAAGGAGGCGGCGACAGAATTTTGTTGATTCACAATGGACAAAAAGCAGATTTCTAATAAGACTGATAATTTACTCTGGACAATTGTAAAAAAATATAGAACCCACGGACTTCTGAACCAACATTTTTGCTGAACATTTTAAGAGGAGCCAGAACTCTGTGCTATGTTCTGGGACATAACTGTAGAAATTGTGGTTTTATAGCAAATGTATTGATGTCAGAAGCATGAAACTTCACACACGTATGCCCATATACAATGTGAACATGTGCAAACATTTTGACAAATTAAAGATTGTGTCCCGGACAAAAGTGTGAAATTCTGTCAAATTCAGACCCAAGATCCTACAGAGACGGGGCTTTGAAGAATACTTGCTCCACACAATTTGTGATCTAGATATTCTATTGTTATAAAGTTAGTAAAATTGTAAATATGTATTATACGAAAAGTGGATTTCATGTTCAAAATCCAAGGGGAGGATTCCCTGGCTCATAAAACCACATCATGGTGACACACTGTTTTCTCCTCCAATCAAGGGAGAAGAAAGATTCTAGCCTATAGCCAACCTAGGGGGATGCGCTTAGGATAATCCAGCATACACACCCCTTTATCAAATGCATAAACAGAGACAGCTGATTCATTCACCCACCAAACAATTGCTGGCGGAGCACTTTGCAAGAGAACTACCCATATTCCAGACTCCAGAAACTTGGCAAGCAGAAAGCCCATTTCCATAGCTGAACTACTCTCAGCTTGGCCTTGAAAATTCCAGAAACCAGAATTTACCCCAGACATCTAAGGGGAACCAAAGAACAGCCTGACTGTGCTATACTGCTTTCCTGCTAAGAAGTATTGCCAGAATCTAAAGACCCAACCCAGTCCTACCGTGCGGTGACCAGAGTGCCTTGCTGACTGCAGACCAGAGCACCTTGTGGTCCAATCCGGTGTGCCCAGCAGAATTCCTGTCCAGAAATCTTGACTGACCTGAATCCCTGATGGTTCTGTTCAAACCTATGTAGTGAGTATGCTTAGTATAGGACTGTCGCTAGTTTATGTACTATCCATAGTCATCCATATCCAAACCCATCCTCTATGATATCCAGAACTGCATTGTTAGAATACTTTGAAATGCCTGAACTCTCTATCTCACCCCTATTATCTCCTTCTGTACTAGTAGTTTTAACCCAATCTTTGCGCTGATATATATTTTTCTGAAGAAGGCGAGCGTCTCGGCAGGCAAAAACCTGATCCAGAGACGTCCTGGGCTGGTGGCTGTGCTGTCATGTAGTTTGCTTCTTCATAGTCCATCCCTAGTGTGAAGAAATCCTGTTTGTCTTTTTAAAAAAGCGCATCCTTGTTTTACAATTTGCTTCTACCTGAAAAAACGACCTCCACGAAAACTTCTTCAATTCGGATCTCTTCATGCTAGAAACGGAATTTAAGTGTCTGCTTGTAGCTAACATCCTAAGCTTTTCTGAGAACCCAAAACCGCATCTCAAATCCTTATAGTTCTCCCGCGATTGCAATTACCGCATGCGGAAAAGTTTGCCGCAAATTGTTTTTTTGGCAAAAATCAATAATGGGTAAATAGCTTTTCATTGCACCTGACCTCAAATTATTTCAAAGAGAGGGGCGTGATATAAGTGGTGCATCATTTAGAATAAAAGAACATAGACACAAATAAATAATTAGGGGTTTCAGTTGTGCATCACACGCTAGGCATTGACTTGGGTGGAGTGCCAGATTGAAATCACTTACAATTAACACTACACATTTCCCCATAGAAGTTAGTATGTAAACATTATTGAGAATTAATTCACTGCATTTCCAAGGTCCTGAAGAAGAAGTTGTGTGAAAAACATGTTGTCAAGGAAGTCGCTTTACTCTTGATGCAAGGATCTGTTGATACCCAGGAAAAGGAACAGCAAAATTGTAATTGCACACAAGTCTTGCTACTTTCAGTTCCAGCATAATAAAGGGCACACTTTCAAACAATGTTTGGGTATTCATGCATTGTACCATATTCAGGAATCCCCTCATTTGTAATATTTTTAATAAAGGTACCAAACAGCTGAGGTACTTCATGAGTCACAATAGTAGCACATTTACCTACCTTATAGCAGAGTAATCGGTGCCAAATCTGAAAATTCACCCATTTTTTATTATTGTTTCTGTTTCCAAAAAGATTTCATAGGTCCCCTTTGGGAGTCTTAAAAAGCATATCCTCAGAGGCCCACAGTTACGAAGTGCTTGAGAATACTGAACAATTGGTGCTCAATATGGAGGGGAGGGGGTGACTGGTGTTCATGTAAAGGAAACGCAGCATTTCATTTACTTGCGGGAAGAAACACACTTCAGGTGATGGTGTAAAGAGGATCACAGGTAACTAAAGCCATGCAAAGAATGGAGGAGAGAACGATGCGTTTAAAGAGTATGTTTGTAATAAGAACGTGTAATCAATAAAGATAGCGAAACGATTCAAATTAGAGAATTGCATGTGCGATCAAAATGTTTACAAAAGAAACATGACAAAGTTCGATAATGGCAACAATGAAGTAAGGCTTTTCTTTCAGCAAGGAATGCAGAATATCACAGACGTGCGGATTTTACTTTCCGGACAAAATATCTTAGCGGAAAAATACTACATTCAAAATATTGTTATGGGGAATAAATATAAAGTTGAGCCACACATCTGAAAATACAATTACTAAACAAAAAGGTTAGTCATGATAACAAGAATGCACACATGAATTCATCATCAGGTGCTAAAGCTGACCATTTGCATACAGATCAAACAGGTCGAAACCAATCAGAACCCCAGTGCTCACTTTAAAACCACTCAAGGTGCTGTCTTCTAATAAAACTGTTGCTGCAGCTGTGGTGGAAGTTGCCGTTTTCACAACGCTGTGAAATTGTACTCTGTCAAATCTGCTGCGTTATTAACTAGGATAGCTGTCGATAGCCATGAGCATCTGCGGAATATTTTTGGCCCTGATGCTCAGGCTGAAATAGTATTCATTGCAAACAGGACATTTAAACCACTCGGATTTTGTTTTAAACTTAATTGGATGCACCAAAGAAATGCAAAGGCTGGGGACTCCCTCCCAGGTCTCGTGGCTATAAAGAATCACTCTTAACCACTAGACTGCGCATGTCCCTTTCAAAGAGCAATGCAATCACACCCTTTTTAAATGACTAAACAGGGAGCGTTTGCCTTGTTAGAACGTTCATAGGACTCCACAGTCCTATGAACATTCCAACATCAGTGCATGTGTTTGAATTCACTGCCCTGACGACAGCAGTACACAAGCACAAGCTCCCTGGATCGGAAATTGCATTGAATTATTGCCACTAGGGCATTGAATACAATAGGCACAGTACACTCCATACAAAATGGATGACTGCACAGTTTTGAAAAGCAGGACTTTCAAGCACATTAAGTTGCTCACTTTACTGAATCATTATTATTTTTTAAAGAGTTGTATATATTTTTTTAAAGCAATATTTGTGAGCAAAAACATTTGAGTGAACCTCCATTAAAATACGTAAGTGATATTGGCTGGAAAGTCTACCTCTGGTCCAAGGGGATGAAATGAGGGGAAAAGAGCTAAGGAACAGATGCCATCTGTACAGTTTAGGCCCGAGGGAATATCATCAGATGGTGTTAGCCCCTATAAAGCAACTTAAAAGTCACTGGATTACACATGCAAGTACTGGCTGGCATGATGCGGTGTGGCCATCGGTATGTAAAAAGCTACAAAGCAAGGGGATTCTAGAACCTTTTTTTAGATGAAATGCCAAGGCCAATTCTGTAGTCCACCTATCCGAAGATATGAACATGAATAGGGAAACATGGTGGAGTTTTTGCTCTACGGTCTATCAAGAGAATGCAGAAGGTAACAAACTACTTGCTCAGTAGGAAGTGGACAGAAATTCCAAGGCCTTTACCTATTGACAGGTGATGCTGGCAGAGTAGAAATATATCTGGCCTCATAGAAGGTTAGCAATATTTTCTTTTTTTATTAATTATTTACTTTGATTAAATCAACAAACATTACAATAATAATAATAATACAGTTGAGCGGTTATAACTACCAAATAACCAATCCTAGTGATACCCACCCATAAAGCCCAAATAATAAAATAGCGCACACAAGGACAACATAAACAAAAGACCTAACAAATCACACTATACCCCCACTACCTTAACACCTAACCCCTACTAAGTAACTACTACATATTTATATTTCAGTACCCTAACCCACACTCACCCCCATACAGATCATTAAAAGGCCCCCACTGTTCCAAGTACTCTGCCTCCCGATTTTGTCTTACTGATTGCATTTTTTCAAAGCCTGAAAGTGTTTGCATATCCAATAACCAATTCTCTACCTGAGGCTTCTATCTCGTTTTCCACGCCTTCATAATTTGTTTAGTTGCCACCCGTAAAGTTGTATCAATCCAGCTTGAACAATCACATGCATTCCCGCAACTACCCTCAGTTGATAGAAGAATCACTGCCATAAAGGTTCGGGGAAAGGAGATATTCTTAGCTGCATCAATTCTGTCTAGTACATTCCTCCAGAAATGTGTCACTCTTACATTCCCAAAGCATGTGCAATAAAGTTCCCCTCATCTGCTGAGAGCCCCAACACAGATCCAATATCTATCAAACCCATCGCACTAATCCCCTCTGGAGTCCAATATAAATGGCCTAAAAGCTGTTGATGAATATAACGCAACTTCAGGTTCATCTTAGCTTCCATCGCCACCCTCCAGACACTCTCCCATAATTTCACCGAAACATCCCTCCCCAAATCTGTAGTCCAAGCCAGTCATAATTTCTCCCATGACTCCTTCATGCGTTCCTCTATTGGCATTAACTTAACAAAAGTTGACACCATACGGGGTGGAGTATCAAACAGTTCACACATTTTGGGCTTTTCAATCATTGGCACATTTAGCATCTGCCACCTTTTCACCATCAATTTTTCTAAAGCCCTATATCTCCCAGGTTCTAGTACCCAATCCATATTGCTCCACTAGCCCTGCAAGGGAAATCATTTTCTCATGCTTCCAAACATCTTCAATTTTAAGAATACCTTTGGTGGCCCAACTTCTCCAGTTTAGCATTTTGTTATCCAATTGCAATCCTGGATTAAGCCAAATAGATTATTCTCCATAAGTGAATAAATCTTGTCCACACCCCAAAATCCACTCTACCAAATCAGTTTTTGTAACTGTTATAGATTCCAGTTTTACCCCAGATTTTGGCAATTTCCCAAAGATATATAGACTGCCTAAACAATAAGGCTTTAGTCCATCCCTTTCTATTAATACCCAAAACGGTTCTGATCTCTTCCCCTCCATAAAATAACAAGAAGCTTTCTTAAGCAGAAACCCTCTGTGGTAATTTTCTAAAACAGGATACCCAAATCCCCCTTCCCTAACTTGGTGTTCATAATAGAGCAAGGAATCTTTGGCCTCTTCCCTACACCCCATAAAAAGTCTATAAATACCCTTTCAATGCGCTTGAACCCATTTAGTCAATTTCAGAAGAAGCGACTGTATGCAGTACAGATCTTTGGGCAGAAGCATCATTTTAATAGCATTTACCTTAGCCCAGATATTCAAAATCATACGATCCTTTTACATTCTTCTCTTTGCAGTGTCTCAATCAATTTACCAATATTAAAATCCACCATTTTCTTTGTGTCACATAAAAGATAAATACCCAAATATTTCACATTTGAACTTGCCCATTGACAATTCCAATTATTTAAGGCCTGATTGGAAGTATTTTTTTCAAGTGGAAAGACTACAGTGTTCCCCTAATTAATTTTATGTCCAGCTAACAATCCTGCCTCTTCTATCATGTGTCTCAAGAGTGTAGCTCCTCCTTCCGGGTTGGCCAGTACAATAGTCATATCATCAACGTATGCTAAAACCTTAACTTCCCTGTCTCCCACACACCAACCACAAAGGCTCTGTCCCTGTCTTATATATGCTATAAGACAGGGTCTAGATTGAATAGAAAGGGTGGAATCAGGCAACCTTGTCTTGTTCCTCTGAATAACAAACGCAAGCTCTTCATGAATCCAATGTTTGGCTGAGATCCCATATTGCAAGGCTGTAACAGAGTTTAAGAATTGAGGCCCAAACCCCATTTCAATCAGAGTGTAATTTAAGAATGACCAATTGACACGATCTAAGGCTTTCTCAGCATCTAAAAAAATAAGCAATATCTGCTCTGACTTCGAATCAGATAATTCCATAATATCTAATAGGGTCCTAATATATGTTTAATTATGGGTTTTACTTTCATAAGGAGACGGAATGTAGCTTTGATCGCAAGTAGAACATGAGAAAGTTGGAGAAAGAAAACCATGCAGTTAAGAAAGGCAGTCCAGTTTCTCCAGCCTCAAACTGCCACATTTCCTTGTAAGATAGTATGGGAACATTTTACTACCACATGGCTAGTAGTGGGAAGAAGTGATTCTGAAGATCGGATTCTATACTTCTTGTCAACCTACAAGCTAAGGCTGCAGTTTCCCTAGTCCTACGTTGCCAGAAGCGCGCTAGCTATGTATGCCAGGATGGGAGTGCCTAGGGTTAACTGATCCGGTTCATATCAGAGGCTGCAAGTGGGTCTGAGGCCTAGACAGTGCTCTAGATAAGATTTCGAAGTGGGAGTAGATTACTCCCCATGTTTGAAAATTGTCAGTAAAATAATTGTTTTATGGAGTAAAACAATTAAGTCCCATTCCCAGGCCGGTTTTACTTCTGTTTAAAGAACTTTTAGAACTGACTTGCTCCTCGTGTGCTTTTACCTACTTGTCAGCTGCACTTGAAAGGAAGCTCCTTGGCCCCTTCACAGCACTGCGAGCAGTCGGCTCTTGCAGGTAGGGAGGCGGAGCTACACTTGCTCACGTGACAGTATCGCGTGACTTTACTGGATCATTTAAATTGCCTCCATCGCCGCCCGAGTGGCGTAAACCCCTGTGGCAGGAGGGCTGGTGCTGTTTGGCGTGTGCGGCTGCCGGATGCTAGCAAGCACTCTTATTTTATCGTGAACATTGATTTATGTCCAATTAAGCACCTAGCTCTTCAATTTGGCCGAGGGCACCTATATACTTAACAGTTTTTAGTTACTCTACTTGTGGTGTGCTGCCAGAGACTGCAGAGTTGCAGAGTTGCAGCCTAATACTCACTACTGCAATCTCTTTGATCTGGTCATCTGCTCTCCCAGGGATAGTAGCCTGTGTAAAGTACAGATCTACATTTTATATCTTCTCCATTCAATGATTTTACTTAAGACTCGTGGTTCTACATATTTTTTTCAATCCCAGGGTCAATCATGAGATCCGGTCTCCGTAGCCAAAAAGGCTCCTCAATGTTACCAGATGCTATTTTAGTGGACCTTGCTCATTACACCGAACCTCTCTGCACATTTTTAAAGAGTTACCCACTTACTAATGTACAACCAACTACCTCCAAGTCATTTTATGCTGCTCCAATCTCAGTGCAACCTACCCCCCACTAAAATTCCATTACGGTAGCAACTACTTATAAAGTTTTGATACATAATTGTGAATCCGCGGATGCTACTATCAATTTCCCCACTATTCAAGACAAATCACACCATAAAACCCCTAGAAAATTGAAAATAAACCAAAAAGTCCCAGGACAGACATTTATGGATAAATACATCTTAAAGCAACCTCTACTATCACTGAAATTAAATTACCCAAAGCTATTAGATGTAATGGTATGCTAGACCACTCAGCAATGACTACCCAGGCTTTCTTTTGTGGAAACAACAATATCACGGACATCAGCATAATTGAATGTGTGGATAAAGCAATGAATCTACCCATCTACTATTGGAATACCGGAAAATTCTCTCTCTTCGCCTCAATTGGGCTTGGCAGATAATACACCTACCGCCCTAACATTATGGAAGGCATTGATCCCAACAATGGTGAACCTGCAGCGGAAGTTAGTTCTGGGATCTCCAATCCAAATGATGCTCATTCACCACATTTACACCACACGCTGAAAGATCTGGACGAACAGATCAAATTGATCCATCCGACAGTCTCAGCCCTAAACGTAGTACTCAGCTCTTTTGTTGAGCTGTTCGATAAGGTTTGGTCTGAGCTTAAAACGGTTCAAAGATCAATGATGGAACTCAATCTGAATATCGATTGCATAGAAATGGATATTTTGGTAGACTTAAATGATAAAGTGGACTGGATTGGCACCAAACTATCTAAGAAGCTGGCTGTGCAACTACCCTTGTTGACTCCACAGGGGGAAAGCTCTGCCTCTGCACCTATTCAAACTCCTACAGTCACTTCACACATTATAGAGATATCTGACCATACCTCTATACTGGAACCTACCAATAATCTCACTACCCAAGACTAATCTACACATGCTCCACCTGCTGGTCCCTGTCCTTGTGCTGCTCCTGCAGTTTGTATAACTAACCCGATACAGAGCCGACCTAACTTGATTTCTAATTCAAGCCATCCTGCATCTATACGGACTTCAGTTACACAGGAAAGTGCTCCTGGTAACGACATTGTTCATGAACAGGCTAAATTGGTACTCCCAGCAGAGTCATCTTTATACTGCTAATGCCTTAACTGGAACAAATACTTTAACACAGACTACTCCCAACCTCGCTTCTAACATAATCCCGCCACCAGCTGCTGTGATCCCAGCGACACAAGAAAGCGTTTAAGAACTTTGGCCAGAATAAAATGACTGCTCCACACAAGTCGCGCCTTATTAAACAGAAATTGGCCACAAAACAAACCAATTTATTATTTGCCAAAATTCCCGCTCCAACTCCATTAAATCTGCACCTAGGGATTACCTCTGAGGGGAAGCACCTATGTGTTCCTAGTCTCCCTAAGGCCAAATTGGTTAATTCTACAGTACAAACTGACAGTTGTAATCTACCCATCATTCAAGCTTCTGTTATGTTGGAGAGAAGCTCTTCGCAGTACCGCTTGGCCCCCCTGAAATTGAACGCACAAGAAACACCAATTGTGAAGCTGTGCTTTACATCGGTTTTACATCAGGGATGTGGCATTGGGAAATTTAGGACTTCTGAAGAAGCTCCTAAACTACCTGCCGAGTCTCAGGCTATAAATCCAACCAAGCTACAGGGACTTTCGGACACAAGGACCGATCAAATTTCCTCCATATGGGGGCCCATCCTAATTCAACCACCCACCAATAAATTTCCCAACCAGTCTCTGATTCCTGTTCCACCATTGGAGTTAGGAGTGGCGTGGGGGCAGTTACAGGACATTAATATTCCACCAGCTTCTACACATCCAACAATCTCAGCTGGTTTTCGAAACTTGGTGAATCGCCTGCACAAACCAACTACAAGGCTTCAGTTCTCTGATGCTGCTAAAAGGCTAGACACCAACTTAAAGGGAATTTAAAACTTTCCGATGGACTCCCTAAAATGCCAAGGTACCTACGGTCCTAAATCGAAATCATCGTTCTTGGTAAAAATTCAGAGCCTATTGGATCCGGAGGCCCCAATCTGTCTGAACAGATGTAATGTCCTATCTATTTTTGCTGAAATCCCAGCACTTTCCCTAATTTCTTCCAAGGACATTACTAGAGTGGCTTTTCCGGATCGCAATGTGCTTGACATGAGTATGATCTGCCTTGCCTCCCCATCGGTTAAGGAATTGATCCTTACTCAAACAGATTCTCTGCAGGAATTGGGATTTAAAGTTGAAGCTGCTGCATCGTGGGAAACGTTGCTGCAGGGGCCTTCTCTGACACACTCTTCAGCTCCACCATCGGGGGCCAATCCAGGTGGCCCTGAAATCCTCCCTAATCCAAGAAACCCTCTTAAACAGCAGAACAAGGAAGTTGATTGGGCCTCCATTATCTCCACTTTGTGACAAAAACCTCTGCCCTAGGCCAATTTCTCCAAGTCCAGACTTAGTTTCTTCTTCCGACCTTAGACTTAAATCTTGGAACTCTAGAGGCAATCAGCACCAATTTACAAACTTGGAGTGCTTACTGTTGTTGAGATGCTGATGTCATCTGTATTCAGGAGACCTGGATGACCTCGACCCCATGTTTGGATGGTTTTCATATTTTTGATCAGCCTGCTCAATAAAATCTGAGCGATAGACCCTCGGGTGGTTTAATTGTCGCAGTTGATAACTGCATCGATTTATTTGGTAAGGCTCTTCCGGGTCTCCCGTATGGGGCCTTAGGTGTAGATCTTACTTCTAGCTGTGGGCAATTGAAAACGTTAATCATTAACATCTATTGGCATAGAGGCGCTGGTGAAGCTAAACTGTTTGTGTCCGCTATCTCTCCGATTATCCTAGAGTGGGTGCTTGCTAACGACTCGGGACATGTACTATTAGCTGGGGATTTAAATTGTGACTGTTTTTTTAACTACTCCTCATGGGAAATGTGTGAGATGAATGCCTGTAACCCCTATTCTACAAAGGAGAAACAAGATGGTTATATTTGGTATACAGAGCTGGGCCTGCAACCCTTGCTCCGACACTCGCAATCCCCAGAAAACCCCATTGAATTTACCTGGCGCCGCGGCCTTTGCACCTCTATGCTAGATTACATCTTTGTGGATGAATACTTGTGTACAAGATGTTCAAAGTTGGAAATTCTTATGAACATCTGGAGTGACCATGGCATACTAACGGTAACAATTAAAATCCGCCAACCAAGAGCTCAGTATCTCCCTTAACCTATGGTTACCCCTAACTCATCAGGTACTGCAGTTCGATGGTCCCCTAAAAATATTAACACCTTGAACCTCAATTTGAGGGCTATGCTGAATCAGACTACTTTTGATTGGAAAAGGACAACCTTTAACACTGCATCGGTTACAGCATTGGTACAAGTAGCAGTGGATGATTTGGCCAACTACTCCGCATGCCAAATACCAGCTAGAAGGCATAAGCAGCTTTATAACTCTGATTTGGCAGTAGCAAAAACTAACAAGAACAAGCAGATTAGGAAACTTTAACTAGCAAACTCTGATTTGCCCACTCGTTTAGGTCTTATTAAGAAGGTCAAACAAGCCTATAATAACTACTGCAAAACAATCGAACATCAGTTATTACAACAGGACTCTGAAACAATGCTCCAGGTTATTATGAAAGCGAATGCGGGTGCCTTCTGGCATTTTGTCATTGGACAAGATAGTAACCTGGGTATTGCTTTATTGAACCCAATTGCGGAACAAGTCTGGTTAGAATTCTACTCCAACAGATTTGCCCCATCCTCTCGGAGGGAATTAATTACCCTATGAATTGTAACATAGCAGTCCCTCCGTCTAAATGGGCTCCTCCAATTGAGATTGACATAGTGCTAGATCTAATTCCTAAGTACATAAGATCTAGAGCCCCTGGCCCGAATGGGTTAACTAATAACACCTTCAAAGCCGACCCTAATCTCTGGGCCAATCTTCTATGCATTGTTCCGAGACATCCTTCAATCCGGGGTATGCCCAACCTCTTGGTCCACTGCACACGTGATCCCAATTTTCAAATGCGGCAGTAGGTCTGACCCTAAAAATTATCGGCCTATTGCTTTGATCGATGTGGATTGCAAAATCTTCTCTGCCTTTCTCTTATCGCATTTGAAGGACTGGGGAAAAAACAGCCATCCTCAGTCCTTTTCAAAGGGGCTTCCGTAAATCCCATTCTACCAAAATTAATGGGCTTGCGGTTAAGTGTATTCCGGAGGCTGCCTGGAGCTCAACTAGGGGCCATATTTATATGGCTTCTGTGGATCTCTCGGCAGCCTTTGATTGTGTTGAACGAAACAGGTTATGGTGCAAACTCTCTGCTTGAGGATTATCTAGGGGCTTAATTGCCCTCCTAGAGGGGGTTTATAACAATTCGAGTGTACGAATTCGGCTAAATAAAAAGGAGGATATGTCAGCTGTGGTTTGCACACATCATGGGGTTAGACAGGGCTGTGTTTTAGCGCCATGGGTATTTAATCAATATGTCTCTGACACAGCAGAGTATTTGTTGAAAGAAGGTCTCTTAGCACCAAGAATTGGCTCTGTGAAGCTTATTTGGATGGCCTATGCAGACGACTTATTATTTGACCTAAGGTGGGGCTACAGCGCCTGCTAGATGTATTCGCCAACTATGCCAAGCTAAATATGCTGAACATCAACCCTGCAAAAACCAAAATCCTGCCATTTTCTGAAGGGCAGGTGAAGAAGAAAACTAACCTCTGGAATCTGGGGGGCGTAAGAATACCTTGCTCCACTTGCCTTACTTACCTGAGCTATTATGTTGGGGCCAGTAGAGGCTCGAAAGGGCAGATTAATCTTAGCTTAAACAAAGCCAAGATACTGGCCGGGCAGGCCCTTAAAATTGACCGCAAATATGGCCGATTCTCTATTAGATCTGCCCTTCTATTCTTCGAGGGTAAAATAGCCCCAAAACTGATTTATGGTCTAGAGTTCTGTACGGGGTCAACTATTTCAAAACTGGATGGGTTTGAAGGAGATATCTGGAAACGGGTCTTACTTCTACCTAATGCTGTCCCTCTGGCAGCAATTTGATTCGAGTTAGGCTACATCTCTGTAAAATCCCAAGTTTATTGGAGAATGCTCATGCTCTATGCTAAACTTAAGGGACCTATACCCAACACCCTATACGAAGTGTTGGGAATAACATCAATCTGGTTTCTTAATTAAAGTTGGTAAAATCTTCGAAAATATTCTGTGTAACATCAGTTCAGATTTAGAGCAGCTAATCACTAATCCTACAAAAACTAAAGAAGTTGTGGGACTATGATTGATGCCAGACTACGGAGGCCTTTCATTCTTACAGCTCCATGTTATCTGACTCATGAACACAAGAAAAGAGGTACTCTATCTCCAATCCTTACGATTTTTCCTAATCGTGACCATCGACAAATTCTACTTAGATCGAGATGGAATATTTTACCAACTCTGGACACTAAACTGAGGTGGAAACAGATTTTGGAGGTGGATAGCCTTTGTAGATTCTGTCACTTAGTTCCTGAAACGGCTAAACATCTCATTTTGTTCTGTACACAACTTGAAACACTGAGAGACTCTTGTTTGAATACTCTTAAAGCTTTATTTCCGGTCTACCAACTGCACTGGTTTGGCAGCGCGGTCTATGTGTATTGGAACTCCTCGAGAGGGCTTGGCTCGGTCTAATTTTATACGTAATCTTCATCTGGATCATATGTAACTGTATTTATCCTGCTGTTTAAAACGTAGTGTTTTTAAAACAAACAGTTGTCCCCTTTTTTAGATATTATTTCCGCTATTCTAAGGAAAATTTTTGTATTTTATCTGTTAATATATAAACTGTATATGCATTCTGTACTTTTTCTATGCATCTGTCTTATTTTTTGTAAAGGTTTAATAAAACCATATACAAATTTAAAAAAATAAAAAATAAAAAAAAAGTCCCATTCCCAAAGGGAGCGTTTCATAAGCAAGTAAAAATATGTTTCGACTAGAAGACAGAAATGTTTTTAAAATAAATATTTCTTGGCACCCAGTTATTATTGCACATTAGTACCTGGCGGGGAAAAATGTAAATAAAATAAACGCACAGATTGGTGCATTGCGGAGCCTTACCTGATGGTAATCCCAACGATGTTGCGGCATGCATCTCATGCCGGTCTCGACCATTGTTTCCTTGGAAAGGGAGAAGGGACTACCTGTAGTCCCTTCTTCCTGTTCCATTCATTTCAATGGTCGCTATGAAAAGGGAGAAGGGACTACATTTGGTCCTTTCTCCCAAACACTGGCGGCCATTGTTTTTTTCTCGCAAGTCGAGAAACGGTTGCAGCGCCATTTCTCGACACGAGAAAAATTTCATTTAGTACCCCGGTACAAGGTGCTGGGGTACTAATAACAATATGACCCTCGGAGGGGGGCCATTACCGGTCTGGTAATGGTCCCCCCTCCTGGGGTCATATTTCCCAATAAAAAAATTACATGTGTAGCTCTTCGTATCAAGCAGTAATAATAGCAGGTTCTTCGTGTGGCGCTATATGTGCTACTGGTCCAAACACATCCATGGAGCTGTGTGGAAAAAAGCAGGGGGACAAGTTCCTACCTTTTGGGCTCCTATATTTTGTTTGCAGCGTTTTGACTCCCCATTTTCCTTTTGAGAGCATTTGTCAATTTTTAGAGAGTAAAAGTGGTCGTTCCACCCCTCCTTAGCTGTAGGGCTGGGAGTAGGTGCTGTACACACTCCCCATCAATGTATAACCAATGCAGGGATTTCAAAGCTGGTGCAACGTGTTAGTCTTGACCAATGTGACTAAAAACAGAAATGCAAAGAGGTTGTACAGCACAGTCAGAGGACAGGTTACCCAAATAAGTGCCAGACCAGCAGATCGGGACGCTTGCATGGTAGGTAGATTTTCGCGGGTATCATGTTTTACAGCGTGTACACGAATACTTTTATATCACGGAATAATACTATTATCTAATCATGGGGGGCTAAAACAAATGGGAGCTTCAATTCGGCCTACACCTTTCATTAAATCGAGCCTCCACCGATGCACTGCACTGCGAAGTATTTAAAGAAACGAGTGCAAATATAAATGTAAAGCCGCCCAAAAGCAAAGCGTGAAGATGTTAGGCTTATGCAGCCAGTCCACATCTGAGTGGCTATCCAGACGTACTGCATAAACCTGGTTAGTTGCTATCAAGCAGTAGCGTAACTTTTAAGATCTGAAGCTTGCATTTATTTACGAGCCCTGCAGATGCTGGTTATTCGGCAAAGTACGTTTTATGGATTTCAGAGGAGAAATAAATAGCATTTGCAAACAAACCTAAAAATAGAACCATCGTAAAGGAGAATGCCATTAAATATTCATGTCGCTCTGTGACTAAGACTGGCAATAAACAAGGCTAACGTATACTAAAAAAAGAAAACCTTTTTTAAAACACATACGCAGTTTTGCACAGAGGTTGCACAGAGTGAATGAAGGTCTAACGCGCAGTGCAGTGCGCACATGCCTTGTCAATACATTGTGTAGCAACTTTTTTTTCTTTTTTTTTTTTTAATTGGCAACCGGAGCGGGCTCTAATATATGCAGGCTGTTTGTGTGCACATTTCACAGTAGTCTGGCCTTCTGCGGTCTTTCCCTTCAAAAACTTCAGTCGAGTGAATGTTGCTTAGTCAGGGCCTTTTCGTTAATGTTTCATGACGCAGCTTTCACCTTTGAAAAAAATCGCCTTCGGGTTAATACGCCTATTCGAGGCAAGGTCTGATCTGCACTCTGGGGTTAACTCTTCATGAAATAAATGCTAGAAGCAGAGCGCTGCTTTAAGGCTCTTAAAAAGTAAACAGTACACACTTTCTGCTTGCAATTTCCAATAGCAGTGTGAAGAGCGATTATTACAGGCAGGGAATGGATGAAAGGGCGGTTCTTTGTGCGTGAGTGGGCGGAGCCTACCATGATTCCAGCACCGACACACAGAATCCTTCACACTGTTTCCTTATTGACTCCAGGGAAAATTCTGAATCATTTCCCTATCAAAATGATAGGACAATTTGAGAAAACAGAAATTATGGCTGGCTGGTAAACCTAGCACTGGACGTCCCCGAAATCCAGGTTGATCAGTCCCATTTGCAGCCAGGTTATTTCTTGGAGAATCTCCGAAAGGGTGTGGACAAAATACAGATACTGATCCCGAAAAGATAATCCACTGGCCTCCATTGCCTTTTTCATTTAACCAGGAAGGCTGGTGCTTAATCAATAGGTCAGGGGTCAGGTGTGAATGGCTAAACTAAGGAGTGCCAAACTGTCCCTTCTATGGTTCTGCCATAAAGCTTTATACTTGCCTGGATAACCATTGCACAGTCTCGGATTTCTTCTAATGGACATCTGTAGGCCAATGTCCACAAACCTAGAGGTCACAAGCTGATCCAATAGAAACCTGTCCACCCTGACCATTTGAAATTTCAACAAGGGCGACGGAAGGAAAAGTATAAAAAAGGGCCCATATGCGGATTCCCTTAGAGCAGGTCCAATTAGCCCAGTAGCGCACAAGAGTTCATGTCCCAGTCAGATAATGCTTTGGCTGCCAATTGACACAGTTTGAGGATGCAGCACCCTGCAGGTTTATACGGAAAGCAAGTCTTTCAGGAGTTTCATTTTGCTTATAAATGTCAAGATGCACCAGCAAACCCACACCGCATGAAGTGTACAGGCGGGGGCGGCATGCGCCACTGCTCCCTATAAAACCTTAAGGCTCAGCTAGGTTTATGGATTGTGAAATGGTTATTTTGGGCAAGTTCCCAAATCCTAGATCCAGCTCTTGAGCTCAGTATTTAATTCAATCTCCAATGTTTATTTTTCTTTTCCCAAGGTAATTCTTTAAGCATTGCCCTGCGCTCTTCCCCCCTCCACGGTCAGTGTATGAGTCAAAGATAGCAAAGTAATCATGTTTAAACTCCCAGGGTTCGAAATTGCTTTGAGCTATTTAGCTCCTGCTTCTGACCTAGAAGAGCCTGGTTTGCTTAAAACCAACAGTTACCAGGAGCAACGTCTGGCTCTGCAAGCCAGCTGGTGCCTTACAAACACGCATATTACGTTTTTCAGAATGTGTATAAAACAACAAGGTCATATCTAGTGTAATGCATCATCCATAATGGGCAAAAAGTAAGTGTCCGTCTCAGTTGGAAGTTGGATTTGTGGTACGCTGTGTACTAGCTCCTGGACCCACCGCTATAGCACATCACCTGCCTGCTGGGCGATGCCCAACACCCAGGAGCTGGTTTTAGTTCCTGCTCATCTGTTCTTAATCTCGTGCCCTGAACTCCAAAAACAACATGTTTTCGTACCCTTCATTGGATCAACCAAAAAGCGCATGCTCCAGCGCTACAGATTTGCTTTTAATGTCTATATGACGATAATGACATGGGATACTTAGTGACAAATCATTAAATATTACAGGATGGAATTTCACATAGCCATGTGTTACCCTGGATTTTTTCATCCCCAAAAGTTTGATTTTTCAATTGTAACAGTTTAAAATTCTGAGCAATATCAAAATGTGAGGGCAATCTTCCTATTCACCACCCTCCACAGCACTAAAAACATTGTCTGCACTTTTAAAAACAAATTATACACTGCAAGTTGATTTCTTGGCGATTAATATTCTGCAATAAAAAGTGTGGTGAATATTCTGCAATGAGATCACTGGGTATCAGGCTATGGCAGAAAAGATATGAAAACTGTTTCAATAAATGAAAAATAGGCCAAATAGAATCTTAGTTTTGCAGGCCAACTATTGGTTTGCAGACACCTAGAAGTCGCCAGGTTTTGACAAACCTGCCAAATTGTGAACTGGGTTTGTAGAAAGAATGAGAAGTTACTCACCATACTGACTACCATACTCTTAGTCCATAGTCCCCTTTCCTCCATACTGCATGGGCGTTCCTTCCAAGGGACGGGAGACAGAACCTTTTTTACCAGAAAAAAATCTTCGCCTTTGAATTTAGAGGAGCGCGAGTGTGGCCCAGGGAGCATGTGGTGCCCTGACTCTATGCTTCGGCTGCCAATTGACACAGTGTGAGGATGCAGCATCCTGCATGTTTAAATGGAAAGCAAGTCTTTCAGTAGTTTCATTTTTCTTATAAATTTGAAGATGCACCAGCAAACTCACACTGCATGAAGTATACTGGCGGGGGCGGCATGCGCCACTGCTCCCTATAAAACCTTAAGGCAAGCTAGGTTTATGGATTGTGAAATGGTTATTTTGGGCAAGTTCCCAAATTTTCAGCGTCACACCTCAGTCCCCATTGACGCATCAACAATAGATTTAACATTGTCCAATGACACCAGTATTATTAGGGGGAGGTTGGTGGGACGTATTGAGGAAAGGGGACTATGGACTAAGTATGTTAATCACTACGGTGAGTAACTTATAATTACTCTTACATCCCATCACCTTTCCTCCATACTACATGGGCGATTACAACTGAATGTAGCCCCAGGGAGGAGAGGAGACCCTCCTTAAGCAAATGGGTTCCCGAGAACCGACTGTCCGAAAGCCATGTCCGATCTAGATCCGGCATCCAAACAGTAATGCTTGCAGAAAGCCGAGGGTGTGGTCCAAGTGGCCGCCCTGCTTATGACTTGCTAAGAGACATGGCACTGGAATGCGATGGCCGTTGCCTTGGCCCTGACTGCGTGGGCATGCATGCTGGCCACCAGTGGCTTGTACTGGCCCTCGTACGTTTCTTTGATGGCCAAGACCATCCAGCGGGATATGTCGGTCTGGGAGGTCTTTTACTCTGGTCTTGAGCCTCCAAAAGTGACTAGCGGGGCATCTGATTTGCGGAAGCCCTTGGTCCTGTCCAAGTAGAATTTCAGGGCACGCCTGATGTCCAGGCAGCGCAGCACACTCTGTGCTTCGTCCTTAGGATAGGCAAAGAACGTAGGAAGGACTATTTCCTCATTCAAGTGGAAAGCAGATGGGTACTTCTTCTGAAAGGTGAAAATCCTGGAGTAAAAGCCCAAGCCTAGCTGGGACTTCCTCCACTGCCTAGCTCTCTACAAGCGACCAGATTTCTGCCAGAAGAGTTGCTGTCCCAACTTGAGGGAGGGGAGGAGGGAGTAGAGACTGGGATGGGTAGGCAGTACCCCATGGATATTACAGAGAGGATCCAGCGGTCTGTGAAATTCTTGCACCAGAAAGGTGCATGGAGAGCAAGCTTGACCCCACTGGAAACAAGTGGACCCGAAGGGGCGTGTCATACTTTTTCCCCTCAGAGGCTGTCGTGGAGGAGGGGGACTGGAAAAAGCCCTAAATCCCCTTGCCCCTTTTTGTTGCTTATGCTGGTTCTGAGACGGTTAGCAGTCAGGCTGCCTGGATCTCCATTGCTGGAAGCCGAGGAACCCTCCATACGTATGCCCCCTGTCGGAGCCCCGCTGTGACTGGGCGTACGACTTGGGCGTGGTCTTTGTCAAGATAGATAAAGACTTGGCCATTTGTGAGCCGTTTTTCTTTTTGTCCAGCTCCTCGTCTGTGGTGGAGTGGAAGAGCCCCCCACCCCCCTCGAACAGTAGATCTGATATGCGTTCCTGGACGTCCGGGTTGAATCTCATGGCCCAGAGCCAGGCTGTCCTTCTCATGTCCGTGCCGATACAGACAGCACGGCCAGAGGTGTCGATATGGGCCACGGTGGATTCCATGAGGTCATGCACCACCAGATTGGCCTCTGCCAGCCCCACCTTTACATGTGATTGGCTCTGCGTAGGTAGTTCCTGGGAGGAAGTTCGCAATTTCCTGCCATAACCTCTGGTTAGCGGCAGCCAGCATGGCATCGGCCGAGAACAAGAGTGTATCCCCCTCCAACTGCCTGTACTTGGCGGCCAGGCAACTATTGACCGGCTGGGCAGAGTGGGGCTTAAGCCAACCTTTCTTGGCCAGGGAGACTACATTGGTCTGCAGAGGAATCCCTGTTTTAGCAGAGAGGAGTCGCGTGAGGACTTCAGCCAGAACCCCCTCTGCCGGCTGCTCTACCTCAGGCTGGGGTACGCCAAGGTATTCCATCAGCCCAGCAAGATGTTTGTGGAAGAAACTGGCTGAGGATGGCGTGTCCGGATCCTCCTCCTCCTCCTCCTCCTCCTCCTCCTCCTCCTCATCATCATCATCCGTGTCCTGCGGAGGTGGAGGAGTAGGTGGAGCCAGAGGCTGGGGCACAGGGACAGCAGCCGGGGGCTGAGGAGGCAGCGGAGGCTGGTACGGAACTGCCTGGGGAGCCGGGACCAGTGGACGCTGGCTGAGGCGCTTGTGGTGCCACTAGCATAGTCGGGAGGACTTCCCTCATGGCGTCCTTGAGGATAACCCCCCTCTGAGGTGACTTCATGAGCCTGAGAAACCTCTCGAAGAACCCCCTCATCACTGGTCTGAGACAGGATAGGGGGTACTGATTGGGTAGCCGGGGGCTGCTGGAGCCGCTGCATACCCTGCCTGTATGGACACAGTGGGAAGCTGCCCTGCATATAAGAAGGATAGGCTGTAGGCCACGTACCTGGTTGAGGCCAGTCCAACCTTGACACTCATTATTTGCTGATCTCCTGGAATGGCGGACGGGTGCCTCTGTCTGGCGTGGTGGCCATCTCGTCGAGCTGCCTGCCACTTGCCTCCGACGTGTTGCTGGGCTTGCTGGGCCCAGTCTCCTTCAGGACTCTTGTATGTGGATCACAAGGCCTACCCTGCTCCTCGTGCCTAGGCCCGGTAGGTGTGACACCCTCGACCCGGGGGGGGGGGGCAGTAAAGCTGCGTTTTGCAGCTTGGACGAATTGCCCGTACTAGGGCATAGCCCCTCAGCCATATTGCCTGTACAAGGGGGTAACCCCTCAGAGGACGATCCGGTACAAGAACCTTCCGGTCCCTCAACATTGCCACCGGGAGGAACCGAGGACCCCTCGACAGGATATAATGGAAAATAGCAGCCCTCATTGGGCCTGGCTTGCTGTTTCACGAAGTTCGAGGTCCTCTGGAGGCAACTTCTGGAAATGCTCCCTCCACCTGGCTACTCTGTGCTTCAGCACTTTCGACGACAGCGAGCCACACACTGTACAAGCTTGCCAACCGTGGTCTGGGCGAAGGCCACGTAGGCAGAGGGTGTGGGGGTCTGAAGTTGGGAAGAGCCCGTTGCAGGATGGACACCTGCTGAGCCCTGTGGAAGTCGACATGCGGCGGGGAGGAGCGTGGTGCCTGAGAACCGAGTACCCGAATGATAGAGACAAAAAAAAGACAAAGAAGTAGTATCTGTGCGTGGAATTACATGGCCAAAGCCAAACCCATGAGCGCTGGTGAATTTCGGCCCATTACCGTTGGCGCAGAAAAGGGGACTAGGGTGTGGCACTGGAGGGCAGAGTCAGGGCAGTGCATGCTCCCTGGGCAGCACACCCGCGCGCCTCTAAATTTAAAGGGGGAAGAAGATTTTTTTCTGGTGAAAAAGGTTCCATCTTCCATCCCTTGGAAGGAACGCCCATGCAGTATGGAGGAAAGGGGACGGGACGTAAGAGTATACTATAAACGAAAACAAGCATAAGGCACATTTTTTAAGGTATGCACTTATACATTTAAATGCCGCCATCTGTGATTTCAACTAATTTTGCCCAGTCTCAAAAATAAAAAAAGTACCATTAACGTAGGTGCCCACCGTCTACGAATGATAGAAGAAAATTTGGCATTTCTTTATTGGCTTAAAGCTATGGCAGAATTACATGCAACTGGAGAGAGCTAGTGATGTATCAGCAACAACACATTCGGCGAATCAACGAATACTTCCGTGAAGATTTGGCCTGGTGTGAATGATTTACAAACGATCTGCAAAAGGCCAAACCCTTCAACAAAAGTACTCGTTCACTAACTTGATTATCTCAAATTTCGTCATTTTAACGTTCCGGCCAAGATCAACCAGCAAGGTCATGCCTCCCAAGTCATCAAAAAGGTCAGAGGTCATGAACTGTTACAATTCGGGTGCTTCACTCCCAATTGGTAAATGCATGGCAGGCGTCAATTTTCTTTGTGAACATTTCAAGTTACTCCCTGCATCATCTTCATTAAGATAAGATTCCTGAGCCAGGGGCACTGGAATAAAGTCAAGGGAGGAGAAAGCCGTCTCCTAGGAAGGTTTCTGCTTGATAATTATTGTGCCTCTAGACCGATAACAGAACACGAGCATTAAAAGGGTGAAGGACTGCCAGAACGGATTTGTGTGAGATTCAAGAGCAACTTGAGTAGTTGTGGCACCAAGAAATAATGCAAAGTATGGCTTGCATTCGCCACAGTCCATCCTGTGAACATAAGCCATTTGTTCACACCCGAATGGGGCAGCGAATAGTGTGAACTAGACACATGAAAAGGAAGGTACAACCTTTAGCTTGTCCCACAATCCCTTCTTTATCTGTTCCCTTTGTCAGAGGGAAATCGAGGAATCAAATGAGCACTTTGAATGGAACTAGAAGAGGGACAATGGTCAAAGCCTACCCAGATGCACCACTTGGTTAAAGATTAGCCCAGCTGTTCCCCAGCCAATAAATAGCTTGAAGAGAAATCAAAACACCAAGAAAGACAACTCCACTGGAACCGTGCGGTGAACTAGGCAAGAAGCAACAGGCGCATCCGCTCCCAGGTGGCTTGGACACAACAGAGGTGCTGCCATTGTGATGTAGCGATTGGACATGCTCATGGTAACATCAATGGAACCCTAGGAGCACATCACAACAATGAACACATAATTTGCCGTTGAAAAAAAACCCTCATAAAAAGTCTGCAATTGACCCACAGATAAGGCTCATATGAAAAGGAGTGTAAAGAAAATCAAACAAAGTAGGTATTTTTGATAAGGCACATCCAGTTCTATCACAAAATAAGTTGTTTATTACAACCAAATATCAAAATCAAAACCAGATGTGAAATAAGGTGAAATCTGTGAGAGTGAAGTGGGCATCACTCATTCTTTGCTAAGAAAAAGGGTTGTGGACACTTCTGGCATGAGAGTACTAATGCATGGACTCTTCCAGTGCTTGCCATAACACAGGATGTTCCACCTCATGCCAATGATTGCCACACTTCTTGGGTGGTATTTCCAAGGAAGTGTATGGACCTTTCCAGTGCTTGCCATAACACAGGATGTTCCACCTCATGCCAGTGATTGCCACACTTCTTGGGTTCCAAGGCAGTGTATGGACCTTTCCAGTGCTTGCCATAACACAGGATGTTCCACCTCATGCCAGTGATTGCCACACTTCTTGGGTTCCAAGGCAGTGTATGGACCTTTCCAGTGCTTGCCATAACACAGGATGTTCCACCTCATGCCAATGATTGCCACACTTCTTGGGTTAAAAGGCAGTGTATGGACCTTTCACACAGGATGTTCCACCTCATGCCAATGATTGCCACACTTCTTGGGTGAGTACCGAGAAGTGTATGGACCTTTCCAGTGCTTGCCATAAAACAGGATGTTCCTCCTCATACCGATGATTGCCAAACTTCAGATGCGAGTACCAAGAAGGTGCATGGCCTCTTCCAGGGCTTGCCATAAAAAAGGATGTTTTACCTCATGTGCATGATTAACCATGGAGCTGCTCAGCTTGCAATTAAAAGAAAAGGTTCTGTGTTTGTCCCACAGCAACCCTGTAAGAGCATGTACTATACTAAGCCTGGTTCTGCACGTTCAAGAAGAAAGCAATTTGAAAGCAATTTGAATCCCAATATTGGCCGAGCCCTTGGAATCTCTAAAGCAACCAAAACCCTCCTTGAGGACAGGCACCTTCTGAAATTATACCAAAGTATTTTATTTGTATATTGTTCATCCTACAGACTGCCCACATTGCCAGCTGCATCCGTACAACAAAGTTATCATGTGCCAGTCTGCCACCCCCTATCTGTGTGCAGTAGAACAGTAATGTCTCCTTCCCAGGGAAGCCAGGGGGAGGCGAACACTTCTTAATCGAACGTTACTTGAACACTTTGAAGATAAGAACAATGATTGAACGTTTCAGTTATAAAGGCTCACTTGTTAAAAGCCGACATGCAGATGGCGCAGCCATCTCTTATCCTGGTTCTGGAACTGTGTGATGTACATTTCAATGCGTATTATCACCACGGCTTTGATCACTCGTGCCAAAGTCAGCATTGCAGCTCCAAAGGAACCCACCCCACGCCCTCAATTAGTAAAATACCCTGCAAACACACTTTCTAAAAGCTTGTCGGGTCTTGTAACATTTTAAATAGTTGCAGTGGAGTAAAACACACTGAATTCCTATAATATCTGGGTAGCAATTCACGTTGAAATTCAAAGGAATCTCTACAACCTCTGTCTGGCTATTCCTTAATGTCCACTAACACACCAATTAGCCCTAGGAGCTGTGCGACCAGTAACGCTGGAGCATAGTTTCAGTGGTTCACTTAGTATTTACCATCAAACTACGGGAAAGAGAAAAACGTTCACTTTGCTGTGCCAGCAATACTAGCCAAAAGGACCTGACCAGCACAGTAGCACACCTGGTTCAACTAGTCGGGCAGCTTTCCAGGCAAGCCAACTCCGTACAGCAACTTTGCACATGAGGACACGACAAGAGATGTTGAACTTAAAGAAAATAAAATAAAGTACTACCCATAATGGCAGATTCTGACACTCAAGCAATGGTAAAGGGCAGCAGCAATAAAGGTTATCAAGAAAATGACGCAAACTGGATCTGCTTATTCATTATTGTATTGAATTGCAGTAGTATTTACAACTAAGGTGTCACCAATTCTGATGGGGGTCCATCAGCGCCTTGATGTCCCTGGGTTTAGTGTACTTTATAACTGTGACAGTAAATATATTAAATAAAATAATAAGCTGATCTACCTGAAAAGGTGCATTTAAAGTTGTTGGCTTACACCGAATACTTAGTTACAAATACAAGTAATTAGTACAAAAAGGTAACAGTGGTTATATAATCTTTCATAGCCTTGATCACTGCAATCAACAGGACAACCCCCTATGATGGCTAGGAGTCACTCTTGCAATACACCAGTAAGTGCTTCCGGTTCCAACAGACGCCACTGCAGCAGAGCTTTGCATTGAGTGCCTGTGACAGAAATTCATCTGGTGAGGGGATAGGGGGGTGTAACCAGAGCCTTTTTTTTTAATTTTTAGTAAATAACATTATACAGGTTATTTGGCTTCTGAAAGGCATGTCTGCTAATCCAACTCCGACATCTTTCATAAAGCTCCATGCCGATAAAAACAATGTATTCATATGCCTTTTACTGTACCAGTCTCCTAATATCAACAGCACCAGACATGCAATAGCAGAGGGGTAGGTTTAAAGGTCACATGTGCATACCAGACAGCTGCTGGAACACAAAGTTGGCGGAGCCTGCATTTTAATTGTCTGCATCTCCAATTCAAATTATGATTGTGTACCCAGGCCCACCGGGTGGCACATTAAACTGGAAAAATAAGCCATGCCTGGTTATGGCATGGTGGCTACTGGGGGTCACACAAATATTCACCCACAGCAATTTGACTATCATTTTGGTGAGTAGTGCTCAGCTATGACAGGGTGATGTGAATTAGTCTTCTGACCTGGATGTATTCACAACAACCATGTAGCACCATGGTCTGAACCCTGCCTTTTGATCCTCGTACTCCTGGAGGGAGCATACCACCTTCCGCCCAGGGCACAGGACCTCCCCCCAGTAGATCACCATAGAGTTGATGCTTTAAAGACAGCAGTGACATAACAGACACTTTCGCACCAGGTGTTGACCTTTGGAGCCCCTTTAAAGTCAGCAGACACAGGAAGGGGGTGGGGATAGAGTGGCAGAGGGCAGATGCACAACTTCCTGTCCCGCCTCATTTACTACAGAAAAGACATTCTGGGTATGATGTCATTAGTCAAAGGACACCTGTTAAAACAACCTGTATTTAACCTCTTACAGCAGGAACAGAGCACTCATGGCCCTGAACACGCTGCATTGGGACTCCCAGCACCCTAGAAGCAGCTTAGAACCCCCCCCCCCCCCACATATGTCTGCGAAGGACGTGACCATGTTTGAGGGGATTCAAACCACTGCATGACCTGCAGTGCTGCGTTAGATACTTTACACATCTTCGAACCTTACATGCCTTAAGAGCCTTCCATGCCTGCTCGACGCATTGCAGTGTTCTGTATCAATAAGCCCAATCACTTGCTCGACCCGTCGGCAGCAATCGACTCACCAGTTTTAAACACTGGCTCAACCCAACGATAGCCTGCATTTCAAACCGACTATGCAGACTAGCCACTGGGACCACTTGACTCGAAGGTCTCTATATTAGCTTGATCACATTAAAAGCTGCCTAAAAGTCTGGCTCAAGGCTGTCGAGTACCCAAAACAAGAAATAAAAGGTGTTTTAAAAAAGCCCTATACCGCTTGTGCACTCTAAGGGACCATATGACGCCTAAACCCCGTTGCCTTTTTGAACAGGTTATCGAACACTGACATGGTTTCTAAAAGTCCTATTGCCAGAACACCCCTGCCATCAACCCAGAGTACCTTTCCATATCTGAAGTCTGCATTCTAGGTTTCTCATACAGTGGTGGGCTTTTATGGTTTTATATTTGTTGATTGCTCCGATTGTTTGTCTATTTTGATAGAATCTTGATTGGATATTCTTTTATTTTGGAACCATCATACCATTGCTGTTTGTGCTGCTACTGTTATCAGTTTATACCCATCCTGACATTAGAGCCTGCCCTCAGGAGGCACCAAAAAAAGAGGCAAAGGAGGTACACACCTGTCGCAGTGTGCTCGTTTCACCTTTATGGTTGAGATCGCGGCTGGTTTCATAATGGTGTGGGACTGAGTAGGCAGATTAGCCACTACTTATCCCTATACTCCTGCAGCAGTATTAGTTTTGTCTCAGTGCCGCAGATGTTAAACAGCAAGCAGCCTGATCCCGGCTAGCATTTTACATGATCCAATATTAGCAACAGAAACACTGCTTTCTCGCAGTCTTTCAACAATCCACCAGTTGTGTCACTTTTCCCCTTAGAATATTTCCTGGCAGCACATGCCGTGTACTTCAGTCGCCCATGTGTGGAAGATGATATAAGCACATGGCAGAGGGGCACACGAGTACCCCAGTACAGCTAAAGATTAACACATTCTAGTTCTTTTATTGCTTCACCCGTCTCCCCAAGCTCTACTACACTCACTGCAAGTGAATGCTGACGTAACTGGGAAAAAAAAATATTTATTCGCTTTACTGTTCCTACATCAATAGCGACTTGACTTCCTGCAAAAGCCTCGCTTACGATTGGTCAGAAGACACCATATTTTGTTCAAAAGCAGCGCTATTTTTGCACCACTTCCACTGATATTCGAGTATTGGCTCTGTCACGCTCTTTAGGCATTCTCGGAACTAGGCATATGCTAGCAGACGTCAAAACTAAGCAGGCGATTATCAAGAACATTCCAATGTCTAGCAGGTGTGCAGACCAGTAAAGCGCTGAGGAGGAAACATCCAGGTAATGACGAGCAAGGGTATGTCAACCTTCCTGCCACAAGGCAGTCCCAGACATCTGGAATTACGCCACTGGAGAAACGTGGAGTGTGCACTGCAAACTGGCTCCGTACCCTCCCTCCGGGAGGTAAACGGTAGATGATCAATGAAGACGAGCTTCCGCTGCAAGGAAACATTACCATGCTGAACATGTTTGGGTGAGGCTAGTGCTCTGCATCCCAAACCAAATGACTGGACTTCAAAGCTCTGTGTCCACCAGCTGAAAGCTACCCTGGTTATGAGTACCTAGACTATGTTGCAACCCATATTTGTATCTGTAGGCAAGTCTTAATTGCAACAAGTTATAAATGAAAAGACGATCATTAAAAGGCACACAAAAATATTGTTTTATAAACGTCGGTTGATGAGAGTTAAACGAAGACATGGGTGGGGTCCATGGTTCTCCATTAAGTCTTCGGATCTCAGGAATGTGGCGTCCTCCTGGAGGCTTGGTGATGGTCACTAAAGCTCTGGTTATGTAGTACAAATTTAACATGAAATTCCCATAAGGTCCATTTAAGTTATTAGTCACACCCACATTCAACTGACTAAGACTCGAGAATTTTTATTTGCAAACTTTGCACTCACATTTCTATAGAACTACCCAACCCACTTGTGGTTCACGCAAAAACTACGAAATGCACAAGATCTGCGGATCTGGATGATAGGTAAAAACACTGTACGATTACCAAGTACTAAAGAGCATATAGGTATCAGCTGGTTGCAAAGCAACTAGGCTGCACGTCGCCGGGAGAAAACCGTCAACTGTCCCCGCACTAAAATAAGCCGCCCACCTTACTATAAAAGTGCCTTGCTAAAAAATTCCATTCATCATAGGAGTACCTCCACTTTGCCCACATGACCCTCGGCTTGATTCTCAGTTACGTGTTAAATACAGAAAAAGTTGGTTAATCTTAATCTGACTTTTTCTGTAACTAACCCCCATTTTGATGCCGTTGGATGTCGCTGAGGTAGCACACGATGCACCAATTTCGGATACTATGTGCCAGGTTCCTGGATTGCAAGGAAACAACCCTGGCAACCACTGTGAAGACTGGAGGGGAGTGTCTGGGATACTACCCTCTACATGGTTGGGGTAGAAGCACACAGCCAAGGCTCTCATATGGTAGCAATGGACGAGCAACCAAGGTGGAGACTCAAGGGAGCTGATGCAGCCTGGTTCTTGGGTACAGTGAAACTTCAAGCCTCGCCGCCGACCCCCCCACAAGGAAATGTACAAACAGCACGTTATGAACTAACAGACCTTGTATTAAACAGATAAGGTTTAGATGAATATGGGCACCTAAATAAGACTCACTTTGTAATCTGGACACTCTACTTCAGGGGTTAAGACAATATATACAGTTCTATGTGGTACCACAGGAATTCTTAGGTTCAGCAATAATTTACCAGATGGTAATTGTAATATAATGCACCAAAATTACTAAATACTGTTGTAGAAATGTAGGCCAATTACATTTCAGGGTAAAATGCAATTCTGTGTGAAGACCATTGAATCCAACCCCTCCCCCACACCCCTCCAGGCTTCCAGGATGGACAACCTGCAATAAAAGGTAAGATATACTTTGCTTTTATATTAAATCCCAGTCATTAAAGGTTCAGTTATTGTCTACTAGTCTCTTTACAGGTCCCACCACCTCGAAGTACCTGGGAAGCCAGGCCATGACAAATCTGAGACCCCTGTATGGACTCTGAGGGAGGAAGCCCATCTTCTTCGTCACATTACCTTGTGTGCCTTGGAAGGCAAAGTGCTGGAGTCTCTCAGCTTTCGTCGAAGATGCCCCACAAGGATGGACTCCATGTAGAAGTTGTCGTCACTGGGTCATTGCTGTCAAGCAGGAGAAGGTAACCAAGCAGTATTGAAAAGGCAACAGTGAAGTTATGTTGCAGTGGTCATCTTGGTAGGTTTTCTATGCCTGCTGTGAATGTCCCACAAGGCTGAAACTCACTGTGGACCTCGACAAGACTTGGGAGGTGGCTATGAGTCCTTTGGTTTTTGTAATAGCCTTTGGTGGTGACGGGTGCAGTGACTCAAGTAGGTGTCGGGATTCAGTACTTCCCGGTTTGCTTCCATTTAGTTCTTGGGTCCTGCAGCACAGAGGACAGGATGCTTCTGGTAACTTAGACTCGAGCAGTGGACTTCTCTGGGCGCCTCCTCCAAGTTTGGACCCTCGGTATACGTTCTTCGATTGTGAATGGTCGGAAACTCACCAGCAGGCACTTCTCTACAGGAGGAGACCTTGGACTTCTCAGCCATGGAAAAGTGGACAGATGGGTCTGCAATGCCACTTGAAGATTTCTTCAGTCGGTTGGAACTTGGCAAGCTCTGGGCGTTGAGCAGCACTATGCCGGGGTACCCCCTCTTCCAGACTTCACTCCAGTTTTAGACAGCCATTGTGACGCAACCAAAACCAGACACCCACACCACAGAATGTGAATTGACTTCCATTTCCATTCATTCAGGTCACACCACTAGGGTGTACCCAAAGAAAAGCAGTCCCTGGGAAGACTGCTACCAGTATAGCAGGGGCAACCTCAGCAAATATGGTCCTTCCTCCCAACATCCAATTAGGGAAAAGGGGAAATAGATCCATGGCTTCTCATCACTTTGAGAATCAACTAGAAAAGGCAGAAAGCCATGTGGCTGTCAGTGGCCATCTTGCCTTTGTTCAGGAATCAATTGATTCCTATAGCAGGCCTGGGTATCCAAAAACCAAGGAGCCCCAGAATCAGCATTTAGCTGCCACCAGCCCATACCCTGCTAGGTGAGCAACACACAGGTTCTCCAAAACATACACTAAGGGGTACAATGGGGTACCTCTACTCATGGGTGCCCATGATATAAACTGATGGAAGGTGCACCAAAGTGATAGTAAATTGGACTCTACAAAAATGTGATTTTTTTTTTTAATTCATACAAATCTTGCAATTTACAAAATTTCAGGTGCAATCGGGTGGTGCCCCCTGACCTGTTGGGATCCAACATAAACTAAACAAAACACAATCGAGTCGTTGCAAAATGGTGAACCCGAATGCACTCCTCTGGGTGCGACAAACCAATACAATTAAATTCATATACCGAAATTCAAAAATGGAAATATGTTTTACGAGAAAGTATTTTATACATTCAGTAACCAAAATGTATTCATAAATACTGAGAAACAGTCCTAGTTTCTTTCTCCAAGACAAAAACATTTAGATACATGAAGTGTAAATCACAGTTCATATAAGAAAATACATAAAGTCAAATAAAAGCATCAAACATTGATCATGAGTTTTCATTGCAGAGTGTTACCATGGAGTGTGCATTATGATGAATCTCAATGATAAACAATTGCAACATGCTGACGCGCTTCGGAACCACAAATTCCTTTCTCAAGTCTGTTAACCTGTTGCTTCATTGCATTCATTAACACCTGCAAGTTGAAACTATAACTAATGAGTATCCCAACTAATTATATAGTTTACAGTCACATCATAAAGCACTTCATATGCAAAAAGTAACAAAACCAACCTTTCAACTGGTTGATCCTGTCATTATGGTGAAAAGCACCTAAAAGATGCAAAACACACTAGTCAAACTCCCTAGAACTCTTCACAAAATTACAATAAGTTATTGGCATCCTCTTGCAGTTCAGCTCACCCACACAGAGGTAGACAAGCAGGTACAGCCTGTTCATGAAGAAACTTTTCTCCCTCAACCTCCTGTCACACACAGTAATCTGCAAATGAAGAATTTGGTAAGAACTCCCCATTGCTTTAAAATCACAAGTTTGCATACACATTAAACCATGTAGTCCTACCTGACGAGCGTTTCACTCCGATAGCACAGCACGAGACCGGCAAACCGGTCTGCTGCCCTGCATCCGTATTTAGGGCAGAGATGGATGTTGTAAAGCATTTCCGGATCGGCAGAGGCGGAGTAGCCAAAGGTGGCCATCTTGAAGTAGCTGCTCTCCATAATATTAGAACGCTGACAGCGCGTATCTACAAATGCCCCGACAACATTGGAAACACATAAACCCACTTTGTAACAGCCCTAAAAAAAGGATACTGCAAACAACAGTCGCCCTACTCGTTCCATATCATGATAATAAAGAAATTATCACCGTAATAAAGCCATCAAGGGCTCCCGGATCAGTGAGGCAATGCATCATAGCAGTGCCCATGGGTCTTGCTCACCAATAATAAAAATGAAGAGCTCCACTGCCAGAGGACCAGCCTGGACTCCTGTGGCAAAAACAGAGAAGAACACAAAGAGTGAAGTACTGCGGCAAGGACCTGGCAGCCCTGTCCCTCCAAAGCATTTCCAGTATCAGAACCAGTCCTGCAAACTGGAAGTTTGTACATGGATTCTCGTCACACTCCTCCACATTAGTAAAAGTGTAAATTAGTCAGACAAATGTGCTACCTCCTCAGGTGGCGGCCCCCATACTACATTTTCGCTATTGTGGAGCATTGACCAGAGAACTGTTGTAAATTCACCCACCTTGCCTCTCACCAGCTACTTCCCACATCCTTACCTCCCCTTTGACAAAGCTTTTTTGCCAACTCCCGAATACCCTCATGATTTTGACTCCCTTTTCACCTTTCACCATCTCTTCCTCTTAACTCCTTTTATCACTTACCTCATACTTCTTTCTGTTCTCTTTTACACTATCCAATGCCTAATTCATGCTCTGTGCATCTTCCTTACTCTTTTTTCTGCTTTCACGTATTACTTCTATCCACAGCTTTACTTCTTTTTCATCTCTTGCATCTTCAATGTAGCCTACTTCCTCTTTACCCCTTTTTTAAATGTCCTATATATTCAACCGGAAATAATCCTACTTGGCTCTGTTTTCACCTTCCAATGCCTATTACTCTTTACTCTCCACCTTACACTATCCGATGCCTTATTCAAGGCAAAGCGCCTCTTCTTTACTCCCATTTCTGTTTTAAATTATTACTGCTTTCCCTAGCTTTACTCGTTTCCCCTTATTGCTTAATCAATCTGTCCTACTTCTGTACTCCTAGATCACTTTTTTCGTGCTACTTACTCCTACTTTACCTCATTCAATCTGACTTATGTCCTGTTTACTCCCTTTATGACTTTGTACTTCAAACTCCATCTTTACTCCTTTTCCACCTTCTCACTCCTACAATCTGTCTTTCCACTTTACCCCTTTCTCTATTCCCAACACTGTCTTCAGTCACAATTGCATCCAATTCACTCCTTTTATCACTTACTTCATATCACCAGTTTGCTCTATGTTCTCTTCCCACTGCTTCAATCCATCGTGTTCACTTTGCTATTTTTCTCAGTTACTTCTTACTCCTGATCAACTCCGTTTTCACTTTCTTATTCCTTCAATGCATCTGACTTCCTGGTTACTTAGTTTTCAAATGTGGCCACTTGCTCCAACTTTACTCCTCATTTAATTGCCTCATTACTACGATTTATATTGCATACTCTTACTCATTTCACTTTTGTACTCCCACTTCAAAATTCCACACTTCCTTACTCCTGCATCAATCGGTCTTGTGTCCCCTTCTTTCTTACTTCATTTTCACTTCAATCGGTCTTGTGTCCCCTTCTTTCTTACTTCATTTTCACACAATGCCATCTCCTCTTACTTCTTCCAATATTTCACGCTATTAATATTTTGATGCTCTTCCCCCCTTATCTTTGACATAACTCTTCTCTTATTTTACTGTGCTCGGATATTTACAGCCTGTTGGTGAAGCTTTCTTTATGTGTGGATTTCTGGGAATACCACAGGTGCCTGCGGGTTTTTCCGCAACAAAGAATGCGATGATCATGCTATGAACATATTGCAAAAACACTCGGCCCGTAAACCACAACAGGCAGATTTCACGCAGTTTGCGAGATGGGAGTGTAGTGCTCTGCGCTTACGCCTAGGACCCCCTGAGAATAAGGGGGTACATGGGCATCAAGAACTGGTGCAGCGACGTATGGTGTTTTCCACTCTCCTTACGCCTTAATCAGAATTAGGCTCATCGTCCACGCTTCACGTCCACCTATTACCAAAATCTAGAGAGCACTCTCAGCCAATTGTCAAAACTAAGGGTTCATGAAGCTGATAATCGCTTGCAACCCATCGAACAATGTTATTTTAACAGTCCATGAAGAGCCATTCACGAAAGTCGTGCCCAGTGTCATGTTGATGTCTCCATAGTTAAGGGGGGGGGGGGTGGGGGGCGGGCGGGAACATGGGAGGATGGAAGTGATGTGCAGGGAAGGGAAGTGACGGGCGGGGGAGGTGATGACAGGCAGAGCGAACTTGAATGGTAATAAAGAGGACGCATGTTGGAACGCTCCGTCTCTGCACATTATTTGCTGCGCCACACGAGGGCCCGCTGGTCCACTCCACGCCCCGACACTGTCGATGAGGCAGGCGGCCGCATCGCAAAGAGGATGCGAGGAGAAGCTTGCAGAGCAGCCGGTGCCTGAGTGTGGCGCAGGAGCGCTGGGCGCACATGGCAATCCCCACGTAGGGGAGAGGAAGAAACTTGGCTGCAGCGAGTGATGACACTGCAGGAGATGCATCCTGGGCCACAAATGTGCTCACAGCACAGACACGGCAGGACAGCTGGGGAGCCTGGTGCATGTAAGGTGAGCAGGGGAAGAGCCCAGCACCTCCAAAACGCCCGTGTACACTGGAAACCCAATGGATGGTGCTCGTGCCTATTGGAGGCAGCCATCCCTGTCCTCTAGGGACAGAGGTACACCCCAAAAGGACAGTTTGGACACCTAATAGTCTTTAAACCTAGGAAGGCAGCCATCCCCAGGGTGGAGACCCAAACAAAGGGGCTCACCAAGCCCATCGCTGAGGTCAAAGTGGACTATGTCGGACCAAGACAATGATCTAGGGGCGCAGGCACAGGGACAAGGACAAGGCCCACAGGTGATGGATCAAGTACCTTACAGGCTGCCAGACATGGTGGCGCACAGATGCCAGGGGCATTCAATGTCATGGACACAAGGAATATGGGCTGCAGATGGACCAAATGGATCCAAGACTTTGATCTCTATATGGGGGCCACAGGGCCCTTAGAGGATGCTCGCCAAATAGGTCTCCTGAAGCTGGCAGTGGGCTCTGCCACACGTGACATCAACAAGATGCCACTTGCCTCCATCGACTCAATCCAAGACCTGAAGGATGTGTTGGCCGAATACTTAACCCCCCACACGAACGTGGACTACGAAAAGGCACCTGTTCCACAGCACCCAGCAGATCAAAGTTGAAACCATGGACGCCTAGGTCATGCGACTCTGCACGAAGATGAAACACTGATTTTGCCAACTACTCCAACAGGAAGGCGCTCCGGTCCCAGATCATAGCGGGGTGTGAATCTCAGACATTCAGGAGGAAGCTGCTGCAGAAGCAGCGTACAGACGAAATCCTGGCGCTAGACACCCAGGTGGAGGGCTTCAACAATCCCATGCCAGGTGACAACATTCACAGGCTACAGCAGGAAAGAAGATCTGATCTAACTCCTATGTTACAAGTGTGGGTTCGAAAAGCCACATGAGGGGACCTCGACAGCAATTGGCCAGCTATGTGTTATGTGTGGCGATGAAGGCCATTTTAAAGGGGTCTGTAGACTGTTCCGCGACAAAGGTAGGGAGCGAATCAGGGAACCGTCCTCCAGCCCCAAATCAAGAGGCAGCCCCTCCTTGGGAACCACCCCAGTTCATCCATGCCAGGACAGACAAACCCAACGCCCCCTGACTCCAAGGGAATCAGGGGATGACAGGCAAAGAAGGGAGAGGAGGGACAGAAGGAGATATGTGATGCGAGCAAGGCTCAAGAGAAGATCAAGGCGCCATGGACGCTATCTGGTGGAACAATCACCGTCGGACTCTGATCCCAACTCGTTGGGACGCAATCAAAAGAAGGCATACGTCTATGCCCTAGGAAAACCGACCGCCACAGCCCACAGCCCTACGACAGAAACAGACAGTGGGTGCGCTCTGAGCTTCAAGACAGCGGCTGATATGGGACTCATCCAAATCCTATAAAACATGGTCCACAAATACATTGACCCTGTTAAAATGATCAACAACCTCTACCCATGCTTATTTAAAGGCATAGGGAAACCAAAGAACCGGTCCATTAAGCTGCACATAGACAACTCCATACGCCCTGTAGTCCAACACTACAGAGGGATCCCAGTCAATATTCAAAAGAAGGTAGAGGATGCGCTACACAAATTGCTTGTGCAGGACATCATCAAGCCAGCCACCGGCTCCACCACCTGGGTCTCCCCCATAGTGCCGGTGCCCAAGAAAGGATCGGAAGCAATTCTATTGTGCTTGGACATGAGGCGCCCCACCAAGCCATACTGAGAGAAAGACATCTGGCCCCACATATTTCAGACATGATTCACCTCTTGAACAGAGCCAAGCTATTCTCCAAGCTAGACCTACAGAAAGGCCATCACCAATTCATGCTTAGCCCAGAGAGCAGGATCATCATCACCTTCGTCACGCATCTGGGCCTCTTCCGCTATAAACGGCTCAGTTTCAGCATGTCCTCGGCCGCAGAAATATTTCAAGCCGAGGTGCACAACATCATTAAGCATATACCAAACTGCCTCAATTATAGCGACGACATCCTGGTCTTCGGCGCAGACACCAACATGCACGATGAAGCCCTCATGAAGGTGTGCAAAGCACTAGGAGGCGGCAAATCTTACCCTCAATTGGGAGAAGTGTGAGTTCCGGAAGAGCACGTTGAAGTTCTTTGGACACATCTTCTCGGAATCAGGCATGACCCCAGATCATGACAAGGTCGCCGCACTCAACGACACTGCACCCCCAGCTAATGTTTCAGAGCTGAGGTCATTTCTAGGGCTCGCCAGCTACTGTACACGCTACATCCAGGATTTTGCGACGGTAAGCGAGCCACTAAGACTCTTAACCAGACAGGACCCCACCTTCCGCTGGACGGAAGAGTGCCAAAAGGCGTTCGAAACCATCCGGGAAAGAGTAGCGAAGGCCGAAGACATGTCATATTATGACCCCAGCCACCAAGCTGAATGGACAGTAGATGCCAGCCCTGTAGGACTGGGTGCCATACTGGTGCAGGTGGACCCAAAAGACCCTTTGAGAACGCATGTTGTCGCTTACGCCAGCCGGAGCCTCTCAGACACTGAACAAGCATATTCACAGGTGGAGAAGGAAGGCCTCGCTGTGGTATGTTCATGCAAACATTTCCATCTTTAAAAACCAGCGGACTTCTTGTCCAGATGGCCCTGGTATGGATGCACGCCAGAACCCTCAGTAGCGGACAAGTATCTTCGGTACCTCATTCACCAAACAACCCCCGAGGGTATAGATATCGTGACAGTGGCTCGAGAGAACGAAACGATCTGGCGTGCCAAATTATCTGTAAAGGACTCGAATCAGGCATGTGGAGGAGAGCCAGAGAAAGAGGGAGAGCTGCCGGGGAGCAGGTGCACATTGAAGTTGAGCGACTGTTACAAGTGAAGGACGAACTGGCCTTGTCTGATAAACACCTACTAAAGGACTGTAAGCTAGTGATCCCGCCATCCCTAAGGGCCAAAGTCATCGAACTCGCACATGAGAAGCACCGAGGGATGGTGTCGACTAAGCGCATTCTGCACCAAAAGTTCTGGTTCCCCAACATGGACTCCCGAGTGGAAGATGCTTTGCAATCGTGACCCACGTGTAGCCTCATCACGCCCAACCGACACCCAGAACCCCCAAGGATGTCCAAGCTTCCCCAAGGCATATGGGAAGCTGTAGCGGCCAACTTATTTGGGCCCATTGAAGGAGGGAAATACGTGCTGGCCGTGATGGACGAGTACTCCTGATATCCAGAAACATCTCATCTCCTCGACAGCAGCTCATCATGTAATACCAGCGCTCGATTGCATATTCTCTGACTACGGCATCCCAAGAGTGCGCAAGAGAGACAACGGTCCCCCCATTCAATGGGCATCAATTCAAACAATTTGCAAATTACCTCGGATTCCATAACCGGAAGAGAACACTGTTATGGCCCCAGGCGAATGGAATGATAGAACGATTCATGGCCAACCTGAAGAGGGCTCTTCAAATAGCCAAGCTCACAGGGCAGCCCTATAAGCAAGTGCTCAATCAACTGATGAGACTACAGGGGCCCTCCCCACAGCACAACCAGGAGAACCCCTGCTGAGGTGATGTTTGGAAGAAACATTCAAACAAGGACCCCGCAGGCCCGACCAGAGGGTCCGCCCGAGAACCTTGACAAGGACCCAAGAGAACGAGATGAAGCCACCAAAGAAGGCATGAAGGAATATGGCAATCAACGCCGAGGTGCAAGAGTGCCCCAGATTGAAGTGGGCAATGTCGCTGTAAAGCAGCCTCAGACCCACAAACACACCTTCTTACAGGAGGAGCCCCTGTTGGTCACGCAGAAGAAGGGGTCCATGATCACGGCACAAGGTACCACAGGATCCATCACTCGGAGCTCCTCACACTTCAAAGGAATTCCCTCCTTAGGATCGCGCCGATTGAGTGGGCGCGTGGTCATCCCCATGGACTATGCCTCGGAATATCCGTATCAAGGGGACCAGAGAGATGGAGGAGTGGGATTAGGGAGGATTCCCTGAGACTGAGGTTAGTTGAAATCCCCCCCCCCCCCGCCGAGTCTGAAACAGGCCACGCCGCTGGATTGAGGAAATGGGTTAGCAAACCCCATCAGACATTCACTGATTGTGAAAGGCCTGGTGACTGTTTAAAAAGGGGGGAGATGTCGCGTTGATGTCTCTGTAGTTATGGGGGGGGGAGCACATGGGAGGGGGGAAGTGACATGCAGGAAAGGGAAGTGGCGGGCGGGGAGAGGCGGGGACAGGCACAGCAAACTTGAATGGAAATAAAGAGGACATATGTTGGAACGCTCCGTCTCTGAGCATTATTTGCTGCACCACGCAAGGGCCCGCTGGTCCACCTCATGCCCTGACACGCAGTGACTTGTTCTGTAGCCAGAAGTCTAAAGAATTTTTTAAAAAAGAAAGAAATCAAATAAGCTTTGCTTATGCTCTAAAAACTCAGTAAGCTGTTCTTCGGGCCAGCCTTTTAAATTAGCAGTATTGTGTAAGGTAGTCAGACAGGGCAAAGAGCCAAGCTTCAAGGCGGCAGCAGCAGAGTGGATTAAACACCAGTGACAGACAACTTTAACAAAACCACTTAATGCGGCCGAGGCATGAGAGAAACCTCAGCGAGGAGGAGGACAGCGTGCGAAGGTTATCGCAAAACAGGTCAGTGTTTGCTGATGCCGCTGAAAATATAACAAATGGATGCAAGCAATGGATTTGCATGGTGCAGCGCCAGAAATGGGAAATCAATACTACTGAATTATGCACAAAGAAAATATAGCACTGTCATGTAGAGTTCCAGTTAAATCCCCAACAGAGAACACAATGGGGCTCAAGGCCGCACTGTTCAAAGAGCAGATATATGATGCTATGAGTGGATCACATACTTATTACCGAAATTAACTTTACTGCACTAACAATATCGTCCCAACATAGCATCCAGAAAGCATTCCAGCAGAAGGATTACTTTCAAATTTCAATGACCAAGCTTTTCCTTGTTGCGGCAGAAACAGAAAAATACAAATGACTTCCTCCCCTCCGATACGTTATGCCGCACAAATGTTGGGGGAAAGTGGCATGCATGCAAATAATGAGCTAACAGATAATCCGTTGTATGGATTTAATATAAATAAATATTATATATTGTACGTGCACAGATATATGATTGCAAAAATGCATATTCGCCATTGTAGTTGTGAAAGCTTGGGCATATTTTCTCAAAGGGGACCCGAGGGCTCTGGCAAATCTCCTCGCGAGATTCAGGTAGGTTGGCAGGTTGCTGCAGATATTTCTTCCAGTCAGAATCTGCCGGAATTCAGGTTCAGATCCATAATTAGTCAGGGAAATTGGGGCAGGTTTGGGCTGACCTGTGTATAAAAAAATCATGCACCCAGTAACTGAAAAGGCTTAAGGGAGGAGGAGATAGTTTGGGGAAAAGAGAGGGATTGGGTGCGACTCTAATAAATGGAGTCCTGTGTATCTTTCAATATCTTCATAGTAGGATGGCATATTCAACTCTGCAGTAAGATACCTGAATAGATGAATTCACCTACCACGCAGATCTGTCTCCAACCTGCATACCCCAGGTTTGAATATGGATAAGAACTCAGTCTTTCATCCTTCTGAAGTTGATCCAATTAGTAAAGTTGAAATTGTAAGATTACATGCCAGACCAGTAGAGTCACATGTTAGGCATGCCTGGGTCTGCTTTCCATCAGTCAGATGTCGACACTTTGTATTTATATTCTAATTCAGGGAATTCATAACGCAGATGGACATCTGAAAAGCCTATAGGGCTGGAGAAGAGTCAATCGTGCATTAGGGGTGCACAAAGGTTCAACCTGCTGAGTGTGGTTCAAAAGGACTACTGCGTTTATTTTATAATAGGGAGTGTCTGTGGTTGCACGCCAATGACCTCAGAAAGGCCAGTAGGGCTGAGACGGTGTGTCACATGACAAGCATTCATGATGTAGAGGGACGTTCACTAAAGATATACCATTTCGCCAAATAGGATTACAATGTTATGAGCTCTGTACCCAGTAGGTGAACTAAGTTACGTGACCTGCAGGTTTAGCAGGATTTTAAAGTGTTAGCAAGGCCTGATGACGTTTATCAGGCAGGTGTCCAAGTACATTTCCTTGGCATTTCTTTTGCGATCAGATCATTCAAGGGAAGGGCAATGGTGCATAACCCTCGTTAATAAGTAGTACTCAATGAGGCCAAGGAACACTCACGTGAGGCTGAGCAGTATGAATACCTCAGTCCTGTACCACTTATACTTTGTCATTATGTGGCTGTCTTACTGCCAATCTCGTGGCATCCTAGTTGAGTCATAGTACCCTGCGCTATTTGGCTTTCAAGACTTGCTAGTCAAGCCAATATTCTGCATGGCCTGTATCACCTGTTTCAGATGAGATCCTTTTCCGTGGTGTGGATGAGTACTGACACATCTAAATAGGCAATACTGACCTTTTCCAAACTAGGTAAGAGCTGGTTTACCATACTATGCTTTAAAAACGAAATGTCTTTACCACCAACCAAAGAGATTGACCATGAACGGAAAGTCCCTTTATGGTGTGGTAAATGCTGACCTCTCCTTTACTTTGGCAGTTAGGCCAATTTCGCGATAGCAACCTGCTCACAGAATGAAGTGCAAATTTGTCTTGGTCATGGAATTGACCCCACTTTAGTCCACACAAAAGCGTCCCATTGCTGGACATTTTAGGAACCAGGAGCACAAAGGTCGTCCATGGGCTAGGAGACAGCTCAATGACCCTATGGCCAACATCTGAGACTTCCTCCTTTATGGTGTCCCACACCTTGTCAGCCACCCAGTGAATTCTGCTTTTCACTGGCTTACTTTTTCCTGCATTAATATCATGGACACCAGTCTGTGTGACATGGAATAAGCAAGAACAACCCTGCAATGTGGCTCAAAAAGCCTTGATAATCTTGAATTGCTGTTCTGTCAGGTCAGAGGAGATGTGCATACCCTGTGGCAATGGAGACCATTTGTGGCTTGTGTGTGAAATAAGTTCAGGAAAGGACCAGTTGACTCTTCAAACGCAGTCTGTCAAGCAATACAACATGGCACCCTGCTGTCAAGTGGTTTCAGTCTGTAGACATAAGAGGCCCTACATGTCGATCTAACCCTCTAGGTTACCCTCCCCTTCACTCAGAAGACCCGAGACAGAATGGCCAAAACAAAGCACAAACTGACCCCTCCTCTATTCTGTGGCACCTCCCAGTAGGCAACCACGTGCATGGCAGCAGAACATCCCATTTTTATTGTCAGGTGCGCTTCCAAAGCACTGTTCCTGCCTTTCAGGCTTTTGTTGAATCTCTCCACGTGCCCATTGGATTGGGTAATGGAAAGTTGTACCGAACTTCTAAGTCACTCTAAAAACCTTCCAAATGGCCTTCGTATATGCACATATGAATTTGGAGCCTCTGTTAGAAAAAAGACTTCCTTGAAGAACACACCACATGAGAGAATATGCATATCAGAGCCTTCACCCCCACAGTAGCTTTGGATACTTGGGAGGACTGGTTTGGGCATGAAACACTATTGCCAAAATGTACCAGCTCCCTTAGGTGGTTTGGGTTCTGAAGGACTCACAATATCCCTACCTATTCTCTCAATAGACAGGCAAATAACTAGTGGAATTATGGGGCTTTGCTGCCCCACCTGACTTTCCAGAAGCTTGGAAAGTATGACAGGAGAACACAAATTCCTTGATATTAATGGCCCATTGGGGTCAGTAAAAATCAGCGGACAACTTGTCAACTACATTGGTCATTCCTAAGTGACCAGCCAAAGGAATGTCGCGAGCAAGTCCATTAGAAACCTCATGTGGCACTGGAGTAACAAGCAATCTCTGGCCATCAGCTACCTCAGAATTCTTGTGTTCACTATACAGGAGACCTTTCCTCCTTTGCATATGGAGTAACAGAGAGGCTTCCCCCTGTGACTGCTCCTCTGCCTGCTTTCGCAAATCTGCCAGATTGGAATCATCTCTGAGCCTAGGAAATGACAGCCTTACTTGGTACTGGGGCTGATGAAAACGCACTCACTTCTGGCAGGCCACACTGGTCTCAAGCTACTGTGTCCTCCATCTCGGGTTCTTTTTCTACACTAGTTGGCAACCCTGAGATCACAGGGGCCTGTGTTATACAACAGTGGGCCCTTCAATGGCCGCTGGGCCCTCTCCCGCTGGAACAGGCGCATCAGTGGGCTTAGGACCTGAAATAGGGGCTAATAGGGTGTCCAGTCTCATGCCCTCTCCTGCAGAGATTACACACTCACACAGATGGCTTTCAGGACACTGGGCCTCATCACGAGTTGGGCGGCATCCCAGCGGTATTACCGCTGGGATACTGCTGGGGCTAATAGTGTTACCACCAAACCCCCAGCGTCATTAGCGCCGGATTATGGGTTTGGCAGAATGGTCATTCTCCATTCCCCATTGAGCCCATTTGGGAATTCCCCATTGGGCCCAATAGGGAATTTTCAGCGCAATCAACGTCAGCGGTATTACCTCGTGGTAATTGTACCGATAATCAGCAAATTCCCGGTGCATTTACCCCCAGTTCAGAGCTACGGCCTTCATTTTAGGCCACAATTCGGCCCACTCTTTCCTTACCTACTTCTTCCGGTCTCTAGAGGGTTCACAGGGTTGTGCAGGCTGACTGTTTTCTACAGGACAGAGCGACATCCATATATTTGCATTATTTAGTAACTCAATCATGCCTTGTTCAATACTTCATGCCAAACACACCAAAAGGAAGAGCTCATCTTTTGGTGCTGCTGGAAGCCGCTTGATGTCCCTACCTGTCCAGGGACTTTGACAACTAAAAGTGAGTAAAACGATCCCCAAATATTTAAACAAAAAGGTCCCAAGAATTAAATACCAGTTAGCAATTAAAATTATTTTGAGAAACACGGCTTACATATGTCACTGAAAGGGGGGAATATAGTACAAGGGGCATGTGCTTTGTGATTGATCATTAAAATTGAAACCCTTGGGAGCTTGATCATAACTAAAACTTTGGGGTCTCTGGAAGCCATAGACATCCCCAATTGAAGTGTGGAATGACAAGCCCTTGCGATTGGTTTCTGCACAGATGAAGTAATTGAAATCTATTCCTTAATGAACATATGGAAAAGGGGTGTTCAGTGGGTGGACCAGATCCCTTGAGATGGAGAGTTAGGTGCTGCTGTCCCAGTATTCCGAAAAGAAACAATTTCTGAAACCAACCTTTAAAAATTGGTTTGCCACCAACACAACACTACAATGATATCCAATTGGATCTATGCCCAAGCTCTAACCAACAGTTTGTCACTGAGTGTGTCAAACATTTTAGATTTGAATCAGTCCTACAATCCTGGAATAATATCCTAAAGACAATATTTTTCTCTGATGGCAATACTTGTCAATGGTTTCAGAGTAATCAAAGTCTATGGTTTTGTTTCATACTTTGTGTGAACTGTTTTATCTTTTTGAATCAAACAATGTCAATTTTCTATCTACAATCCAATTATGCGCTTATTGTCTGGAATAATCATTGTTCTATGTGGCATTGGTGGGTTCAGTCTGGACATTTCTTTATTGGAATATGGCAATTTGTTGCTGTGCATCAAGGAGGAAAGCAGCAGAACGATTCTTCCAAAGTGTTACTGGCCCAGTACCACTTACATCCGTGATCTGCCTTCACTCATGTATGTGATTAATTGCAGCACATCAACTTGATGCCCTGTGTCGGGGGGAATTCTACCGGAGTCGGCTGGGCCATCCGCGGACCTCCGGGCAGGGAGGCCCCAACTCCTCCCGTATATCCCAAAAAATTGAGTATGAGACACACGCAAGAAGCAAGGTAATTCTGCTGTTTATTAAACAAAACGGCAGGGATGGGTCAAGGATCGTACGCGTCCGCCTTGACACTCTCTCCATCGTGGGGCTCGCAGGCCCTTTTTACCTTAGTATGACGCGCTACTTGCGTCCCCTGGGAAAGTTTCGCAAAAAACCTATTGCGACTCTGGATTGGCTCCTCGAGTGGTAGGGTTAGTATAACATACGTATAGAGAGCATTATTAGTGGTCGAGGGTTAGTCAGGTGGTATACTTGGGTTGTCCCTTCAAATTGATACATGAAAATTGTTACATGAAGACCCCTGAGGATTGGTCAATGTTAATGGCGTCAGTGATAAGAGCCCCATGTTCTGATTGGTCCACACACCAGCCCCCCAGTCTGGGACCATCGCTGTTCCCAGCTCGCGGTGCACCTGTCATTTGCAACAATGTTTCACTATGGGTATGTGCAGACAATGTGAAGATTTATTCATATGCTGGAAGGCCGACTACTCCCACCGCCGCAGATGTCCATTGAGTCGCTTAATTGTATCTGCCTGTGTCTTGAAACGAGGGATCCAGGTGCCTCCCTCCTCGTAGGCCTGGCACCCTGTCAGGTTCGGCTCGGTCACGTGAGGTGGGACCGTGGTTGAGGCAGAATTCTGCACAATTAATATTGCATTTTCCACTGTGTGCCTGGTTTAATTTGCAGGTGTGACCTTGGCGTCGGCTTGCGGCATGCAAGTTTGCAACATTGTGCCCTTGACTGTCTGCTTTCGCCGGGCTCATTCTGCAGGGTCAGCAACTGTACTCTTGCTCATTCAATGTTCATGGAAGCTCTTGCTTGCGGCCTAATTGGGCCTGGTGTATAGGTGGAGCCGTTTGGTTCACAGGCGCTTTAGGTTATGGTATCATGTTGCTTTTATCCCCAGTATCGTGTCTTCGTTATATTTCTCATTATGGCACATGGGTTTAGGAGAAGCGTGAGTAAGCTTTTTAGATGAGTTCATTGCGCGTCTTGCGTTTCTGCATTTTAAAAAGCCTATGTGAAAAATAATAAAGATGCGCGTCAATGGGTGTGTCCGTCACCTACGTCATAGCACTGAGTATGTTCTTCGTGTGGATTGGAGTGGGAGTGTCCAGTGTGTATGTTTGCACGGGTGTGCTGACCGTTGGCTAGGTCGTCATGGCATCTCTAACGATGTGTTGATTTAGTGCTGGATGGTTCAGTCGAGTCCATCCATGCCGCAGGCATCGGCATGGGCAGGGCAGGCTGGTGGGCACGCGGGTGGGCACATCCGTATGTTCCTGTACCAGGGTATCTGGTCGTCTGGTAGATGGGCAAACTCCTCTCGTGGCGGGTGCCTGGGCCGTGATCCTCTAGGCCAGGGGTGAGAGGGGATTGGTGGGAGCCTTTTGTTCCATTCTCCCACTTCAGTCCCCCCTCTGGTCGACTTGTCGACCACAAACATATCCTTTTCCTTATCTCCTCTCCCTCTCCATATTTTAGTTACTCCTCCCAAATGTCCATAGTGGTTAACATGGTCTTCAAATGACCAATACATATATACACACAGGTTCCTCCAGGTGTGCAGTATACCCACTTCCCTATGTAGCTCCTTGGGTTTCTTGGGTTTTCGAGCTTCACAGATGGTGGGTCCAGGTGGTTGGTGATGATCTGGTTGCGCAACTTCTCTCTCTCTTTTATTATTGTGCCTGTGTGTTGGCCGTCATCTGCTGGCATCAAGGGGTGCATACCAACCATTTCGATCATCTCGTCTGTGGTGCGTGCCTTCCGGGCCTTCCAAAATCTTATTATGATCAGTGCAGCTCCAGCCAAGCTAATGCATCCAACTATAATCTTCAGTCCATCTGACAGCCAAGATGGCATCCACGACCATAACATCGAAAACCAGCTGTCATCCTTTTTCACACCTTTACTTTCATCCATCATTTTGGAGTGCATCTGGGCCAATTGTGACACTGCTTCTGTCAATGTACCATTGTCAGCATCGTTAGCAGGAATGAATGTGCAGCATGATTGTCCTATCTTTGCGCAAACTCCTCCTTCCAGTGCTGTGAGGAGGTCCAGTACATATCCGTTCTGTAGTGCTACCATCCTTACTGCTCGCAGTTCCTCTTTTATTGAGTTGAATCCATTTACTGTAGAATTAATTGTCATCATTAGTTCCCACCTAGTTATCTGGAGCCATTTTGCGTTTGCGTAAGCCTGTAGTCCCGGATGTATTATTGAGGAGAAGAACATTGCTGCTCTGCTGAATAGTCTGTGTTCTGGCGGGATTGAAGTGAGTGCTGTTTCCGACCTTCCCCATAGGTAATTCAGTGAATGCTCTTGATGTTGGCGTTAGAGGAAGGCGCATTTGACGTCCGGTAACCACCTCGTGAGGGGTGAGGTGGTGGTCGGAGCCTGGTCTATTCCTCAACTCAAATAGGGCTAGCGGAAGGCAATACAACCAACTCTTCTTTGTTGTTTGCTGTATTTTTGCAATTGTTTCTTTTAGTAGGCCATTCAGGCGTTCGCATATACCGTTGGCCTGCGGGTGATATGCACATGCAAATTTATGTTTGATGTTCAGTAAGGATGTGATGTGCTGGAACATTTCATTGGCGAAATGCGGGCCATTATCTGACCGCAGTACCTCGCACACTCCCCACCTGGGGAAGACCTCCCTCACTAGAAATTTAGCTGCTCTGAATGCATCTGGGTGTGAGCAGGGTCCTGCTTCAAACCACCTGGAGAATGGGCATACTACTACAATCATATACCTATTTCATTCACATACGTTGATCATATCAACATAGTCAATATGGATGTGTAGGAAGGGTCCCTCTGGCCAGGGTATAGTACCTTTTATCACCTTCAGCGTGTGACCGGCCGTGAACTGTTGACATGTGAGGCAATTGCTGATAAAATGTACACATGGGAATTTAACTCGGGGCAGAACCAATCTTCCCTAATTCGTGCTGCAATGACCTCCTTGCCTGTGTGGGCTGGGTGGTGTAATTGGCTCAGGGCGGTGTTCAATAGTGCCAATGGCATTACCATCTTTCCAGTGTTACCCTGGCACCATAGTGCGTCAGTTGGTGACATTGTACAACCTCTTTTTACCCATATTTCTTTTTCTGCCATTGGTGCAGCCGCTTGTAGCTCCATTATCTGTGTGGCTGGGAGATGGGTGTACCCTTCTCTTATCAACATCTCTTTAGCTATCCCCCTCCCTCTCTCTGACTCTGGGGGGTTCCATATCTCACCAAAATATGCAGCATACTTCGCATGTGTGTCTGCATTTCCTTTTGAGATATGATCTTCTCCATTAGTGTGTGTGGTGCATTTGACCAAGGCTAATTCTTGGGGGTCATTTATTACTTCAATTAGTTCAGCCAACAAGAGAGCATGTCGCACTGGAGTGCCGTCAGCTCTCCTAAACCCTCTTCTCCTCCATTTGGACAATCCTGAGTGGACAGTAGACGTGACATATGCGCTGTCAGAATATATGGTCACTCATTTGTCAAAGTTTTCCTTCAACGCCAAGATCAGTGCAACTAATTCAGCTGCTTGAGCAGAGTAATGCTGTGCTAATTGTACACATTTAATCGCCACACACACCGGTACCTCTGTCATTTTTACCACTGCTGCCCCAGTTCTCCTTATCCCATCACTTTGGTCAATTGTTGATGACCCATCAATGAACAAGAGCTCACCTCCATCTAGTGCGTTCTCTTCAACCTTTCTAGTACATGCGAACATTTCAGTAGTCTGCGTACAATCGTGTGCATAGTCTCCTTCCTCATTACTTCTGCTATAAACCTTGCAGGGTTAACCGTGCTGCATCTAACAATTGATAGTTCTGGCCTAGATAAGATGATCTCATAACCTGACGCCCTCTGCGTGGTTAGTGTGGACTTAGGCTTGTTCAATATTGCAAATAGTGCATGTTCCACAAATAGTGTGGTTGGGCACCCCATGGTTATTGCTGATGCTTTCTCTACCGCAAAGGCAGCTGCGGCGAGACCTTGTTCGCAAGGGAAATGTCCTAACATCACAGGATCCAAGTGGCCGCTGTAAAACGCTACTGGTTTGTAGCCCATGCTTGTTTTTTGAGCCAGCACTGCCTTCATCACTGCTGAGTCGCAATGTGAAAATATAAAGAATGGTCGTTCATAATTTGGGGTGGCCAGTACCGGAGCAGTTGATATTGCATCTTTCAGTTCATCAAAAGCCTTTTTCATTTCCATTGTCCACCCCAACTTTTTCTCCCCTTTGTTAGCTTCTTTTAATGCCTCAAGTAGGGGTCCTATGTACGAGCTGTAGTCAAATACCCAGGCTCTACAGTAGTTGCACAGTCCCAGGAACTGCTGTAGTTCCCTCACTGTTTGTGGCAATGGCGTTTTTGAAATGGCCTGTGCTCTTTGTGGTGCAATCTTTCTTCCGTATTGGGATATGAGCTGACCAATGTAAAGTGCCTGTTCCTGACAGTACTGTAACTTTTCCTTGTCTACCTTGTAACCTTTTTCGGCCAATATTGTCAGCATCTTTAATGAGTCGTCTCTGCACCTTCCTTCGTTTGTTTGTGCTGCAAATTATTATGTCATCAACATACTGCAACACTGTGCTCTCCACTTCAACGTTACCCAAATCCATCTGTATTACTCTGTTGAATATTGAGGGTGACTCACAGTACCCTTGTGGCAATCTGGTGTGTTTCCACTTTGTGTTTCTGTAAGTGAAGCTTGTCAGATCTTGTGAGTCTGGGTGCAGGGGTATTGAGAAAAAGGTCTATCACTGTAAATCGTGATGCCTCTGCTGGAATGCCGCACAATATTGTGGCTGGGTTTGCTGCTATACGGTGTTCTGCTTCCACTATGTTGTTCAAAGGCCTGAGGTCCTGTATGAAGCGCCAAGAGCCCCCTTTAGCCTTGCGCACTGGGAATACAGCTGTGTTGCATGGTGATACTGATGGGACCAATATGCCATTATTTATAAGGGCCGTTATTGTTTCATATATGCCCTCATCTGCCTCTTTCGATAGTGGGTACTGTTTCACTCTGGGGAGTATTGCACCCTTTTTCAATTTTATTCTTACTCCCCCTATGCTTTTTATGCACCCCACGTCATAGGGACTAGTAGTCCATAATGATGTGGGTACTTTTGCCATATCCTCCTCAAAGAAGGGAACTGGGGTGGATGTGGGTGCCTCAAGTGCCATTGCAATTTTCTGTGCCACTTGTTTGTACGTCACTCTTAGCCATATTTCTACACTCATCATAAACACCATTTCACCTTCTTCCTTTTCTTCTGAGAAGAGCTCCTCATCTGACACCTGGGTGAGTCTACAACCCTCTGCTAGTGCTATCACTGCCCTCCATGCTCTTCCTTCTCTGTCTTGGGCATGTACTGCAATGTAATCAGCAGTTGCTATTATGCTCTATGTTCACTGAAATCACCTTTCCTTCTGGTTCATTTGCTGGCGTTTCTGGTCTAAACAAATAGGCTGCTGGCCTCCTCCAGATCTTTCCTTCTATCCCTGGCATCCATGCAAATGCCATGTCTGGAACAGTTCACCATCTACTGGCTCAGCCCTAATCACTGTCTGTCCACAGTATGCTTGCATAATTTGTCGTGCAGTAAGCATGTTAATTCCTGGAGTAGAGCAAATTATGCCGTCCTCCGTAAAGGAGATTGTCATATTCAGCCTGCTCATTATATCTCTCCCCAGTATATTTACTGGTGAGGCCTTAGAATACAAAAGTGGGACTGACATGTCATAATCCCCTATTGATAAGGGAATGTTATCAGTAAAGGGACCCAACCCCCTAGCCGCAGAGAATCCTTGGGTGTTCATGACTTCACCTGACATCTTAAATTTACCTTGCCTTATGCAAGACCGGGTCGCCCCGGTGTCAACAAGGAATGATAATTTTTTGTCACCTATCGTTACCTCTATGCGTGGTTCCTCCGTACTATTAGGTGTTACCGACAGGATGGGACACACCAAGGCCGTCTGTGGGCTGTCCTATTGGGGGTATAATGATTGACCACTTCCTGTGTAAGGGTTGTGTCCCAGGACCGTCACCCTACCCAGTTGTGTTTGCTGTAGTTGTGTATTGATAGAGGTTATGTTATTGTCTTGGATTTGTGCAGGTTGCTGTACTTGGGGTTGTTGGGTTATCGCTACCTGTTGTTGTGGCAGTTAATATGTCTGTGGCTGTTGTGTTACTAGTTGTTGCTGTCCATTTCCCTGTTGCAATGTCTGCTGTTCCTGTGTGTGCCCTTGTTGTCCCTGTTCACTCCATGATGGTGTGCCTGGCCTCACTCTACATGTGCGTGACATGTGCCCTACTAATCCACAAATCCAACACACCGGTGGTTCCCTATTCTGCCATGGAAAGCTTCCTATGTTGTCCTGGTATACTGGTTGCCCGGTGGGGTAGTAATTTCTAAGTCCTCCCACCTGCTGCTGTGTGTTATATCCGTATCCTCTCCCTCTCATTATTCCTCCCCTCCCCCTGTTGTAATTATAATACCCAGCTCCTAGCGTTGAGTATCCTCCTCCCATGTTAGTCGTGTATGGTTGGAGTGGCGGCAGCTGTTGTGTTACAGTCTGTGATGATTGTATTTGGGAGTGATCTTGTGCAGGCACTACTTGTGTGGGGCTTTGAGTCATTGTTGCAGGTGTGGTTATTAGTGCGCCTTCCATCGTATATTTAGTAAGTTTTTTCTGTACTAATTTAGCCTCTTCCGTTTTTCTATCCTCTTCCTTTTGTTTCATCTTTTCTTGCCATGTCCTACAATGATGCACTATTGTCAGTTGTATTTCTGGCCATGCTTTTGCTTCCATCCCCACTACTTTCTTCAGTTGTTTCTGAACTGCTTCTGGGAGCCCTTGTACAAGTATATGGTAGAATATTGCTGGTGTCTTGTCCCATTGTTCTCTAGTTTCCATGCGCCACTTCTCTTGAATTTCCTGGATATAATCAACAGGATATTCATTCTCACGCATCTTGCGCGAGGTAATTGCTCCTATGTCTGATGTGTCTGGATACTGTACCCTCAGTGCCTGCCATAATGCATGTCTGCAGTTTGCGAATGGTGCCCCATCGTGTGATGCGTTTGTTATTGTGACCCCAGGGAAGCCCGCTCTCTTCCAGATGTCATCCGCTGCATCCCCTAATATTGATATTAGAAGGCCCTTTACATCCCCCACTGCCAATTTCTGTCCTGCGGTGTGTTTTTCCATTTCATATATCCATTTACCCGCACCTCCACTTAATGATGGGAGCCTGCACTTTATATTTTCCTTGTCTGCATGCTTCCAGGGGACGTATTGTGGTCCAACCCCTCCCCTCTCCAGAAGTGGCATTAGTTTGTGTCCTTGTTGGCCCTTTGGGTCCCACACAATCGAATCCGTACACCCCTCCTCTTCTTCCCCGTCTTCTACGTCGTCAATGGGGTCCACATTGCTCGTAACTTTTTCTCCTCCCTTTCTTTTATCATTTCCTCTATTTAATGTGGGCGTGTGTATTCGTTCTCCCTGCCTGCGTCTAGGGAGGTCTCTAAGCCTACCTGCATAGGGTGTTAATTCGTTTGGGAAGGGCGCGAGTTTAGATGGGCATGTTGCACGTAATGAGCGTGAGGTAGTGGAGCATGTAGGACGGGATGGTGACGGTGTGGCTGCATGTGTATGCCTTTCCGCTATTCCTTGCTCTTCCTCCTCACTTCCCTCCAGTTCTTCCTTTCTCCTGCAGATCCATGGTGATTCTCTGTTTGTCCGGGTGATGTATAATTTATCTAAGCTTTCCCTTTCACTGTCTCTCCCTTCCTTCTCTATCCCTTCTCCTTCCTCACTGCAAAAGTCCTCCATTAATGGCAACCCCCAATCTGTCTTTTTCCCCCTAATCGTTACTGTTTTTAAGTCTATTAGATCCGTTCCTCCATTGTCTTCTTTGCCAATTGCTCCCCTTTGTGCTGATGTGGTTGCTACTTCTGTGTCTCTGTATACATACCTCCTTACTTCACTCCCCCCTCTCCTTCCTTCTCTTTCCCCTTCATTTTTCTCTGCTATTTCTCTACCAATTTCCTCTTTTCTTTTTCAATTCCTCCATTACTTCAATACTCATCTTTTCCATTATCTTTTCTTCTTCTTTCTTCCTTTCCCATTTTGCTCTTTCCCACTCTAATATACTCTATCATCCTTCTTTATTCATATTTCCTTGTCGTTTCTGATAGTAATCTTCTCCATATTTCCATTTCCTTTTCTTCCTCTTCTCCTTCCCTTTTCTTCTCACGCAGTGCTGCTCTGGATACCCTTTCTGCTTCTCTCTTTCTCCTCAGTTCGTTCCCTCATTTTGTCCAACTCATCCTTGCTTTCTTTCCTTTTCCGTGCTCTCTCTCTTTCCTCTCTCTGGAGCTGCTTGATCAGTGTATTCTGCTCATCCCTTAATTCTGCTAATCGTTCTTCCAAAATCTCTTCCTTCTGTCGCAACAGCTCTTCCCCCTTTCTTTTCCCCTCCTCCCCTTTCCTTTCACTCTTCCTGGTGTCATCCTCGTCCATTTTCCTTATTACCTCCTCCTCTTCTTCTGTTAATGAACCTCGTAATTTTAATAATACCTGCGCAGCTACCCACTCATCCTCTCCTATTCCTGCGATCCGTTCCTCGCCAATCCCCCCTTCCCCTGCGGGCATTTTCGTGCAGGCTGATCCCGTCGTGCTACTCTGCTCCCTTCCTGTGTGGCTACCTGTGGCTGTATATGGTGGCGGGCTGTATGCCGGGTTCGAGTACCCCTCAGCCGCCCTTAATTGAACCATATCTCGTAGTTCTGTTAAAGGATATAACCCCCCCTTCCTCCTTTTTCACCACCTTCGCTAGGGGTATATCGCCGTTCTGTTCCTTTTTTATTTCCTTTTCGCTTATGTTGTTACTCTTCTCTCCTCTCCTCTCTCTTCTCCGTTCGCCGTGTTCTGTGCCTTCACTCTCTTTCGCCCCATTCTCTCCTTCCACCTTAATCTTCTCTTCCTCCGTTGTTCCTCCCCTTGTATGTATTATGCAGGTGGTTTAATAGTGAATGTTGGATATATGGATCGAAGCTACCATTAGGCGGCCATGGTGTCGTCATTTTGTTGTCCGTCCCCTGTGTCCATTCTATGCTATACTTGATCAGTTTCTCCCTATGGGGTGACAATGTTTTACATATGTGTTGTAGCGGGGTAGTGAGGGTGTTCCCCCAACCTCCCGATCCTGCCCCGTATGACATAGTAGCTCTTCACTTGTTATCCTTCCACTATTTGGTAGCGGTTATCTTACTGACAGTTTGTAATATACAGCCTTATATCTTTTACCTGGCCCCGTAAGTTTGGGGACTTGCGATAGTCCGCTAAGGGAAATTAGTAAAATATAGCATTTACATTTGTATATTCTCTTCTTTCTTTTCCTCCTTTGCAGAACACCCTTACGGCCCCCTGCGGCCGAGGTGCACGTAGCCCCCTGCGGCTGCGTGCCCCTTGTGACGTTCTTATACAGCCGTCCCACTTTCACTTGCTCCTCCTCCCTCCTTTACACTTGCCGTGGCCGGCGTTCTCCGTGCGCAGCCACGTCCCCCTTTTCGCCTGCCCCCGATCAACTCACTAACCTTTACCTCCATTTCCACTCCCTTACCACAACTCTCTTCCCCACCACTCTCGAAAATAAATATGCCTTGTGGTCGAGATATCCTATGAAAGCCCTACTGGTGATGTCACCGATCTCTTCAAACTACTGGTAAGTTCTTCATATGTTTTTTTAAGTTCAAAATACACTTGCAATCTACCCCCGTTAACCCCACAGCTGTCTTCCTGTCACGCCTGGAACAAGGTAATCAACAATATAATCGGACTGCGCACGCTGCGTCGCCTCGCGTGTGATACGCCCCTCGACAGGAGGGCTTAACCAGCCAATTATCTTCCGTATCGGGCAACCAGCTAGCTATCGCCTACAGGGAAGCGTCATCTATCTATCCAGTTTCCTGCTCGATCAATAGGGATCCTCATCTACTCATTGATCAATAATTACCAAATCGTAGGAAACTGTGCACACACACACCCTTACACGTGGTCGTGACCTAGGCCAATCAGTGTCTCCGAGCGGCTGCACGTGATGTTTTCGTGCTCCGCCCCCTTCTCTCCCGTAACGTAGCCGACTGCTCTCGCACTTGTCCGGCTACCGTTCATTTCATTGCCAACACTAACTTATCAAACCTTCGCCGCGCACCTGTGCAACACCTCCCGCCTCCCGCATTCAATTCCTCCCCCCTCCCTTACAATTTCACATTGCTTGTTGTGCGTGGCATACTCACCAAGTGCTCTTGATGCGGGGCCGCTCGACTGCGTGCACCCCTCCAAGCGGCTCGCCACCTCCCCTCGTCTGGACCACGTCTGGACACTCGTCAACCGCGGGCAGGATACTTCTCAACCGGCTCCCGAAGGCCAATATCCGGATTGCGCTGTCCGGTCTTCTCGCAGTTCCGCGATGGTCCTGTAGTCCTCAAAAGGGGGCAGCGGCAGAGGGGGCCGCGCCGCCGGGCCTCCTCGCAGCGGGAGTACTCGGAAAAATAAAATAAAAGCAGACCTCAAACAGATCTCAGCAGTGCCTCCAACTTGTCGGGGGGAATTCTCCCGGGGTCGGCTGGGCAGTCTGCGGACCTCCGGGTAGGGAGGCCCCAACTCCACCCGTATATCCCAAAAAATTGAGTATGAGACACACGCAAGAAGCAAGGTGGTTCTGCTGTTTATTAAACAAAACGGCAGGAATGGGTCAAGGATCGTACGCGTCTGTCCTGACACACTCTCTCCATCGTGGGGCTCGCAGGCCCTTTTTACCTTAGTATGACGCGCTACTTGCGTCCCCTGGGAAAGTTTAGCAAAAAACTTATCGCCACTCTGGATTGGCTCCTCGAGTGGTAGGGTTAGTATAGCATACGTATAGAGAGCATTATTAGTGGTCGAGGGTTAGTCAGGTGGTAAACTTGGGTTGTCCCTTCAAATTGATACATGAAAATTGTTACATGAAGACCCCTGAGGATTGGTCAATGTTAATGGCGTCAGTGATAAGAGCCCCATGTTCTGATTGGTCCACACACGAGCCCCCCAGTCTGGGACCATCGCTTTTCCCAGCTCGCGGTGGACCTGTCATTTGCAACAATGTTTCACTACGGGTATGTGCAGACAATGTGAAGATTTATTCATATGCTGGAACGCCGACTACTCCCACCGCCGCAGATGTCCATTGAGTCGCTTAATTGTATCTGCCTGTGTCTTGAAACAGGGGATCCAGGCGCCTCCCTCCTCCTGGGCCTGGCACCCTGTCAGGTTCGACTCGGTCACGTGAGGTGGGACCGTGGTTGAGGCAGAATTCTGCACAATTAATATTGCATTTTCCACTGTGTGCCTGGTTTAATTTGCAGGTGTGACCTTGGCATCGGCTTGCGGCATGCGAGTTTGCAACATTGTGCCCTTGACTGTCTGCTTTCGCCGGGCTCATTCTGCAGGGTCAGCAACTGTACTCTTGCTCATTCAATGTTCATGGAAGCTCTTGCTTGCGGCCTACTTGGGCCTGGTGTATAGGTGGAGCCGTTTGGTTCACAGGCACTTTAGGTTATGGTATCATGTTGCTTTTATCCCCAGTATCGTGTCTTCGTTATATTTCTCATTATGGCGCATGGGTTTAGGAGAAGCGTGAGCAAGCTTTTTAGATGAGTTCATTGTGCGTCTTGCGTTTCTGCATTTTAAAAAGCCTATGTGAAAAATAATAAAGATGCGCGTCAATGGGTGTGTCCGTCACCTACGTCATAGCACTGAGTATGTTCTTCGTGTGGATTGGTGTGGGAGTGTCCAGTGTGTATGTTTGCACGGGTGTGCTGACCGTTGGCTAGGTCGTCATGGCATCTCTAACGATGTGTTGATTTAGTGCTGGATGGTTCAGTCGAGTCCATCCATGCCGCAGGCATCGGCATGGGCAGGGCAGGCGGGTGGGCACATCCGTAAGTTCCTGTACCAGGGTATCTGGTCGTCTGGTAGATGGGCAAACTTCTCTCGTGGCGGGTGCCTGGGCCGTGATCCTCTAGGCCAGGGGTGAGAGGGGATTGGTGGGAGCCTTTTGTTCCATTCTCCCACTTCACCTGTATAGAATGTCATGGCACAATAAGAGCTGCCAGCCCGCCCCCAACACCTCTTCCACTCCCCAACCCACAATCGGGGCCTGCTCCTAGGACCTGGTACACGCAATTCAGCAATCAAACACCCTCCTTCACTCTTCATTCACTCTCACATTCACACACATGCAATAGCATTCAGACGGCAATCATTTTTCATTCACTCTCACGATCACAAACATGTATCAGAAGTCATATGGCATTCATCATTCATCCACTCTCACATTCACCAGTGCTGCACACCCATACAGCATTCATAAGCTCTCTCAATCACACATGAACCCTAACATGCACTCTCCCATTCACGCACCCACTTTTTTTTACATTCTCTTACCTGCAGGCCCTCTCTGGATTCCGTCTTCTCGGCCTTGTGCGGTTTGCTGCAACGAAGGCCCTCTAGCTCCCACACAGCATATAACAGGCAGCAGAAAGTGCTTTCTGGCTCCTGCTGCATAAGTGCAATAGAGCCAAAGCACTTACATATTGATGCCCATCGGGCCCTGGATGTGTGAGGAAGTGCAAGAGCGCCCCCTCACATATTCGGTCTGCAGTACCATAATGTTCATCTCCAAAAGGCCATGCACGTATGGGGAAGACAAACACCCCCGGCCTTGCAGGGATCATTCGGCATGCATGCTGGGTTCTACTGAACTGTCAAAGGGAAACATTTTTAAAATATTTGGAAAAAAATGATGTATGAAAACACACTCCAGTTCCAAGATTCGAACAAGAAAACTGAAGTGATCTGCCTGTTTAGAATGAGTAGCAAGGTTTAAATACAGAACTTTAATTTAAATGCAACCTCATATCAGGCTATTAACGAATCCAACTAGAGATCGTGGTCTTTCGCATGCTAAAAAGCCAAGACAAATTGCATTTAGTAACCCAGCTGAACAACATATGAATTGATTTGTAGAATTTTAAGACTACGACAACCTACATTTCTATGATAACAGTTCAAAGCTCAATGATGACGTGAGAGTCAGCGGGGTGGTCTCATGGAGGAATGTTATTGAAACTAAGGTTTGGGAACTGTCCTTTCCAGCCTTCTCACCCAAGACAGTCACTGACAAGGGGGACGTTTTATTAGCTTTGTCATCACTAGGTTAGCAACAAAATCAGATAGCTTACCCAATGGAAATTTGATATGAGCCTGGCACTTTTAGAGTGGGGTTGTGGGCGTTTTTAGGATCAATCAATTGAAGAGAAAATAATTAATTAAAAACTGGGAGCAAAGTGGATTGATTGTAGATCGCCTTATACATAGAATTATATTAATTCTTTTATAACGTGCTTAATACCGGAGACTAGTTTCGAAGCGCGAGAACGGGATTTGAACCTGTGCTGCTATGCGTTGTCTTGCTTCCAAGACAAACGCGTTGCACCCTGAGCTATTGGAATAAAGCCGAGGCCTTATTCTTGGGGGACCGATTACAGAAAGCATCACAGAGCAAGACCGAGTGCCCAGACCTGAGGTACTTGGAAGCCAAATGCTGGGAAAGGGCCCAACGAGACAAACAGTCGGCACCAGCGGGTGGTCCCTGTCTCACGGAATTTGAAAAAGACAGTAGCAAAGTGGGTATATATGCTCTGAGGAATTGTACTACTTTCGTAGGGAATTCAAATAAATCTCATAACCCTTATATAAAGATATGTGGGGAACCCTGATTACATTTATATCACTGGGAACCAGAATATAATGAAAAGCGTATGCACTTTGGTGAATTTAGAAAATACAATAGACCCTTTGTTGTGAATATTGCAGATAATCGTTATATTCTGTAATTAAATAAAAGAATAAAAAATAAACATGAAATTAAAAACAAATACATCTGTTTGCAATCTGTGATATCCGATAGCTATGGATCACACAGATTGAGAATGGCACTTTAGAGATCTGATTTAGTGTGACTGCCATAAGGCATTACAATCACCAGTATATTTCCCTGACAGATCAATCAAACTGGGGGTGTTGGTGTTGAAAGGGGCTTGAGTCACTAAGAAGAAAGAGCGAGTAGGGTTCACTCTCCATGTGTGTTTTAGGAATACATTTTGGGAAAACATGGGAGCGTCGCTGAGTCAGTAAACATGAACACATTGTTATGTAATATTATGCATTAAGAGTGGTTTGTATTCTGAAGGGCCCCAGAAATAAAGGTGTGGACCTTACAATAACACCCCTCCCGAATAGCTGGTGATATTCTAGTTTTTTAAATATGTCACAGGCACATGGCTTTACCAGTTTCCTATTAATCGTTTATATTTTAAATCGGTTTGACTTTGTAAATCCAAATACATGTTGCTTACCCTTGTGTTATCATATTTTGCCAAATTGAATCTATCAAGTCTGAACAATCATCAGCTGGTGGATTGGAAGGGGTGAGGCCGTTTGGAATAAATTATGTTGTGTCCATTATAGTGTTCATTATCAGTTGATAAGATACACCGTTCTGACTGTTGGTTATGTACATATTGTGGTGGGCTAGGATTGCCTACAGTATATCAGGTGTTAACCTCTTGCCTTGTGAGTGGCTATCACCGGGAAGTTCCATCTTATATATTTGAAATAAAATCAATTGTTATTGCAAACTGGCTTGCTTCTTGCCGCAGAGTGTCGGAGTGACGTAGGCCAACGCCATTAGATTAGGTTCTTTTTACGAACCTGGGAAGCCTTAAAGTAAATGTGGATAATTGTGGGCATCTTATTTGGAGCGGGCTAATTCCCTTGAATAAGGTGCCTCCTGATCAATTAATCCTACACTCCATTTGAGGAAAGGGAGCGTATACTCCGTTTCAGAATTGGGTCCTTCCTATTAAACAGCCTGCTGCAGCTAGCAGGCAACTCACTGAGCTATACTGAAGTAATGCCAACTCAATGAATAGCCCTTATATTCGGGCAACATGCTTATGGTCTTTCTTGCGCTTTAACTTCTGCATTGGTTGTCCAAGGGTGAGTCTTGCATTCATTTACTTTAGCCCTTCCCTTCCTGCCCAATCACTCACAAATCTAATGACCATCTGAACACAAGTCAAAATAATGGTCTTAATCAAAACTATGGCAAGTTACCAGCTTGCATGGAGCATACAAACCTCATACCTTTTACTTGCTTTACAATCCATGCAAGAGTTTGATTTTCCGCTTTCTAAATCCAAATCATGTGTTGCTTTCGGGTAATACTAAATGGAACTCAAAGTTGGAAGCAATAAGTGGAGAGTCGAAGTTACTACACATCATCATGAACTGGTTTCACGTGAAACGCTGCGTGTATGTAATCAGCATATATAATGAATCTATCTTGCTCACCCATGTTAAATGTACCAGCAAATTGCATGAAGATAAATCTTTGTGTAGATTACGTCTGTGGCAGGGCTGGAGGCGGTTTATTAAACTCTACTCGCATCTGGGAAGAATGAGCGGTAAGAGAGGAAGTAAAGCTTTTAATGCTGTCCCAAATACAAAAAACACGTCATGAAAGGATTGAAAATATGCTTGAAATCAACATTTCAATAGATCGGATTTAACAATGCATGCAATGCCATTACATTTGCTATCGCATGAGAAATAACCTGCTTATTATGTATGAAAGTGTTTCAGAAGATCAGACGGCGGGCAATGGTTAAGGTTCTGCCACCATCAACAGACATATAGTGATGACTTTGTAACTTATACCTGGTACCGAAACTAAGGACAAGTAAGACATGGTCATATTTTTCATTTGCCCAATATGTTGAGACGTTAATTTAAGATGGACAGATGTTTGTGTTTAAGCCAGAACTAATTAGCAAACAAAAACTTTAAGAAGCCTTTAGAAAAACGCTGGACTGTCCAATGCATTTACTTAGAATGTCAAATTTATGAAGCGATTTAAGACCCATTTCAGTTCCTGCCTCCACATGTATGCGGGGTGAATTGTAATAACTCATGTGGGAGTGTTTTAACTGTCGCATCAAAGTATATAATGTGTCAAATTCTGCGGTTCGACGAGACTTGGGATAGTTTGGCTCAAAAGAGTCATCTACCTGCTCCCTGGACGATTGTACAATAAACTTGCTTTATGTACAAAACGTGCACTCGCTTCTTAGGTGGTGGTGGTGCCGCTTCAGATTAAGGTGATTAGGGGCCCCGCCCCTACACATTGGCGTGGACTATTATAGGTCTGGTGCCTTCTTATAGAAATGTTTCACATCATTTGTGTCAAGGCAAATGCAAATACTGCCCTTGTTAAAATCTGTATGTCACCAAATTACACATGGCCACAATGCATTTCTGCAGTGCACCAGTGCAATGTTTCTATAATACGAGTCCTGGCCTTTTCCTAACTATTCTGGTTCTGTTCTGGACAGAGCATAGCACAAAGGTTACAGCTACATATTTACATAATAGGGTTGAAAGAAGAGTTGAGGGTGAACAGATCATCTCTGCCATACCCAAAAGTTTACCTTTAAACCAGGTGCCTAAACTACTGCAGTTCTGTTTGATTGGATGTGCAAGTCTCGACAGTTTAATGTAGATGTCAGGGTAATTAGCATTTTCTAACATGTGTCGCAAGTATATTTTTATTAAGAAACCTGGTGGTGGACAATTCACTCTTTATTGGTCAAATATAATACGGACTTCAAAAGCATATTTGTTCAGCTTTGGCGAATCTCTTCGTAACCCCCAAATTTAGGTTGCAAAGATGGAGTGGACGTTCAGTCTCAGTCCAAGCAGTGAATTTCTGAGATGCCATGAAGGGCCACAGGCAGGGAGTTCCAAACCACCTCAACTGTAGAAGTAAAATAAAGACCTTCCAGTTTCCACCATGATAATTGCGTTTTCTCCCAGAGTAGTGGGGAGATAAATTGTATTATGAATAATAGAATATTAAACGACTCTATGCTTATGCACAAAATTAGAGAATGTTAATATCAATGTCGTGGTAGGTAATTAATTGATCTGGCTCTTGCATATGGCTGTAGTAAGACGACAAAGGCCTGCAAGCAATCCTTAAAAATGTAACCTTTTTGATAGTGCCATTGCGGAAAAAAGATGGCTACACAATAAGCGCTAAATTCCGCAACTGGTCAAAAAAGGACATGTCATCAACAAGGGCAAAAGAACAAATTGCGTAATTTCAAACTCAGTACATAAATTGGTTATGTGCGCATAAAAGCTTGATGCACACTGCTCAGTGGCTTAATATGTTTTGCTTACTAAAGCATTAGGATAGTAAATCCTTTTGGAGAGAACTCACCAGCTTTCGCCAAACGAGACAAAACAGAAGAAGTAAATCCCATAATTGCTGAAGAATTGGCAATTTATATTGACTGTTTGTATGGTAAGCAAGATGCAGTGGAATCCTACGAGTCGATGAGGTTGCCCATCTTGAGCAAAGTTACTCTCTTTTACCCTAGAGGATTTGGTAAAAAAAAATTAATAAAGATGAAATCTTAGAGAGCCCCCAGATGGATAGTTAGCCAGTATAGTGATGAAGAGAAATCTTGAGGATTGGGCCACGATACTCCTAAAGATATATTTAGGGGTATTAGAAATGGGACAAATTCCTGCATCATGGCAAAAGGCGATACCAATTCCCATTTACAAGAAGGGTGCCAGGGACATCCCAGCAACTATAAAATTGCTTGCAATGTTGGATGTCCCTGGAAAGCTCTTTTGTAGTTTCATATTAGATGAACTTGGGCTAGTGACATGTCATTGCTTCCGCTCAATGCAACTGGGTTCCATAAAGGAATGAGCACTGCTCATATCTGGACTGTACAGAGCTTGATCTGTAATATGGTGTTAAGACCCCATTCCAATGGCTGGAACGGGGTGTTAAGGCTATTAGCACCCTGTGTTGCCAAAGCGGTAATCCAGGGTGCTAAAAAAGAAAGTATTTTTCTTCATTAATCGGAGGGCGCACGGGTTCCGTTGAAGGAAGGAAAATCCTTTACAAAGATGGCCACCATGGAAATGGGTAGCTGAGCTCTGTACGGAGCCCCTTTTCCCTTTCCATGGCGGCCAGCTGGAGCCAGGAAGAAGCAGCAGCAGCAGCAGCTGCAAGTGCTGCTGCAGTCGAAATAAGGTGAGTGGGGGTGGGAAGGATTTTAATAAAAAAATAAAAAAAAAGGAGGGGCAAGGGGAATATGGCAGCAGGTGACCCTGGCAGACATGCTGGCTGGAACCCGTGCTTGCATCGGCTGTTCAAGCCTGTGTTCCTAGCCACCCGATTGGCTGGCTTCCCCCGTCCGGGTGCCAATACCCTGCATTCTTCCAAGGAGCTTTATATGGGCTACATCAATTACTATAACGCTTTCGACTGAGTTATAAGGAATAGATTGTGGTATTAACTGTTCAAACGGGGTCTAAAATCAGATTCGCTCTATTTGCTGGCTTAGTTTTATTCTGAAAACTCTGATGGTTTGACTTAATTCCCAGTACCTCCTCAGTCAATATAAACCAACATATGATGGCTTAAAACAAGGTTGGGTTTTCGCGCCCACTTTATTTAATTATCGCTGATATGGCTTTGAATTCCATAAGTAATTTTCCCCCAAAACTATACAACATCAAAATCACATGGCTGTCTTATGCGGACAACATTGTGCTATTTGATAGAATGCCTATAGGCTTGCAATGCAGCCTTACGGCTCTTGAAGCATATTCTGCTGAAAATAATCTAAAAATCAAAAGCACAATGTCCAAGATTATGTGTGCAGGCAAAACACATTTAACAAAGAATTTAAAATGGAGGATGGAAGGTAACAGTATGGAACAAGTGAAACTGTATAAATCTACTTTGGAACCACCTTCTCTAACACACGGTCGCCTAAGCCTTTGCAGCAACACAACTCCCAAAGCCCTCAGCAGATTTGGCCTCATAATCTTTTGTGCAGGCCAAAGAAGGCCACTAGTGTTGAGGGTTTGGTGACCATATGCAAGTCTTGCATTATTCCTGCAATCTTATATGGTTTGGAAACTTGCTCAGACGAGCAAATAAACTGGTTAAAGGTACTGGAGGGAAAGTTGTGGAAACAAAATCTCGGATTGCTCCAGTCTACTCCGATTAAGGCAATTCTTATGGAATTGGGGTTGCTATCTCGAACTACATTACTAAGAATAAAAAACGCATTGCCTACATAAAGATTCTGTCAGATACAGGCACAGAAAAACGACATTGGCATACCCATATCTCTGAAAATAGAGAAAAAAGCAAAGGTATGGGACGAATCAAATAATATTGCTCATTTGCACACAAGGAGAAACTAGGAGGAATATGCATCCCAATCCTTCCCTGATTTCACACCTAACCATTATATTTGCAGCAGCATTATTGGTCACAACCTGAGATGTGTTGTTATGCTGCTCGGATTCAACCTCTTACCTACTCGTATGGTGAGAGGCGCATGGTCACATACACCAATGGAAGATAGAAAGTGCATATTTTGTAAGCACTGTCTTGAGACATCTAGACACATTTTAACACAATGTTCTATTTTAGCAAATGTATCTATCTGAGATGCAATACTCTAGATTTGTCAGTAAAAGACGACATTGTATGGATAATCAATTCTGGTCACAGTAGGTGCAGAATCAAATGTCATATCGAATGCTGCGTTCATGGTATGGAAAAGTGCACTGAATTGATGACAAAAACGGAAGCTTATGTGCAGTAATGCGTTGATCTTAATTCAGATTTCACTTATTTATTGAAATCCTGCATTTTAAGGCTGAATGTCATCGATTAATGTACTTTATATATTGTATTCACATTGTGGTATACGAGCTTCTATTGCCTTGATGGCTTCCCTTGTTCAACGCCATGATGCCCTTTCAAGGTGAATGTTGCACTTTATAAGTGCTTACTTTCTTGGTTGAGTCTCCCTAAGGAGCCCTACATAGAAGGAGTGTATCGACCAGTTTTACTCCCTAAAAATTGGCAAATACTCCCAAAAAATAACAGGGAGTAAAAATACTTCCATCAAATAATCGGAAACTGACACGTATAAGTTTGTCCCAATGCTTTCACACACACAGCTCCATGGATCCGTTTTAACCAGTAGTGCCACAGGCGTCAAGTACTACTGTTACTGCCTGATGTGAATCTTTTAATGTGCATGAATAGCTAGATGCAGAGAAATATTGATTACAAATAAACATTTTTTACTCGCTTATAGAATACTCTGATTGGGGATAGGACTAACTTTTTTACTCTCTAAAATATCAAATTTAAAAAATATGGAGTAAAATACTCCCACTTCAAAATCTTATCTGGAGCACTGTCCCTTAGCAAAACTATTTAATGAGAGGTACTGTCTGGGTTTCTGAGTGTAGAAAAGGCATGAATACTGAGCTCTGGATGATTCAATACTGTTTTTTGCAGCATTTGGGATTAAATCACAAGTGAAACTTGTGTGCAGTCAACTTGACGTGCCTACACGTGTGTTCTTCGAGAAGCCAGACTAGGCAGCATCACAACATGCTGCTGAGAAACATTTTGCTATCTACTGAATGGACAGTATCCAAAAGATCCGAAAACCAAAAGAATTCCACTTCACAATTTAAAGTAGGAAGATGGCATTTGTTAATTAAACCCTTTCCTCCACCCTAATTAAGGAAGTGCAGAGCTTTTCAGATAGGCCCCTAATTGCTTAGTGGCTTTCAAATCACCATCCATGCTGGGCTGCCATTTTCCTTAAAATATGTCATGCTCTGAGGGCCCATGAACTGAGGATCATCTTCAAATCATTCTGCAATAGAACAGATTTAGTCTTAGGATATCATGGGCAAGACCAGCACGCAAGATGTCGGCCACCTCTGAGCACTGACGTTCAACAAGGACATTTAACATGATAGGTGAAGGTCGAGATCAATGTGATGATGCTATGCGATCGCCCCTTTGGCAACTTCTGTTTATGGTACAGGAACATCAACGCCAAGGATCATGGTCCCTGCGTCAGTGAATTATCATCAAGTGCCTACTTTAAGATTTTGAGACAAATCAGGAATGAAATGCTATGCAAGGTTCACACTTTAGACTTATAGCACTGGAATTGGATAACATCAGCCACTCGTAGTTTCGAAGCAGCCAGAGTTCTCAATTCAGAAGTAGAGGCCAGCAGGAGAAGTCACTGAGATAATCAGTCTGGATTAGCTACCACAAATCAGTGCTTGAATCCTTTAATGGATTCACAGTGTACCAATGTGACCCACCCAGCAGGTCTGATGTCTGCACATTACTGCCCGCAACACCCTCAGAAATGAAAACAAAGTCCCGAGCCAGCTTTTTTTATTGGAAGCTGAATCTGGATTCTGCTAAACAGGACCGACCTTCCAAGCACATCCAGAGAGATGTCCCATTAAAATGTTAGAGAAACAACTTTTTTCACAACTTCTGACAGATACATTTTTGACTACACTGCAGAATTCTATGACTGCCTGGAAATAATAATCTTTGGCTCAGCTTTTATAAAATGGAGCAAAAACATACTTGCCATCTCTTAGGGAACCCGAGATGTCACCTATGATGTCAATCTTTTTTTTTATTTCGTAAATCCCTGCTACAATCTCATGCATGTCCTCTGGGTTGAGCAACTGAAAGTAAAAATTGACATCCATTCCCACACCCATCGAATCTCTTGGCTTTATTTGCAATAATCGGATCATCCTAAACCTTTTCATTTAATTTCAATGGTTTTTGTTAGGCTATATCTTATCCAGGACCCACTGGCTATATATCCATCAGCTGTGGCAACTGCCCATGTTGCACCAGTTAGTAAAAAAGATTTACACAAATTTAAAAAGTGGTAAATATTCCCCTGCCTAGTAACTAACCAGATCCCCACGGCTGTGGCCTTCGGCACAAAGCTGCAATTAGTAAAAAAAAAGTCACCCATTGGCCAATGGGTCAAATCGTGTGGCCCATAACCCACTCACTAGTAAATAACCAGATCCTACCCATCACAGTAGCAGTCCATGTTGCACCCATACAGCTAACCAATCATAGGCCACGGATCATAGTGCATGCCTCCCAAGCCCCTTTCATTACATTTCCACTGTAGTTTTCCCCAAAAAGTCCTGCCGAAATATACTGCAGTCAACTTCACACTGCTTTGTATTACTGCAGTAATGCAGTGTTTGAAGGTTACAGGAGGTAAATCGGACATCACTCAACAATGTAAAAGTCTGCCCCCTCCTCTCTTGGCCCCCCCCATTTCCCATGTTTAAGCCCTTTATGACCCTCTCTTATTACCCCTTTCACCTACAGATGTCTGTGACACATGCCCCTCACACTGCCCAAGCGCATCTCACAACGTTCTCACAGGATTCCCACAGTAAGACTAAAAAGATCTTCCTCAAAAGGGGCACTCCAGTCCTCCCCAAACTCTCCACCTGCCCATGTGAGTTTCTGTCACCCTCCCTACCCTTCTCCTGATGTGCAACTCCCCCCTTCCAGCATTAAAATATATTTGAGCGCTTTTCTTTTTCGGCTTCTCAAAAGAATCGCTCACATAGATCTATAAAGGTTTTTGGGGACAGGGCACCCACTTCTCCATCAATTGTTTTTTTGTTTTTTTTAAACTACTGGACGGATTTTCTCCAAACCAACATGGGGAGAATCTGCTATGGATTGTGTACAGTTTGTTGCTTATTTGGTGCAAATCCATTGAGAGGTTTTCATGCTATTGATGTTCAAAGAACGCTTATTGTGAAAATAGAGTTCTTGTCCTTCAGGGAAACATTCAGAGTTCACCACGCTGCCATCTTTAACTCCTGCAGGTAACTGCAGTACAAATTGGGGAGGCATACAGTAAGGGAATCGCAGGGAAGAGGATGCAACTAGCAACTTACAAATCAGGGATCACACATCAGACAATAGTGTCACTTTAGACTTACAGATGTACAAAGATCTATCAACATGGGAAGGTGGCCATGCATTTACAGAACTCTGGTCGGACTGATCTCCTTCCCGCTTCCCCCTAATCCTGCATCCCTCATTCTTGATTCCTTTTTGACAGTCAATTTGTTCTTTGATGCACAGACTGCATATGCCTGGACAACCCCAGGTTCTACACTGGTGGGTGGATAGAGTAAGCTTAACCACATCGGATTCAAGGGGGCTCAAAACAACATTGAACTGCTTCAGCATATCACAAGCCTGTAACACAACCAATCATGTTGTGAGTACACCGAACTGGCAACACCAGATCTGCCAGCTAGACTACGCCTCTAAAGTTATCAACATCTCAGCACTAAACTACTTATTTTCTGCACTTCCTCTCACTTAAAGTAGAGAAGTTGAGCCCATCTAAAACATACCACCACCTCCTTACCTGCCCACTACTGTGCGCTTCCTGCTCTCACTTTCTCTGGGCACAATATGCAACGTCCACCATGACAAAACTCAGCACCGCAAGAGGGGTACTGTGCCATCTGGCACTGAAAACATGTCATTCACATTAGAGCCAGAATCTGGCAAATACAGCTCAACTTGGACAAATTCATGAGCATCTCACGATAAACGACCAAGGCCTGGGGACACAGGCAAGCCTGCTGTTTACTCAGTTTTAAATGCTTTTATAGTGACGGGCAAGCAGGATGAAAGCGCATGGCAGTCAATCATGGGGGTGGAAGCAGCAGCAGAGACTGACAGCTGTCCATCAGCGAAAAGGCCATTAATCTTCAAGCATCTCCCTTCGAAACAATCCATCAAGATCTCCTCAGGGGAAACTGGAAAGTAGCAATTTAAAATTCTCCTGGATTTATAATCACATAAAGCGCTCAGGCAGTCTCTCAAAAGGTCAAGTAATTGCAACCTGTAGTAAGAAACAACAAATAGACATTTGTGGATAAGAATCATCCACTTACCTTGTTAAATGCAGGGATGATCTGGTTAATTTTCAGTTTGTGAAACACAAACACATCATATACTGCTGAAACTGCCAACACAGTGACTCCCTGCTCCTTCCAAAGCATGCTGCAGGCAGCGCAGAAGCCGGTACAGAGGAACCAGCACCACGTGCTGGTCGAGTACCCTCGCGTAGAGCAGTGCTTAATGTAACAGATCAATGAAAGCACGAAAAAGAGGCCAGCTCCAACGTCCGCCCTTCCCACAATCCCTGCCACAGCCTCTGTGTGAATAGGATGTGATGCAAACAAAAGGCCTGCGATGAGTGTCCAGTACCCATCTCCCAAAAATATCCTGGAAAGGTTTGTAAAAAGACCTGTGACGGCAGTGTGCAGCAAGATGTTGACAAGGTGATAGCTCCACGGGTCCAGTCCTCCAAGAGCGTAGTTAAGGCGGAAAGACAGGGTGCATAGGGGCCGGTAAGACTTATGGCTACCGCTGTGCGTAAGAAGGGTCCCCCAAAAGTCATTGAAGAATATGTGCGTCCATGGAGTTTCAGGCAGGAGGTCCTGATTAGTCTTGATGGCGCGGCTAGAAAAAGAAAAAGACAAATATTAGGTATGTGAAAGTAAAGTGGCACTTTATTCTTGAAATCTCAAAGATCAATAACATATTCGGATGATATGCTGCTTAAATAACAGATAAAAGGTCAAAAGAGCAAAGCAACAGGGGTCTTCTTTGAAAGATATGTTTTTGTATGCGGCTTGAGTCACAGTCGCCATTAGGCACCAGATAGCATGCATGGGGTAGTCAGTGTTTAAAGATTTTATTAATAGAATTTAGGAATACAGGCAAGTTAAATAACCATCCTATGTCAAAAATGGTGGCAAATATAAAAACTAAGCATAACGGATACGATATAGATTTAATGAGAATGTAAGCCAAGTATCCTTATCTCATATAGTGCCAAACAACCTTAAAAGCATTTGAATATAATGGGGAAGGACATTACAAATGACAAGTCAGCACCAAACAAGAAACAGGACAAGATATGCACAAGAGGGGAGAAATACGAGGGATGGGGGTAACGGATTGGGTACAAATATGACCAGCAACATTTGCAGGATGAAACACACAGATTACTAATGTGGGTCTACAACAGGTAAATAGTCATGGAATGATTGCCACTTCAACTGATGCTTATTTAGTAAGTCCGGGGTGGATGCATTACAGCTTTCTAGCCTATGGATATTGCAAATAGAGTTCCACCAGAATTTGTATTGAATCTGACTTAAGTTTTTCCAATTGGTAGTGATATTTTGAATTGCGACCATTAAACATAAGTCAAACAAATAGTATGCATGTTTGTTCATGGACTTATTATGCAACAGAGCTTCCTAAGAAAAGAAAATCAAAACAGAAATCTAAATGAAAGTTAAAAATAAGTATGATGATTTTCCACACAGTTCCAAAATGGCTGACGTGTTGACATTCCAAGAACAGATGCTTGAATGAACCTTGGACATGCAGACAGCTCCAACAATTATTGTTGGTAATAAAGCAGTCACTATCAATCCTCGAGGTAGGTGAGGTTGCTAGTAGCATATTATAGTAAATAGAGGTTGCAGTGTTTGAGTTCAATATTTGAAGTAGTCTCTGCAATTTAGGAATATTCCAGCTATACATCAATAATTCAAAATGTTCTACAATTGCAGCAATAATGACAAGGTAGTGCGTCAGGAAGGAAGCAGGCATGTGAAACCTGGCAGCAAATTCATCAAAAGTAATAGGAATACCCCTCAGAAATAATTGATTAGAGAATCTGATGCCTTTAGAGAGCCACCGCTTCCAAAAAATAGATTTACCATTCATTTTAATTAGGGGATTCAACCAAATGAAAAGGGATATAAAAGCGTATTGTTTAGCTAAATAAGGGTACATATATAACTTAAGTGATAGGACGGATTGACAAATACATATATACTTGGTCAATTTATTTTTCCCTTTAATAAGGTAGAGGTCCGGAAGGCAGATTGGGGAAGCCATAGCTCTTTCCAAGCATACCCACCCAGGCACTCGAAATGATTCATTCTGAGTAAACCACCACTGTGTTTGCTTGATAATGAAGGCCATATGATATTTAAGTCGGGGAAACCAACACCACCTTGAGAATGGGATTTTATAAACTTACTGATCAAAATTCTAGGTTTCTTTTTCCCCCATAAAAATGTAGAGTCTAGGGATTTAAAAAAGGAAGGAGAGAAAGGAAAATGGCAGCATATAAAGAAAATAGAGTATAATGGGGGAGATCATCATCTTAACAGATTCCAGTCGACCCCACCAGGAGAGATAAAAGGGGGCACCAAGAGGATATTACTTCTTTAACGTTGGCTAAAAGGCTATCTGCGTTATGTTTGCGAATACTATTGTTACAGGCCGAGATGTGGAAACCTAAATATTTGAATCCTTGGGGACACCATTTCATGCCTAAAAAATGGGTGTGATAAGGTGTGCAGTGTATTAAGAGGGAGAATTTTCGACTTATCTGAGTTGAGTCTGTAGCCCGAGGCTTCTGAAAACAGAGATGATATTTAACAGATATTGGGCACTTTGCTGAGGGTTTAAGAATAAGAGTACAACATCAGCGTAAGCCACTATTTTAATATGTAAATGATCAAATGGAATTCCTGAAATGTTATCTTGCCATACGGCTTCTAGAAAGGGCTCCAACGCTAGAATAAAAAGAATTGGAGATAACGGACAGCTCTGGCGTGTTCCTCTAGATACAGGGAAGAAGGGGGACATTTGACCATTAACATAGACTGCAGTTTTAGGAATGGAGTATAGGACCTTAATCATAGAAAGAAAAGGGGGACCAAAACCATGCCACCAGAGAGCTTCAACCAAAAAATCCCATTCAACTCTGTTGAAAGCTTTTTCTGCATCAAGGGCAATCGCAGCATAGGGATCACTTAACTTGTGGAAAAAAAGACAATGATGTCAAGAAATAAAGTCTAATATTGGAGGAGGACACTACCTTTTACCTATCCAACTTTGTCTTGCGTAAGAAGATTTGGTAGAAAGGGGAGGAGCCCTTGGCTAAGATCTTGGCATACATTTTAAAGTCTGTATTAATAAGGGAAATTGCATGGTAGTTTTGGGGGGGGAGTTCAGGATAGCATAGCTTCTACAAAAGAAACTTGAGCTGTATCATTTGAGATTAAATGAGAATAGAGATTGTTAAACTTATGGATTAATACATTGGAAAAATGGGCTACAAAATCAATGGGGAAGCCATCTGGTCCTGAGGCCTTTCCTTTTTTTAGATTCTTAATAGCCAAAAGTATTTCATGGGGAGTAATAGGTGCATTAAGTGATAAAAGATTTGCTCGAGTATAGGAGTCTCGGGGTATATTGTGAATAAAGTCATTCAGAGGTATATAAATTGGAATAGGATTTATTAAAGACTTGAACAATGTCCCTATCTGTAAATTTCCTAGTCCCCAAGTGATCTTCAATAACCACAAGTTTGTTTTTTTCCTTTAAGTTTAAGGTATGACGCCAATGATTTGCTTGTTTTATTCGGAAATTGGTATATTTCAGCTTTATATTTAAGTAAGTTGGTACATGTATATTGCATGAAAATTTTATTATATTGAAATCTTAATTTTAGGATGTCTTTGAGAGTGGGAGAGTTAGTGCAGGCAAATTTAATTTCTAAGGGTTTAAGCAGCTCGAGAATAGATTTGGATTCAAATTTAAGTTTTTTTTCCTTTTGTTAGCCACAAAGAAAGAATATGACCTCTAAGAACCGCTTTACAGCAGTCCCAATTATTGGTAATAGAAGTGTCTTGATTTTTATTTTCAGAGAAAAGGTTATTATGTTGTGTAATGAATTGTGTGAATAATTCATCATTTAATAAACTAGTATTAAATCTCCATCTGCTAGAGTTGCAATAGTTTATTGGGGAGGCAATTTGAACATGTGCAGAGGCGTGATCAGAGATCGTGATGGATTCTATCTGGGCATCAAGTAGGAGACTAACCATAGAATAGGGAATTAAAATATAATCAAGCTGTGAGAAGGAATTGTGGGGCATAGAGTAAAAGGTGAATTCAGAGTCTGTTGGATGAAAGATACGCCATGCATCACTAAGACCTGTTTCAGATATAAAGTTAATAAATTGAGAATGGGATGTGGCGTTAATAAATCTCACCTCAGATTTCCTGTCCAGAAAAGTATCAATGACCTGGTTACAATTTCCACATTCGATTGCATTTTGAGGGTTACATAGAGGCACAATATTTTTTGTTTTGAGTTGTTGCCAAAAGGAGGGATCTTCAGAGGTTGGTCCACATAATTATATTAACAATTCTAATCTAGAAGACCCATTTATAATAGGTTGTAACCTCGTAAAATCCAATTAAGTTTTCTGAGTATGAATATGAGCACTGTTGAATAGTGTAACATGTAGATTTGGACTATAGTCAAATATATTACAGGTGGGATTTGAACCCAAAGTATGTTTGGATAAGCCGATACCTATCAAGGATGAGAAAGAGTAACATGGTAAGACGATTTGTCAAGATATTGAAGAAATTTGTTTTTACTGTTGTCAGTATATGGTTCTATGTTTGGGAAACCACAGAATGTAATACAAATTGGATTTCTAGGAAGAGAATGTGATTATAAGTACAATGTTACTCTATGCTAAAAATGGCCATTTTCAATAATGTGGTTTATTGATCATCATTGTTCCTGTTTTTTTTACAAATCCTACCTACCCCACCTACCACTCCTCAATATCTGTCTTTAACAACTTTATATTTATTGTTTGCCTGTCTACGTATGGCATTGATTGAATGTGCACATGAAGTGAATGTGAATTGAGTTCAATGTGACTAATTGCCCAGATTTGAAAAAGGCACATGAAGTGCAGAAACATGTGTAATGCAAAGGGCCTTATTCTCCCACGGGAGATGTAATTTTATGTTTCAGTAACAAACCATAAAGTTTTTGTACTCCACTAATAAGTGTGGCACAGTTCTTTCTGTGAAGAAAATATCTAATTGGCCATATATATTGAGGATTGTGTATACCGTAGAATCTACCAATATCTTGAGAATGACTAATTTTCCTGCTTGGCCAGATTCCGTAGAGAATATTTTGCATTTAAGGGTTTCATTAATAAGTGTGATGACGCCATTTTTTTCTCCATCTGCAGCACTAGAAAAAAACCGACCCAGCCAGTGTCGGTGGAATTTTGCTGCATCTTCGTCTGAGAGATTTGATTCCTGTAAGGAGGCAATAAATAGAAGGCATTAATCTATTGAGATATAAAAGTACTTTTTGACTCTTGATAGGATTATGTAATCCTTTACCATTCCAAGAAACTATATTGAGGGGCATTAGTCAAGAAAAGGGGGGTGTATATATCGACATATACAGTAAATCATATTAAACAATTTCATTAAGGCAGTAAGGCCTGTCAGCATATAAATTGTACAAGTACCCAGCAGGACAAAAGGAAACATGAAGAGAATGAGACATAAGGAGAAGGGTAAGAAACAATGAAGACATGAAAATCCGTAAAAAGGAATATAAAAAAAAAAGTCAAAAGAATGGTGGCTACCAGGATACAGCCACAAAACTCCATGTCCAAAATGATTTGATGAGGGGAGGAGAGCCAAAAAAGGAAAAGACCCGCCATTCTCCACTCCAGTGAAGGTCAAAATTCAAAATGAAGAACGTACGTCTCAGAATTCCTTCAAGTAATGGCGTAAGAGGTATCCATATAATTCCTTTTAAAATATTGGATGTAATGTCTTAAATCTACCAAATTTTGGAAGGTTGTTGGACCATTTAGGGTAACTTTCAGGATAGCTGGATGGATAATACCATATCTAGCATTCAATTGCCTCAGAGCAGGTCTAAAAGCCAGGAGTTATTTTCTCTTTGCCGCTGTAATCTTAGAAACATCTTGTGTAATGAAGATTTTGTTTCCTTATCATATTAACTGTTCAATGTGTCTAACTTTGTCCATAATGAGGATAATATGAGTGAGGTCCAGGAGGGCAAGTATAAGTTGTGTGTGGACGGCTAGTACTTAATGGCGTGTTGTTGGGGCCAATTCAATGTGCTCTATTAATATTGAGCTGCACAGAGACCAGCAGGTTGAGAATTTGTGGAAGGAACATATATAGGAAGGCAATGGGGTTATCTTTTTTGATTCCTTCCGGGAGGCCCGCAATGCACAGGTTGTTCCTCCTATTTTTGTTTTCAAGGTCCTCAGCCTGTTGTTGCAAGGAGACAACTTAAATTTCTAAATTAGTGACGCTGTTAAAGACATCCTCTGCATCACTAACACGCCTTTCATCTTTATTCATGCGGGATTCAAAGACAGACCATTCATTGTATAATTGCTGCAATTTAGCATTAGTGTCCTCCATGAATGGCTTAAGAGCTCCAATTTCTGATAAAATGGTCTGCATAACAGTGTCTGGTCTGCTGAATCTTCAGATTCACTCTTTTGTCTCTTTAGGGTAGTAGAAGATGACACAAGCTTCTTTTGTTTGCCCCTTTTTAGTAGCCATATTGTATGCATATGGGAATATAGGAACAATAAATTTCGACAGTAATCAACAATTATTTCTTCCCAATATCTTGGGTTTATCCTTTCCCTTCTACCTCTTTTTCCTTCCTTCACAGAACTGGAAAAATACTGAAAACACTCAAAACACCATTATAGAATAGATTTAGATGTCATCAATGCGATAGGCTAGCTTAAGTATTAAAATGGAAGAAAGGAGCACAAATTGTATGAAGCGGTATAGAAGAGGGAAAAAATGTTATGAAATAAGTTCGATATATTTCCGAAAAGAGTTAGTAGCAAAGGAAGTACATTGATAGGTGATAAATATTACCAAAACTAGTTGGAAAATGCTTGAAATTATACATAAAAAAGGTCCTGCATTGATATTGGGCTTAAAATATGACGAAAAGAAAGAGAAAAAAAACCCTTTGTTGTGCAGGAACCGACTATCCTTACGAGAAACGTACCTCCCGCGTCGCAGCCGCCAACCAGCTGACTGGAAACGTCAGCTACGGGATGACGCGGCTTCAGGCCCGGCCCTCCGGAGGTTCAGTACAAGGAAGAGCAGTTAGCAGAAGGCTTCTTCAAAGAAGCCAGAGACACAAGGCAGCTTGCAAAGGCAGTACGGGGCTGTGAACAGGCTAACATAAGGTACATTGAAGTAATAATTGAATTAGGTAGTCAGCATTTGAATTACACCCAACACTAACACGAATAGTAAACAGCATGCCAATTCTTGTTTATGGGTGCCATTTGCACATTAACCGTTTTGAAAAGACTGTATTCGACTTCGTTACTTCACAGCAGTGTGATGTGAATTCAAATTCCAATTTTGTAATGCAGCAGCATGTGAATGCAGTCATTCTATATCAAAATGATTATTTTCAACTAATTGTGAAAAAGATGTTTGTTTATTTAACATTTTTGGAAAATTGCTCAATTTTTTCCAAAAGGAGCAGTACCCCGGGTGACTACACCTGGTCCCTGAATTGGGCCCACGGTCCCAAGAGTTGTTTTCATTCAACTTTAATTTAAAAAAACACTGTCCTATTTTTTTGGGGAAAAGGAGAGTCACCACTAGCAGGATCACTTGCTGTGACTGTATCAAACTGTCTAGCACTCTATTCTTGCTATCTCATCAGGAAGAAAACTAGTTGTTGAAAGAGCAAAAACTACATGCAGGTATAGAAGTCTAGGGAGAAATAAAGTAGTAACCAGCAAACATTGTTGCCCATGCAAAAAAATGAAACTCCTTAGAAATAGGTCCTTAGAAATGCTGGTCGATAAAATGGTCTAGTTCAAACACCTGAAATTCTTGTGCAATGAGGAAACAAAATACTCAAGAATTAGGTGAATTATGGGTAGTGCTAGGGGGAATATGCTTACTTGACCTTGCCACTATATAGCTTGAGAAGTGTCTGGTATTGTTTCTTAGTTGAGTTTCCTAAGCCTCAGGAATGAAGGGGTGGGAGGGTGGGTGTGTGTCTGAGGGGGTGATCCCAGGGGGAGGGGCATTTCCCACAATTGCTGCATTTAGAAATATAGGACATTGTGATAGACATTGTTAACAAAATGCATTACTGAGCTTAAAAGGGTTATCAAATAACTGGAAAAGTCCACATTAAAACTAGGCTGACAGATGACAACTGTTGCCAACATAGAATATCCGATTAATCGTCTGAACCTAAAATATGTCTTTCTAAACAGGTTTCCTGGAGCCCTGTGAATGAAACCCTTCAATGATTAGGATAAAATAATTGTATTGAAATAAAACAAATGATTGCCTCGTTATATTTATTGTAAGAATTTAAATGTCCACTTCTTAGGTTTACGCTAGTCTCTCCTCCCTTTTTTGTCTGTGCTAACTTTTCATAATTTCTCACTAGAACTCTTGCTCATCTTGTGTTAAGTGAAGGTTGGATGCCATACACTGTTAAGCTAATGAGCTGAAGAAATCTTGTATTTAACTATTTCTCTGGAAAAATGTTAAAGATAAAAATGAAGATAAAGAAATTAATGAAATTATAAATAATGTTATCTGCATATACTAATCTATACACATCAGGACGCTCAACCTTAGCTACAAGAGGATCTATCCCATCCGGTGTGGAGAAAAGGACTTGTAGGGTGAGGATAGAGGCTGCTCATAGAGAGGTGTGGCCATGTGCAAGCACATGCAACCAATCAAAATTGAGGGACTTGTGCTATAGCCCTATAAATTATCCTGCCTCCTTCTCGTGTGCAGGAACCCCCACAAGTATTGAGGAATGTGGATGTGAGAGTATCGCCAGAACATTTTTCAACAACGCAGTTTCTCCCCGAGCAGTTTAACACATACAGATTTATGTATTTCTGCTTAATTTTCAGAAATTGGTTTGTAACAATCTAATTTTAGCTGTTTCATGGGTCAAGCATCATTTTTCTTACCAACACAGAAGGTCTTCCCGAACCCATGTGTGGGTTTTGTAACAATCTAAATTTAGCCGTTTCATGGGCCCAGAGACACTTTTCTGATCAACAGAACAAACACAGAATTCTATTTCCTGCCTACTTAACAAATGAAGCTCAGCCTGCAGATATTTCCCGTGCCATCCTTCAGTCATAAGTTAAAAATAGCATTGGTGCCCATCGTTGGGTTTAGTTTATAAACAAATGTCCTTGTGTATTTCCCTGGGTGTAAACACAGCTGTCGCAGAACATCCTGTATTCTGGAGAGCTAAGTATAAAGACCTGTATGCGTTTCCTGCTGCCTGCACACACCTTGGGGTGAGTCATCAGAAATGCTGTGATTCTTGGCATCCCATAGTTTATTAATCATCTGTAGTTGTGCAGTACAATACCCCCACCCACAGCAATGCCCCTGTCACACGCCTTTTTCTGGGTCACAGATTGGCAGAGGGACACATGCAGGCTGCGAGATATGGGCTGCAGACCGCATAAAAACAATAATTTGACTTTTGTCTGGGGTCTGTGAAACAATTTATTTATACAGTGAATTGTTCTTCATTATTTAAAAGAAACACACCTTGTCAAAATGAATAGTTTGAACTTGTACAAGCTCCGTGAAGCACACTTTACTTGTAAAGCCAACTGCTTTTAATTATTTACACTCTGTATCACAAGATCATAACAATATCAATTTTTATATAAAAATGGTTATCAAACATTTTTTGATATAAACATGTTGGGGGAACTTTATATACAAAAATGTTATTAATTTTATACCCAAACAATTTTTAGAAACTTATCGATATCAAATATGATGTTTATATAGATGTCTATCCAAAAATATATGTTATATTCTTTTTTATATTAGAATTATGAATGTTAAGGTATCTTTTTAATATAAAAATGTGTATAAAAATGTATCAAAATTGTTTGATATTTTCCACTTCCTATCACATCTGGCGGGAGCCCCTCTGTGACATCAGGGTGCCACTCTGCAAAACCCTAAATTCACAGTGTCTTCAAAGCTCACTTAGCTCTTGGCACTCGACCAAGCAATATCGTCAACCGCTGCTCCAATCTCCATACAGATTTTATATAAAATGTATACCCACTATCGAATTCTTTTTAGATCATTTGTATATCAGATTTATATTAAGTTTATAGCAAAGCATGTCAAAAGGGGTAGGGCACTAAGACAGGAAACAGAGGACATGCCCACCTGTCAAAATTTAACATTGTGCTGAAGTGGACCCCTCTACTACACTGCAGTGTTACGAGAGCTTATGTGCTCTGAGCACAAAAGAAACCTTCATAAAATTGGCATGCAGTGATCTTGGAGAGATCTGTGGCCTTGTGGTTAAGCATTTGCCCTTAGAGCCACCCAAACAGGGCTTAATTCAACAGGATTCAAAGTGGGAGGTAAATTTCTTTTTTAAGACAATATTTAATTTCAAATTAAACGTAGTATAACAGCTATACGACACAGACTAGCAATAAGACAGCACAGCTGGAGCCTCCCTACCCCCACGCTGTGCTTCATAGAAGCATGATAATTTTCACGGACGACATCCACTTCAAGATGCAGGAAGACTGACTGATTAGGTCGTGAAGCGTAGCCCTGTGCTGGAGCAACCCATTTGCACCACTGCAATCGTTTCCCAGTTTGCACAAGGGGGAATTAGAGGAAACTTACGAACACTCAATATTGCAAAAATAGATTTTACACCGCATTGTATTATTTCTTTTTCCTACACCTTTCGATGAAAACACTTGCCCCTAGCGCTGAGGCCATTTGGTGTGAGTGTTTGCGATTGAAAATATAACTAAAATAAGTAGCTCTGCTGGATCACTAACATTATAAACAAGAATGTTCGCGTACCAGAAGTCTCTAGCCTCTGCAATAAAACAGAACGTTCTAACATCTGCTCAGTGGTTGGCAGTCAGACAGAGGAGAATGGCAGTTTCTTGGGAAGTGACCCCATATCGACAGGACTTGAACAAGGTGTTCTAAGGACCCTTACCTAACTAGTTATATAACCAACCAAGTGATGCAAATTCTGACGACGGTCAAGATCTCTACGATTTGATAAGTCATGTTGTCCTTACTGGCCCCTCTGGCCTGTGTTCCAGCAGTCCATGTGCTTTTAATTCTACAAGCACAAGTGGTTGTTTATGAACACCACAACCACCTTGCATCCATGCTTAAAAGTCTAAGTCCGTAATAATGGAGACAACATCCAGGATGGCTGGCGTGGTGTGTCATGGACAAGTCCAGTATTTTAAGAAAGGGGGGACTCAAAGATAAAAGTACAAGGTTCAGTGTGTACTGCACAGACCATCGAGCACTACATGTTTTGACATAATAGACCACAATTTAACAAGAAACAGGAAAATATAATGGATGCAGCAATCAGTTTTCATTTACAACACAGAGTTCTGGTAATTAGAAACATGTGCACGTTATTTTTACAAATACGACAAAAATGTCTGGACGCATGCTTATCACCATCTCTTAGTGGTGCAGGCCAAAATAAATTGCATTGCACATCCTGTCCAAACCGCCTGTAAACGTATTAGAGCGTCCTTTACGATGGTTCTCAAAGTTACACTGCAAATATTTCCAACACAGACAGCGAGGACTGCATGATTAGCAGTGGTTGGCAGAATTCATTAAGCACATTTTAGATGCTTGCTTCCACGGCTCCTTGAATATAGTTTTGTGTTCTGTTTTTGGTCGATTGCCACATCATTTCCCAATAATGCTTAAACGACGAGGAAAATCCGGAGTTTAAAACGAAAACTTTCTTCAAATACAAGGACAGTCATTTCAGAGAATATTTTCAAAATTACCTGGTTTTCCGACCTCCTCTTTGCTGTAGCGACCACCAGTGATTCTTAACCAAATTTTAATGTCCACTAATTTGCCACTCCTATTTTATGTATGAAAACCACATGGAAATTTGACTAAGGATGACAAAAAAAAAAAAAAAAAAAAACTGATCGAAGTTTATCAAGTTAATGAAGTGTTCTTCATTCTTTCTACATTTATAAAAGTGAAAAAGTGCGGGTTTGTGGCGAAGTGTTGCTCCTACCCTTTCACCAATCTGCACCACATTTTGCATGGGCACCTGTTAGGATCCTCCAGACAATACTGGATACATAACATTTGGACACCCCGCCACTTTGCCCAGATTTCACCACCTTCACACATGGGACGGTTGCCTGAAATCGGCAAAACATCAATGTAGTCAAAGAAAGGACCAGTCCTCGACTCTAAAATGCATGGTGTCTGGAGCGCATACAGAAGGTCCCAGTTTGCAGCAGCACACCAAACTCTCGCCTCCTCCCAGACGTCTGCTCTGGAGTATGTCAGCCAGCCACACACGCCCATTGTCAGTGCAGTTTACTGTAGAGTGCAAGGCATTTCAAACGACAAACAAATTGGAACAGCGACCTACAGGATCATTGGTTTTCAACAATTGATGAGTGTCATCTCTGTCCACAGAACCAGTTTGGCAAACGGGTACATTTTTGCTAGTTTAATATAAAATGAATCTCCAAAAATGCTGCTCTTCAATAAACCAAGAGCAAATTAGTTGCTTGTGCTGCCACTTTCATTCCCCACTCCAGCCACTGATGCAGCCCTTGCTAACCTTCACCTCTCCATCTCCAACACTCTGGACATCCTTGCCCCTGCCATGAGGATCCGCATGAAGCCTGCCTCCATGCCTCTAAACGCACCATCTGGTATGATTCCAACCTAGCCTCTTTGAAACACAAGTGCATAGTTACTGAGCGGAAGATGCAGGCCTCAAGCACATCCTCTCACGGACTGGCCTGTCACCTGCTCCAAAGGCAATAGACTCTCCATCCACTCGAAGAAGAAAGCCTATATCCAAGCCCGCATCTCTGAGGCCACTAACATGGCTGAACTGTTCCAAATATGCAAGGAACTCACCAATCCTTCTGCACTCTCCACCTCTCCTGTTATCCCAGTTCCTCTGCACTGCACTGGCCTCCCACTTTAAAACCAAAACTCAGGACATCCTGGCCTCACTCTCCTCTTCACCCCTCCTTAATAACTCCCCCACTCTCTGGCCTTTCTTGGCCCCGCTTCCACCATTCCCTACCACTCTCCTCTTTCTCGCTCATACCACCGGATCAGATCTCTAGTCAAGTCAGCTATATGAAAATCTCCTCCAAACAGGTGCTCCTCTAGAACTATCAAAGACACCATTGCATCCCTTGCTCCAGCCTTGGCTGATTTCTGCAATCACTCCTTTGCCACTAGCTCCTTCCCGCTACTCGTCAAGCACTCCCTTGTGCACCCTTTCCTCAAAAAGCCTTCTGCTGACCTCTCCTGCCCAGCTAACTATTACCCTATATTCATTATCCCCTTCCTGGGCAAACTTTTGGAGAAGCTGGTAATTTCCCAGCTGGTACACCACACTGAATCTGTTGCTCCCTCCTCCCCGTCCTCCCCCATTACCCGGCTGCACCCTCGTGAGGCCAAAATCCTTGGTGTCATCTTCGACTCCTCTCTCCTCTTCTCATATCCCGAACCTTGGCAAGAAGGCCCGCTTTCAGCTGCACCTCCTCAGAGGCATTCTCCCTTTCCTCACCTTCCCCCGGAAGCTCATTGTCTCCAGAGCTCTGAAACTGAGTGCCCTCCTGCGAACATTGAGAGGCGGCCTCATGGCAAGCCGGACCCTGGACTGAGCTGATAAGCGGAGGCAGTAGGCTGCTCGCCCTGACCCTGAGGAGCCGAGCGCGGGTCTGACCTCACGCCAAGGAGGCCGAGGTAGGGCCCTGCAAGTGAGTGCCTCGGCGCCCCGTCCTCCCTCCCCCCCCCCCCCCGAGACACGAACTGGTCCACGCAAGTGGCTTCACCACCAGCCATATCTGCGAGGGGGAATCTGATCTTACCACGAGCGCCTCCCGGGTCCTTCCTTTCGATCCGCACCGACCCCAGTGTGCAGCGAACCCGGCGAACTGACCCTTGGAGGAGCTGGGTGTCCTCAATGCGTGGAAGGGTCCGGAGCTCGGCGTTGCTTCACTCCGTGTAGAACTACAGATCCTGAAGGACCTCGCTGTAACGGGTCAACAACCCGTTTTTCGACCCGTGCACTGTTTTGCCCGGGCCATCCGTCACACCTTGTATTGTATTGTCCAACCATTGCCCACAGTGGGGGCCCCCTGGGAGGGTGAGGAACCAGCAACACCCCCAGGACCGGCTCAGACAGCAGACACTTCCCATGCTGTGACCACAAAGCAACCCGAAGGAGCGGCTCGGCACAGTCTTGTGACACGGAGCACACAAGATTGGGGGTGGTGCATCGTCGGGGGACCCCAGCGATACTGTGGGGAAGACAGTAAGAACACCCCGAGCCCCGGCAGGAACACACCCCGAGGTCCAGGACATAATACACAACCTGATACAACAGAGTGCCATGAAGCTGCTATTGCGCACTAAGGACTGAATAGGCGGAGGGGTGCAACGCCACCTTTACAAGCGGCGGGCTCTGTCCCCAACCACACCACCTCTCTCCCTGCGGTGGCACCCGCAAGCGCAGGAGCCATAACCATACACGCTGGATTGTGCAACCGTCAGGGACTCACGCCAAACACAGTCTGAGCGCCCAAAGACAATGAGCGTAACCTACGAGCATAACCTACGAGCAGAGCACCGATTCTCTGGACCCTCCCTAGTGCTTCCAAGACTGCAGCAGACGGGAGGTAGGCATTGCGGTAATGACAAGATAGCTTTTCGGCTCTGCCACAGCACGGCCGGGGCAGGATCAATCCAGCGGACACCGCCGAGGCCCTTGGCAGGAACACTTATCAATCCACGACCCCCGAACCGGGGAGCGACCATGGGCAAAGAAAAGACTAAGAAGCCCAATATGCAGAATAGAATTGAACAGTACACTGTGCCCTCGTCACAACAGGCTGATTCCCAACCGATGCACTCTGAAGGGATGAAGGTTGAACATACGCTTTCACTTAAAGACATCATGGCCGCCATTGCAGACTCCCATTCATCTATGGAGCAGAAGATAGACTGCATAAACCTTGATGTCTCCCTCCTTAGACACGACCTCCAGAAGCTGTCCGCGCGCACTGGGGAGGCAGAACAGAGGATTGTGACGACAGAAGATGTTGTTGCACAATGTGTAGCCCAACTCCATGGAGTCTCGGCTACACTCAAGATGCTAGAGGCCAGGGTGGAGAAGAGCGAAGGAAGGTTCAGGCGTAATAACATCTGCATCCTTGGTATTTCTGAGAAAGAGGAAGGGCCCTGCATGGAACTCTTTCTGGAACAACTATTAGCGGACCTGTTCGACTTGCAATCCTTCTCAAAATTCTTCTCTATCGAGAGAGCGCATTGAATGCTTGCAGGTAGACCACTGCCCGGCGCTCCCCCACGCCACACCGTGATCGGGAGGTTCTTAAACTACCGAGACCAGGATGCACTTTTACAACTTGCAAGAACCAAGGGCACGATTACATTCAATGGCACTAGACTGGACTCCCCCCGCCCCCCGACTACACCAGGGGAGTCCTCCCCCACCCCCCCGACTACACCAGGGAGTACAGAAGGCGAGACAGTCCTTTGGGAAACTTAAGAAACACTACAAACATTGGGAGACAAGTACGGCCTCCTATTCCCTGCACAATTAAAAATCTATCACAAAGGCACAACGGTCCACTTTGACGATCCCGGGGAGGCATGGTGCTGGGCAGAGCAGCACATTGAAGGGGACTGGTCCACACCCCGAGGCAACAGATATAGGAACCCCACACCACCACCGGAGCAGCGCCCCAAGCCAGATCGGCCACCATTGCCGGATCCGCCGGAAGATGGAGGTGACGGGCTGCCGCCTTGAACCCTGCTGAGGGCTTCACCCTCTGGTCGGTGGGCACCCACTGCGTGGTCACCCACTTGGGTGTTTAAGAAGGGGGAAAACACCAACACACCACCCCCCCCGACTTTTAGTTGAACTTTAACAAGGGCTGTTAGCAATGTTGGGTCGACAGGTACTTCAAGTTGGGGTGGAGTATGGGGAGGGGGAGGGAGGAGTTAGTTTGGGGAAGTTTTTTGTTATCTCAGGATCGACCCTCCCTGGTAATTCTCAAGGGATGGTGGAGTTCCTGGCCAGCTGGGACCACACCACATACAGACAGCGCTTCAGACCTCAATCTTTTTCTCTTGCACCGTACAGTCACACACCGGGGCTGCACCCCTGTGGGCAGCTTGCCTACCCCTCTGATACTTCTACTAGATGCCACTTGACCAATCTCATGCATGCCTACTTGCCCTGGCTCTCTTAGGGTCCTCACCTGGAACGTGAATGGGATGGGCTCCACGATCAAAAGATGTCTGGTCAAGCAGCTACTCTCCAGATACTCCCCTGACATGGCCTTGCTCACTGAAACACACCTTGCTGGGGCACACTGTAAATTCTTTCTACGTACCAATTATAGGACCGCTTTCCATGCGGGATATACCATGGGATCCAGGGGCACCCTCATTCTTATACATAAACGGGTCCCGTTTGTCTTGCAGACACTAGAGCAGGACCCTCGTGGGCGCTACGGGATGATGCTTGGAACACTCCGGGGGGAAACATTTGGACTTGTCTCAATTTACTCCCCACCTGGGCTGGGGCAGGAACTCCTCGATGACCTGACCTCTTTGATGGGTAGGCACCAATCGGACAAGTGGTTTCTGGGGGGCGATTTCAATGATGTCATGTGCAACACCCTAGATCGCTCCCACCTTAGACAACGCAACCCGAACCTCCCCACAAAGCTGTCTAACTTTATGTCCGCCCTGGGTCTTGGTGATGTATGGTGGGAACTGCATCCGGGAACCAGAGGTTATTCATTCCACTCCGGGGCCCATGGCTCCCTTTCCAGGCTTGATTATCTATTTGTTCCACACATAGACCTCTTTAGAATAATCTCTGCAGACTTGCTCCCTCGGGGGGTTTCGGACCACTCCCCTCTCCTGGTGGAGTTGCGGCTGCAAGGAGCAACCCCCCTTAAAACATGGTGATTGAATGCTTACTATCTGGGCTGCCCGGATTTGGTGGACCGCCTCACGGAAGTCTCGACTGAGTACTTCGAGATTAATGATACTGGCGAAAATGACCCGATAGTGCCGTGGGAGGCCTACAAAACCGTGCTGCGGGGAGAGATAATCTCCTGGACAGCAAACAAAAGAAGGGAGAGGCTCCGGAAGATAGTTGAGGCGGAGGTAACCCACCGAGAGAACGAACACACCCTGGACCCTATCCCACAAAACCATATGTCCCTTCAGCGTGCCAGTGAATGCCTCTGAAACCTTATGTTAGACAACGCCAGACAGGCCCACTGGGAATCCAGAGCTAGGATATACGAGCTGGGGGATAAAACCGGGAAGATGCTGGCTTGGCTGGAGAGGAGGGACGAGGGTCGGCGCTCGGTCCGTGAGATCATTACCCTGCAGGGCGAGATCTGTCGGTCAGATGCCGAAATAGCAGAAGCTTTTGCCCAATACTATGCTGAACTATACCAGGCCCCGGATCTACCGTTGGACCAGACCCTCCTTGATAGAGTGGGGAGCACCACTCCATCGGTGCAGCAACGGGAGATGCTGGACTCTGATCTGTCTGAGGCCGAGTTGATAGAAGCCCTTGGACAGCTGCAGCCGGGGAAAACCCCGGGCCCAAACGGATTCCCGATAGAAACCTCGCAGAAACTGGGAGGTAACAATATAGCACCTCCCCTGCATCAGATGCTGCTGGCCGCGCTAGAGCGGGGCTCCCTCCCGGACGACCTATGTAAGTCGTGATTGGATGCTTGAGTGTGACCCAGCGGAATGAATGGGAGATCAACAGTATATCTGGGGACCTCTCCCTGCTAGGAATGGTGTTCAGAAGCTGAAGTCCACTACGACGAGTAACTGAAGCTTGACCTTGAAGCCCTGCTGGAAGAGAAGAATTGCTGTTGCTCTTCTTCACAATCTGAAAGCTGCTGTGTCTCCAAGGAATGACCCAGAGAGGACCTGGTAAGGGCGCCCTCTTCCCAAGCTACGAGGGACCATCATGCACCAGCTGATCTTTGCCAAAGCTCCCTGGTAGACAGACCTTCGACAGGCTGCCGGCCCGAGACGGGGACTGCCGCGGAATCCCAAAGAGAAGCACCCGGACTGTTGTCCGCCACTGTCGACGACCGCCGTCGCCGACCGGAGCTGCCATGCTCCGGTTTGCCTAAGAACTTCAATTGATCATCGGACGCTCTCGTCTGCATCGTCGCCCGCTTTATCCCGCTGGAGAAGGCCCGACCGTCGAGGAGCATCCGCCGGTGGGTTTCCCGCCACCTAAAGACCAAAGAGACGCAGACGACTCGACGCCCTTGCTGGGCCACAGTTCGTCATCCTCTCTTTGCGGTCCAGAACTATCGTCACCGAGGTGCCCCGCACGCCTCTTCCTTGCAGGACGCCAACGCTCCGTCGTCGACGAGCACTGCTATGAACGAAGCTGCCACTTCACAGCCGTAGTTCAACCTGTTCTCTGTCGGACGTTCGACGACCCGTAACTCCTGCCTTAAAGGGAGGGCACTCAAGAAGGGCCGTCGATTCCCCCGACACCGAACGCCGAGTTCCTAGACGCCTCTCGACGATCCGTGACTCCTGCTTTAAAGGGAGTCACTCAAGAAGGATCAGTCGACGCATCTTCGAAGAACTCTACTCCTCCAGGTACATTGGAGGGGTAAAACCTTAATAGGAGGAAATAAGGCTATTGAACAATATATGGACTGGGCTTGTGCGTGCTATATATCTTTATTTTACAGGTTGCCCAGATGGGGGGGGGGGGATCTCCACACAGAACTGTGTCTAGGTAACGGGGCCAGCATTCTGCCTATTGTTTCAACCATCTTACGTTCCTTCCTATCTATTGCTGCTGTCCTCGTTATTGATCTGTGTGACATTTTAACCGTACAGTTGATGCACTTTAATGAGATTCCATAACATTGGTGGTACCACTTTATAATTGTATATATTTATCATTGTTGATTTCCGAGCACAAAGTGCGTTATTGTGATTGTGTACTTACCTTTGAATATTAATTATATAAAGACTGTATTTTCAGTAATACAGTGTGTGGACATTCCTTTGTGGGGGTTCGGGGACTACACTGTACTTAAGAACCAGCCTGCATCACCTCCCGAGAAGCTAGGCTTTGATTGCTCGTCCATTGCTACCGTAATAGAGAATCTTGGCTGTGGTCTTCTGTGCCTCTCCTCTACGATAGAGAGCAGAAGTACAGACACCCCCTACCAGTCTTTATAGACCACCACTGGAAGCTCCTCCCTCTGACCCTCATGATGGGGAGAGCCGCACTTTTTAAAATGATGTCACTACCAAGATTTCTTTATGTCTTGCAGAATGCCCCGCTTACGATCCCCGCCCCTGAATTAAATCGTACAGAAACCCTCCTTAGGGAACTCATCGGGGGGGTGGGGGGGCGGAGGCCACTCGCGTATTGCATTAGGAGCCTTGCAGAGGTCAGTCTGGGAGGGTGGGATTGGCGTACCCCGTCTCCAAACCTACTACTGGGCCTCACAACTCTCGGTGGTCAACGACCTACTCCACGGGGACCGGGCGCTACCTCACATTAGGGTAGAAGTGGAACCCATGCAGGGTACGGACCCACTGCAGGCGTTATACCAATCTCCGGGAAGGCCCGCCCGACTTACAATCAAGGCTCACATCACCACTATCTGGAGACAGGCACACGTGTTTGTCGGGTGGGGGAATAAAATAACAGCAGTGCAGCCTTTATGGCAAAATAGCAATCTGAAGGAAACCAAGACATTTGAACCATGGCCGCGCTGGGTGAGAGCGGGTATTCTGAGAGTTGAAGATATCCTTAAAGATGGGAAACTACGTGCAGTGTAGATTTCAACTGCCCAGCACTGAGCGATATCACTTCACGCAATTGACTCATGCCCTCCGAACCCATATACCCTCAGGTGACACAGTCCCCGACTACACTCCGATAGAACGCAATATGCTGCCTGCGTATATCCCCAGCAAATGTACGTCCACTCTTTACAACGCCATCACTTCCTTTGCAACCCCCAAGCTATCGGGATTAAAGGCCAAATGGGAAAGGGATGTGGGGGAAATAGACCCCGAGGACTGGATCCAGGTCCTAATGCACCAGCGGGAGGTAGCCATTTCCTCCAGACTTAGATTGGTGCAACTAAAAATCCTGCATAGGGTGTACTACCCTCAAACTATCTTATATGGCTGGAAGAGGGCAACAAGTCTGAGCTGTCTCCGCTGTGGAGAGGAGGAAGGCACCTTTTACCATACAATCTGGTCATGCACCCGGATCCGTGCCTACTGGAATGCATGCTGTACGGAATTATCCAGGGCTCTTACTTGTCCTATTGAACTGGACCCGAGGGTCCTAATTCTGGGTGTACCGGATATGTCGGACTCTAATAAATGGGAAAAACTGCTATTGAACACTGCGATGGCCCTGGTGAAATGCAATAAAATGGGGAGTGCCTGACCCTCCAACACTGGAACAATGGATACTTGACATGGACTCATGTGCCATGATGGAGCACCGGGTCTATGGCGCAAGAGGATGCCCGAATAAAGCATCTAAAATATAGGGAAAATGGGAAGAAACGGGGCCCTGACATCCTGTGACAGTGGTGGTCTCTGCATGAATGGATGGAGGGTGGGACGGGGAGATTGCGACCCATGGCGATGAGAGATATTAACAATGCTATGCAGACTTGTGACTGAAGGTGCTGTACTGGAGTGCTTTTAATTTTCGTTGTCACCTTTTTCGCCGTTTTGTTGTTCTCTGCCCCGGTTTGGTGGCTGCCTTGTTTATGTTACAAAATACAATAAAAATGTTTTATCAAAATGCTTTCTGGAGCTGGTAAACCCGCTCCCTCCAACGTGATCTCTCCATAAATACCTCCCTGCGAGAGCCTTTCGGTCTTCTAGTGCGAACTCTGTACAGATCAGTTGCTTTTCCAAGCTGAGAGTGGGGGGGGGGGGAGATCTCTCCTCCTCAGGAGCTTCTCTCTGGAATGTCCTCCCTGACCCTCTCCTCAGGCTTGAGCCAGATCTCCATAAGTCCTGGAAGCTTCTCAACACCCTCCTTCTCTCTTCTTCCTTCCCTCCCCGTCTACCCTAGTAATCTCCCCCTCTGCCAGGTACTCCTCACCCAGTCTACCCCAGCACTTTGTTTCTCCTGACCCCCACCTCAAACCTTTACTTGCCCTACCAGGCTCCCTCTCCGTGTACAAGCCTGGAGGGTCATACACCCCTACTGAGCCCTATCCTGACACACCCTTGCACTTAGCATGTTGTCCCCCTTTCCCTGCACTCCCCGTTTTACCCTGGCACTTGTCCACCTGGCCTCCCCGTAGCACTGGGCTAGCACATGAGCGCCCTGCCACTCCCAACTCCCCTGCACTTATTTTTACTGCACTTGCAGTCTGAATAACAAGGCCTAGTAGGACCTTTTTTTGTTATTCCTCATCCCTGTACCCCACCCCCTCCCATCTTTTGAATTGTGGCGCCTTGTCTAGGCACGTTATAAATACCCAATAAATAACTAAAAAATAAACATTCCAGAACTATTTTCTTTGCAAGGCCAAACTATACTTCCCTTTGTAGGATTCATTGAGTACCATACATGGAACTGGGTGCAAAATGTGCACTCGCCCCTGGCTAGTGATATTTGACTATTGGCGAGTAAGAAATGGGTGTGCTGTGTATATTAATAGAATTGTGGAGGTGAGGGACTTATGTCTAGCTAGTAGCTTGCAACTTCAAATGTTGCACCCTGTATTGGGTGTAATCTCAGCAGCAAGGACACAAAATATAATCCCATACTTAAACGAAAGCCAGCTTTCCCATGTAATAAAAGTATATAGCTCATGTTAAAAATGTTTTTCACCATACAAAGAATTAATCTTCACAGTGGCAGGTGTTCCAGAAAACAAGTATCCCAGGTACTAACACAATTAGGGGTAGAAAGAGTGTGTTCCTCTGTTGTGTCATTGCAATCTCCATTGGATGCAATTAGTGAGTGCCAAAGGCAGCTCTGCGGGGGCAGAAAAGTGTGCGGACTGTTGGGACTTGAAAATTAATCAAATGTAGTTGAGTCAGAGCAAAAGCAGTATGAGATGGGAAACCAAATCCAACGATGTACCTTGGCATCTTGATTGCTGGGGAACGCTTCCAGAAGTCTAGAGATAAGGAGAGTCCTTCTGTCGTTCCCCAGACATGAAGGTTGTCAGAGCGCACTTGGAGGGAATGCCAACTCAAATTAACCGGATCCTGGTTACCAGTGTTCAGGGAGCAAGAAGGCATTGTCCAAACAGCAATTTACATCCCAAACAGTCTTCAAGGATGGACGAGGAGATGGTCTTGCTCCGAACTTGGAGAATATCTTCACCTCTATGGCAGAGGACTTTGAGCAGACTATACCCCAATTAAGTTTCATGTTAAAACATCTTCAGATTTTAAACGATTCCACCTGCAGGTTTTTGGAGGGCAGATCTCACTCCCTTGTATACTTATTTTACACCAGCGTATTGGTCCACTTCAAGCCTCCTGCGTATGGGTCCAATCCTGGATGCTATGATCAGTGTCTTTTACCTGGTGATGTCAGATGGGGAGAAGGCACAGGCAGTATGACTCCCAAAGAGATTCCAAGATGGTGGGATCCTTCTCTAGACTGTACTTCTTTCCCAGGCTACTCTAAATCTTCCATCACCCCTGTCTATCTTACATCAAAGACACGCTTCTAATTACCACCCTGGTGTGACATTTCCATTGTATCGCAGAGCTTTGCTCTGCAGCACTTGTCCCATTGGGGAACAGCCGGTTCTCTAGGGAAAGTGACAAACCTTTGTAGAAAAAACAAATGGGTTTCTACAGTGAACTCAAATGGTTCATTTTGGATGAAAACCAGCCCCAGACAGTATAGAAAAAAAACTCTGCAAGTTGAATGGGTCGAAAAAATAAACCGTCAAATATCAAAAGGGTTTTGCCCAGTATAATTGTGGAGTGTGTGGTGGGTCAGAAGGAGGCCTCTGATTCTTTGGGGACATTTCAATCATGTATTTATTAAAGAATAAATGCGACACCTAGATGTCCCCATCTTTATAGGGTTTTCCCTGCCTATTAAACTAACTAAGGTGCGCGTCAGTCGTCCAGTGAATGTTCCAAAGAAAAGCGTCCACAGTCCAAACTAAGTCTAACTGACCCTACCACCATTCTAACAACTAGGAGATTGTCTCCCTTCGCCTTAAGCTTGCTTCTAAGGGTTTCTTCTGCTCAGTTCTTAATCTCAGAGTTTGGCTTCTTGAACCTTAAACTACTTGGCCCATATAGGGTTGCTTTCTTCCTTTCCTGGGGTAGTGATACTCAGCCTCCCTGTAAATCTCTCTTTTTATATCCTATTCTCTTTTCCTTAGGTCACAATATTGCCTCTCTATTTTCTCTGACTTGACATATACTCTAGTTTGCCACTTTCCTCAAGTGTGGCTCTCTAACTCTTAGCGTTCCTATTGAATTTGTATTTCTCTCATTAAACACTCTGCTTTTGTCCTCAGGTGTTGTGTTTCGTAACTTCAGTGTCTCTTTCCAAGTTTATTTAATGAAGGCTTCTCTTGCCATCATCATTTCATTTTCTTACTCTCTCGTATATCTCACTGGGAAAAGTATGAACAGTCCCATAACGATTCCCCTTAGGTCTCCCATTGTCTCCTTTACTCAGGCTTGCCTGGGATAACATCACCAGGACCTTCGTATGTTCAGAGTTTACTGCTTTCGGAATCTTCTCCGTCTCTTGCTTCTCTCCGGTGTCCCGAGCTTGTGTTCTCTCTCATCATGGATTGACAGCTCCACGGGTAGCCAGATGCTATGTGTTCGCGGCCACCTAGTGGTCACAGCATGGTACAAGGGACTGCTGGTACACCACAAGATCTCTGTGGTCACGACACCACAATTGACTTCTCCCTTTGTTCTTGCTGGATGCTCAGCATCCTGCGCCCTGCTCTTGGCATCCATGCAGTTTTCAAACTCGCAGGGTTCACCGTCTGCAAACCTCTCAGGTGTTGTGTTGGGCTGAAGCTTACCTGGCTGAGGTACGTGTGTCTCAGCCTCTGCTTGCTGCGCTGTGTCTCTCCAGTTAAAGAGACATTATTTTCTGGTTGACAATAGCATCTTGTTCTTCCCAGTTTTTATATTGTATGTCCTTCAATTTGTCTGATATTCCCATGTAGGCCATAAAAGAGTTTGGGAGTTCTTTAGAGGAGTGCGAGTCCTTTTCTCCACAGGGAGGGTTTGCGGAGTGGGCTCACCTCCCTAAGTTCGATCCCTGTGTCTGTGCTTAGAAACCTTAAGTGTGTTATAAATAACCAATTTCAATGACAATTACAGTTTGCAGGAATGCACAGGTTATTCTGCAACTACAAGGCAGCTGCTGGGAATATCAGTAAATAATCCCAGTTAGGGAACATGTTTGCACTATACTTTTCAACATGGGCCATTATAAAAGTGAAGCTCGATTAGCAGATCTCACTCAGACAGAATTACCAGCATCATTTTGTATTATAAAAACACATTAAAAACGTTCAGACTACTATGCCCTTAGATGGCATTCTGCCAAACACTCAAGCCTAAGTATAACCTCCCTCTGGGCAGGATGATCAGTGGAGATGCAGGGAAAAGAGCAGACAACGGAGAAACGCACTTCTTTAAGCAGGCCCCCACTCTCCTGGATCCGGGAGGGATAGAGGTCAGAGGAGCAGCAACGGGATAGAGAGGCACTATGATTCGGGACATCAGCCGACAAAGCCCATAAGACTATAATGCAGCAGCAGGAAAAAGGGTCCCCATCTCGTATCTATTGCCAGGCTCCTCAAAAGCCATCAGGAGGCAGCTCTGGGACCTGGCTAAGGACATTGTACTGTTCCACAGAAGATGCAGCGGGCAGCCTCACTCTAAACAGGATTTGCCAACACCTGGCCAGCAGCACGTGTACATAGGGGGGAGAAGAAGTAGGAGAATGGAGGAGCACCAAAACATCATCAAGTTGGGTTGTTGCACATATGGTGATGCAGGAGAGTGTTGAAGGAACACCTTTAATCACTTGTTCCTGGAAGGTAAGGTCACAAAAAGTGATCGATTTTTGGCTCCACACCAATGATGTTTATTGCTGGTTACTGCTCATGTCAACATGACCCCCCGCCCCTTACCACTTTCTTAAAATAGATTTAGCGCAAATGCTCAGAACCAAAATTAATCCACAAGATGCGATTACATTTTGTATTTTAAATATCTAGTAGCACTGATAGGTCTAGAACACCCACTACTTTAAGTGGGATGCAAAATCGAGAGGGGAATGGCCCAAGTGCTGGGCAGGGCATAAACAGGGTGCAGCCTGATCCAAACAATACATCTTAAAAGCCTGCAAACTTATATTTTGGGTCTCTCAGCATGGCCACATTAAGTCTGTTTTGCATTCAGTCTGCATTCTGTAAATCAATCTCTCTGGATCAGTGTAAATACATCGCTATCTGCAAATAATCACCCTCGTATTCGGTATATAAACAATTCAATCAATGAGTAAATCACCCTCATTTTGTAAATCACATTGATGCTATTCATGCCCTTCCAATTTCTCAATGTAAAATCCTAATGGCTTTGAATATAATCAGAAAGCATTTTGGAAACAAAAGCATGTACGAATGAGAAGAGATATTTGTATTTGACAAGTCTGTGATAGAGATTCAAGCATGCAACCCTTCTGAGCACATAATGTACAGGACATTTGCTTTAGTGTTCATTTCATTCATCACAAGACTCACCCCATCAGTAAAAGATCTGCACAGTTCAATATATATACTGTGACAACACGTGGGAATCCACCACTTGTCCCCAGGGGGGAGCCCTTCCCTGTGAGGCTAGGGAAGTGAGCCCACTACGCAATACCATCCCTAGAGGTAGAGGCATGTGGAAACTCACCAGGAGAGCCTCCTCCTTCGGGGACGAGGACTCTAGTTCCTATGAGGAACTCCCTAAACATACCATCAATAAACCTCCAAATACCTTCTGTGAGGAAAAGCCTGACAAGCATATAAAATGTGTTATTGGCATCAGGAAATCTTGATAAACACAGAGCACAATTACCTTATACTGAGATGAAGAAAACCAATTATGGAAGACTACAGAGTGTGCAACAAACAGAGGAAGGACTGAACAACCCAAGCTGGGGAATTCCCACAGCTATATTATAAAGGAGAAAGGTGGACATTACAGAGGGAGCGAAACACCAGATGCACAGCGTCAGGAAATCGAGCGGAGAGAGATGACCCATGAAATACGATTCCGTACACAGGTGAACACGAATGGGAAACTAGACGTGCAGTGTCCCACAATGCAGGCAACACTAAGTGAAGCTGCAGACGTGTGGCACCAAGACATTGAAAAGTGCAGAGAAAGTGAACTGTACGCAAGACACCCTTACTGCAGAGAAGAAATAAGTGGCGGCATGACCATTGAAAGCCATAGACCACCACTGGGTCTGTTAACTACGCCGAAACCACCTCAGTGGAATGCCCGTCAAAATATGAGATACTAGATGAAACGTGTCAGAAAAGACGGGATAGAGGAATATCAGAAATACTCCACAAAGCCACCCTGACAAAGCATAGAGGGAGTGGGATCCAGGCAAGAAAACCGTAGGCACCATCCTTGAGAAGAGCAGATAACTGGGAAAGCGGGAGACCTGGGAGGGAGATTGAAAATTACTGGAACGCTCAAACTCATCGCAGTCTGGATAAAATATCAAAAGTGAATGAAAAGAAAGAATCATTACCGGAACACTCCTACTCGCCCCAATACAGCTGAAATATTGAAAGTGTGTCACTAAAAGGAAATTAATTATTGGAATACTCATACTTGTCTTAGTACAAATAAAATACTAATCCAAGATAGAAAGTGTTGTGGGAACTCTTTCATAAAAGGAAGAAGAATAGAACATTTTGAGATATAAGAAAATGCAGCAACTGCATGAACAGGGAGACCATGAAGACTGGATTAAAATAGGAAAGAAAGACAGGACCCAAAGTTCTTTTTCATGATTGAAGACTACCATCATTTCATTTAGAGATGAAGCCAACATGTTTTTTGCCAAGCATCCACGCCAGATTAAGCAGGCAATAACACTTAAACGTTTCCCCTTACTTTATTAGGTTATGCATTTTTATTGGGTGCACCACCATTGTTTAAAGAACAGAACTAGCCCTGACAAACGCACCTAGGTCCGAAATGCATCAACTATGGTTCTTCCACCTCAGCTCTGAGAACATGTCATTGGCACCAATAAAGTATGCGTATGAAGAAGACCTACAGCAGCATTTGATGCATTCTGTATATTATGTATTGATTTTGAGCATGCTCATTATTCAGTAGTATTTACTACATCATGGCATCCCCAGTTCTGATGAATTAGTCCATCAGAATTATTCTTGTTAGAACCAAAAGTAAACCCAGACTGAAAAATATTAAGAATTCAGAAAAACAATAAGAAATTCCCAAAAGGCAGGAGAAGTACTCCTATCAGAAAGAAAGAATAACCAAATAACATTCAAGACTGACCGCCTGAAGAACCCAGTGTCAGAATTGTGGGACGCAATAAAAACAGTTACCAAGAACTATTTAAGAATCACTTACTGAACTGCATTTGGTGTAGAACCAACTTACAGGAGAAGGGAGTCCTGCTCCCGACTTCTGTTGATATAATAGTGGTGAGGTCAGAATAGGTTAGTTAGGACAGTGGACTGTTTATGATTTGGACTCTCACTGACAACTCATGGGCACTTAAGTTAGTATGGTTAGATAGGAAATACCCTTAGTATAGGGAAAGTTAGGCGTTCAACACTATTGTTTATTAGTACCCTGCAGAGGTGTTTGGGGCTGCGTCAGCCTCTCAGCCAATGAGAAGGCTCGGAACGGGGGCATTACCAGCAGTAATCCTGCCCGTTCTGAGCAGCCTCACGGCTGGAGGCCACCATCTTCCCCCACCGAGGAATGAGGTAAGTGGTGTCCCACTTGCCCTCTCCCCTCCCTTCTCCCCCATCCACAGAATTCCCTCCCCACCCCCATCCCCACTTACCTTCGTTGAAGTCCATTTCATCAGTGGATGCACTGGGAACACTTCTGTCCCCTGCACGTCCACTCCCGATTTGCGACAGGCCGTCATGGAAAGGAAGAAGGGAATACACATAGTACCTTCTCCAGTTTCCATGGAAGCATTTTTTTCTTGTTTACTAGTATCTATTTTTATCAATGGTCACCATGGAAAGGAACATCTGACTTTGTTTTTCCTTCCCCAGCAACCATTTTTTAAACATTTTTTTTTCTGTTCCGAAACATCAGACCGTTTCAGAACAGAAAAGAAATACTTTTAGTACCCCGGTCTTATGGGCCGGGGTACTAATCGCAAAAGGCCCCTCGCTTCGCTCGGGCCCGCAACTATGGGCCCCAGGGCATTACCTGAAGTGGTAATGCCCAGACCCCTGCTCAGGGCCTATTACTTGAATAAAATAAGCAGTGAGATCACCAGTCAGACTCAGTGTCCTACTTCTGACCTGCGACAATACTTAGTTGGACAGCCTCAGCATGGGTCTGCCCTGCATCCCCGGAAGATTAATTTGCCTAAATGCATACCTTTCACAGCTTGTAAATAAAGACATTAATCCCTCGAGCTCCAGTTTACTCGTACAGGGCTGCGAGTCTCATACTTCGTAAGTGCACACAAAACAAATCACATAATCACATTGGCTGCTTACTACTGTGTGACAGAAGAGCCACGGCACCATCCTGTGTCGGGACTTGACCCGGCCCACTGAAAGCAGGAGAAAGCACCCTGCTCTTTCAAGATGAGAGCCACCTCCAATTATCCAACTATCCTCTGATCTGCATTGCAAGGGTGTTTTGGATGTCTGCTTGGCCGTTTTGAGGGCACACCAATACTGAATGCACAACCAATGTCCCATAACTGCTCTTCATGTGCAAAGCTGATCACTGCAAGTGATAAGGGGTGTCGCTTGTATTACACAATTCTTGGTACAGATTTTATAAGTGTTAAACATAAATTGAACAATCATAGGCAGCGAAAGGGGACAGACAGGGCAAGGGACAGAATAGGAACAGTAAGTGGGAAGTTGGGGGTTTGGGGGAGGCAAGTCGAGAAGGGGCACAAGCAAAATGTGGGGAGATTTGCATTGTATTTCATGTTTACTCTCTGCTTGCTAACATCTGTGCTTTTCCAGAACAGTTGCACTGCGAGTGAACAGTATCACTCATCCCAAACACATGCGAGAGACTACAAAATGGCTCCCTTCTTTTTAGTTTTAGCCATTAGGTGGTGCTGGTGCTCATGTTGAGGGATGTATTGACCCACTCCGCTATGCTATGCGGCATCACTCTGCCAGTTAGGGGGAAAGAAACAGCAACAATGGCGGCAAAACCCTTGTGCGTGCCAAATACCTACAAAAACAGTGTGCTTCAGCACACAAAACCTGCCTACCATGGTGCATGTGCAGGGAAATACAGTACACCCTGCAGAAAATGTGCCAGTGGGCTCCATGACCAGCAAACAGAGTGCAGAAAGAGAAGTAGCACATTGCAAGTGAAACCCAAAAATGTGCCTACAAATGACATCTGCTTTGCTGCTAAAAACTCCCAAATGCCTATACACAACTCTTCTAAACATTCAAAATCTTGTCTGGTGCTAAAATTCATGTATCTAATGAAACATTGTGAACATACAAAGTCCCAATGTGAAGAGCAAAACATTCTTCAGACAAACTGGATTGTCTGAAAACTGACAGCATAGGCAGAAATCTGGGTGCAGTACCCGGGGCTACCTGAATGACAGCTGTCAGAGGAGTACTGAGGAAACTTTAAAAGGACCTAAAACTAAAACGTCTGCTGGATTAGCAAACATAAAAAGGATTGTTGCCAAAAAGGAATACAGATTTCAGTTCCGTTTTTCCCACAGATTTTAAGGCCAAGAAAGAAATGTATTTATGTTTGGTCTAACAAATTTAGTTGTTGCTGAGTTTAAGAAGTTAATTAGCCTGGCTGAAGCTGCAAGAACTGGAAAAGCAGGTTTTCCTCTCAGAAGTAGGGCCTTCCTCTCAGCAGAAACTCACTGGGAGGTGTCATTTGCGGGTTAGAACAGAATCTGGTCTACAAAAAGCAAAGGAACAATGACAAAGCTGCAGCCCAGGAAACTGGAAGTGTGAAGGGGCTCGTAAATGGCCTCTGGAAGGAACAAGCAAGGAGGGGGATGCCCTGGACTGCAGGGAGACAAAAAGGGGTAGACCATCTGTTGCTAAACATGAAGAAAAAACAAATGTTTAAAAGACTCATAACGTGCTATTCAATATGGTGAAAAATATAAAAAGGACAGAGTTGTTAATTTAATTTCTGGCTGCACGTGAGAAGAGGTGGTAGAACTGTGTGACATGTTCTGGACAGGAATGGCTATATGTGTGGTTTTATGCTAAATGTATTACTGTTAGAATTGTGAAAATGTACACGCATATCCCTGTGTTTAACACGCACATTTGTGGAAATTTGCATAACATTTGGAAATTGTGTTCATGGCGAAAAGGGAAAAATTCTGTAGAAAGTTGAGACAAGATCCCACCGCTGCGGGGTTTTGAGGAATAGCTGCTACGTAAAATATGGCATCCTTACGTGTGATTTGTATAAAGGTGACCAATTTAGAAATGTACATTTAGTATCAAATCAGATTTTGAAACCAGTGTCTAAAGGGAGGTCTCTGAGGGTTGTAAAGCATGACTATGACCCTGACCAGAGCTGACGGTCCCATTTAAAAACTTATCCTGTGTGCATTAATAGGAAGAACTATGGCCCATAGTATATTTACTTTGTCTTATCCCCATTTCCAACCCATCCTATCTTTCATTCAGAGCCAGTATTGTTAGAACCATCTTTGCGCTGACCCTTTTCTCATCTGAAGAAGTTGAGTTTCCGTAGCAGGCGGGTCACCCTGATGAAGTGACTAAGATCCCTGTGTGGTATTTGCTTTTTCATAGTCATCCTCTAGTGTAAGCAAACCCATTTGTCATTTTAAAAAGTGCATTTCTGTTTTCCATTCTCGCGCCTATTTTATAAAAACGACCTTTACTAAAACCTCTATAACTCAGTTTTTGTGATAATCAAAATGTCAACTCCTACTTGTACCTAACATCCATAGCTATCCATAGAACAGTGTGCTTCTCCTGCTATCACGAATATCGCGCACAGAAAAGTTTGCTGTGATTTTAAAAATCTGAAAGGTTTACACGTGTGAAATAGCTCTAAACTTCTTCCGACTTGGACGTTAAGATTTCAAAATGTTTTCTTTGGACTAAATCATTGCTTGTGACTGTTCAAAGCGGCTCCCGTAAGAATTTAGAACAATGTAAGTATTTTGGACCACATTTGGTGTTTTTACCCAGTGAATTCTAAGGACAATTGTAAAAGCCATTCTGACAGCTGAAAAGTCAATTCCGTTTTTCTCTTGTGTTTGAAGGGAGAAGTGGGACTGATATTCTGTTTGATATGTGCTATTCCTGATTACCTGCTCTCTCCCCCCATCACTTTACATTGCCTATTTGGGGTTGAGGGGTGTTGCAGGGGGAACCTCTAACCATAGTGCTATTGGATCTGAACCAACACAAAAGTAATATTTTCTGTGCTGCATTTGATTTTGTGCTCATTCCTAGTGTATTAAAGTTATTCTTCAGTGTTCTGTCACCCCATTGGTGATTGTTGTGTACCTATTAAAATATACTGCGATTACATTTTAAATACATAATAAATATTTACCTTTGCAAACTAGCCTGATTCCTGGTTCAGTGTGACCGGGGGGTTCCAGGAGAAGGGTGCGATATGGGTGGTATATCGTTCCGCATATTGAACTTCTAGACAAAAATAAATAAGGGTTTCAGTTGTGCACTACATGCTGGGCTTTGACTTGGGAGTGTGCCGGATTGAAATCACAAAGTGCAACCTATATGCCCAAACAATTGTATTGGGAGTATAGGTAGGAGAGAGATGGCACTTGAGGGGCACACATTGTATGGGTTGTTTGGTTATTTACCCACCCATTGACTATCCATCATGCAAAACTATGGCCAGTCCCAACCACTAACTGCCCCTCCCTGCACAAAATGCATACCTCAATGGGTCTCTGAGCTAGCCCCATCAAGCTGTAACATCAATCTTTGGCCTGCCAGTGTTATTTCCAAGCAGTCTGCTCAGAGTCAAGGGCCTAATTGCAGCTTTACGTCTGCTACTGTTGTAATACAACTTCATTCAGACACTTGATTCATCTTTCCCTTGCACTGAAGTCCTCTTTAGAATAAGCATTGACAAAGCCATATGTTTTGGCTTGTGTAAAGGTATTAGACATTCATTTTCCAGGCACAGCCATCATATGCCCAAATAATTCGACCATTTTCCATTTGTTGCCCTCTTATGGCCAGGCAGTACCTGGAAAAAGCCCATTACATTCTTACACAAAAGACAAACATGTTGGCTTTACTAATGCTGGTTTTCATTATTGAATCTACAGTGTTATCTAAAGGTTGTTTTTTTAATTTAAAAAACATAAAAAGCTACTTTTATCAAGAATAAAAGAAATAGAAAAAATAAAACCTAAATTCACCCAACGAGGCAGAGCTCTATAGAGAGCTCATATCAAGACATACCTTCAGTGGTCAGTTTTATACATGCCAAGTCAAATATTTTTTTATTCGGTTTTCTCGATTAAAACAAGAATAATTACACAATACACGTTTTAAAATCGATCCAGTTATCCAAACATCCCATTTGACCCATCTTAAAATAGTTAAAAAAAAAAAACACCCCTAAAAACCGTTGCATCCTAAAAAAACAAAAACAAGATGAAATTACTAGGTACAGTTTTTCAATTAAACATCCCCAATGATAAATGCTTCCCGTACATATGAGCAAAGGGTACGAATAAAATCCTCATTATCACAGTTCTTTATATAAAATAAAGCCTGTGAACAGGCTCTGCTTTTAGCCTTTATGAAGTGGAGCCTAAGCCACCTTTTCCGCTGATCATAATAATTCATACAAATTAGCAGTCACAGTTCATAGATCCACCCCCCTTTTCCCAGTGTTCCGAGCATTTGAGGGGAATACATGAAGTCTGTGCATGAACATGCATTCATGGGAATTGGTATTACAAATTTCTCTTCCAGCTTCAAAACGCAGTCAGATAGCTTTATACAATACAAGGGAAGGTAACGTACACACCTTTGCCCCATCTATTTCTTTGACAAACCAAATGGCTTTCCTCGACAGCTACTTTTTTATTTTAGACAATTCCTGAGCTGCTAAAAAGCACAACCCTCATTATACCACGTGTATTTACTTCTGGAATCAGGGACCATGTCCCTCAGTGCATGCTGTATATTAGGGTTCCTCAGGCACAACACATGCACATTTAAAAGAAATGTTGCCATTCTAAGGTTTTCCGGTGGGACTTTGTTTGGAATCCCTTGCTCCAACCTAATTCCACTATTGAGTGCACCCAGGGGAAGACCGGTTAATTTCTTGAGAAATGTATTCGGGGCCATACCCAGCTGCTCACACTTGGCAAACCCCCAAATCTCGTTTCCATATGGCACCATTGACCCTACTTTGGCTCTACATACATCAAGACATTTACTTATGCCCCATATGTATGATGGAACCTCATCAGGCACGCCATCCTTGGTTTCAGTTTTGCAACCACTGCTTCCATATGCGGGCCCAATTTCCAGACTTGTCAAAGGTGAGCCCCAAATAGCAAAAAGAGCTCACCACTTGAATGTTTTCGTCACATTAGATTCCAACCATAGTTGTTCTCGCCTTTCCCAAATACCAGTATTTTCATCTGAACCATTTTAAGCTTTAGGCTGTTAATGTGAAAATAATTATCTGCATATTCCAAGCACCTCTGCAAGGTGCAAGATCCAATAATGCAGTATCAGCAGCAAATAAGACACTTTTTGCTGTACAGGAGGAAAAATACTTGACCTGCTTTGTTCAGGGCTAAATCCAATAGAAAAAGAGTAAATCAAAGTAGAGCCAACAAACATCTTTGTATTACCCCCTTGTTGGTTCTACAATTCTGTGTAAAACGTCAAGAGGCCACTAGGGACCTTGAGTGATTCCAAATCACTCCATAGGATGTTCCAGTCTATGGAATCAAAAGCTTTTCCCATATCCAAAAACGCCACATACAGCGTGCCCCTTCTAATCTTACAATATTTCTCAACATAAAACATTAGTCTACAGTGGGAAATCCTTTCCTGAACCGTGCTTGAGTGGCACTTAGAATGTTGTTCTCGGCCCATTCTTCCAACCTATAAATTAAACATTTGCTAAAAAGCTTATTAATCGTATCCAAAAAGGGATATTAGGTAATAACTGGCATTAGCAGTCAACCTTTCTTAAAAACGGGGATGATTTAACTCCCACTCCAAGATTTAGGTGCATCTCACTCTGAGATTGCATCAAAAGGCTGAATGAGAACAGGAGTCCACCGTTCCATGCACCATTTGCACACGTCAGAGCAAAGGCCTTTGGGGCCAGCTGACCTGGTTTTAATGGAAAGAGCAACTTGCCCCTCAGAGTAGACCATATGCCCTCCCCTATGTGTTTTGTGTCCATCTTCATCTGACATTTTTGGAAATGCTTAACCCTGGCGTCCGATGAGATGCTCCCTTTGAGTCTCCCCCTGGTTCATCGAAAGTTGCAGCCATTAATTTCTAGACTTTTTTCACATCTTTATTCCGGACTTCCTCCTTCATCGTATCCCATAATTGAATCGTATACAGTCCTTTCTTATAGTATTCTTTGAGTTTAGCAAGGGGCTGCCCACTCATCCTCCCCCATCATACAGTACAATTTAAATCGAGATTTGAAAGCGCTACAATCTATATCAAACCATGGGGAGTGCATCCGCCCCCTCCCCAGTCACCCCTCCCCAGTCAAGGTTGGTCCTGGGTGGCCACAGAGGGAGAACACCTCTCTTAGATGCCCTCCATCAAGGATTGAAATTTCAAAAGCACTTCTTTTCCCCGATGTTCATCCCTCTGGAGCCCCGCAACTTTAGTTCCAATTGCTTGGAGGTTAACAATATTCTCAAAAAGAGGTTTACCAACTTTCCTTGTAGTCCAGCGTGACTGCATTGGTACATGCAGAAAACAATCAAAACAGCAATTTGTTAAAAGGGCACGTTTGAGTTCTGACCCATGACTGAGCACCAAACACTATATTCCAAACCTATTTCTTGGTAACCAATTTGGAGGGCAACTGACAGTGCTCTGGGTAAACTGGAATGCAGACCCTGCATCCAGGCCTTTCCTTTCCCAGTTGCACCTGGTGAGTTGAGACAGATTCCCCACACAAACGTGCCTCTGATTCCTAATTCATTTATTTAATTATACGCAATCTCACACTATCGCGCTCGTTCTCTGTGCTCTCCCTCCTTCCCGCCCTCCTCCATGGTGATTAGTGGATTCGGAGCAGGTCAGCTGACCGTGCTCTGGGTGTACACAGACAGCTCCCCCAGGGCAGCTTTGCCCAGGCCGAAGGCAAAGGACAGATCCCATTCCCCGTTTGCCGCTGGACGCCATACAGCCTACAGCTACACTCCAGGTAAGCTGGTAGGGGCGGGGAGCACAGCCATTACTGTGCTCTAGTAAAACTTTGCCACTCTTCATTACTATTTCTTGTGCCTAACCTGATGTAGACCCACACAGTGCACTCTTGTTATCCAATGTGTTGAACTCAGAATGATCCTGGCGGTAGGCACGGCCACCGACCTGCACTCAATTTGCCATCATACACTACTCGAAGACTCTTCACACAACACCTTCGCCATAAGAATGCAGCTTCTGTTCACAAAAGAAATGCGATAGGCAGCTGCAAAGATAAGGACACATAAGGACTATCCCGCATACCCTCTGTAGAGTACTCCTCCCATCCACATGCCAACTCAACATGGGTGTTTAGTTGGGACTTGGCCATCCCTTCATATCGCCGTATGGGCCAATATGCACACACGCATACTGGCACTCCTAGAACTTCTCATACCGCCAAGTATATATTCCTCCCAAACAGTAATTGTATATTGAACTGAGTTTTTAGCATACCACTGTGGAGTTGTGGACAAAACTTTCATACACATACAAAAAACACACACACAAAAACACGTTTTCAAATGAGAAATAATGAAAAAACATTTTTTACTGAAAAAATGCAAGCCTGATGGGAGAATAACCTGGGTGATTTGGAGCAAAGCATAGTATATTTCAAATACTGCAAACAGTGTTATAAGTGCATGGGGACAGGTTAGTGCCAGGGCTGGGCTGTTTTGATGTAGCACGATAGAAAGGGCGCACCTGTTCCTTCATTAGCTCAGGCCATTTGTTCCTGTTATCGGATCCACCACGAGACAGGCGTTAATTGAAGCCACTGACATTTTGCTGCCAGATAACCCCGGAATCGCAACTCAATAGATTAGCTGCATTTACCGCTACGAACCACGGCAATGAACAATATGTCAATACTGAGTGACATTTTACGGCTGATCTATCCACTGCAGGAATCTAAATGCCGAATCCATAACTTCTTACGTGTTGATAGGAACATTCCCTCCATTAAAAAAAGTCTACAAAATGCAGTAGGGACATCACGACAATGGTGGTGGAAATAAGGCACAGCTTTCATAGAAGCAACACACTTACAGTAGAGTAAGCAAAGCCTCTTCACCGCCTAATAAACATCCTGTACTACTACAGACAAAATCAATTTTACTATGGTCCAGAAATGCTTCTAAGATTTCCAGGAAATTCCTATCAAAGTAATGCCAAATTTATTTTGCCATAAATAAAGGGCAACAGAGCAGTGGGTGGTAATGCTTTAATATTTTTTTTTTAAATGTGTGTTTCTGGTTAAATTAAACCTTACACAAATTGGTCATTATATTTATTAAATCTATATCAACTAAAACATATCTAAAAATACCATCCTAATTTCATAGGTATATAAGCTAAGTTAAGTTAATAGGCAATTCATTCTCACACACACACACACACACACACACACCATATACATTAATTCCCAGTTTTCACAATAAGAACTAAGATAACAGCAACATTTAAGTACAATTTATCTCACAGATATTACCCAATGTTCAAAGAATCCCTTTAAACAAATGCCACTATCACCACAATCGGTGATAAACTACCCTCTTCTGTTATTCCTGCCCATAGATTGTAGGATATGATCACAGAGGTGGAACAGATTTTCCCAAATAACACATTCTGCTTTGCAACAGAGTGGGACATTCCATTATCAAGTGGTAGAGTGACTCCATATGCTCTGTACCACAAAGTCTACAAGTGTGCGCACGCCTATTCTTGAGTCACCTCCCTCCAGGGTGTGTAAGAAATTCAGTCGAAACCTGAGATACCATTTCTGAATCGTTTCCAAGGGGAATTACATAAGATGGGTCTTACATTTCTGATTCGTAAATTGGATCAAGTCTTTATATTATTGTAATCTCAATAAATCCACCTAATTATTTTAACCCAGTTCTTCATCCTGGAATTGATGACAGATACAGGCTGGTCCCCGGATATATTGGCTTCGACTAGATATCGTTAACATGTGGACCTAAATTCTACCAACGTCCTTACAGATTTTGTCAGCATCAGTTCTCTCAATTCCCCATACAATGTGCCATTTAAACCTTTCATTGTTTCATAATAGGGGCCTATTCTGCGACAGTTGTAGTACGACCACCGAGAATGTAAGCATAGTTCTACTCTGATGACACTTATCGGAACTGGGGGAGTGGGCTAGTACAGTTCGCCATACCCTCCCCTCCTGTATCAAACCAGTTCCTATTATTGAAATTGTGTAATGCTAGGCCATACATAACCACCGGAGAAACTTTTACCCTATAAAACTCACATTGAATATGCACAAATGATTTGCTTTTATCATTCTCATTTGAGAGACAAGTGCATTCAATTTGCTCTCTGCCCTCTTTTTATAAAAGATTTGTGCCACTCTGGCTATAACAAAACCTAGGTAAAATGAGCCGTTTTACCTTCTCAACTCGGTTTGCTGATCACCCGTGTGTCTCTTCACCTTCTTAGTCTTATTCGGCGTTCGTATTCTTGCTTTCTCAGAATTGAGCAAAAGACAATGTTTTGTTATAAAAAATGTCCACCACGCTGTCTAGTATATTCTGCAAGCCTAAAAGAGTTTGCACCATAAATATTACATCATCAGCATATGTGATGCATCCCACACTAAGCTTCCCCCAACCTAGGTGGGTACACATCAGGTGCCATCTTGAGGCCCCACAGATCAGCTAGATATATGTTAAAGAGCGTATGGGGCAATACACAGCCCTGTCTCAGTCCCCTGCCTACCTTCACTTCACGTGACAAATCATCATCCACATTCAGTCGCACGCACATTTTATTCTCAGTACGGAAAAATAACATGAAGGAGACCGGGATCAATGTTGCAGTCCACTAGCTTACACCATAAATGATTCTGGTGTACCCTATCAAATGTGGAGGATGAATCCATACTGGCTCTGTACAGTGAGTCTGACATCCCACTCACCATATTGGCCATTGAGGAAGCAAGCAAACCACTAGTGACGGTTCCCACTGCCTTCCTGAAGACAGTCTGGAATATGCTCAGCTTAACTTCTATACATCTGCTAAGATTTTTCAGTACAAGTCCAGCTAGCCCTTTACAGGATGTGTTGGTCAATGTGATCGGCCTATAACTCATAGGGACAACGATTGCTTTAGACCAAGACTGAGGTAAGGTGAACTGCAGCGCCACTTGTGTGACTAGTATGTAAAGTATATTCGCCCAAAGACTAGAATCCACTTTAAACCGAGAATTTGAGATTCTATTGGCTCCACATGCCTGAGAATTATTCAATTTCATTAGAGCACATTCGAGGTCTTCTTTGTTAAAATTAATCTCACAGCATTCAATTCTCCCAGACTAATGATGTGAGGACAGCCATTCCTTTGCATCACTAGTTGTATAAACTGAATTAAAGTGTTTCACCCAGCTCACTTCTGCTTTAATTACTTACCAGTTATCTTCACATACGTACATGTTTAAAGATGCCTCACCTTCCCGCAAGTTTCCCCTTTCTTACCCCTGCCCTCAACCACACCAAGTCATTGCCGTATGTGCCTCTTTCTCATCCCAGTACTTAGAAGTCTGAAGCATGCCAAGGATTGATCGATTGGTTCCAATAAATAAACACGGAGAAAAAAGTGCAATGAAAACCCAGTGCTGCGTTTTAATAAACAAACCTCCACTCTGGTTCAAATCATCCCACAGAGTTGCGCAAAGCACTACCTGTGCAAAGGCCATGTCAGCCTGGCCCAGTATGTGCATCCCTTTACCCCACTGTCACCCCCATCAAAGAATACGTCAAGAGGATGACCGCCTTCAACCATCGTCCGATAGACATTCTGGAGAGGCATTCTGCCCTCTCTCAGCTGCCCCATACCTCACAAGCATGCTCCGATTTCCGAAAGGAGGCAGATATTTCACACATACAGTAGCAGAGCCCTTCTAGCATCCAAATCCGTCCTTTCTCCTGCCTTTGCCCGGGGAAGATACCCAGACAGCCCAGGACCACTATTCCCTGAGCTAAGTTATAGGGTGAGAACACCTTTCGTCGAAGGGAAGATCAGACTGCAAAACGACAGCTTCTCTGGCAAGACTAAAAAGCAGCACCACAAAAAAGGAGCACCCAACTTGCCAATTCAACTGGTGGAAATAATGGCCAGCAGAAACACCAGCAAGGTAATCTCTTTTATGAGCATCTCATTTCTTTATTTCTATTTTCAATCATCAAGGAACTTTTTCTAAATGTTTGGCTCACTTTGAAAAGTACTTGACTTATGGCAAAATAGCCAATTGTTTGTTTTAATTAATACAACCCTTCAATTAATGTTTATCATTAAATCAGCAAAATGAATGCAATCGAACTATTCACTTCAGAGTCTTTCATTCAAGGAAAATGCTGCATTTGGTCTCGGGAGGATATCTCAGTGACAACGTGCTCACCTTGGAAGCAAGACAACACGAACAGCACAGGTTCGATCCCCGGGTCCACGCTTAGAAACCTCTGGGTATTAAGCGCGTTATAAATAACCTATCATACATTACCTGTTATGATAAGCAACCCCTAGCTGGCGCATCTATTTCGTGCCACAACTTGAAGAATCTACATTTAATTTTCAATATTAGGAGCTGTATTCCTGCGACATCAACACCCAAATTCCAGCAGATTTCTTCCCGTAGATTTTGTCTAGGACTGCAATATTGCATTTAATCATAATTTAGCAATTTGCTATGTATATAGGACTAATACCAGACTACTGTAAACAGAATTTTTTCTATATAATTATTAACCCCGTCCCCACCAAAGTTGGTACTCATTTAACAACCCCAGAAGAATAAAAGGCTGAGTTGACCTTGCCGGGATTCTAACCTCCAACTTTCAGACCACACACAGATCACAGCAGCAGGTGCTTAACTCGCTGATCTATCTTACCAGCTAACACTTCTGCATGGCAATGAGATCAGTCGACAGGGCTCATTATGCAATGATTGATGTCTCAGTCTCTGGGAAGCTTCACATAAACATGTGAACCCTTTTACTTCAAATGCAATATTGTGCCTTGTACAGTGCATAATACCACAAGAAGATACACAAGATTGACAAGGTAGACTCCCCCAATATAACAAAAAGACCAAAGTCCCAGTTACACAATAAAATGCTAAATTCATTCTGCTGCTAGCAAACTGTCAACAAGGTAGCCATTGGCAGCCACACATTTTAAGCGCTTCTAATAACTCAGAAATGATTGTTCAGCCGAGAATTTCACGAAATGCCTAATGTACTCTGGCTTTGCAGGTCCTTGCACGGAAATGCTTTGGCAACAACTGGGAAATTTGCTTGGGCAGATTTAAATTCAATGAATGCTCACGGAGAGAACACATTTCCAGATGCATGCAGCAGACCAGTGCCAAGGTGCGTACTACACAGTTGATAGTTTAGCTTGCAACAGGAAATGTAAACCACTTTTTTTGCATCACATCAGGGACAAAACTCATTTGATTACAAAATGCTAAAGAATACCAAACTAACGTGCAGGTTCACAGAGAAAAAAGACTTCAAACGTTTGCTAGGTGCACTTTTTCAGGACACATCTATTTAAATGCAGAAATGGCAGGGCGATACACTTGTATGCCAAATCGTGTCTAATGGTTACCAGGGCTCCATTTTGCGTGAGTATTTTGCCAGCATAAGGTAGCTGTAAAATTATGTTTGTCGGACTAAAATTGTAATTGCCATTTGCAGAGGAAGTATTATTTTGTTTAGGTGAACAACATATTTCAACACTGAACACCAACATTTTGCAATCCTTAATCCTTTCAACTTCTGAATCCGTGTACGTGTTTTGCATTTTACAGTTCCTCCTCAGATTAGGCCCAGGGTCTGCAACTTTTGGATCTCCAGATGTGTTGGACTACAACTCGCAAGATCCAAAAGGTTGCAGACCCCTGTATTAGGCAGTACGAATATTTAAGCTTTGACCCGAGGCACTGCTCTACCAGCAATACGAATACAAACGTATTCGTAGAACAGGGTAGGTGGAAGCTGGGGGCAAAAATCAGTTTCCTTTACTTCCTGAATTTTGTTGGGGGTATTTCTTCCCCTGTATTTTTGGGTACCTTTGTTAGATGGTATGGATTCAAATTGTCTTGTACCCCACTTGTCTACAGCTAGAGGTTACTACAACGACTTTATGGGGAAGGCTTACAAGTGCTGGTAAGGTAAAAAAAAAAGTCACTGATTTCATCTCTTGCTGCCAATATCGCCAGGCCTTAAGACTTTTTAGCCAATTTGGCATGGTGGGTGTTCGAAGCAATGTAAAACAAAAAGCGCTGATTAAAGGAAGCCATCTGTCAGGAAAATACACATCTACAGGCTCTAGCCATCTCAAAGACAACTTTGTTTACTAACATGTTTCTTAACGAAACTTAAACTCGGAATACAAGCCAAAACACAGCTCATTGGAATTTGCAATCAATTTCTACGAGGAAGTAGCGGTCTGATTTCCCACAACTTGGATTTCCGAGAATTCAGTAAGGCACTTGCTGTTATAGCCACTTCAAATTGTAAGCATTGAAAAGGAAATGAATTAACAGTGGGGGCTGGTGGGGGCAGGAGGGGGAAATCATAATATACACATTAAGGGGCTGATTCATGGAATTTGTGCGCCAAAAAACGGGGATTTGTGCGCCATTGTGCCCGCAAATCTGTTTAACAAATGGGGATTTACGGGCAGAATGGCGCACAAATCCCTGTTTTTCAGCGCACAAATTACATGAATCAGCCCCTTAATCTCCTTCATGGGAACTGTCTGTCCCCGAGTTCCAAGACCTCTCAATTAGATGCACCTCTCGGTTGAGACGAGCTGCGCATCCATACTGAAGTTAAAATGGTGTACATGTTCAAACTACCACTGTCCCTCTCTCTCTGGACATCATTAGCACAGTCCGGCAACCGCGCGGTGGTCCACGACCCCGCTGTCGGAAGATGCCAGATGGGCCCTGCAAGGCACCAGTGTCTGTCTCAACTGCTGTACAACTTCCATATAGTAAGCTTGCGTGAGACCACAGTGTCACCTCCCGACCTCCTGTTGCTCTCCACAGAGAAGCACCCATTTCCCAGAGGCCCCTCAGATGCTGCAGGCCCTTTAATGACTGCTTATCCCTTTCTTTCTTCAAGCAACGCATTAAAGTTGGGGCAATTTACAAGTGATGGCCCATTTAAGACCATTGTTTGGGAGATGTTCGTTTTCTGTGTCAAGAAACGTATAGCGGCATTTCTATGCTCTCCTCCAGGTGGTCAATTACAATATATCAAACTAAACAGTTTGAATTAGCTACATCATTTTCAGATTTTCATATTTCACGCATCAAAAAGTTTATTTTTGGTAAAATGTGGCATTTTCATCACTTCATATATGAACACTGCATTTGTCAATACTTGAACACAAACAGGCAACCTTTTCACACATTTCTTGTATACGTCTTGAAAATACATTTTCAAATGCCCAAGGCCATTTTTTTGCATTTTGCGGAATAGCATCCTGGTAAGTCTCCCAGTCAAGATGAGGGCATAATGCCACAATTGTACACTTTTTGCTTAACATATTTCTTTAATGATTTATATGTTTGAGTGGGTATCTTACTACGGTATGTGTACTTTCAAGTCATCTTTATAACGCAGAGTATTGTTGGAAGACGTGGGGTTGAGGAGGAGGGAAGGATGAGAGGGCAAGCAAGTTCTCAATATTAGCCCAGGATGTGGCAAGAAAGGTTGCAATCCTGGAGACTGGTGGAGTTATTTTTCCCAGATTGTGGTCATGTGCCGCTTTTCAGGGCACAAGTAAAGGATCCATGTGATGGACATAACATTTTTCAGAGGGTGGAAACAACCCCCTTCTGTGTTTTTGAGGTCGGCAAACTTGCTCAAGCATTTGGCTACCAGGATTTCAGCCCGGTTGTCACGTTTCCTGTGAAGACCCTTCACCACAAGATGCATAAAATGATCAAAGCACATGCTTGTATTGGGATTTTGTTTTCTAGGAAAGATGTCAGACCCTCGCTCAGACGTGTTTTGACAGTGTGCTAAGCTCTGAAAAGGATCACTTCCGCAATTTTTCATGCCTGCTCTCTAACTGGCGAGATGAAGTTGCCTTTGTTTGGAACTTCTGAGCAGAAGCAAATAGTGGTGATGTGATGAATTGACTTATGCCCTGCAGTAGTACAAGGATGAGTAGAAGCTAAAACTCACACTCAGCCCTCACACTTGCACAAACCTAGAGCCAATACAAACCTCTTCTTGCTGTATTTGCTTAAGCTCCAGGCGATAAAGGGAAAAAACGAAAATATTCATAGCGTTTGTGGACCTGGAGCAGGTCTTTGATGGTATTAGTAGGGAAAGATTGTGGGAGAAATTAGAAAGTTGGCACTGTTCGTCCCCATGTGATTGAATCCATAAAAGAACTATGCTCTGGGCCATCGATGCAGGTCCGGTTGAACCTGCAGAGTGGACCGTCTAAAGACAATGATACATAGCGGGGTCTTAAGCTAGGCTGCCCCTTGATGCCAGCCCTGTTAAATTCGGTTTTGGCTGACCACCAGGCCCAAGTTATAGCATATCCCCAAAAACGAATGGAATCCCTAATCCCTGGGTTTTATCTGCGAATGATCTGATCCCGATTGATAAAACGCCTATAGGTCTTCAACAAAGACTAAAGTGTTTTCAGGAGTATATGAGGATCCATGACCTCCAAATTAATGTAAAAAAAAAAAAAGATCCTAAATTCAGGCAAAGGGAATCCTAAATTTAAATAGATGATAGGAAAGGAAAGCTTGAAGCGAATAGAAAATATCACCTATCTGGGGGTGTCTCTTAACCAGAGCCCGATTGGCTCTTACTGGAAGCAGTAAGTTGTTGTGATCATAGCAGTGAGTCAGCATAGAGTTGGGTTCTATGTCATGCTCCCTGCAGTTTGATGGGGTGTCAGAACGGTGCAGTTCAAAGAGTCCAATAGGTTATGTTCGACAATCGAGCTAGTTCAAGAATATTAATCCACTGGTTTCAGTAGAGGTTCAGGTTGGTGTGATGTGAAGGGCTTGGCTGTTTGAGGTGATGTTCGAAGACACGGCAGTCTGAATATTTCCCCAGTGGTTAGCTACTTGTTCAAGCTGGAGCGATTAACTCTGATGGCGCGTTGCAGCGGCAAACGGGTTTGATGAAGAAAACAACGGTCGGGAGGTTGAAGAGTGCCAAAAGCAGCACTGTGGGTCCCAAGAGTTAGAGGTCTTCAAAAGTCATCGATTCAGGCTATAGGGCAGTTCAAAGTGGCAGAAGACAGAAATTCAGGTGATTTGGCTTCTCTGGTGCTGGGACTCCCAATACAGGGGCTCAGTTAACAAGGGGAGTCCATTTAATTTTCGATTCACTCTGAGTGCACAGTGTTACGTTGGCATCTGCAGGAGTCCTACACCTCCAGTGAGTAGTCTGGGTAACAGCATTGCTAGCAGATTGCAGGACATGGTCCATAAGCAGTTCACCCCAATGTTCACTGGTGTGGGTTAGCTCACTCTGGCTTGGAATCAGTATCTTCACTTCATAACTAGAATGGAATGGACAGCACTCCCAGTACAGGTCCATTTAATTCTTCTGTCCTTCAACGTTTAAAATGAAAAAAGGAATGAGTGGGGGACACTGTTCCTTGTGAAGGTAAAAGGCCACAAGGGATTGGACAAAAGCAAGCCTGCTGTAAGGAGTCCAATCCGTGTTGGTGAGACAAGTGACCCTTGTGTCCTTGTATCATACTAAGCGCGTTGTTCTGCAGGAACTGGAGGGGACAGTAAGCAGAGAGAACCCTATAAAAAGGGCAAGATGGCAAAGCCCTCATCAGTTCCCTTCAGCTCGTTCTGGCTGCTCTAACCCCAACCTCTTCCCAAGCTTGCAGCTTCAAAGGTCCTCTTGGATGCAACACCCTGGGCATGAGTCTGGCCTTGGATACGGGTGTACCTTTTTAAAGCATGGTTCCCAGGAGCTCTCCTGCTGAGTGTTTCCTGGGCTGGAGGAGAGGTGTGAGCCAACTGTTCCCTCTTCCCACTCTACCCCGCCAGGGTAGAAAAGAAGCAGCCTTCATGCCCTTGTCTTGCTTGCTGAAGCCAAGGCAGGCAGTCTGGCCAGGAATCCATAGAGCATTTCCATAGCTGCCCTAAACTCACAGAGTTGCCATGTGTATGATACCAAGTTGATTTGGCTTTAGTAATTGTGTGCTCCATCAGATACCATACCAATCGGGTATGGCTTATTCTTAAAGATTACCCTGACAAGACGGGTAGGCCAGCAATTGTTTTTGGATCAGAAGTGCGCATGTTAAATGCAACCTATGTCTGCAGTGACCTTGTGTGACCGCAGATGTCCAAACGCGGTACATGGGACTTCTGAACCTGTGCTGGGCCACAGAAGGCAGGTGTGACAGATCAAGAGACTGATGTAGCTGGGAATGTGTGTGCTATGCTTTTGGAATGAAGCTTTATGAAAGGGTCGGTCCAATTAGCACAACACCCTTTGTGGGATTACCCACAACATTTTATTAGGTGATACCATTTTTTTTAGAAAGATCAAGGGCTTCTACAACCTCACAGGATGGCAATCCGTCGCAATCTTAGTAAAAAATCCAGTTTTGGATACTGCTTCAAGTCTCTCAAGAACTGTGTTCAGCAACTTTGAAGTAGTCGACTCCGACATCATTCATTCCCGCCTGTCTTTGGTACCATCTCACACCAGCTGTGTTTTCATCGAGTCTCCCACTGTTTAGTCGTCACCTCAAACCCACGTCACAGTCTTTGCTGTTTTTCACAATGGCTTGCCTTGGTTTACTCGCCTCTCCTATCACTGCACATACCCATTTCTATTCTTCATTGATTGACTGTTACCAAGCCATTTAGCACGTTTTGTTAGGTAACTTCCTGTTGCAAGCACAATATAAATAATCTTACTCAGGACCTCTTTATCAAACTTTAGTTACAGTTCTTTTTAGTCTTGAATTCTGAGTGACATGGTGTGGTAGAGGTAGGTGAGCTAGGTGGGACACAAGGCAACTCCAGTTAAATGACTGTCTTTAGTGTAGTTTCAAGGGAAGCACAAGCGCCAGGATGGAAGAAATAAGCAACATTTTTTCTCAAAAGGATTTGGCCACAATTAGTACTAAATGCAACACTAAAAAACGTTATCTTACGGAAATTGAAAATATGTACATTACAATGACATTTCTAAAAAGCTGACCAAAACCTTTTGTACATCAAATTCCACACCTGGACCCCTTGGAAAATCAACGATATAAAATGGTTGGATGTGGGGCAGTGCATGCAGTCATGTACTCCCCACATCGCTAGGAATGGTCCTGGGGGAAAGGTAATGCAACGGATTATAGGCTGGAAAACCCCAGACCAGTTCCCCCTCACCCATGAGTGCCTATGAGAAGGCTCGGAGCCTCAGTCCACACCTACGATCAAAATAGTTCTTCCAACAGGGACTAAAACTTTCCAGGCTCCTCCATGCAATCTTTTGAAACGTCTCCAAAATACCTCAATCCCTCTGGTCGCCCATCACACCTGAACTTGCTCAAGAAACCTAGTACAAAAAGAGGGATGGGAAATTAGGTAAATTCTAAAATTCCGGTGTAAGCCCCATGGCCTGTTGATGCCTTGGCAAGAAAGAGCCCTCATGAGACCCCTTTGGTCTAGTCGTGCTCCTGCGTGCCACCAGGACCAGACTTGGTACTACGGTATTTCCGTCACTGCAAGGTGGTATCCGACATACCACCAGACTGCACAAACCCAAAATGTTCTATGTTGGCCAAGAACTGTGCTGCCCAACAGTGCACCACCCCCTAGCAATAAGGATTGCTGGTTTCAATGAGCAGTACAGTTATCTCACCAGGTTAAAGCGCAAAATCATTTTCTTCTTGGATGGCATAGGGCCAGGTTTATTATAAAATCCAACAATAAATGAACAGTGTTTTACAGAAATCCTTACCCTGAAACAAACATTAAAAAAAGAAAAGAAAATCTTGGTTGGTCGGGTTCAGAGCATATGTCGTCTCGTGCTACCCCTCCTCCTGTACAGAGCCTATCATCTGAAGGCCTGGCAAAATTCAAAGACATTGCTCGACAGGGGTGAAGGATGTTGGTGAGGAGTTACTGGGAGGCTGTCATGACTAGCAAATACCTTTCCATCAGATCCTATTTAAACAGGAAGCTCGCTGCAGCAGACATAGCGACGAGCTGATGGACCACTGTCTCTGGCAAGCCTTCAAATCGAACATTAAGTAGAAGTAATGGATTGGCACACTTGTACTTGGGATGCTCTTTGTGTGAGGCTAAAACAGATGCCCACAAATAGCTTGAGCTTTGGTTCCATGCTTAAAAATGCACCAATTGAATTTAAAATCCTGGAGTGTTCTTGCTGTGACGTCAATAAATTAAGTGAATTTAACTGACTTAAAACGTAGATCATAAAATGCCATCACTTTGCCTCTCAGTGTATTATTACAAAAATTCACATTATGATGCAACCATGCATCTGAAGATTGCATTAATTGTAGTTTTACAACTAAGATATTAAAATCACAACTTTGCAAATGTACATTCCAGAGACGTGGGACGAATAAGCACAATTAGTGGGAGAGTCATGAAAATGCGATTCTATGAGCTGTGATATACACGTAACCTACATTTATAAAATCTTGGCATTGTTCTGCCTACAGACTAACACAATGATGTCAGATGCAGTAAAATGCTTCGTTTCAAACTGGATTACGAGAACTACTTCAACTTTTGATTTTACAGTGAATGTGTATTTAAATGACTAATTCTATACATAGAAACGAATTGTCCAAATTTAAATAGATTGAAGTGTAGGTGCAGTCCCATTACAATTCAAGTGGGGGAATCACTGATCACATTATTTTGAAGGCCTTTTATTTAACAAAATAAATTGCTATTGCAAACCAGCTTGTTTCTCGTCTCAAAGTGTGATGGTGGTATTGTTACAAGCTAAACTATGGGCTTTCCGAGACAGAAAAATTGAAGCTTAAACCTAAAAAAGGTAATTATGCACATCTCGTTTGGGGGCAGATAGGGGGCTTTCAACAATATCCCTTGTTCACAACTGTATTCCAACTTGGCTTACACTCAAAGCTTCATTAACTAAAGGTTTATTATTGGAAATCATAGGTTTGTGGGGAACAGAGCTGAAGTTGGCATATTACGAACGGTGCATAATCACTGCACATTCCTTGATTTCATGACACCCCAATTTCATGAGTCACATTGAGCAAACCCATGATTTATAGCCAAAAGCTGTTAGGATGACGAGACTTGTAGTTTTGCTTTTCTCAAGTAAGGTTCACCGACTATTCCCAGTACCAGAACCGGGTAAAAAATATCCCTCTGCACACAACCAGTCGACAACTAATATTCAACGAGCATACGGGTATTGTCATTTTTTAGTAACACAACACTGTTTTGGTACATCCCAATTTATATTAAAGGATTCAAAGTAGCGATGCGCTAGCATTTGGGACAATGGGTACACAGACAAACGTGTTTGAAACCAAAAATCAAGGGGCACATCACTTGCTCATCGTTTCATTGTATTGTCAAATATACTCAACATGGTCAAATATATTTTTCAACCAGTTCTACAGACTCGTCATATTTCTAACATATACACGATTTATTTCGATTACAAAAAACATGTATTCGTGTACATAACAGCACATGTGAAATCGTTTCAGCAAAGAGCTTTTCTCATTCGGGAGGCGTGTTGTGGTCTTCCTCGGGAGCTACAGCGTCTGTTACTGTGGGCCCTCGACTGGAGGTTGGTCAACCGAGCAGAAGGACTTCCTGCTCACGTTCCCAAATCAAAAGGCCTATGTATCCCACATACCAGTGGCATGCCTCCTATGTACACAGTACTAGTTGCAACACCTGTATTTAGCATCATGAATACAGTTATCCACGGACGTTAAATGTAAGGCCAGTGCCGCGTCAGTCCTCGTTTGCCATGTACAGAGAGATAGGCGTTGCCACTGACAGCCGGGCAGAGTCCTACCTGCCCGTGTGCAGGCGATGTCCATTTTGGGTTTACTGCACAAAAACACCCAGACTCGCTTTTAGTGGAAAAGGTTGCTTTAATGTGACAGGCCAAAGCTCACAAATAACCGCTAACCTGTCTCCCTGGCCTTACAGACTAACACAAAATGTTTTAACAACCAATTTAATAATTAAACACTTTCAGTTCCCCCAACAAATAAATAATGAATTAGTTCCACTTCCTCCCTTCTATCCCTTGGGCCATACCGTCTCCTTACCATCTTCTCAAGGTGTCCCACTTTCTCGCTGGGTCCATGCCTCTCCATCTTCAATACCTGTTCCCCTGGGGTAGCCCGTTTGTGCAAGCAGCACCACCCCCATCATTTCCACGCTATTGCCCTATTGTGCTTCACTCCCCCCTCATCTAAAGGGGCCATACACCCGGCAACACAAAAACCCTCCACCGAGGTGTTCTTTCTGCCCCACCCCTACCAACTTCCTTCTACTTCCAACTCCTTATTATCTCTTGCACCTGCAAAGTCAAATCCAAAAGGTAATAACTGTTCCCATAAATTGACAGGTGAACGCCATCCTCCCTGAAAATCTTGAAGCCCTCATACTATTTCTTTGTGCTCCAAAACCTTCACTGCCGCCAAGCCACAAAATTTCACCATCTCTCTATTACCTTCCTCGCCCGCTCTATTGCTCCCTCATTTCTCGCTCCCCTCCAAACACTATGCGGCAACAGCTTAGTCCACACTACACTTGCCTTGTTGCCCATACCAAATCCCTCTTCATTTTTCTCAGCAGAGCCACACCTGTGTCTCTTACTAGGTCATTCTCCCCTGCATGAATTATCACCCCCTCTGGAGACCCATAGGGCTCCTTCAACCCTGCCAACAAAGGCAGCAGCTGATCCCAACGAAGCCCCCCCAAACCTGACCACCTTACTAGCGCCACTTTGTACCAGCACCCCAATTGGGTGCCAAAACACTTTTCTCTGCCTCCTTCTCCGTCCACTTAACAAAAGAGTGGCCCACAATCCAAACCTGCGGCTTCTCCCCCGGCCTCCGCACTGCATCTGTAAAAGAAATTACAATGTCACTTACCACTCGCTACCACCCATCATTCAGCCCTGCCCTACGCCCCGTCCTGAATTCAAACAACCCATTTACCAAAGTCCCTAATATACCCTTTGTACTTCCAGGCCCTCCACCGTCCCAAACTTTTCACCTTGTCCTCAGATAAGCCCAACCGACTACCTTCAGATGCTGCACCCATCCTAAACGAATGAGTTCCAAACTCCTCCGCCTTTTCCCCAACTGCTACCAACACCTTCCTTAGAACCCCCAAACGTGTGCTGCTGATACTGCCGCCCCATCCTCATGCCGAAGAACCAGACCCGTCCTCACCACCCACCCCCACATAGTTCCTTCCAAGCCAAACCTGTCCTCGCAGGGCACAACTCCTTACTGCCTCAACCTAGCAACACCCAACAGCCGTTTCCTTTTTGATCCATCTTTGTCCTCTTAATTCTGATGTCCAGGCCCAACTCCGAAAAATAAATATCTTCCCAACGCAGGCCCCTTACTCCTCTTTCCTCCCACCAGCTCAGACACCCTAAATGCCCCAAACAACAACCATGTAAAGCAAGTTGCAAACATCACTCCCTCCCAAGCCGACCAGCAGAACCCCTCCACAGCCCGACACGACCTGACCAATAGAACCACCGATACCGGCCTCCTACTATCCTTCCCCCCTCTTACTCACCCTTGCCCATCCCTCTAACATCCTGCTCGCCATTTCTCCACCGCTCGGCTGGAAACCTCAAAACCATTTCCCATAGAAAAAGACCCCCGCCATCTTCCCAGCTATAGTTGCTTTAGACCAACCCTTATCCATGCACCTCAAGAGGAAACTGACCACATCATCCCTTCTACGCTCTTCTGCATCCCCCTGCCCTTCCAACTACGAGCTCCCCTTTTATGAAATCCTCCCATGCTCTCCTGTATGCCTCCCTAGTTGCTGGGGCAAGCCAACGCTCCACTAAAGACAGCGCTCTCAACTTCCCATCTTCCACAGATCTTCCGGAATCCGCTGCCCCTCCTGTTCCGCTCCTGGCGCCAATCCAGGGAATCTCTGCCATTGAAAACGAGATAATGCATCAGCGATCATTCACCGGCACATGTGTTGCCCTAAACACCACATTCCATGCAACGCAAAACAAACTACCTCATCTACCTCGCCACCCTCTGGTCCCTTTCCCGACTGCCTGTTCACTACATGAACCAAACATTCATTGTCAATGTAGTTCACTTTCCCGGAATGGCACAGGCAAGCAACTCACTGTGTGCAATGTCAGGGGTGGCCTCGTTGGTGCCATCCACTGCAGCCAGAGATCCATATCTATTGCACCCCAGACCGGCTGGCTGTCCTCTGCCATTCTTGCCCTAAATTCTTCATCATAAAACTCACGCGAATCCCCCAACACTCGTGAATGTCTTTCTGATCACATCCATGTACTTTAGCAGAGCCATATATCTCTCTGGTAAGTTCTCACAATAGACACTCACATAGACAATAAAAGCCGATGTCCAATTCTCGATCATCACCGGTACCTTTGAGCGCGAGGCCAGCTCCCTCTCCTCCTCTTTAGAACCCTCTTTGGCTCTCACTTCCCTATGAAGCAGCTTAAACAAGTCAACAAATTCTCCTGCCCATATCTTATCCTTTGTTGTTGTCATCAAATGTGCTCCCAGAGGTTTCGTAATGCCCGTGTATGGTAGCTTTTTCTCCTGGCCCTTTACCTCTACCTCTTTCCAAGGGCTCAATCACCTTGTCTGTCTTCACCTGCACCGAGCAATTCTCCTTCTCCCCAACCAAGGCTCCAATAGCCTGCACGCCAATCTCTCTCCTCACCCCTTGCACCACTGTCCCTTCCTTTCTTGGCCCCCCAACTAGTGTCCCCCCCTCTGCCATGCCGCCGACCTGTCCCCTTCCTGCTCACCTCTTTCTGCCCTGCCATCGCCAGTCTGCAGCCTGGCCTCCACACTGATGCTCATCTCCTTCCTTAATGGGCTCCTGCTGCAGCGACAAAACATATCAACAGTCTCACCCAGCCAGTTATCTCCCTGATCGTTTTCCCCCCAGCCCCTTTGCTCCCGTTTTACCCCTTCCCATCTTAGGCCCCTTCTCTCCCTCCTCCTTACCACACTGTACCCTTCATCCTCCCACTGCCCCACGTATTCTTCCACTCCTTCATCATCACCCATGTAATACCATTGCTGTTGCGAGCACATGCTCGGACCGGGCAGATCCTCCTCCTTTGAGCCGGGGCGGACCACCCGCCACTCCGTTGGCATCTTCTCCGCGGGGCCGCAGAAACCCCTTCCTGGTCTTCTCGCGATCGAGGGGTCCTCTCCTCCACCCTGTGGTCCACCTCGCTAGGGGCCGCGCTGTGCCCCCTAGACTGTCCTCACAAAGTTTGCAGAGAGGCCGTTCTTAAACCCGCTCCCTGGTACCCTTCTGCAATAGCGGGGGCCACCCTGTGCCCTCTGCCCGAAATCCTCCTAGCCTGGGGGGTCCGTTCCACACCCTTCCCTTACTGATCGAAGGAGACTGCTCTCACCTCCCACCTGCACTCTTCTGCAGGCATTTTCCTCCCTTGCCCCTTTGCCCTGTCGCCCCTCTCTGCACCCCCCACCCGATCTACACCTTTTTGCACACTCACCACGTCCCCTTCCTCCACTTGGTCTTTGTACCCCAAACCCACTCCAGACTCCTAACTGCACTTCCCCCCCCTCCTCGGACGCTCTCCTGTCAATCTCCCTCCCCATCCTCCTACCCCTAAACTCCCAGATCTCCCCTCTACCTGCCGCAGGGCTGCATACCATTACTGCCGCGCGAACCCCATCTGCCGCTGCTCTCCGCTGCGTCCTATCTCCACCTTCCTCCCCTTCACCCGTAACCTTCCCCAAAGCCCCTTCAAGCTGGGCTTTGGATGCCCTGCTAATAATCTCTAAGGCTTCCCTCAGGGCCTTTGCATCCACAACACCCTTCCTCATGGCCCCTTGTTCCACCATGGCGCCCCGCAATACCAATCTAGAGATAAATATATAATTGATTTACCACTCCGGCCTCGAATGCTGCAGCAGATCTGCACCCCTTTGCGCACCGACCGGACTTCCAACAAAGCCCCCAAGCCAAATTAACTGCCCCTGGGCATGGCCTGCCCAAAACGGGAGGGGGACAGAAGGCTACAGCCCCACCTTCCCAAAAAGAAGCTCCAGACAAACTTGATGGGGGCCTGGAGAAAAAGGCTGCTTAGCCTTCTTATGTCCTGACACGACTGATATTTAATGCTAATAATGCTATACCTAAGCTTTAAAATGTCTTTTAATATAAACTTTTTTTTATTTATTTTTTTATTTTTCCTGTGCCCCCCCCCAGCCACAAGGAACTCCTTGCGGCGTGCACACCACAGCACTAAACACTGATAAATCCGAACATCTCCCCTCAAAATGGTGTGTCCCCTTTAAGGGATCTTCACTGCCCCCTGGCGGCCTAAGCACGTCACCGCGTGCACAGCCACTTGCTAAACCTACACAACCCCAACGCCAAGCAGACTCTGCGCTCTTGCAAACGAGCCCTGACCTGGCCCCCGAACACGATGGCCACCCACCAACTGACCCGGGAAATCTGGGGATCTTCCTCCCGGACCTCCGACAACACAAACCCACGTCCCGCTGGGTACCAAGTACTGCGGCGTCCCCCAACGAAACCTCCCAACACGGTAAAAAGACTGATGCTCAAGGGAACCCGCTGCCCGCTTCTGCCGACACACTAAAAACGGAAGGCAGAGCAACCGGTCACCCTAAGGTAAGATGGCCGGAACGTATTTACGGTATGCCCGGCTATAAGGCACCAAATACAATAAGCACTATTTAACTATTCCAAACTGCCCCCCAAACTAACTCTGCTGCTATACACACGACCTCACCTAGCTAAACAGCCACCTCTATGGGCCACACGCAGGGAAGGCTCAGGAGCAGGAGACCTGCACAAACATCGCCTGCTCCCGAACCTTCCCTGCCCCCTTAAATACCCCTGGGGGCGCGCTATGCTCAGGCCAGCTTGTTGGCCTGTGCAGCGCCCAAAATAACCCCGGGGGAAACGCTTTGCGTTTCCCCCCCCCCCTTTGGGTCCCCCTTCTGCTGCACACTCCAATGCAGGGGCTCTAGCTGTGCACACACAGCGAGCTGACACAATCTAATATGCGAGTCCATTTTAAAATGTCAAAATGACTACTAAAAGAAAGAGCTTATCAAAATACATTAAAAACAAAAACACCACCACAAGAAAGCAGAAAACAGAACAGATACTTGATGATAAATCGCAGCAACAAATCACTAAGTATTGCACCAATACCAAACAAAAGACTCTGGGCCACTAGGCTTGCAGCCAAAGAGTAAACCTCTGGCATCTAATTAAAAAAGCATGAGAAAAAAGTTAAAAGGTCTTTTGGTCAAATTACAACGCGGATCCCAACCAGGGTACCGTTCTGGACAGGCAAACAGATGGGAGAGATCTTGTCACCGGCAATCGGAAACCACAGCAAATGACATCCGGACAAGCACCGTCTTTCTGCCTTGGCAGTACAGACCCCACACCCTTTCCATTCACAAAGGTGAAAGGATTTGCACCAGTCCATCTACATACCAAGAGGCAACAATGGCCCGTGGGCAGTGGAATCAATCACTGACATTTCTAATTAACATATTTAAAAGCGTGTGATAGACGAGCAGGCATCTGTGACTAGTCCCGGTGATTGAAGGATGCAAAATGGAAGTCGGAATTACATGGGTGCAAAAGAGAAGAATTTGGGGGGCTTGGGCAGAAGAAAGGAAACGAAGTTAAACAAGCTTGACAACAATCTTCTTCTCAACAAGCGACAATAAAAAGCTGGACAGGGTGACAACCCGAACAACGGATAAAGTCAGTCTATGGTCATGTCTATGTTTATTTGTACACAATGATCTTACTGTCAGTTCAGAAGCCTTAAACACTGGAACCCATGATATCTACAATTAAACGCGTGGTGTAACACGATGAACAACAGCATGTGCACATAGAGCAATTAAATAATAGAAGATCACGTTTTCATGCTGGATTTCAAGTGCTTCTAAGCACTATAATAAACGTTTTTATTTCCCAATGTAATGGTGCTGCAGGTTAGTAAGCCTTGTTGGAATGCAAATTGGGACTGCATGTCGCAAAACAATCTGATGCAAGCACATAACTTCCAAAACGTGCTCATCGGTTCTGATGACGATTGGCCAATTTCATCCACGTGATGAGTGCTAGAAATATAAAAACAAAAAAAGTGCTCTGGGAATGCCTTCCTACTTGTGAGGGGGAAGTGGGCAGGGCCAAGCGCTGTGACCACCCAGGCCACATCAAGAAACACTGCAGCTCTTCATGGAAACCAACACTGGCGATTTCTATGAAAGCAAAGAGCATTTTGAGAACAAAAGAAGGCCAACCATTTTTTTTTTTAAATTTGAAATAGTTCTGTGCTAGTGATTCAGCCATAAACCCTTTGAGTGAGTAATAGAATAGTTGGCCTCTGTGCTTTTCATTGGCCACAGCACTCACCCTAACAAAAACATGCCTGCACATTTCAGGACCTATATACCAATTAGGACAGCTTCTGAACGGGATGTGGGGCGCTGGCTGTTTCATTTTCCCATGCCGAGTCTTCTGGCTGCTCGCCGTGAGAGCTCGGCTCAACGGCCCAGGGATGGGCAGGGCTCCGGCAAGACAAACCTCGCTGGAGCGCCACACCGTCTTGTACCAGCCCACTTCCTATGCTGTGCGCGACAATGCTAAAAATGTGCGAGACAAGGCTTGTGTGTTTTTTAAAAAAACAAAGTCTATAAAACGCTTTCCTTGTAAAGAGCAAACATATTGCAAGATATGGCTACATGAAGCATTACAACAGAGGCGCATTTAACACTCGGACAAGGGGACAAATGACCACAGGGAATGGGGATGGGGAAAGAGGGGGAGGGCGAAGGAGGGGGGGGGGGAGTTGGAAGAGGGCTGCTCTGCTTTTCTCACATCAAAGGCAACAGCCTGGCCTGCACAGCAGTGCCTCCCACTGTAATCTTATCTTTTAACAGGCTCAGCAAGCACACCATTTAAAATCAGAGGGGATTAGTGATAACAGGTTCCAATATATGTACCATTTGTCCCTAAAGTAAAAAAATGCACTTGTGATAGCCATTAACTCCTCCCACCTTAAGCACCGCCTACCCAGGGGCCCTAGGTCAGTCTTGCCTACGGGGCCATTTGACTTAAACGTGCCACTGCATAACAGTATAGACGTTTATAGCAACAAGGAGAAAACAAGGGTGTCTCGATAATGTATTAGGAACCAGAATTCTAATTGAGTTCTAATTGACACATTCTCACACGTTAATAGCCTGCCTGGCGGCAACTGCACAGTACAATAGTAGCCCTGGTTAGGATCAGAGCATGGCATGTAGACATCTGGCATTGGGATTGGGATATGGGAGGGGCCTTGGGAGGGCCTACGTTCTTGGGGGGAGCATGGATATCATTCCAAAGGGAAAAAGGGGTTGGCAGTAGGAGCCCCCCGCCCCTACGGGTAGGAGGGTTTTCCCCCTGGCGGTAGTCAAGGTATAAGGGACAAACAGAATGTCCGTTTACGGTCATGGCATGGGGTCTCTGGCAAGTGTAAACTGTGGGGGGGGGGGCGGTGGATCGGTACCCTGGATGGGTCTAGGTGCCTGGGGTCCCCGAGTATCGTTCCCAGGGAGGGGGCTACAATGTAAGGGCCTCCCCCATCCAGGTTGGATGGATTGCTCCACACAGACGGAGGTGACCAGTGCGCGGAGCAGTCAGGTGCACCAGCTGGGGAGAGGAAGAGCGAAAGCGGAAATTGAAAGGGAGCATCTCCAGTTGCTTCTGGAACCAGAGGTGGATCTGCTCAAGTTTGAGAGCGGCTGTTCCAGAGGGAGGCCCCAGCCGAGGAGATATATCTGCCCCAAACTCTGCTTGGAGAAGCGTCTCACCCTCAGAGTTGGAGGTGGATGAGCGGAGAGCTCGAGAAGGAAGATGTTTTGGAAGAGAACGTTGCAGGTAGAGCAGCAACAGAAAGCCTTGTCGACGATGCAAAGGGTCTTGAACTTGACCCTTGCAGCCACAGGAAGCCAGTGAAGAGATTTCAGAGCTGGAGAGATACGGCTCCTGGGCTTGAGGCAGAGGACAAGTGTTGCAGTCCTGTTCTGGAGACATTGTAAATGTTGAAGAGTAGAGGCAGGAAGATTTGGAAAGTTGATGTTGCAATAATCCAGCCTAGAGAGGACCAGTGCTCTGTAGACAGTGAGCTTCTGGGGAAAGTAAAAAAAAGGAAGAATACCTACGAGTAGGTGCAGCTCATAGTTTCACTTCTTAGAGTCGTCAGAAATATGAGGAGAGAAGGAGAGGGTGGAGGCAAAGATGACACCAAGGTTCTTAGCCTCACAGGAACGAGCAGGAAGAGGGTACAGAGTGGGCGGCCAGAGAGGAAAGGAGGGAGCGGGTGTCCCAATGGGGAGGATCTCAGTCTTACTGGCATTAAGGCAGAGGTCATTGGCAGCACATCATTCCTGAATTGCGGCCAGGCAGCCTGGTATGAGAGAAGCAGCAGAGGTGGCTCAGGCAAGCCTGAAAGAGAGCAGAGTGTCATCCATATAACATTGAAAATTGGAGCAGAAAGTAGCAATGCGGTGAGCAAGAGGTGCCAGGTAGTGGTTGAAGAGCCAGGGAGAGAGGTTAGACACCTGGGGAACATCACAAGTAGAGAGACAGATAGAAGAGAGGAAAGACCCCAGTTGGACCAGAGAGGGTTGATGAGGAAGGAAGTCAACTAGGCCAGGGCCTGATCAGTAATACCAAGGTTGCCAAGGAAGCGATTGAGCAGGATGACATGGCTGCCTAGATCAAGGAGAATGAGGAAAGAAGGGAGACTGGAGTCAAGATTGGAGAGCAAGTCTTCATGGGTGTTGAGAGCAGTTTGCGTGCTTCTGGTGGCTCTGAAGCCAGACTGGTGGTTGTGTAAGCAACCAACAGATTCAGTATGCAGATTAAGCTGGAAGATGGCCAGCCTTTCCAAGAGTTTGCCCAGGAAAGGAGTGGTGGAGATTGGGCGATAGTTAGCTGGAGAGGAAGGATCGGCCGAGGGCTTCGTTAGAGGGGGTGCACAAGAGGGGGTAGGGGAAAGTTCCAGCGGCAAATGAGTGATTGCAGAAATCGGCCAAGGGTGGAGCAAGGGTGTCAATGTGGTTCTTGATGGTTCTGGATGGGCAGGAGAGAACCTGCTTTAACAAGACTTTCATAGATCAAATTTGTCTAGAAACATTGTCGGGGGTGAAAAGGAGAAAGGAGGAGGAGAGACAGACTCAGACAGGCCAGGAGAGGTAGAGGAGGAAGAGTAAGAGGGTGGACAGGATGTGCTGGGCTTCAGTAGTGAAATGAGAGGCCAAAACTGTGCAGAGGGCCAGGGAGGGAACAGGAGAGGAAGATACTGTAGCAGTATTGGCCAGCTCCTTGCAGATTTTGAAAGGTTCAGCCAAGTTGTTAGATGCCAGAGAGATGTGGGCTTGGATGTAGGCTCTCTTCTTATAGAGGATGATTGTCTTAACTGCCTTTGGAGCAGGCGGCAGGCCAGTTTGTCACAGGGTGCGCCTGATGCACTCCACTTCCTGTATGCCGCTCTACAATTGTGTTTAAGGGCGGCGAGGTCAGAATCGTACCAAGAGTTGCACTTGGATTTGGGCTTCAAGTGGATCCTCATGACAGAGGCAAGGACATCCGGAGTGTTAGAGACAGAGAGATGAAGGTTAGAGAGGGCTGTGTCATGGTGGGAGTAAGCCAAAGGTGCAGGGGGACGAGAGAAAGTAGCAGCGAAAGCCTCAACTGACACACGCTTTTTGGGTCGGATGGCCGATAAGGTAGGTGGCAGTGCTGGAGTTGGCTTGACCTGCAGGGGAGAGCGAGGTGGGAAGAAAGGAGAAAGTGGTCACTCCAAGAGAGGAATGGTGAGAGGGTTAGAGAAAGGGAGGTCTAAGGAGAACAGAACATCCAGGGTGTGCCTTGCAGCATGAGTCGGGCCACAGGGAAGAATAGAGATAGAGAAAATCGCAGAGGTTTTGAAAGAGTCCTGGAGAAGGGCTGGTAGCATCCAGGTGGCTGTTCAAGTCTCTGAGGAGGAGAAGTTGAGAGGTAGAGGCAAGGAGTGAGGAGAGATCAACCCACTCAGAGATGAAGGGGGCGGCCTGTAGAAGAGAGGCGAGGAGAGATAGAGAGCCTGAAGACCAGGAGATAGAGAGACAGCAAACCAGGCATTCAAAGGAGGAGGAGTGCTGCATTGGAATAATAGAAGCAGGGATCCACTCTCGGAAAATCAAGACTACACCCCCACTGAGACTGTTGGTTCTGGGTTCCGGGAAGATCGTGTAGCCATCGGGATGGAGAGAGTTGAAGCTCATGACACAGCTAGCCGTGAACCAAGTCTCAGTGAGGCTGAGTACATCCAAATCAAGCTCTTCCAGGAGACGGCAGATGTCGGAGGAGTGTTTGACAGCTGAACAAGAGTTGATAGTAGCGATGTGGAGTATGTTGCCACATTTGAAGGACTTCCGGAGAGGGGTACAGGCCAGAGGTCCACCCTGCGGAAGTGTTGCAGATGCGTGAGGTTGGGCAGATGAGGAAGGAAGAGAAGGCCGGCTAGTCGAAGAGGGAGAACAGAGTGCCAGAGTGGTGGCAGAGGAGCGGGGAAACAGAGGAGCCAGAGAGGGGTAAGAAGGGATAGCGGGAAAGGAAGTTAAGGCACAGGAAGTGTCTATCAAAGAGGAGGAGATTGGCCTGAGGGCCCTGAAACAAGATGGTGCCATTTAAGTAGACATTAATGATGACCTTAGAAGAGTGGAAGAGGGCCAGGAGGGCCTCTCACCAGGTGCCACCATTAATGGGAGAAGAGGAAAAGCTGAGAGAACAGAGACCATATGGGGGGTCCATAGGCCTGTAGAGGAAACAACAGAGTATATTGATAAGGGTCTGTCTGGAGGAAGCACCGGTATAGGCATCAGCGATAGGCAGGCCTGGGTTGGAGACTAGGATATCTCTTTTGAGCTTCTTCCTGCCAGACTTAGTGAGAGGGATAGGATAGTTGATAGAAAAGATAGGTGAGAGAGCACCATAGGGCATGAGGAAAGGGAAGGGGATTGTAGGGAGAGGGAAGCCCAGGCAGGTGAGGGAGGAGGGGAGATTGCATGGGGGGAGGAGGGGGGAGATGGGAGGGATGCACAGGGGGACACGAAAGAGAGGGGAGCACAACAAAGAACAATAGACCTACAAATCAAAGGCAGTACAGAACCATCAGCAAAGAAAACAGCACAACAGGGAACCTGGAAGTAAAGAGTGCAGATGCAATACAGGACCAAAAGCAAAACACAGAGGTCAGCGGGTAACCTAGAAGTGAAGAATGAAGGCAATTACAATGTGATGCCACAAACCGTGGATAGCAACACAATATAAAGAAATGCAGAGAGCAAACACAAGTCAATACAGTCAAAAAGGCACAGAACACAACAGGAACCTAGAAGAATGCAGGCAATGCAAAGTAATGCCAGAAAAGCATGAGACCGTGTCAGAATAGTACACAATAGGTTGAATAGGGAAGGGCTGAGATGCGAGTGGAAGAAGGTTATTTGGTTTGATCTATCCTTTGGCACTTAATAGTGGCAAAAAAGGAAAAAATAAAATCTGTACGATTATTATAATTTTTTTCTTTTTTTTATTACGTCAGTGGCTCTTTTTCTATCTACCGCCACATACAGGCATCCCATCACCGCAATCTAAGGGAAGGTGTGGACTTGATGAGGGAGAGTTAGTCCTTCTCTGTATCCTGATGCTAATTAGAGTCGTCTGCATGTCAATAGGACAAACATTGTTGTACTGGTATCTTGCCAGGGTATGTGAGATTGTACTGAAGAGCAAAGGGCAAGTCCTATTAGCTCGTGTTTGGCCCTTTGTTGTGATAATGCAGCATTTATAAAGCACAGTTCTCACATCATCACACCAGGTTTTCTTAACAATACTCTTGCTGGCTAAATGACTAGGTGACAACATTTCCCTTTGTGTCCTGGCTTTCCGAATCCAATTATTAGGTTGTCTCCCATATATTTTTTTTTAATTTCCGCCTCCAATTGTAAGACAAGTCAATGATTTCCTTAGCCATGTATACATAAATGTGCTATGTGATCCACATCTTGTTACAAAATCTGACTTCTGGGTCACCTGGACTACTTAAATAACAATTAATTTAGCATAACAAATGCATATAGTAACGTTAAATCCCAGAAGTCGCATTTCTGTTTGGCATTTCCACTCTACACTAGAGGCTTCAAAAGATCCTTCTTTCTTTTGTCTGCTTCCTGCACTGCTTTTTTTCACAATCTAGTTCATATTCCGTATGCAAGAAACTGTTACTAGTTAACTCATTGTCCTTTATGCAATGGTCTTGAAGGCCACAATGCCTTATAGTCGCAACATTCGTATTGTCCTAAAGCGTGGGTCTGCAACCTTTGGCTCCCCAGATGTTTTGGACTACAACTCCAATGTTCACTCAGCATTGATATTAGGCTGGCTAGGGATGGTATGACATGTAGTTCAAAACATCTGGAGAGCCAAAGGTTGCAGATACCCGTTCTAAAGGAATATTTCGAATTACACTGTAACAACCTCGTTGCCCGTTTCTTTTTTGCGTTTTTAGAAATGTTCTCGCATGTAACATTCTTTCTTGTACAAATAAAATTAAATGCGACTTCTGGGATTTAACGTTACTATATGCATTTGTTATGCTAAATTAATTGTTATTTAGGTAGTCCAGGTGACCCAGAAGTCCGATTTTGTTAGACTTGACCCATAAATAAATTTGCTAGCAATGGGGAAAATTCTAAGCCCACCGTGGCCCCTTTCAACGGTTGGTAAAGCGCTTAAACAAGAACACAATGCTTTTAAGTAGAGATCTAACATGTCCAAGAGCAGTTGGTTCTCTGTTTAAAAGGATGTCGATTTGCTGATTTGTTTTTATCATAGTGATGACTGAATAACATTTTGGCTAATTAATAGGCATATACAGGGCAACCCCACTAAATTACCAATTAGTAATACTCATTCCAAGTACCAGCTTATAACAAATGCAATACATGCATTGTTTCCCTTACATAAGATGGCAATGCTACTGTGGGATCCCCATAACAGCCTGTTTAGCAGGTGGATCCAACACGCGAGTTAGTGACAACTTGGAATGGAGTTAATGCAACCAACTATTGGCCTTAATATTGAGGTTATGGAAAACTCTATATCATTGCCCAGCATGACGTTGGGGAAGGAAATAGTGGGCATAAAAAGTGGAAATAAATAGCCTAGTGAGGTTACCAAGGTCTTTAAAACCTTACAAACTGAAACAGCCTTTACCACCAATGTCATTTGATCCGGACTACGAGTGATTTCCTAAAACCTCCTTAGGTTAACCTAGAGCAAAGCGTTTGTAGCAGGTGCCACAGACCAGGATAGCCTGCTTGAATAAAAAAAAAGTCTGTCTTCCTGTTCCTATCCTCCAGTGACCAGAGGGAAAGTTAAGTCAAGCAAGCAGGAGCCCTGACAGAGCACTGCACACCAATAACTTGAATCCCCGTGCAAAATGCCTCAATCGGCAGCAGTCAAACACTTAAGTCAGACACTTACAACAGGCATGCATGTGTTTGTGTAGTTGCTCAGTACTTCAGCAAAACCACAGAATACTCCATTTATGTTATGTTTTAAGCTTTTCAACCATATATTTCCATTTGTGTTGCATAATTTGGATTTGCAGCTTCTCCTACTTTTAGAGTCGGATGTTCTGTATGCTGGGCCGACAGAGCAGAATCATGACCGCTAATCGCACCCAAAATATGGCACCAAATTCCACAACAAAAGTTGCCCTATAATCCATCTGTTCCTGAATGCCGTTAACCCTTTCTAGCTTGACGAAAGAAACCCGCCTTGGTTTAGAAATCCGACACATGTTCTGCCATTTCCAGACCCATTGTGACAGAATCATAGGTCAGAACTCTGATGCCCTCTCATACTGCTTGCCAACTGGTCTGGGAGGAAAGAGTTCATTTCACCCCATCCACAGCGTTCAACAACCCCGTAGCTGGCTATTCCTTTCAAATCTTGCAAGGCAATCACCCCACAATGCAGTGAATTGGACTCGAGGGCTAAAGTTCAAACGACTTTACCCCATTGCATTTCCGATACTCTATTTGGATCTGTTCAATGTTGTCAAATTAGAATGGTTCTTCCGTTTTGAATGAAATATCACCTGCACCATTTCCCCGTGCAGATTAAGCATCATGTCTAATTGGGGTGGGTAGTGGCCCAGGGTGTAAACAGCAAGCACAACTTGGGCGATTACCTGGTGTCACTAAAAGGCTAGTTAAGCAAGGGCTGGGGTTGGCAAATAGACAAATGTAGGGTTTTTTTTGGGTTAGGGATGGCTGAAGATGTGTCAGGACAAATAGGGGGGCGTTTCATCGCGATGCTTGGGTGTGCCCTGCCTACAACTGGGAAAAACATTGAGGCACCCACAAAGGGCCTAAATTATAGTGGTGTTAAAAGAATGCAGCAAGGGGCAGGTTGTCACATCACAGGTAGCCAGCAGGGAACTGAAAGACAATGTCCACTGAAAAGCTATTCAATCGCTCTTTGACAGCAGGGTGCTAATGTAGAGAAAACCAGAGTAAAAGGGCAATGAGGTGGATATGGATGTTGTCGGATACGAGAGACCCGAGGGAGAGAACCCTACGGCGTCAGCAAAGGCAGGTTGTAATGTGTGCACTGCAAAGCATGTTTAATGTTCTGAATCAAAGGTGTATATCGCTGTATCATAAGACTGCTAAAATGGGACAGCTGCTCGAGGGCCCCCGAGTTTTGGCCCATTTCAACTGAAACGGTTGAAAGGCCCCCACGCGGTCTCTGTATTTGGGTGTGCCTATATTTTGCCAATACTCTTGAGTCTCCTGTATGAATGTATTGCTCTGGAAAGAAGCCAGCATAGCAGCAGAGAGAACTCCTCCCGGTCTCACATATGTTGCACAGGATGGGAAGCAGCAGACAACGTTTCCCAATTCCATTTCGCATGTTTCCCGGTACATGCTTTGCATGCCGAAGGGTAGTTTCACTTGAAAGCTGAATACTCTGCCATATTTTAAGAGATGGCCAGAAAGTATGACTTAAAAAAAAAAAGTTAACGTATATAATTAGAGTAAACCATGTTGTTTTTTAGAGCTCATTTGGCCAAAGATGAACTCCGACCTAGAAGTGAACGACAGTGTTGAGTGTTCCGCATTCCAGCAGCACCGGATGAACGCCATTGTGCTACGATGTGCGTGTATGGAAAGACCAATTTAGAGAGGTTCCAATTAGTAGTTCGTTTGGCACGACCATCTAACTCAATATGGTCGCAGGCAAACCTAACAGATTCCGTTTCTTCCTTATTGCCAAGGCTTGGAAGCGATGACGTTTCCTGCCTCAGGATTCCATTTCGAACGTAATAAGAGCGTGAACTTCCTGTCAACCTCTGGACAGATGCTATCGCTTCATTACGGATCTTTCCTTTGCCTGTGGAAATCCGTTTCTTTACAAGTAGCAGGTACACGAACACAAAACAACAGCTAGGATGGCTGCCAGACCATCACTTCTCGCGGCCTGATGGGCAATTCTCATCCTCCCAAACGAGGTGGCAATACTCCAGAGATGTGTGGAAGCAGATACGTGGAAGCAGCACGCTCTCAGCACAGAGAAACGAACGAGGCGAAACCAGAAACAGTCCCGGCAAGCCACTAGGGAATAATGGAGGCAAAGCAAACAATGGATTCGCCCGGACACAAACATACATTGCCCTGAAAGCAGGAAACATTACTACCGGAGCTAGACAGTCCAGCTTCCAAACGGGCACAGACCGCTCTGGCGCTAGGGGACTGGGGCCGAAGGCCACTTCAAGGAGCAACACAGGCACATCTCTTTTGGAAAAAGTATCGCAATGCGATGCGATTTGACCCTAAACCAGAGTCGGATCGTCTTCGTGTGAAAGCCTCAGATGAGACATTTATATAATGCAAACTTAGCTCGGAAGCGACGGCGCACATATGGGCTAGCAGAGGTGTTGGGGGGGAGGCCGACGGTGGTCACACGTCCAGCCTCCAGGGCTGTCACAAGGTGTGGTGAACCCCGGGGTAAAAAATGTGGTGAGGCCCCCCCCTTATGATTATTTGCACTGGGCTGGCGGCGGTACCGCCGCAAACAGGAGACTCGAGAAATATCCTGTTGAGTTTGGGTGTGCCTGGAAAAGGCCTCATACTTATGCACACGCCAAAACTGTTGGCTTTGCCAATGCTTGTTTTCAACAGGACTTAAGTAAAGGAAATGCATGTTATTTTTAAATAAAGTAGCTGAAGGCAGACCTGGTCAAGACATGTTATTACACCAGTGGTGTGTTTACAGTGCCCATTAAGTCATTCACTCTAAGAAGATGCCTGAGAAAACACTGGCAGGTACTTCGAGTGTAAAGTTTGATAGGCTTGAGTAAAGTTAGCTCAAAGTGTTGCCATGAGGTGGTGTTTTTTTGGGGAGAGGGGTCAGGGACTGGGTGGGAATTGCCATAGGTATTAGCATGGCCATAGGCAGTCAATGGGGGGGTAGAGGGAGGTATCCAGACAATACCTACAAGCTTTGTGCCATTTCCCCCCTATCTGTACCCTAATGCAAGAGTTTTGACTTATATGTGGCGCTCCTAATAGCTAAAACTAAAAAGGATGTCAGTCTATCACTTGGATGATTAATATTGAAGCTGTATATGTCTGCATTCTTGAGAGCTGCCTTCCTTGGATGAAAAAAAAAGCTGCGTAAAAAAAAAAAAAGCACTGCCCTATAAGAAACAAACAAGTGTCTTGGCCTTAAAGTGAAAAGCACTTTGCAGTCGCAACTTTAAAATTTACTGCTCACGTGGGTATTAAGTCAGATGTATACAAAGTGAGATGTATGCAGCGATGTTAACTAAAAGGTATAGCTATGCGGAAATGTCACACATGAGCATAGGCTGTTGCGACAGGACATGTTCAAGTCTGCCTTATTACAGGCCCTATTTCGTCATTCGTCAAAACAAAACTTCCTGCTGCTTGTATCGGATACTCACTTTAATTTGTTGGCAGAATAAACACAATCGGACTGGTCGGACAGAAGGATTTATGGTAAAAAAAATCACTGTTCTCAAAGTTCCCTGATGGAGATGCTGCGAACGCGAGAACCTCACACAATCTTGATGAGGGCTGAAGATGTTTCTGTACTTCTGGCAGCAGGGATAAGCGCCCATTCTGCACTAGGGGTGGGAAAAAGCGTGGCCTCCCCAGTCTGCATCACAGCTGAGGATATTGGAGAAACGGCCTCCGTTTGAAACCAGTGTGAGTGACGGGTTGGGGGCCCACGTTGGCACTTCAAGCCCCACAATGAACAGAAGAAAAGTTCAGCAGAGTCCAGGTAACTGCTGCTGCAGGAAGTGCGGAGCAACATTTAATCGGCAGAAGATAGGCAAGAGGGAGAGCAACTGGGAGAAGGCAGGGGCTGGAGGAGCAGGTGCTGCGAGGCCCCTCCCAGGTGCGAGGCCCAGGGCAGTTTGCCCCTCCTGCACCCCCCTCGTGATGGCGCTGCCAGCCTAAACACTGCTCAGGGGCGCAGCAACTTTGTGGATTGCCTGGATCACCCGGATTTACTGGCGTTGCGCGGGGGGGGCCATGGAGGCCCATGGGGACATGGGCCTGGGGTGCCGGGGGCACCATGGATGACGGCAGCATTCTGGATGGAGGGTGGCCGATGCTGCCCCAGGGCACCATGATGATCTGGGAAGCCCAGACCAGCGAGACCTGCAGGGCCGTGATCACAGTGTGGGCCTGCAGAGCAGGGCTGCAGGACCGTGATCACACTTTATGGGCCTGCAGGCCCGAAATGAGACTTGAGCCAACTGTTCCATTGTAAGATTCTGCAGCCGTTCTCTGGCACGTGCATGCAGGAGCTCCTTTCATTAGGTTGTGTCATGACTCAGTCATGACCGATCTTAAAAGGGATTGGGAGGGTCACACATAACAAGCGGCATCTGGAAGGGGTACATGAGGGGAGTCAGTTGTAGGGTACCTCTGGGAGGAAACAAGGGCTGGGTGGAGCGATCAGGCATGTGCCAGTCGATACACTTTTAACATACACTAATTTGTAGAGGTCGAAGACCTGAACACCCCACGGAGCTGGGGGTTCAGCCACTGCGTTTCAATTAAAAACCAAAGCTACATAACACGTGCTCTTCCCTTCTTTTGAATAAACCACGTGGACGGACACATGTATTTCACACTTTCACAGGCGGCAGATCTCCCACAAGATGGAATGATTTTCTTAAGCATTACTGTCAGCCTTGAGGCACTCTTGCACAGCCACAAAATGGTCCTGCGGTCCCTGCACGGCGTGTGCTGACGCCCTTCAAACCACCGCAACATTTCACTCGGCATGCTGTCTCAGGAGGCCGATGGCACCCCTGTTAACCTCTTAAACGTGCATTAAAATCTGGCCTGAAGGCATGAAATGAAACCGTGATGTTGGAAACAAGAGGCAGGGCCCATCGGTGGGCTGGTCTTTAAGATTGATGATTTTCAATTGCGCCGAGAATGGCACTGGCCCCTGTGGCGCATCTGCCCTCGGGTAACCAAACTGGATTTAGCTTACTACTGCGGTAGTAGGCAGAAGAGGTTGCACATGGTAACGTGTACAGACACATGCTACAGTGCAATACTATATGCAAGATGGCATTAACGTCCAATTTAGCTGTCTGAGGGAATAAGTCAGATCCATATGCAAAAGCGTGTTTAATAGAAAAGTTACCTTAGAAGTGAGCAATCCAAACACAATATGCGTTGCCCTTCAGTTTTCTGGTATTAACAGAAGACATTTAAATTATAAAATAAGCACATTGATTTTTTTTCCAATACGATTGTAATTGGTTATTTATAATGAACTTAATTGCCAGAAGCTTGTAAGCGCGGACCCGGGGATCGAACATGTATTGCTCCACGTCTTCTTGCTTCCAAGACGAGCGGGTTGACCCCCCAAGCTCTCCTCCCGATAAAACGTGGTTACTGGAAAACAATGGCCAATTCCAAGTACACACATTTCAGCACGTTCGTTGGTGGGGAATGTATGTAAGAAAGGTAACACTGGCACCCTTAAGAGCTTGGGGCTTTACAGTAATGGCACACGCGAGAAAGTAAACATTCCCGAGTCAATGTCGTCCTTTAAACAGGCAAATAAAATCGGGGATGGCGCCAGGGCCTTACAACAGTTTCAAATGTAAGGGGCCTCCGCCCCCATGAGCCAGTGAGCAGTCTTGCTATATTCAGTGATATATTAATTTCTCTATTTTCGTTCTGGGCTTAAAATGCGCGCTTTGCAGCGTCCGCTGGCTGGCCGTCTCGTGATAATTGTAGGCTATTAACCATATCGTTGTCCCCATTGTAATGTATGGACCCAGAGGTGCCTCAGACTGTTTTCGCTCGAAGCAGACCTGCTCTCCCATCATCATCATCATCATCATGTTGAAATGGGCCCAGACACATCTTCACCTGGGCCTGAATACAATGCAATAATGGTTTTATAGCACGTGGCATCTGCCATTTCGAAGACTTCGTGCCTCTGGATGCTGCAAGACAGGGATTTAAAGTTAGTGGTAAAGGCAAGATGTGAAACCTGAAGTGCTGATATGTGCCGATCGGAAGCACCAGTTCTCTGCACCGTAGCACGATTGTAGGCAAGACGGATTAAGACAAGCAAGCAGCGCGGGTTTGCCATAAAGGCGTCAGTAACAGGTGTTTCTATTCAGCTCAGTTTCTTGAAAACCACGCCCTGCACGCATTGGCGAGTCTCTAGAAGCCTATGCTATGGTGGGATGTTTGGCAAAGTGGAGATTGGTGGCAGTGAGACTGGATGGGGCAGTTGAAGGAAGGCTCTAGGTGCAGGTATGGTTTGTAGGACAGTGTTAGGGTCCATATGCACGAGTCAATTCATAATTCTATACTATGGATTAACATTTTTACAAAAAGGCATACACTTGGTTTATCCAGCAATCTGGGAACACTTGTACCTACAAAGCATGGTTTCTTTGTAGAATAATCTGGGATTCATTTTGAGGAAGCTGTACCAGAGGTTCACTTCCTTATTGGCAATGATGAGGGTGTATTTTGTAAAAATGTACAGTAAGCTGTACCAAAAGGTTCTCTTGCTCATGTCTGGAGGCCACCACTTCACTGTGGAAACCTATCATTTTTTTCTTTTGCCTAAATAAACTTGATCAAGCATAACAGAATGCTGAATAAATTCAACCAGGCCTCTCCCAATCGTTGTGTTACTGTTGCTTCCCCAGTGGTGTTGCGGGTGAAGGCCTCTCAGTATACAGTTATGGATTAACAGGGGTTCTGACCTGGTCGGTCCTAGTCCTACAAAAGTCTGAGTCTATTGGTTCGTTTCCTCATCCAACAGAGAATACACCTGCCACTTCTTCTCTGGGGTGAATTGGGACCAGGCATCAATGCTGCGGTCACCTCCTACAACTCCACTTGTTCCTAGGGCTGCTCTCCCTCCTTCAACGTAACTGACGGCCACTCACACTCCGGAAACCGAGTATTCCTCCTCTGGTCTCCTTGTCAGGATCTCATGCCTCCTTCAACCCACTAATCCAGCCTAAGGCCATCTGTCGAACTGCTTCCATATCCACCTCCTTAATCTCGCACTCACTGTTCCCACCTGCTCCAAGCCACCTTTACCTCCTGATGTTACCTTCTCCATTTACTACCGTTTCCTCCTGCCCTCTATGCATCCTCTACCTTGTTCTGTTCCTTCTCGCCACTCACCTCTGACTCCTCCTAGCCAGTCCTCATATCCCCACCAATGCTCTCCAATTGCCTGCAAGCCGGCTGCCTGCTAAAACATCCTTCCACAATCCACACCTACTGACAGGCGTTCCTGAGTTTTATAGGGGTCTCCCGCTTTCTCTGGGGCTTGGTTCAGGGAGAGTGGCTGCACTCTGATAGAAATACAATGATCGAATACTGTGGTTTCGGAGGCGTTACAATGGTGCAGCCATGGTGAGTCAGGGACCCAAGAAACGGCATGGAGACGAAGAGGGAACAGAGTTAAAAATCCTTCATTCTGAGTACAAGATCGAGGCCATCTACTTTGCTGGGCAGCATTCGAGAAGCAGATGCTTACGGTCCAAGAAACGGGAAGAACCCCGCTGGGAAGTCACGCCACTAGAGCATGCCCAGAGCTACACACAGTACCATGGTTTTCCAGGGCAGAGGCTGGCGACCGTAAACCCAGAAATAAAGAAGAGGGTTATGGGAGCATTAGAAACCAGAGATGAATATATGATAAAAATATTGAAGCCAGAAGAACAAGTTACTTTCTTACCTGGTAACGTTCTTTCGATGGGATGGTCCGACAACGTATTCCATATCTATGACATGTAATCACCACAGCTGTGCTGCTTCGGAAAATTTTCGGCGTCTGTGTCCTGCGTCGATGACGTCGATGCGCCGTCGTCGAGGACCTCCTCCGACGTCCGACGTCATCCGATGTGATAAGTAGGACGCACGACGCCCATAGCCTCAGTTGTAGTTTTTTCCCCCAGAACGTGTGACATAAGTCAACTGCCAGTCAGACACAAAGCCTTGCGGAACGTAAGCTGCAATCGCAAAATAAATTCTGCAGCGGGGAAGGCAGGGCGGGAGCGATATGGAATACGTCGTCGGACCATCCCATCGAAAGAACGTTACCAGGTAAGAAAGTAACTTGTTCTTCGAGGGGATTGGGTCCTCCGACGTATTCCATATCTATGACAGACTCCCAAAGCAGTACCAAAGCAAGGAGGAGGGAAAGAATTTAGAATCAAAATTTAGAACAGCCAATCAAATAGCAGAGCAAAGGACCGCCTTGCCAAAGGCCAGATCCTGTGCTCGGATGGAACCGAGGGAATAGTGACGTACAAATGTATGTACTGAAGCCCAGGTGGCTGCATCACAGATGTTGCGAATAGGAACACCCCTCTGCAGGGCAGTAGACGCAGCCATACCCCTGGTAGAATGGGCCCGCAAGCCAGCCGGCGGATCCTTACCCGCCAAGCGGTAGCACTCCGAGATGGCCAAAATAATCCAGCGAGACAAAGTCTGTTTCGTCACAGCTTGCCCCAAACGCTTTCCAGCGTAACCAATAAAGAGTTGATCATCCACTCTGACCCGGGACATGCGTGAAACATAAAAGCTTAAAGCTCTCCTAGGATCAAGCCTATGGAGCCTCTCCTCTTCCTTACCAGGATGCGGAGGAGGATAGAATTCCGGAAGAACAACCTTCTGGGCCAAATGAAATTCCGTCACTACCTTCGGAAGAAAAGAAGGACAAACTCCAAGGACAACCCTGTCCTTGTGAAATACAGTGAAGGGAGGCTTAACTGAAAGTGCCTGTAACTCACTCACTCTGCGAGCGGGTAACCGCAACTAAAAACAGTTTTCAGAGTTAACAGCCTCAAAGGGCAAGAATGTAAAGGCTCAAACGGAGCACCCATAAGAAACTTAAGAACAAGGTTTAAATCCCAACCGGGTACCAGGAAAGGTGACGGAGGGAACACATTAGTGAGCCCTTTCAGGAACTGTGAAATCAAAGGGATTTTAAAGTAAGAACACTCTTCAGACGAGCGCTTAAAGATGGACAGCGCCGCCAGGTAACCCTTAACGGTACCCACTTGCAAGCCCCTGTGGGCCAAAGAAAGTAAAAAGGACAGAACCATGGGGATGTCACATGCAAAAGGATCCACATTCTGAACTCTGCACCAGTCGCAGAACTTACGCCAACGGCACCGGTACAGAGACTTTGTTGCTGGCCTTCGGGCCGAAAGCAACACCTCCATCACGTCCTCAGGGAGGTCCCAATCCTTATACCTCAACCTTTCAGAATCCAAGCGTGAAGGTTGAGGGATCTGACCTCTGGATGGAGAACCTGACCCCCCTCCCGTGAGAGCAGATCGTCTCGGTAGGGAAGACGACGTAGAGGGCAGATGGACAAGTCGAGAAGGTCCGGGTACCACGTCCTCCGAGCCCACGCCGGAGCAATGAGGATCATCCGGGAAACGAACTTCCGTAACCTCCGCAGCACTTGCGGGATGACGGGGACTGGAGGAAACGCGTACAGCAGCGGGAAGGACCACTCCACCACGAACGCGTCTCCTAAGGCTCCTTTTGGAGGAAATTCCCGCGAGCAAAACCTTTCGCACTTCCGGTTGACACTGGAGGCGAAGAGATCCACTTGAGGGGTCCCCCACAGGGCGAAGATCTCCAGGAGAATCTCCTGAGCCAACTCCCATTCGTGAGAGATCGCGCTCTGCCTGCTCAGAGCGTCCGCCGTCACGTTTTCGGCTCCGGCCAGATGAACTGCCGAGATCGAAACTTCCTGCTGGATGGCCCAGAACTCGAGCTGCATCGCCTCCCTGCACAGAGGAAGTGACCCTGCCCCCCCCTTTTTGTTGAGGTAGTGCATGGCCACTGTGTTGTCCGTCAGGATCAGGACATTCTTCCCTCGCACAGACGGCAGAAAAGCCTTCAGGGCTAGCCTGACGGCCCTCAGCTCCAACAGATTGATATGGAGTCTGGACTCCGACGGAGACCAACGACCGCTGACTGTCAGCCCGTTGGCATGAGCTCCCCATCCCGTGAGGGATGCATCCGACACGATCGTCACCTCCGGCCAGGGAAGCCAAAATGGAGCCCCCCTAATCAAGTTGCCTTCGACGGCCCACCACAGAAGGTCCTGGGCGACCGAGGACGGCACCTGAATCGAGTCCGACATCCTGCCGGAGGACTGCGACCATTGCGTCTTGAGTGCCCACTGCAAAGATCTCATCCGCAGGCGAGCCTCTGGCACCAGAAGAATGCAGGATGCCATGAGGCCGAGCAACCTCAAGAACTCGAACGCTGGGAGCGTCTGGGCATGCTGAAACTTGTGCACCATCTGCTGAATGTGAAGAGCCCTCACCTGGGGAGGAAAACACAGCCCCAGGGAAGTGTCGAGCACTGCTCCGATGTACTGGAGCCGCTGTGTTGGCGTCAAATGGGACTTCTTTAAATTGAGGGAGAAGCCCAGCCTGTGAAGGGAGCGACAGGTGACCGACAGATGATCCAGGACTTGCTCGGGAGAGCTTCCCCTGATCAACCAATCGTCCAGGTAGGGGTAGACGTGAATCCCCCCCTTGCCTGAGATGCGCTGCCACCACCACCATGAGCTTGGTGAAAACCCTTGGGGCGGAGGTCAATCCGAACGGCAGGACCCGAAACTGAAAGTGCGAGTCGCCAACCGCGAACCTCAGGTACTTCTTGTGCTTGGGATGGATCGGCACATGGAAGTAAGCATCCTTGAGGTCGAGTGACACCAACCAGTCCTGAAGCTGAAGGGCCTGGAGTACTTGAGAGAGAGTAACCATCTTGAACTTGTCCTTCCTGAGGAGTTTGTTCAAACCACGCAAGTCCATGATGGGTCTCAATCCCCCGTCTTTCTTCGAAACCAAAAAATAAGGGGAATACCATCCCTTGTTCCTCTCCGCTACAGGCACCAGTTCTATGGCGCCTTTCTCCAGCAGGGCTTGAATTTCCTGCGCAAGGAGCGGATCCGGACTCTGCAAAGAGAGGTTCCCCGGTGGATTGTCGCAAGGCCTGTGCCGAAAGGGAAGACAGTAGCCGTGGGTTATGATCTCCAGAACCCACACATCTGAAGTAATGGCTTGCCACTCTACAAGATGCTGCGCCAGCCTTCCCCCAACCGGCGAACCATGGGACATGGCCTCACGACTGAGTGGGAGCGGCTGCGGCGTTACCTGAGGGCAAAGAGGCAACTGCCCGAGCGGCCTTGGCACCACGGGTACCCTGTCGTCCACCTCTGGTACCCCTGCGTTGGCCTCTTTGACTGCCAGCTCCTCTCGCTTTACTGAAGGATGAGTAATAGCGAAAGGAACCACCCCTCCACTGCTGTCCCCTAGGACGAAAAGGCAGAGGTTGGCGAACTGCAGTGCCCAACGACTTCGCTGCAGCTTTTGAGGTCTGCAACCTCTCAAGGCTCTCGTCAGCCTTGCTGCCAAAAAGGTGTTCACCGTCAAAGGGCGTGTTAAAGGAGCCGGGACTGCACATCAGGAGCAAACCCCGACTTCCGCAACCACGCAAACCTGCGTATCACGGTGCTCGCCGCCATGGACCTACTGACGCATTCAGCTAAATCCAAACCCGACTGAACGGACTCACACATGGCATCCTTACCATCCTGGACCATAGCAAGGAAACCATCCCGTTCGTCCCCTTCAGGAATATGGTCAGCCGCTAACGCAACACAGTTCCACAGAGTGTGCGTGAAACGCGACAAGGCACAAATGGAGTTGGCCGCCTGAAGCGCCATACCACCAGAAGAAAACACTTTCTTCGCCCAGCCATCAAAACGTTTGTCGTCCCTATCAGGAGGGATGGTAGGGTACGACGCCTGCTTCGCCGGGGCCGTGGCCGCCTGCACCACCAAACTCTCCGGAGTGGGGTGCCTGGTCAAGTAGCAGGGGTCGCCACTGGCTGGATGGTATTTCCGCGACAAGGATCTGCCCACCGCCGGGAGACTCTCCGGAGCAGTCCAAGCCGCAGCCACCCTTCTATGTAAAGCCATATGGAACGGCAGAACCGGGTCAGTTGGGGGACCAACATCAAGGATGTCTGTCAGATCATCCTGCACAAATTCCCCTGGGGGAGCAGACCATCCCAAGTACTCAGAAACCCGAGCCATAAGGCGCCGGTACGAGGAATCAACATGAGAGCCAGGCTCAGGCCTACAAAACTCCACCTCCGGAGAGGTGTCCAGTCCACTGGCATCATGCAGTGACTGTCTCAACTCGTCAAACTGACTATGGCCCGAGACAATTTCATCCGGAACCTGACTAGGAACCAGGCCATCAGAATCCTCATCCGCCTCTGAAATATAGTCCAGGTGGCGAAAAGAAGGCACTCGAGAGTGCTTGCTCTTAACCAGAGCCTTCCTAGGGGGTCTACCCGTGCCCCGGGGTACCTCCGACACGAAAGGCGATGGCGTCGAGCTAATCGGCGCCAGTGTCGAGAGAACCGGCATCGGCGCCGAGAGGATCGGCGTCGAGGAAATCGGCGTCGACGTCAGATGCAGCGCCTCCAGAATCGGCGGCGTCGACACAGCCCTCGAGGCCGGAGCCCCGAGCGTGGCCCTCGACGACCTGAGCGTCGACGGCATCGACGACTTCCTCGGAGCCAGAGCCTCGAGAAAGCCTGTCGACGCCCTCGACGCCACAGACGTCGATGCCTTCTTCGAAGACCTCACAGGCGCACACGGTCTCGAACGCGTCGAGGACCGGGACCTGGAACGGGTACGTCGAGAATGAGTCCCCTTGTCCGAACGGGACCTCTCCCGTGACTCGTGCCGACCACTCTTGCGAGCGGTGTCTCTCGACCCCACACGACCGACCCCACTCGGGGGCGCGGACGGCTGAGTACCCTGCGACTCAAGAATCGCCAGCATCTTCTTCCCGAAGGAAGCCCATTCCTCCGGCGTCGCACGGCTGGAGGGGTAAGCGACGCGCCGGGCAGAGCCCTCCGAAGAGGACCTGGAAGACGACCGGTGTCGGCGCTTCCGAGAATGCCTCGAAGAGGCTGAGGAGTGGCGAGACCGACTCCTAGAAGGAGACCCACGAGACTTCCGACGATGACACGGAGAATCACCCCTCGAATCATCCGTCGAAAGCCCCGCAGACTTCGACTTCCGGGGCTTGGACACCCGACCTACCGACAACTTCTTCTTACGTTCGCGTAAGGCTTTGGACGTGAGCGACTGGCAGTCGATACAGTCATCCGTGTCGTGGGCCTCCCCGAGGCACCAGAGGCAGGCATTGTGCGAGTCCGTCACCGACATCTTGGACCCACACTCCCCGCACTTCTTGAAACCCGGACGCGGGGTCGAAGACGAAGTAGACATCTTCAGAAGGATTTTCACAAACAAACAGGTTCGAAGAACCGAGAAGAACAGAACTCCAAAGAGTCGAGGCGTTTAAACCGAGAAACACGAAGCAACACGTTCGCGGAAAAAACGGAACTGAGGCTATGGACGTTGTGCGTCCTACTTATCACATCGGATGATGTCGGACGTCGGAGGAGGTCCTCGACGACGGCGCATCGACGACATCGACGCAGGGCGCAGACGCCGAAAAGTTTCCGAAGCAGCACAGCTGTGGTGATTACATGTCATAGAGATGGAATACGTCGGAGGACCCAATCCCCTCGAACAATGTTTAAGAAACGCAGAAACCAAAATGGGTCCGAAAGGCCGAAGAGAAATAAGACATTTGGGGACACGTCAAGAAAAGGGGGTTAGGATATAAAGCCAAAGAGGCACCTGAAAACCCCCAAAGAGAAGGGAATCTGAAGGAGTCTATTAAGTGGCGTGCCTTTAAATGGTTAGTAGATCGTTTTGCCAGTGTTTTAATCAAAACTACATCAAACCTCTGCAAACATTTAAATTCATAAATCGCATTTATGAAGAGCTTTTGAATTGTGAGCAAAAATGATTAGTTATTTTGGTCAAGATCCAGGAGTCTTATTGCTATGCTATTGTGCGATAATATAATGTAACATACTATGTTATCTGTAAGTTGCACCTCTTGAGGAGATCTGCAGATCACTAATTCTCTGTGAGCATGATCTTGACAGCAAATTCTACTACGCTAATCAAATTCAGCCACTGACCCACGAGGATTTTTAAGCTCCTTGTCAGGGCTTGTAATCCTATTTACCAATATGGATCACTTGTGTGAAATAAGATCTTATCCTGTAAATATGTTCATCAGTTACAGTCACTAAGGACATAGAGAACTGTCTCAATTACACTGCGAGGTGGGCTGGTAAAATCAAATCTCTGAAAAAAATCCAAAAGGATTTTCAACTTGCCATTGACATTCAGTTGAAAAGTGGGCACAAGGTGAGCTTGCAAAGCAAACGGATATGTGTTTGGGAAAAGATAATGCAGGATGCTACTGATGACAAAGGATCAGCTTTACAGAAGTCAAGTATACAGACCAAGATGTTCCACTTGTTTGAAGTGGCTTAAATTATCGATTGCAGTCTCTCGACCACTTCCCTGAAAAAAAAGATGTACAAAAGGCCACAACATGCTGTGCGAAATGGTACATGCCTGTTTTCGTATGTCGCCTGGATGGAAGCTGGCGGGCCGGTGGAGGTAAATGGGACCATACAGAGGGAGCAGGGATGTTTGTGGGAGGGTAAGGGGGGATCGCCGGGCAGAATGGACAGGAGGGAATGAGGGAGGCCGGTAAAGACCAATCTTGCAGGGGGGGGGGCATTCCTGGCTGTCTTTCACAACATCTGCTGTGGGCTTCAGACCTCAAACCTAAACTGTTCCAGTAGCCTGCGGTCCGACTCTTGGACCCATTTTGTTGAAGATGTGCGCACATACACTCATGCAAGTAAAATAAAATTAAGTTTTTTTTAGTTAATATGACCAAAGGTTTGAGCCAATTTAAATGTTCATTTTTGAATAATTGTTACAAGACAATATTATAAATTTTGCCTGCTAAATTTCACTTGTACATTCTCCTCAGGCCTAACACAGCCAGAACTCAGTCTGGATGTCCACCCTCCAGGCTGAACACATTCAACCGATGATCTCAGCACCACACCTACTGCTAAGAAGCAGCTATCATGCAACAGCCACACCAGCTGCACACATACCTGGTGCGCCCACACACCTTACGACTCCCTCTCTCTCTCAACTGACTTGAACTGCGGTTCCCGAGGGCATTCAACCTACCAGCCCTTTGAGATCATATCAATGATACATAATGTTAGGTGTATCGACCCACGTTCAAGTTATTATGCTGCAACATTTGGTGCTGTGGGCTTAGAAAATCCAAGATGGCCGAAAAGCCCACATTAGCACCAGAATCCAGGAAAACCGCGCAGTTTTTGCGCACACCAAAATGGTCGCCTGACCTGCCACCCACCAGTGCGAGCGTGATGGGCCAGAAGCACCATGAGTGAAACGTGGTGCCAAAGGAAAAACAGCAGTGCCTGTTAGAAGCGCTTTGAAATCACCTTTGTTTCTCTGAAATGCAAGCTCAAAATGCCCATTTCAAACATTGCAAAATATTCCAAAATCTTACTGAACACCAGCAGACGTCTGGTAGAATGAAGTCTTGTGAGCATACCAAATCTGGAAAGATGAAGAGCCTAAAATAATGTTCATAACAAAACTGGCTGAGCTGTGGATGTCAGTAGCTTAAGTGAAATTGGACTTAAAGCCACTAAAATCGAAATGTTTAAAATAAATGAGTGATTTACTTTGGAGTGTCACATAGTTTGCAACTGTTTAAATGTCATAGTTTTGAACTTGGAATCAGCGTTCTAGCTGTATGTGTAAAAATTGTAAGTTTAATTTGAATGAAGAAATACTGGAACAGAAGTGACATTTGGCTGAAGCCTGGCTTAATAGAGATTGAATTTTGCCCGGCAACTACCCCCAACGGGAGTTGAAACTTGCCCAGCAACTGAATTTACAGGCCTGGCTGCATTCTGCTGCCCCCACCAAAAGGAGATCACACCTCTCTGATTGAATCAGGGGAGGAGTACCTGGGACTGCAGGAAACAGAACAATTAACTTTCCTTGGCTCAGGCAAATGTTAAATCAGGGGGTCGTAAATGGCTTCCTCCCGGAAGGAAATGGGAGGGGCGCTGCCTCTGTGAGCCAGCTGAGCTTGGAGGCGGGGACGAACAAGGAATTCCCCATGTGCTTTGGGACCTAAACCACACCCATCTGGGCCAGAGCATAATTTTAGAAAGATGGATAATTCATAGTACATAATTGTCAAAATTATATCAATAATATCATTCCTGTGATTTTTCTGTGCACATTTTAAGAGGTGTTAGGACTCTGTGGTATGTTCTGGGGGGGTAGTAGTGGAAAATAGGGTATTAATCCAAACGTATGCATGTTAAAAATCTGACACTTCATCATCTGATGCCCATATTCCTTGCGCACATTTGCGTACATTTTGGAAAAGTTTGGAGGTTGTGTTCTGGATGAAAAGGGCAGAATTCTGTCAGAAGTGAACACAACATCTTACAAAGACAGGGATCGGATGGTTTGGTGCTACAGAAAATATGTTAACTGGACATATAATATCAGAAAAATTGTACATAGATAAATCTGCATTTAAGTCAAAAATAGATTTGTGTGCAACGTGACAAGGGGAGTGTTTTTCTGTATGCCATAAAAAGGATACCGGATGACTCACAATTCAGTTCCCCAGTCAGGCGACAGAGAATCCTATAGCCTATCAGGATCCTCAGAGGGTTGGGCACAGAAAGTCAGCCTTCCCACCCACTTTCAAAAGACATAAAAAGACCCACAGACCCAAGGAGACAGTCACTTTCCACTTTCTTGCGAAGCATTTTGCCGGACCAGACAATATCCAGATGGACCATAGACTCCAGATAGACTCTAGAACTTGAAGCATAGAGGCCTGAACCAAAAGCTAAATCCTTTTCAGCAGGCCTCAGAATCCAGCCACCTAACCAAACTATTCAAAAGCCGGGAGAGCTGTTTGATTCTGGCTTGAACCCTTTGCCAGAACCCAGAAAGCAGAGCTGTATGCAGACCGCCGTGCAGTGCCGATAGAAGACCAGACCCAGACCAGACCGCTGTGTAGTGCCAGAACTTTCGCCAGAACCAGAAATCCAGACCAGCAGAGCAGAGAGAACTGCAGCTAACCTGTTGACCAGATCTGTGACGAGGCCCATTCCTTCCAAAATTAGGAGCGAGTATCCAGCCAGAGCTGTGCAAAACCAATCTCTTAGTTTAAAATAATCTAATTCAAACCATTTCCACCTATTTAGAACTGCATAGAAATTGTGTGTCCATTCTGTAATCTCAAACCTGTGAAAGTGTCATTTGAATCTTACTTTATTTCTGAGAATCTACCTCCACTACATCGTATCTTTTGAACCATACGTGCTAGGAACGAGATTTAACTGTCATCTTAAAGCTAAGAATCTAAGCTTTCCAACAAGCCCATAACTTTCTACTCCTTATAGTTTTTCCGTAATCGTGCTCGACGCACTCGGAAAAAGTGCCGCAAATTGCAATTTGGCTCAGTTTTACCACACGTAAAAAAATAATAATTTAAAAAAATAAATAAATACATTTTAAAAAAATCGCTGTCTTTTACTTGCAACTGCTGAAATTCGTTTTCAATCTGATAATCATTCCTGATTAATTGCTAGTGTTGACCTGAACTCATTCAAAGTAGCTGTCACCTACCCTGAATCTCCTATAGGGAATTAAAATCATTTTTAGCATATTTTCACTTCTTTGCAAATCCAATTTAAAGTATTCTTGCCCGTGTTTTAAAATCGTCCCCGTTGCTCTGAGCTTGCTAGGGGGGGAAGGGACTGAATTGGTATTGCATTTGATTGTATTCCTGAAAATGGTGTGCTCTCCTTCCTTCCCCTTATATTGCATAGGGGGGTGGGGGGTGAATTGTCAAAAGGAAAAGTGATCATATTATCTCTTGTGGAAACCATCTTAGTTATTTCTGTGCTGCATTCTTTTCCATTATTGCATTTCCTTGAAACCATAAAAGCATTCTCAGCTACCTTATCCTCTCTATACCAACTCCTAAGTAATTAAAAAGTGTGCTAGTGTAATATTATCCATTGTTGATCACGGTCATATTCATAAGTGTACTATCGAATATTTATTTATAAAAGTGATATATATATCTTGTTTAATTTTCAATAAATCTTTTCATTTGCAAAACAAACCTACTTCTTGGCTCAGTAAGGTCAGGTGGATTTAAAGAGAGGGGCGTTATACAAGGGTTTATCATCCAGATCTATGAACCCGTCATAAAAATATATAAATAAGGGCTTCCCTTGGACATCCCAGACTTGGCATTGACTTAGTTGGAGTGCTGAATTGAAGTCATTTAACAATAAGGCGCTATACAAATGCAAAATAACAAAGGGAAAAATGCAAAATAATCACAATTACAACCTATTATTTCAACTCTGCTCAACCTTTGGACTCCATATGCCAACAAAGGCAGGACTATTAGTTACAACTCACAAGAAATGAGAGTCCTCACTCATTCCCGGTTTTGATGGTTTTTATTACCGATTATACAAAAGGGTTAGATGAATGATTGATGTCATACGATCAAATAAGTCTATGTCCTGATGAAGGCCCAATAGAAGATACACAGGATGAACGCAAGGATGTGTGCATCATCACAACATGGGCCGAAACACGGTGTCAACGAAAATGTTTTCATAGAAACATCCTACCATAAAAAGAACATTAAGCAGAGCATATCACCAATTAACTTTAGCCGCTGGGCAATGCCTTGTACATAAACAACCTCTCTAGCAATAAGATGCCACCCGGATGTGTAAATCATCTCTACCAGATAAATAAAGGGTGGTTGTACTGAAAGAGGCTGTGCCTGAAAACCCCAATATAACATTAATGGCATTTTTAAAAATGTATGTTTCATATGCAAGCAGCATATGAAACATACCTTTGTACTAACCCCACATGTATGCTACTTGTTATTTGTATGTGAATTTGTTTTTAGTTATCACAAGTGTTTGACACATGATAAAATATTGAAGAATAAAAAATATTGAGGCTCAGTGCAGAATTTCTTTCCTCATCTGCACAGATGTCATAGGTGACACTAGATCTGGACACTAGAGGGAGGGGTAACTGTATACTCTTTTTGCTCTTTACATGTTTCGAAAAAATGTGCCAGGTCGAAATGAATGTAATAAATCATTGACTTAGAATAACCGTTTTCTCGTCCGTCTCGCTCCAAGGGAGCTGCACTACTCAAATGCAAATTGTCAAGCTAGACAGTCTCAAAATTTTTGATATGTCAAAAAAGAAAATTGGTCTCTCCGATCTACTTAAGGAGTGTTCTGAAAATACGGTTCAACTAACGATCTAAAGTTGCACCCGATGATTTATACACAAAGAAAAGGCAGACAAGCTTCTGGCAACAGTAGTGCTTGGTGAAACGCATTGCTATTTTAAATTTACTTGCCAACATTCAAAGTCCAGTACAAAGATAGAGCCAAATACACACTTGCGCACAGAGGCCTTTTGAACGTTGGGTAGGATGGAAACCTACCAATGAGAAATGTGAGATTGTGCACGGTCAATGTTTGTTTTTTGAAAATATCAATTTTAAATAAAGCAATTTCACTTGTAAATGAACAGATCATAATCTTGCCAAAGTAACATTTGATGTGGAAGCTTCCTGCCGCATGCGGACACCGGATGCAGGCTGGATACTGTACTCACTCGACTGCAGCGTCTTCAGACTCGTGGCACCTGCAAACCCATTAGTTATGACCGACACTGGAGCTGAAGTGTGACTAGCAGTGCAGGATGTACAAGACGAAACACATTGCATGATTTATTGGGGTGCATACATTACCACGGGAGATGGATTAGTGCCGTTAAGACAAGCTCAGCCAATGAGACCGATTTATGCACTTTTTTTTCGAGTGGAGCTTTATTAAACTTATGAAGAAGATGCAGGCACTTTAAGGCATATCGGGAGAAATTGATGCAATTTAGGATTTTCATTCTTGCTACATGTCCTCCAAATGACTACCTCTACCACCCTCCCGAGTAGAACATGGAACTCCATGGAGGTAGCCACTGAGAGTGTGCCACTATGGGTGAATGCTATCTATGTTCAAACGCTGAGAAAAAACTAAAATTGAGAAAAACTCCCTTTTAACTGAAAGTGCCTTTGCTTACAAAAAAAATAAATAGTAGCCAAACAGAAAAAACAGGGCTAAAAGGAGACCACGTTTCTAAAGGAAGGGAACCTCTGAGGTAAATTGCGAAATAGCCATCCATAAACACCATAACAAGTGGATGTTTTTGTACTAAATCATATAGAACATTTTAGTAGGTTTAGAACACTCCCTTCCTCCACCTGTCCAACCACTCCCTACCTCCCCCATTTGCCTCTCTGTTCCCTGCCCCCCCCATCCCCCCATCCTCCCTCCACCTCCTTCCCCGACTTACTCTTCCTTCTCTCACCCCCTCCTTATGGGATGTACAGGCAGTCACAGCGGGGGCAGTAGTCCCTTGCTGCAGAATTAAGTCACACTGCTTCAATTCAAAGAGCAGGCTAGGTTGATACACTGTCCCTGCAATATCCACAGTACCTTGACACTAGCAAACGCCAAAAAACAACCCAAGCTGTACTTTCCTAATGCGCTGCAGCACAATAGCCAAGGACTTGTTGGCATTTATTCTTTTTTCAATAAAAGCATGTCTGACAACTCAAGGTGGGGCAAAGTAGAGGGGTTGCAGTGGAACACTTAAATAAGACCAAGTACATTTAGGGTCTTTGTGCAGAAGATGTATAGCAATAGATGTCCATCCTAGACAGTTACTCTTGTGAACAGATTGAGTGTGTTTTCTTTTTTAAAGCCACAGAATCTAAAGGATTTCAGCAACCCAGCCAACACCCTGCTGTTTGTGGGTCTTTAATCATTTGTGAAATCTAACAGAATACCATCAATATCGTATCCCTTATGTATTCCCTTGTGCATTAAGAAGCTTGCACAGGCTTTACAGCAGTAGTGACTACCCTTACAATAGGCGAGGAGTACAGAGGGAGTCTGCAATCACATGCATGGAAGTTGACGTTGGCTGACACTCTAGAGTCTAGAAGATCATTTACATTTGCTGCTACACCAAGAACCCTCACCAAAGGTCCCATTTACCATTATTACTTCCTTCACCTTTACCCAGTATTCCTAAAATCTATGTGAAGGAACTTGCAGCATCCCAACATGTTTTTAATTTTCATGTACATTCTGAGTGCATGGGCGAGTTTATAGATGGTCTGTTTCGGCTCAGTAGCTCAAAGTAACGCATAGGAGAGAGAGCTTAGATGGCTGCCCATTATTTCAGGGACCATCACAACAGGACAAGGTAATGGTCCTAGGTGGACCCCAGTGAGAACAAAACAAAAAGACCACTAAAAAAAAAAAAGAAATGTTTTAAAAAACAAGTTCACTAGGATAATTTTAGCAAGTGCTTGTTTTTTAATGAATGTTTATTACCTATGCTGTAATAAATACTGAGGTATTTGAGAATAACCGCAAAGAATGACCCCTGTGATCATTACATTTATATTATATTAGGTAAAACAATAGTATTAAGCCAATATATAAAATAAATACATGATGAGGAGGCTGCAGAGTGGATCAAAGGAAAGCATATAATGCCAGACGCATGGGCTTCTCGCTGATATGGGAGTATCATTAAGCAGCAAGAGGGTTGATTGACACCCCATTTGACGGCCAACAGGTCCTATAACAGTGACCAGGGACATACTTCTGTTCTCGGAGGTGTCCAGGCGTGCGCAAATCATGAGGATCAGTGAACAGCGTTGAAGTGGGGATCCTCATCTGCCAGCTGGTCTAGAATTTGGGGAACTCTAGTGTAGTGTTGCGTTTATTGCCATGAAGGCGAGATAGGTTGTTCCAGACCAACAATGAGCACTCTTGGGGAGAGAGTTGGATGGCGCGGTCTCTCCATGGACCTGGATCTGCCGGCATAGAAGCCACCCTCACCTTAAAGGTGGTAATGGATACAGTAGTGGGAATCTGCCCCTATTATGGTGGTCCATTTGGATGGTATGGGTGGATACAGGAAAAAAAAACGTAGCAACTGGCCATAGCAGATTACCCGTGGAACAGCAAGGGTGGCTGAGAATGACACACAGATCAAGAAGGCAAGAGCTGGATGTCAACACGGTCACAGTTTATTGAGAGGCCAGGCGCCACCCTCAACACTGGGAGTTCCTTCTCTCCCCAATCAACGTCTCACAGAAACGGTTTAGTGTCAGTTCTTTATGCAGCCCTATTTCTGATGCATATCATAACCCTTGGATCCCTCACCGTAAGCAATCAATGAGCCAAGAACTAGGCTGGTGCACAGGAAATATATTTGTATATTTTTGGAGGATAGGTAATAGAAAATCGCATTAAAATGTTGGGGAAGCTGGATTGTGACAAATTGGGATGATTTAAGAATTTTGGATTTCAGACCCCCTCCACTTAAAGGTCTGTATGGGGGGAAGCTGAACAGAAAGATTGCCCAATTAAATTACAGGATATAGTTGTCATTGCACACTGAATGAGGTTTGTTAATTTCAAATTTCAAAAACAATCATTCTTTGGTGTTCGCCAAATGGGGAATTAATTGTATTAATATTTTTAGTTGAATAGGCTAAGAAGCTACTCACTCAGTTTTGCCCCCGCTGCACCCACTATAAAAGGAAAGGATTTAAGGCAAGCAGACTACCCACCTTTTGGTTTCAAATGGCTCAATTCTGCATACATATAAAACCTGTTTAAAGTTCAGGAAAGCCAGCTGCATTTCAGGACCCCCTGGGAGGACCGGGCAGGGGCCTGGTCACTCCACTCTCAAGGATGGTCCCCAGCTCTTCACCAAAGGACCCAGTCATCTTGCAGGTCTTCCCAGCAACAGACCACTCCATGTAGATGCAATTTCATCAAAATCTCCTTTTGGGGTTTTCTTGCGGATGTCAGATGTTACATTTCAGCAGCTCTCCCTGATGGTCATTTTAGCAGCTCCTTTTCTTCTCTCAGTGCATCCACTTTGTAAACTTGGTGTCATCATTAGTATATAATCTTGACCAGTGACCTTTGTTCTCGCAACCAGGATTGGACAGTTACCCTTATCACTCCCCCCCCCCCGCCCACAAGACCAGCATCTCTAAGGATTGGTTTAGGAGTCTGGAGCCGACATATGGCAAAAAACACCGTTTACTAGTAAGTGCCATAATGTATATATATTCTGCTTCAGCTAATCGTGGGGAAATTAAGCCAGTCCCACACCATGTTGTGTGGCCATTTGGCAATTTTCTGCCATTTTTACAAAAAGCACAAATCGTTAGGAACATGAAATCTACTCCCCACAAAAAAATTAAACATATGTATGCAGTGTGACTTCTAGTTTCTGATAAAATGTAACAATTGTGATAGTCCATTGAAACTAAGGGGTAATCTGCATATGTGCAAATATGAGGGGCCCTTCCTCCAGGCCATTTGCCATCCCTGGCCAGCATGTGACCAAAGCTTCATTGACTGTTTTTATTAGCCTCTCTGTTTGAATTCATAGTTCAGCCTTGATTGCAGCCCCCGTTTTCACACCTCACCCTACATTTGGGTTATGCACCAGCTAGAACATTTGTCCTGCATAGAACTGCCTTCAGAGACAGCAGGTGTAGGGAAACTTGATTTTTCGGGGAGGCCACATTGTATTACAGTTATAAATATTGGGGATGCAAGTCAGGCTTTCAGTTGGGGGTTTGGTTGGGGGGTTTGGGCAGTCCATTGTGCTGTTTGCCCAGAAACCTGCCCTTTGTCCTTGGCTGGGAGGAACACGCATATTGCGTGTTCTAACATAAGTCTTTATTATTTGACATACTGTGTGTTTTAATAATCAGGGTTTATTTGTAAAGATAACAGCTGAAAGTGCAGGGCTGTTTCCTTCAGTCCTTAATAAAATACACTTTTAATGATCTGTTGTTCGTTTTTTCTGCTGCAAAGTGTGTCTGAATTATCACAGTACATCACCCTTTGATGGGTGGTAATTTCAGTGAAAATGCTGCATTTATTTCTCGGCCAGCAGTGTGAGGTGCCTTGTCAATCTGCACTCAGATTACATTTTTTTCAGCTTTCTCTGGATTTCCACATCAGAAAGACACTCACATAGTCAGCCTAAATAGGCCCCTTTTCAGTGTGCAGGTTTCTGAATGCCGACATGTCATTTCCCTAGTGTGCCCATCAGTCGGTTGTTTGGGGCCTTTGATTACACCCCACAACACAGTGACACTCAGATATATAGCTCGAGTCCACTGAAAATGTGTAAGTTCCTACAAATGTGAATGTCTTGGACATCTCAGGGATATGACCTCTGACAACTAAAGTGGGATCCTGCAATCCATGTAAGATTTGGAACTTAGAAGAGCAGAAAACTTCGGTTTGCTCGATTAAGAAAACTTCTAGGATCCCAACATGGAAAGCAGACTCATGAAGGTGGGCAGGAGGTGAAACTATAGTGATGGTCCTTCAGGTCCAGATTCCAAGGAGGAACTCTTGAGGAAAACAGCAACAGCCAAATTGATTGATCTAGGTGGCACGCAAATTCTTTTATCTATGGACAGGACTGAGGCTACTATGGCCAAAAGAAAGGTGATGCTGGGGGCTTGTGGGATTCATAAGGGGATGGCAGAGACGTTATTGTTGTTTCCTGTCAATCTTTGGGTGATATACATGTTTTTAAACAAATGGGTGCCCATTTAATATGAAAAGAGTATGTTTCATCAGAAACTGGACCATGGTTTCAGAGCCGCAGCATTTATAAGGGCTAAAAACACAGTGTTGCACAGTTATTTCATCGTTCTTGCTGCAATTAAAACAAATGGTAACATAGGAGCTTAAGGGCTTGATTCACAGAGCCTTTTCCTACTGGATTGCACCATTATAAAACACTTCTGTGAATTAGGCCCATAGCGTTCTAAAGAGGAGAAAACCTGAAGAGAAAAAAAGCTCGTTTCTAGAGCACACTCCGCCCAGTCCTACATGTCATCAGGCCAAACTGTTGATTACCAGGTTTGTGCATCATGGAGACCGATTGTGCCAATCCCCAGTGCCCCCTACAAGCACAGCCATAACCCAGTTTCGCTGGCAACCAAGGAGACTAGCTTAGATGCACGTTTCTGTGATTGGCTAGAAGCTGTGCAGCAACGGGTGCTGTAATCATAAATGTTCTACCCAAATCCTGCTACAGAAGCCATTGTGTGCTAAGAACTATAACCAGTCAGGTTCTGGCCAAAGCAGAGTTTATTGATGCAAAAGGGGTTCCTTCTGCTGCATCACATGGCCAGAAGCCAGCCCTCCAATTTGAAGCAAAGCCTAAGTCGCAAGCTTGAACAAAATAACCTGCAATATTTTAAAATATCCTAAAAAGCATACAATTCTCAAACCATCCAGATATACTACTACTACCAAAGATTTTCTGCGTATAGAATTTATTTTTGATGTTGCACCTAAAGTACTGCAGGATACAAGGTTGACATGGAACATGTTACTATTACGTTAAACTGCAAAGTAATGCAATATAAATTCAAGAAAGCTCTGAAAAATAGGAGTACAATACTCTAAATTAGATAAAATGTGTACACAGATCAGGTTAGGAAACCCCAAAACTAAACTTCACATATTGAGCAGAGAAAGTGAAAAGCGAGTATTAACTCAGACTGTCGAATTGTGCGTCATTTACAGAGAACCCCTTACTGCAGTTTACTCGTGAGCAGGAAGGTCTCTTAGCACTCTGACTATGTAGCAGTCCTTTCCCGATGAGAACACACTATGCAGATCCAAAAGGACTGCCCGCCTTTGCAAAGGATCAGTGCTTAGAGTGGAGGAAGGGAGAGGCATGGCCTCATCAGGAAAGCAGGGCAAAGAAATTCAATCCAGTATCAAGGCCAAAATGCGTATGCACCTGAACATAACTGAGCAAGGGTTGCCCAGGAGCAGGACCAGGCCCTTACAAAAGGAGACCAAGCTTTGGAACCCAAAGAGAGTAGTGGTGCGGGACAGGTTTGGAAATAGGAGCAGAAGAAAAGGAGAAGTAGGAGGCTAGTGGGAGAAAGGCTGAAGAGTAGAGAAGGTGTAGGAGGAGGAGAGTAGGCTGGAGAGGATTAGAAAGACAGTTGAATGTGGTTAAGTTGGAGGCGCAGAGAAGAGACGGTGAGAGGAAGTTAAAGAGGAGGAAGAAAGTCAGGTGGAGGTTGTTGTGACAGCAAAATAAGTAGCAGCTGAGCAGGAGGAAAAGCGAGTTGAGGAGATGAATGGGCAGAGAGGGAGAGGAAGATCTCAGGAGAAGAGGTGGAGATTGGAGAAGTATACAGAAGACAAAGCAGAATCATTTATAGGCCAAGCCGTGCAAGAAATGACCAGGCAGCAGGCTCCTATAACTCATTTTGACACCTGCTGTGTTATTTGGCAGACAGCAGTGCTCTGTTTTTTTTTTGAGGGGGGGGGGAGATACTTCTAGCCTAGGGCATTTTGACTCCCTACAAATAGGCACATAGGCCCAAACAATACAAATAGGGAGTAAAAATACTCCCAACAAAAAATATAGCAAACAGGCACATTTAGCATTGTGCCCCTGCTTTCACTCACACGGCTCCATGGATATGTTTGGACCAGTAGTGCACGTAGTAACACAGGAAGAAAGTACTATTATTACTGCCTGATCAGAAGATGTAAACATATCTTTTAATGTGTATGAATAACTAGGTGCAAAGAAATTATATAAGCATTTCTGTTTTCCAGGTAAAGCATTTGTACGCGCTTATAAAATACTCCCACTGGGAATTGGACTTACATGATTACTCGCCAACAAATAATTTTACTCCTAATTTAGGCCCAACAGAGGCCCATCCTGCTGTGCATACTACGAGTCTGATAGGAGGCTCATCGCCCGTCAGCACTAGAATTTGAAAGCAGAGGGAGTGAGGGAGAGAGAGAGAGGGAGACTGCATTTGACTGTTTCAGGTTGTAAAATAGCATGTCTCTGGGTTGAGAGCTCTGGGCAGGGCAGGACATGCAGGCCCCTTATTTGGATACCCATTTCTTTTACAAACAATTACATCACAGGAAGTGATGTCAGTCTTTGAGACTCGATGGGAATCATGGAAAGATATATTACAGGAAGTTACCATGAGTAAGCCAAGAGACAAACTTGGTGATGTGAAATATATGCATGGTCACTGTAATGACTGGAGTAATACCAGGAGTGAGTTTATTATTATTATTATTTTAAATATGGCATAGTGTGAACTGAATCACTTCAAGGGGCTTTCAAAGTTTGCAGTTAAAGCACTGTGCTATACATTTGTCCAGGATCACACACTTTAGTTAAATGGTAAAGCTAGGATTTTAGAACAGTCTGCAGCATTTGCACTAGAACAAATATCTTGCCGGCTGAGTGGGTAGAAATGTGATATGGCTTTCAGGTATAATCTGTTTTACAGAGATGACTTGAAAAGTACACCAATCATAATAAACCAACAACAAAAGTAGAAATCCTTACAGTAATATAGTAAGCAAAAAATAATTATGTTGTGTGAGGAACCAGGAATGAGACACGGACACAGAGGACTTATGGTATTGGTTATAGAGTTATTAAATGATAACGTGATTGGAAAATGCCTCACTGTCCCTAATCTAGGAAGTATTTCCTTACCTCAATCAAAACTAAGGCTCTGTCCTGTGTCAAGATATGGAAAGCAAAAATGCCCTGTGTCTGAAATCCTATATTAGTCGTCGCATTTTAAAACCAACTCTAAGGTGTTAGTGGTATTGTCTCTGGCTTCAAAAGTGGACAAATGTTCTAATTCAACAAAAAAGCTATAATCCAACACAAGTTCCAAGGGGATAATGTTCACAGTTCCTGGGATGGCTCCCTTCCCCAGGTTTCTCTCCACCAAAACAAAAGTTCCAAAGAAAAACCAAGTTCTTTAAAGCCCAAAGGGATGACCCTCCTCCTCTTGGTGTTACAATCCACTACACGGGATATAGCTCCTTTCCCCCAATCTTTTCCATAATCAATGTAATTCAAAATCTTAAGGGCATGACTCTTCCTTGGGATTCTCTTTACAAAGTACCACAACTTGGATACGGGTCCAAGACTGGCAAAAAAGATCATATACTCTCCTGCCATGTTTTCTCATGTAGTTCCCTTACACAATTTTGGTATGGGCCCCAAAGACCTGGTATACTCTCCTGCCAGGCTTTCTCCTTCACACAATTTGGATGCAGGTCCCAGACTCGCCTGTGGACATCTCAGCTAGGCTTCTCCAGCAATGGTTAGCCAGTTGAATCTCTATTACAATCAGCTCTTCGGGAGTTCCATGGAGCCAATCAGCTTCCTCCAAGCAGTAGACTGCTCTTTCTGGTACTGCCGAGTATTCGGCATTACTCAGCTCCTCTTCCTAGTCTCAGTCTTTATCATTGTTTGTTACAGAATATTGAGTGATACTGTCAGCAGACTTTAAGGGTCGTTGAAGGTGATGATCACAGTATGCCATCAAGGCATGAGGAAGGGAAAGAATATCCCTAAAAAGGAAGAGGGGATACTATGTCGCATCTGATACCGGGCCCTCCCCCCCTCACCAGATGGTCGCCTCCAGTTGTGATCCTCCCTCAAAAAGCCAACCCCAGGGTCAGGATCAGGTAGTGACTGAAGTCCCCTGGCCACATGAGGAGAGGCTCTCTGGGAAAGGGGGGGGTGACCTCATCAAATTCATCACAGATTATAGCTTTCTTTTCCTTGAATCTTGAATGGAAAACAAGATGCTGGAATGCAACGTAGTGTGATGGTAAAAAATAAACCGCCAGGTTTTGTCAACTTAAAGACACAAAACAAAACATGATGGGCCTCATTATGAATATGGGGGTAGTTGCAGAGAAAATTATGCCAAATTCATCCGTTACCACCAATTGTTTTGGCAATCCATAAACCACATTACGAGTTGCTGGGGGGGGGGGAGACCCATTTTTGAGTTCTGTAGGAAGCCAATGGGTTTTAGTGCATCCACCAGAGGCAGTAATCCCCACCCATTGTAAATTTCCCATTTTTCTTGAGTTGCTATTTGCAAAAGTATATTTCCTCCCGGATTGCGATTCTTGCTTGCCACCGTGATAAAAAGATTGTAAGAAAACGTGAGAGGCAGTACAAACACGTTTTTTGTGCGACAGTGTCACACAAAAAGCATGCTCTAAAGAAGTCACAGATGTGGGTAGCAGGTTGAAGCTTCATGCAGGCTTTCATAGGAGAAATACACTCAAACATGTTATCAAAAACAAAGTGGTCTCGTCAGAAACAAGGGTGGAACCATCACTGATGAAGAGCATCCCTTTTAAATTATCTGTCAATAAATAAATAAATGTGTTAATTATGTAAGTATTTTGGTGGACCCGGTGGGACCTATGGGACAGATTCTGATGTGCCATGGGGAGAGAGCGGTCTCAAAGGTCTCCCATGTGGGTGAGAGGAAGAATCGGCAGGACCTCGCAGGGGGGCAGGGCAGGAGGAATCGTCTTGCAGGGACTCTAGTGGCCAGTCGGTATGCTGTGGCAGCGGTCGACTGCAGGGGCCTCATGTGCACAGGGCCCTGGGCAACCAAACTACATCCCATGCCCAGCACTGGCCCTGAGCGAGATTGCACCCAAATGCAGAACAAGCTGCTACCCAAATAACACAGATGTAGCTAAAATGTGTATGTTCAGATCTGAAGGGTGGTAAAGAATGGTCCTATGGTAATGCCATTTTCTGTCAAAAATTTACCGGATATCCCATTACTTTCATTAATGCTCCAACTGTGCCCCCGGTTCATGGCAGGGTGATTTCTTCTGTGCCGTTATTTAAGTGTCCAGCAATACGCTTGGTGTATTGGGAGGCTTAGAGTAGCCTGTGATTTGCCATGCAATTCATAAGTTCCAGCAGGTCTTCCTTAAGAAGGAATAAGTGCACTCTATGTTTTCCTGAAATTGGAGAGAAAGATTATCCTTAGTAAAAGCAGAGATTCCGTCTTTATGGCTGAAGTAGTTTCATCTTTACTCTGTCATTCCCGAAAATTCAAATATTTTCCCCAAAGACTTGCATTGAAAACTCTCCCACTGCCCATTTAGTAATAGAAGCATCAGTCATTGTATCCGTTTTCCTTAACATGGGCTGGGTCAAAGGTGAGCAAGTACGTGCATGTGGTATATGCAAATATGTGCTTATTTGCATGTATGTGCATGCATGTGCATGCATGCATGTGTGCACCCATAGCAAGGCTCACTTAGTGTTGTGGCACTTTATTAGTGGCACTGCTTGCATGCATTTCGGGCACTGGCATGAAAGTTTTTCAGTGGCAGAGAAGACATGTATTGTGGGCACCATATTAAATCAAAAGGGATGTAGTGGCTGTGCTGCAGGGGCGTCATGAATATGCATTAGTACCTGGCGAGAGTCAAGCAGAATGCAACACAGATTCTGATTGGCTCTCGCCGGGTCGTTACCCAGCCGAGAATCCCTCGAATCTCGGCTGGGATTCCAGCCTCCTTTTCCACAGCGGGGGCGTTGCAGCCCCTCAGCCAATGAGGAGGCTCGAAGCGGGGCCATCCCACTCCAAGCCTTCCACAGCTGAGAGGGGACTCAGGTAAGGTTTTTTTTTTTTGGTTTCCCTCCCCTTTCCTCCTTCCTCCCTGCCCTCCCCACCCCACTTACCTTCTTGCTCCTTTGTCCCCGGTGGGGGACGATGGCAGCCTCCAGCCGTGTGGAGGATCGGAGCAGGGTCACCCCCGCTGTGCGCCACCACGCGGCTGGAGGCTTCCATCGTCCCCCGCCGGGAACACAGGTACTTTTTTTTTCTTTTTTCCCCCCTCCCTCCCTTCCGCTCTCCCAACCCCACTTACCTTCTCCTTTTTATTTTTTCGGGAGTGGGCGTGCTGGAAACACTTCTGTTCCCAGCACATCTGCTCCCGATGGCCGCCATGGAAAGGGAAAACGGACTCAGCTTTCCCTTTCCGGGCGGCCATTTTCTTTTTTTTTTGCCCCAAAACGTGTTTCGGGACAGAAAAAAATGCTCTTAGTGCCCCGGTCACACAGATATTGCAGGCCGGTGTACTAATGGCTATATGACCCAAGTAGCAGGGGAATTACTGACTCAGGTAATGCCCATAGGCATTACCTGAGTCGGTAATGCACCCGCCGCTCGGGTCATATTGCTTTATTATAAAATGCTCCTCAGAACAGTTGGTGCTACAGAACTGACTATAAATTGTATGATTCGTACCCAATTTTTCGTAATAAATGTGTAGTAGAAATGCGCCATTTCAACCAAATTTCAACCAATTATTTGAAAAGAATTCTATGGGGGAGAAAGCCCACAATCTTAAAAGCCGTTAGGAATTCTATTCAAAGCCTTCTTCCTTACAACATATTTCCAACATTACTTTCACGCTTGATATTACCGGTCCTAATTGTTACTAGTGAAAATAAAAATGCTGAGGAGCTAAAGCTATTTAAGGGCCTGTCCCTTTGGCTTTACACGCACAAAATTGAAACATTTAGCCCTAAAGTTAGCCATTTCTGAATTACCACTTTGAACTCCACCCACCCTAAACCCAGCCTCTGTGATTCAACTTTCCCCTCCCCAAAGAGCCTCTGTCAATCTGGCCTGCTGGGCCCTTTGCCTGTATTCTACTAATGGGAGACATGCAGAATTATGTTAACTGGCAGAGCAGAGGAGTTCAGACTCGGTCAAGTAAGAACCAAGATAGAGGAAAATACACCAGGGTTACAATGCTCAATAACAACTCAGACTACCGTCGGTAGATTGGAGGAATCCCTGCCTTCATCCAGGCGTGGACTTGCTTTATTCATGGACTTTATGCCACAAATGCAAAGGAATACCGCAGTGTCACAAAGCCACAGGCTGCACAGAGGGATCAATATGGATGAAACAAATGAGGCAGTGTCAACCAGATGATCCGTCCACTGAGCCCGGCACATCCGTGCAAAGGGATTCAGCTTCCCACACTAGCAACAGCTCTGGCCTTTTGTCGGACATCCCCGATCATGGGGCAGCAAACCACCACAATTTTCACAAACCTTCCTGTCACCTTCGAACAACATGACCTCCGCAATCCTCTCGAAGGCCGGACCAGTTGCCTGGGCAATCCTCTAGGTGACACATGTGCGACCCATCCGGCTTTGGAGGCTTCATCCATTTGCGCAGCACAAGAGGAGGACAACTCCTGCGACCTCCCAAACTCCAGAATACGTTGCAATGAAACATCTGGCTCCTGCAGAACCTGCCTCTATAATGCAGAAGATATACAGTGCTGGATAATCTGGATTCGTATTTCCTCTGATTCATCGCCAACATAAGATTACTCCAAACGCCACAACTGCGCATAATAGGTATCAAATGACTCCACCGGATACTGATGAGCCACTCACAGTCATTCACCTTGAGGCTAAAGTACACCTCAAGTGACAATTTTGCCCCTGCATAGGAGCCATCACCAAGCACCAGAGACTTAAAGGCCTGTTGAACATCACTACCTACATACAACAGAAGCATCACCCTCATCGTCTGATCATCATCCTCAGCCAATGTGGCAAAGAACATCTCAAGACGCTCAACCCATAGGTCTCAGCTCAGTCCCAGCATCGCTGGCACACCCAGGATGTCTAATTCAGGAAGCAGAACACCTGAAAAACTCGTGGGCAGCCCTTGTACCCTTCCGAGCTCTGTAGCACATCCCAGCCTGCTCCTCCCACAGGACTAGCACCAGCGCTGGCCACATCATCCTCCCCTTCATCTGTCATGAGGGATTTCCACTGGCACTCCTCAAACCCACCATGACCCTGGCAGCCGCATGAGCTCCCCCTACGGGCCGCAAGCTGCCAGCAGCAGAGGTGACGGCACGAGCACCAACAATCGGCCTCAAGCCACACTATGCAAGTCACGGGGGGGGGGGCAGAACAGCCATCAACCTTCCTGTCAGCAATTCAAATCAGCAGTGCTCACCACACGGGGCTGCCACCCCTTCGTCGCCAGTTGTTGTGATGCTCAATAACAACTAAGACTACCATCGGTATATTGGTGGAATCCCTGCCTTCATCCAGGCGTGGCCTCCCTTTATTCATGGGCCCCTCCCCCCCCACATACACACACTTGAGTCATCACCTGACAAACGTGACGGCTCACGTTATAAATACCAAGAGTGCCATATGGCTGGTAGGGTAGAGTGTAGAAGAGTTGGTGGAACTAGCATGTGGCAAGACATCAGAACCAAATCATCAAGGAGAGGTTGCTGGAAACAAGTGCCCAATTACCCTACACCAGAAGTAGGAGGGCACCAGTCCACCCAACCTACTGATCAATCCACGTGGGCCGTGGCATGTCCCTTGGTAATAGTTTTGGAAACTGAGCTTAGTGGCTCCCAGTCTCTTCTCCGTCGCTGACAAAGTCTAATAGCGCCATAAGGCCCTTCCAAGGAAGACCTATTAAGAGCTCGGGAGGAGAAGCAGAAGGCAGTACACAGAGCCAAGGACTTTTAGAGATACTTAAAACCCCCAGATTGAGTCATTGAGCACTCTAGTATTGCCAGGAGGGAACCCCAGTATTAAAAGTCTACATACTGAAATCAGATGTTCCCTCTTGCTAGAACCCACAGAGAAGTCACCGTACTATTTGTGTTTCGAGTTGCTCTTATATCCCACGTTCATCAAAATAAACAGAAAGGCTGACCTTGCGACTTCCGGGGCCCACAGCACCCTCCAAACGCTGCGCGGCCCACTCCCCCACCACCCTCACCCCACCAAACTGCTGTGCTCCAGAGCACATTCTATGCAGCCTCCTGTACATAGGCCTTTAAGCGGGTGGTCTAGAGACCTTACACTAAATAAATCTATATTGGCCAAACCCAGCGCCCATAGGACGGAGCAGGCCATGCTATATGACTACACATGACTTTGCGATTCAGCAAAAAGAGGCTATTGCACTCAAATCTAACATATGGTTAAGCTTTGCCAGACTTATAAAAATGAGTTACAAACCAAAATTCCTTTTGGTACACTGCAGTCACGTGTCCCTAAATGTATCAAAATCAGCGAGCATAGTTGGGGATTTCTTATCACGTTTCTAAACATCGAGATATGCGCACACTGGTAGCAATAAAGAAACCGGTCTGTTTCATTAAGAAGGCCTGCCAACAATTGCAGCGGCACAGAGCTGAAAATCAAACAGAATTACCAACAATGTGGAAGAGGAATCAAAGGGCAGCAACCAACGCGTGACTCACGGAGGAACCGATTGGCAGTAGATGTGCGTTTCCAGCGCAGACCCTCCATTTCCTGGTCGGAAATCACACCTAGTAAACAGACGTCCAGTACAGACACAATATAAACTCGCTAACACTGGGCTTGAAGCTCTTCCGCCTTGGAAAAAACGGCTCAACGGACATCGGCTAGAGCTTTGAAATACGCACACTTTGTAAGATAGAAAGCGTTTAGGTGGCATGGAAAACACAGGGTTTTACACAAACCTTGCGAGCCACCAGGGGTAGCGAGACTCCAAGGAATTCTGGATGCCAAGATGGAGGCCATCAATACAGAATAAGGAATATCGCGTTCCCAGAGGCTCGCTCTGACAAAAGATTCTGCGCTATAACAGCGTTCCGTTTTAATTACAAAAGCTGAAATCCCTCCAACGTGGAAATGTTGAATTCCAAACAGAGGCCGTTTCACAATAAAGTCACCTCCAACCCTTTCCTTTACTCCAAAGCTAATTTTTTAGAAGACCGTTACACGTAACGCATTCCAGCCCAAACCGTGAAAAATTGCAATTATGACAAACTCATTATCTAGGAACAAGAAAACACAGTTCTTTTCCGGGCAGGATATTGTGCAAACCCAACTTTGAGGACGCAGCATTTTGCTTGGTTCTGGCCTCGACATATACTGCACTGACCTCAAATGTCCTGCTTTGACCGATTCGTTTTTAAATGCATTTCATTTCCCCTGCGCCATCGGATGTAGCAATGTACTCTGCTTCCACTTCCTACCAGGTGCACGGCTTCTTATTTTAGACTTGCAGCATCAAGGCAGTGCAAGTCTATCACTACGTCAAAATTCATTACACTATGTCAATTTACTTGATATTTGCAAACATGTACAGGGATTCATTGGTTGCATTTATACACTGTGCAGGCGATTGAGCGCGGGTAGTTCACTTACTGGCATTTTACCAGGGTAGGCTAGGAGAGTGAGTGCGGACAGGGTCATGGTTCAGAGTGCAATTTCTGGAGAAGAGAAGCCAGGTTAGGCCATGCAGGCTGTGTATAGCACACCTCTGCCATCATTTACACAGGCTCTGGCACCGACTATCTACTGATCACTGAATTGGTGGATTGGTGGATTGTAGTGGCCATTGAGGGTACATTTCTCAGGACAGCTGATGGGATGGTCCAGGTAAGGGGACCGAGCCTAGCAGTCCTCACTGTCAACTTCCAGTTAAAGTTGGATGAGGTGATGTGTGTTTATGTGCTTTGGAAGGCTCTGGCGCATCAGTGAGCTTGTAACAAGAGGTTTATTAAGTGGGCAGTGAGTGGAGAGGAATGGTCCTATAACCTACGACGCTAATCAAGTGCAACAATAAGTGGCATTGAGTAAGTCATTGCAGACCGGTAGGCATTTGGTGCATATTTTTAAATGGGCAAGGACATAACATTTCATGCAGAATAGCGTAACAAATTGGCAGAACATTGTAGTCTTTTCTTTACCAGCATGTTAAGGTTGTGGTTGCAATGTGTTGAGCAGGTGGTTTTATTAGCTGTACAAAGTGTGTTTCGGGACACATTTTATCATTATTCCATCTAAGGTTGAGTGGCGCTATGGTTGGAATATATTTGAGGTGTCAGTGGGAGGCCCCAATTAACTGACTTTAACCTGTTGGATCAAAGCTCATGCATTGGCGTGGCATGGCATAGCAGAATAGTGTAAAAGAGGCTAACACTAAATAGTATTCCCAAACAAGGCTTTCATAACACGGCATAACAAAGCATAACATGGCCATATCACATTTCCCAAACAGGTTCTGAGAGACACCTCTAATTTTCCATTTCTCATTTTGACGCTGTGTAATACTTATTTCACCTATCTCAGATACTTTGTACATAGTGTGCATCAAAGACCTAGAGATTAGGGGAGTGGCACGCCATGGGATGCCACTCATTCCCCTAATTAATATTTAAAGTGTATTTATTGAGTGTGGGCCCTTGCTTCGGGAAGCAACAGAGTGCTTTACAAGTCATAGGGGGAATTCGTATATCCTAAGTGAAGTTCTAAGGGTCCTGGGAAGCATGAACATATTGACTCTGAGAAAGACCTGCCCAAGACAGAGACCCAGGCGCTCCTCTCAACTTTACTAAACTATAGGGCAAACGCCTACTTCAGTGGATGTTGGTTTAATGGAAAATAAAGTACAACAGCGCCTTTTTTGTGTCAGCACCTAGACGCCCACGGGCCTTGGTTTGTGCTTTATAATTCATAATACAATGCAATAGAACAGGGACTTCCACCGGAAATCACAATTTGAAAAGAATTCTTAGGTTTTATTTTTTAAAGCACTAAAAATGAGTTACTGAATTGGCATCTGTATAGTGCAGGTAACAAGGGGAAATGGCATTTCTACACTCTATCGCAAACACATTTAAACAAATGTATCTAGAAACATGTATACATTTACAATAATCACATTAATAGGTAAATGTCACCTATTGGTCATAAAGAAAAGTTAGAACAGAACGAAAGAAAGAAGACAAACATTGGTGAACACTGCAGAGGTACAGGATATAGGTGGAACACTAAGCCAAGAGATGGTGAAAAGTAATAATCAAATCAGCACTATTCCAAAATGCGGGACAATTTTCAAACCATATACAGTTATTTCATATTAATATATAAAAAGTTACATGATGCGTTAATATTCATTATGTTGAGTATGAACACTTTTATGCCACCAATGCATGTGTAGAATTAAAGAGAATTAGGTAATTCAAAACAAAACATAACCTAATCACAGGTACATGGTAACATGAATTAATGTCATGGCTAATATTGCCTACCCTCCAAGCTCTGTAAGCATCCTTAAACAAATTGTAGCTGCTAAAATTTGAATATATCATCTAAAGATAGTGATTTCTCCTAAATATCTAATATAAAACATTATTTTATAATCAGAGATGCTGGGTCTTCTGTCCGTTGACATATGTAGTTGGGCCTGTAATAATATAGTGCTATCGAAATCGGAGAAAAACTTCCACTGTTTAACGTTTCAGCGGAATTGCTTAGTATGGACCGCCTTCATCAAAACTTAACTTGAGACCCATGTACCAAAGCTCAGTGCAGAGAACCCACCCTTAATCAGGTGGAAAAGAACAAAAGAGTCATTCCACAGGGCTGAACTGATGTGAGGCCATGGCACCCACTGCCACACTGCTGCCATACCCCAGGCTCCACGGCCTCGATCTTCGCAACACACCACAGATGCCTCTTTACACCTCTCAACCATAGATAATGTAGCTCCTCTCAACTTTACAAGTACGTTGGCTGGAAATCGGATAGCTGTCTTAGACCTATCTCCAATTTGCTCAAGTGCTGTGGGCAGTGGTGTCTGAGAGTCTTGCCATCAAAGCTTTATCTGGTGGCTGAGGAACAGTGTTTGCCCAACATTCTTCCAGTACTCAAGGACTGGGGCTAGCATCATCCCAGAAATGTGCCATAGAGCCTACAAGAGGCCTGACACAGAACATTGGCTGCACAAAAACACAACTCATTCAGAGGCCAAAAAAGCCACCACTCCTTTCCAAGGTGTCCTCAGTCACCTGGAGCCAAGGCAGCTCCATAACTATATTTTCTGTCAGATGGCAGCAGAGCCATGGGTTCAGAGCATGTTATAGCTCATACTCACAATCAAAAATGAGCAGCGAGGAATCCAGTGAGTCAAATTTCAAAGGCAGCTTCTTTCCTACTGACAGCAAGAGCGGAGTGGGGAGGGCATGGAGGCAAGAATGCCAGCGCAGGTATGGCACGGCCAACCCCACAACACTTCAATCTCACATCTGAAATATCTCAGGCACCTTCCAAGTTGTAGATGCCAGTGGAAAGCTCTTCTCCAGAAAAGAGGCTGAGCATTGGCATCTCGGATGACCGTTTCCTCCAAATAACAAAAACTGCTTGGCACTAATGACTTTGTGGGGTAAAATATAGCCCATCAATGCCAGAAATAAAGGGGCCAGAGCGACTTGTGGAGTCCCATTGAAGTATAAATCCAGCACAGAAATGTTGATTTCAGACATTAGGCCTATTGAACTAAAAACAGGCCTAAATCTCAAATGAAGGAAAGTGTGCTTGGAATTTCAAAAGTGCGAAGATGGGCGCAATGCATTTCAGCAAGGAAAGAGAAAGACATGTGGCTGAAAATGCTGTTTTACTAAAACCATGGAAAACAACACTTTTTACTTAAAGAGACCGATAGCAGCGTGTACATTCTCTTCAATGTAATACCAGATTGTGATCCAGAAATCTCAAGTGAAACCAAGCTTATTGCAATTCTAAGAAATAAAAGAACTTCTTTTTTCCTCATCCCAAATGGCAGCATGCAAAGAGAAGTGTCCACTTGGTTCCAAGGTGAACACGGTGTTCTCATGTAACTTGCCTGTGCATGGACAATCCAGAAGTGATACTGATGCCTTTGGCAACTGTGAGATTAAAGAAAGAAATTACACATGGATATAAGGCCCACATGCCTTATAAAATGCTTCATGTGAAAATGCATTGTGTGCAAGTTAAATGTCATTTCTTGCAGAATTGTAGATGCTGCTGGGCATTTCTACTGAATTGAAACTTTAACCTCAAAGACCTTTTCTTTGCTTGTCCTGGAGAGGGAGGTTTGGATGTCAACAATCGGGTCCGTTGCTTAAAAATACAAAGAAATACACTGCCATTGATGGAAACCACAGCGGAAATAGATAAAGCCCCGTCTGTTTTTTCAGCAGAAGTGACCTTGAGGTCACAACTCCCATAAAATGTGCATTAAGCTATAGATAGGACCATTGGGAGGCCAAGGAAGGATAGGCTAAGATGAACATGAGCCAGAATCTGGCTAGTCACATGTTTAAAGGTAAATGCAACTTAGAAAAGAAAAAAAAAAAAAAGAAGGAGTGAGGCCTATGAAGCTGGGGTTTAATTAATAGACAAATACATTTGATTGCATAAAAAGGTCAGCATATATGCCACAAAGCTCATTCTAGACTTCTATTGAAGGTGAGAGTAATCCACTTTGAACCATGTCAAAACGATTTTGGTGTGATAAACATAACAAAAGTTAAGGAAAATTTGATTTGGGCCTTCCCATGATTCCGAGAGATTTGACAGTGGTGTGAGGGTGAAGGACAAATTTAACATGAGAACTATGAATTGTCATCGTTTTCACTAATGCGGCTCCTGAGTAAACAAAGAAAAACTATCTCTGCACAGGGAGGGCGCGCCGACTTCAGATTAGCATCATCTTGATTCACCTTAAAATGCAGTTCTTAAAAATATATCCATACATGTAAATATTTGAAAAATTAGGTTACTCGCTATGTTGATAGATTTTCAGAGTTTAAACATGCCAATTCCACATGTCTGTTGGGATGACAAAGCTTTCGCCTCCACCAGCTTTCCTAACTCGCACCCCTCAACTTCTTGTCCTATTAGCACACAGGTGCTCCACAGGTGGGTGGAGTGAAACAAACAATTCCTTCAGCAGGAATCATGACAAGTTTTTGATGTCATTTGCCCTATAAGTAGACAGGTTTGCATCAGAACTAGGCTTTTTTCACTTTATTCTGGGAAGTAACCTGCCACTGAACTCTTGCGAGAAACACCCAAGCAGAGAGGCCCCAAATCCTGCATAGGAGAAAGGGACAAGGAGATATAGAAGCTGACTGGGACCCCTTGGAGGAGCTAGAGGGGACTAGCCTTGACTAACACCCTTGCTGTCCCAGAGGTGCCCTGGTGATCCCTGATGCCCAATACAATGCCTCTTCTTTAAGTAAAACTATCCCAAAGACACAGACAGTAGGCCCTGCATTTCGCAAGTATTGTTCTAGTTATTTCCCCATAGCGAAATACCCTTTTTGTCTGGGTAGATTAGCATATTTAAATTAATTAAATGAATTCCCCCTATAGAAATCACGGGATGTGTTTTGTTAGCATTCGAAACTAACAAGCTCCTCCCAGTGTGTTTCGAGCCGGTATAGACAAAGATTTGATTGACTATTTGTAAGAAAACCCCTGACTTCGGTACAGAAAGGAGGTCTTGAATCCAAAAGAATCAATACCAAAAACCCTGTTTCCAAGTTAGTGTACAGGGTGCAAAACGAAATTCCCAATTGATCCCCTGCATTGTAAATCAGAAGTGTGAAGCCTTGTATTTCCTTTGCATGTGTGGTGGAAAAAACATTTCCCCTTTACTCGCATTGTGATCTGACCTAAACCACAAAACCCTGCCTGTTCTTTTAAGGGGTGGCAAAACGATTTTCCCCATTGTTTTTCTTTCCCTCATACTGCATCTGTAGTAATAACTGCAAAACGATTTTTCCCTTTGAATTCTCTTTCCAATCAGAACCCAAAACGATTTCCCCATTGTGTTCCCACTCTCTGCCACTGGCCTTCAATTCAAAGGGGTGAAGTCTAATAGCTGTTTGAAGCGTGGGGGTTGCTAGGAGAGAAAGTATTATAACTGAATCAGCAATCTCTGTGCGCCTTGAATTGTTCTTTTTCTGTAGTGATGAGCGATTTGAAAAGAAAGCTGTGGGAAAGTGTGACTGCATACCTTAGTATTATCTCTGTGATGGTGCCATTCCAGAAGTCATTTTTGTTCTTGTGTTGCCACAGTATTAGTGGCTGATGTTAGTGTGTTTGTCAAATTTGGTTTAAATAAATTAATACATCTATATTCTTACTACACACCGGCCTGGTTCCTAGTCCATGGTGGCACTGAGTATATGTTGGGTTGGGTGCAAGACAGGTTGAAGGCCTTACCAAACTGAATCGCAATAATAGTGCTTTGTTGTGCGCCACCTTGATTGGGGTGAGGAACTCCCAGAGTAGCGTGTGACCGCATAATAAACAGTGAAAAAAAACAAACCAGAAAGCTGTATAGCGGGTCATAAAATCATGTGGGGGCATGGACATGTTCCCAGCTGAATGGCCCATTTCTCAGTTGGCCCTCAAGTGTAGGGGGGAGAAAAGATACCAGATTAAGTTAATGGCTCGCTTACAAGTTTGCTACCAATCTTAAACGATGTAATCCTGCCATTTAAATGACACTACCATGTACTTACTAAAAATCAAGACTATTTAGCAGACCCATGAGCTGCAACACCCCATAAAGGATTCATATTTTCACAGTGTTCAAAGTCTTCCATTGCCGGACTTCAGAGCTGCACTTGAGCATGTGCCCATTTCATGCACCTACAAGGTTTACAAAGGCATATCTCTGTAGAGAAGAAGCACGCTTAAATCAATTCCTAGTTGGCCTCAGCCAGGCGCTTACCAGAATAGAAGCAGCTCATGGGTCAGTACAGTATTGCGCAGGACGAGCTAGCAGAGTCCCCTGGCAAATTGCACAAGACTTTTCATGCAAATCATTGCTTTGTCACAGCGCTGTTGCTCGAGTCACTGTTTTATTCCCGCCACTCTGTTTGCCCCTTTACAATCTGACATCTAAAACGAGTCCATATCAGAGCTGTAATCATCCAAAAAATAGAAGCCAAAGGCATGCAATGGAAACAACGTGCAACTGGAGAACACAATAGGAAGCTCTGTCTGCCGTGGAAAACACTCTTGGATATACTCTTGTTTCCACAGTCCATGTGCCAGGATAAATTAACCCTGCATCATATACAGGCACGTTAACCTTCAAATGTGTAAATGTGAAAGCCTGAAAATTACTTTTCTAGACAATGGGTTCCTGCACAGCTACCCAAAAGGGTAGCTTTAATACACTACATGATGTTGGCTTAGATATGGCCGAAGAGCGGCCATAATGGCATCGTGCATGGTGTCATAATAGTGAGTTTAGAAGGAATGTTCGAAGGCCTCCTTGCTATTCATTACCTACACTCTAAATTTCAAGCTATGGGATTCCGAAGACCAGCCACTGAAACCGGATACCACCACCAGTTAGGGGTCTAGCTGCCCGCTGTTTGTTATGACCTCTTTATGGCAGTACAGGATATTACTGGAAATAACATTGTGATGAATTAACGATAACATTCACACTAAACCACGTAGACTGTTGCTTCACATAACTCACTTTGCACGGTGGATAACGCTTAAACCTAAACTTAATTTCTATTTTACGCTCGGATGTCCTGGCCTGCTAAATCGAACGGCTTACTTTAGATTCCACTGGAGTCTAGAAGGCAAGTCAAAAAATAGATTATGTGATCAGTTCAGAAAAGGATGGGTAAAAAGTGTTGCACTGGTGCTAGTGTACATGAATTCCGAATATACGCTGCTTAATTATTTTACTATAGCAAGCTTTTGTTTTCTAGTTCTGATCAGAAGGTATGTCAAATGCAATTAGGGACACTTCTCTTTTGGTTAGGTTATTTTGTTCATGCAACTTTGGACACCCTGTGTCCTGCGAGCAATGCCAATGCATCGGCAATGCCTTGGAGCTAGGAGTAAACTGCAAGGTGCTTCACAGCCTGCTCAACTACAAATACATGCAGCGGGAGCCACAAAAGAGCACAGAGACAGAAGCTACAGTAATAAAGTGGAGGTAAAGGAACCAGTCAGAATTGTCAAGCCTAATAGAATAAGGTTGACCCATACTATGCTCATTAATAATGAAATCCATTTAAAGCCATTTGGAACGACCAAGCTCCCCAGCTCAGTTTTACTAACGCCTTAGATCCGCTCACCCACATTAATCTGACCTGCAAGCATCAAGAAACTAGTTTTGTTCATGCCAAGGATGTACAGAAAGCAATATAACGTACAAGCATGGTCTTGGTTTTGAACTCCCCTTCATTTATACTCCAATAATAATCTCGCCCGATGAAGCGAAGTAGCGTGAAACACGTATGCGTTTCAATTACCAAGCAATTTATATAAAGCAAATTACACAATATTAAATCTATGCATCAATCTACATCTACTAATGGGCTTTCTTACTCAACACCTGCTGCGGACTACGCAACAGCGGTCGCAGCACACACGATAACTTCTTCAGCAGAGGTAATGGGAACGGTACGCTTTTTCGGCTGCGCTGCCTTTAAACAGAGAGCCGAGCATCGTACACCCTACATGTACCACTCAAGTTCAATTATTCATTTTTTGATGACTTGCAGCCTTCTATTGGTGAATGAAGACTTGCATGGCCACAAAATAAACGGAGTAACGACGCATCATATTTATCAGATGAATTTAAAGTAAAGTCAATGCCACAGGTGTTTCATTTAGCGCACACCTATTGCTGAAACTTACACAAAAAATGGAGATGTTAAAGAATTACCGTCTTGTTTACATGCCTCCATTTTCCGCACCATCCATCAGAAAATGACCATGTATGTGGCACAGCTTCCAGGCCATGTGATCTAAAAATCTGCCTGTAAAAGTCGTTAAACACTTGGGTAGACACAGCCCGAGGCACAGCAGAGGAAAAAGGAGAGAGGCCTCTGGAAGATCATACTCAACAATCTCAAAATAAGCAGTGCTACAAAAGTGTTAATTTTACCATGGTATTCATCACCACTAAGGATTCCTCTGGAGAAGGGTGTTCAGTTCTGGATACCTTCACTCCGGGAGAAAAAACGAATGAGGGCAGGTCAGACATGGGCTATTAAACCAGTGCGCGGGTCCAACTATGCGACTCACAACAAGAAGGGTTTATTGACAGTGTTACTGGTTACAGTAGACACATTCAGGTTCCTAAAGAAGCAGTATTTTCCATTCTTGAAGCAGTCTATGGAGCTCTGAAAATCAGGACCATCTGCTGGACGACTGCCTCTAGCCACAAGGAAAGCCAGCAAGCACTTGCTCTGTGGATGAATCAGTGGGGGGCCTTAACATCCATCAAGTGACTCTACCCTTACTGCAGATTGGCCCTGGGATGCCACATCCCGGTAAGGAATTCCCTGTTGCATAAGGATGAACAGGGTGCAGAGTATACCTGAAGCCACAGAGCAATCTACCCTAGATAAACATTTCCCATATCTTACAGCAAGACTGGTTTCAAGTTTAGTATACACACAAGGATATGCATGTGCCCCAGAATATATTGGTAATATATATCCAACAAACAGAAATTGCATAGAAGAGAGGCCAATTTCTATGCAACTTTTATGCTTACAGCAACTGAGCAGTGGCCAGAAAACATGTGTTCTTTTATTATAACGCATGGCCCTTCGGCATGTGTGGAAACGGGCCCTGCCTCTCCATGCTCCACCTCAGGAGGGCCTTGCCCCTCAGTCCTTTTCCTGTTGCTGAGGTTATGCTCTAACTGGAGCTAAAGCATTTCAGGTGGATGGGGGGGCAGGTGTATGGAGGAAAGGAGTCTTTAGACTAGGAGTACATTAGCTACTACATTGAGTAACCTTTTCTTACTCCTACATCCCATCCCCTTCCCTTCATGCTGCTTGAGGATCTCCCAAGTGTGTGGAAGGTCCTAATCTAGGCCCTTAAAAAAAAGGGTAGTTCACAGAAAAATGTTTAAAAAGATGGGCATAATCAAAAATATTTAAAAAAAAATATGTTTAAAGAAAATTCCCATGTAACATTTTGGGGAAATGAGGCTCCAAGTTTTTAAATGGGGGCACCCATTTAGTAAAAGCAGCAGCCTCCTCTGTTCATCTTAAACTCTGCTCTCTCAGCACTAGTCAAGCAAAAACGCCCTACTGGGAGCTTTTGCTTACTGCTGCTAGAGAACAGAGCTTAACATGGAGAGGAGGCGCCACAGTAATTGCCTTGATTTTCCTTTGACAGCAATTATGAGCACTCTGCCGGCATCCGGTGAAGTATTTCGAATATCTGCGACTTTCGTTTTAATTGCCGCAACTTTAGTTTTAAGTCTCATGGGCTACCCCGGCTCTTGGATATTCATATATCTTGGCTGGGGATATGCCCAGCCAAGTTTTTCACAGGCCTAATATTAAGAGATCTGCGAAACTGGGCTAAAGAGAATGGAAAGATGGATCTGTTCCAAACAGGGTTATCTTGGGGAGTAGGGGCCAAGATGAAAGATTTTGTGCTGGAACTGCATAAAAAAGGGGGCGTTGAAAAATAAACTTCTCTACGCTGCCTTCATAGATTTCTCTATGGCTTTTTTGATAATGTCCCGAGGAATATGTTATGGGCCAAACTGGACAAGTGATGTCATCCTCCTGCTCTACTGGTGATCTTCATAGCATTACATACGGACACCACTATGCGTGTTTGATTGGACAGAGGGGGCAGATTAACTGCTCGGATTAATTCGACTAGAGACCTGAAGCAAGCTTGCCTATTGGCCCCGATTGTATCTATTATTTTCCTGTCCACTTGTGGTGAAGCCTTTTTGGATGCCATATTCTTTCCTCCTAAATTAAATGCTACAATAATCAACTACTTACTGTATGCTGACAAACTAATCTTAATAGATTGCACGCCCATCGGGTTGCAGCATCAGCCAAATGCTTTGGAGGTCTACACCAAAAAGAATAACTTTACGATCAGCGTCCCCAAATCCTTCTCATGCAAAAGGGTCCAGGAAAGGCAGGAGGACAATTCAACTGGTCTATTGGGGGAGCAGTGGGGGAATCCCCTACAGAAAGTGGATTACTCTTTGGGCTTCCCAATCTTCCCGAATGACAATAGAGCCCGGCGGTTCACTGTAAAGAATCAAAAGATCACAGCGTTGGCCACACAAGCAGTCTGTTTAGATAAGAAATTATGGCACTTCAATAATCCCTTTGAGTTTTACTCTAAAAAGGTGGTCCCAGTGGTGACTTATGGTGCGGAGACGACATTCTACTCTCTTAAAAGGGCAATGGTCCAAGCTTGGAGTATTTTGAAGGAGAATTTTAAAGTTACCAGCCAGGGTGCCAGTACCGATTTTATTGTACGAATTGGGTCTGGTTTCACTGGAAGCCTTTGTTAAATGGAAAAACGTAAACTTCCTACGAAAGATCTACCTGGAGGAAGACGGATCAAGTTGTGTAATGTTAAAGTGTGGGTTAGAGTCTAAGTCTCCAGCCGGCCTCAGAATGGAACCAACAGTGTCTTGAAATTCTAAGTGCCATTGACTCCTCAGTGGATTATCTGCTAACAAACCCACTGAAAGTAAAAAAAAATAATTAAAAGACCAACTGGATTGACACGATTGATCGTGTTAGGAAGTACCATTTATTTTCGGGGCTATTGGTTGTCAGACCCTACAACACATTGCCATATTACTTGAGGAAATGTCCAGGGCTATATTGGTGTGGCCAGTGTTTACACTTTGACTGAATTTGTTTCCTACCAACAGATTTTTGGGTGCTCGAGGCGACATTTGCTGCAATTTAAGGTGTTGTAGATTCTGTAAAATAGAAAACTCAAATCAAACCCATACATCATCTGACTGCCCTGAACTGAGCACGCAACGTCAGACAAATTTTTCGCACCTTTCAAAGGACTTTAAGGAGGTACACCCAGACTGGGTATGTCAACCCGTTTTTACAGACCAATCTTTTAAATGGTCGCTGGCTGCTATACAGTTTATAAAAGAGGTTTTAGTGCTCCGTTAGGATGTGACTGAAGGACTAGATCAGATATTAATTAAGGGGACATTTATTATCCAGTATTATTTATTTTAAATAATTTGTATATTGAGCATCATTCTTATTAGGCTGTAACATGAGGTCAAATTGAAAGGTGGTGACATGAAGGTTAAGTTGACGTTAAAGTATTTTTAACATGTTTCATCACATTTTAAACTTGCTTTTTCTATTGTGATGTTTTAATGTGTTTATATGTAAAAAGTTCCTTGTGAACTATAGCACATGAAATAAATACATAAATTGTTTTTAAAACACGGAGCACACGCAGGGGCTGACAGCATTATCTGCCCTCCGGCTGCAATAAGCAAAAGCTCCCAGTAGGGGGCTTTTGCTTTATTATTGCTGCAAGAGGAGAGCTTAACTTAAGCACAGGAGGTTCATTCATTTCACAAAATTGATGTCTCCTAGTGCTTAACATTTCTGACTTTGAGCCTCATTTCCTTAAAATCTTACATAGGAACTTGCTTTAAAAATATTATATATTTTTTTAATATGGCCAATCTTTTTAAACAATAGCATTTTTCTGTAAACTACCCCTTTAACTGAAATGTTTCCTCAAAGCAGCTTGTCCAAACTGGACATCGGTCGTTTAGCTCAGATTGAAGCAATAGTGTTTGCTGATAGCCAAATGGAGAGGAACATGTGGCAGCCTCTGCAATCAGATCCCAAAGGACACGTTTCTGAAAGGCAACCCCATGGACCGGACCACAAAAGCTTTCAAGCCTTTGGGTTGAGGCAGCTTTTGAATGGCACAGGATTCGAAAATACAAAACACGACCCATCTGGCGATCATCACTTTGGATGCTGGGAAGCCTTTATTTACTCCCCCAAAAGATACTATGAGCTGGGAAGGTTTCCTAAACACTTCGGTACTGCCAAAATAGAACTCTAAGGCCCTCCTGACATCCAGGAGGTGAAAAACCCTTTCCATCTTTTCGGACGTCAGGCTGGGGAAGAAAACTGGAAGAGAAACCTCTTGATTTATGTGGAAATATGACACTAGCTTTGGTAAAAAAAAAAGGAGGGCGAGTTTAGCGTACAACCTTATCTATATCAAAGCCTCTGAATGGTTCTTCAGCTGAAAAGGCTTGAATTTCACTTACACTGTGGAAGTGGAAGGCAGGTCAAAATGGGGAAAGCCATGTGGGGGGAGACCTAAGGCAGAGCCACAGTTTTGGGTCAGAGAATTAACAGACCCCAGCAAGGTGTGCGTTGTGTATGCGGACTGTGTCCCCCTTCTGGCAATAACAGGCAGACTACACAAGAAAGTGAGAACATAAAAGAAGGCACCAACGTCTTTGCAGAAATCAGGAAACACATTTATTACAGACAGGGAAATAGGCTTGTTGCCAGCAGAGTAAGTTAGGCACACTAGACATGGATGATGGTCTTCATGGGTCTGCGGGCATAATGAGGGTTATTGATGAGGAATACTGGCTAGGCTCACCCAGAAGGAGAGTGAGGGTGGGTGAGACAGACAGAGTGAGGGGCACAGACACAGAGTGAGGGTCACAGAGTGAGGGGCACAAGCAGAGGGATAGATGGACAGAAAGAGGCAGAGGGGCACAAGGGGATGGACAGGTAGTAAGACAGATTGGGAGAAATGTACCTGCATCGTTCTCTGTAGCTCCCCTGCCTCCACCCACGCTTCCAGCACTGCAGTCAAGACAGACAAGACACCCACCCCTGTTCCTCTGTCCACTTAGAAGGCTGTTGCTCTACGCCTGCAGAGCACACCCACAGGGTCCAAGGAGGAACTGGCGGGATTATGACAGGATATAGGCTGACATGTAGGCACAGCCCCCCTCCTCCACATCTGTCCCAGGAAGGGGGATGAAGGGACCAAGAAAGAAGGGGTGGGGAAGGACATGACAGGTGGGCAAACATCATAGGACAACAGCAAAGGAAGGAGATGGAAGGGCTCCCTCACCCACCCCTGTGATGACCACAGCTGTTTTCATGAGTCCAGGGAGGAAGGGGCGGAGTGTAGCATAGGCAGGCTCCCTTGGGGGAGCAGGAAAGTCCATGTGACAAAGGGGAGGTCACGGGATGGGGGCAGTTGGGTACACATGCAGGGACTGGGGAGGGGGAAGAGTTCTTCAGTAAAATGTGATTCACTGATAGTAAAACTGGCAGCTGTTAGCTGTGCCTGGGATGGAAAGCATTGAATACATTGAAATGCATCAATTGAAATACACTTGTGGAAATGAAAAGTCATGCAATACATTAAAATGCAATAGGTACCATATATCAATCATAGGCATCCACCCGCTGAGACTGCTATTTCCACAACACTTCTGGCTAATGTAATCGCAATTAGGAAAGCTACTTTCCAGGAGACGAGCTTGAAGCCTTCAGATGCCATAGGATCGAAAAGGCTAATGGCAAAGAGCAGTGACTACTACGTTGGGGTCCCATTAGGGATGAGGAACACTAACCGATGGAAAAAAGATATCTATGTCAGTCAAAAAAACTATTATCCACAAATGTGGATAATAGCACTGCTCCTTGCCCAAGGTAAGCACCCTCACAAAGCAGGTAGGCATGTCCTGCACATCTCAGCCATATTGCTCAAAACCCATTGGCTAGGACAAAAGGACAAGAATCATCCAAAGAAGCTCTGAGTGGATTCTTTCGTTTCTGCAGACTCCAATAGCAGAACATGGTTCAATGGCTCTTGTATTGCGATCTTGTGGGTTATTTCTTGCCACTTGTATTATATGCATATCATCATCTGAAAGTCCAAGATGCCCTAAAATGCCCCGACGTTAGATACCACGCCACCAAGTTCAATGATCTCGGAAATGGATGCTGAATCTGCCCTCTATCATGGCTTAGTAGGTTTGGTAGAACTGGAAGACTGAGAGGGGACCCTTTGGACAGGTTCATCAGATCTGAAAAGCAGACCCAGGTGGCCACCAGGGAGCTATGAAGATTACGGAGCAGTGTGCAGATTTTAAAAATGTGCTTCGAGCCCAGTGGATTTCAGGGAGGGAAGGAGTAAGCCACACTTATTATGCAACTCTGTGGCAGACAACTCCACCTGCGGAATCCCCCAAGCACGGAAAAGGGACTGAGCCACTCATGGGTTTAGTTCCCATTTTTGATTGGCTTCCATTAACAAGCTTAGGTGCCCTGCACTTTTTTGGATACTCCAGGCACATTGACCATTAGGCCCCAAAGGGTATGCTGTAAAGCCCACCCCCAAAACTGAGCAACTAGGTAGATCAGCTGTCTCGACTGGCTGGTGCCTTGTTTGCGGACATAAAATATCGACAAAGCATTTCATTTCTTCATGATACATTCTTGTTCTGAATATTCAGCAAGAAGGCCTTGAGAGTCAAATATATTGTCTTCAATTCCAAAAAATTGATGGGTTGACTGATCTTCCAGGGGCCAAAGGTTTTACACTTGGAAGGGCCCAAGGTCTCCCTATAAGGGCAGAAACTGTTGTAATGGTGACCTGTTGTGTGAGATCTGCAAAGGGTATGTATGCCTGGCAGTACATTCCATAGGATTGATCATATCAGGTACTGTGACACTGCTTGAGGAATTGCAATGGGTTTGTTTTGCAGATCAGAAGCCTGAGTCCAGGCATCTTTTAAAGCCATCTGAGATCTGAACATCTTCAGTCTTTCCAGAGGAACACCTTGTACACACAAAACCATGAGACCAAGTAGCTTCTAAGTCCACCATGCTCGGATAGTGCGAGAGTCAGGAGCAATAAGCATTTGTTCTAAATTTTTGATGTGTTCCGCTGTTAGAAAAAATCATTAAGAAGCAAGTCTCCCTGTGGAACTGTGGAAGCCCATCAATGGACATGCCCAGATAGTACAGCAGGCTCAAATAAGTAACACATGGTCTGGTGTTAGTAATAAGGATGTCTAAATTACAGGATGGGACCCAATCCAGTACCTTAACTTTAGAATGGGTGGCTTCAGTGTTGTGGACTGTGAATTCAATGCTGTTCAAGTTTGATTCTAACAATAAGGCTTCCGCATCAGCGAGGTCTCCTCGCCATCGATTTAAATCACCTAGTAAGATGGTTTAACAAATTAGGCTTGTTTAGTGGTCCCAGGATCTGAGTAATATTGAAATTAGCCATGTCTTCAGAGGTACAGTAGAACATGTATGGAAGTGTTGCAGTTCGGAGTAGGCTTAAAATGTAAGATTTTGCAGCCGTTGCAGATGAATGGCCCCTCGAAAATATGAAATTAATTCTTTACTATAACAGCAACTCCCCTTCCATTCCATTCGCTTGAATCCGATTCTGGCAAAAGAATACATATGTAGGCCCATTATAATCTTTCCGTGAGGCAGAGAATGTCAATTTTATTTTCTAGTATTTAGTGGCGACTATGTAAGGCGTGTTTATTCATAGACCATGTGTTCAAAAAAGATTACTCACCCTCAAATCTGTTCACTGATGGGGGTAACTTTGGGTACAACTGCAATCAAAGGAGAAAAGTGTGGGCGAGCTGTCGTTTTCACTATTTGTCTCAAGGGGTGCCAGAAATGCCAGTAGCCACGCCAAGATCTATGGGGGAATTAGCACCATCGAAGCCCAAGGTTTCACGCTAGTCAGTACGCTGAGAGTTGTAGGTGGAGAGGAAGCGTCACTTAAGATGGTAACGGGATCCAGGCATATGTTTGCTCCGCTGAGAAACATTTCCCCAACAGGGGTAAGGGGACATCAACACCCTGAGCCAACAGCATACAAACGTCCGTAGCATGTACAATAAGGGATGCATCGACAATAACACGCTGTGTGTCAGTATCGGACAAGAAAATAGGGCTTGAGCGTATCACTTCCATAAAGTCTGCATCAACTGTAGGCGGTGGACTTTCATCAGTTACTGCTAAGAGCTCCAGATGAGCCATCTTAATGTACCTATGTACAATGGCTTCCAGAACTGCTTTCTGTGCAGCCAGGGGAAGATTGATACAGGCATGACAGCCCATGGTAAACTCACATAATGCAATGTGAGGTAGTGAGTGAAAGTAAACGGCTAGTAGTGGGGGGAAAGTTTACTCACAAGAGTGGCTTGTTCACAGAACTCAGCCAAGTGTCCTGCCGGATCACTAGTGGCTCTTTGCCCGATACGACGCAGCATGAACCGGAACAAACTGGCTTGAACATGGCAGAGCGATCGCCCCTGAACACAGGTTCAATCCTAAATGTGTAGCTGGGAAATGTGGTCCAGAGTCTCAATCTGTACAATTATGGTGTTGCAAAACTTTCCACCCCCAAAATACAATCTGCTTACAATCGATAAGTTAAACTAACTTCCTTCACGCTCTCATCAAAATAGCCACCAACCTAAGTCAAAATACAGAGCACACTACTGCCTGAAGCCTAATTCAGCACACGTAGCGAGCACGTAAAGTTCCAGAAATAAAGCTATCTATACTATTTCTACCAGCACTACCAGCTTCAACACGCCAGCGTGAACGTGCCCGACCACAGGTTAAATCCTAAATGTGCTGCTGGGAAATGTAGTTCAGCACAGAGTCTCAGTCTGCACAATAACAGTGTTGTAAAGGTTCCTTGCCGCAAAATACGATCTGCTGCCAATTATCTTGCTGCTGCTCCTGCAGAATGAGGTGCTAATTCGTAGTTTGCAACAAATATAACTTCCAATTGAGAGGCATCTATAACTTTGTGCCCATACATATGTTCAAGCTTTACAAAACCTCTAGAGGTTTACTATTGCACCTTTTATGACCATTCCTACACACCTAGTTCATGTCAATATGCACATTTGTATGACACCAGTTTTGTTTGAGAGCCAAAAGGTAGCTCCCGGTAGCGGTTTGTGTCAAGCCAACCATGCTCTTCTAGGCCCTATCCAGGAGCTTAAAAGCTCCTAGCTCCCAGAAATGTTGAACCCTGGTTTAGTAAGCACCAACCTAGATTTAGCTGCGAGGGTGCTTTATTTTTGGAAAGTTCTTCATTGTTATGATGAAACAAATTTATCTAATTGAAGGGTAGATCAAAAACCTTGTCCTGAACCTCCTTTGTAAATTCAGTTACATGAAGCCACTCCAGTCTCTCCTTCCTATGGCAACTACAAGGCTTACAACTCTCCATCTCACCCATTCAATGTCCAGGATGTGAAGTCCTTCACCTCAAACTTACTCCTTCCCATAACAACTGCATTAATTTCATTGCCATCTATAGAGCACCATCTCTTATATCTGACTTTAATGATGACCTTTGCCATATCTTAAACAACCTTAAAGGCAAGAATATTGGCATAGTACTCCTAGGTGATCTAAACAGATGGCGGGGCAACCCTTCCGACAGAGGCTATTGGCCTAGAAAAAAATCTCTCTAAAATCAGCTACTCGATTGCTAATAATGGCCCCACCACCAAATCTAACAACCAACTTGATTGGATCGTTACAAACAATGTTGACCTCACAGTAACAAATACACAGCCCAGTATTTGGAGCGATCACTATAAAATCGAAGCCACATTATCTTTGTCCTTTAAAAAAACCTACCTTGACAATCTGCCCAAAATAACCCAGAGCAGAAACTTCAGAAGGCCCCACTCAAAAACAAACACGCTCGCCCCAACTCTAACCACCAAAATTGGTATACTGCCGAACTAGACACCCTTAAGACAGCCAAAAGGAAACTTGAAAGACAGTGGCTTAAAACCCCTACAGAATCCAATAAAAATAAATGGAAGAAATCCCAACACATTGTATAAAACTAAAATAACCGAAACAAAGAAAAACTATTACAATGAGCTAATTACCGGTGCATCCAAAAAACTGTTCCAAATTTTAAAAACCTTTGAGAAGCCACCCACTCTCACCCCACCTTTCCAGCCAACCATGACGGATTGTGAAAAAGTTCAAACCGCCTTCTCACAAAAGATTCTAAAAGCTAGAGACACCATCTTAAATTGCAAAGTCATAGATACTCCTCTTACCCATAACAAGGCTGACCTTGAAGTTAAAGTATCCAAATTTCAGTTCACACCAATCTCACCAGAAATCATGCTGAATACCCTTTCTAATATGAATTGTACCTCATGCCCCGAAAACATTTTACCCCCCAAATTCATCCTAGATAACGCAGGAATTTTCTCACCCTTTCTATGCCGCATGACAAACTCGTCATTTAGAGACCAGAATGTTCCCATCAGCATAAAAACAGTTAGTTACACCATTGGTGAAAAAGCCTGGTCTGGACCAGCAAAATCCGGCCAATCTTCGACCTATTACAAATTGTAATTTTTTGTTGAAGATTCTCGATAAAATAGCTACGCACCAGCTCCAAGAGTACGTGGACAAGCACAAATTATTACACCCCCAGCAATCTGGATTCAGAAGTGCACATAGCACTGAATCAGCACTACTTGACCTTCAATCCAAAATGCTGAGTATCCTAGACAAAGGAAAGGCCGGCCCGCTCATCCTCCTGACCTCTCGGCAGCGTTCGATTTATTAGATCATGGGAAGCTCCAAGAGGCCCTAGGAAAAGCAGGAAACTGCTCGGATGAAGCCATTGAATGGATGTCCTCCTTTTTGGAGGACATAAACTCCAAAATCACGTGGGGCGGACATTCCACTAGTTCTAACTCCGTGGATTGCGGCGTCCTACAAGGAGCCAGCTTCTCCCCTGTCCTTTTCAATTTATACATTCGTTGTCTCTGCACCCTCCTCTCACAGCTGGGGCTTTATTTCACTAATTTCGCAGACGACACACAATTGATCATATAACTTTGTGGAGACCATGCTACAGACAATAGCAGACTGTCAGCCATCTATAACACCATAGAGAGTTGGATGAAGGCTCACTGGAAGTGCCTGAATGGCTCAAAAACAGAACTCATAACATTTGGATCCACAAAAGCCCCATCTAATCTAGGCCTTGCCTATTCTACATTTAACATTAAAGACTCCAACATCACAGTCACAAACAAAGTTAAAACACTCGGCATGTACCTGCAATCCTCTCTGGGATCGGAGGCACAGGTCTCATACCTTAAAAGAAACTGCCAGTACTATCAGAGACTACTATGGCGTATTAGGCCATTCCTCAACGCCAAAAATAGCTCCACCATCGCTAGAGCCACCATCCTGTCCTGACTCGATTATGGAAATACTTTGATGCTTGGGTCTAGCAACAACTGCATTAAACAATGCCAAATTATTCAAAACAACGCCGTTAGATCCATCACTAGGAAACCCAAGCGTGACCATATTACCCAAGACAGAGTAGGCCTTCATCGGCTCGCCATAGAGGAGCGCATTAAATTCAAATCCTTGACGTTGGTCCATCGCTGCTTATACGGCTCGGCTCCATCATACCTCAAAAAGGAATTCAACTAGTACGAACCTAACCGATGTTTAAGATCAGCTAAACAAGTGCTACTCAAATCCAGCCATACCAGAGTAAAAGCCAGCGGACTTGGGAGGGCCTTTCCCACCAAGGCAATTGCTCTCTGGAATGAGCTTCCGGCTAATCTTAGGCTGGAAAGTAACTATCTTTCCTTTAGAAAGCAGCTGAAAACATTACTCTTTCGATAATCTGTTACAAACTCAGCTTCGGACTCATGTTGAGTCCTTCTCTTCTCTGTTTTACGTAGTCCCGTGATCTCTTCAGCCTTTGTGTTTCTGTCGCGCCCTGATGCTTGCGAGCTGCGGCGCATTATAAATATATAAATAAAATAAATAAACTACTCTTGATGAAGTGTCCACATGCCACGCCACAGCCTCTCGGAGGTCCTGGGCAATCATCCTATCATCTGCTAGACCTACTTTAAATTATTTGATGTGCTCAGTTGGAATACATCTTTCAGACTCCACTAGATCTCTCCAGAATCCTTGATTAGTAGCCTTCAGTGAAGCTGTAGCATCAGTCTGGCATAAATGATGGACCTTCTTGCCTCGTGCTTCAATAATGTGGTCTTCCTTACTCAAAATGATTGTGGAAGAAGATCGTCTGGAAGACAAAGTGCCAACAGCCACTAATGAGATGAACTGCTGGGGACAAGCACTCCGAGAGACTGGCTCAGCATTCATCAGACGATCCCTCATGTAAATCCTTCTGTTTGTGGGAAGAGCCAAGTGCACTTTGGTTGATCGTTTTCTAGCTTGTTTATATATTTCTAACTTCAACAAGAACATCTTTTTATTAGCCCAATTAGAGTTATGTTTGTCTTATTGACACTGACCCTGCTAGAATACCAGCTTCTGTTGGTGGGGATTCTGGAATGTGAATATCTAAAAAAGCTCATAAAATCCATAAGCCAGTCATGGAACGCTCATGCTTTAGACTGAAATTTGTCCTCTTCTTGTAGAGCATCACCCTGCTGATTTGTGGGATCAGGCAGTGGTCCTTTAGAGTCTGATACTGGCTCAAGTGGGTTAGAGGTGTTGTAAGAGAACATTCAGTTATATTGAATGGCTGAAGAGGTGCTGCACATTTTCTGCAGGTTTGGTTGGGTCTTGAGGTTTCGGAATTAGCTCCCAAAGGAGAAGAGCTTTGAAGTAGTCTTTTCTAGGTTCTGAATACACAAGAGCTTGGATCTTGGCAAAGAAAGTATCCTCCAATGACTGGCTGATCCTATTTTGTAGTTGAGACAGGTCTCTGGTGTCCTGGACCAGGACTCGATAGAAGTGGTTTGCCAGGTTGGCTTGAGCCAGTGACAGCTCCATGTACCATAGTAGAGATGAAGTGGGTGCTAAGGAAAAGGTTAATTGGAGAAACATTAGTGTTGGCGCTGGCAATTCCACTTTTGGCACAAACGGGTCCCTTCCTAAAGAGGCGGCATTAGTGGTCAACGTAGGTTGTGAACTAGACGACCCAGCCTTGGATGAGAACTCTGAGGCAGCGCTGGCTCAAAGTGCGTTCATAGGGTGCAGCCAGGCAAGGGCGCACCCACAATAAAGCATGCATTGCCTTCAGTTTATTGTCATGTAAACAGCACCCATTTTTGAATCACGCCATGATTCTTTAATGGACGCCATTTACATGACACTGAGCTGGCGGCAAGGCACCCTTAAACACACTTTCAGGAACAGCAGGGGACTCAGTTCTATTGTTCAGCTGATACATGTTCTAGTATCAGCCGAACAACAGAACTGAGCCCCCTTATGTTCTGCATTTGTGGTGGGCAGGACAGGGATTGGGGAGGAGCACAATTCTCGCACGGTGTGCTGGCAGACTTGGGGCTGGCACTGGTCTGAGGGAATCCATGTCATCACTGTGCCACCCGTAACTGCACCAACAAAAATGGCGACGCCAATTACGGTGTGGCACAGTGATCACTTTCCCCCTGTAATACTCCAACACCCACCCCACTTACATTTACCATGGTGCACTTGTGTGTGCACCGCCGACTCCCTTGTACCCCTGCAGCATCAGTTCCTGCCACTTACATGGGGCGGAGCGGAGGCCGCTGGGTCCTTTAGAAAAAACTAAATTGGGTCCCTTTCCTGCCCCCCCCTTTACCGTAATGTGTCACAACAGGCTCGTTCTCCAAAGTAGGGGTGACTAGATGTGACGGCTAGTGTCAGAGTTATTAGCCCTTTATAAGGGAACCTCAGTTGACCCAGTAACCAGATTATCACTATATGAGGGAGCATCAGGAAAAGTCCTGGTCACTTTAGTCCCACAGTGCCATCAGTCAAAGGTTTCACCCTCACAGAGGGAACCTTGGAGCGAACTCCAGTATAGTTCACCCCCAATGGGGGATCCTCCGCCTTGCCATTATTGAAGTCATCCTCTACATGGGGATCCTCTGGGAAAGCCCCGTTATCCAGGGTAGCCCCTCCTCAGGGATCCTCTGGACAAGTCCCAGTAAATCTAGAGCCAGGATGGCCCCTCTTGTGACTGGAAATCCCCCCCATGGAGATACAGAGCATGGGGTGGTCTGAAAAATGAAGTCACTTGCCGGTCACTATAGATTTCCGAAATGAAATCTTGAAGGTGCTTTGGAGCTGGATGGTAAAACTCCTCCCAGCAACGAAGCAGACTTCCTAAAGCGCAAACCAAAAGTGCATCACAATAAAAGCAAGTGGGACAGGCTACAAAGCCTTTATGTTGCAACATAGGCAGGAGAACATCCAATCTGCAACGCCCGAGACGAGGGGACAAATTGTCGTGTGAAGGACAAAGCAAAAGGGCATACAAAAATACCTGGGGCTGCACATGCCTGATCCAGACCGAGTGGAGAAGCATACTGAGGGGCGAGGCACAGAGATTGGGCCTCTTGCCGTGCAAAGCCCCTCATAAAAATAAAAGACCACATTTTTTGTGGTGCTACAAAAAAACACTTTGGTCCCATCCCGAAGAACTGAAACATACACATTGATGCATTTAGAAGTTATTTGGCAAATAAAAACCAGGCAAATGTACATAAATAAATGTAGCAGTCACTAAATGTCGAATTGACCCAATTGACAGTTGGCATGTTGAGTCAACTGGTTCACAACACCACACTGATTTCATAAAGGATATAACCATTTAAACCGGATTTAGTGATTTGAATTACAAATCTCAAATACAACTTCATAGAATTGACCCAGTAAAAGAAGGCAATTCACTTTAGCAAATGCATTTGTTTCAATCAATACAAAATGTTAGTTATTTAGGCGGCATTTTCCACCCAGTCATCAACTATTGATTGCAATCCCTCCAGGTGTTTCTTATAACTAACCATTGTGATTAAAGAAAAGGCAGACCTCTTGGTGACTTAGGTAAAAGTAGTCACACTATTGTAACTACAATCCTTTATAACTACATGATAAATGGAAAAAACAAAAAGGCACTTAAAGGAACCAGAATTGATTAATGTTGGTAACAGTTGCTTGTGTGCTCCATTGCGATGCATATTTGTTGTAGGATTACAGTCGACATTATCCATAGTGTACTCAAATGCAATTAATCCCAACTTACTTTTATAAAAACACAAGGACATTTCTTCTAAGATGTGTTCAACTTGCTTCCACACTCAGACACCCACTGTTTAGGCACGGTCTGACTAGCTCATAGGGGGGGAAAAACTGTTGGGCTGGAGCACATACAAGGCCAGGCAAGCATGTGACCGGCTGTGCCCCAAGCATACTGGTTTGTCCAAGTCACAAACATATTAAAAAATAATGTATTTGCTCTACAAGCCAGAGTTTTCTACTGGACTCCCATCTCTAATTGAAGTCATTAAGCCACATCTTCTCTCAAAGGTGATCCTGGCCCCCTTCTCTTAACATTTTTGCAAAGACTGTCAAAATGTTACCTCAGTTCCTTTATCTGACAAGTAGGGAATTCTTAGAATTGGGCTAAAACCCAATATAGGAGTATTAAATAATGCAACACTAAAGTCCATGTTTTGCATTGTGCACACGTGGGAAAGAACTGTTGCAAGGTGCTGGTCTTCTCTTTTTAAAGCAGAGAGTGATTGAACCTTATGCCAATACAGCTAGGGACCGTCAGGCACATTAGAGTCAGGCTGGGCCGCGATGCAACAAGGCTTTCAGAGAAGCAACCTGCTGGGAAATGTATGGGTTTATCTTGTCACCAGAAAACCTCTACCTCTTGGAACTGGATGTGGTCTTGTGACTAAGTTGGTGAAGTTGGTCTCAGGTGGTATGGGTTCTGATGAGGAGCTCCCAACATTGTGCAATCCTGGGCAAATCACTTAAATCTCACTGCGCCAGAGTTCTCTTACCTGCCAAAAGTGGGAGACCTGGTATACAAGTGAAATTCCATTACATGAAAAAAAAGAAACTAAAATTAAAAAAGCTGCTTCTTTAAGCTACGAAGGTGACATGAATAAAAACCTTGTTTACCATGTTAAATTCATATGAAGTAGACTAGTTTTGGATGCTGCCAATATATCAAAATAGTAATACACCGAGATTCTTGCCCCAGCTTTCCCCACATAATGAGTGATCACAAATGTGACTCCTTGTGCCCCAAGGCCCTTGTTATTGGCCTAAAAGTAGAAGTGCCTGAACACTACAAAAAAGCCATAATAATCTACATATTGTTGACTGCACTTGGCATTCACAAGGACTGAAACAAATTATTTTGATACATTTTATTTATTGAGCATGGACCAAGCTTTTCAGGGCAGAGTATCTGTTGGTTTTTCCTTAAACAATTCCACACCGTTCCACCAATCTGCACCAAATTCTGCATAGTTACCGATTGGGACCCTCCGTACATTACTGGCTACATGACATTTGGACACCCCACCCCTTTCCCTGGATTTCGGCCCCATCATGCATGGGACGGTTGCCCGAAATCGTCAAAACAATGTGGTTATAGAAGGACCAAACAGAGCTCATTCTAAGTACCTCGACAATAGGAACAAAACTTGACGGTCCTTATGGAACCTCGAAAACCACGTTTCAAGGCCCTAGGACACATTGTTTCAAAGATATTTGTCCTGCAACGCGCTAGGGTGAGGTGACAGGTGGGGGGAGCACACAGGTCATCCCAGTATGCTGCAGCACACCAACTCTCGCCTCCCCTCCATGTCTGCTCTGAGGTATGTCAGCCAGCCACACTCAGTTTACTTCAGAATGCAAAGCACATCAAGTGATAAGCAACTCGGATCAGAGACCTACTGGATCATTGATTTTCAACAACTGATGAGCGTGTTATCTTGTCGGTCTACAGAACCCGTGCAGAGTAAGGGTACCTTTTACTAGTTTGCTTAATTTATAACAAATTGAAAACTTTGATTTAGCACACAATGTGCTTTCCAAATTGGATTTTACAGTGATCCCATGATATAGTAAAACCACTCAACTTCATTGCGATTTCAGAAATGCTCCCAAAAAGAAAAAGAAAAAAACGATGGCGAAGACATTAATACAAAAGGTTATTCTATGTGCAATCCATAAAATATGAAATTCATTCACATTCATACTGAAAGTGCATATTAAACAGTTAATTTAAGACAGCCTAAGAGCAGTTCAGCTCAATATTACTCTTATTGAAGCAAATTGGAGAACAAATAAATAAAAGCGCAAAGTGAATGAGGTGCTAGTGGGCAAGGTTTGCTGCCTTTCCCTTGGAATTAGATAAAGAAAAAGTGCCAAAACCTTGACTGAATCCTAGGCAGTGTGGGAAGCTTACTCACAGTATTAACAATGTCATTCGGATACAACCTTGAAAGAAATTGAAAATTCTACATTCAGGTCATAGCTTCGAATTCTATAAGAAATGATTCAGCCTTCCAGCCTTCCAAGTCACAGTAACAACTTATTTATAGTGCTGTAAATCGGCAAACACTGTCAGATAAAAAAAGACTTAAGAGTGACAATTTCTCTTGCATGCATATCACAGAAACAGGCCTCATCACCACCTAAACATCTCACCCACCGTCCTGTGACAGAAAACCATCTGCAAGAGTGTGCTATCCTGAGCTTTTTTGATTTGTGCTAGGCAAGGTTATGCCGTCAGAACCTCACTGTCCAATGCTCCAAGCTAAAAGGTATAGGGCACAGGTGTACCTTTGCAGGGCTGCGTCTACTAACAGTAGTAGCTGCAATGTGATGTGGCAACATATCAGGTACACAGTAACATGTGCATTCCTACAAAAACCTGCTGAAATCCCACAGATTTCAATAGTGATAAGCTCCTTTAACTGCGAGAACCCACGATTCAAACTATATACATAACACTATATTCCCCTGGCCTGGTGGCAGAACTTAAAGGTTTTAGATTCACATTTAATCTCGTGGCCTATATGGAAAAACAATTAAAACCATCCAAAATGTATTTGGTATATTTGTATTAAGTGGCACTTGCTGTGACTCCAGCAGTTGTTAGAGCCCTGTGTGTATTATTCTCTGGGTTGAACGATTGCCCCTTTGTGCTCTGCTGGCAAGGCTTGCCACCTTCCCAGGAGCACAGGGCAAAGACCTAGGGCGAGAGCAGGGTACGTCCAGGTGATCTCAGCAATGCAATGGGGGAGTCACACCAACGGCATAATTACCAGAGTCTTTTCGATCTAGGAAGAAGAGTGAAGCTAAGTAAGGAATCTGTACCTGAAAGAAGGGACCCTCCATCTTGAAAACGTCTCGGACACACTTCCTTCAAGTGACCCCTCTGAACTTCCAGCAGACAATTTACTCTGGGAGTTAAGATCAGAAGGCACCCTTGTTAGAAAAGCCAGGATTGGCCGGTTAGAGGATGCTTGGAATAGGCCATTCAATGGTGGCAGAACTACTGTAGTAAGGGGTGATACTACTCCCCCCTTTAATTTAATCTGTTTTGAGCTTCCTTTTGGGCAATCATCTTTACAAAATCTTTGAAAGACTTCTCTTGAAGAGGAGACAACCCAACGTCTTACGCCATTGGGGTGAAGATAAGGGCTTCCAACAGAGATGCAGACATTCTCCCCAACCACTCCAGCTGAACGTTTGAAGAGACACACTGGTGAGAAGGCTCAGCTGCAGCTGGACACATACCTAGGGTTCTGCCTGCTAAAGTGGCAAGACCTGCAGGAGTCCCTGCCAACCTTCCTGGCTGGAATGTGCAGAAGGGACAAGAACGTTCTATAGGGGCACTCCATAAATGCTAAACAGATCTGTTAGTGACTAAAGAGGGGTGCGGGGGAGAAAAGCAGCCCTGGCACTAGGCTGTAAATACAAAGGACAAATGAAACCGGCCTCTACAGCTTTTGGACACCGGTTTCATTTGGGATGGGCAGAAGACAGGTTTACTTTTCCTCAGCGACCAGTTGAGTCACACAACTTTGCAGAAAACAAAGGAAGCTGTGTTTGGCTCCAACTGTACTTTTGAACTGTTTCGAGCTGTTCAAACATCTTCAAATCCATTCCATTCAATAGAAATCTAAACTGGCACTGCCACAAAAGCTTTACGCTTCCAATGCCTACAAGTCAAACGAACCACACATCACTTCATGTTTCAAGCTTCTTTGTTGATGCTCGTAGAACCAAACCAAACTTTCTGACCCAATCGGGCCAGCTCATCCTTCAAATGAATCTCTGTCTTTTGACATTGTGGAATCTTCGAACCATGTGGATTGCAGCAGCAAGGCTTTTGTCCCACGCTTCATGAGTCTTGAGCCATTGCTGCTTGTTGAATTGCACTACATTGCTGAATCCCATCAAACCAGCTTGACGACTCGAGCCACATTTGACGTATTGGAAAGCACACAGAAGACGAGCTCGAGGCTGTTCAATTCCTGAGAGAGGATATTATGGTATTTACAGTAGTTCTGTCCCCCATGCCTTGTTCAATGGGACCAAATTCTTGAACTTGTTACAATGACCATTTACCTGCAGTCCTCTGATATTTACTACCTAGAGTACCCCCTTTTTGTAAAAAGCCTACTTTATCTGTTTTCTTTCCAGAGGGGTGAGTTGCTAGTATCTTTAATTGCACTGAAAGGAAAGAAACCATTTAAAGTCGTGTTTCTGTAGAACTTTGATTGGACATTTATTTTGGTACTTACTGTACAGGGCTCACAAAATCTACTATCCCCCACCTCGCATTGTTGAGGAGACTTTATGAAGGGCGATTATCATTTGCATTGCATTCGACCTTACTGGCATGTTTGAAGATGTTTTAAAATTTGTTTGCAGTAAATGGCAGAAAGTAAACGTTATAGCACCATCTTCTCTTTTCCCCCTTCCCCTGTTTTCTAGCATTAGAGTTCCGTTCCAAACTGGTGGTGTAATTCAGCTCATGTCACTCAGGTAAGGGTCTTTGAGTTTCTCTTATGGGGAATCGCAGTGAAGCCCATCGCGGTCTTGCTTCAGACATTAACGGCTCACGCCTCTATTTTGATTTTTAATTTTAGCTCATATATCACAAAAGTGGGGTGTTAATACAGGAAGCATATCCAGATAGGTGGCTACCATTTGAAGGAATGGTCGTTACGTTGGTAATTTGATAAATGCACAGGAGTCCCTCTAGTCATGCGCCTCAAGAGTCATCATGGCAACTCACTGCATTAAAAATGCATGCGCTATGGTGAACTTGACTGATGTCACCCAACGGGTCTGAATGATGGGTATCATTCATATCAACGTTGTAATTTTACTACCTCATAAGACTTGTGCATGTGTTTTGGCTTATAATGCCCTGTTCTCAAGTGCTCATATTTTCTCAAGTTTTCTTCTTCTGTTGATTATGATATGTGACAATTGTATCCTTTTTGATAATTATGGTTGGGTTCAACCAATGAATTTCTATTTTATTTCACTGGATTCTGTAAACATACACTTTTTTAAAAAAAAGTCTCTGCCTTGCTTCCCTTTCCCCTAACGCCCCAGATTGTGTTTGATTTGACTTTTAAAAAATGCAAATTTATGTTACTTTTGATTACTGTATGGTTATGACTTCTCATTATTTTGTTTTGTTTCGATATGTGGATATCAGCAAGGAAGAAGACCTGTGGTCGAAACACGTGTCAGCTGATTCAATCCTATTAAATCAGATTGAATTTCTATCAATTGTATATGCGCAGTGTGGTTATGTTATTCCATGAATTGATAGATCAAAATTATACACATGAAAATTGAAAGCACGGCGCATACACACATATATATATATACACACCTATACATACACACACATATTCAGAGAAAGCTGCACATACATATATTTGAGAAGGGTGCATATACAGAGAGAGTACACAATCCCTGAGAGTATTATTTTCCTAATCCAGATCTGTACGCGTTAGATGCACATGGTTCTTGAATACATTTACACTACCTGCTCATACACAATATAGTCACAACCCCAGGCGTATACAAATGAGCTTAGTATGATCAATATGTGTTCATAAATGGCAATTGTTCAAGTAAACTTTCTTCAATACCATACGTGTCTTGATACTTGAGAAAATCTGTTTTTAAAGAATAGGTTCTATTTAAATATGTACACACACTGGCTGATAAGCGGCAATGCGATCATTGAAGTAAACTGTGTTGCTTAGAAGCATTAGTAGAATTAGTGCACTTAAAATGCATAGCATCTTTTACAGTATAACATACCTAGAATTGATTATGGAAATGAATGTTTGGGTGAAGTAAAGTGGCAAGATCCATATAGGCAAATGAAAGTTTTTTTATGACACATTTTTGAATGCGTCTATAACATAGTAGTGATTGCCTTGGTATGAAGCTGGAAACCACCTTTGTTTAAAGTTGACTTGGTTCTTTAAATACAATTTGAGGTTTTGAACATACCATCTGTTTTTCTTACCTAGAATTATGCTGTGGGATTGTACATCAGGAATATTAAACTAGTTGTGCCACCTTAGTGGAATCGATACATAAATCAATAAATATATTTTTTGTACAATGTGTTTGTTACTCCATTACTATACCATCTTGAAACATGTAATCGCTCACTCTCACTCAGAAATTGAGGGTTTTAGTTGCTGCAGTGTTTCACCCGAGTGTCTGATGCAAAAAGCAAACAAGTGCATATTCCTTGGGAAGGACACAAAATAAAATGCAAATTAAAACCAGTGGATGCATTTAAAAAAAAAAAAAAAAAAAAAAAAACACAACTATTAAGTTAACTAGGGTCTCAACTGTCAATACAGATATGAAAGGCTGCCCATGCATGCACTTTTATTGAATTTCCTCCGATTCGGTATTAACATGGACACACTGTAGTTTGTCAGAATTCATACACATCCAAAAATCCAAAATTTCAGATGTTTTTAGTTTGGGCACAATTTCCAGGCATGCGTGAGCTAGTTCCAGACATTACTTAAACATATACAGCTTTGCAATACGATTTAGACTTGCAAAGGGATTTACCAAGAAGTGCCACATCTTCAGCTCGCCACAGGGGACTACCCTGCATCCCTGGTCATGTCCACCCAACATGGGCATGCCCCCCAGCAAAGGCACAAGTCTCCTTGCACTAATGATCACCAACTCATGTCCCCTTGCACCCCCCAACCCCAGCATTGCGGGGCACCTGCCAGCAGGCCCCCACACATGTCCCCCAGCCAACATGTCATCACAATCTAGATCCCTGGCCCTTATGGTCAGCCTCCAAATGCCAAACACCCACCCGAGTATTGCATCCACCCACTTAGAAATGGCAATGACATGATAGAACCCCAATTGCAAGTTTGAAAATGAACACATGTCCCTCACATACACCCAATGGATGTCAGTGAATCTCAAAACCCATATCATGATATGCATGATACCAAAGGTCTGATGAAAAAAAATGTATTTAAAACAGCATAAATGGAATTAAAAATAAATGACAATGGGAATAAAAAACCAAAAGCAGCATGTCCGTAAAATAATGAAAAACCACAAATCATAATCCAAAGGAAAGGTGTCCAAAGTCACAGTTCAAGAAAGTAAATCCAAGGTAAAAACAAAACCGAAAACCATTGCTCCATGGGTAAATCCAAAAAAAAAAAAAAAAAAAAACACTAAAATCCAACAGTCAACTATATACAGCTAAACAATCCAGGGTCCACGATCCCAACTGAAGAAATGAAACCTATATAAAAATCCTACCTAATATAAAAAGTATTTACAAAAATGTGGTCCATAGTCCAAAATAAATAAAAAAGCAAAGGAAACCTAACACTAACTACATAACTATTTACAAGGGCAGCGGGCTAGTCCGACGGCTCACTGGTTGTTGGCATGGGCCAGGGCATCATCGAACTCCTGTTCAATGGCTTGGAGGCGGGCATGTTCCCTGGCCTCGAGGTCTCGCAGGGATAATGCAGTGTCCAGCTCCAACTCCCTGCAAAGACCCTCGAGGCACTCAGCCCGCCTCAGCGCCCTCCGCATGGAGTCCTCCGCCCTGACCATTGTGAGCCGTTCCTCCTCTGCCCGCTGCCGCTCCGCACCTATCTGCTGGCCCAACCGCTCCCACATGGAAGCCATTCCCATTCCAGGGTTCTCCTGCCCTCTGGCCGATGCCTGCACCCCTGATGTTGATGGCCCCGAGCCATGATGCCTCCCACGTCGGGCCTGCCGCTGCCTCCGACGCAACTGCCTGTGCCAGCACGACGGCATCCAGGCTGATGGAAACCACCGACGCCATCGTGCATGTGCCCTGCCCGATGATGCCGTCACATCCTCCATCTGCTGGGGTCCAGTTGCTGGTGTGTCCACCACTGCTGGACCTCCAACTCCCGACTGTGGCAGGGATGGGATCCCCACCGAGGTGGCTGCATTGGGCGGGGTAGGTCCACAGGGGGCCCCGGTGGCATCTGGGCCGGAAGACAGCATGGAGTACGACTGGCGCATAGCCTCCACAGAGGAGGAGAGGGTCGCCAGAGTGCCCGACACATGTACGAGACCCCCGACCATGACCGCTCCCAACTGGGCCACGTTGGCACGGTGCTCTTCGTGATGACGTGCGTGCTCCCCCCGGGAAGCACGCACCTCATCACGAATGACAGCTGTGCGCAACGCGACACCAATCAGGACCTTCTCCATACGGCCAGGGGTCCCCTCGTCCGCAGGTGGAGGGGAGTCAGATGACATGAACATCCCCCCTACCTGCGGATAGGCCTGGGATGGGGCATCCCTGCAGGTGCATGGTGGTGCAGTCACAGTGTCAGGGACAGTGACATGCACAGGCACCTCCACGGCGACCTGTGCTGCCTCCTGCCCCTGGACTGCACCACTTGCACCAGCAGGGATGCCCCCACCAGGCCCCATGTGCGGCTCAGTAGCGGCCTCCTCCTCCTCTGTGGAAACCACCAACCTGGATGGCTCCACACCGTCTTCCGCCGTTGCAAGCCCCTGTGGGGGCTCACCCACCCCTTCCGCTGCAGCCGTAGGGGCATCCCCACCGCTTAGCTCCACAGCGCCGTCTCCGCCCTCTTTTTCACTTTGCGCTGTGTAGAGGGAGACATAGAACACAAGCATCAGGGTACTGTGCAATGGTCCCCTAGACAGGAAGCAATAGCAGATGAGTGGCACTGTCAAAGATCACTTCCATCATGTCCCTCCACAACACATGGGTCAGTGCAGGCAAAACACATGCAGTAACAAGCATGGCACATGCTATGGACATAAGCAAACATGTCCAAGGGACTCTTGAAGCATACAATGTTTTTGGACTCACATGCATCATGGGTCATGCCTATCACATGCACACACTTCAACGTACTTTCATCCATCTGGACTCGTACACCCCAGACACAGTGGATGCAAGGATAACTAGGCTGCATCAGTGAATCTGAACATTGTCACAGACATGTGTCATGCATCCATGGCATTCACAAGTCACAGACACGCAGGTCAGAAACACAGACATGGACACCATACATGTACATGGCATCAGCACCCATCCCTCACCCACACCCATGTCCAGGAACAGAGACTGGCATGCTCTCATGTGTCCATTCCGCATAGGGCTCCCCATGTTACATTTAAACACATACACCAACCATGTGCTTCACACATTACTGGTCTCACATGTATGACCATGATGTCCCTGCACATACACACGCGTACATGGCCTATGTCACACATACAGGCAAGTATCAGACAACCAGCACGCTGCAACATGCCCTGTCTCACACAGGAATGCTAGGCCACTTACTGTTCGACTCCAGACGGGTCTGCCTCTCAAGGATCTGGGCATGGAGCGCTGGGCGTACGCGTTCCAGGACCCTCAGCTGGATGGTACTCATGCTGCCCCGGCCCCCCTCCACGAGGCGCCAGGCCTTTATGAGGGTCCTGGACCTGAAGTCCTCCCAGCGCTTCTTGACTTGTTTGATGTTGCGGGTTGCCACCCCCTCCGCGTTGATGGCAACCACAAAGTCGTCCCAGATCCTGTCCTGTCCTTCCTTGTCGGCGCGTGGTGATCCGAAGAGGGCATCATAATGCCCCAGGACAAGCTCCACCAGGACACCAACTTCCTTCTGACTGAAGCTGGTGGCCCTCTACCCCTCTGGCTGGGGGTCGCCAGTGGTCTCGGATGGTGTTTGCCCCGACATGGCGACCCCCGAGGCAGGCGTGGGTGGGCAACTGGGTCCTGGGGCTGGGCTGTGGAGCGATGGTATCCCAGTCGGGAGTCTTCTGTTCCAGCAGGGGTGGACACAGCAACTGGACCCCTGCAGATGGCTGATGTGCAGGCACCAAATGGCAGGGCACGGTGGCAGCAGGCAGCAGCAGATGGCTTGTGGGAGGCTGCTCGGGGCTCTGGGGGGCAGTAATTCGGCCTTTTGGGCAGGAGCGTGGTCTTCCGTGTGCTTACGCATGGCCAGCTTGATACAGAGTGATTTGGCACTTGAAAATTCTGCACGTCAGCGTGTAATTCGAGGAAAGGCCCTTAGCGCGTATGCGCGCCTGACGTATCGCGCACGGGCGTTGCTTTTCGTGGGGTGCAGTGCATGTGCTTTGCAGGCGTTGGGGTTCACAAGCTATCACTTCACAGCGGGTGGGTGTTGGCTACGCGTTCTTCTACATGCAAGGCAGACGGTGAGTGGTACCCTGCTCCCCCAGGCCCGATCGCATGTGAAACCACCCGCAAGCCCCAGAAATACACATACCCCGCTCCCCCACCCCTGATTGCTTGTAAAACCACCCGCGCATCCCTGAGATACACGCGCCCAGGCCAATTGCGTGTGGAACTTCTCGCGCACCTCTGAAATACACGCACACGCTCCCCCAGGCCCAATCGTGTGTGGAACTTCTCACGCACCCCTGAAATACACGCACCCAGGCCATTCGCATGTAGAACTTTGCGCGCACATTGTTTTCCTGCGCAGGGACGCTACCGCCTGCTTTCGTGTGGCGGACATGTATGGGCCTGTGCGCGTCTTTGGCCGTGCGCTGTTTTTCCCCATTCCATGAATACGTGTTGTAGGCGAGCGTGTGGGCACTCCGCTCACTTGCCTCCTGTACTTCCCCCGTGACGCCCACATTTTCACGAGTTGTTCCCCATTCTGCGTGTAACGCCCTGTGTTACGCCTACTTTTGTTGTGTGCGCCGCGCTATGTGCGAATTCGCTGTGGCCTTATCGCACGGCGTTCGATGACATGTGCGCCAGCGTGCGCCGCGCACTTTTTCAGCGCACATCCCACATTTTGCGCATGCACGGACTTCCATGAATAGGTGTGCGCTGTTTTCTATGCGATAATCGCACTTGCACTGCGATTTTCGCTATTTCACTGCGAATCGCACGTTTTCGCATGCGTGCGCCGTTTTTTCGGCGCACATTCATTCCATGAATCACCCTGTAAATGTGTACATGCAGACCCTACAGACTTTTCTCCACTCACCTATCTGGGTGGCCTTGCCTAATGAATGGTATTGAAGTACATTGTTTGTGTCTGTTGTGTTCTGTCAGTCTTGCATAGTAACATTTTGCAAAAGGCAGAAATCGGGTGACAAACATAGAAATATAAAGCATACCAGGTTCTTAGAAACGCCAGTGTAGAAATGGGTGCCATCAAGCATAGTCGCAGGCCGCACTAATATTAAAGCTGGGACTTCTGAAAAACACCAACACTGAAAGGGCCAATGCGTGGCATGTATAGAGACAGTCATCGCTGCTCAGATCAATCAATGCATCAGTTTGCCTTGGAGTCTGACTGCTGGTCACCGAGAAGGCCCATTTTGACCATCTGTTATTTAATGCATGAGAGGGACCAGATGCTCGCCATTGGTTGGAAGTAGTCTTGGAGTTGCAGCACAGATTTCCCTTTAAGAATGAACGGAGCTACTGCTAGAGTAATTGCAAATCGCAGTTGCCTAGAGTAATGGCAAAAGTGCTTAGAAATAACCATATGTAAATCAGTCTTCATCTCCGATGAAAAAAGAGCGTTTCAGATCTCTACTTCCAAGAGTATGCAGCAACTTTCCACCGCTATCCTCTTATATGGGGTTCATTGCTTCCAGAAACGTCATTATGCCTCTTTTGCTCCAGTGCCCTCTTGACGCGGATCCTTGTAGAATCCCCAGCCCCTTTGAAGTCACCTGATCTGACAGATCCAATAGCTCTTAGAGGTCTGAGGTTGGTTTGCGTCAGGCGTGCATAGCTCCTCTAGCCCCCCTTTTGCATTTTGGACTTTACTTCTTACATTGTAAACCATGGACTATACACCCCAAAATGCAGAGAAGAGGGACCGGATGAGCTAATCACGCCCTGCATTGCGCAAACAGAGCGCAAATTAGCACTTCTCTGTGCTGAAGCTAAGTTTCCACCTCCTACGCACCAGAAGCAGGAAAACTAAACACTATTTTCTCTACTTCGTGTCAGCAGCCCT